>NW_027362764.1:748194286-749498452 GCF_046119375.1 Phyllobates terribilis | reverse complement strand
TTCAGTGATTGGCTGTGTGGCACCCCAGGGGTCTGGTTGCCACAGTAATAGAAATATTACGTCTGAGAGCAAGTGAGAGGTTTCTCTGGTCAGGAGCCCTTAAGCATGCAACACTTCCTGCCCAGACCTGGGAGGGGAGGAATCTGCCCTTATAAACTGGGTCTGGGGCGGGGTTAGGGAGTTCAGTCAGAGCCTGGAAACAGTTCCAGACACAGGGAGAGTTACAGTAGGAGCTCTGTAGGAGCTAGGAGCAGAAGACCAGGGGCTGGAAGCTAAGCAGAGCTCGCCCTGGCAGAAGAATCTAGGAACCGGACACAGGAGTCCGAGGCTGTGATATTCACCCAGCAGCAGAAACCAGCCGGCAGGGGATTCCAGGTCCTCTGGCCATAGAAGCCCGGAGGCTCAGTCACAAGGAAGGGACCAGCACCGCCATCCAGGAGCGGAGGCTAACAGAAGGCCCCAAGTCACCAGCCATACGGGTGAGCACCACACGGTATACTCAGGGACGTGGGCTACTTCTACCCGCTTACAGCAAGGTAGCCAGAAAGAGTGCAGATAGACGGGGAGGCCTGCAACTCCACCTGGCCAGGGGAACTCCTGTTTGCTCGCAGACTGACCAGGCCCCTTATGTTAGCCAGTACTCCCGGGAGGGTCTGCCTTAATATCACCAGTAAAGACCCTGAACTGCACTGCAAAGACTCTGAGTCGTTCCTGCTTCATTGCCGCACCAGCACTACTAGTGCTGGGACTCCCATGCACTATCACCCTCACCATCAACTACACTGCTCTGGGGCTCCACTCTTCCCGTGGGGTGTCACACTACCTCAGCTGCACACACCATCAGCCCCAGCGGTCTGCCTTGCAGCGGCAGTCCGCGCTGGCCGCAATCCACGGGTGGGAAAGTCGGACAATTAACCTAAAACCCCCACAAAATACCGCCATCGGCCTGACCACCCTGAGCCACGGGACCGGGTCACCGCCACGGATTCTACAACCCCCAGAGACCCGGCTCCGGGTATCCCACACACGTCCACACTAGGCCCAGGGGGCGAGTCAGCTTTGGCGTAGTCGGCAGGATTTCGTGCCCGCAAACACCGGGTACTGCGCGCCTTCAAAAGACTGTCATACCTGCCGTGGTGAAGGTCCCCGCCATCCGGAGCCGTTTCCCGCCATCTTCAAAAGTTTCCCGCCATCCGCAGCTGTTTTCCCGCCATCCGCAGTCGTTTTCCCGCCATCGGACGCCATCTTCGGGACGCCGCGCGGGAAGAAGAGGGGCGTGGACGCCGAAAGCGCTCGAGACCCGAAGCTCCGCACCACGCATCGACGCTGCGCAAGGTCCTGGAAGGGAGAGAGAGCGACGCTGACGTCACCAGAGCGCGACGCAAGGTCCTCCACCCTGACGATCGTCTGCGGAGCCGCAGCCTACGGAGAAGAAGCAACAGAAGGTAGGCCACACTTAACTAGGGGGGAGGAAGATGACGGATACGGAGGAACCCTCTACCACCAGCGCGGCCGCTGCCGCAGTAATGCCATTTACAATGCCCTATATCCCCGGAGCGGCCTGGCTGCCCCAGTACTCAGAGGAGTCGCATACCTTAAGCGACTTTAAAGAGAGACTGTACAGCCTGTTTAAGGTGTACCCCCTGACAGAGGGACAAAAAGTGAGCATATTGGTAGGCCAGCTAACCGGGGCAGCCCAACGTGAAGTAAAGTCCTGGTCAGTCCGGGACAAGGAGACTGTAAAAGAAATCTTAACCCGTCTGAGGGACACTTTTGATACCCATACCTCAGCAGAGATCAAAATGAAATTCTATGGGTGCAAGCAGCGGGCCCAAGACAGTATAAGAGACTATGCTTTGAATTTGCAAGAGGCCCTGGGAGCCATTAAACAGGCAGACCCTGACAGTGTGCGGAATGCAGATGAACTGTTAACTGAGCAATTCATTGAGGGTCTGCTGTCCAATGCCCACCGAACCCAGTTACGTGCAATGGCCTTGCAGAACCCTGGTTTAGACTTTGCAAAGTTCAAAGACAGGGCCATCCGGGTGCTCCGAGAACCGGCACCGGGTAGCGCTGTAACCTACCGGCGCCCTGCTATAACCTATCATCAAGAGGCGGCGCCCTTGTCTGCAGAGCCTGTAGGAGCTGGTGCACAGGCTTTGGACAATAACCCGGCTACAGACCTGCACCATCAGGTCCAAGAGTTAACCAAAAGCGTAGCCGCGCTAACCAGAACTGTGCAGTCTTTACAGGTTTCCCCTCCAGGGAAGATCCAGCTGGCATCCGGACCGGAGGACGTCCCGTGGCGCCGACAGAGGAGGATCCCAACGTCCAGAGGGAGACCCAGCGACAGATACAACGAGGACGGACAACCCATCTGCCGCCGCTGCAATCAACCCGGACACATGGCAAGGTACTGTCATTTAAACGGGCACAACCTGGGGTAGAGGGCCAACCCCCAGGTATAAGATCATCAGGCCCATCGAACTGGCGTGATAAATACGTAGGGGGACGTCCGGTCTTGCCTGTGGTACTGGATGGCATTCCTATGAGTGCCCTACTTGGCACTGGGTCACAAGTGACTACCATCCCGTACGTGCTCTTTAAGCGGTACTGGAATGACTCGGACATAACCCGCTACCCAGATGATGACCTGAGTATCATCGCCAGCAATGGTCAGCCCGTGCCGCAGGTGGGGTTCAAGGAGGTGACCATTAAGGTCGGTAAGGTCGAACTGGCGGCACAAGGACTGATTATTGTGGACATTGACCGTCATGAGAGTCACCCTAGAATAACCTTGGGAACTAACGTGATTGAAAATTGTCTTGCAGAGGTGTTTCTCATTTTACAGCAGGTTGCCAAGAACGCCAGTTCCAGCCAGCAGCATATGCTCCAAAAAGAGATCCGGGCACTGATGAAGCGGCAACAAGTGGAATTATCTGGTGGTGAGATAGGTAACGTGAGAATGTGTGACCCGTTCCCTATTGGCATGCCCCCGAAAAGTGAGATGATGATCTGGTGCCGGGCAGCTATTGGTCTAAGAGGTAGAGACTACCAAGCAATGGTAGAACCCGTCTACTCAGACAGTAGGCCCACCATTTTGACAGCACGGGGGGTGGTCGATGTACGCCATGGGAGGGTGCCCGTCTGCATCATAAATATCGGGGAGAGAGAAGTATACCTGCCCCGGTATGCCACGCTAGCCAAATTGTTCACCATAAACCAAAATTCTGTAAGGGCCATGGAACCCTTGCCTCCATCTCAACCAGAGGAAGGTAACGGCTCTAAGAAACAAATGGAGGACTGGTGTCAGCAACTGCATTTGGGTACTGACTCCACTTCCTCACACCAAAAACAGGGAGTCTACCGGGTGGTTCAGGAGTACGAAAGAGTCTTTAGTAAACACCCGCTAGACTTCGGGCGAGTAAAGGGGGTAGAACATCACATCCCCACAGGAGACCATCCGCCCATAAAGGAAAGATACCGACCTGTACCCCCTGCACACTATCAGCATGCAAAAGGGATGTTGCGGGACATGAAGGAGGCTGGGGTAATCAGGGACAGCTGTAGCCCCTGGGCAGCTCCACTAGTTCTAGTGAAAAAGAAGGACAACACAATGAGAATGTGTGTAGGCTACAGAAAGGTCAACCGTATCACACACAAGGATGCGTACCCGTTACCTAGGATAGAAGAATCTTTAGCTGCATTAAAATCTGCTAACTTCTTCTCCACTTTGGATCTTACTAGCGGGTACCCACATACGTCCACACTAGGCCCAGGGGGCGAGTCAGCTGCAGCGGTGATGTGGGCTGTAGACGTGACTGGACCACTGCAGCATGAAGCATCTGATTTTAATAATTTTGCACAGTGATGCCCAATACAGGAGAGAAATCTGAAAGTGGAAAACCCCTTTAAGTAAAGCCATCTCAAGATGCCAGTAAAGGGATATCCTAGAATGCATTGAGAGTGACCAATGTATAAATCCTTCAATTGGAGTTTGATGAGCTTTCCACTGGGACCCCTTGTAATTTGTTATAGCAAACTTCATGTAAGTTTCATCTATTTAAAGGGAACCTGTCATGTCCTAGTTACTATCTACACTGCCCCTATTGCTTTGTTAGTGATGCCATGTGCATCAATAACAAGCTTTTTTTCATTAAAATTGGTGGTATTATAATGATTCCATAGCATTTTATGTACTTATATCCTACCTGCTCATTTTCAGTCATAGGGGTATGATCCTCGTATTCAGTCACTGCTTGCCCTGCCCACATATTTGAATTTTGCTTTTGGCGTGCGCTGATAATACCGGGGCGCTTGTGCAGTTTTACATGGCCAGCTGCGAGTCCCTGCGCATGGGCAGTGAGGCTGTGTAGTTCCCAGATTCACTGCGCATGCGCTGTGACGAGTGGCTCCAGCCGCACATAGTGAAGCTGGGAACTTCACTGTGCACGCACAAAAGAGTGTAGGCAGTCTGGTATCTTTCAGCAAGAGTTTGCTTACACACAGGACCAGGCTGTTAGTTAACAGGCAATTTGACACAGCAAAATTGAGTGTGCGATTGCACCAGGTTAGCAGACACAAATTAATTATCAGTTACCTTGATTCCAGAAACGAAGGTGTGAAAAACACCAGGAATAGCAAATAAGAGTTGGTTATCTGGTATCTTGATAGCAGAGATGAAAGTGCGACTAACACCAAAAACAGTTGAAAGCCGTTAATTATTTGGTATCTTGATTCAGTAGTGTTGTAGGTGTGGAGCCAAGCTGATGGCACGAGCTGCTCAGTTAGTGGAAAAGCAAGTTTGTATAACTGGACTTTCTAAATGCTCGAGTCTCAAGACTGTCATCAACAATTTGTTCCTCCACATGAAAAAACTGTAAACAATAATGACCATAATTGTATGCAGATTTCTTATTAATAGTGTTTGTCACATTTAAATAAGCGATGTAAGCACAGACCGCACAACAAATGCTTCATCTACAAAATGCAACATCAACTACCTCCTCATCTGCCCTCTCTCTGTCGGTGTCCTTCAAGGCTTTGTCCTGGGACCCTACTCTTCTCAATCTATACCTTTGGCCTTGGACAACTCATAAAGTCCCATGGCTTCCACCTATATGCTGATGACACTCAGATCTACCTCTCTGGCCCAGACGTCACCTCTTTGCTGTCCAGAATCCCAGAGTGTGTATCAGCCATATCCGCCTTCTTCTCTCGCTTCCTAAAGCTCAATGTGGACAAAATTGAACTCATCATCTTTCCTCTATCTCACGTAACTCCCCTACCCCATTTATATATCACAATAAATTACAATATCCTTTCCCTTGTATCAAAAGTCCGCTGCATTGAAGTAACTTTGACTCTGCTTTGTCCTTCAAACCACACATCCAGGCCCTTACCACCTCCTGATGTCCCCAACTCAAAATGTATCCAGAATCCGTCCTTTCCTCGACCACAAATTTACTAATATTTTAGTTCATGCCCTCATCATCTACTGCTTCGACTATTGTAATATTCTCCCCTGTGGCCTCCCTGCTAATACTCTTGCACCTCTCCAGCCTGTCTGGTTAATCCACCTCTCCCCTCGCCTCTCCTCCACCTCGGTCCTCTACTAATTCCTTCACTGCCTCCCAATTCCCCAACAAATCAAGTTTAAATTACTTACAATGATTTATTTACAAGGTCATCCATAATCTGTCTCCTCCATACATCCCCAAAGTAATCTCCTGATATTGTCTAACACAATCTTTGGTCTCACACGAGCACCTTCTCCTCCTCTGTTCTCATACATTCCTCACCCAATCACATCCAAGATTTTACCCAAGGATCCTTCATGTTTTGGAATTCAGTGTCCCAACATGTCCGATTGTCTGCCACATTTGGAACCAACAGATGTAACCTGAAAAGTCATGTCTCCAGGAAAGCTTACAGCCAGAAATAACCCCTCTGTCACCTCACCACCACTGGTGTTGCTGCCACCCCCCAACTTACTGTCTCCTTCCCCATTATTCTGTAAATCAGACCACATCTGACTCTCTGGCTGTTCCAGTCCTGCCCGTGGACCGAGACAGCCAAAGGGCTGAAAGAGTTGCTCACGGGCTGTACAGTGCCCTCCCCCGCCTGCTGTCCATCTGTTGCCATCACCTCTATGCAAAACCTCAGGATGCAGACAGTGGTGAATACATTGGTGGAGGAGGGGCCGCCGGCCCCTTCTTCCACCAATCAGCGTATAAGACTGCTGACATGATGTAATTTCATCGCGTCAGCTGTGCACTATGGAGAGTCAGGGCATCGGAGAGCAGAGGCAAAACGCCAGAGGAGCAAGGTGAGTATGTGATTTTTTTTTTCATGTGTATGGGTTGTTTGTATGTACATAGGAGGCTATGGGGGCCCACACTGTATATAGGGGGCTAATGCTGTATCTGTGAGGCTATGTGGGGCTCATACTGTATATATGGAGGCTATGTGGGGGCTCACACTGTATATTAGAGGCTATGTGGGGGCCCATACTGTATTTAGGAGGCTATGTGGGGTCTCAAATTATACATAGAAGGCTATGTGGGGGCTCACACAGTATATAAGAGGCTATGTGGGGGCCCATACTGTATTTAGGAGGCTACGTGGGGTCTCATATTATATATAGAAGGGGGGCTGTGGGGGCTCTTATGGTATATAGGGGGCTGTGTGTGGGCTCATACAGTATATAGGGAAATGTCAGCATACTTAATTCTGCTCAATATTAGGTGATGCAATTAATATAAATAATAATTAATATGTTAATATTAATATTGAGCAGAATTAATTTCAGCCTATTGGTTCGGCCCTCCACAACATGGTCTCTCATGTGGCCTCTTGAGAAAATTAGTTGCCCACCCCTGCTGTAGAATATCCTGTAGATCCTGTAGTCCGTGAGGACAGGGTCCTCCACCACCCTGGAATTAAGGGTGACAAAAAAATAATTAATAATAATAATAATTATATCAGCCCAATATTTTGAATACAAGGATTATTTGTTATTTAGATATATTTCTCTTCAAAACCCACAAGATATAATTTACCAATTGTTCGTGCTGCATGTATAGCCATAGTGGTCAGGTTTTTTTTGTTTTTTAATCATTTGTCGGCAAATCTAAACTCGTTGTGTGTCAAGACGAAATTAAGTGCATCACAGATGAACTCTATATATTGAGGGCTCTTATCTGTACTAGGAAGTATTTGATGTATACTCTCGATTCCTTTAACTCGTAGTATATACCATGTATAAAGATTTACAATATTGATAGAGGCTAATTTAAAATCCTGTTACCACTCAATCTCCCGTAAAGCCCCAAGAAATCGTTAGCGTCTTTCAAATAAGATGTTCCCACCACCAATAATAGTCTCAAAAACCTTCATACTTAGAAAGTAGTTTAGTTAGAGAACCTACTCCAGCGACAAAAGGGAAATTTAATAGACTTACGAATTTCAGAATAAAGTTTTTCTTTTTTTTTTTAAATGAGACCTACACTAACTTTTTTTGCGTAAAAGTTTTGCAACTGATTCTGATACTAAGATCATAACTTAATAATTTATAAGTAGCGAAGACAAACAATTGCGGTTCGGCATCAGATTATCCAACGTAAGACGTTAATATTAAAGGCCCCCATGCACATTAGACTAATATTGGCTGATAGACAGGATTGGCCAACAGTCTAATGTGTAGGTTGGAAACAGCCAACTGATCATTGGGGGAGATGTCGATAGGGCATATCCAATTTTGGACGGCTAATCGCATTGTTCTCCCGGAGATAAGCCGTCGGACATATGTCAGCCAGTAGCTTTCTCTGTCAGCCGATCAAGCGCTCATGTGTGAGACAGGCAAGATGGCTATTGGCCAAACGTTTGGCCGAAACATCATTTGGCCGACAGCCATGTAATGTGTAACAAGAGGATAGAGCAACGCTTATTATCTAATGTCTACAGCCAATGTATAACCAAAGAAAAAGAAAGTCAGGGGAGACACAGATAAGTGACTTTCCTGCATTTCTACAATATTATTCATTTTTATATTTAATTCTAAAATATTTTTATAAGAATTTTTAGTTGAATGTCATAGTCCAAAAATGCACTTGATTTTCTCATTGTCCCACATCGGTCCAACTAATAGACATGGACCATGCTTTTCTAATCTGAACATGACGATACAGTCTATGAATTTCCTTGTCTTCCCATCTCCTTGAAGCATATTTTCTACAGATCACCGACATACGAGGCGTCCCCTGACGATTGTGGCTCTATCACTGTACAATAAGTGTATTGAAGGATGGCGCAAGATTATAATGAAAGGCTTTCTTCATAGTACAATGGGGAACTAGCATTGATTTGAGTCAAACCCATATTTTCAGGATAGAAGACATGAGCTGTGCACAAATTAGTCACAAGAGAGCACAGCGAGTCGCAGAGAAAAGTAGAGATGCCCCTTAAAGACTCTCAGCGAGCAGCTCATCTTGGACTTTCTTCTAATGGGAGTTTTCCCAGGTGATTGACTGCAGCTGCTCCACATCATCGCTGTTATTTCTAGGATTGTAGGTTTTTCTAATGCATCTCCTGTAATGAGTCAATTACCCGTCTGTAAATGGCCCCCAGCTTTCTTTCTGATGTGTCTATTACAGGATAGTTGCTCCCATAGGAATCCATAAAGTGTCATTGCAGCTGGGACACCAAGCCATGGAAGAGCTGCCGATGACTACAACTTTGGCAAATCTGTACAGCAGTCATATTCCACCGCAACTCTATGGTGACTATTGGTATACATAGTGAATGAAGGATCCATAAAATTAAAATAGGGCCCCATATTGGTTTTGGTTGGACCTAAGACTCCCCATCTGTCCCCCATTATATTATTAGAATGTGATCCATGCATTAAACTTTCTAGAAGTTGCACGTTTCCTTTTGCATCTCCACTGCCCAGCGTGCAGTGACATCTCTCCATGCAAGATGTCAGACCAGGTGGGAAATTATGCCATAAAAGACACTATGACCTCTTACCACTGCAGCAAAATTTTTGATTTTGTTTTCGTTCCCGCCCATCCTTCTACTAAAAGCCAAAATTTTTTCATTTTCTGTCGACATAGCCACATAAGCGCTTGATTTTTACAGGACCAGTTGTAGTCTTCAGTGCCACCATTTACTTTACTGAAAAACAGAACGTGAAATGACGTGAAATGGTGAAAAAATTTACGGCGTTTAATGTGCGGCAAAAATGTCCTAGCAACAAGATTCCCCCGGTAAGTACAATTTCTGTGATAGTTTTTTTTTAATATCTTATTAGTTAAAAAAAATCATAATTTTGTAAAAAAAAAAAACAAATTTGGTTTGTGTCGCCATTTTCATCTAGCTTTGTGATTTTTCCATCGTTGGGGCTGTGATGGCTTGTTTTGTGTAGGGTGAGCTCCAGCTTTTAGGAATACCATTTGGAGTATATACACTTTTTTGATTGCTTTTTATTTTATTTTTTGGGGAATGTGAGATGACCGAAAAACATCAACTCAGGTGTTTCAGCTCTTCTGCTTTTCGACATTAAGGCTTTTTGCCTTAATGTTTTATTTTTAGTTATCGGACATTTGTGGATCACCACGCCAGACATGTTTATTTTTTTATTTCTTTATTTTTGGATTACCAAAAGGAGGATGATTCAAATTTCTATATTTTTTTGTATTTTTAAAAACTTTTCACTTATTTATTTAGTTCTTCTATGGAACTTGAACTTGAGATTATTTGATCGCTTGTGCTATATACTGAAATACAGTGAAAGGGTCTGAATACTTATAACCATGTGATATTTCAGTTTTTCTTTTTTAAATAAATTTGCAAAAATTTCTACATTTCTGAGGGTTTTTTTCAGTCAAGATGGGGTGCAGAGTGTACTTTAATGAGAAAAAAATGAACTTTTTAGAATTTACCAAATGGCTGCAATGAAACAAAGCGTTAAACATTTAAAGGGGTCTGAATACTTTCCGTACCCACTGTACTACAATATTACGGTATATAGTGAAACTGACAACAGGCTGGGCTTCATGGGAATACAAAGATGGTGGCAATGGTACCTGGGTGCCATATTAACCCATTGGTAACCTCAAATTTCAGGGCACAGTAGGCAATGGGCTGCTGAATGGGCACCACAAGGATCACAACCGTTTGACAGCCGTTGTCAGAGATTAACAGCTGCATTTAAGAGGTTAAGCAGCAGCGATCGGAGCTAGCTCTAGTCGCTGCTGTTAGAGGTAGGTGAATTCTATATATATATATATCTATAGAAATAGATATATCTATAGATATATACAGTGCATTGTGAAAGTATTTGGCCCCCTTGAACTTTTCTACCTTTTGCCACATTTCTGGCTTCAAACATAAAGATATAAAATTCAAATTTTTGGGGTAAGAATCAACAACAAGTGGGACACAATCGTGAAGTGGAACAAAATTTATTGGATATTTTAAACTTTTTAAAAAAAATAAAAAATGGAAAGTGGGGCGTGCAATATTATTCGGTAGCCTTGAGTTAATACTTTGTAGCGCCACCTTTTTCTGCGATTACAGCTGCAGGTCTCTTGGGGTATGTCTCTATCAGTTTTGCACATCGAGAGGCTGAAATTCTTGCCCATTCTTCCTTGCAAAACAGCTCGAGCTCATTGAGGTTGGATGGAGGGCGTTTGTGAACAGCAGTTTTCAGCTCTTTCCACAGATTCTCGATTGGATTCTGGTCTGGACTTTGACTTGGCCATTCTAACACCTGGATACATTTATTTTTTAACCATTCTTGCCTCACCAGGCCTCTCCAACTGTTTCAAAACCACCCGGATTTATATATCTTTCTGTGCACACAGAACCTGTGATGATGTCACAGTCATGTGATCAGTCACCTGAGGGGAGGTACATGGTCAGCCAGAACACACCCCCTGGACATTTTAACAATGCAGCAAGACGCTGCATTACATATCCCCCCTCTGTTCAAACTTGTGGGGTTGAACACATAATATACACAATCACATTATAACCCACGGTTCACACAGAGACCATGTACTTGACAATGGCGCTGCTCAGCCCCTGGAACATTAGTCATCAACATTAGCCCATTCCTTAGGGAACCAACCATCTGTCATTGTCACTAACTTCGTCAAGTCAGATTTCCGAGTCGTAACCTTGTCAGACCTCCCCCGCTCCCAGCGGTCAGTCGTAACCTTGTCAGACCTCCCCCGCTCCCAGCAGTCAGTCGTAACCTTGTCAGACCTCCTCCACTCCCAGTGGTCAATACAGCAGTGTGACTCACATGCCCTTGTATCTAAGGTCCGGTCCGACTCCGTACTGTCCCGTACTCTATTGGGTCGTTTGTATGGGCCTCTCAGACCTGAGTTACTGGAGGTCTCACTACCTCTAAACCCACGCCCACTATCCTCAGGATATCTTGGAAGGTCTCTAACTTCTACTGTAGCCGTTCTATTAATTGAAGGGCCCTTTCTCTGTCTGGTCTCACAGTTTCTAGACGGCTGCCATCTTCTGCTGCTCAGGCGATGCTGTCTTTCCACTCGCAGTCTGGCGAGATTCAACTGTTCTAACTCCCGAAGGTAGGTCACTTGGTACTCCATCAGCATGCGTATATATGCAAGATTTTCTTCCGTTCCTACAGCGGAGAATGACACCATGCCGTCTTCATCTGGTAACCAGTCCTGACGATCACGATCTTCTTTACCATCATTTGCATGGTTCGGCCATTTCTCCCAATGAGCTTTCTTACCAGAGCATGAGGCACCCGGATAACCTCTTCCCGCAGTCTTTGAGCTTTTCTTATAAGCTCCAGTTGTCTAATGGCTTGTTCCGTCTTCAACCGGACAAACCGCTTCGTGCGAACACATCGCCAGTGCATGTCACTTAGGATAGCCACCCTCTTCACTGTGACTTTGGTTGTGGACAGGACCACCAATTGTTTAGCTTCTGAGGTCGAGAACACCTTATAGGCTCCCATGGCCATCTTAAACTCTTCATGCACTGACTCTCTGGTGCAGTCTTCTCTCAAATCTTCGGGTACATCTATGAGGCACTTGTATCGAGACGTTTCTGTCTCACCAGTGGTTTCCAGACGATTATCCGGCTCAGGTTTCAAGGACAACTGACTCAGCTTCTTCACCCTGTATGCTTCCCCTGAGCTGACTCACAGCTATGAACTCAAAAATTCTCATCTTGACAACTTCGATTCCATACTTATCTTCTTTTAACACTCTCTCAGCCCTCCTCAGGTCCACCTTCTCATGGTTTAAAGGATTAAGCGTAATTTGTTTTCCCTTCTCCATCTCCAAGGGGACCTCGTTCACTGATTGGTACTTTGCCAGGAAACCTTTGAGCTCAACAACTTCTTCCTCTAGCTCAGCTACTCGCCTCTCAGCAACCCATCTCTGAAGCTCTTCCTGCTTCAACTGCTCTTTTATCAGCAGAAATCTCTCAGACCCCTCTGTCTCCAATGCGCACACTCGGCTCTCGACAGCCAGTCTCTTAACCCTCCATCACATACAATAGGCCTGACAGGCACATCTCTTTTACTTTCATTTCTCCTTCCTCACCAGATTGTGAGGAAATCCCCTCCCTCCAGGTAGTCTCCTGTCTCTAGCAGCTCTGTGAAACCTCATACCACAGTTGGATTGCAGAGCTTCAGGAGGACAGATATAACTGCGCTAATCTCTCAGGCTCATTATATGTGAACATGTCACACTCAATAAGGTTGGTATTTTATGTTTTTATTCATCACAATTGTTTATTTAGCTTGTTTTATGAATGTATAGCACAAAGTGTGAGGATATTTCATAGAAATAAGGCAGATTAAAAAAGAAAGTGTGCTGCTCAGGCATATACAGTAGTTCCCTAACACATATTCCTTCTCTTGCTTCAGATTATCTGCTGAAATGGAGAGGAAAATGTACAATTTATCAAAAAACCTTGATGTTGAGGAAGTAATAAACATGCTGTTAGATGATGCAGACCCCACACTGAATGAGGATTTAGGAGAGGAAAGTGAGATTGATTCTCATGATGAGGTGGAAGTATGTGAAGTGGATTCTGAAACAGAGCAAGATGGTGACAGTGATTAGGATGAAGATGTAGAATCTTATTATATGGAAAAAGATAAAAAAAAAACAATGGAACAAGAAGCCACTCCAGAAAAAACGTAGGGAACTTCAAAACATTATTACTCACCTTCCTGCAGTTATAGGAACTGCAAGTAATGCAAAAACTGCAGTTGAATGCTGGAATAGTTTATTCACAGATGACATTCTGGACTCTATTGTCACATATACCAACCAATATATAGACATTATAAAGGACAAGTTCATCTGCAACAGAACCATCAAGGCCACAGATGAAATAGAACTGCGTGCTTTTTTTGGATTATTATACCTTGCAGGAGCTTATAGGGCAAATAGACAAAGTTTGGAGGAACTTTGGAGTAAAGATGGGGATGGAGTTGAAAAATTTGGCCTTGTTATGTCCATAAACAGATTCAAGCTTCTAATTCGTTGCCTTCGGTTTGACGACAGAACTACCCGAACCGAACGTAAAACACATGACCGACTTGCTCCAATTCGTGATATATTCCAAAAATTTGTTGAAAACTGTAAAAAAAGCTATTGCCCTGGGGAGAATCTCACTATTGACGAAATGCTACCCGGTTTTCGTGGTAGATGTGCCTTTCGTCAATATATTCCATCAAAGCCTAACAAATATGGAATAAAAATGTATGCCCTTGTTGATGCCAGTAAGACCTACACTTACAACCTGGAAGTTTATGCAGGAAAACAACCAGAAGGTCCTTACTGTGTCAGCAACAAACCCAGTGATGTTGTAAAAAGACTGGCTGAGCCCTTATTTGGATCGGGTCGCAATATAACAGCTGACAATTGGTTTTCAAATTGTGATCTGATTGATTATCTGAAAATGCAGAAGCTTTCATATGTCGGAACTGTAAGAAAAAATAAAAAAGAATTGCCTACACAGTTTGTAAGTGTGAAAGGGAGACAACATTACAGCAGTATATTTGCATTCCATAATGGAAAGGTTTTGGTTTCCTATGTACCACAAGAAAAAAAAATTGTACTTCTTCTATCAACACTTCATGATGATGATGCCATCGATCCTGGGACTGAGGCACAAAAAAAACCGGAGATAATTACATTTTATAATGCAACCAAAGGGGGTGTTGATACAGCTGATCAGATGTGCTCAACTTTCAACGTCAGCAGAAACACCAAACGCTGGCCAATGGTCATATTTTTTGCTATGTTGAATTTGGGTGGTATAAATTCACAAGTCATTTACCTTGAAAACAAGCTTGAACCACTCCGTAGACGATTCTATCTGAAAAAATTGGCCCATGAACTAGTGCTTGGAGAGCTACGCAGGAGAAGTATGAAAACAATCGGTATCCCCTCTCGCCTTCAAGTTCAGCTCAAAAGATTCCGCCCAGAAGATGATAGTGAAAATTCACCACCTGCACCACCTCCCAAAAGAAGGAGATGCACCACTTGCACCACGGAAAGCGGAATCAGAAGGCTTTCTAATTATGAATGTCACAAATGTCATAATGCAATCTGCCTGACACATGCAAAAATGATGTGTAATTCTTGCTCTTTGCTCTGCAAGTGTAATTTTTCTGGGGAAACTTCAGGATCTAATTCTGATTGAATATGTGTTTAATAGTACTTAAGGTACCTTAAAATTAAGTTTGTTTCCATAAATTTTCTTTGTAGAGTTTTTGGACAGAGTCGAACTGGGGACTATTTGGCGGGAGTTTTGAAATGTTTGTATTTCAGAGTTATTAGTTTTATGTTAAGTAAATGGTTTTTTTTTTTGCACCTGATTATGTGTAGTCTCTTTTATTACATCCCTATGAAGGTCACTGATCACTTTTAGAGCACTGAAATTGCAAACATTAGATATTATAGGTATTTTTCTAGCCTGCGCCTGACAGTCACATTGTATGTGAACTCGTTACAACCGATATTGTATGTGACGGAGGGTTAAGCTTCTCTTGCTTCAAATGGGCTTGTAATGCCTCCTTGAGCTCCTTGATCTCAGCTCTTACATCCACCGAATCATCCAAGCTTGCATTATTCGAGGAGGCATTTGCTTCATACCTCCCTTCTTCGATAGACTCCTCTATCTTTTCCCGCTCACCTTCCATCCTGCCGATTCTATCCTTAAGGCACGTCTCTGCCCTCTGGAGATCATCACAGAACGTCTGCAGCTCCTTCACCTGAGCTTCCAGTCCCGAGATCTTTCTACGGAGATCATCATTCTCATCACGGGTGTCCTGTAGAGTCGTCTCAAATCACTTGGCGCCTGTGCTCTGCATCCGCCTTATCATCCTCTAGTTTTTCCTTAACCTTGAGCAGATCCTCATAGTCTCTCTTAGTTTGTTGCAGTTCCCTATTGAATTTTTTCCATAGTTGTTATAGGTCTTGATCACCTCCAGAAACTTCATCCTTCAGCGCCTCCTTCTCAAGCTTCAACTGCAAAACCTCCTCCTTGGTTTTGCGGAGGTCCTCCTTATTTTTCTGGAACATTTCCTTCCATTAGTTGATTTCCTCGCTGCTTTCCTCCAGTTCTTGGTCATGATTGGCCACTTCCTCTTTCAGGGCTGTCGGTTCCTGATCCTTTTGTCTCAGTAGATTATCCTTCTTGAAACGAATCTGCAAAACTGCATCCAACTCTTCCACCTGATCTTCATTGTTGTTTGATACTGTACCGGAGGTTGCTACTGGCAACGTCACCTCCTCTTCCCTCCTGATCTCCTCTGCTTCTAAAGGAGGATCCACACTCGGAATAAAGGCACACAGCATTGCATTTTCTTTATCTGCCCTTCCAGCAAAGGCTACAGGAGCAACATTTTTGTGGCCCTTGTGTGGCGCCCCTGAGGGTTCAGTCGCCACAGAGGTACCGCACCTCACCCAGAGGTGTGGTGTCTCCTTCTCTCAGGTAAGGAGGGAGTGCTGCCCGGAACCCCAACACCTGCATCCAACACTACACTGCTCCAGGCCGGCAAAAAGGGCAAGATGCAATGTGTTTTCCTGCTGAGCCCTGTCCCTGGCTGGAGTGGGGGGAACCCAAAGGTAGGGGGAACCAGTAGTGGGTGTGGGTGGAGGAAGCAGTTTAGGGGAGCACCATTGAAGGAGGTATATAAAGGGAAGCCATCTTGGGGAGGCAGGAGAGATCAGTCAGTGACAAGAGAGAGTGAAGACAGTCTGGGAGCAGAGTCTCCTTAGGAGCTCTGCCCCACAAGTGGGGCCTAGTGCTAGAGGCCCAGGAGGGGAGCAGAGGAGTAAGGCTCCGTTCTAGTAAAGGGATACCAGGGGGTACGGCGAGTGCAGGACGGCACCTGTACACCCCGAATCTGTCAGAAGACAGAGGGATCAGGCCGCAAGAAGGGGACCGGCCTCTGGACCAGCCATGTTACTCCAGGTCTCGGCTGGAAAAACCGGAGGCTTCTGGCTTTCATAGTTCAGTTGCCGAAGCCTCATTCTAGTCACCGTGAGGGTCAAGCAGGTCCAGGAACTCCAGTTTGACAGGAGGGACTTCAGAGCACCCGAACGGGACTGTGAGTGGGGAAGCGCAAGGCAGGAGGGAGAAGACCCAGCGTGAAGTCGGTCGAGAGAGGAACATAAGGAAAGTGGGGTTCCGTCAGGTGCCCCTAACCTACCTGAGGAAGAGCTGAACCCCCGGTCTGGTGAACGCAGCGCGACGTGGGAGGCTGGCACCCGCGCAGTGTATCAGTGGAACGTATATGAGAACTGTGAGTAAAGACTCGGATGACTGCACCGCACTGCCTCCGTCCATTATTTCAGCTGTGCCATCTTTCCCCCTGCACTACAACGCCCAGCACAACCAACGATATCTACACTGCCCTGGAGCTAGCTCTTCCTATGGAGAGCCACACCATCCCTGCTGCAGTAACATCAGCTCCAGAGGACTGCTCCGCAGCTGCGGCTCCCTTTGGTCACATTCCACAGGTGGCGTCACGAACTTTATAAATCCCCTATAAATAGAAAGCCCCCCTTTTTTTAAGGCGTCACTTGTGCCTTCGACGACGAGAGGGGGACTTTCTCACCTCGTTTAACTCCTCCTGACTGAACTCTCTTTCTACTTTCGTATTGTCACCGTCAGCTGTGGGGTCTGTGTCACTCCCCCTGGTGTTGTGGACTAACAAGTCACCTCCCACTTTGACGTCAACCCCTTCTACTGGAGCTACCCAGTTATCAACGGTCGAATTGTCATTTTTAGGTGGTACCAACACACGACCAGTAACCAACTTTGGTATTCTATACTCCACCCCCTTTTGGACAACCACACCTGTAGGGGGTACTTTAACAAAAAAAAACGCAATAGTCTTAGGACCCAGTTCACAACATCTCTTACTACCTCCCTGGGCACTCTGGGATAGTACCGGCGCCACAGGAGAACTCAAGGAATGGTCCGCTGCCACCATTCTGTAAGGTGCCAACAGCTCCTGCCGTTCCTGCACCAAGTCGTGTTGTCGTTTCTCAAATACCTGCTGTTGTTTCTCAAATACCTGCTGCAAGTCCTGTTGTCGTTTCTCAAATACCTGCTGTTGTTTTTCAAATATCTGCTGCAGGCACTTTAATCGCTCAACAGCTTCAGTCTCATTCGCTGCTCCCTTCACAGCCATCTTTATCAGCTCCTGCATTTCTTCAGGATACTCTATTTTGTTGAAGAGCATTTGCAGCCGGTCATCTAACCCCTTCTCCATTCCGTCTGGGGATACTGCTCACATCGCTCTCCCTGGAAAATTTTTCGTGGCCCCACCAAGCCACAGCAAACCAGGTTTGAGTGCGATGACAATTTTCGTAACCCCGCCGAGTTACAGCCAGATGCTTTAATCTTCGTGACCCCACCGAGCCACAGCAAGATGCTTGCATCCACGTTCGTCGTCCTGTGCCTAGCAACCAGGCTGCAGTTGCCAGCATTCTCTAACCAATTGTAAGGTAGCGGTATTGATCATGTTGGGGGGCACTCACTTCACCGGGTCAATTAAAGCACACAAGCCACGTTTTCCAGTAAACTAAAGTCCACCAGTTTATTACACGTCATAAACTGCTTATAACATAGTCCATCTCAGTGGCTCACAGGAATGTTACACATGTAATGTCCTAGAGCCTTTCAATGGCAGCTATGCCTGCTTAGCTTCATATACAGACTTCAGCAAGGTACAGCATCAATGTCCATATAAAGAACCATTTTTACCTTTGCCGGGTCTTGGCTGCTTCTCTCAGCTCTGTTCTGCTACAGCTTGGCTTTAAGGCTCCCCAGCCATGGTCTCCAAGCCACGTGCCTTCCAGAGCTACTGGCGTCCCAAACACAGGGATCTAGCCTCTTGCCTCACCAGGCTTCTCCAACTGTTTCAAAACCACCCGGATTTATATATCTTTCTGTGCACACAGGACCTGTGATGATGTCACAGTCATGTGATCAGTCACCTGAGGGGAGGTACATGGTCAGCCAGAACACACCCCCTGGACATTTTAGCAATGCAGCAAGGCGCTGCATTACAATATATATATATACACATACACACTGCTCAAAAAAATAAAGGGAACACTTAAACAACAGAATATAACTCCAAGTAGATCAAACTTCTGTGAAATCAAACTGTCCACTTAGGAAGCAACACTGATTGACAATCAATTTCACATGCTGTTGTGCAAATGGAATAGACAATAGATTGAAATTATTGGCAATTATCAAGACACCCTCCATAAAGGAGTGGTTCTGCAGGTGGGGACCACAGACCACATCTCAGTACTGTAGCGTCGGCGTCCCTGCCTCCTGCTAGGCAGGGACGCTGTTCCCCTCACCTCTCCGCTCTGTGCCCGGCGTCTTCCTCCCGCTCTGCTGGCAGCGCGCGCTGATTCCCGGCCACGGTGCTTAGGGCGCGCGCGCGGTCCCCCTCTCTTAAAGGGGCCGCGCGCGCTGTCCTAAGGAGTCCCCGGCCAATGGCCGGAGGACTTCACCATATATAAGGCACCTCCTCCAAAATGGAGGTGCCCGAGCAATGTTGTTGCAAACCCTTCACTCTGCTTCAGCCCTCAGGTCCCGTTTCCAGTTACCTGCCAGATTCCTACCAGTTACCTGCCAGTCACCTGCCAGATTCCTGCCTGTTACCTGCCAGTCACCTGCCAGATTCCTGCTTGATACCTGCCAGATATCCGTTTACCTGCTTGCAAGCCTGCGGTCTGATGGTCTGCCTTCCGACACCTGTCAGTCTGTCAATGGACCAGCCTGCCCGCTCACCTGGGAGCGCTCGTCTGCTACCTGCCTGCTAGTCTACCTGGAGGCTCCGCCGTCACTTGCCGTGACCACCTGCCTGTCCAGAGACTCTTGTCTGCTCACCTGGGAGCGCTCATCTGCTACCTGCCTGCTAGCCTACCTGGAGGCTCCGCCGTCACTTGCTGTGACCACCTGCCTGTCCAGAGACTCTTGTCTGCTCACCTGGGAGCGCTCATCTGCTACCTGCCTGGAGGCTCCGCCGTCACTTGCCGTGACCACCTGCCTGTCCAGAGACTCTCGCCTGCTCACCTAGGAGCGCTCACCTGCTACCTGCCTGCTAGCCTACCTGGAGGCTCTGCCGTCACTAGCCGTGACCACCTGCCTGTCCAGAGACTGTCCCTGTCACTTGCCGTGAGTACCCGTCCTTCTACCCAGAGACTGTCCCTGTCACTTGCCATGACTACCTGCCCTTCTACCCAGAGACTGTCCCTGTCACTTTCCGTGACTACCTGCCCTTCTACCCAGAGACTGTCCCTGTCACTTGCCATGATTACCTGCCCGTCTTCCCTGGGAGCCACCCGCTTCCTTACAAGGACCGCCCCTTTGTATAGTTGCTCAGAGGTTCCGCCTCCCAGACCCGTTACAGTTTGCTCGGGCCATGGAATCCGGTGGCACCCAAGCTCCCTCGCTCTCGGACCTATGTCATGAACTGTCCCGTCAGAGGTCCCAACAGGAGTCCATCCTGAGTCACCAGCGGAGTGTCAACTCTCGCCTGGACACTCTGTCTGCTCCACCTGCAACCACCGCTAGTGTCATGACTCGCAACCCGGCAGCGCCGCTGCCCACCAATACCATGGTATCCTGTCCCGGACCCCGGTTTTCTGCACCTCCTCGTTTCGGAGGTGACTCCGCTCAAGCTCGGGGCTTCATAAACCAGTGCACCCTGCACTTTGAACTCTTGTCCCACCAGTTTATCTCCGACCGGTCCAAAGTAGCCTTTATCATGTCCCACCTCACGGGGGAGGCTCTGGCTTGGCTAAATCCTCTGTGGGAGAGAGGAGATCCCCTGGTGTCCGACCTGCCAGCCTTTCTCACGGCTTTCCGGAAAGTCTTCGACGAACCCGGATGGAAGACCTCATCCGCATCGTCTCTGCTACGCCTCCGTCAAGGAGATCTCACCGTGGGCCAATATGCCATACGGTTCCGTACCCTTGCTTCGGAGCTGGCCTGGGATAACGACGCTCTGGTGTCTGTCTTCTGGGAGGGTCTGTCCGGCCGTATTAAAGATGAACTCGCCGGTCGGGACATTCCTACCACTCTCGACGACTTAATAACACTTGCCACCCGGATTGACATCCGATTCCAGGAGCGCGCCAAAGAGGTCACCCGTGAGAGGAGGTTTCCACATCTAGCCCCCACCTTCCAGAAACCCGTCACTCCCTCCGTTACTCCCCAGGCACACTCACCTGAGCCTATGCAGGTCGACCAGACCAAGATGGTCAAAACCCGTCAAGACGTACGCCGTGCCGAGGGGAGCTGCTTGTACTGTGGCAGTAAGGAGCACCGGATCCGTTCCTCCCAGAGAGGTCGGGAAACGCCTGTGTCTAGGATCGCTCAGAGAGGTCGCCCTAGACAAAAGTAAACCCTCTCCATCTCTAATGCTGTCAGTCTCTATCACCTGCGGAGAGAACCGCTATTTCGAACTGGCTCAACTTGACTCAGGAGCTGCTGGAAATCTCATTTCTCAGTCTCTGGTAGAGAAATACCGCATTCCCACCAAACCTCTGGCCGTACCTTTATCTGTCGCCGCCATGGATGGGGGCCTCTTACCACATCCCATCCAACTCATCACCGAATCCATAACTCTGCAGGTGGGAATGCTGCATTCTGAGAGCATCTCCTTTCATGTTCTGCCTGGACTCTCTCACGCACTCGTTAGGCCTACCTTGGCTCCAGAAACATGCACCCGTGCTTGACTGGCAGACCGGAGAAGCCCTTCGCTGGGGACAGGACTGCCATAGGACTTGTCTAGTTCCCGTTTATCCTGCTCGTCCTTCTCCTACCCCAGTCAGTCTACCCGGTCTACCGGTTCCCTATTGGTCTTAAGCGGATGTCTTCAATAAAAAAGAAGCAGAGACATTACCCCCTCATAGACCATACGATTGTCCAATCGACCTGATACCCGGCTCTACTCCTCCCCGTGGGCGTATCTACCCTTTGTCCGCAGCGGAGACCCGGTCCATGTCAGAATATATTGAGGAGAATCTGGCCCGGGGATTTATCCGGAAATCTACCTCCCCGGCGGGAGCAGGCTTCTTCTTCGTCAAAAAGAAGGACGGCTCACTCCGTCCATGTATAGATTATAGAGGCCTTAACCAGATTACAGTGAAGAATAAATACCCCCTCCCGCTCATTCCTGAATTATTTGACCGCCTGAGGGGGGCTAGAATCTTCACCAAACTGGATCTCCGTGGGGCGTATAACCTGGTCCGTATCCGTCAGGGGGATGAGTGGAAGACGGCATTCAACACCCGGGACGGCCACTATGAGTACCTTGTAATGCCCTTCGGTCTCTGTAACGCTCCTGCCGTCTTTCAAGAGTTGGTCAATGGCATCTTCCGTGACCTTCTCTACTCCTGCGTGGTGGTGTACCTGGACGACATCTTGGTCTTCTCTCCGGACCTTCCTACTCACCGGAGGGATGTTCGTCAGGTCCTGCTCAGGCTCAGGCAGAACCACCTCTACGCTAAATATGAGAAGTGCATCTTTGAGCAGACCTCTCTTCCATTTCTGGGCTACATAATCTCTCAGACCGGCCTACAAATGGATCCTGAGAAACTGTCTGCCATCCAGAAGTGGCCCCGACCAGAGGGGTTGAAGGCTATTCAGCGGTTCCTGGGCTTCGCCAACTATTACCGCCTCTTCATACCGCACTTCTCTTCCCGGACTGCCCCTATCTCTGCGCTCACCCGTAAGGGTACTAATCCCAGAAGATGGCCGCCCGAAGCTGAGGAGGCCTTTCTTTCCTTAAAACAGGCCTTCTCCTCCGCCCCGGTGCTGCATCGTCCGGACGGCAACAAACAATTCTTCCTAGAAGTTGACGCTTCCTCCTCCGGAGCCGGGGCGGTACTTACCCAAAAGTCATCTTCTGGAAGAATGGTAACCTTCGGTTTTTTCTCCAAACTCTTCTCCTCTTCTGAGCGCAACTATTCTATTGGAGACCGTGAATTGTTAGCCATTAAGCTGGCACTGGAGGAGTGGCGTTACCTGCTCGAGGGGGCTCTTCACCCGGTAATAATTTACACGGACCACAAGAACTTGGCTTACCTTCAGAGCGCCCAGAGACTTAACCCGCGCCAAGCCCGGTGGTCCTTGTTTTTTGCCCGCTTTGATTTTGTTCTTCATTTTCGCCCGGCAGACAAAAACATCAAAGCTGACGCCTTGTCCCGATCCTTCCTTGTGTCTGATCTAGAGGAGGAACCTAAGCACATTATTGATCCCGCCAGAGTAATGCAAGTGGCTCCCGTGAATCTAAATCGTCTCCCTCCCGGTAAGACGTTTGTAACTGTACCTGATCGGAAGAAGGTCCTACACTGGGGTCATTCGTCTAAGCTAGCTGGCCACGCCGGTCAGAAAAAGACCCTCCAGCTCATTACCCGGCATTACTGGTGGCCTACCCTGCACAAGGATGTAATAGACTTTGTTTCTGCCTGTGTGTCCTGCGCCCGCAACAAAGTTCCGAGACACCTGCCAGCCGGTCGCCTTCTTCCTCTTCCAGTACCTGCTGCCCCGTGGCAGCATATTGCTATGGACTTTAGAACAGATCTTCCTGTCTCTGCCGGTTGTACGGTCATTTTGGTGGTCGCTGATCGCTTCTCCAAGATGGCACACTTCATTCCCCTGCCGGGTCTCCCGTCTGCACCCGAACTGGCTAAAGACTTTATCCACCACATCTTCCGTCTCCATGGCCTGCCCCTCCACATCGTGTCAGATCGTGGGGTTCAGTTCACCTCACGCTTCTGGAGAGCCACATGTAAGTTGCTTGACGTCACTCTGGACTTCTCCTCCGCTTACCATCCACAGTCCAATGGTCAAGTGGAGCGGATCAATCAGAACCTGACCAGTTACCTCCGGCACTTCGTTAATGCCCACCATTCGGACTGGGTGGATCTCCTACCATGGGCCGAGTTCTCTTACAATAATCACGAGAGCGAATCTTCCTCCAAATCCCCAGTTTTTGTAGTCTTCGGTCAGCATCCTCGGATCCCATTTCCCGTCTCCACCTCGGTGGACAATCCGGCTGCGGAATCTCTCGTTCGCGAATTCTCCTCCATTTGTGAGAGTACCCAATCCGCACTCCTTCAGTCGTCCGAACGGATGAAAAAACACGCTGACAAGAAACGCCTGGATCCTCCACAATTCCGTCCTGGAGATAAAGTCTGGCTCTCGTCCAAATATGTCCGGCTCAAGATTCCCTCCTACAAGTTAGGGTCTCGGTTCATCGGCCCACTGGAAGTTATCAAACAGATCAACCCGGTGGCTTATAAATTAAAACTCCCGGCCAACTTACGGATCCCTAACTCCTTCCATGTATCTCTCCTCAAACCCGTGGTACTTAACTCTTTTTCCAAGTCTACAGGTACGCCTCCTGCTCCGGTTTCCGCTGAGAACGAGTTTGAGGTAGAGAACATTCTGGCCACCAAAAGGGTAAGAGGAAAAACCTTTTTTCTGGTAGATTGGAAGGGGTTTGGTCCTGAGGAGAGAACGTGGGAGCCCCGGGAGAACATCCATGCCCCTCTCATCCTTGATAAATTTCTCTCTGGCTAAAAAAGGGGGGGCCTAAAGGGGGGGTACTGTAGCGTCGGCGTCCCTGCCTCCTGCTGGGCAGGGACGCTGTTCCCCTCACCTCTCCGCTCTGTGCCTGGCGTCTTCCTCCCGCTCTGCTGGCAGCGCGCGCTGCTTCCCGGCCACGGTGCTTAGGGCGCGCGCGCGCTCCCCCTCTCTTAAAGGGGCCGCGCGCGCCGTCCTAAGGAGTCCCCGGCCAATGGCCGGAGGACTTCACCATATATAAGGCACCTCCTCCAAAATGGAGGTGCCCGAGCAATGTTGTTGCAAAGCCTTCACTCTGCTTCAGCCCTCAGGTCCCGTTTCCAGTTACCTGCCAGATTCGTGCCTGTTACCTGCCAGATTCCTGCCTGTTACCTGCCAGTCACCTGCCAGATTCCTGCCTGTTACCTGCCAGTCACCTGCCAGATTCCTGCTTGATACCTGCCAGATATCCGTTTACCTGCTTGCAAGCCTGCGGTCCGACGGTCTGCCTTCCGACACCTGTCAGTCTGTCTATGGACCAGCCTGCCCACTCACCTGGGAGCGCTCGTCTGCTACCTGCCTGCTAGTCTACCTGGAGGCTCCGCCGTCACTTGCCGTGACCACCTGCCTGTCCAGAGACTCTTGTCTGCTCACCTGGGAGCGCTCATCTGCTACCTGCCTGCTAGCCTACCTGGAGGCTCCGCCGTCACTTGCCGTGACCACCTGCCTGTCCAGAGACTCTTGTCTGCTCACCTGGGAGCGCTCATCTGCTACCTGCCTGCTAGCCTACCTGGAGGCTCCGCCGTCACTTGCCGTGACCACCTGCCTGTCCAGAGACTCTCGCCTGCTCACCTAGGAGCGCTCACCTGCTACCTGCCTGCTAGCCTACCTGGAGGCTCTGCCGTCACTAGCCGTGACCACCTGCCTGTCCAGAGATTGTCCCTGTCACTTGCCGTGAGTACTCGTCCTTCTACCCAGAGACTGTCCCTGTCACTTGCCGTGACTACCTGCCCTTCTACCCATAGACTGTCCCTGTCACTTGCCGTGATTACCTGCCCGTCTTCCCTGGGAGCCACCTGCTTCCTTACAAGGACCGCCCCCTTGTATAGTTGCTCAGAGGTTCCGCCTCCCAGACCCGTTACAAGTACCAATGCTTTCTGGCTGATGTTTTGGTCACTTTTGAATGTTGGTTATGCTTTCACACTCGTGGTAGCATGAGACGGACTCTACAACCCACAGAAGTTGCTCAGGTAGTGCAGCTCATCCAGGATGGCACATCAATGTGAGCTGTAGCAAGAAAGTTTGCTGTGTCTGTCAGCGTAGTGTCCAGAGGCTGGAGGCGCTACCAGGAGACAGGCCAGTACACCAGGAGGCGTGGAGGGGGCCGTAGGAGGGCAACAACCCAGCAGCAGGACCGCTACCTCCATCTTTGTGCAAGGAGGAACAGGAGGAGCACTGCCAGAGCCCTGCAAAATGACCTCCAGCAGGCCACAGATGTGCATGTGTCTGCACAAACGGTTAGAAACAGACTCCATGAGGGTGGTATGAGGGCCGACGTCCACAGATGGGGGTTGTGCTCACAGCCCAACACCATGTAGGAAGCTTGGCATTTGCCATAGAACACCAGGATTGGCAAAGTCGCCACTGGCGCCCTGTGCTCTTTACAGATGAAAGCAGGTTCACACTGAGCACATGTGACAGATGTGACAGAGTCTGGAGACGCCGTGGAGAGCGATCTGCTGCCTGCAACATCCTTCAGCATGACCGGTTTGGCAGTGAGTCAGTAATAGTGTAGGGTGGCATTTCTTTGGAGGGCCGCACAGCCCTCCATGTGCTCGCCAGAGGTAGCCTGACTGCCATTAGGTACCGAGATGAGGTCCTCAGACCCCTTGTGAGACCATATACTGGTGCGGTTGGCCCTGGGTTCCTCCTAATGCAGGACAATGCCAGACCTCATGTGGCTGGAGTGTGTCAGCAGTTCCTGCAAGATGAAGGCATTGAAGCTATGGACTGGTCCGCCCGTTCCCCAGACCTGAATTCGATTGAGCACATCTGGGACATCATGTCTCGCTCCATCCACCAACGTCACGTTGCACCACAGACTGTCCAGGAGTTGGCGGATGCTTTAGTCCAGGTCTGGGAGGAGATCCCACAGGAGACCATCCGCAACCTCATCAGGAGCATGCCCAGGCGTTGTAGGGAGGTCATACAGGCACGTAGAGGCCACGCACAATAATGAGCCTCATTTTGACTTGTTTTAAGGACATTACATGAAAGTTGGATCAGTCTGTAGTGTGTTTTTCAACTTTAATTTTGGGGGTGACTCCAAATCCAGGCCTCCATTGGTTAATACATTTGATTTCCATTGATGATTTTTGTGTGATTTTGTTGTCAGCACATTCAACTTTGTACAGAACAAAGTATTCAATGAGAATATTTCATTCATTCAGATCTAGGATGTGTTATTCGAGTGTTCCCTTTATTCTTTTGAGCAGTGTAATATATATATATATATAAAACACAAGCTGCTGAGCCCACTCTACTCCATACACCCACACTCGACGTGATGTGCAAGTACATCCTGTGCTGGGAAGGTATTTAAGAGGTTTTCCAAAGACCTCTAGCATTCCCAAGAACGAGGCTTTGCATGAAGCGGAGGTCAAGCATTTGCACCTTTGCTTTATTTCTTTGCTAGTATTTTAGGGTGATTGGGCATGCCAGTGGTCTGTCACCCAGCAATCAGTAGTTCTAGAATACGGGATGACTTTCTATGTTGAGAAAATCCCTTCAAGAATGTCAGACAGGGATATATTCTTAGATTCCACACCCCAATCTAGTGAGCCCAAAACTGACTACAGATTAGTGGATCACTGTAACTTGTCGTTGGAAGACATGAATCCCAAGAGTACTACTACATCTACTCCTCTGACTCTGAACATCTATGAACTTCCAAAGTTTCTGTCAACAAGAAATGATCTGATGACTGATTAAGGGATTTTGCTCTTGCAACCTATTGCTTCTGCACCATTAGCTCCTTCCATGATCGAGCAGACTGCTCTTGTAAATATCCCACCAGTGTTTTTTGCTGTTATGCCTCGCTGGAGCTCCTTGCACCTCCAAAACCTATCAAGGTTTCATCAACCAGTCGTCCCTACGTTTTGCTATCCTCAGCACTTCCAATACGATGGATCTAAGTGGCCTACAAAATTTCATTTTTTGCAGGTGAGGTGCAGCAATTGCGTCCTCCTAGCATTCTTATCTAGCCAGAGGAGGAGTGGATCTAGCTTGGCCAATACCTTTGTGGCAATGCATTTGACAGTGTCCTTATGGTCCACCTTTATAGCAGGTTTTATGAGTGCCTTCAAAGAACCTGACCATGCCTCCCCAGCTGCCTCAGCTCTTCTTTGTTTGAAACAAGCCATATCCAGAGGAGCTGTCAGACCTCACCTGGGATAGACAATGAAGCTCTGGTAGCATCCTTTGATGTAGAATCAGCAGGCCATATAACAGATAAATTGGAAATTGGTAGGTTATAATCAACTCCCCAGAATTAGTCAATTTATATGGCTACCAAAGTTGCACTTCATTTACAGGAGAGATCACAAGAAAGGATTAAGATTAGAAGCTGTTTCGTCACACATGCCCATTGCTAGCCTTATCATTCACAACTTTCAGTTGGTCTAGATTACTTTGGACTTGACTGTGCCTTTCTCCAAAATTACATTTCTTTCACCAATCTCTCTGATCTGAAGGGAAGTCACATATCCTCTCTGGCGTTTGTGAATTCTGAAGCAGATGGAAACCTTCCTGGTTTAAAACCTCCAAATTCCACAATTGGCTGTACCAAGACTTAGGGTCACATCTGGTATCGTACTAATATATTTTGGCTTCAAGTCAAGGTTCTCCACTCTTAAGTAAGATGAATGATAAGTTGAAATCAGCCTTGCAGTACTTGTTATGGGCCATGTAAATATTTAGCGGTGCCCTTTAGTCTCTGCAATGCCCTAGTGGCGTTTCCCCAGTTCATTGCTAAGTAATTCAACTCACCCCTTAACGCTTCAGCATTGTCCTCTTGCTCGCCGCTGCCTTCTCTGCCCCCGGGCAACAGCCACATTTAAATTTTAAATGACATCTAGACTGTGTCCCTTGGCTGCAATGCAAGGTTAACGCTGCTTGTTACTGCATTATCTCTGACTGTGATCCTGATCTCGGTTTTTGTCATTGCATTCGTCTCCTGCGTTGCTCTTTTGGATTTCTTTTCTCAAACTTGTACTTCATCTCCTGTTTCTGAGCCCTGGTCCATCCTCTTACTGTTTCTCAGTCTCATTTTATGGCTCACCACCAAGAGGTGACTAACCTGCATACGCCAACTTGAAAGTCTAACCATTCAAGTCCCAACCTGGCAGGGATTAAGGTTTGAAGAACAAGCAGATACCTTTACTTCAACACCTCAGTTTAACAAGCGCCTGATCGATTGTTAGTCCACTTCTCTGGAGCATCTTACCTCACTATGGTTCTGGTGCATCTCATGCTTTTGACTCTAGGTCTCTTCCATCTTCCAGCTCCCTGTCTAGTTCTGGTCCATCTCAGTCTCTCCACTCCATTTTTCATTGTCTGGTCAATCTCTAGTATCCTACTGTTGTTTTGGTTCATCGTCTGCCTTGTGTACTCCTTCAGGTGCAACTTTTGCTTTCTACTTTAGTGCTGGTCTATTTTCTTTCACACGCTCTGCTTCTAGTCTATCTTATGCTTTCTTCTCTGGCCCTCAACTACCTGTTGCCGTTAAGCCAGGTCAGTTCCATTTCCAACTTTCGACTTTTGTTCTGGTCCATCTTCTGCTTTCTTCTCTGGTCCTGAACCATCCCTTGCTGTCTATTCTAGGTCTGTTTTACTTCCCATTTCCTACTCTTGTTCTGGTTCAGCTCAAGTGTCCTACGGTTGTATTGGGCCATCTGTTCAACTCCTGCTTTGTTCATTGCTTCTGGTCTATCTTTTGCTTTCTACCTTAGTTTTCGTCCATTTTCTGCCACACACGTAATGTTTCTGGTCCATCTTTTGCTTTCCACTCTGTCCTTAAACAGTTTCTTGCTGTTATTCTAGTCCTGTTCCATCTCCCACTTTCTACTCTGGTCCTGACCCATCCTACTGTTGTTTTGGTCCATCTCCTTCTTTGTACACTGGGTTTGGTCTATCTTCTGCTTTCCACTCTAGTGTTCATCCAATTTTGGCCACACACTCTGCTTCTGGTCCACTCTTACTTTCTACTGTGATCCTGAACCATCTCTAGCCATTTACACAAGGTCAGTTCCATCTCCAAGTTTTGACTATTGTTCTTGATGATCACTGATTTTCTACTGTTGATCTGGTCCATTTCCTGCTTTGTGCACTGGGTCTTCTCTATTATATTGCTTTCTTCCTTAGTTCTGGTCTATCTTTTACGACCCACTCTGATTCTTGTCCATTTGCTTCTTTCCACTCTAGTTAATCTAATATTTTCTATTTTGGTTCAGGTCAATCTCTTGCATTCTACATTAGTTCTGTCCACCTTCTGCCTCCCTCATTGGGTCTTGTCAAACTTCTGGTTCCTACCCCGGTTCTGATCTTCCTTCCGATGTGAATCTACTAATGATTTTCTCAGATTGCAATTCAAGAATTGTCTTGCCTCACTGATTTACTTAAATTATTTCATTAAATTATTATCATCATTATTTTAATCCGACCAAGGACAACATATACATTGAGTTGGCATGTCCTCCCTGTGTTTGCATGGATTTCTTTCCACACTTCAAAACAGGTTAATTTATTTTCTATGAAATTGGTCCTATTGTGTGGGGGAAATTATATTATAGAGTTGCATTTGGAGCAAGGACCGAGGTGAATGGTGACAATCTCTGTACACCCCCGTGGAATATGTTGGCGTAATTCAAGCTGCTAGAATAAATTATAAATAATTCAGAATTATTGTTATTCTATAAATGGCTTTAATGTGTCCAATTCCTCACAATATAAACCAATCTCTGAGTGATATATCTCAATAAATAAAAGTAATAGCTGTCAATCCCTCAGCATGGGGAAAAAACATGCGGAGATTTCCATTTCTACTTGGAGCTGCTTTTATTTCATCCAGCTGAGAGGCTTATGCTGTGTCTTATTGTAAATCACAGACAAAGCGTTGGCGGCCGCGGCTCCTGTGATTGATTTATAGCTTCATGTATCTAGAAACAAAATTCTGTAATCTCTGCACTTCAGAGAAGCAATTTATATATTATATTATCTATAACCAGGTTCATTGTCTATCACTCAATCAATCTAGCACTACAGGTCCTGATTAGGTGCACCCTGATAGCTATGACTAGAACCAGGCCATGTGTTCACTTGTCAGTTGGCTGGGGGAAGCGGAGCAGAACTGGTTGTGTTAGAACTGATGAGAGACAAGCAAGAATCTCTTTGAGAAGACACTGCACAGGCCATGTGCAACAAACTGCAAGTATCACTGGATGCTTTGGATGACAGCGGTTTTGTGTGACTGAACTGGGACGAGCTCAGCCATGTCTGAAGTAGCCAGGAACTATATTGTTTAGTTAGTGCCTGGAGAAGGCTAAGGATTATGTTCATGGTTTTGTTTTCACTACTGTGCAACCAGTGGAAGTAAACATTATTCCGTATGTGATATAAAAACACTGTGGCTTCGTGTTCCAAGCGGCTGCCCGAGAGAGTGAACCCCTACAATTGGTGTTTGGATGCAGGTAGCAAGTCCCAAAGAGCACAGGTGATTACAGTTTAAAGCCTGAATGTCCTGTGTAAAGGCAGCTACAGTATTGCAAACACAGTCTAAAAGCATGGAGGAGCTTGTTAAGTATCTAATTCAGGTTAATCTGCAGCAACAGCAGCAGGCCCAACAAGAAACCAACAAACTTCTAGTCCAGAAGTTGCATCATCAGCAGATGGCTCTCTTGGTAGAAACTGTCCGAGTCAGGGAGACTGCACCTCCCGCCAGCCAAAGTGAAGGTTGTAACATCCCTGGCGGCATGGCTTACCACCTCCCACCATGCAAGACTGCCATTTTACCTATCAGTCCAGGCTGCACACTTTGCTCCAGTACCTGCTGTGTGCATGTCTCTTGTCTGATTGCTTAGGGCGGCGGCGCGGTAACTGCCTGTAACTTATAGCTACTGTGTGCACAGTCCTAATGCGTCCCCAGCCTACTGCTGTGAGTTACTGGATACTTAAATCCCCTCCACCCAGTAGGAGGGGCCTGAGCAACACTTTCTTTCAGTGTGTTCTGTGCAACTGAGTTGCAGGTCCTGTCCTGTATCTTGTCAGTTTCCGCCACCCTGGGGGCTGTATACCCAGGCCTGTTACGTGTATCTGTGACTTCTAGTCTGTTCCGCCACCCTGGGGGCTGTATACCCAGGCCCGTTACCTGTATCTGTGACTTCTAGTCTGTTTCCGCCACCCTGGGGGCTGAGTTCCCAGGCTCGTTCCTGTATCTTGTTCCTAGTTCAGTTCCTGTCTGAACAGTGTCCTAGCCCGTTACTTGTTTGTCTCTATGTCCGTATCTTCCCTTTTCCTGAAGTGCTTGAACCTGCAAATAACTCCAACTCGTTGTCTCTGTACTTCTGTTTGTGAGTTTAGTGTCCACTCGCTACTTCATTGTAAGTACCTTGTGTGTATTTGCTCTGCTCTCCTTGTCTACTGCACTTGCGGGTTTTGCTCTGCTCTGCTTGTCTACCGCACCTGCGCTTTTTGCTCTGCTCTGCTTGTCTACCGCACCTGCGGATTTTGCTCTGCTCTGCTTGTTTACCGCACCTGCGGGTTTTGCTCTGCTCTGCTTGTCTACTGCACCTGCGGGTTTTGCTCTGCTTGTCTACCGAACCTGCGGGTTTTGCTCTGCTCTGCTTGTCTACCACACCTGCGGGTTTTGCTCTGCTCTGCTTGTCTACCGCACCTGCGGGTTTTGCTCTGCTCTGCTTGTCTACCGCACCTGCGGGTTTTGCTCTGCTCTGCTTGTCTACCGCACCTGCGGGTTTTGCTCTGCTCTGCTTGTCTACCGCACCTGCGGGTTTTGCTCTGCTCTGCTTGTCTACCGCACCTGCGGGTTTTGCTCTCCTTGTCTACCGCCCCCGCGGGTTTTGCTCTGCTCTGCTTGTCTACCGCACCTGCGGGTTTTGCTCTGCTCTGCTTGTCTACTGCACCTGCGGATTTTGCTCTGCTCTGCTTGTCTACCGCACCTGCGGCTCTGTTCCTGTATCCCAGTCTGTACTGGTCCCTATCCTGCCTGCGTTCCTACCTGCCAGTACCCACCTGTCTACACACCAGCCGTGCCTGCTAGTACCCACCTGTCTGCATACCAGCCGTGCCTGCCAGTACCCACCTGTCTGTATGCCAGCCTAACCTGCCTGTTCCTGCATTGTTATGTTCTGCTACCAGAGCTAAGGAAAGAGAGGAGATCTGTCCCTACGATAGAACTCAGCTGAATCCCTACGATGTAACAGGGAACCTGATCCTGCGATCAGACCTGCTAAAGTCCTAAGCTAGTCTGTACGGAGACCTATAGATGTGGGGAAGGAATCCCTACAAGTACGAAGGACTGGGAGGAAAATGGGACACCTCCTAACAGAAATAGTAGCAGACAGACGAACAAACAAAATATATAGAACATAGAGGTCCGTAGACCAAGCAAACTAACAGAGTTAGATACAGAGCACAGGCTAGCTAGAAAGTAGTTATACAATGAAGTCCAGCAAAGCCAGAAGGGCGGAGCAGGATTAAATAGGCCAACAAGGTCATGTGACCAGCAAAGGAAAAAACCTAAGAGCAAGGTTCTAACAGTACCCCCCCTTCTAAGAGGATCCTCCGGATCCCCTAGGACCAGGCTTATCAGGAAATCTCCTGTGAAACGCTCTGATAAGTCTGGACGCGGAAACATCATCTGACCTCACCCAAGAGTTATCCTCGGGTCCGAAACCTTTCCAGGCCACAAGATACTGCAAACTACCTCTATACCGTCTAGAGTTAAGGATGCGAGAAATTTCATATTCCCCGTCCTCCACCACCGGAGGAACAGAGGCAGAGGCGTCACCATCCGACACAACAGCTTTTTTTAACAGAGAGACATGAAATACCGGATTAATTCTCCAGGAGGTAGGAACCTCCAACCTAACAGCAGATTGGTTGACAACCTGAAGCACCTTAAAGGGCCCTACAAACTTGGGACCCAATTTCTTAGAAGGAATCCTCAACCGCAGATTCCTAGAGGACAACCAAACCATGTCACCAACAGCGAACAAAACCTCCTGTCGTTTCCTATCAAAGTAGTCTTTAGATTTTCTGTTGGCCTCCTGAAGATTACCACGCACATCCGTCCAAACTCTCTCCAAATCACCGGAAAAATTCTCCTCCTCAGGCACGGCAGATCCCAACTTGGAGAACGACCCAAATGACGGATGTCTCCCAGAACAACAAAAAAAAGGCGAACAACCAGCAGAAGAAGATGTATGATTGTTCAGAGCAAATTCAGCAAGTGGCAGAAACTCAGACCACCCCTCTTGATTGTCTGCCACAAAACAACGCAAGAACTGCTCAACATCCTGGTTTTTCCTTTCTGTCTGGCCATTAGATTCAGGATGATATCCGGACGAGAACGACAAATGAACTCCCAACCTGTCACAAAAGGCACGCCAAAAACGAGCCACAAACTGAGGACCCCTATCAGAAACAATGTCAGTAGGAACGCCATGAAGTCTGACAATTTCCTTGACAAAGGCCTTAGCGAGAGTTTTAGCGCAGGGCAGTTTGACGAAGGGAACCAAGTGACACATCTTGCTAAAACGGTCCACGACCACCCAGATAACAGTAAAACCCTCAGAGGGGGGAAGGTCAGTTATAAAGTCCATAGCCAAATGTGTCCAAGGAGCACTGGGAACCTCCAAAGGACAAAGCAACACCGCAGCAGGAGTATGTGAGGACTTAGATCTAGCACATATAGTACATTGACGCACCCACTTAATGACCTCCTTCTGCCATCCAGGCCACCAAAAACTGGGACCCACCAGTCTCTTGGTCTCAGAGATTCCGGGATGACCTGCCAACCGAGACTCGTGACACTCAACAAACAAATCTCTCCTAAAGGTCCCAGGCACAAACAACCTCCCATGAGGAGTGTTAGATGGGGCATTCTCCTGTGCTTTAAGAATCTCATCTTCCAAAACGGAGTCCAAAGCAGCTATCACAACACCTTCTTGTAAAATGTTCTCCTCTTTCTCAGCACCGACTATGGGAGAAAAACTGCGAGACAAGGCATCCGCCTTAACATTCTTAGTACCAGGGATGTAAGTAACGGAGAAATTAAACCGCAAGAAAAACAGTGCCCACCTAGCCTGACGGGCATTCAGGCGCTTGGCAGCATCAAGATATATCAGATTTTTATGATCCGTAAGAACCTGAACGGGAAATTCCGCACCTTCCAAGAAGTGGCGCCAGTGTTCAAATGCGAGTTTAATAGCCAATAATTCCCGATTACCAATATCGTAATTCAGTTCAGTCTCCGAAAATTTTTTTGAAAAAAAGGCACAGGGATGTAATCCATCCCCGTTATCCTGAGACAATACTGCGCCAACCCCCACAGAGGAAGCATCAACCTCAACCAAAAACGGCTTAGTCACATCAGGCTGCATAAGGATGGGAGCAGAGGTGAACCTCTCCTTGAGATACACAAAAGCTTCAATGGCCTCAGAAGACCACTGAACCGCATCAGCACCTTTCCTGGTGAGATCGGTCAGAGGTTTGACAATACTAGAAAATTTTTTTATGAATTTTCTGTAATAATTGGCGAAACCTAAAAACCTCTGTATCGATTTCAAACCAATAGGCCTAGGCCATTCCTGTACAGCTTGAACTTTCACCGGGTCCATCTCAAAACCATCGCTGGAGATAATGTAACCCAAAAAACTAATTCTCTGTACAGCGAACTCACATTTCTCCAGCTTAGCAAAAAGCAAATTGTCCATTAATAACTGTAATACCTCACGTACGCTTCGCCAATGAGACTCCAGATCCGGCGAATAAATCAAAATGTCATCCAAATACACAACCACATTTTTGCCGATCAAAGGTCTAAGGATGTCATTAATAAGATTCTGAAAAAATGCAGGAGCATTAGTAAGACCAAAAGGCATAACCAGATTCTCAAAATGACCCACAGGAGTGTTAAAAGCAGTCTTCCATTCGTCACCCTCCTTCATGCGCAACAGATTGTATGCCCCCTTAAGGTCAATTTTAGAGAACCACTTGGTCCCCATTAACTGGTTAAACAGATCAGGAATCAATGGCAGTGGGTAAGGATTGCGTACAGTCATTTTGTTAATCTCACGAAAATCCAGACAAGGACGTAAACCGCCGTCCTTTTTTTTTACAAAAAAAAATCCAACCGCCACAGGAGACTTAGAAGGCCTAATGTGACCGGCGGCCAAACTTGTCTGTATGTATTCCTCCAAAGCCTTCCTCTCAGGAATAGTAAGGTTAAATAAACGACTTTTAGGAAGAGTCGCTCCAGGGACAAATTCAATAGAACAATCATAGTCTCTATGAGGAGGCAAAACCTGCGATTCCTTCTCAGAAAAAACTCTCCAAAAATCCTGAATAGGAACAGGCAATTCTCCCCTATCCAAAGCTGCAATACGCCCGTTACAACACTTGTCATAACATTTATGGCTCCAGGATTTAATTTCACTGGTAGACCAATCCAGTACAGGATTGTGAAATTTTAACCAGGGCAATCCCAATATTACTGGAGAAGGCAAGTTATTCAAAACTACCAAATCCAATTTCTCATGGTGAACACCATTAATAGTGAGAGGAAATTCACAGACCTTGAGAGTAATATTCTTCAAAGGGGAACCATCCACAGAAACCACAGCAATGGGGGATGATAAAGGTTCGGGTTTTAAATTGAGTCTTTCCAAGAATCCCCCATCAATTACATTCAGAGTAGACCCGCAATCAACAAACACCCGAAATTCCATTAATTTTTCCTGAGCAATCGTGGAAGCAGCTAAAAATACACCCTTGGAATTTAAACAGGCAATACGGGCGTGACTGACCATTTTTTTTTCTTTCTTCATACGAAGCTCACAGCCTTTAATCAAATGACCAGATTTTCCGCAGTAGAAACACAAGCCTTCAAAAAATCTACGGTCTTTTTCTTGAGAGCGAGGTGCCACCGATCCAATCTCCATCGGTTCACCACTGTTAGTACACACATTCTCATAACCAGAAACTGACATAGCAGAGGATTTGCTCTCATTAACCCTTGCACGCAGTCTCCTATCCACCCGTATAGCTAATTGCATAGCCTGTTGCAAATCTTCAGGTGTAGGATAAGCAATTAGCAGGTCTTTAACCCTTTCATTGAGCCCAGCAAGAAATAGACTTTTCAGAGCAGAATCGTTCCACCCTGTTTGAGTAGACCAACGACGGAAATGAGTACAATATTTTTCCACATTACCTGATTCCTGTTTCAAACGTCTCAACTCAGTCTCAGCTGATGCGACACGGTCAGGATCATCATATAATAGTCCCAAAGCAGAAAAAAAACTATCCACTGATCTGAAGCATGTATCACTAGGTTGCAAATAAAAGGCCCACTCCTGAGGCTCTTTGCGCAAAAGTGACATTATGAACCCTATGCGCTGGGATTCATCCCCAGAGGACTTGGGTCTCAAACGAAAATACAATAAGCAAGCATTTTTAAATGAAAAAAATTCTCGGTGTTCACCAAAAAATAAATCCGGCAAACATACCTTAGGCTCCAAGAAATGTGCTCCAGGACAGTTACTCACGTGCTGACGGAGCTCGGCCACCTCCAGAGAGAGTCCCTGCAGGCGATGAGCCAAATCCTGAACCGACACCATGATGGAACAGAAAAATCTTTCCTTAGAGAATTTGCAGGCTGGACTTACTGTTATGTTCTGCTACCAGAGCTAAGGAAAGAGAGGAGATCTGTCCCTACGATAGAACTCAGCTTTATCCCTACGATGTAACAGGGAACCTGATCCTGCGATCAGACCTGCTAAAGTCCTAAGCTAGTCTGTACGGAGACCTATAGATGTGGGGAAGGAATCCCTACAAGTACTAAGGACTGGGAGGAAAATGGGACACCTCCTAACAGAAATAGTAGCAGACAGACGAACAAACAAAATATATAGAACATAGAGGTCCGTAGACCAAGCAAACTAACAGAGTTAGATACAGAGCACAGGCTAGCTAGAAAGTAGTTATACAATGAAGTCCAGCAAAGCCAGAAGGGCGGAGCAGGATTAAATAGGCCAACAAGGTCATGTGACCAGCAAAGGAAAAAACCTAAGAGCAAGGTTCTAACATGCATTCCCTGGTGTGGGTCAACAGCTGTGACCGGGGTCTGAACTGGAGTAGCACCTGGTCCCTCTGCTCGGTTCCTCCCTGGTTCACGGAGTCGACTGAGCCGCCGTGCGACCTTAGTCAGACCGAGTTGATACTTAGTCACGCCCCTCCAGGCACCCCTGGGTTCATGGTCCAGTGGGATCACTAACCACGATCACGCCAGTCAGTCCGGGCGTGTGTGTAACAAAGGTAACCGTGTGGGCCAAACAGTACGGGAGGATTTGCACAAAATGCCTCTGGAGGCTTTCCTGTGTTTGAGAGGTTGGCAGAGAGGAATAAACTGTAGCCAGAGCAATGGGCTGAGGTCCTAGCTTATTGGGAAACTGCAGAAAGATTACTACTACCTTGCCCTGCAGGATGCCAAGCAGTACGGCAATCTGAAGATTATGGCATGTTCGGGCATAACCCTGGCAGTCAGAGCGCAATGGGTGCCCCTCTGGCACTACCAAAGGGACAAGCCTCCCTGGTCCAAGATGTCCTACCTCTTACTCCTGGTGCAAAATTGGCTGCAGCCTGAGAACTGCTCTCCTGCACAGATGGATTAGAGAGTGGTAGTAGACCAATTTATCCACTCACTACCTAAATCCATGCAAAGCTGGGTAGCCAAGGAGATCCTAAGAATGCAGATGATCTTGTGGAAAGATACTTGACGGTGGAGAACTTCTTGAACAATCAAGGGAGCCTGAAGTCACCTTTCTGGGATACGCAACAGAAGGGGTCCAAGACCACATCTGAGAGACACCCAAAAACCCAGGAGGGGTCAGAGCCAGGTTCAAGGGGTAAATCTCGAATGTTGAAGGTGTCATGCACCGGGTCATATGTCAGCCAATTGACCCTTGATTTCAGAACTGATGGACTGCTCCGTAGGCCGATGCTTCTCATTTTTTTACACATCCATGTGCAGTGCAGTACCTCACCCTAGTGAGGGACCTCAGCTATGCCAGGTGACGGTGAACGGGGTGACTGTGTCTAGACTCAGTAAGTTTGGTGACCCTTGTAAGGGCCACAATTCCGCATGTGTCCCACAAAGTAGGAGTGGTCAAAGACTTATTTCATGTTATTATTGCCAGTCGTGTCTTTCCGTTGTTCTGGGACTTGTGGGCTAAAGTTGTAGCAGTACCAGTAGTCCGGTATGCCGCCATGAGTCGGTTATGGTATCAAGGTCACGTGATGTAAACTGTTAATTTCCTTTCACTGTACTGGCTGGAAAGAAGGATGAGGAGGTATCCCCTGAAGCCAATATCCCTGACCTGGAGGAATCCCAGGACAACTTTGGGACTGCCCAGCCCAGGGACTTAACGGTTAAAGGTACTCTGGAAAATGTACAGTTGAAACCAAAAGTTTACATACACTATATAAAAAGACACATCTGCATGTTTTTCTCAATACCTGACATGAAATAAGAATAAACCTTTCCCGTTTTAGGTCAATTAGGATTACCATAATTGAAGAAGAGGAGATACAAAACTTGCCCCCAGTAGGCACCGTGGGTTGGCACACGGTGCCCAGCCCCTCGGCTTTGGGCAGAGGTGGGGGGGGGGGTTATGTAGGAAAGAAAGGTAGGCTATGGTTAAAGTAAAGGGATTGAACAAATATATCCTGTAAAATGTTTAGGAATTGCAAACATTTTTCTGCAAAGCCTCCTCATTTCAAGGGCTGAAAAGTAATTGGACACATTATCTCTACTTAAATAAAATGTTAATTTTTAATACTTTGTAGAGAATCCTTTGCAGCCAGTGACTGTGTAAGGGTGTGACAGACTGTTCTGTATCTGCCCCTAAAGACAACAATTGTAAAGTGTGTACTATGACATGTGGTTTCATTGCAGTTTATGGAGTAATGTAAAATGCATAGATTGTTATAAGCACTGATGCTGCTGTGTGGGTACTGTATTGGTGATGCCTAGGGTAACTCTGGTACACTCAGCTCAGGTTTAGGGAAAGAATAGGATACAAGTTAGGAACTTTAGGACCCAGAGTAGTTACAGATAGATTAAGATAGGCAGTAGTGAGCCTATTAGTGTGTTAGTATAAGTATTGTTAGTATAATGGTAATGTAGGAAAGTAATGCAAGCTGTGTTCAGGAATGTAGGTGAAAGGTTAGATCGTCCCAGCAGCAGACTGCAGGAGCAGATACAGTTAAATGTTTGGGACCAGCCCAGCATGGGAGGGGGTTTGGGTCAATCAAGAAGGGCAAACATTTCCTGGTTTACTCAGTTAGTTAGAGTCTGAGTTAGTGAGAGGTTCGTGTGAAGTTTAGGTTCAGTGTGCAGTGGGCTGGAGGCACTTGGAGCACATAGCATTCTGGCAAATTTTCTGTGGACTTTCCTGTAATGTCCAGGGCCTACGGCCCAAACTAGGCACTGAGGAGTGTGCCTTAATCCCTTTCACACAGAGGAGGCTGGATGGGGAACCCTTGTGAGGGAAACTGTGCTGTGGGGCCAGATAGGAAATCCCTAGGGCTGACAGGAGGATCAAGCGTATGGATAATCCGAGCTGAATGTAAGCAGAAGCTTGAAATGTACTGTTTTGATGAAACTGGAATTAGAGGATGTCGGGTCCGAAACTGCGTGCTAAAGACTTGTTGTGTCTGAACTGTCCAGTAAAGTTGAATTTGCTATAACAAACCAGGTGTCCCCTGAAGTGTGTGCGGCTGATACTGGACCAAAGGACATGGATGCAACGGAGGCATCCGGCCTGGAAGTGAGTACAATGCATTGTACATGGCACAACATTGATGGACTGGGACCATGTTTATTTGTGGGGTGCCAGAGTGTGGGACAGCAGACTCTGGTCCATGAATACCGCCCTGGGCACTTTACAAGTGCCTGTAGTCTGGAAGCCATGGATGTCACCAAACGCTGGATTTTGTCCTTTGTGCGTCTTTGCCGGCCTTTACAGCCATTGACTTCAGTTGTTGCTTGTTTATGGGTCTTTCTACCTTAAGTTTTGTCTTAAACATGAGAAATGTTTGTTCAGTGGAACTGAAATCTGGAGATGACTAGGCCATTGCAGAACATTCCACTTCTTTGCTTTCGTAGCATATTTTGGGTCATTGTCCATCTGTACTGTGAAGCATTGTCCAATCAATCTTGCTGCATTTGGTTGAATCTGAGCAGAAAGTATAGCCCTGTACACTTCAGAATTCACCCAGCTGCTTCTGTCTTCAGTCACATCATCAATAAACACTAGTGACCCAGCGCCATTGGAAGCCATGCATGCCCAAGCCATCACACTGCCTCCACCATTTGTTACAGAGGATGTGCTGTGCTTTGGATCATGAGGCGTTCCAGGTCTTCTCCAGACTTCCTTCTTCCCATCATTCTGGTGCAGGCTGATCTTAGTTTTGCTTTTCCTGAACTGAGCGGCTTCTTTCAATGTTTTTTTGGCAAAGTCTAATCTGGCCATTCTATTTTTACGGCTGATTAATGGTTTGCACCCTGTGGTGAACCCTCAGCATTTGCTCTCATAAAGTCTTCTCAGACTTAAATACTGAAACACCTACCTCCTGGAGAGACTTCTTCACTTGAGGAGATGTTGTGAAGGGATTTTTCTTCACCATAGAAAGGATTCTGTGATCATCAACCACTGTTGTCTTCCATGGACATCAAGGCCTTTTTGAGTTCCCAATCTCACCAGTGCGCTCTTTTTTGGCAGAATGTACCAAGCTGTTGATTTGGCCTCTCCTAACATTTCTGCTATCTCTCTGATGGATTTCTTCTTTTTTTTCAGCCTAATGATGCTCTGTTTATCTTCCATTGAGAGCTCCTTTGATCGCATGTTGTGGGTTCACAGCAACAGCCTCAGCTTCCAAATGCAAATGCCACATCAGAAATTAGTTCCAGACCTTTTGTCTGCCTAATTGATGAAGGATTAACGAGGTAATAGCCCATGCAGTCCGTTAAAGAACTTTTGAAATAATTGTCCAATTACTTTTGGTCCCTTTACAAAAAGGCAACTACATATTAAAGAGCTGTAATTCCTAAACCCTTACTCCAATTAGGATGTGAATATCCTCAAATTAAAGCTGAGCGTCTGCACCATAAGCCCATATTGATTATATAACTGTATCTTGTTTTGGTAAACCGCTAAAATGCCAAAACTTGTGTTACTGTCCAAATATTTCTGAACCTAACTTTTTATTCAGTATATATCTATATCCACCTGTCTGTCCCCCCTTTCTTGTGAATTTTATCTATCTATCATAAAGTATGTTTATCTCTAATATCTATATTTGTATCCATATACAAACAACAATTTTGTCCAGCCTATTTTGGGCGTTTATTGTGAAATTATGTCCAATTAGCTTTTTTTTTTTGATTTTTTTTGTGTTGTTCTAATATACATAAGTTTATTTCCTCAACGAGCGGAGGGGTCGCCACGTCCAGTCCCAGCTTTAATTGGTATATTACAATATCATTAGATATCAGTCACTTTATATCATGTGGAAATAGAGTCAGCTGGAATAGATTTGAGGAATATATTATCAGGAAATAATAACCAGAATATTAGGCCAAGAGCGCCTCTAGTTAGGAGAATCAATGAGTGCAGATAAAATGACATGAGCCGTATTTATTTGGCACATCATTAAAGCTTTGCATCACAACCAGTCCCATTACTGTAACCTCAGCCGTTTTCAAGTGACGAACTGGTGTAAAGAGACATTGGCGATCTGACAAGTCAGGATTTCTATGTCACACACCCAGTGATCGCTTGCTGCGTGCAGGAATAATAACACGACCTGGAAACAACTTCTATATATTTATTTATTTTTGCATTTTATTTATTCCGACTTCACTGTAGCGAACACTTTCTTTTTTTCTTTACCTCTTCTGAACTTGGGTATATTTTGTTTTTGCACTTTTCTTTTTTCCTCACCTTCTTTCAGGAGTCATAACTTTTTCTTATTTTTCTGTCTTGTTTTACTAAGTGACAAGTTCTAGTTTTAAATGGCTAAATGTTTTTTTTTTCTATTTAATCTACTGAAAAAACAGGAAAAATTCCACCAGTTTTTTTCTGGGGGGGGGGGGTTTGTTCTTAAAAGGAATCTTACACCAGGTTTTTGGCACCCCATGTAAGAGCAACATGTAGGGGTGGAGACACTGAGTCCAGCGGTGTATCACTTACTGGGCCGCTTGCTGCAGTTTTGATAAAATCCCTGTATTATCGGTTGCAGATCTAGCAAAGCTCGAATGCTAAGCTGTGTATAACTCCGCCCACATCGCTGATTGGCAGATTTCTGTGTACACTGTGCATAGGCAGAAATCTGCCAATCAGAGGTGGGGGTGTGGCTGGACTACCTGACAGCAGGTTTACTAGTCCTCCAATGATAATCTTTATCAAACCTACAACAAGCAGCCCAGTAAGTGACACATCACTGGAATCAGGGTCTCTACATCATTCTGGTCTCAAATTAGGAGGAAAAACTTGGTGACAGATTCCTTTTAATGTGTTCTTTATGCATCAATAATGACCTGGCAATATGCAGGTTAGTGCAATTGTGACAATACCAAATTTTAATAGTATATTAGTATTTTAGTGGTTAAAAATAATTCTGTTTGCCGTGCGAGTTAAGAAGTTTTTAGGACTTTTACAGACAAGGTGATTAAAAATACATTTAAAAAATGAAACATATTTAGAAACAGAAAACGGGTGGAGATGATCAAAGAATTTATATATTTTTTTAGATGTCTGGAGTCTAAGGGGTAATGTTTCTCCTTGTGTAGAGTGACAAGCCAGGCCTGGCATGTCAGAGTGAGGAGACTTATAAGTCATGCACAGTCCTCTGGGAAATTAAATATGCAAATTGTCTCTTCAGAGAGGAGGAGGACTAGAACTCTAGCGCCACCTATTGGAAGCAGTGATCCTAAAAGTCAATATCTATTCTTTAACGAGCCTTGCTATATGACTTAGGATGAAAGCTAAACCAAAATCTCAATTTGCAGACATGGTGTTTTGGGTGTTGTCCCTCATCAGTGCAAAGTATGAGATCCGATATTGACTTTTAGGATCCCTGAATCCAATAGATGGCGTTAAGAGTTCTAGTTCTCTTCCTCTCTGAAGAGACAATTTGCATATTTAATTTCCCAGACGAGCACTGTCCACAAGCAGAAACGTTACCCCCTTGGACACCAGTCCAGAGCCTCTCACCTAGCCGAATCAGATCTCATACTTTGCACTGATGAGGGGCAATACCCTGAAACACCATGTCTGCAAATTGAGATTCTGATTTGGCTTTTATCCTAAGTCATGTTGCAAGGCTTGATAAAGAGTTAATATTGACTTTTAGGATTGATACTTCCAATAGGTGGTGCTAGAGTCCTAGTCCTCTTCCTCTATGAAGAGACAATTTTAGATGCTTAACATTTTTTTGTGGGAAAGGTTTAATCACAAGCAGGATCTAAACTGTCCTTTACAGACAGTACTGCCCCCTATGTTTTAGAATATATATTTTTACATAAGGGGGACAACAGTGATTGGCAGGGCATTGGCCACACTGAATTTGGGAAGTCATTATATTTGAATTATAAAAAAAAAAAAAAAAAGCGTCTCATATAAAACTCTTTAAAACCAAAAGTTTGACTTCTACTGATTTCCTCTCTTCTGGAGTCACATTTTATACACTGACTGTACAGTAGCTGATTTTAGCAGATTGGTTTTGCCGATTGGGAAAGTAACTTATGCAATAAGTTCAGAATTTTAGAACAAAGGGAACAACCCTTATATTCACATGCAGGAAACAGCAGCACAGAGTGTCTTGTGGATGAGGCGTGGAGGGTGGAGGCTGCACATTACTGTACATTCCACAGTGGAAAACGCTCCAAACAATCCCACATGTGGGAGAATCGTCACCCCGAGAGGCAGGAAAAACAGGTCCACTGAGTGAAGTAGATCAAATTGTATCACAAGTGTTTGTGTCCTGCACTGGTTACAGGGGAAATGCAGCCGAAATTATATGTGACTCATTGATATCTCATGGGCTCAGGTTTAAAAACGATTTGCGTAGCATGCACAATCACTCAGCAAAGCCACAACACGAATCCAGCTCTGCTCCACTATTCCCAGGTGCTCCGCTCAGTACTGTCCACACACTCAGCTATGCTGCATCAAGGTGCCTGTCTTAACGGCTCTACTGTTCCAAGGTGCTGTCTTCACACTCGACTCTGCTGCATCAAGATACCTATCTGCACAGCTCTGCTGTTCCAAAATGGGGTCTGCACCCTCTGCCCTGCTGCCTAACTAAATACATGGCTCTGTACTCCATGGTGCTATCTGCATACTGGCTCTGCTATTCCACAGCACCCGTACAGCATATCCAGCTCAACTGTTCCACGTGCCATCCGGCCTATCAAACTGTGCTGCGGCAACTCCTCCGGTCAGGTCTATACTGCTCACCCAAACCTCTGACTTAGCAAATTCGTCTCACCAGGTGAGTCCATAGCAGTCGGAAGCAGTTTTGTATCTACCATAGAAGGATGCCGCACCACTGCAATGGTAAGAATGGAACAAGCACTCAACTGCCCCTATTACATAATGTGATATGGACACTACCTGCAGCCACCAAAAGGGGGAGCTCACTGCAAACAGATATACTGTAATAAATGATTTCATGCAACCAATAAAAAAAGTGGAGAAGAAAAACAATAAAATAAATTTTTCCATAAAAATTCTCCAAAAAAATAGTGAAAAAAAAAAGTGAACCACCCTGTCCAGTGATTGGCTGAGCAACATTTCTGGTGCGTCGATGACAAAAACAGAAAGCAATAGCCAGTGGGGACCAGGTGAGTGTCAGACCGATACCGGTAGGGTGGGAGGCGAGGGTGAGGGTTACTTCCTATAACTATTTTCTGACGTAGGATGTACACTGGCACAGATCTGAGCCTGCTCCATACGTGGCGGGTGCCGGCTGCGTTATACAGCTGACATTTGCCTCTAGTAGTAGCTCCACCATTTAGATGCTGCTGATAATATTTGACAGTAGTATTTAGATGCATGTACACCCATTCAGGCACCCGTCACCTGCCCTACCTGCCCGCGACAAGATGAGAGTGCCGATGGGTTGCTGCCATCTTTGTACTTCCATGAAGACCAGTAACTTTTTCTGTATACTGCAGTGTATGTAGCCCAAAATGGTATCAATAATAAATATGGCTCGGCGCGCAAAAATCAACAGATCCATCGACAGAAAAATATCAACAAATTATTATTTTTATTTTTTTTTTTAACCACTAAAATAAAAATAAAAACTGGTATTGCTGTAATCGGACTGACCCGCAGAATAGTACTAGGGTAATTTTACCGCACAATGAACGCCGTAAAAAAAAAAAAACCCAAATAGAGAAATTGTGTTCCCCCTCATTTTACCGCAGTCTGATTTTTTTCCCGTTTTTCAGTCCATTATTGGGTAAAGAGAATGGCGTCGTTCAGAATTACAACTCGTCATGTAAAAAAAACAAAAAAAACAAGTCCTCGTATTACTAAGCGGATGGAAAAGTAAAAAGTAATTAACAATAAAAAAGTTATGGAAAAAACAAAACAATTGCCTGGTTCCTTATAGGGTAAAAGAGACGGAGAATTATTTTTTTTCTAAAAAGGAAAATAAAAAATTAAAAGAAGGGAAAGATAAAAAAATGGGGAAAAAAAATATAGAAAAAAAAATGGCCTGGCCATGAAAGGGTTGTTTTCTATGCCCTCTTCCCCCCACCACCCTGTGCACCTCTCAAGTTGATTTTGGGTAGATTTTTCCATCCCAGATTTTGTTCATTATGGACCATAGCAATATATTCAGTGACCATTTCCTTCCTGCTCGTGATTATGACCCTCTCCGGTACACACTGACCCTCAAACGCCCCTCTAAACAGCACAACGCGCTGCGCATGCGTTAGTCATCGGGGACGCGCCTTGGAGTGCCCGCGTCAGCCTGGCAGATCGCCCGGAGCGCGCATGCGCACAGTTTGACACTGCTGGGGCACAGAGAGGTGCGGACTGCTCCACGCCTCTCTCCCGGGGACAGCGCTCTGCCCGCTGCTGCTGATCCTGCCGCCGGCGGCTCCCGATCCCGGGGAAGCTCTGCTCACGGCTCCGAGGTGACCTGGCCGCGCTGTCTGCATGGTGCCCAGGGTGAGTGTGTGCCCTCCCGGATCTGGATGCCAGCGCTGCTCCGGACTCTATACAAAGCCTGTGCTGCGCCCCTGTGTGTACAGCGCTATTTATAGACGGCTGTATAATGTGCGGCTTATTACACACTAATCCCGCAGCCTGCTGAGATACAGCAGCGATACATTGTATCTCCCGATTATCAGCCATTAACCTCTGAAATGCTGGAGCACTATAACGCACATCCAGACCCTATGTGAACAGCGGTTTCTATGTTATTTCCCTATCTATGCACAATAACCTCTGCTGACTGACCCATCTAGGGTCATTCACACTGGGATTCTTGCTTATCTTGATCCAGGCAGTCACTTGAACACAGATCTATGCTAACGGACGGACGGACCAGTGAGGTTCATTTCTATCGGTGAAGCTTGCCTATCTTGGTCCACGCAGATACCCGAACATTGCTATATGTGGACAGAGCCACCGAGGTTCATACCTACTGGGAAGCTTGCTTATCTTGGTCCAGGCAGTCACCTATTCATCAACCTATGCTGACAAGCACACCGAGGTTTATTCCTACCGGCGAATCTTGCCTATCCTGGTCCAGGCAGTCTACATTAAGGTTCATATCCACTGGAAAACTTCCCTGTCTTGGTCCAGGCAGTCACCTGGACATTGATATATGCTGACAGACACACCAAGGTTCATATCTTGGAAAACTTGCCTGTCTTGGTCTAGGCAATTACCTTCACATTGATATATGCTGACAGATGCACCGAGTTTCATTCCTACCAGGGAAGCTTGCCTATCTTGGTCCAGGCAATCACCTGAACATTGATATATGCTGACGGACACAAAGAGGTTCATTCCTACTGGGAAGCGCGTGCCTTAGTCCAGACAGTGACCTACACATTGATCTATGCTGACAGGCAGACTGAGGTTCATTCCTATTGGTGAAGCTTGCCTATCTAGGTCCAGGCAGTCACCTGTGTATTGACTATTAGCACTACAAGGACAATGTCCATGCTTACGCTGTTGAGCCGGACTGTTCTGCGTCCCGCTGTCTCCCCCAAGCCATGGAGCTGGCTGGGGATGAGCGCCAGGAAACATCCCAGGAGCTGCCCCGTCTTGCTCCACAGCTGCCGGCTATTGGGCACACACCCGAGGAAGGAGCCTATGGAGTCCCTGAACACGGCACAAGGAGCCAGAGACTTCATCTACAGCCTGCACTCCACCGAGCGGAGCTGCCTGCTGAGGGAACTGCACAGATTCGAGTCTATAGCTATCGCACAAGGTAAGATGCAACATATGCCTATTATGTATGTGACGCCAACCTATAAAGTAGCGTTGCATTAGTTTTCATTCTCTAACAATGGAGCTTACCGTCTATTTTCCTATGTGGGATAATGTTATAGGATGACCGTCCTAAGTGTGGGAAGAAACTAGGGAACCCCAAGGGAGTTAAATCCAACTGGTCATATTTATAGAGGAGTCAACGTGTGGCTCACAGAGGATCATCTGGTTTTATGCTACAGATGGGAACTTTATACTAGTTTGTATTAGTTTCCATTCTGCTGATTTATTATCATTACACAGTAGTTATATTTCCCAAGTGGACAAAGCGGACTGACAACCAATCTGACACCATTATTGCTGCCACGGGGGATGTCACACTGGTTTCCTGGGTTCCAGCTTTCCTGGGACAGATAGTCTATTACTGACTGCAGGAAATGTGGTAACAACCCCGACGGGATCCATGTCGGTAGCATTATTGATTAAAGCTGTGTTCACACATTGAGTATTTGCAGCAGATTTTTCTGATGCAAAAACCAGAGAGTTGTCAGGAAAAATGCTGAATATGTACAAACTTTTATTATGAGCAGCTAATAATTTAGCTCATCTGACATGATTTTCTGCAATGATACACACTCGGCTCTACTACATCTGACAACATCAAACACACGCACATTTTTTTTTTCAACCCAACAGAAAAAGCTCAGTAGGGGTCGAGATCAGGAATGGTGCCGGTGTTTCCTATAGACTAGGACATGTCAGGTCTCCTACAGTCACTTCCGTACAGTTGGAGATGGAACCGACCAAAACGTCTTGCCCAGAGTTTTGACAGTGATCTGATCGGCAGCAGCCGGAGATGGCGGACACTGAGAGCGAGGAATAATCCGTCAATGTCCATAATCGTATGATCTCAGGAGCGACCTTGTGTGAATGGATGTAGTAGAGCTGAGTTTGTAATTTGACTAGACGTCTGATGACGGGACGTATATGGAAGGTGTGAGTTTACCTCTGGTCACCTTTGATCTAAAATCTATATTACCATGCAGCAGGTCGCAGTCGGCACTGATAGAGATCGGGGCGTTACCTGTGGTTTGCATCTTCTCCCGGGACTCTCCCTAATGAATAGTTGCCAGCAATCTATTTTTTTTTTTAAGTGCATTATTGCTTTTCACATAAAATGAACAGCAGAAGAGTCGACTGACAAATTCAGCTCTGCTATATCTGCATATCCATATAGTAGAGGGTCAGTTTTTCGTTAAACTCTATATGGACTGCATTTTTTTTGCCTCCTAATGAGATAATATAGAAGGTTCCCTCCCGTGTAATGTCATCGTGCATTGTGACACATGACAAACACCGCTCAGTCTGTATAATTATTTATATCCATTATATGGCTTATATTCCATATACAGAAGAAACCAATCGATGACTGCTTGTTTGAGTTATTGCTTGATCCGTTTCATATGTGATAAAGCTGCAAAGAAAAATCGATTCATAGTGATCCGGCCCTTTAAATTATCCATAATTTAAATGGCTCCTGCTGCTTTTGTAAAATAACCTGTAGAGCAAAAAGATGCCCATTATCTGCCATTGACTGGCATCGATTGGTTACAGAATGGAAGGTACCAAAGCATTGAGGTGGACTATGCAGCAGCAGATACAGGCTGCCATAAAACAGCCAATGTCTCCACTGCAAAGGATGTCAAATCAGTGGAATGTGATTTTCTGGACTTATTATGTTATGAAATTGTCATATATGCAATTGTCTAATACAGTGGTTTGCTCTCAAGCGGCTGTCAAACTGCAACTCCCTGCAGCCTGAAAACCATTAGAAGGCAGAAAGAATGAGAAATCAGAAACTGATATGCAGAAATCCACACTGCACATCAGTTTCTGATATGGGAAGAGCAAAACATTTTTGTGGATGTTCTCCATTAGCTCATATATCAGCACAGCTTTTATCATGCACTCATTTCCTCTCCAAATGCTTTCCTCATAATCTGTATTGGGTTTGCCCTCCCTGAGACTATACATGCTTTCTCTCCTCTACACACTAGAAATCTTATGTATGGTTTTTTGGGGGATCTTCTTTGGCCACACCAGGCAGGAATGTATTTCTCTGTGCTGAGTTCATAGTAACCTCTACAAGGATTAGCTGGGCTTGTCTATATCATTATTGCACTCATTTTCTCTACCTGTACTTTCCTCCTAATCTGGTCTGTTTTACCCTCATTAAGACATGCTTTCTCCTGTCTGCACAGTTGGCATTTGTGTACAACCCCTGCCTGTTCTCCAACTGCTATCTCTAACACTTAAAGAAGAGAGGGGGGAGCAGAAAGAGCATCAGATACAGGAGGTCTGACAGATTAGGCATTCATTTCCCCTCCCTGTGTTTTCCTCCTAATCTGTAGTCTGTTTTGCCCTCCCTGAGACTATACATGCTTTCTCTCCACACTGGAAATCTTATGTATACAACCCCTTCCTGTTCTCCAGCTGCTATCTCTAACACTTAGAGAAGGAAAATGGGGAGCAGAGAGAGCCGCAGATCCAGGAGCTCAGACAGGTAAAGACTAAAAAAAAAAGTTGCTTAATTTTGCATTTAGGAAGCAAAAAATAATAAAAAATCTATGTGAAGGCATTCATAGCCTTTAAGGACAGGTTCCAAGGGCTGTTTTTCCCTTCTCCTGAGAGACACAGAGTTGCAATGCAGTCACATGTCGTAGGACCCCTTTAAGGAAAGCATAAAAAAAATCATATTGTGCGATGTGATTGAGTTTTATTAAATGTTGCTATTTTCTATGTTTTACCGAATTATTTCGGCATTCAGTTTTTTGGGAGATTGCGGTTACATATCGCCAGATGTAATGTTCTGTAGGTACAGTGTAAGTGAACCGGTGACTAGAGAACTACAAGTTCCACCATGTGCTGCAGGAGAATAAGACTACTTGTCTGAGGCGTCTACACTACAGTCCGCTCCATCTGTTCTCCGGGCTAGAAATAACTCCTTCTTTGTAACCGCTGCTTTTCCGTCTCAGTTTTCAGTTGGCTCCGTATGTTCTATGGAAAATGTGAGGCGTGGTCCTCGCCAGAGCCTGGAAATCAGGGAGCTGCCTCATGTGATCCTCCATGAATAAGGCGAGTCAGAGCAGTGATTCATACGTCTCCGTGTGCTGGAAACGTGACAGCGGCCTCTCCCCGGCCACAGGACGGATTCTCATGTCTTAAAGCTGCGCTAAACCTAAAGTAGTCGTCTACCGTGCGGCGGCGAGCGGCTGCCATCAGTCATGGCCGTGTATGGAAAAGTGTCTAGAGCTTCTCCAGGTGACAGAAATCAGTGATCATGGGGGGCCGGGGGGGGTTCTTGAACGTCCTGTCATGTTATTTAAGGGCCTCATGTATAAAACCAGTGGAAGGAACATAAACAGTCGCCATGACAACCAGGTGGAACTTTGGTCTGTTAACCTGTATGGGAAAAGATTTAAAAATGTGTTCTGTTGCTAGGGGCGACCGATTTACTCTTCAGTCCTTCTCAGCAACACCCTGGCCCCACTATAGTCCAAAATGACGGAATTTGTGCCAAATGTTTAATATCCACTTCTCGTGCCCACTCTTAGTGGAGTAGAAGGGGCTTCATTCATAACTAGGGGCACGGCACTTAATGAATTTGGCACCTCTTCTGAGTTGCGTCTGCCTCCTTGTGCCGCGCCGGTAATTTTTGGAGTAATATTTCTGGTGGGGTATAAAGCGCGGTCACTTTTGATTAATTTGGTGGGTGGGCATGGCCACACCCCCAACCCGCTCCTCCCCAGTGCCGGAGCGGATTCAAACTGGTGAGAAAAAGCCAAAACTTGCAAAAAAATGTTGCAACGCCCAGTTAATCCAAAATGTGACTTTTCAAAGCTTTTATGGCAGTTTTCTGGAGTAAAGTTTTGATAAATCAGCACCTGTATCTTTTTCTATGACTTAAAGGGACAACCCCTTTTAAGAACAACCGTTCTGATATAAATGTATAGGCTGCAGCCTATCGGCGGCCACTGATGGACTGCAGCGGTCACGTGATATTGACAGGAAACCAGTGGGAGGGATACAGGGCTGAAAGTGGAGTTGCAACACCAGTCTGAGGGATAAGTATAGTTGTTGTTTTTTTTTTTTACATTTATTGAGCACCCTGGATACCCCCTTTTAATCTTGCAAAAATTTGAGCATCTTAACATTTTCCATGTGGGAGGAGTTTATTGGAGTGGGGTGGTCTCCACATTTGACTGATTTATTAATACTATAGCCCCCATAGAGTAATTTTAAAAAACGTAACACATTATTTTGGGCCGCAGAATAGAAAAAAAAAGTGGCAATACTATGTTCACTGGGTCTCACTGGGTACAGTTGATGGATGCACGTTTTCTGTCCTTATGGGGTCTATATGCAAATTAGGTCTTAAGTGTCCGCTGGGCGTTACCAGACCATTCAAATGCTCTGTAGAATCAGTTAGGTCCTGGCGGTTGGTTGATGTGGATGACGCTCCAGATCTTACATTAGCGAGCTGCAGTGGGGGTCCAGCGCAGGCGCAGCGTATATTCTGTGCTGTGGGCTGAGAACACGTCTCTTCTGCACATGCACCATATCGATGCAGAGCGAGCAAGGATTCTCTGCACACACCGGGCGCAGCAAGCTGATATAAAACTGTTACAAATTTTACAGACGTTTTCTGCAACTCGCGCAAAAATGATATGACTTGACATTTTTGCATTAACTTTTTGAAAAGTGGGAGGGGCTTAGTGGGGAGGGTGCGTGGCCAACACAATCAGAAGTTTACGGCAAAATAAATTACTTGAGATTATTCCAGGCTGTGATGGGTGTACCTTTCTTGATGAATTTATTGCTTGCCACTCCAGAGGACCATTCATTAGGAATGCCATATAAAATGCCCAGAGTGTTTCATACTAATATTTGTATATACGTGTGTGTGTGTGTGTGTGTGTGTGTGTGTGTGTGTGTGTGTATAATGTGTTTGTAAAATATATATATATTACACACACGTCTGTGTGGAGTCATGAACACTGACCTTACCTGAGGCAAGTGAGGCCAGCAGTTCTTTGGATGATGTTGTGGGGTCTTTTGTGACCTCTTGGATGAGTCGTCGCTGCGCTCTTGGGGTAATTTTGGTTGGCCGGCCTCTCCTGGGAAGGTTCACCACTGTTCCATGTTTTCACCATTTGTGGATAATGGCTCGCACTGTGGTTCGCTGGAGTCCCAAAGCTTTAGAAATGGCTTTAGAACCTTTTCCAGACTGATAGATCTCAATTACTTTGTTTCTTATTTGTTCCTGAATTTCTTTGGATCGCAGCATTATGTCTCGCTTTAGAGGATCTTTTGGTCTACTTCACTTTGTCAGGCAGGTCCTATTTAAGTGATTTCTTGATTGAGAACAGGTGTGGCAGTAATAGGGTGTGTGTGGCTAGGGAAATTAAACTCCGCTTCCCAAAGATGTAATAAATTAACTGTGCTTTATGTTTTAAGTGGGGGGGGGGGGAATCACTTTCTCACACATGGCCCTGTAGGTTTGGATTTCTTTTTCCCTTAATAATAAAGACCTGTATTTTGTGGTTACTTGTCTTATCTTTGTCTAATATTTACATTTGTTTTGTGATCTGAAACGTTTAAGTGCGACAAATATGCAGAAGAATAAGAAATCAGGAAGGGGGCAAACACCTTTTCACACCACTGTTTGTGGTTATATACATATATTACACACCTCTGTATTTATTATGTATGTAATACATATACCGTGTGTGCATGTGTGTATATATATATATATATATATATATACAGTACAGACCAAAAGTTTGGACACACCTTCTCATTTAAAGATTTTTCTGTATTTTCATGACTATGAAAATTGTACATTCACACTGAAGGCATCAAAACTATGAATTAACACATGTGGAATTATATACTTTACAAAAAAGTGTGAAACAACTGAAAATATGTCTTATATTCTAGGTTCTTCAAAGTAGCCACCTTTTTCTTTGATGATTGCTTTGTACAATTTTCATAGTCATGAAAATACAGAAAAATCTTTAAATGAGAAGGTGTGTCCAAACTTTTGGTCTGTACTGTATATATACAGTACAGACCAAAAGTTTGGACACACCTCATTTAGAGATTTTTCTGTATTTTCATGCCTATGAAAATTGTACATTCACACTGAAGTCTCCTCTTAACAGTTGTTGAAGAGATGTGTCTGCTGCTAGAACTCTGTGTGGCATTGACCTGGTCTCTAATCTGAGCTGCTGTTAACCTGCGATTTCTGAGGCTGGTGACTCAGATAAACTTATCCTCAGAAGCAGAGGTGACTCTTGGTCTTCCTTTCCTGGGGCGGTCCTCATGTGAGCCAGTTTCTTTGTAGCGCTTGATGATTTTTGCAACTGCACTTGGGGACACTTTCAAAGTTTGCCCAATTTTTCGCACTGACTGACCTTCATTTCTTAAAGTAATGATGGCCACTCGTTTTTCTTTACTTAGCTGCTTTTTTCTTGCCATAATACAAATTGTAACAGTCTATTCAGTAGGACTATCAGCTGTGTATCCATCTGACTTCTGCACAACACAACTGATGGTCCCAACCCCATTTATAAGGCAAGAAATCCCACTTATTAAACCTGACAGGGCACACCTGTGAAGTGAAAACCATTTCCGGTGACTACCTCTTGAAGCTCATCAAGAGAATGCCAAGAGTGTGCAAAGCAGTCATCAAAGCAAAAGGTGGCTACTTTGAAGAACCTAGAATATAAGACATATTTTCAGTTGTTTCACACTTTTTTGTTAAAATATATATATATATATATATATATATATATATATATATATATATATATATATATATTATTGTGTGTGTTATGTTACACATGCTATACATACAATCTTGTTCATTGTGGGGGTTTTTTGCGGTGTACTATCCCTTTTAAGGTAGTGCTTCTGACTTTCCTTCGCGGACTGTCTTGGTTTCCCCTCTTTTCAGCATAGTCTTGCAGCCCGTGAATATACAATCTTGTAGCTGCCTATAATTTGCCAGCGCTGAGTACGACACGTTGCGCTCGTCTGTCTAATCTGATGGCTGTGATTGATTTAATTATAGGAAATTGTTCTGAAAATAGTCTGTTTAGGAGGCAGCATTGATTTCGTGCTCGTCAGATGCTGCACTGACACCCGGTGATGACTTTCATCTTAAAGAGCGATCAGCTGTTATTTCGGACTCTGAGCTTTTTGTTTCCCTGTTCTTCTTTTTCGGCCTTGTGCCCACCGGGCGTTTTCCCTGCGGTTTTATCCAAGTTGCGGTTTTATCCAAGTTGCGGTTTTACTGCGGGGACCAGATAGGCAGGGTAAGCATTTTAGAGTATATGCTTTAATAGGAAAATATCTACTTCATGAGAGATGTGGTGGTGGAGTGGGGGTCATAATTTTATTACTGCTGCACCCATATGACCTGCAAATTCTATATTGGGGGCACAGAGTATTTTAGGAGCGTGGTGTGTTGATTTTGCGGCAGGCAGTGACTTGTCATTATATCGGTAAAGACTTATCTGTATATGGCAGTGGCAGCAGGGAAATGGAGACCAGCAGATCAGAATATCTAAAACTGAGTTTGGTCTCACAGCAGCACAGAGTATTTTAGGACTAAGTTCCCACTGTGAATATTTTGTGCATTTTTGATGCGGCAGATTTTCTGTACCATTTCTGCAACAAGTAACTAACTTGGGGTACTTGGCTTTTCTTTTTTTTTTTTTTTACATGCTTTTTATCACATTTTTCTTTTTTTTATGTCCTAGTTTAGATAAAATCGCTTTAACGTGGATGGGTCTTATTTGTTATTTATGGGGCATTTTCATTCTGTTGCTCTAATTTCCCAGTGGATTAATTTCCTCCCGACCCCGAGCTGAGATTCGTCCGTATGATCTGTGCGGCCTCCACCACAGACTTTGTCATCCAGATGTTTGCTTCTCTTTAATCCTACACTTCTCAGTAGGCGACTGCAGGGAGATTACACCAAGAGGATCAATGACAGGATACAGCCGCCCCAGGACCACTGTCACCTGTATGGTGGTCCGCAGCCTGCAGGTTATAATGATGCTGCCTGTGGTTTGATGATATCAGTTACAAAACATAAAAGGAACCGTTAGGATGTTGTATGCCGCTACAATGAGGACCTGAGCCTGAACTAAACACCCCATCAAGTCAAGTGTTCTTAAAAATGCCACCTGTAAGCCCACAGCAGTGTACCCAATCCACAGGTTCTCTGAAAACCCTCTTATTGGCCTTAGCTATGTATGTACTCAAAAATAGGAAAGGGTTCTTGTAACTCTTTTGGATCCGTTCAGTTGGGAAGTATGTATCAAATGCCACCATTTTGTTTTGCCCGTAAACCCACCATGTTGTTTGAATTGTGGACCTGAACTACTATAATACTGCCCCCTATGTGCAAGAATATAACTACTATAATACTGCCCCCTATGTATAAGAGTATAACTACTATAATACTGCCCCTATGTATAAGAGTATAACTACTATAATACTGCTCCTATGTACAAGAATATAACTACTATAATACTGCTCCTATGTACAAGAATATAACTACTATAATACTGCCCCCTATGTACAAGAATATAACTACTATAATACTGCCCCCTATGTACAAGAATATAACTACTATAATACTGCCCCCTATGTACAAGAATAGAACTACTATAATACTGCCCCTATGTACAAGAATATAACTACTATAATACTGCCTCCTATGTACAAGAATATAACTGCTATAATACTGCCCCCTATGTACAAGAATATAACTGCTATAATACTGCCCCCTATGTACAAGAATATAACTGCTATAATACTGCCCCTATGTACAAGAATATAACTGCTATAATACTGCTCCCTATGTACCAGAATATAACTGCTATAATACTGCCTCCTATGTTGTACATTTTTTAAGAATCTGCAGTATGATAATTTTGGTTTCGTCAGAGATTACCTTTTCAGAATATCCTTGTCTGCCAGGACCAATGACAGCTGAGGTTTGTCTCATGGGGAGCGATTGGTTAATTGCGCGTGATGAAAGGTAGAGATGTATTTCTTCTCTGTGATGGCTGCAGTCTGATATATCGATGCAGTCAGATGTTTTATTCTGTCTGTTTTCATGATCTGATGACTTTCCCAGTAGCTGTGAAGGGGTCGCTGACTTCTCCCCCCCCCCATGAACTTGAATGCACCTTCATGTAAGGCCGGCCGACATAGCAGAGAGCCTAAAGTTCTGATTTCCGGGGCGGCCTTGTTCAATTAGTTATTATTACAGAAGGGGCAGCATTACTCCCCCTACACTCTCAACCCCTGGAGTTTAAGGATGAACATAGGTTTTAGGGCAGATCCTCATGGGTGTAACTTCTAGTCTATAAAAAATCTGGGTATTTTCCTGGAAATTTGCAGCAAAATCTGTATGTGTTAATTAAGGATTTTGTTGCTTTTTTTTTTGCTGCTGATTTTACCCCTGATTTTACTTTAATTTTTGAAAGGGGTAAAAAAAAATAAAATTTCAAATTTACAGCATAAATTGGCAGAGTCTGAACATGCTCCACTTTTTTCTTTGAGTTTTGAAAAATTTTATTTTTACTTTTACTATAGGAACAATCTGAGTTCTTCCAGTTTCCATTCAACGTTATTTGCATTTTTGCTATGTAATAGCGCCATCATTCACTGCCACAGTACGTGTAATAGTCAGGACTTATGGAAACAAATGGCCAGAGCTCGTAATCTAAATTCTAATCCTCTGAGCTGATTACTCATTGACTCTTTATAACGATCTGAGCTTCGATGTCTGATATAATGAGGACATCTGGCAGTAAGTGACTTTCCCTGCAGCACTCCCACAGGGGAAATGAGGAATTACACCTTGTCCATTCATATCTATAGGTTGTCTGTTTAATTCAGGACTGGTCTGATGCAGAGTCCTGAATCCTCTGCATAGGCCTGAATCCTCTGCATAGGCAGAGTAAAATATAAAATTGTAGTCGCCTGCAGCCACCACTAGAAGGAGCTTCCTGTATACTGTTACACATTGATTCCAATATTTATCAGTTATGAAAAAGGTGAAACTTATTTTCATAAGAAGAAAAAAAAAATATATATAATATTTTTTACACATTTCTGACCTCATATGTGGACAACCAGTATTATTGTGGACGTCGAGGAGAGAATTATGAGAAGCCCTAAAAAAATCAGCGAAAATGATCCGAGCATATCAGAACCCAAAAAACAGTGCTGACATTTTTCTTTCATTTCACTTAGAATTTTTATTTTTACCAGCACATTATATAGTAAAATGATTTTTTTTTTAAACTCTGGGCTAGAAAGGGTTAAAGTAAACCCACCAGCTGCTGCTATGCAGAAACCTCCGGTGACGGATACAATGGGGGGACACATGCAGTGATGATAGGTTTTGTTCTTTTTGGTAAAGAACTATGGCTTCTTCCTACACCTTTTGGATTGGATCCAGCTTTCTTCTTTCTGGTTGTGAAGCTTCTCAGTTCTGAGGATTTCTCAGATAATTGTTGTTACATGTCGGCATCACAGGATTCAGGAAAAAGGGAGAATAAACCATCAGCAATTCTTGTATCGGGGGATTTATTTTATTGCAGGTCAAACTTTAAAGGGGTTTTTACTTTTGGATAATTCCTACTTGATCAGAAAGTGTCGTCCTGCTGTGATCGCTGCAGTGTGTGAGGACACCTGGCAGTACGTGACTTTCCCTGCAGCACTCACACAGGGGAAATGAGGAATTACACCTCGTCCATTCATATCTATGTAATCCAGGACAGGATCGGTCCTACTGAAAGAGGGACACTCTTTATAAGTATTCGCTACTCTAGAAAACCCCCATTAATCTTAGCCTTAATTTGGGGTGTATGAATATATTTTCTTCCAATCACCCACTATTATGATACAGTTCCACAATAGAAAATGCAAATTGGTGACCAAGAGAATTGTCTATACAGAATGTGTGTCTGATGGGGGCAGTAATGAGCATGTGACAACTATAGGCTTATAATCATCCAAACGTTCCTATGGGTGTAATGTGAATCCTTAATCTGCACCATTAAGATTCCCAGTGTCCGGAGGAGCCGCCCTCCCTGCTCCTGAGTGTCCGGAGGAGCCGCCCTCCCTGCTCCTGAGTGTCCGGAGGAGCCGCCCTCCCTGCTCCTGAGTGTCCGGAGGAGCCGCCCTCCCTGCTCCTGAGTGTCCGGAGGAGCCGCCCTCCCTGCTCCTGAGTGTCCGGAGGAGCCGCCCTCCCTGCTCCTGAGTGTCCGGAGGAGCCGCCCTCCCTGCTCCTGAGTGTCCGGAGGAGCCGCCCTCCCTGCTCCTGAGTGTCCGGAGGAGCCGCCCTCCCTGCTCCTGAGTGTCCGGAGGAGCCGCCCTCCCTGCTCCTGAGTGTCCGGAGGAGCCGCCCTCCCTGCTCCTGAGTGTCCGGAGGAGCCGCCCTCCCTGCTCCTGAGTGTCCGGAGGAGCCGCCCTCCCTGCTCCAGAGTGTCCTATAGACATTGCTGTAATCCTCCAGGAATGCAGCCGGTGGAGCATTATCTCTAATATCGCTATGTAGCGGCAGGGGTTTTATCATCGCTGGATGTCCTTTTTAAAGGGGAACTATAGTTTATTCCTGTTTTATTCACCAGGGAATTCTTCAAGTGCAAGACGCACAGGGTTATGTATGCATCAGAATGTTCATGAAAGGCTTTGGGGTGAATCGGTAGCTGTACAGTATTGTACCTTCTGAGGTCCTGGCGAAGAACAATAGAATACCCTGATAATTCAGCGATGCAGTGCCCGGATGGGTGCTGCCTTGGGGGCACCCGGGTGGATGCGACCTTGGGGGTGTGCGGGGGAGCGCCCAGGTGGGTGGGGGGGATCCCGGGTGGGGTGCTGCTTTAGGGAGGGGGGCGCCCGGGTGTATGCGGCCTTTGGGAGGGGGGAGGACACGCCTGGGTGGATGCAGCCTTTGGGGGGACGCTTGGGTGAATGCAGCCTTTGGGGGGGCGCCTGGGTGGATGCGGCCTGAGGGGGGCTCCCGGGTGGAGTGCAGCCTGGGGGGGGTGGGGCACCCAGGTGGAGTGCAGCCTTGGAGGTGGGGGGCTAGGTTGATGCGGCCTTGGGGGGGGTGCCCGGATGGTTCTATGATAGGTTCCCGAAGTGGCAGAATAATAAGATACTGGAGCACCTGATAAATCCTATAACAGTCATGGAGTGCCCCATGAATAGACCCAATAGTAACATAGTTTGTAAAGCCGAATAAAGACTTGCGTCCATCAGGTTCGACCTGTTAGTTCTGTAATTGCTAAAGTTGATCCAGAGGAGGGCAAAAACCCCAAATGATTTGGCCAATCTTCACTTGAGGAAAAATTCCCTCCCGACTCTGAAACCAGCAGTCAGAATAAATCCCTGTATCAACCTACTATTTTATTTTATTTTTAAGTATACGCTGAAATCTGCCTGGTATCTAGAAATGCATCCAGTCCCCGCTTGAACTGGTTTAGTGAATCCGACATTACCGTCTCCTCACTCAGTGAATTCCATATTCTCACTGCTCTTACCGTAAAGAACCCCTTCCTATGCTGGTGCTGAAACCTTTTCTCTTCCAGTCTTAGTGAGTGCCCTCTTGTTACCGTAATATCCCTCCTTTTGAACAAATCCCGGGCAAGGTCTCTATACTGTCCCCTAACATATTTGTACACATTTATTATGTCCCCCCTCAACCTTCTCTTTTCCAGGCTGAATAGTCCTAGTTTTGCCAACCTCTCTGGGTATTGCAGTCCCTCCATTCCCTTTATTAATTTTGTTGCCCTCCTTTGTACCTTTTCAAGCTCATTTATATCCTTTCTATATATTGGGGCCCATAACTGAGCACAGTATTCCAAGTGTGGTCTGACCAGTGCTTTGTACAGTGGAAGAACAATGTTCTCATCCTTTGCAGCTATACCTCTTCTGATACATCCCATTACCCTGTTTGCCCTTACAGCAGCCGCCTGACTTTGGGCACTCCAATTTAGTTTGCTATCAATCAAGATGCCCAAGTCCTTCTCCATCTCTGAATTCCCCAATGATTTCCCATTCAGTGAGTACTGGTGACTTCCATTTTTCCTTCCCATATGTATGACCTTACATTTCTCCTCATTAAACCTCATTTGCCATTTAATGCTCCACCTACCCAGCTTATCCAAGTCCCTCTGTAGGTCTGCACTGTCCTCTTTTGTATTAATTGTTTTACATAACTTTGTGTCATCTGCAAATATTGATATTTTACTATTTATCCCGTTGACTATGTCGTTAATAAAGATATTAAATAACATTGGGCCTAGTACAGACCCCTGTGGTACCCCACTAGTGACGCTTACCCAATCTGAGAATATTCCATTTATAACCACCCTCTGCCTTCTATCCTTTAGCCAGTTAGCTACCCACTTGCAGACATTTTCCCCCAGCCCCATCATTCTCATTTTGTATACCAACCTATTATGTGGCACGCTATCGAACGCTTTTGAGAAGTCGAGATACACGACATCCACTGGTTCCCCCTGATCTACTCGAGAGCTAACCTCCTCGTAGAAGTCAATCAGGTTTGTTTGGCAGGAGCGATTCCTCATGAATCCATGTTGGTTCGGGGTTAATAGATTATTAGCATCAAGATGCTCCGTAATTGCCTCTTTAATAAAGCTTTCAAAAATTTTGCCCACAACGGACGTCAGACTCACCGGCCGATAGTTTCCGGCGTCACTTTTCGCTCCCTTTTTGAATATTGGCACTACATTCGCCTGTCGCCAATCAAGTGGCACAGACCCAGTCTCAACAGAGTCCTTAAATATAAGATATAACGGTCTGTCTATCACATTACTTAGTTCCCTTAGTACCCGTGGGTGTATGCCATCAGGTCCTGGTGATTTGTTTATTTTAATGTTACTGAGGCGTTTCTGTACCCCAGCTTGGGTTAGATTTGTCATACTTAGTGGAGGATTAAGTTTGTCACTTCTCATTTCTCCTGTTAGTTCTCTTTCCTTGGTGAAAGTTGTCGAAAAAAAATTATTTAATAGATTAGCTTTATCCTCATCTTTCTCTATGATTTTGCCTTCCTCACTTTTTATCGGTCCAATATTATCCGATTTAATCCTTTTACTATTTATATACGTAAAGAACAGTTTGGGATTTGATCTACTTTCCCTAGCAATACGTCTCTCTCTGTTTCCTCCTTCGCTATTTTTATTTGTTTTTTACAGGTTCTCGTTTTTTCCTTGTAACACATTAGTGCCTCCTTACTGTTTTCCTGTTTTAATCTCTTGAATGCCTCTTTTTTGCTATTTAACGCCCCTTTTACGTTCTTGTTCAACCATATTGGTTTCCTCTTATTTCTGGCCCTTTCATTCCCATACGGTATATACCTCTCGCACTGAGTATTCAGAATTCTTTTGAAGGTTTCCCATTTACTATTCGTATTCCTTTGATTAAGAACTTTGTCCCAGTCAATAAGTTGAAGGCTTTCTTTCAGCTGATCAAACTTAGTAGACCTACAGTCAGTCTACAGCGGCTCTTATCGTGGCTGGCAGTATTCGCTCCTGTGCTTAGGAATTCAGGATATATCAGGGACGAAGGCTTTCACAAGAGTTCAACCCCTATTATTAGTCTTCTTTCATTGCACCAGATTAGGGATGATAAATAAATCCCTATTAAACCTGTTCTCATTGTTTCGTATTCAGTATAGTTGCAGAGTGCAATATTCCGATAGATTTGAGACCTACCGGTAATTATTTGGAATATAGGCTCGGTCCTCAAGACAAGGACTACGATTTCAGTATAAAATTGTCTAATAAGACATTCAGGAGTGGATCACACTAATAAGGAGTTCTCACTATATGGTTGAAAATTATTAAATATAAAGACAAAGTGCAATATCTAAATGAGACCATAAAATATTGTAAAAACAGCAGCAAAATCAAACTGGGATCTCTGGGAGGGGAGATAATATTGTGAAAATCTTACAGATATTGATAAAAAAAAAAAAGCAATAAATCTGATTATACATTACAGGGTCATTAATGCAATAAATGGATCTCCGATTTATAGATTGAGATATGGAAAGATTCTCCCTAGAAATATAAAGTATCCTGATATATAAATGTTGATACAAATAAGAAGTGTACACATTGTTTGTTTTATTATTATCCACAATATGAAATGTATATCTAAAGGCCATAGTGGATAGACTGCAGCAAGCACGGTGGATGTGATAGTATAAACTTTAGGATTATAAATAAAGGTTATTTTTTATATATATATATATATATATATATATATATATATATTTTTTACTTCACCTCAGTCAGTGATTTAGATCCAATAGTTAGACCTACAGTGCCCAAGTAACTTCTACTTATTGTCACCACTAGGGGGTGATCTACCTATAGGTCTACATGACGCCTATTGGCCTGAATCAAATCTACTGTACATCCTGATCGCCCCCTAGAGGCAGCAATTGCCATGACGCTCTGCACTGGGAAAAGGAAACCAGTTTGAAATGTTATTGGCGTGTTCCCTTTAAGATGTTACTTCTTGTAGCTCCTGATATTCATATTTCATCTCTTGCAAGGTAAATAGTTGTTTTGTGCCGTCCTGTGTGAATAGCGGCGCTCCTGATCACGTGACCGGCGTTCCTGATCTGACGGCTCATGGCGATGAATGTGCTCATTTCTGTGGAATTCCTGCTGATGCTTCTGCCAGATTAAACACTGCAGAGTCGGTCCGCGGCTGCAGGAGACGTCTTTGCTGTGAAAACCACTCGAAAGAAACAAACACGGAGAATATTTGTATATTAGAATGAGAAAAAAAAATATACAAGATCCAACGATTTCTATATATTGTTGTTAGGTAGTCGGGGGGGGCTTTTTCTGCGAGGGGCAGTAGTGTGGTGTGTGTCCGCCATGGTGGAGGCCAATGTTCACACGTTTCATACGTCCGACATTCACGGTTCCGAGAACGGAGCGCTATGTCCGCACTCAACCTTTTTAGACTCCTAGACATATATGAGGTTGCTGAGTTTTAAGTCAGGAGACCTATGGCCGGGAATGTTGGACCTATGAAGACGATGTGGAAATTTTGTATAACTTTTTTCATATGCACTTACGATATTTTAGTTGAAAAGTATACATACCCTTTAAAGAACATTAGCATAGGAAGGTAAATTGCGGATTACGGATCCATTATAGACTAAGCTGTTATTTTAATATTTGTTAGCAATTATTGTCCAACAGGGAAAGTTATGAAACTTTACAAATCACATTATTAGGGGATTTGTTTTCATTCCCATAAAAAAATTGCAAGTAGATGGCTTCCAAACCCCCTGCTTTTCCCCAGTCGATTTGCCTTCAGCTGCACTGATATCAGAACCTACTCATTTGGAGTACAGAAGATGGCAGTGATGGGTCTACTCAGCATCTGAGTCTCGCACGACCATTTTTATCTCATCTGAAAAAATCTGTGCAATTTATGAGTGGAGTGGCCAGAGTGGAGTGGCCAGAGTGGAGTGGCCAGAGTGGAGTGGCCAGAGTGGAGTGGCCAGAGTGGAGTGGCCAGAGTGGAGTGGCCCCATCCAATTATTGATGGCAAATCATGCATGCTGCGATTTTCCTTTTTTCCGCTCAGAAGAATCAGACGTGCATGGCCTCATTGAATAACAAGGGAACAAGTGCTATCCTTGAAATCCTTGAAAATGACGGATAGCACTCGATCAAGTTATACGGTCATCTGCATGAGCCCTAGCTCTGCGGAGAAGCAGCTGCAGGAGATTGTTCTGATTGGCAGAGCCCTCAGAACGAGACAGGGGCCGACCCACCACTGCCATCATCTGTACTCCACATGAGTACATCCTGATATCTGTGCAGCTAAAGGCAGCAAATAGACTGGGGAAAAGCCGGGGTTTAGAAGAGATTTACTTGCAATTTTTTACAGGAATTGATAAAACTCCCTTAATAAAGCGATTTGCAAAGTTCCATAACTTTTAATAAAAAAAAAAGAGCTAGTTATAGTTATTTTTCAAAGAGCCCAGCCGAGCTCCTGAAGGGGATGCAGAACCGAAAACTGATTTGTCATGCCTGTTTTAAATAAAACCTGGTCATACCGATGGCAGGAAACCGCAGCGCCTCTTCCTGGAGGAAAGTGGAAGTGTCTTGTGAATATTATGAAATCTGAGAGTTCAGATTTACAGGTCATCTATACCCCCAGGGTGCACATATTTATAGACACTACTATACAACTAGGTCACCATCTCTATCTTTCTGTTCGGCTTCTTAAACTTTGTGTTTAATTTCCTTCGTGTTTTCAAGATCTCCGATTGCTGTAAGTGAATAGTAACTCAAAGGCTCCAAGGAGACAAGTGGGTGTTAGCATTCCTCTTGTCAATGAGGCGTGTTCCTACATTCAGCTCTGATTAGCCAGTACCAAGGTAAGGACCAATAATGCGATGTTCAACTGTCCTTAGGTTCACTGGGGGTCCCAGCGGCAGGACCCCTGTGATCAGAGAGTTATCTCTTACTCCATAAATAGAGGATAACTTTTAAAGTTGGCCTTTTAAACTTTCTGCAGGCCTGTGTTATTCATGTCGGTGACATTTGTTGCAGGTAGGATCTGCCCTTTATGTTATATGTTTGCAGTTCGACTTCTGGAATGTCTCGCTGGCACTTTCCTGGGTACGTGCTCCATGTAGGATTTCCCAGGATAAACACACCGGCCTCGCTGACAGTTCCTGCCGTCGTTTATGCCGCTGACAGCTTTCACATTTCCCAGAAATGTTCATACTCCTCGGGAAAATTCATACAAAAAGTCATTTTATTCCTTAAAGTATCAATTCCAGGATTTTTGTTTGTTTTTCTAGTGGCTCACACACGACTTCCAGGTCCAGTTATACTGGTTGTATTGGGTTTGTGTTTCTTTAAGATTGCATACCAGATCACAGAACGTAAAGGAGTTCACTAGTTTGAAACCAATGGACCTGGTTTTAAGTAGATCGTAAAGTGTCCCCCTGCTGTGATCAGTTGCAATCTGCTGGGAATCCTGGCATTAAAGAGTTTATTTTTTTCCCCATCGAAACTGAAATCAATAGTTCACATGAAAATCAGCAACTTTGTAATATATCTTAGCAGAGAAATCCGCTTCTTTCTCCCACTGGGCTGATCGTTCTTAAAATTCTCAATTCATAAACAAAATGTTTCTTTAGCGGCAGCTGGTGCTCATAAAGTTCTATGCAGACGGGGAGGGGCTAGAGGCAGAAACAGACATCCGCTGCAAGTTCTCCTGAAATGACAGTTCCATTTTATTTAGTTTACTTATATTGTGCTACGGATTTTTGCAGACATCATTATCACTGTCCCCATTGGGGCTCAGTCTAAATTCCCCAATAGGATGTCATTGGGATTGTGGGAGGAAGCCAGAAAACCCAAAGGACACCCATGCAAACACGGGGAAAACATACAAACTCCTTGCAGATATTGTCCTGGGTGGAATAAGGATAAGTCCTCAGCAATCAAGTCCTGGACAACACCTTTTAAAAAAAAAAATATATATATATATATATATATATATATATATATATATATATATATATATATATATATATATATATATATATATATATATATATATATATATATATAATCATAGAATGGTAGAGTTGGAGAGGGCCTCCTGGGTCATCTGGTCCAACCCCCTGCTCAATGCAGGATTCACTAAATCATCTCAGACAGATGTCTGTCCAGCCTCTGATTGAAGACTTCCATTGAAGGGGAACTCACCACCTGTTCCACTCATTGATCTCCCTCACTGTCAAAAAGCTTTTTCTAATATCTAATCTGTGTCTCCTCCCATTTAGTTTCATCCCATTGCTTCTAGTCTTTCCTTGTGCAAATGAGAATAAAGATGATCCTTCTACAATGTGACATCCCTTGAGATATTTGTAGACAGCTATTAAGTCTCCTCTCAGTCTTCTTTTTTGCAAGCTAAACATTCCCAAATCCTGTAACCGTTCCTCATAGGACATGGTTTGCAGACCGGTCACCATTCTAGTCGCTCTTCTCTGAACTTGCTCCAGTTTGTCGATGTCTTTTTTAAAATATGGCGCCCAAAACTGGACACAGTATTGCAGATGAGGTCTGACCAAAGAGGAGTAAAATCCGATAATGACTTCACGTGATCTAGACTGTATGCTTCTGTTAATACATCCCAGAATTGTATTTGCCTTTTTTGCTGCTGCATCACACTGTTGACTCATGTGCAGTCTATGATCTATTAGTATACCTAAGTCTTTTTCACATGTACTGTTGCTTAGCTCTATTCCTCCCATTCTGTATATGCTTTTTTCATTTTTATTGCCCAGATGTAGTACTTTGCATTTTTCCCTGTTAAAAACCATTCTGTTAGTTGCTGACCACTGCTCCAGTTTATTTAGGTCTTTTTGAAGCCTCTCTCTCTCTCTCTCTTCTCTAGTGTTAGCTATCCCTCCTAGCTTTGTGTCATCAGCAAATTTAATCAGTTTACCCTCAATTCCTTCATCTAAATCATTGATAAAGATGTTGAACAATACAGGTCCCAGGACAGAGCCCTGTGGTACCCCACTTGAGACATTCATCCATCTGGATGTGAAGCCATTTACGACCACTCTTTGAGTCTGATCACTAAGCCAGTTATGAATCCACCTAACAATTGCCTTGTCCATTCTATACTTGGTCATTTTTTCAATAAGGATGGTGTGAGATACTTTGTCAAATGCTTTGCTGAAGTCAAGATATACTATATCTACAGCATTTCCCTGATCCACCCAGTCAGTGATTCTGTCATAGAAGGAAATTAAGTTAGTCTGACATGACTTGTTAGTTACAAACCCATGCGGACTCTGGTTAATCACTTCATTCTTATCCAGGTACTTACATACATGTTGTTTAATAATTTGTTCAAAGATCTTTCCTGGTATAGAAGTCAGACTCACCGGCCTATAGTTCCCTGGGTCCACCTTCTTCCCCTTTTTGAAGATAGGAACAACATTTTCTCTTCTCCAGACTTCTGGGACTTCTCCTGTTCTCCAAGAATTTTCAAAGATTATGGAGAGTGGTTCTAAAATTTCTTCTATGATCTCCTTCAGTACTCTGGGGTGTAATTCATCTGGACCTGGAGACTTGAACTCATTTATGTTAGCTAAATATTCCCTCACAATCTCTCTGTTTACAGATAACCTGGATTCTTCTATTCCTTTAATAGGACAGTGAAGATCAGTTGATGTTACATTTTCTTTCTGAGAGAAAACAGATGCAAAATAGGAATTAAAAAGTTTGGCCTTCTCAACATCCTTTCTTACCATTTCACCATTTTCATCCTGTAAAAATCCTATAGCATCTTTGACTTTTCTTTGACTTTTGACATACCCCCAAAATCCTTTTTTATTGCTTTTGACATCTCTTGCAAGCCTTAATTCATTGTCAGCTTTAGCTAACCTGATACGTGCCCTACAGGATCTGCAGACTGCATTATAATCTTCTTTAGATATGCCTCCCTCTTTCCATTTAATAAACATTTCTTTCTTTTTTTTAGCATGTGTTTAAGTTCTGTGTTCATCCATCCTGGTTTTCTTAAATGCTTCCCATTCTTCCTACTTTTCGGGATTGTTAACGATTGTGCTTTGAGAATCTCATTTTTAAAAATTTCCCATCCTTCCTGGACATTTTTGTCCTTAAGGACATCCAGCCATTGGATCCCTCCTATTCTCTTTCTGAGTCGCTTAATATCTGCCTTTCTGAAATCTAACCTTGAAGTTTGAGTCTTCACATGTCTTCCTCCTCTAGTTATCCAAAATTTTATAATAGCATGATTGCTGCCTCCTAGGGTTCCAGCCACTTTTACCTCCTCAACCATTTCCTCCCTGTTTATAAGGATTAGATATATTTTGCAACCATTTGTTTTTTTGCATTGATCTATTACACTTAATACTAAGAAGAAGAAATTTGGAAAATAGACTTAATTAAAAATCGCAGTAACTAGAGTCCTACTTGGGCATTGCACTCAGAGCTGACCATACATATAATAGAGCTGTACTAAAGCTAATTTCCCCAGCAGATTGATGCCCCTAATTGCAGGAGTATTGGTTTATGGTGGGCATGATCATTTTTTTTTTTTGTTTGTTTGTTTTTTGGGTACCTGGAAAATATATTGAACGGTAGTCACCACACACTCACAGTCCAGTATTGATTAAGGTATAATAACATTTTAAGAAGTGCATTCATTTGACTTAATTAGACTTGATATGGCTTTAGTTTTTCAGTCCCTTCCAAACAATATCTGAAACCGATCTCTTGGGTCGAGTTTGTGCCCATGGCGGTGCCTAAAAATGAAACTGCCCTTTACGTTAATGCAGCTTCTTTGGTCTTGAGTGTGGGTGTTGCCCATCTTCCGCTTCATAATTACACTAATTATACCTGCCTTTTTCATGGTGACTCATATGGCGGTGAGCGTCAAATTGCAGTCTGGTTTAACATGTAAGAAGTGAATATAATAAAGCAAATTTTGCAAATCTCTACCTGTGAAATACAACATGATCCATGTATGTTTAAAGGGAGTTGTATGAAGTTTGGGAGTTATCCCCTATCTCTGTGATAAGACATAAATTACCGATCACTGTGGGTCTGACTGTTGGGATTCTTACTGATCCTGAGAATGGGGCTTTACAAAACTCCATCTGAATTGAGTGGAGGTCAAGCGTGCGCTTCTCTGTTCCATTCATTGTCTATGGGACTAAAAGGAAATGGCTGAGTACAGTGCTTAACAATCTCCAGCAGTACCTTAAAAAATGAATGGATTAGAAAATAAATGTATAGACTGAAAACACTCCAAAGACCTAAGGTTGTGTTCACACGGAGTCCTTTTGCTGAGTTTCTGGAGCAGAAACTCTTTAAACTCCTCCTCAAAAACTTGTTTACCAGCATATTATTTGTTACATCTACAGATGGGGCAGACTTTAGTGCACATTATGAAATGTGCAGCAGATAGTGAAAAAATAAAGTCCGCTCCATTTGTCCAATAGGCACGTTCATTGTGGTGTATTGATATATTGATCGTCTTTGTGCTGACAGGTATAAAACAATTTATTCTCACATTTCTTTCTAGCATCTCGATACCCTAAAACCCCTCCGTATTCAGTACAGGCGCCTGATGTTCAGGTGGTGGCAGCAGAAGATGACCGTGGTATGGTGGTGTGATTTCTGGTGTGTGGCTTGGTAGTTGAAGGATTGACATTGTTTTACGCATGACTTGTGCATGACGGCCGCAGTGTGAGTTTATTCTGGTTTATTTAGAGTGCTCGCTTCTGCAACTTTTTTTTTCCCATTAGAGCATCTAAAATAATATCGACTATTGTCAAAAGTTGTTTCATTTTAATTTTATCTGAATGCCGGCATTAAAAGAGATGAATTGGTCTCAAATATGTGCATGGTTTTTAAGGAAGGGAAACTGGTTTTTGACTCATACACAGTACATTGCCCTAAATCCGGGGTGGGCAATTCGTTTTTCCGAGACCGTGGAGGGCGAAACCAATAGGCTGAAATAAATTTTTCTCAATATTATAATTAATATAAAACAATAATTATCACTTAATATTGAGCAGAATTAAGTTTTATGACACCCACCCCCTTATATACAGTATAAGCCCTCACATAGCACTCCCTATATACAGTGAGCCATCAAAGTCCCCTTATATACAGTAGGAGCGCACAGTCCCCCTATATACAGCATGAGCCTCTATATACAGCTTGAGCCCCCACATAGCCTCCCTATATACAGCATGAGCCCCCACATAGCCTCCCTATATACATACAGCATGAGCCCCCACATAACCTCCCTATATATATACACAGCATGAGCCCCCACACAGCCTCCCTATATACATACAGCATGAGTCCCCACACAGCCTCCCTATATACATACAGCATGAGCCCCCACACAGCCTCCCTATATATCCAGCATGAGCCCCCACACAGCCTCCCTATATATCCAGCATGAGCCCCCACACGGCCTCCCTATATACATACAGCATGAGCCCCCACATAGCCTCCCTATATATCCATCATGAGCCCCCACACAGCCTCCCTATATATCCAGCATGAGTCCCCACACAGCCTCCCTATATACATACAGCATGAGCCCCCACACAGCCTCCCTATATATCCATCATGAGCCCCCACACAGCCTCCCTATATCCAGCATGAGCCCCCACACAGCCTCCCTATATCCACAATGAGCCCCTACACAGCCGCCCAGGTCTGCTTTAAACACCGGGAACCTTTATATTTACTAAATATACGTGTCTTATCTTTATCTATTATCTGTTCATCTATCTTTCTCATTTCTGTCTTCTAAAATGTTGCCTTTGGCCTTGGCTGCTCCATTGCTCGCAGGACTTGGTTGCTTCTTGGCTTTATATCTACTTCTTGATCTTTTCACTTGTTGCAGTTGATATTTTAATCTAGAATCCAGCATTTTCCAGATGGTATTTCATCAATTAAAACCTATTTGTAGTTTTCATAAGTCATGATTTCTTTATTAAAAAACGAACAACCTGCTTCCAAACACCTTACATCGTCGGACTTCAGGTACCTACACAAGCGCTCATCATGGGTATTCATGTGCTTTCAATGGGGAGAGAGGAGTAAACTGCCAGAATAATCTCACAGAAGGATCAAATATTGTCTTTTCGCATGACTGATCCTTCTTTTCCCCCAAGGTCATCTGTCGGGTAGTCTCCATACACATAGGATAGACGGCCAGTACTGCCAAAAGTTATTGCACAAATTGGCCATTTTTATTTGTACCCATCTGCCACAATCCATAAGGAATATACCCTATACAATTTAAACTTTCTCACTCCTGGATCAAAGACTACAATCTTAAAGGGGTTTTCCCCTTTCTGAAAATCCCCATCCTTTGGTTTAGTCTTTTTTTTAAGGGCTTTACTCACCCTCCCCAGGTCCAGCACGGAGTCTCTGCTGCTCTTCGGGTCTGGTATTGGATGCAGCACTGACGGTGAGATCAGCGGCTCTGAGCAGGGCATTCGGCCTGAGCAGGGCCACTAAGCTAACTGATTGGCTGCAGCGCAACATGATGTCATCCAATAATGGACCCAGGAGGGCGAGTGAAGTGTTTTTTTTGGGGGGGGGGCGTGTTGTTTGTTTTTTTTTTTGCTTAAAAACAAACTGGACCCGGGATTTTGTGAAAGGTTAGCAACCCCTTTAATTCTAGTAGGATTAAGCCACGGCAAGCCCCTTACCGACCTTTCTTGTGCATGCTCTATAATCTGGTGACATGGTCCCTTTAAGGTGTGTTGTTTGGCGCTGTTTCTCCTGTGCACACATTACGGTATCACGTTCCCTTGTATCTTCTCGCTGATATATTTATTTGGCGAGCCCAGCTGTGCTCGCTCAGACGCTCAACGGGAATCGATCGGCTGCTGTAATTAGGCGGATACCTTGTCAGCCGTCCTGGCAGCCGATCTGGGCTGAATTTATCATTTCCGTCACGGCATCTGGCAAAAAGTCTCAGAAAAATGAAATTCAGGGATCAATACCACAATGAGTAGAGAAATAGACTTCACACTTACAGGATTTGTGTAAGCGCTCAAAAGTATTATTCCTCCCGTGTTCTCAAGACGCGCGCCATTTATACTAGGTCAAATGAGATTATTAGGCGACCGTTAAAGGGAAAGTCACATGTAATAAGAATTATCAATTCCATGTAAGTCTTTAAATGAAATGTGTTGGGTTCATTCATTTTGAAAGAAAGAAAAAAACATTTTTTAATTTACGGTTGTTTTTCACACTTCCTTGGGAGGGGTCAGGCTTTAATGGCAGCAAGCACCTTGCCCTCTATTGATATGGGATGTCTCTGCTGACCCGGTCTCTGAATGAGATGAACCTGCTGACCCTGCCGTTGAATAAAAATGCGATGACTCTGTTGCTCCTGCCCTCCTTTGATAACATGACTCTGTTCTGTTGACCATTGTCAATGTGATGTCTCTGCTGGTCCCTGTGTTTGAATGAAAATGATAACTCTGCTGGTCCCTGTCCTCAAATGATAAGATGATGTGCTGACCCTCGAATGATATTGAGATGACTCTGCTCACCATGCACGCGAATGATTGTGAGATTACTTATCTGACCTTTCTCTCTATTAATAATGAAATGACTCCTCTGACCTTCCTTCTATTGACAATGAGACGACTCTGCTGATTATGCCACAAGCTACACAGTAAAGTTGAATAATCTCCTCCAGTGACTGTTGAATGTACAAGTTCAGAGGCTGTGACCGCATCGCTATTCTTCCTGTCAAAATGACAGACGCCATAACTTTGATATCCGTAATGCATCAAATCCAGCATGCCGCCATGTTCTTCTTTCTGCTTCAATGAGGAAACATTAAACCAGAAGCCTATATTGTTATATCGGGCCAATCAATGGGCTTCTTTTGCCTAAACTGTCTAAACAAGAACGCCTTGTTGCCTGTAGCAACTGAAGCTCAGATTTTTATTTTTTTTTTAAACCGTGTTAAAATGAAAGCTGTGATTGGTTGCCAAGGGCAACAAGGGCAGTTAGGCTCAGTTTGAATTTCAAATTCATAATTCTACAGTTTAGAGCTGTCGCACCTGTACATTGTGTGCTGTGACTGTAGTAGAAAGCCACAGAGCGCACGTCCGGCCACATTCCGACAAGACTTGTCCGGCCTCTCCTAATTCACTTGAATTAAATGAGGCCGCGCACGTCTAGTCTGCAGGTGACTGCATGTATTCAAATCACGTACTTCCGGTTTTCTACAGCCATGTTACCTGTATATTGTTAACTCTGCATTTTATAATTGCCCCACATCTGGTTAACCTATAAGTTCTGAGCATTTCTATTGACAATCCGTATGGGACACATGTCAGCATTTCTGTCCCTCGTCCTTTCGGTTATTTCCCTGACTCTGCATTTTCTTCTGGCGTTTCGCTCTGTACTGGGATAATTGCTCATGGACAGTGTCTGCTCCCTAAAGCTGACACTAATGCTAATTGTGGCAATTAATTGCCTCCGTCCCTTTTATTTAGAGGAGATTAGACTGCAGCCATGTGGCTGCCTGGTATAAAAAAAAAATAAAAAAAAACCTCAACGGTTTGCAACTTTCCCTACTTGGTTGTCACCGATGGGGAACCCCAGTCATGGGGTTACTATTATTTCACTGCCTGCTTAGAAATGTGAAAGCGGCAGGACTTGTGATGGTGGCGGTTGGCAATATTAATATATATACTTGCCAACTTTTTAGAAATTATCCTTCTGGAGAATTTTTTTCTTTAAAGTACAAGCATGTTTGAGTGCAGATTTTTGCTAGAGCAGCAGCTCAAAGCAGCGTCTAAAAGAGCATGAACTAGGCAGGTAAAACAGCACTTCCAGCATGGTGTTCAAGAAGGAAGGAAAATAGCGCAGAAAACTTTACAAAAGCTGGTCAATAATAGTAAAAAGTTGTTACTTTTTAATAAAGGTGTAGTAAAGCGCTTTTAATTTTTCAAAATTGCAAATTTATGGCAGTTACATTACACCAATAAGCACCTGAAAGTGTTGGGTTATGCTTTTCCTTTACTTTTCTATCTGCTATATCATATTATACCAGTCGCAGTTATGTCATATTCTAATGGTATTTGCCTAGCGATTGGCAGCTGCTGAATTACTTGCAGTCTGCATTCTCCTGATATTCCTCCACCTTCTTAGTCCATGGATCTACATTTATTTTCCGACTCGCTGCTGTAGATCGGCAGCTGGTCACTGCAGGACTTTACATGACTTGGATCTTCATCAGCTGCTCATAATTCAGAGCCATTTACATTCTGACTCTGTGCCGGGAATCTGATTAGTCAGCTAAAAGGAACCGGAGGTGTGAGAACATAAAAAGACTTCTTTACAGCATCTTGTGTTCTGCTCTACTCACATCCAAAGCTGCACTAAATAATCTTGCTGCTTGGAATCTATCAACATTTTGCTGACATGTAAAGCCCCATGAGGTCAGGAGGGGGCATGTAAAGCCCCATGAGGTCAGGAGGGGGCATGTAAAGCCCCATGAGGTCAGGAGGGGGCATGTAAAGCCCCATGAGGTCAGGAGGTTGCATGTAAAGCCCCATGAGGTCAGGAGGTTGCATGTAAAGCCCCATGAGGTCAGGAGGGGGCATGTAAAGCCCCATGAGGGGGCATGTAAAGCCCCATGAGGGGGCATGTAAAGCCCCATGAGGGGGCATGTAAAGCCCCATGAGGTCAGGAGGGGGCATGTAAAGCCCCATGAGGTCAGGAGGGGGCATGTAAAGCCCCATGAGGTCAGGAGGGGGCATGTAAAGCCCCATGAGGTCAGGAGGGGGCATGTAAAGCCCCATGAGGTCAGGAGGGGGCATGTAAAGCCCCATCAGGTCAGGTGCATTGGGACTTGCTAATATTTTAATTTGTGGCAGTTTCCAATACTGTGTCAACAAGTGATCTGTTGTCTTGAGAAAAGGATATGCAGGACCCTGGTTCAGTTGCCATGCCGGTAGTTCATGGCCACGTACCAGAGCTCTGGGAACCAACCTACTCCTGGCTACCCTCCTTTTCTGATTAGTCGGCCCAGTTATCGTGGTGGCGGAAATCACCGCTGTGGCCCTGGTCTGGGGCTATAGACTACCGCTTTGACCAAAGGGTCCAAAGAACCTTTTTGCTTAGCTCCAGTGACGTGTAAGTTATTTCTGGGTAGATTTTCCCCAAACCATATCGTGTAGAGACATGCCGATTAACCTTGTTAAAAAGGAGCAAAGTTCTGCCTTAGAATTTTACCAAAAATTCTGGTGAAGAGACGACATGTACTTGCTCCAAATGAATATATTCTTATCGTTTTAGTTGAATTTAAAGGGAATGTCAATAATTTTTCTATTGATGACCTGTCCTTAGGTCATCAATATAAGATTGTGGGGGTCCGACACCTGGTACCCCCATGGATCAGCTGTTAGCAGGTCCTTTTGCCATTGGAAACAGTGTCCTGAGCTCCATCCGTATAGTGGCCATTGTCACTCATTGCTTCTCAACTTTTATTTACTTCAATGGGAGCTGTGTTGCAGTACCCAGGAATGGCCACTACTTTGCGATGGAGCGGCGCTGCTCTGGCTCCATACAGTGTGTGCTTCTGGCCCCCTGCGGGACCTGCTATAGGCTGTTGGGTGGGTGATCCAGGTGTCCGATCCCCACTGATCTAATATTGATAACCCACCACCATTATAGGTAATCAATATCCTTAGTCCACAAATATTTCTTTAAAAAGAGGAAAACTCCTCAAAGGATTGAAAAGTCAGGAGAAAGTGGCACGATGCTCTGATGGCGGCTGTATGTGGGTCTATATGGCGGTGTGATACATCCCCACATCCCGTTCTTCGTATACACAAACCATTTCTACCAGTTTAGTTCTCCACTGATGATTCGTCATAAGCTGAAGCCTCGGCTGCGATGTCCATATAATTACCCGGCAGCGCTGAGCCAGGGGACGGCTTCCCATGGGCCGGGTGGAGCACGCTGGCAGACAGCAGTGTAATTAATGGGCCAGCCCTGCCAGCAGATCGCTCTATATTATAATATACAATTTGCTGCACCAGTTTCTTAATAAATCTTATTTTATTGTCTCCCAGAACAACTTGAAGCCGCCCCACCTTCCTCCAAACAGCTGAAGCACGGTAAGATTTCCATAGGATTATATTATGTTATGGGTGGGAGCACAATGGGCGGCGTACATCCCAGGCGTGTACATAATTATGTCAGGGTTAAAGGCAATGTGTCATCGCTAAACAAGGTTTTATGTTTTAAAATATTTTTTTTTCTAATTTGTCAAGTCACTATCTATATTTAATAAAAATCCTGACATCTTGTAGTTCTCTCTGGCAACTATACGTGATATCACAGCTCTCCTCCTCCTCCTGTACAGTGTCTGATAACACCTCTATATACAGTAGATTACACAGGATCCACCATTCACAATAGGGGATGTCACACCTCACCTCCTCCTCCTCCTGTACAATGACTGATAACACCTCTATATACAGTAGATAACACAGGATCCACCATTCACAATAGGTGATATCACAGCTCACCTCCTCCCCTCCTGTACAATGATTGATAACACCTCTATATACAGTAGATAACACAGGATCCACAATTCACAATAGGTGATGTCACAGCTCACCTCCTCCTCCTGTACAATGACTGATAACATCTCTATATAAAGTAGATAACACAGGATCCACCATTCACAATAGGTGATGTCACACCTCACCTCCTCCTCCTCCTGTACAATGACTGATAACACCTCTATATACAGTAGATAACACAAGATCCACCATTCACAATAGGTGATATCACAGCTCACCTCCTCCCCTCCTGTACAATGATTGATAACACCTCTATATACAGTAGATAACACAGGATCCACAATTCACAATAGGTGATGTCACAGCTCACCTCCTCCTCCTGTACAATGACTGATAACATCTCTATATAAAGTAGATAACACAGGATCCACCATTCACAATAGGTGATATCACAGCTCACCTCCTCCTCCTGTGCAGCGACTGATAACACCTCTATATACAGTAGATAACACAGGGGACCCACCATTCGCAATAGGTGATATCACAGCTCACCTCCTACCGACAGAGTGCTCAGATGAGAGCTGCCTCATATTATGATATCACTGTAATACTCTAGGAGATCCATGGTTAAATATCCGTTTAAATGTGAAAATAAATGCGACTTTGCTGCAGATCCGCTCCCACATGTTATTATTTAATTATGGCTTTTTACTTTGTAAAGGTCACCGGACAGAAATGTCACTGTATTTACATTCTCATTCTGGTGCCATTTGTCATTAAGTTACAATTTTTTTAAAATATTTTTTTAAAGGCTTCACCTAAACCCCCGTCCCTGGTAAATCTAAGTCCTGGAGTTGTCCTCACGCTGGGTGACTACCAATGTGGCCACTGGCATTACTGTGTAATAAGGGGTTGTAATTCTGCTTTTCCTTAATCCTGTATGGGGATCACGTCATGCAGGGTCCTAGAAGAGCTGGGTGCAGGAGCCATGATAGGGATTAGATTTCTTGTATATCAGTATAACATTTTTAAGTGGATTTGGCCATCTTCTATTTCTTGGCGGTATGTACAAGGCTGCTTTTTTCTTTTTACTTTCCAAAAACAGCACCAATCCTATCCACAGGTTGTGTGCGGTATTACAGCTTAGGTCCATTGACATCAATAGGCATAACCTGCACTACCAGATGCGGCCTTTGGTCATGTGTGGCGCTGTCTTAGAAAAACATGGCTGTTTTTTTTGTTTGTTTGTTTTTTTAATTCTGTACCGCCATTAATTCCATAGTAAGGCTTTAGTGTTACCTGTTCTTCTTACCATTCTGATTTTTCCTGTTTGTGTTCCAGTCTTCGTCCACAACGCACTACCGTTTATTGGCTTCGGCTTCTTGGATAACGCTATTATGATCGCTGCGGTAAGGACTTTTTTTTTCTCTTCTGAATCTTCACCTTTTTGATTAATAATTGTAATATGTTTTCCTTTTATTCACTTATATATTTTTTTTTTTTTCAGTTTGTTGTTTGACTTTGTTCAGCGTAGTGAACGGATTTATAGGTGCTGGAAACTGTCAACAAAGTGCTGTTTATGGATCTTTAAATTTGCTTCTGTAAAGTCACCGATATGATTGACTTGCTGATGGTTTCCAATTAGCAACATTGGATAAACCTGTTTTGAACCTTTCAGGACCAGGCAATTTTTCTTTTTTTTGTTTTCAGTTTTTCCATTGACATGGCCATGTGAGGACTTGTTTTGTGTTTTGGATGACCCCATGTAAGGTACTTCAAAAAACGGGGGGAAAAAGTTCCAACTGCTGAGACTTTGTGGGAAAAAAAAAATGAAAAATTCGATTCCGAATTTTTTTTTGTGTTTTTAGTTTAAACAGCGTTCCAATTTTTTACTCTTTCCTAGGGGGCGTGGCTTAGAGTAATTATGCAAAGCGGCCTAAAGACACGCCCCAGAGGATCCTATCAGCCACTTTCCCTGCCTTTTGACCATAAAAAAGTGGCCACTAAATAAAATGGCCCACATCTCTGGAACCATACGGCATATTTAGAAAAAGAAAACCCCAGGTGACAAGAAAAACACTGCATAAAAAAGTTCCCTTTCTTTTTTCCCCATTCATTTGAATGGGTGAAAAATTCTTCACAAAGAATTGACGTCCTGCAGATCTGAAAGTGCTTCAAACCTGCGAGGAAAAAATAAGCAACATGTGTGAGATTTCAGAAAAATGCCGATTTTTTTTTTTTTTTTTTTTTTTTTTTTTTTTTTTTTCCCGCAGGGATATAATTATTATGTTAATATAGTAGTCTGCATGCACCACTACCTGGCAGGTAGCATTCGCCCGCACCGTCTGATGGCCGCCTGTGCGCTGTTCTCTGCCAAAGCAATTCTGCGTCTGTCTTGCAGATTTATTACAGTTTATTTATAGTATAGAGCCGCAGAATATTTTACAGCGACCCACAGGCCAAGATGCCAGAATTCAGAATACACATTCAGTAGGAGTGAATATATATATATATAATATGTGTGCCTCTCACAAAATTAGAATATCATCAAAAAGTTAATTTTATTTCAGTTCTTCAATACAAAAAGTGAAACTCCTATATTATATGGAGTCATTACACACAGAGGGATCTATTATATAGAGTCATTACACACAGAGGGATCTATTATATAGAGTCATTACACACAGAGGGATCTATTATATGGAGTCATTACACACAGAGGGATCTATTATATAGAGTCATTACACACAGAGGGATCTATTATATAGAGTCATTACACACAGAGGGATCTATTATATAGAGCCATTACACACAGAGGGCTCTATTATATAGAGTCATTACACACAGAGGGATCTATTATATAGAGTGATTACACACAGAGGGATCTATTATATAGAGTGATTACACACAGAGGGATCTATTATATAGAGTCATTACACACAGAAGGATCTATTATATAGAGTCATTACACACAGAGGGATCTATTATATAGAGTCATTACACACAGAGGGATCTATTATATAGAGTCATTACACACAGAGGGATCTATTATATAGAGTCATTACACACAGAGGGATCTATTATAGAGTCATTACACACAGAGGGATCTATTATATAGAGTCATTACACACAGAGGGATCTATTATATAGAGCCATTACACACAGAGGGATCTATTATATAGAGCCATTACACACAGAGGGATCTATTATATAGAGTCATTACACACAGAGGGATCTATTATATAGAGTGATTACACACAGAGGGATCTATTATATAGAGTCATTACACACAGAGGGATCTATTATATAGAGCCATTACACACAGAGGGATCTATTATATAGAGTCATTACACACAGAGGGATCTATTATATAGAGTGATTACACACAGAGGGATCTATTATATAGAGTCATTACACACAGAGGGATCTATTATATAGAGTCATTACACACAGAGGGATCTATTATATAGAGGCATTACACACAGAGGGATCTATTATATAGAGTCATTACACACAGAGGGATCTATTATATAGAGTCATTACACACAGAGGGATCTATTTCCAGAGTTTATTTCTGTTAATGTTGATGATTATGGCTTACAGCCAATGAAAACACAAACGTCATTATCTCAGTAAATTAGAATACTTTATAACAGCAGCTTGAAAAATGTTTTTAAAATCCGAAATGTCCTGCTGAAATGTCTGTTCAGTAAATGCACTCAATACTTGGTCGGGCTCCTTTTGCATCAATTACTGCATCAATGCGGCAATGTGGCATGGAGGCGATCAGCCTGTGGCGCTGCTGAGGTGTTATGGAAGCCCAGGTGGCTTTGATAGCAGCCTTCAGCTCGTCTGCATTGTTGGGTCTGGTTTCTCTCATCTTCCTCTTGACAATACCCCATAGATTCTCTATAATAGATTCTCTATGGGGTTAAGGTCAGGCGAGTTTGCTGTCAATCAAGCACAGTGATACTGTTGTGTGTAAACCAGGTATTGGTACTTTTGGCCGTGTGGACAGGGGCCAAGTCCTGCTGCAGAATGACATTTCCATCTCCAAAAAGCTTGTCGGCAGAGGGAAGCATGAAGAGATCTAAAATGTCCTGGTAGACGGCTGCACTGACTTTGGTCTTGATAAAACACAGTGGACCTCCACCAGCAGATGACATGGCCCCCCAAACCATCACTGATTGTGGAGACTTCACACTAGACCTCCAGCAGCTTGGATTGTGGCCTCTCCACTCTTCCTCCAGACTCTGGGACCTTGATTTCCAAATGAAATGCAAAATTTACTTTCATCTGAAAACAACACCTTGGACCACTGAGAACAGTCCAGATCTTTTTCTCCTTGGCCCAGGTAAGACGCTTCTGGCGTTCTCTATTGGTCATGAGTGGCTTGACACAAGGAATGTGACACTTGTAGCCCATGTCCTGGATACGTCTGTGTGTGGTGGCTCTTGAAGCAATGACTCCAGCAGCAGTCCACCCCTTGTGAATATCCCCCAAATTTTTGAACGACCTTTTAATAACAATCCTTTCAAGGCTGCGGTTATCCTGGTTGCTTGTGTACCTTTTTCTACCACACTTTTTCCTTACACTCAACTTTCCATTAATATGCTTGGATACAGCACTCTGTGAACAGCCAGTTTCTTTAGCAATGACCTTTTGTGGCTTACCCTCCTTGTGGAGTGTGTCAATGACTGCCTTCTGGACATCTGTCAAGTCAGCAGTCTTCCCTATGATTGTGAAGCCTACTGAAACAGACTTTTTAAACGCGTAGGAAGCCTTTGTGTTTTTGTTAATAATTCTAATTTACTTTTGTGATTTCATTGGCTGTAAGTCATAATCATCAACATTAACAGACATATAAACACTTGAAATAGATCACTCTGTTTGTAAGACTCTATATAATATGCGTTTCACTTTTTGTGTTGAAGAACTGATATACAGGGTGGGCCATTTATATGGATACACCTAAATTAAATGGGAATGGTTGGTGATATCAACTTCCTGTTTGTGGCACATTAGTATATGGGAGGGGGAAAGCTTTTCCAGATGGGTGGTGACCATGGCGGCCATTTTGGGTCCAACTTTATTTTTTTCAATGGAAAGAGGGTCATGTGACACATCAAACTTATTGAGAATTTCATAAGAAAAACAATTCCCAATATGTGTATTAACCCCTTCACACTCCATAAAGTATTATTACATCATAGAGTGGCCTCTGAGCCGAAATCTCTCCATATAGGATCGGTGTCGGCTGTGTTATACAGCCAGCACCTACTTCTAACAGCAGTGACAGGAGAGGTCTCTGATCGCTGCTGTTTAACCACTAAAATCCTTCAGTCAATCTTCAATCTCTGAAGCAATCCTTTGGAACGGGTGGGTTTCCGTATCAGCTGGGGGGCCTAATGAAGACCCCCACACCCATTTCTGCCATCTTGGTGTCTTATAGGAGATCATGATTTTTATTCTATACTGCAATAACATGATATTATAATATATAGAACAAGCAGGTTCAAGTCCAAGAAGAGGACTGAAAAATAGAGAATTTCTTTTCAAAAACTTTTTTTCTTTTTTAAAATAATTGAAAACATTTTAACAAGTTTGAATAACCCTCATGTTCCCAATTTGAAAAATAAAGAAATAGAGAAAGCAAGGTGTATTCATCATGTCTGTAGTGGTCAGATCTATTAAAATACAAAATTATGTAAGCCGTATGGTAAAAAAAGGAAAAAAAAAATCAAAATTGCCAGAATTGCTTTTTTTTTTTTTTTTTTGCATCTAAAGTTTCTCTCCTCCGCTTTAGGAGGAGAGAAAAAAAAGTTGTAAACTGGTGATCACAATGTAAAGTTTCCCCTCACAGCACAGATGTGAGAGTCGCTGTTTAGTTCCATGTTGTGAGCAGGATTCCACGTGGAGATAATTTGTGCTCTTACCACACTGATCTGGTCCTGTGGGAATCTCCATAAACTTGTCCTGTTGATAAGTTGTCAGGGAGCAATGTGTTTGTGACTTTCTCCATTTGGCTCCTTAACAGCTGTGCGCAGCGCGGAGAGTGTCCGTCACGCCGCTACTTCTTCCATCCTTTTTTTAGTAACACAATTGACTTTCTCTCCTGGAAGGTCAGACTCCAAGGAGGCCTCGCTAGGACATGCCACACGTGAATGGCCCTGGCGAATCCTCTGATAGATGATACATATGTCTTTTCATAGATGTTGGTGTGTCGGGGATAAAGCCGCAGATCCTTCCTGCTCGCTCATCTAGTTTTGTGCTGCCATGAAGTGAGGCCAAACCCTAAATACCTTGCCTACAGCAATATCCCTTCCACGCCAGATAGAGAAGTGCGATCTGTCCCTGTACAGAACACGTTTACTCCAGAGTCCAGTGGTGGCGGCTTTACACCACTCCATCCGACGCTCGGCATTGTGCTTGGTGATGTACGGCTACATGCAGCTGCTCGGCCATGAAGCCCGCCGCGGGGGCGCAGTGTTTGTGCTGATGTTATACCAGAGGAGGTCTGGACTCTGCCGTTAGGGGGTCGGCAGAGCAGTGGTGATTTTTCTGCCCTCTGCTCCTCAGCACTCGGCCCCTATAAATATAAAAAAGCCACAAAAATTAACAAACGCCAAAGACGACGCTTGGAACAACACAGACTGAGTTTTCCTGAAGTGTCTTCTGCTTCACCAGCTCAGCGGGTACGCCAGCGTCTATAAGATGACATGTGCACACACCCTTAGGATTATTCCCGACAGCTTGGCTTTCCTTGGCATACTTTTAGAGAGAGAGTTCAGCGGTGGCGCATGATCAGCCCCCATTCTGGGCTCAGTGGGGGTCCAACTATGTTTTTCAATGTGTTGAACAACCCATTAATCATGCAGAGCAGTGAAAGTAAAGGGATTTCCCAGAATAAACTTACATTTGTCTCCATAAGTGGCCTATACACACAGGTGTATAGGCCCCTTATGGAGAATTTGGCGCACATGGGATCAATACAGGCGTAAAAAACACCTCTCTTGATGAATCTGGGCCCTAGACTCTGTTTACTTTATCTTTTAAATAATTTTTTATAGATTTTATTTTACAGAATCCTTGTTTTTTTGCTTTTGGTTTAATTTTTTTTGTTCTTAATAAAACATGTTAATATGTTGGGATTTGCTGTTTTTTTTTTTTGTTTTTTTGGTTTGTTTACATTTTTACTACATTTTCCAAGTAGTAGAAGTAATTGGAGATGAGTGAATCAATTCGCAGCACCCTGATCCAACATCCACATCCATGTACAGTGGCTGCCGGCATTCCCTGCCTGATGTGCATCACGCCGCAGTGACGATGTGCTGCCAAACCAGATAATCAATAGAGGATCTTGGCAGGTAGGAAGCGATTCACAGGGCTCTCGTCCGGCAGCCACTTAACACTGATGTGAATTCTGAACCAATAGTAACGTTTTTAGCATTATTAGCAGTAAGAATTTAAACTGTAACTGTCATTTCAGTAGAACATGCAGCGGAATGTCCGTGTATTCCTCTAGCTCCTCCCCTCTCTATAGAATATACGTGTATTCCTCTAGCTCCTCCCCTCTCTATAGAATATACGTGTATTCCTCTAGCTCCTCCCCTCTCCATAGATTGTCCGTGTATTCCTCTAGCTCCTCCCCTCTCTGTAGAATGTCCGTGTATTTTTTGGCTCCTCCCCTCTCTGTAGAATGTCCGTGTATTCCTTTGGCTCCGCCCCTCTCCGTAGAATGTCCGTGTATTCCTTTGGCTCCGCCCCTCTCCGTAGAATGTCAGTGTATTCCTCTGGCTCCTCCTCTCTCTATAGAATGTCAGTGTATTCCCCTGGCTCCTCCCCTCTCCGTAGAATGTCAGTGTATTCCTCTGGCTCCTCCCCTCTCCATAGAATGTCAGTGTATTCCTCTAGCTCCTCCACTCTCTGTAGAATGTCCGTGTATTCCTTTGGCTCCTCCCCTCTCCGTAGAATGTCCGTGTATTCCTTTGGCTCCACCCCTCTCCGTAGAATGTCCGTGTATTCCTCTAGCTCCTCCCCTCTCTATAGAATATACGTGTATTCCTCTAACTCCTCCCCTCTCCATAGAATGTCCGTGTATTCCTCTAGCTCCTCCCCTCTCTGTAGAATGTCCGTGTATTTTTTGGCTCCTCCCCTCTCTGTAGAATGTCCGTGTATTTTTTTGGCTCCTCCCCTCTCTGTAGAATGTCCGTGTATTCCTTTGGTTCCTCCCCTCTCCGTAGAATGTCCGTGTATTCCTCTGGCTCCTCCTCTCTCTGTAGAATGTCCATGTATTCCTCTGGCTCCTCCTCTCTCTATAGAATGTCCGTGTATTCCTCTGGCTCCTCCTCTCTCTATAGAATGTCCATGTATTCCTCTGGCTCCTCCTCTCTCTGTAGAATGTCCATGTATTCCTCTGGCTCCTCCTCTCTCTATAGAATGTCAGTGTATTCCTCTGGCTTCTCCCCTCTCCGTAGAATGTCCATGTATTCTTCTGGCTCCTCCCATCTCCGTAGAATGTCCATGTATTCTTTTGGCTCCTCCCCTCTCTATAGAATGTCCATGTATTCTTCTGGCTCCTCCCCTCTCCATAGAATGTCCATGTATTCTTCTGGCTCCTCCCCTCTCCATAGAATGTCCATGTATTCTTCTGGCTCCTCCCCTCTCCGTAGAATGTCCGTGTATTCCTCTAGCTCCTCCCCTCTCCGTAGAATGTCCATGTATTCTTCTGGCTCCTCCCCTCTCCGTAGAATGTCCGTGTATTCCTCTAGCTCCTCCTCTCTCTATAGAATGTATGTCGATTCCTCTAGCTCCTCCCCTTTCCATAGAATGTCCATGTATTCTTCTGGCTCCTCCCCTCTCCGTAGAATGTCCGTGTATTCCTCTAGCTCCTCCTCTCTCTATAGAATGTATGTTGATTCCTCTAGCTCCTCCCCTTCTCCATAGAATGTCCGTGTATTCCTCTGGCTCCTCCCCTCTCCGTAGAATGTCCGTGTGTATTCCTCTGGCTCCTCCTCTCTCTGTAGAATGTCTGTGTATTCCGCTAGCTCCTCCCCTCTCTAGAATGTCTGTGTATTCCTCTAGCTCCTCCCCTCTCTATAGAATGTCTGTGTATTCCTCTAGCTCCTCCCCTCTCTATAGAATGTCTGTGTATTCCTCTAGCTCCTCCCCTTTCCATAGAATGTCTGTGTATTATAAAATTAGTGGAGATTATTTACACATATATATGTAGAATGTAAGCCCACAAGGGCAGGGTCGTCTTCCCTTTGTACCGGTCTATCATTGTTAGTTCGTTTACTGTAAGTGATTTCTGTATTTGGTGTGTAACCCCTTCTCATGTACGGCACCATGGAATCAATGGCCCTATATAAATAAATAATAATGATATATACACACACTCTCTCTACATGCTAGCTTTTTGGAAGTTTGCCAGCATTGTCTTGGTATCCGTGGCAGCAGGGTGGACTTGGGTATTTAAAGTTTTTACGAAGCTCAGTATTACGGCACAGGAGGCAGCCCCTGAGGGCGGTTATTATACTGCTCTACCCATCAATTATATCTGCAGTGTCTGTGTCTCTTTGTATAACCGTGTGCAGTGTTTACCAGCAGCCTCCTGACACCAGATGTTAATCCCTTTACTGAATATCCCTGTCTCCTCCTGCTAGTAAATGGTTAAATAAATCCCCCAACCCCTGTAAATATGAATCCTTGTCTGTTCGGTTGTTAAAGAGACATTGTGTTTTCATAAAATAAAATGTAGTGATTTTTATACCTCGGAAATTATATACGGTAATCTCCCAATACACTTATATTGTTGCCACGCGTTTCAAGATCTCTGCTTGCTGTTGTCCCGGGGTGAGGCTTCATGGTTTCTGGGACACAGAGGTGCAGGAAGCTGAGATTGTGAGAATTTTTCTTTCTATAGCAATTAAATCCAAACTTTCCTTTTTTAATAATCCTGTTCAGCCGAGCTGGCGAAGCACCACGCAAAAGGAAGTATTGGGAGATGTCCATGTGCTCCAGACATCAGACAGTCTGAGCCACAGAGCTGAGAGAACCTGCACCAATCTCAAATCCATTGTACCGGAGTACAGAGGACGCCAAAATCCTTCATTGTACTATTAAGTCCCTCTCCATATAGTATTTCCAGCCTATCTAGAGTTTTTGTTAAAGGTTTTTCTTTTTTCCTTTGTTTCTAGAAGATGAAAAAAAAAAAATCATAACTTGGAAACAATCAACAAGCAGCCCATTTTACTCTAAAAATCCTCAGCACTGATTTGAATTCATTAACTAATTGATTGTGGATCGCCAAACATCAACTCCACATATGACTTTACATGGATGCTTTAGAAGCCGTGATTGTGCTGTTGCAAGATCTGGAAGCCATGTGTCAGAGACAGACAGAAGGCAGAGATGGTTTATTACCAGTTCTGCCTTCTTGGTTGCTGTATACACAGTGCTGACCGATTAGGAAGCAATAACACCGCCTCTTACTGTTCTAGAGATCATATGATCGCCGGGCGTCTACTGCCAGAAGCAGATCATCTCTGTTATGCAATAAAGATGTATTTTTGTATTTTTTATTTTGTCCTTTTTGGGGGGGCACAGTGTATGAGATAAATAAAAAGTAAGAAACAACAGAAAAAAATAGCGCAAAATAAAACAGAAGAAAGCCAATATGAATAACCTGCATTTTCTAGTCTCATGTCCCACCAAAAAAAAAAAAAAAAAGTTTGAAAAAATAAAATTAATTCTTACAGAAATTGAAACACAATTTAAAATATATTTTAGTAATTAAAAAAAAAAGATAAACAGACACAGGTTTCCTCTACATACTGATATCAACAAAAAATGAACATAAAAATGTCCTCATGTTTCAAAAAAAAAATAAAAAATTTCAATAAGCAAACAAAAAAAGAATTGCCGCATGTATAAAAAAAAAAAATTAAATGAAAATGTGCCTGATCGTGAATGAGGTCAAATGGGATGAGGGTCTTGAACTGGTTAATACATGAACAGCTAATAGGAGTAACTGATCTCAGCGTGGATTATTGGATCAGTGAGAATAACGGATCCGTCAACCGCAACTTGTTTATGGTTTCTGTGTAAATATCAAGGTACAAATAAAGGATTTGTAAATATTTATAATAATTGAAAACTGCAAAAGCTTTGTTTTAAAACATCATGTAGCGCTGCAGAACCTCTTTAAAGGAAGACATTTGTGTTTCTAGCGCCATCTATAGGCGTTTCCTTTAATCAATCTCTAAAAACAAAAATAAAATATAATTTGATAATTATCATTTTGCACATGTGAGTGTTGCCTTAAACCTCCCCTCCATCGCTCTGGTTCTTCTGTCAGACTGTGGAATTCAGCGTCATGTACTTTCCTCTCTGTAGATACTACTCCACGCCGATTCCTGTTTTTTTTAACGTTGTAGTTTGACTGTTTAGCTAATTATATGTTTTATATTTCTCTTGCAGGGAACACAGATAGAATTCCATATTGGAGCTCTTTTAGGAATTTCCACAATGGCAGGTAAGAAGTTCCAGGGCGGCGGATTTACAGCAGATATCACTTTTTTTTTTTTTTTTTTTCCCCCTAAACTCTTTCCCAACCCTCATAGCAAAACGACATCAACTGAAGTTGAATCCTAAAATTTTGCCAGAATCTGAAAATTTTAGAAATTTTGTTCTAAAGATTGCTTAGAACGCCAAACGTTCAGCTCTGAGAAGTATTGGACCCGAGGGAGGCGGTAAAATCACCGACTGTTCCAGATAAATCTGTCTCTTCTATGATTTTCTGCTAGAATCGACCATTAGGTGGAGTATCCGGACATGGTTGCATCTGCAGGTTACTCTGTTACACCTCCTGTCGTTACATCCAGCTTGACCCAGAATTCATCGAGTTCTCTCGCTCTGTAGATTTGTGTGACCGCTCGGTGCTAAGCTCAGGGGCTTTTATTATAAAGCGCAGCTATTTCTGGATAGGTGAGGGGTGGCATCTTTTTTTTTTTCAGGTTGATAATGACTTCCTGCGCTGACACCCCGGGGGAACGCCGGGCAGCGAGAGCGCTGGATGGGGTTATAAATGAGTCATGATTTGCTCTCGTCTATGGCTCTCGGGTAACTGCAGTTTCTGGGTCGATAAAATGCTACGATGACATTTTACAAGATCGTGTAGGACAGGATATAATAAGATAATATCCTGAGAATAGGGGGCTTATTACATTCCCAGAAGAGGGGACATGTAGTGTTACATGCCGACCGTTCAGATAAATGGCCGACCATGCAATGCTAGGATGGGCCGGGTCCTCCCGACTCTCTAATTGCTTATAGTGGGCTGTTTCAAAAGGAAAAATAAAGGATCCCCAAACTTTGGTAGTAATTATTTTCTTAATATACACATTTATAGTGAACAGACTAAAGTTCCAGATCTCCTGCCTAGACTTAACATTTTGATGGCCGGCAGCAACCACTAGAGGGAGCTCACCACAATCACTAGATAGGCTACAAACCCTTTGAATTCATTCAGAAACATTTTTCCTATAAGGTCCTTTGGCTGTCTTGAGCTCAGCAGCTCTATCAGTGAGCTCAGTGGCTCTAATCAAGGGTAGGGTACTGCTTTCTAGTAAGTGTTTCTCCTCTGTGCTGGATTCACATCTAAACTGCTCAATGCTGCTCTATATTCTTCTCTATGCTGCTAAACATGTGCTACATTGTGGCAGGAGAACAGGAATCCCTTGTGTCTGCGTGTGCGGTGTATGAGAGACATCATAACAGCTTGTCTCCACCCAGTAGCTCAGAGAAAACTGAAAATTAAAAGTTGACCCTGCAGAGAGGAAATCAGGAGAAAAATGCAGGATGCAATTCATACAATGACCATAAAGAGTGTCACTGGGACGATTTGTTGAATTGTATAAATGTGTGTTATTTCCCATGTGATCATTTTATTTTTTTATGTGCAGCTGCTGCTCTAGGAAACCTGGTGTCAGATCTTGCCGGTCTCGGGTAAGTTACTTAAGACTCCGCTGAATCTACAGTTACTTTCTGTCTTGTATCTAATTGTGTTGTAGCCAATAGGGTAACCGTAAACCCACCATCTCTCGTGGTGACCTTCTCACTTCACCAATTTGGAGATTTTTAAAAATTCTGTTATGGGAAAACTGGAATTTTTGGAACCTAAACATGGCCCCTTTTGCAAGCTATACCTGAAAGACTTCTCTGGTGGTGACTTATCGCCTGAGGAAAATCAGGATTGGACATGTTGAGCTCCAACATGCCCAATCCTTCTAATATCTACCATTAGATGGGATTCAGAACACATTCCAACAAATTAAAAAGTGATCCTTTACCAATGTAACCCATCAATTAATATCTAGTGTGTTTGGGCATTATAATATAGAAGAAAGAGGGGCAATCTGTATTTGGCTACCTAAGCCAGAGATGTGCCAGAGGAGGCTAACTTCAGCCAGAGGAGGCTAACTTCAGCCAGAGGAGGCTAACTTCAGCCAGAGGCCTAACTCGAAGCTTGTTGGTCCAAATGCGAAAATCTGGAACAGGGGCAGCATTTATAATTCTGCTGTCTGTGACCCCTGTCACTTTGAACCTGACTCACTGACTTCTATGGGAGAGTGTTGTGGGCATACCCTGTGATCTATGCAGAGGTCATTGTACAGGAAGAGGAGGAGGTGAGCTGTGACATCTCCTATTGTGAATGGTGTATCCTGTGTTATCTACTGTATATAGAGGTGCTATCAGTCATTGTACAGGAGGAGGAGGTGAGCTGTGACATCACCTATTGTGAATGGTGGATCCTGTGTTATCTACTGTATATAGTGGTGTTATCAGACACTGTTCAGGAGGAGGAGGCGGTGAGCTGTGACATCACCTATTGTGAATGGTGGATCCTGTGTTATCTACTGTATATAGTTATTAGTCATTGTACAGGAGGAGGAGGAGGTGAGCTGTGATATCACTTCATGTGTTATCTACTGTATATAGAGATGATATCAGTGATTATAATCCTTTCTGTGACGATAATGAAGTGACAGAACAGGAACTGTCGGTTTATTAAGATGTTCAGTTTCAAAAACCACCTAATATATTTTAAATATGTTTAACATAAAGCCCCTTTCTGTGAAATCAAAATGGGGAACATAAGAATTGTGAAAATATGACTTTCTGAAAGGTCTCAACGCTAATTATAACATCAACTTTTTTTTGGAGTTTCATTCGATTGGTCATTGTTCGTCATATTGCATATTATTCCGCTGTATGTAATATAAAATATATTAAAGATTTTATGTTTGAGATTTAACACTCATGTTTCCCATAGGCTGGCGGGTTACGTGGAAGCAATATCTTCACGGTTGGGTTTACCGATTCCAGATTTATCACCCAAACAAGCCGATATGTGGCAGACACGTGTTAGTGCTCACATGGTACGTAACTTCCAATGTTCCACCTCCTTTATCTTCCTGTATAGTGCCTGTCATATGTATGTATATATTATTTATATGTGTGTGTATATATATATATATATATTATATTTGTGATTAAAGGTGTACTCCCACTTGTTGCAACACAAAATTGATCCTTATAATTTTCATAATCATTTTTACAGTTGTTATGGTTTCCAGCTCCCTGCAAATATTGCGTTCTCTTAATCTGCAGTCAGGTTTTAGCTATGTAATCTGAGAGTAGCATGGTGTAAGGACAGAGACCCTGATTCCAGCGATGTATCACTTACTGGGCTGCTTGCTGCAGTTTTCATAGAATCCCTGTTTTCTCTGCTGCAGATTTAGGGTTATTGTTGAGCTGTGTGTAACCCCGCCCCCTCCACTGATTGGACGCTTCCTGTGTACACTGTTAGCAAGCTGCCAATCAGTGGTGGGGGTGGGGTTACACATTAGCTGGACAGCCTGGCACGAGACACCTTGTCCTGCAGTGATAATTTCCTGCTGACAAAACACTGATTGTATTGAAACTACAACAAGCTGCTTAGCAAGTGACACATCACTGGAATCAGGGTCTCTGCCCCTACATCATGCTGCTCTCAGATAAATTGGCAAAAACCTGCTGACAGATTCCCGTTAAAGGGTTATTCCCAAAATCAAAACGTATTCCCTATTTATTGGCGATGTGCATACTTGAGTACCACTCTGTTCATTGTCTATGGGATTGGCGGAAATAGCTCAGCACTGCACTAGGCTTTCTCCAACACCTCCAAGACCTGATCTTAGTGCTCGGACCCCAAGCGATCAGTAAGTGATTCTCTTCTGTGAATAAAGGATCACTTTTGATTCTAGGAATAACACTTTAATCATGTTATTTTCACCTGCAGTAAGCTGAAGCTTACACAATGCCTGCGACGCGCGTGCGCCTGCACAGGGCACAGTCTGCCGCCTCTCCTGTGCCTTTGACCTGCATTTCTGATTTTCCAGCTTCTTGATCACAGTTTAGAGCAATCATAACTATGTAGTTTTTGCTTTATGTATTCTGTCCATATCTCGCCTATGTGATGCCTCAAGAAGAAATTTGCTTAATAAACAATTTGGGGTGGCACAGATGGGGAAGTAAACATAACACAGCTCTAACATCATTATTAATCAGATTTTTCTAGAACCATTTAAAATCGAGGGTTCTGTCAATGTCTTACATCACCTATCTTGTTGCATAAGACACATGGGGGGCCTTTCATTTTAGACAGTCTGAATTGATGTATGGTGGATGCTTTATTGGATCTGACAATTCTAGGATCACCTTCTGCCTGCCAGGATCCTGGCAGACTCGGTGCAGCTCTACCAGTGACTTGTGCTAATGTTTTCCCCTGTAACTGAAGCTCCTGAGGATGCCCCAGTAACAGTGGAAAAAATGTGACCTACCATAAAAAAAAATGTTCTCCAGAGATCTTTTCTGATCTTTTGAGCGACAAATTCTGTAAAAAAAAAAAAAAAAAAAATGTTAAAAAATGTGCATATATTAAAACATATATAAAAAAAAAACATTTTGGACAAAAAAAAATAATACATTTAAAAAATAATAAACATATAACATCCACGGCCCCCACCCCCCCAAAAAAAAGGTAAGTTTGATTTACCAAAAAAATAGCTTTCTTCTTCATTTGTGTCATAAAAATAACTATATAAATTAAAGTTATTTTCATGAACACTAGAACAGCTCCACAAAAATAATACAATTTCTCTTGCATAAAACAAAAAACCCTGTTACATTCACGTTAGTGAAAAAAAAAGTAATGGTTGCTGCAATGTAGTGTAGAAAAATAAAATAAGGCTTTCAGGTCTGGTCATTAAACAAACTTCCCCATTTTAGACAGTATATGCTATAGACATCAGATAGGGTGGGGTCACACATCTGGGACCCCCATTTATTTGGGCCTGCTAACCCCTATTTTGGTAAAGCGACTTCTACATCAGATGGTAAATGAACGAAGCATTTCAGTGCGAAACGCGCGTCGGGTGTGGTGTGTCACGGAGCAATAATTGAAGTAAGTGTGCTGTACTCTTATGTATGTCTGCTTAGAATTTACTCATTACTTGTATCCATTTTTACATTGTACTACAGTGTATCCGGGTACACACACCCCTCCGTGCCTTAGGTGTATTGTGTCTCACATTCTTTTATATACTTTTTCACTGTGGTTTTTTAAAAATATGTATCAATATAATTGTATTTTTTATCAAAGAATAGATTTGACCTTCTGTAAACTTTTCTTTTTTGGTAATGTCAGATGGTAAATGGTTAGAGAGGTGGGACGGATACTTACCTTTAAGCTATTGCTGTATTCCAGAAGATGGTAAAACCCCTTTAAAGTGTCCTAGCATATACTATATTCCTGTAATATGGTCCAGTCTGTCCCATTATACCAGTATGATGATATTATGGTGCATACAGAAGTGTTGTGATGAGCAGGAGCCTTTTCCTTGGTTGTCGTCCTTCTCCGGAGGATACATAATTTATGGCCCTGGGATCCCCTCCTGCTGAATCTCTCATGTTCGTCTTTGGGACTTCAGGACAAAGTGTTGCGATGTGAACGTGTTTATAATGCGCTGCTAAGTAAACCCAGCCTATGTGCTTACAGAAGAACCGGCGCCGGGCGTTCAGCGGCAGCCGACTGGCTGCAGCCATGTAACTTCTGTCCACTGAAATTAACAGTAGGTCCACTGGTTACTGTTAAAGGAGTTGTCTGCTACTTTTACTGAGTTCAAAAAAGTTTTAAAGTTTAATAAACTTAGTTGTCCTAACATTAACCAGTTCAAGACCAGGCCATTTACCTCTGCTCGCACATTTTATTTTATTTTTTTCGTACATACGATTTTAGCAGCTGTCAAATTTTTACTCGTTTGGATATTCAAATAATTTTTCCATCTTTTTTAAATGATACATGGGGCCTGTTTTTCTTTTATTGTCATACTTTTTTTTTTCTTTGTCAGTCGGTGGTGGGGCTAGTAGCAGCCCATTTGGATTGACAGCTGCTTTTTTTTCTGCTTTTTTATTTATTCATTATTCTTTTATTTCAGATATTGCGTCCCCTTTTAAGGTCGTAAAATACAACATTGGGGGAACATTTCAATATATATTAAAATATATAGATAATCTATTTTACTTGATTTCCCCTGTAATTGGGGCTGGAATATTCACCCAAGTTACAGTGGAAATGCCGCATCCAAGCTGCATAGCAGAGCTGATTGGTTCGCCTAGGACCGGTAACTCCAGCTTCCTCCATACGCCGAATGTTCACATGATCGCTGGATCTGGGGAAAAAGCATGTTCAACACTTTCTTATTGTATGCATAGTGCTTGTTTTGCACTCTGTACACAGCGATTGAGAAGGCAGAGATGGTAATAAACCATTTCTGCCTTCTTTATGGGGAGTCCTTCTGTGTGTGACAGCCGGCTGGATGATCACTGCTGGGCGGGAGCCCCGAGAGCCCCCTACTTTACCTAACGGCATCTGCGTATACCCATTTTATGCAAATTGGTCATTTTAAAGGATATCTCCACCTTTGCAATCAATTTTTTTTTTTTTTGTCCCAATACAAAGTTTGGGGAAAAAAAATGTTTTTGTTTTTTTTTAATCTATCTCCTATCGTTCTATGTATACAGCTAGAATACAAACCTGTGTTTTTCCAGGGTCACAGACTACAAAATAACCCTACATTCCTCCTCATTTTAGAAGGTTATTTTTTGCATTTTTCCCCTGCAGATATTTGCCTGAAAATTGTGAATTGTACTGTACTCTCATCATGTCCTTATCCCAGAGCTGTGTTCATAATTCTGCTGATTTTTCTGTTCTCAGTCTGCAAGAACCTAACATTTCTCTACCACATGGTCTGTATTGTTACGTTGTGAGAAATGTAATTTTGAAATTACCAGCCATAAATGTTTGGATCTTTTTCTTTTTTCATTCTGGTGGTCATAATTTTTTATTTTTTTTATTTGTGGGTTGACGTTCTTGTATGAGATCCTCCTTTCTCCTTTAAGCCTCTTCCATTTTGTATCTAACTTTGAGCAGAATTCAGAATGCAGCTCTGAGGTTAATAAAGGATAACTTTTGATCCTGTTAATAACCCTTTAATTTATCCTGTTGTTTCCACCTGCTGTAAGCTGAAGTTCACACAATGCCCGTGACGCGCGTGCGGCTGCACAGGGCACAGTCTGCAGCCTCTCCTGTGCCTTTTGACCTGCATTTTAGTCATTTTAAGTTAGTTTTATTTTAAGCATATTATTGACTTTTAAGTAATCTTTTTGTTTTCCTACCTTTTTAGGGAAAAGCAATAGGAGTTGCCATTGGCTGCATTTTGGGAATGTTCCCCCTCTTGTTTTTCAATTGGGATGACGAGGAGAAATCCGAAAAAAAGAAAAAGTGATGATGCTATTTTCTAAAACTCATATCTCAGCCACGTATGCAGAGATACTTAGAGGACACTTATATCTGGGAACAATCCGATATTCAGCATGACCCGACCCCACTGATTCCTGGCTTCCACGTACTCGGAACGCATGAAGGAACCATCGGACTTGTCTACTACGCACAAAGACAGATTCATTATTTTCCTTCCTTCTGCAGAACTTCTGGTTTGGAATAAATTGGAACTTTTCCTTCAAGAAACTTGGTTGTCTTTGTTGACCTTTGCCGAAAACTGGAGATAATTCTCGGGTGTCCAATTTCTATTGGACCTCATGTATCAAAATTAGTTTTTTTTTCCATGGCGAAGAGTCTGGTTACGAATTGATAGATTTTGTAAAAAAAAAAGTCTATTTTGACACTTGAGGCCCATAATGATTCCCTTAAAATGCCGCAATCTGGTCTTAAGCCGAATGTTGCAATATCCTAAGGGACGTTCTTCCTATATAAAACTGATACATCAATGGCTTCCATTTTTTGGGTGTTTTTTTTTGCATGATTTTTTTAGTGTTTCTTTCACATGGGCATGCCTTACATGGGACTGATTTCCATAATATTATTTTTTTTTTTTTTTCAGGGGGCAATAAGAGGTTGCATTTTTTTTATACATTTTTTTTTTCTCCTAAAAATAAAGATAAAAGAAGTACTTTGTTTACCAGCCAGTTTTATTGAAGACAGGGCAAATGTAGCAGAATTAAATACACGGGTATAGAGACAGCGATTTTGTAGGTGGTCATACAATGGATGTGGGAAGGGGATTTTTTGGAGGGGGAGGTGAAGGGGCTTTTGATTCAGCCTAGACCCTTTCAGGTTTTTTTTTTCTTTTCTCCTGAATGGACCTTTTATTCTTGTGATTGGTTAGCTTTATCTGCAGGGATTTTAAGACAACCAATCACAAGAAAGGGGCGGAGCTCACAACTTCTGATTGGATTATGGTAGTTTAGAGGGTAGTCAGATTTTTTTTTTTAGATGGATACTATAAGTTTGTCTTCCCAGGCTTTGCAGAATACAAATTTGCGTGAACATATATAAGGTATATATCAAACTAACGGGACTCATTAAAGCCTCAAACGAACAAAGTTTTTGTGTTTCTAACCAGTTTCGCTGTAATGTTATAGGTGGGGGATATTTTTTTGTTAACTCCACTGCTTTATTAGTTTGCTCATTTTTATGAAGGATTGTATATATTAACAGTTGTCTGATAAAATATATAAATTAGACCTTATACTTGCAACTTGTTTTCTCTGTATTTTCATTTAATGCCACAACCTGATGATGATTTTATGCTGCCTTTAATGGAGATTTTAGGGGCTTTAATTTTTTTTGCAACTAGTAGTTATTACTGGCATCGTTTTTAATGTGCATATGACTTTTCTTTATCACCTTTTCCAAAGTTTGTGAGCTAAAGTGAGCAAGATAATCTGATAATCCTATAGTTCTGGATTCCAAATATGTGTAGTTTGATTTTTTGAATACTTTTTTAATGTGGGGTAATTTTTTTTTCAACCCAATATTTTTTTTTTAAAAATGTGTTTAGTTTAAATGCTTTAATAATATACTGCAATAAAAAAAAGTATTGCATTGTATTATGTCTGCCAGTGAGACCTCTCCCTGTCTAACCGCCTAGATGCTGCAGTCAAAAGCTACTGCACCATAAGGGGTCAAATAGCTGGGATTGGAGTTGGCTGCGATCCTGGCCATTTCTGCATGGTGCAAGCTGTTTTTATTTTAAATATATTATACATTTTATCCATAAACAAGGCTTTATTTGCAACTTTATCGAGCTCTTTTACTTAATGTCCCTTTAATTCACAGCTATATATGGGTTGTTCAGCCGTGTAAAGTTCTCATAGGCTTCCTTCGCTGGCTCCAATGTCGTTATCAGGGAAAATCATGTGGTTTTCTTGTTAAATAAGATGTAACATTTGCGTTTCCATTAATTATGTATAAAGTGCTGTGTGCTTTGCAAAACCTAAACATGTGCGCTCCTGTATTCCTCCTGGAAGGTGGCGAATACTCCGAGCATCTGCAAGTGAGACTTCAAGGCTCCTACACGGATTCTCTCATCGCAATCAAGGGGCGGATAAAAACTTTTATGCTGTTTTCTGATTAGAAGAAGTCATTTATGCTGAAGAATAGAAAATACTGAAATTTTATATATAGAGAGATTGAGATTGATTTTTTCATTTACTCCCATCGTCCCCTGGTACATGTGACAGAAGGGCTGCTGACTCCATAACTGCAGAGCTCAGACCTCCTCTGGTATAACATCAGCACAAACATTGCTTCCCCGCCGGGAGCTTCATGGCCGAGCAGCTGCATGCAGCCTTACATCACCAAGCACAATGCCGAGTGTCGGATGGAGTGGTGTAAAGCCGCCACCACTGGACTCTGGAGGAGATGTGTTCTGTGCAGTTATGGATCACACTTCTCTATCTGGCGTCTGATGGAGGAGTCTGGGTTTGGTGATTCCAGGAGGACGTTACCCCCTGACTGCATTGTGCCGCTGTACAGATGGTGGAGGAGGATAATGCTATGGGCTGTTATCAGCGGGCGGCTTTGGCCCCTTAATTCCAGTGAAGAGAAATCTTAATGGGAACAGTTTGGGGAAGACCCTTTCCTGGTCCTCATGACTGTGCTTAGTGCACAAAGCGAGGTCCATAAAGGCATGGCACAGAATTCTGACGTCAGTCCCATCCAACACATTTGGGATGAACCTAGAATGGAAAATGTGAGCCTGGACCTCTCCTCCAACATCAGCATCTGACCTCACAAGTGCTCTTCTGGATAAAGGAGCAAAAAGTCCTATAGACGTCTTCAAAATGTTATAGAAATACCATCTCCCGTTCTTCTGTGAAGTTTATCTGCAAATGGACCAACTCCATATTAATGTCTATGGATGTAGAATGGGAGGTTGGAAAAGCTCCTGTGGGTGGAATGTGGAGGGGGCACATACTTTTGTCCCTATAGTGTATATAGAATGCCATGAATGTTAGCCCACATGCACACAGCCAAACTATAGATCCATAGACACACAATCCAAGCTGCACTACGGGCCACGGGGAGACTCCATATAATGGCATAGTGTCTATTGGTCTGTAGACCCATATTGAAGACTCCAGGTTCATGTGCCTTAAAAAATGTCTGCTTGTGTCTTGGGATCCATTCTTTCATTTTTAACATATTAAATCAATGAAAACTAAAACTCTTGTGTATACTTGACTACTTGGTGACTGCCTGGAAAGCAGGCAATTCTCCCAAGCGCCTTCCTCATTTCTTCTGTCCTTCCAGTCCTGAGAGACATTACCGCACTGTTGTCTCTAGCAGCACCCATGGGTGAGTAAAAGCTGCTGGAGTTGCTACGTAGACATGAGTGCCTGGAGAGCCCTGTCTAGAGGCTGCGTTGATTTAGGGGACCTGTTGTGACTATTTTTTGGCATCTGTATTTTTGTTGGGGTCTTGTCTGGGGTCTGTTATCCTTTAGTAGATGTCAGTTCTGTAAATGATTGGGGGGGTTGGGGAGAGGTGTCTGGTCTATGTCTGCCTTTGTTTTGAAAGACGAGTCTATAGTTAGAGAATCCGGGTTTATATTTGTTCAGAGGGTATGATCTGGGGTCTAAATTACTTTTCTATTTAAGGGTCTGGTTTGAGTCTATTTGGAGGGTCCAGTCTGGGGTCTGTTACTTTTCTGGTATCTGTTTAAGGGCCTGGTACGGGGTCTGTTTTTGTTTTAGGGTTTGGTCTGCGCTACTTTTCTAAAATCTGTTTATTTAGAGATGTTTTTTTTTTATTGTTCTCGAGTATCTATTACTTTTTTTTTATTTTTTACATCTAGGAGACTGGTCTAGGGCCTTTTCTGTTTGAGGGTCTGGTCTGGAGTCCATATTACTTTTCTTGTATCTAATGAGGGTTTTTATTTTATAAGGTTTGGTGTAGGGTCTGTTAGCCTTTAAGGGGCGTTGGTCCTGTTTATGTATAAGGGAGGGGGTCTGGCCTAAGTCTGTCTTTGTTGAAAGTAGAGTCCATATTTAGTGGGTCTGGGGTCTATATTTGTTCAGAGGGTCTGCATTACTTTTCTGGTATCTTATTATTTAGGGGTCTGGTCTGGGGTCTCTTAGCCAATAGAGTTTGTAAGTGGGTATGAGTTCAGTAAATGTTTAAGAGGGTCCTGTCTATGTCTGTCTTTGTTTAGGGATCTGTTTTTAATGATGGGTCTGGTCTGGAGTCTGTATTACTTTTCTCACATTTTGGGGGTCTGGTCTGGGGTCTGTTTTAGTGTCTAGTCTGGGGTCTGTGTTACTCTTCCGGTATCTATTTAGGGGTTTCGTCTTAGATCTGTTTTTCTTTGTGGGTCTGGTAAGGTGTCTATTACTCTTCTGACATTTAGGGGTTGTGACAGGGTCACTGGCGATTGTATGTGAGGGGAGATATGTATCACTAAGATTTCCATCTTCCATGATGTGAAACACAGAAGTTTCACTCCAGCATGTTATGTGCTGAGAGGGGTTAATCGGCCATGACAGGGTTGGGTTTTTTGTGAGTGGTTATAAGAGATGGGTGGGGCGGCCACTCACCAGATCTCCACCTCAAGGATGTGGTTGGGTAAGTTAAATGTCCAGCTACTGATTTTTTTTCTGTGTGTGTTAGGAGACAAGGAAGTCTCTTGTGTCTGTCTGTCTGTCTGCGCGTCTGCCTGCCTGTCTGTCTGCAAGAGCGCTCCACAGAAAGTGTTGAGATGAATTTTGTTGTTGTACCCTGAGCGGACGGAACCCCGATGGCCTATGGACTGTGCTATTCATTATCTTTTGGTTTCTCGTTATGCTAGAAAGGCCGTGTTTATTTTGTTGAACCCTGCATTGGTTTATGCCGTGTCCTAATAAACCAGCAGGAGATTAACCCAAGAACAGTTCCTGTGTCTACCTCTGTGAGAGCCGAGTGAGTCACATTACCTCAAGGTCTATTCTGGGGTCTGTGTTACTCTTCTAGTATCTAGTAAGGGGTCTGGTCTGGGATCTGTTTTTATTTGAGGGTCTGGTCTGGGGTCTACAGTGGGGAAAAAAAGTAGTTGATACACTGCCAATTTTGCAAGTTTTCCCATCCACAAATAATGGAGAGGTCTGTAATTTTTATCGTAGGTACACTTCACCTGTGAGAGACAGAATCTAAAAATATAAAACAGAAAATCACATTGTATGATTTTGAAATAATTAAATAGCATTTTATTGCATGAAATAAGTATTTGATCACCTACCAACCAGCAAGAATTCTGGCTCTCACAGACATGTTAGTTTTTCTTTAAGAAGCCCTCCTACGCTGCATCCATTACTTGTATTGATTGCACCTGTTTGAACTTGTTACCTGTATAAAAGACACCTGTCCACACACTCAAATCAGTAACACTCCAACCCTCTCCACCATGGCCAAGACCAAAGAGCTGTCTAAGGACACCATGGACAAAATTGTAGACCAGCACAAGACTGGGATGGGCTACAGGACAAAAGGCAAGCAGCTTGGTGAGAAGGCAACAATTGTTGGCACAATAATTATAAAATGGAAGAAACACAAGATGACTGTCAATCTTTCTTGGTCTGGGACTCCATGCATGATCTCGCCTCGTGGGGTTTGGATGATGCTGAGAAAGGTCAGGAATCAGCCGAAAACTATATGGGAGGACCTGGTCAATGACCTGAAGAGAGCTGGGATCACAGTCTCAAACATTACTATTAATAACACACTACGCCGTCATGGATTAAAATCCTGCAGGGCAGCACATGTCAAGGCCTGTTTGAAGTTCTCCAATCACCATCTGGATAATCCAGAGGAGGCATGGGAGAAGATTGGTCAGATGACACCAAAATAGAACTTTTTGGTATCAAGTCCACTCACCATGTTTGGACTAAGAAGGATGAGTACAACCCCAAGAACACCGTCTCAACCATGAAGCATGGTGGGAGAAACATCATACTTTGGGGGTGTTTTTCTGCAAAGCGGACAGGACAACTGCACCGTATTGAAGGGAGGCTGGATGCGGTCATTTATAGTGAGTTTTTGGCCAATGACCTCCTTCCCTCTGTAAGCGCATTGAAGTTGGGTCGAGGCTGGGTCTTCAAGCATGACAATGACCCGAAACACACAGCCAGGGCAACAAAGGAGTGGCTCCGTAAAAAGCATGTCAAGGTCCTGGAGTTGCCTACCCAGTCTCCAGACCTGAACCCAATAGAAAATCTTTAGAGGGAGCTAAAACTCAATGTTGCCCAGCGACCACCTCAAAACCTGAAAGATCTGGAGAAGATCTGTATGTAGGAGTGGGCCAAAATACCTGCTGCAGTGTGTGCAAACCTGGTCAAGAACTACAGGAAACTTCTGACCTCTGTAATTGCAACCAAAGGTTTCTGTACCAACTGTTAAGTTCTGTTTTTCTATTGTATCAAATAATTAATTAGCATTTTATTGCATAAAATAAGTATGTAGAATTCATATAATGTGATTTTCTGGATTTTTTTAAAGATTTTGTCTTTTGCAGTTGAAGTGCACCTACGATAAAAAATTACCGACCTTTCCATTCTTTGTAGGTGGGAAAACTTGCAAAATTACCAGTGTATCAAATACTTATTTTCCCCACTGTATATCACTTTTCTGACATTCATTTAGGGGTCTGGAGGGAGACTGTATTATTTTTTTAAGGTGTGATGAAGAGGATCATGTGCTCTTCTTGTGACTGACACCAATTTTTGACATGGCGCCAGGCTCTATATAATTTAAAAAAATTGTCATCACTTAATGCACCATTTCTTGTAATCTCCTTGATGTCCCTTATGAATAGTACTGCACACGGCCATCATTTCACGCTTGGTATGGCTTTGTCTATTACAGAAGACGCCTGTGGTCTGTGATGTGGAGGTTTCACCGCCGATAAGCCCCAATACTTTCACATACCGTCCTCCTTAGATGTATTATCTCTAACAGGCACACGGTCCGCCCCGTGACCCCACCATGTCCCCATCTCTTAAACCTCCCTCACCCACCCTAATAAACAGAAGAAATCAGCAGAACTTCCACAACACATTTTACAGAACATTTGACAGAATTTGATTCCGCCATCACCGGACAAACAACCTCTTATCTGCCGGTTGTCAGGGTAATCTGCCGGTTGTCAGGGTAACCAGTAATGGAGATGACAGGCCGAAGACATTAAACGACATCCCAGATGTTGGAGAAGTGATTTGCTAATGAGAAATGAACCCATTAAGTGGAGAAATGAGGCCGTGTCAGAGGAACGTCAGGGTCATTTAACGTTAGGCTGATTGTGGTCTTTGTTCACCATTTCTATTTATGACTATTTAATGGACAGTTCCAGTCAGCAGTGATATCATGAATGGTGCCTTAAATATTACCGGGTTATCATTTACTGAGGGTTTGTTTTTTTTTAGAAAAATTGTTCTTCGAATTGATTTGTACCTATTCGTTACAAATTTCCAGAATAATTTTGGATTCACCAGAATTCAAATTTTTCAGGATTTTTTCTTCGCATATATTGCGCCATTTCGCTGGATTCTAAGGGCTGGGAATGAGGTTTAAAACAAAACACTCATATTCTTCTCTTGTCGGTCCTACCCATACTTGTCCCGCTGCCGCCCGATCCTTCGATCTGCTCCTCTTCGGCTTTCTGGATCTTCTCACTTCTGACGCTGTCGTTGTCTAGACCCTACTTGGGGCATAAAACCCTCCTCGCCACCTGGCGATTTTTCGTTTTTGCAGTTTCATTTTTTTTCTTCCCCTTCTTCCAAAAACAATATCATCATTACTTTTTCTGGACGAGTTGTAGTTTTGAACTACGCCATTCATTTTACTGTTCACCATACTACAAAGTTGGGAAAAAAAATTCCAAGTGCAGTAAAAAAAAAAGGGCAATAGAATAGTTTTTTTTGAGTTTTATTTTTACAACATTCATTGTGGGGTAAAAATTGACCTGGAAATATAATTCTCCATGTCAGTACGCTTATGGTGATACCAAACTGGTGAATATATACCATGTATTTTTTTTTTTATTTGTGGCAAAAAAAAAAAAATTTGCTTGTCGCCATGTAACGTTTTCATTTTTTGGTTGATGAAGCTGTGTGAGGGCTTTTTTTTTTGCATGGCGAGCTGATGTTTTTATTATACCATATTGGTGCAGGTATGACGTTTTGATTGCTTCTCATTGTCTCTTTTTGTGTTGTTGCAGCGATCAAAAAAAACTTAATTCTGGAATTTCATTTTCCAATCAGCTTAATTTTATATTTTCATAGATCAGACTTTTACCAACGTGGAAAATACCAAATATGGTTCAAGGGTTTTATTACAATTTTTTGTATTTTTAATGACCGAAATAAAGGGTTCTTTTTATATATTTTTTTCATATTTTTCAAAACTTTTTTTTTATACTTTTCACTCTATTTCGTAATGCCGCTAGGGAACTTGAACCTGTGACCGTTTGCTTGTACAGTGTAATGTAATACCGCTGATATGCAATTTATAGCAAAAATCACTGTATCCTCAGAACACCAGCCACATACTGATTTTCATAGGAGTACCATTATGACAGGCATGGGGGTCTTCATCAGACCACGACTGTCATGCCAACCCATTGGCACCCTGCAATCAGGTCGCAGGGAGGCTGAAGGGCGTGTGGAACGGTGCACCCCTGGGCCACGCGCTGTAAGGAGTTACCAGCAGCAGGCGGATCTACTCTGCACTCTGGCTGTTAGAGGCAGATGATGGCTGAATAACATAGCAATCTTCTGCCGGGAAAGATGGGGGGGTCTCTGCTCCTGAGTCTGCATGAAAGAATGTATCCAACATATGACATAAATGTATGTCATATGTCAGGAAGGGGTGAAAGTCAATAACTGCGTGGGACACAGTTAATGGCAACAACAGAAGAGAGAAGATCTGGCCATGGACGTAAGGAGAAGACGGACAAAGAGAAATTGATTGGAAGACCATGCAGCAGCGGGACAAGTACGGTGAAGGCCATTGAGAGGTGCATATAACAGGTTTTTGGTTTTATTTTATACCCCCTCCTGGCATATTTGCTTTGCCAGAAATTTAGTTGATGCAAATCGTTTCAACCCCATTTCTGCCAGAATAGAGCCAATCTGCCCAAATCAAATTCAGGATGTTTGCTCAACTCTTGTCCCATATTTTGTTTACTCCAAAAGTAACCCTCATCGTTACCATGTTCTCTTAATGCTCGAAGTAGCACACTGCTAATATATCGGAGACATGCCTAACACACAATTGTCAGGTGAAGTAAACGTTATCCTCCCCTACATATGTAAAAAGAAACTTGTAAATAGGCCCAAGATGAGCCAAAGGCCAATGAGAGTGAGTGGTACTGAATCGTGGTGCCATAAAACTGGTAGGAGGTGGCTGGAGAGAGGTTATTTAAAGACATTGTTGAGTCTATGCAATGGAAATGGATAAGGTGCCTAAATGCCCCCCACACATATTAGACTGTTGACTGAACCCACCGATATCGATGGGTGCCTCCAACAGTCTAATGTGGAGGCCCCTGACAGAAGATGCTGGGGGACAGAAGGATCAGGCTTGTCTGATTTTGGACTGTCGATACTTTTTTTTTTCCTTTTTTGTAAGAGATGAGCTATTGCCAGAGATGTCTGACAGTGGGTCTCTAAGGCCACGGCCCCACTAGCAGTATTTGGTCCATATTCGATCAGTATTTTTTCTCAGGAGTGGAAGCCAAAACCAGGAGTGGGTGATAAATGCAGAATTGGTGACTTGTTTCTATTATACCTTTTCTCTTATTGTTCCTCACCTGGTTTTGGCTCCCACTCCTGAGAAAAAATACTGACCGAATACTGACCAAATACAGATAGTGGGGCCGTGGCCTTATAGAGAACTCAGCAGCGCTTTGCCAGCTGAATGCTTCTGTGTATTGAGGTGTCGGGGGAAAATAGCTGGCGGCCGAACAATAATTTAGGTGATCTCTTGGCTGACTGCTATCTAAAGTATATGCGGGGCTTAAGAGACTTGCTGTTGACCTGTGAGAGAGAGTGGGCCTAGGCTTGTCATCCAAGGACCCATCAGTGAGCTGGTAGGTGAATGACATGGTGCCAAAGTTGAGGCTGCGCAGTGGTTCAGCTCAAGTTTTAGCAGGAACCAGAGTTGGCCTTAGTCTTGATTTAGCCCGGACAATCCGAGCAGCAAAAGCGACAGGATTATGCCAATCACACAAATGTTTTGAGGGTGTTTCTGTAAAGTTGTGGGAGTGAGGCTTAAAGAGGTTGTCCACTACTTTAGCATTGATGACCTATCTTTAGGATAGGTCATCAATGTCCGATCGGTCGGGGTCAGACACCCGGCACCCCTGCCAATCAACCGCTACCGTTGGCGGCTGCTGGCCGGAAGTACTCACTTGCAGACCTGGCCGTCTTCTGATTGTGGCCGAGGCTTGGGACTACTCATCTGCCTCTGATTCAAATTAATAGGAGGCAGATGTGTAGTACCCTGCGGACGCCACTATCAGAAGACGGCCAGCTCCGCAAGCGAGTACTTCCGGACGGCACCAATAACAGCTAATTGGCGGGGTGCCAAGTGTCAGACCCCGACCAGACATTGATGACCCATCCTTAGGATAGGTCATCAGTGCTAAAGTAGTGGACAACCTTTTTAAATATCCATTAAAATATTAATACGGAAGTGTCAGAGCAGTATGGTACAGCAAGACCCAAATATTGACACACTAGTAATGGAGGAGAATTGGCGGTTATATCCGGACACTGCCAACGATGTCTCAGTTGTTTGGCTTCACTGTTCACAGTACAGTGAGCGGTGTCTATAAGCACACCCCGGCACTGACCGACGGCTGTCTCTGGGGCAAGGTCCCTTTAACAAGCTTCTCCAGAAATAGAAAAGAATTAGAAAGAAAGAAAGCTTAATGTTGTTCACTACATTCTGCAACCATTCTTTAGCAGGAACTGTGTAACCACCTCTTATACAGCATTCATATAAACTGGACAAATGCACAAAAAACACCACTATTAAGTTGGTGACATGCCGCACACGTGCTATTCATTATATCAGACACACAGCGCACACATCTTTATACAGTGGACACATGACACACGCACCTCTCACAGATTGGACTCTTTTCTTTATACTGGATACATATCGTATACATTTTGCAAACATGTTAGTGAGTTGCAACTTGTATTGCAGCTAAGGAAAAACAAATATATTTAAAGCATCTGAAATAGCGAGTGAACCAGCTTGCGAGTGGTTTGTTCACAGTGTGGTTTGCCTTAAGTGTGACTTCAGATTCAATTACTTTGATTCAGGGTATGTAGAAGGGATTAACTTGTACTAATTCACTGTTTAAATTTTTTGGTTTTATTTCTGTGTTTTTGCCATTCCCATTAATAAAATGTGCTCCATTTTTGACAATGCCATCCAGTGTACGTCTTATTGCATATATGCAATCATTGAACAGCCGTTAGAAGCTCAGGTACTGGATCTAAATAAGTAGCTGGCAACCCTGAGATCCATAGACATTAAGGAAAGGAGTTTGCTGCTCACTGAGCAGATACTCGCTGGAGTAGAAGTGGGAGAGGATGGTGGCATGGAGCTGCAAGACCATGAAACAACTAGCTGGATGACAGTGCTATGGAGGGACATGTGTCAGGGAGACTAGTCCTGATCTGGCACGCCCCAACAATTTTGGTAAGTTTGGAGATGAAGGGGGTGTCGGTACAGGGGTAGCACTGCAGCAGCCAGACTCGTCTTCTAAGAGCCGGGCGGAGTGTCTGCTCCAGTAATGAAGGAAATGGAAATGTCTGGCAGGCCAGTCAAAGTGCCTATTTCATCCATACATTGGACATATAGTGGGGGAAATAAGTATTTGATACACTGCCGATTTTGCAAGTTTTCCCACCTACAAAGAATAGAGAGGTCTGTAATTTTTATAGTAGGTACACTTAACCTGTGAGAGACAGAATCTAAAAATAAAAACCAGAAAATTATATTGTATGATTCTTACATAATTAAATTGCATTTTATTGCAGGAAATAAGTATTTGATCACCTACCAACCAGCAAGAGTTCAATCTCTTACAGACTTGTTAGTTGTTTTTCTTTAAGAAGCCCTCCTAATCTGCACTCATTACCTGTATTAATTGCACCTGTTTGAACTCGTTACCTGTATAAAAGACACCTGTCCACACACTCAATCACACTCCAACCTCTCCACCATGGCCAAGACCAAAGAGCTGTCTACGGACACCAGGGACAAAATTGTTGACCTGCACAAGGCTGGGAGGGGATACAGGACAATAGGCCACCAGCTTGGTGAGAAGGCAACAACTAACTGTTGGTACAATTATTAGAAAATGAAAGAAACACAAGATGACTGTCAGTCTTCCTCGGTCTGGGGCTCAATGCAGGATCTTGCCTTGTGGGGTACTGATGATTCTGAGAAAGGTCAGGAATCAGCCCAGAACTACAAGGGAGGACGTGGTCAATGACCTGAAGAGAGCTGGGACCACAGTCTCAAACATTACCATTAGTAACATACTACGCCATTAGGGATTAAAATCCTGCAGGTCATGCAAGGTCCCCCTGCTCACGCCAGCACATGTCCAGGCCTGTCTGAAGATCACCAATAACCATATGGATGATGAGAGCAAAATAGAACTTTTTGGTATCAACTCCACTCTCTGTATTTGGAGGAAGAAGGATGAGTACAGACCCAAGAACACCATCCCAACCGTGAAGCATGGTAGGGGAAACCTCATACTTTGGGGGTACTTTTCTGAAAGGAGACAGGACGACTGCATTGTATTGAAGGGAGGATGGATGGAATTTTGGCCAGCAATCTCCTACCCTCAGTAAGAGCATTTAAGATAGGTCATGGCTGGGTCTTCCAGCATGAAAATGCCCAAAACACACAGCCAGGGTAACTAAGGAGTGGCTCTGCAAAAAGCATTTCAAGGTCCTGGAGTGGCCTAGCCAGTCTCCAGACCTCAATAGAATAGGAAATCTTTGGAGGGAGCTGAATCTGAATGTAGCCCAGCAACAGACTCAAAATCTGAAAGATCTGGAGAAGATCTGTATGGAGGAGTGGGGCAAAATCCCTGCTGCTGTGTGTGCAAACCTGGTCAAGAACTTCAGGAAACGTCTGACCTCTGTAATTGCAAACAAAGGTTTCTTTACCAAATATTAAGTTTTGATTTACTATTGTATCAGATACTTATTTCATGCAATAAAATGCAAATTAATTATGTAAAAATCATACAATGTGATTTTCTGGATTTTTTTTAGATTTTGTCTCTCACAGGTGAAGTGCACCTACGATAAAAATTACAGACCTCTCCATTCTTTGTAGGTGGGAAAACTTGCAAAATCGGCAGCGTATCAAATACTTATTTTCCCCACTGTCTATTGCTAACGCTGTACCGTATCCCTCACAATACTATCACCAACAATGGACAAGATGGAAAGGTCTCATCACCAATAATTGCCGAGAACATTCCATTCACTTAAAGTGCCTTCTCTTCCCTCCTCTCCCATTGTTCATATTGTCCTGGTCTTCATGACAGTTTTCTGCACTATTATTTTCCCAGGCTTAGATTCTGATCTTTGTTCTAGTGTGAGAATTATTACATTATATTATAATGTTCCTTCTTAATTACTTCCAACTCTAAGAACACAACGCAGCGCTGTCCCTCATAACCGGATGGGAATCTCTCCACAGATTTTCCCAGGCTTTATCACATACATTATTAAAGGGGTTGTCCAGCAAGATAAAAAGTTGTTTCAATGTGTTTGAAATAATTATATTATGATTGCCTCCCTCACGAATCCAACATTGGTCTGTCCCTCTTCCAAATTTGTGGTGGATGTGTGGAAAACGCTATGTACTCAAATGCATAGTGTCTACTGTAAAGTATAGTCAAGGAGGGATCGTGGTACAGGATTGGCTTTTAGGCTTTTGACATATAAACTGTATGCTTTGGCCAAGGAACTGTTGGTGTCCATCTTTCCGGCTGTTAAGCCTTTGGATTGAAGCTGCACCTCTGGATAAAGACTTGTGGTTGTGTCGAACCTGAAGATCTTCAGATAAACCAGATTAAACCTCCATACACAAATGAATCACCTTCCTCCAGTCAATGGAATAATGATATTACCGAGAGGCCGGCAAGAAAATCGTAATTTGCTTAAGGGAAGCCAATAGATCATGGCGCGGGGGCAGACAAGGCCCTAAGAGCTTGTATTTATTAACTCAAGTTGACAAACCAGAAAACGTTAAAATGTATCTGAATAAATTATGCAGATGTTCCAGCTTTTTATCCCGGTGAGTAATTGACCCATTAAAATCAACGTGGCATCCTGTCTGGCACTAAATTACATGACTGCGCTTCCCTGCCGAACAGATCGTCAGTCATTGCTCAGATACCCTTCCCGTATTGTGCGTCTTCTCTGCTTTCTATCTATATTAATGAACTGTGTCTCTGTCATTAGCAATATGGCATCTCAAGGCAGTGCATTGTGCCTTTACGGATAAGATCCATGCAAGGGTAGCGTCTGAGGCCCCTCTCTTAACATCAGTGTCCAAATTATATCACCATGTCAATAAAACGTCCATAAATTCTTCTTATATCTCTATATTGGTCATATCATTTTTCTATCACAGAGTTTCACAATTTCTATGCTGAAACTTAGATTTCTGTCTGCCTGTAGCCACCACTAGAGGGAGCTCAGGAGCTTACTGCAGATTGTTTATTATTGAGTTCAATAGTCTCCCCCTAGTGGAGGCAGCAGGCAGTCAGAATTCTATCTAGACCTCTGTCCAAGGCTTTTCCATTGGTGTGGCATAGACCAGAGCTATTACCATTCTGGGGCAAAGAACAAGCAAAAGAGGCATGATTTAGACCTGCCACAGTGCTCCACATTTCTCTGCTGTGGCCATTTTTGGGGATGAAGAAAACACAGACCTGTTTTGGCACAGTAAGGCAGCGGCAGCAGAAAGGAGGACATTGAGTATTATGACAATGCATTAAAAATGTATAGTGGTACTTGAGGGGGTGGAAAAAGTGGTGTAACTTGACGACTGTGGCCCCCAATGCAAAATATCAACCAGGGCTCCCAAACTATCATAAGTCTTCAACCCCTTAATGCTCCATTGCAAATATATTCATCAGTGAGCAGTTTGTGGTATGTGGAACTGAGCGTGCTCCACACAGGACAGGTGGAAGCGAGAGAAGTTAGATAGCCGAGCTCTGGTCGCTGCTATTAACCACTTATTTTTTGCTGTCAATCACTGACTGCAGCATTTAAATATCTTGATCCTGGCCTCCGTGATGGGATCGCAGGTTGATGATGGGTTGCTACAGAAGCCTCTGTTGTCACCACCTTGGTACTCCTTTGAAGCCCAGTCATATTCTGTGATTAGAACTTTAGACAGCAATACTGTGGTTCAAGTTCCCTTTGGGAACTAAAAAAGTGAAAGTGGGAAAAATAGTTTACAAAAATATATATACAAAATTATACAGCCTTGCACAGCTGGCTTTATAATTTTGTATAAAGGATTCAAATTTGGGTTCAAATCCCACAACAACATCTGCAAGGAGTCTGAATGTTCTCCCCATGTTTGTGTGGGTTTCCTCTGGGTTCTCCGGTTTCCTCCCACACTACAAAAACATACTGATAGGGAATTTAAATTGTGAGCCCCGATGGGGACAGTGATGATGATGTCTGTACAGCGCTGCAGAATTAATGGCGCTATATAAGTGAATAAAATAAATAAAATAAAAATAAAAAAAGATTGAATCCCCCTCCATCCTTTCTATCAAAATAAAGTTACAGGTTTCTTTTTTTTTTTTTTTTTATTATATTGTGACTTTCTATTACAATAAATTACAGGACTTAATGGTGTGCCGGAGATGAAAGTCAGAAGAAAGGAGGGTATAGTAGGTGAAATATTGAGTGAACAGAAGTTACAGACAGAATTATAAGCTGGGTGCTGGCAGTAACTGTAATGCAAGGGGTTGTAGACCTTTAGAGACTTTCTTTTTTCTTTTACTTGAATCCATGTATTTGGGGCTAAAATGATTATTGCAGTTTCACTTTCCGAGGCTCTTTGTTTTCCTACACATTCAACTTTGGTGTGTTCTGTGGTCATGAATCAGCTGAGAAGAACTCATTAACAGACAGATAAGAATTACACACTCTCCTGCCAGACTGTCAGAACTAGCTCACTGACGGATTCTCAGTTAACTCATTCTGTAGACAGTGATAAACAGTGCAGCACAAAGACTGTAGAAAGCAAACGGTGCAATATTTTTAATGAAACCCAATTGAAAAGGAAAGATTTAATCCTAAATACATCAATTTAAAAAATAAAATGGCCCCATAAATGGACAATCGTTTTAACTTTTTCCCATTCTGGTATTTGATAGAGGCTTAGAGTTAACATCCTAAATGTTTGAAAATTGGAGCTTCTTTTGTCACATTTATGAGTATTTCTAGTAAAGGAGGGGTACACTTATATATGGACACTTTTAGGAGCTGTTGAAACAATAGGATTTTTACGCTCATGATTCCACCTTATTAGCGAGGAGCTGATTCACGTTCAGCTCTGGGACCAGGAGGCTTTCATTTCTTCTCGCTGCACGCCATGATCTCATGGACGTCTATTGATATCTAGGGCGCAGCACTGTGTCAGAGACCACAGAGGACATCGTGGATTCCAACTCATCTACTCTATTCCTTGTTATTTGCTTTCAACATTAAAACTGGCCATACACATTAATGTTCCGAGTATCTGATGTGCATTGGGTCCTCCCATCTTCCCCGGAAGGATCGGGCATGTTGAATTTCAATGTCTGATCTTTCCGTTCCTGCAGACGATAAGCCACAACAGGAGGAATCTGGGGGCAGCTGACTCCGCTTTGGCCGTTCAGAACTCATGCTTGTGTATGGCGAGGAGAGATCAAACAAGTGTCTGATGTTCTTCCACAAGTATCACACTAGGGCAGTAATAAATATCTAATCTTGACCAACTTATCTATAAGGGTTCGTCAAAATACTCTTCAGTCCATCATGATATTTGTGGGGCCAAACTAAGATGGTAACCTTGATTTCTATATCTTCAGCTCTACTGTACTTCTTATTAAACTGGGCAAAATGGGTGGCCAATGTCCAACCCTCAACGAGCAGTCAATGTAAGATGACAACTATGAGGACCACCATGTGGAACATGTAAGGCCCATACAGTCATGTCATCAGAGCCCTTTGGCCTTTTTCACTCTGATCTCAGCTTCCATGTTGTAGCCCACTATACAGTCATGGCCGAAAGTGTTGGCATCCTTGAAATTGTTCCAGAAAATTAAGTATTTCTCCAAGAAAATTATTGCAATTATACATGTTTTGTTATACACATATTTATGTCCTTTGTGTGTATAATTAGAACACAAAAAAACAGAGAAAAAAAAGGCAAATTGGACATAATTTCACACACAATCCCAAAAATGGGCCAGATAAAATTGTTGGTACCTTTTCAAAATTGTGAGTAAACAACTTTGTTTCAAGCATGTGATGTTCATTCACACACACCTGTGGCAAGTAACAGGTGTGGGCAATATGAAAATCACACCTGAAACCAGATAAAAAGGGGAAAAGTAGACTCAATCTTTGCATTGTGTGTCTGTGTGTGCCGCACTAAGCATGGAGAACAGAAAGAGGAGAAGAGAACTGTCTGAGGACTTGAGAACCAAATTGTTGAAAAATATCAACATTCTCAATGTCACAAGTCCATCTCCAGAGATCTTCATGTTCCTTTGCCCACGGTGACTGTATACATTTGATGGCCTCCTCTAGAGCCTCGAAGGTGGCATTGGCAACCATAAGAGCATGTCCTCTTCTGGCCTTCAGAGCTTTATTTTCATTATTGCTTGACACAAATTCTTCTGATTTACAAAAAGGGTTTTCTTGATGGATTTCGTATCCAGAAAGGTTTAATTTCAAACCATGATCTTGAAATCATCCATGACATTAGAGGATTTGTAACAAGTTTGGAAGTTATTCCCAATCCATAGGGTCCGAACATTGGGACCCCCACAATCAAGAGAAGTCTTGTTGCTCTTCGGCACTTCCATGAAGAATGAAAGCCTCCACTACATTCTGATAGGGCTCTGTTCTTGGAATCGGTGGAGGGCCCAGCGGACTTCCATCCATATTAATGGATAGGGGATAACATCCGAACTTGATACGAGCCCTTTAAAGCCTCTATGCTAATCTAAAAGGGGTTGTCCAGGACTGGAAAAACATGGCTGCTTTCTTCCAGAAACAGCGCCACCCCTGTCCAGAGGTTGTGTGTAGTATTGCAGCTCTTCTTCATAAAACTGCATGAGATTGAGTTTCTATACTATACACAACCTGTGTAGCTATGTGACACTCATTGTTTTAGGGAAAAACAGACATCTTTTTGACTCTGAACTTCTTTCAAGACCCATAAATGTTTTAATGCTTTCATCAGTTCCAATGCCGACACTCGCTTAATATTGCATTCCTGCTTAAAAGAGGATTAAATCATCTTAAAGACGATAATTTGTTTATTTATGAAGCACGAAATTAACTGGAAGCGTCTGCCGAGTAATCGGAGATGAGCCAGATGTCTGAGGTTTTTAATCTCCCGTTAAGCTCCGTTTGAAGTTTGTGAGAAGTGATCTATAAATCCGCCCTTGCGATATTACCCAATACTTGTATTTTAGGTAGACAGCATGGGGAATGGAGCTGGTGGTGGATGGGCCACCCGGCGCTTTTGCTATTTTTGTTTTAATATAGGACACAGCCACAGGCGGACACAATGATAGCAACCGCTCAGCCAATATATCTTGTGCGCGCTCGCTGTGAACAGCCGGGGGGTAATTACTTTTTTCACTGCTTTTGATGCTCCGTTGAAAACAACAAAATATATGTCCGCTTTTGTGTAAAAATAAAGAAAGGCACAAATGTTGGAAATGGAAAAAAACTATAGAAATTCTATTAATGACACAATTATATAGTGCATACAATTAATGGAAAGAGCAGGTAGTACACTTATCCCAAAACAGGGAAAAAGTCTGTATTCATATACAATTGTTAATAACTTAAGTATAGACTACCAATTAATGGACTTTTTATAGGCTAAATCGTACCAACAGGATAGTACAAACGAGCAAGAAAACGATCAATAAGCCAATATTGAGAAGGATAGTTCAATAAACTTTATTACAAATAACAACAAGCGTGATTTAGGGTAGTTATAAATATATCCATTCCGAACCTAGAAAAGGATAGCTCCACTAAGTACAGCATTAATCGACTACTCCACAATTGAAAAAATACATGTATGTAAACTTATATTGATAATCAATACACATACTAGCGGGTGCATAATATACCCCTAGTCGGTAAAGTGCCCAGGTAGGTCACATGTATAATCATTTCAATAAAATATATAATATGCAGTCCATCATAGTCCTGTCTATACATACCAGGAAATAAACAAAAGGGCTGCAGAGAAGAGATGACAGGGCACAAAAACATCACATTCACCAGCAGTACACGTGGAGCAAAAACCCCGATGCGCGTTTCGGATTTCCTTTCGTCAGGAGGCGTGGAGACTTGTGTGTTTAAATTCATTTAAATAAGACCCAAAGGACCCATGGGCCGGAAGGGGCGTGTGCGTAGTCATAGCTACAAAGACGCTATCAGCGCTCGCATCACGCCACCACCGGAAACCAGGCCCCACGTGACCCGGAAGTGACACATGCGTTACTAAGGAAACCACGACGCGCGCCGGCATCCACATCACATAGCGATAGCTACAGGCCACACGTGACCCGGTAAGAACTATCGCCACAGATACAGAAGAACGGCAGGCGCCGAGGAGCCACAGCACGCATGCGTACAGGGCCATTATTCTAACGAGCATACAGGCTGTATATACATTTATTCGAGAAGAGGGAGAGGGGGGAATAAAGGATAATAAACACTGGGTTTACCATGGCCACATATACAAAAGAGAATAAATGCATATCAACTCAAAAATAAGCGATGTGAAAGATAAAAATAGTAACATCATGTATAAATATATACATTTAGAGCCCCGACCCAGAAAACACAAGGGGATTCCATCAGGACATCCCACAATGTGTACACACATGTGTGTTAAAAGGCACAATAAATAAGTACATAGATTAGATACGTCCTCAATACAAGAAAAAACATATTGTAATGATGTAAATAAATCAGCCCTGGATGTAAATACTTCAATCGCATACAATATTGCAACCCGCACACATATAGATGGATATCTAAATGTTTTTTCACAAAGTGAGTACATCAAGCCACGTAATGTCCAATTGTATGCATCAATTATCAAAAAGTGCCAGTGCGGCTCCATCTATGTGGTGCGAAGACGGGACGGACAAAGCCAAATGTATGCCTCACTTGTCAAATAGATACCGGGACGGCTCCATATATGTGGCTCAAAAGAAGAAGAAGAAGAAACGGGTAAAACCGCAGCCAGGGAAAACAGGTAATAAAGGGTCCTAAATAGCATAGAAAGTGCATTAAAAACAAATAAAAGACAGTATAAAAACAACAACACAAATACAAATACAAGGTTCACGGCATAGAACATAACATAGGCGTTGCACAATTCAATATTAATTAAGGGACACTTTCAACTATTCAAAGAAATGGTGCATAGCTGATGTTTTCATTCAACCCTCGTGGGTGTACAGTATTTAGGGTCCAGATCCAGCGAGACTCAATTTGGGCTAATTTCTGTCCGATCTTACCTCCCCGTATATTTGGTGTAATGGAGTCTATCCCCCTAACCCGAAAGAGCGAGGCATCACTGTTGTGATGGATCTTATAGTGACGCGGGATCGTCTTAAGAGTCGATGTATCCGCGTGGTCGGTGGCAGCCAAAATCCCCAGTACATGTTCACGTATTCGTATTTTAAACTGGCGAGTTGTCATGCCAACATAAATCAAGCCGCATGGACATGTAGCAAAGTATATTACATTCTTAGTTGTACATGTGATGAATTTATTAATTGTAAAAGTCCTAGTTCCATCAGATTTAAAGAACGTATCACTCCGTTCTACATTAGGGCATGCCACACATCAACCACACGGGACACATCCGCTGCGCCTAGGCTGCCCATCCAGAAATGTATTGCCACCCGACCCCTCATAATGGGAGCGTACCAAGTGATCTCTGATATTTCTAGAGCGTCTAATCGTAATAGATGGCCTATCAGATACATATCTTGCAATGGTGGGGTCAGCCCTTAGGATGTGCCAAGATCTGGCTAATATATCTCTAAGGCGAGGAAACTGGGAGTGAAAATTTGTGACAAATCTGACTTGCTCTGTACCATGTCCAGATCCTCTTTTGCAATATAATAGGCTATTCCGAGTGGTAAATTTGGCCCTATTGTAGGCTTTTTTAACCATGCGTCTACTATAGCCTCGGGCATAGAACCTATCTTTAAGCTCTAATGCCTGCCTCTCAAATTCCGTGTCAGTGGAACAGATCCTCCTGACGAAGGGAAATCCGAAACGCGCGTCGGGGCTGTTGCCCCACGTGTACAGCTGGTGAATGTGATGTTTTTGTGCCCTGTCATCTCTTCTCTGCAGCCCTTTTGTTTATTTCCTGGTATGTATAGACAGGACTATGATGGACTGCATATTATATATTTTATTGAAATGATTATACATGTGACCTACCTGGGCACTTTACCGACTAGGGGTATATTATGCACCCGCTAGTATGTGTATTGATTATCAATATATGTTTACATACATGTATTTTTTCAATTGTGGAGTAGTTGATTAATGCTGTACTTAGTGGAGCTATCCTTTTCAAGGTTCGGAATGGCTATATTTATATTTATAACTACCGTAAATCACGCTTGTTGTTATTTATAATAAAGTTTATTGAACTATCCTTCTCAATATTGGCTTATTGATCGTTTTCTTGCTCGTTTGTACTATCCTGTTGGTACGATTTAGCCTATAAAAAGTCCATTAATTGGTAGTCTGTACTTAAGTTATTAACAATTGTATATGAATGCAGACTTTTTCCCTGTTTTGGGATAAGTGTACTACCTGCTCTTTCCATTAATTGTATGCATTACATAATTTATACTGTGTTCTGCACAGGGATTATCTGTTCTGGTACCATGGACTACAAGGCCAAGGAAAAATCCTGGCTGTCTCAGTTCGAACAAGCGTTTGGGGGTAATGTGACGGATGCACAAGTGGCGGATGACCAGGGATGGGAAGACAAATCTATATCAATTCAAAATCTATTGGTTAAACGAACAAAGTTATGGTGGAATAGAGCTTTTTTAGGAAAATATATCAGTCGGAAAATGATCCCGAGAAGTTTACGCATACGGGTCACCCCTACATTACCGGTGGATAATGAATCATTTATTACTAAGTGGGAGGAAGCATGCACAGGCTGTTCTATGACACTTATGCAATTATTGGTGGATCTTAATTCAAGGTCCATCTTAGAACTAGATGCCCAAATTGATTCTGCACAAATTGATCTTAGATCGAAATATGCATCGGAAAAAATATCCAACTTTGATTCTCAAATTGACAAATTACTGGATTCAACAGTAAAAAAGATACATGATCTACAGGTGAAAAAACTCAATAGAGAAATGAGTGACTACCATCTGAAGAAAATATATTTTTGGCGCAAATCTGGGGCGGATACAAAAAATCCCCTGCGAAAACTCTCCAACTCTTCAACTACATCCCTTAGTGACTACTCAGAGGCTTCCCTTCCTCTTCATCTATGACAACAAGATCTGGCACTAATTTTAAAAAACGAGTTCGTGATTTTCATCCATATAGACGTCAAGAAAAAATATCTCCAGACTATAAAATAAATGATTTCAAGGTAATTAACCTGAGTGATTACCCCTTGACTCAGTCAGATTATTCTCTGCTGAGTAAGGGACTATCTTTTGCACCTGCCTCTAAGTTTGATGCCTTTACGGCAATTAAAGATTTGCATATTTTTGCTAGAGCCTTGATTTTCAAAAAGTATTTTTCTGATGGTGGTCTCCATGATCTCTTTCCTACAGAGGAAGAACAGGCAGCGATAAGGACACTTGAGGAACTCTCAACTGAACACAATACCCCGATAGGAGGTAAGATCCCTGCGTCCAAACGACCCCGTTCCAGGAGATTCCCCTCGCTGGCGACATGCGCCAATGTCGAACTTTTTGTTCAGATTGTCTCGGGTGAATTAATGGCACTCCCCTGCTATATCCCCCGGGACAACCTGTCAAGGGATGAACGTGATAGACTTAGTGTTTTGCAAAATCTTACTGATATAATAATAAAACCAGCAGACAAGGGGGGCAACATTGTGATTTGGCCAAGGTCGATGTATGAGAGAGAGGCATACAGGCAATTAAATAATAAAGCCTGTTATAAAAAACTTACATACAATCCTCTTACATCCTACGTAGTGGAACTTAAAGCCATTGTCAATAGGGCAGTGGATAATGGAATTATTACCAAAGAATTGGCCACAGCCCTCCTTGTCTCTGAACCTACAATTTCCACACTATATCTGTTACCCAAAATACATAAAGACACTGCCACCCCTCCAGGTCGTCCTATTGTCTCGGGAGAGGGGAATTTCCTGGACCATGTCAATAAATGGATTGACTCACATCTGCAGCCCTTGGTGGAGAGTCTTCCGTCATTTCTGAAAGACACAGGGGAATTGTTGAGGAAAGTTGATGACCTTTTTATTGAGGAGGACACCATCCTTGTGACTGCAGATGTGGAGTCACTGTATACCAACATTAGACATGTTGATGGACTCACAGCTGTCCAATTTTTCTTGAGGACATCATCTCTTCCGGGACCACTTAGGGACCTTATTTTGGAATTATTGGAATTCACACTAAGTCACAACTTTTTTGTTTTTAAGGGGTCCTTCTTTCTACAGCTCCAGGGAACAGCCATGGGCGCGGCCTTTGCTCCGGCCTACGCCTGCCTGTTTCTGGGGCTGTGGGAAAGGGACCTCTGCCTGTCAGATCACGAGGAGCCGTTGTGCCGTGTTCTTCTTTGGACACGGTACATCGATGATATCCTCCTGATCTGGCAGGGGTCTGAATCATCTCTTAGGACCTTTATGAATAATCTTAACTCCAATGACCGTAATATCCGCCTTACGTATCATTCCGATGTGGATCAGATTGAGTTCCTCGATGTGTCCTTGAGTAGGGATAATACCAACTGCATCCAGACCACTGTCTTCCGCAAGCCCACTTCCACAAACATGTTACTGCATGCTTCCTCCTCCCATCCTGGGCACATACTCCGGTCTGTGCCAGTGGGACAGTTCCTCCGCATTCGGAGGATCTGTTCCACTGACACGGAATTTGAGAGGCAGGCATTAGAGCTTAAAGATAGGTTCTATGCCCGAAGCTATAGTAGACGCATGGTTAAAAAAGCCTACAATAGGGCCAAATTTACCACTCGGAATAGCCTATTATATGGCAAAAGAGGATCTGGACATGGTACAGAGCAAGTCAGATTTGTCACAAATTTTCACTGCCAGTTTCCTCGCCTTAGAGATATATTAGCCAGATCTTGGCACATCCTAAGGGCTGACCCCACCATTGCAAGATATGTATCTGATAGGCCATCTATTACGATTAGACGCTCTAGAAATATCAGAGATCACTTGGTACGCTCCCATTATGAGGGGTCGGGTGGCAATACATTTCTGGATGGGCAGCCTAGGCGCAGCGGATGTGTCCCGTGTGGTTGATGTGTGGCATGCCCTAATGTAGAATGGAGTGATACGTTCTTTAAATCTGATGGAACTAGGACTTTTACAATTAATAAATTCATCACATGTACAACTAAGAATGTAATATACTTTGCTACATGTCCATGCGGCTTGATTTATGTTGGCATGACAACTCGCCAGTTTAAAATACGAATACGTGAACATGTACTGGGGATTTTGGCTGCCACCGACCACGCGGATACATCGACTCTTAAGACGATCCCGCGTCACTATAAGATCCATCACAACAGTGATGCCTCGCTCTTTCGGGTTAGGGGGATAGACTCCATTACACCAAATATACGGGGAGGTAAGATCGGACAGAAATTAGCCCAAATTGAGTCTCGCTGGATCTGGACCCTAAATACTGTACACCCACGAGGGTTGAATGAAAACATCAGCTATGCACCATTTCTTTGAATAGTTGAAAGTGTCCCTTAATTAATATTGAATTGTGCAACGCCTATGTTATGTTCTATGCCGTGAACCTTGTATTTGTATTTGTGTTGTTGTTTTTATACTGTCTTTTATTTGTTTTTAATGCACTTTCTATGCTATTTAGGACCCTTTATTACCTGTTTTCCCTGGCTGCGGTTTTACCCGTTTCTTCTTCTTCTTCTTTTGAGCCACATATATGGAGCCGTCCCGGTATCTATTTGACAAGTGAGGCATACATTTGGCTTTGTCCGTCCCGTCTTCGCACCACATAGATGGAGCCGCACTGGCACTTTTTGATAATTGATGCATACAATTGGACATTACGTGGCTTGATGTACTCACTTTGTGAAAAAACATTTAGATATCCATCTATATGTGTGCGGGTTGCAATATTGTATGCGATTGAAGTATTTACATCCAGGGCTGATTTATTTACATCATTACAATATGTTTTTTCTTGTATTGAGGACGTATCTAATCTATGTACTTATTTATTGTGCCTTTTAACACACATGTGTGTACACATTGTGGGATGTCCTGATGGAATCCCCTTGTGTTTTCTGGGTCGGGGCTCTAAATGTATATATTTATACATGATGTTACTATTTTTATCTTTCACATCGCTTATTTTTGAGTTGATATGCATTTATTCTCTTTTATTCTCTTTTGTATATGTGGCCATGGTAAACCCAGTGTTTATTATCATTTATTCCCCCCTCTCCCTCTTCTCGAATAAATGTATATACAGCCTGTATGCTCGTTAGAATAATGGCCCTGTACGCATGCGTGCTGTGGCTCCTCGGCGCCTGCCGTTCTTCTGTATCTGTGGCGATGGTTCTTACCGGGTCACGTGTGGCCTGTAGCTATCGCCATGTGATGTGGATGCCGGCGCGCGTCGTGGTTTCCTTAGTAACGCATGTGTCACTTCCGGGTCACGTGGGGCCTGGTTTCCGGTGGTGGCGTGATTCGAGCGCTGATAGCGTCTTTGTAGCTATGACTACGCACATGCCCGTTACGGCCCATGGGTCCTTTGGGTCTTATTTAAATGAATTCAAACACACAAGTCTCCACGCCTCCTGACAAAGGGAAATCCGAAACGCGCATCGGGGTTTTTGCTCCACGTGTACTGCTGGTGAATGTGATGTTTTTGTGCCCTGTCATCTCTTCTCTGCAGCCCTTTTGTTTATTTCCTGGTATGTATAGACAGGACTATGATGGACTGCATATTATATATTTTATTGAAATGATTATACATGTGACCTACCTGGGCACTTTACCGACTAGGGATATATTATGCACCCGCTAGTATGTGTATTGATTATCAATATATGTTTACATACATGTATTTTTTCAATTGTGGATTAGTTGATTAATGCTGTACTTAGTGGAGCTATCCTTTTCAAGGTTCGGAATGGCTATATTTATATTTATAACTACCGTAAATCACGCTTGTTGTTATTTATAATAAAGTTTATTGAACTATCCTTCTCAATATTGGCTTATTGATCGTTTTCTTGCTCGTTTGTAATGACACAATTAGTGTAACGACCAAACACATAGTCTCAGCACTTTCAATGCAACGCTCACTATATCCTAACTGCGGCGGAAAATACAGCGTCCAGTGACTATTCTTGTTAAAGGGGTTGTGCAAAAATAGAAAAAATGGCTGCTTTCTGCCACATAGTGACACACAGGTCATGGGTGGTATTGCAGCTCAGTCACAGTGACTACAATGGAGTTGAGTTGTAATACCATAGACATCCATGGACAGGTGTGACACTGTTTTAATATTCTATGCATTCTCCATCCTTGATATTCCTTAAAAAGGGGAAAGCTGGAAGCAGAAGAGATGCAGGAGAGCCCAGTCATATACTTTTCTGGACAGTCCTGCAAACTGGAACCTCAAAAGGAAATGGGTTTATGCAAACCACACCAAAAATTGGATATTTGAGGCATTGCATGGTGAGTTTTGTAGTGCGACGGGGTGTGTCGCCTGAATGTCCCAATTTTGGTAATTGAGTTTTCATAAGTATCTAGTGAATAATAGGAAGACTAGGCCTTGGAGTTGTGGCATGTAACTGGTAGTGGAGTAGTAGATAAGGCTCGGTAGTTGTGGCATGTAACTGGTAGTGGAGTAGTAGATAAGGCTCAGTAGTTGTGGCATGTAACTGGTAGTGGAGTAGTAGATAAGGCTCAGTAGTTGTGGCATGTAACTGGTAGTGGAGTAGTAGATAAGGCTCAGTAGTTGTGGCATGTAACTGGTAGTGGAGTAGTAGATAAGGCTCAGTAGTTGTGGCATGTAACTGTTAGTGGAATAGTAGATAAGGCTCAGTAGTTGTGGCATGTAATTGGTAGTGGAGTAGAAGATAAGACTCAGTAGTTGTGGCATGTAACTGGTAGTGGAGTAGTAGATAAGGCTCAGTAGTTGTGGCATGTAACTGGTAGTGGAATAGTAGATAAGGCTCAGTAGTTGTGGCATGTAACTGGTAGTGGAGTAGTAGATAAGGCTCGGTAGTTGTGGCATGTAACTGGTAGTGGAGTAGTAGATAAGGCTCGGTAGTTGTGGCATGTAACTGGTAGTGGAGTAGTAGATAAGGCTCCGTAGTTGTGGCATGTAACTGGTAGTGGAGTAGTAGATAAGGCTCAGTAGTTGTGGCATGTAACTGGTAGTGGAGTAGTAGATAAGGCTCAGTAGTTGTGGCATGTAACTGGTAGTGGAGTAGTAGATAAGGCTCAGTAGTTGTGGCATGTAACTGGTAGTGGAATAGTAGATAAGGCTCAGTAGTTGTGGCATGTAATTGGTAGTGGAGTAGAAGATAAGACTCAGTAGTTGTGGCATGTAACTGGTAGTGGAATAGTAGATAAGGCTCAGTAGTTGTGGCATGTAACTGGTAGTGGAGTAGTAGATAAGGCTCAGTAGTTGTGGCATGTAACTGGTAGTGGAGTAGTAGATAAGGCTCAGTAGTTGTGGCATGTAACTGGTAGTGGAGTAGTAGATAAGGCTCGGTAGTTGTGGTATGTAACTGGTAGTGGAATAGTAGATAAGGCTCAGTAGTTGTGGCATGTAACTGGCAGTGGAGTAGTAGATAAGGCTCAGTAGTTGTGGCATGTAACTGGCAGTGAAGTAGTAGATAAGGCTCGGTAGTTGTGGCATGTAACTGGTAGTGGAGTAGTAGATAAGGCTCAGTAGTTGTGGCATGTAACTGGTAGTGGAGTAGTAGATAAGGCTCGGTAGTTGTGGCATGTAACTGGTAGTCGAATAGTAGATAAGGCTCAGTAGTTGTGGCATGTAACTGGTAGTGGAGTAGTAGATAAGGCTCAGTAGTTGTGGCATGTAATTGGTAGTGGAGTAGTAGATAAGTCTCAGTAGTTGTGGCATGTAACTGGTAGTGGAGTAGTAGATAAGGCTCAGTAGTTGTGGCATGTAACTGGTAGTGGAGTAGATAAGGCTCAGTAGTTGTGGCATGTAACTGGTAGTGGAGTAGTAGATAAGGCTCAGTAGTTGTGGCATGTAACTGGTAGTGGAGTAGTAGATAAGGCTCGGTAGTTGTGGCATGTAACTGGTAGTGGAGTAGTAGATAAGGCTCAGTAGTTGTGGCATGTAACTGGCAGTGGAGTAGTAGATAAGGCTCAGTAGTTGTGGCATGTAACTGGTAGTGGAGTAGTAGATAAGGCTCAGTAGTTGTGGCATGTAACTGGTAGTGGAGTAGAAGATAAGGCTCAGTAGTTGTGGCATGTAACTAGTAGTGGAGAAGTAGATAAGGCTCAGTAGTCGTGGCATGTAACTGGTAGTGGAGAAGTAGATAAGGCTCAGTAGTTGTGGCATGTAACTGGTAGTGGAGTAGTAGATAAGGCTCAGTAGTTGTGGCATGTAACTGGTAGTGGAATAGAAGATAAGACTCAGTAGTTGTGGCATGTAACTGGTAGTGTAGTAGTAGATAAGGCTCAGTAGTTGTGGCATCTAACTGGTAGTGGAATAGTAGATAAGGCTCAGTAGTTGTGGCAGGTAACTGGTAGAGGAGCAGCAGATAAGGCTCAGTAGTTGTGGCATGTAACTGGTAGTGGAGTAGTAGATAAGGCTCAGTAGTTGTGGCATGTAATTGGTAGTGGAGTAGTAGATAAGGCTCAGTAGTTGTGGCATGTAACTGGTAGTGGAGTAGATAAGGCTCAGTAGTTGTGGCATGTAACTGGTAGTGGAGTAGATAAGGCTCAGTAGTTGTGGCATGTAACTGGTAGTGGAGTAGTAGATAAGGCTCAGTAGTTGTGGCATGTAACTGGTAGTGGAGTAGTAGATAAGGCTCGGTAGTTGTGGCATGTAACTGGTAGTGGAGTAGTAGATAAGGCTCAGTAGTTGTGGCATGCAACTGGTAGTGGAATAGTAGATAAGGCTCAGTAGTTGTGGCATGTAACTGGTAGTGGAGTAGTAGATAAGGCTCAGTAGTTGTGGCATGTAACTGGTAGTGGAATAGAAGATAAGACTCAGTAGTTGTGGCATATAACTGGTAGTGGAGTAGCAGATAAGGCTCAGTAGTTGTGGCATCTAACTGGTAGAGGAGCAGCAGATAAGGCTCAGTAGTTGTGGCAGGTAACTGGTAGAGGAGCAGCAGATAAGGCTCAGTAGTTGTGGCATGTAACTGGTAGTGGAGTAGTAGATAAGGCTCAGTAGTTGTGGTATGTAACTGGTAGTGGAATAGTAGATAAGGCTCAGTAGTTGTGGCATGTAACTGGCAGTGGAGTAGTAGATAAGGCTCAGTAGTTGTGGCATGTAACTGGTAGTGGAGTAGTAGATAAGGCTCGGTAGTTGTGGTATGTAACTGGTAGTGGAATAGTAGATAAGGCTCAGTAGTTGTGGCATGTAACTGGCAGTGGAGTAGTAGATAAGGCTCAGTAGTTGTGGCATGTAACTGGCAGTGAAGTAGTAGATAATGCTCGGTAGTTGTGGCATGTAACTGGTAGTGGAGTAGTAGATAAGGCTCAGTAGTTGTGGCATGTAACTGGTAGTGGAGTAGTAGATAAGGCTCGGTAGTTGTGGCATGTAACTGGTAGTCGAATAGTAGATAAGGCTCAGTAGTTGTGGCATGTAACTGGTAGTGGAGTAGTAGATAAGGCTCAGTAGTTGTGGCATGTAATTGGTAGTGGAGTAGTAGATAAGTCTCAGTAGTTGTGGCATGTAACTGGTAGTGGAGTAGTAGATAAGGCTCAGTAGTTGTGGCATGTAACTGGTAGTGGAGTAGATAAGGCTCAGTAGTTGTGGCATGTAACTGGTAGTGGAGTAGTAGATAAGGCTCAGTAGTTGTGGCATGTAACTGGTAGTGGAGTAGTAGATAAGGCTCGGTAGTTGTGGCATGTAACTGGTAGTGGAGTAGTAGATAAGGCTCAGTAGTTGTGGCATGTAACTGGCAGTGGAGTAGTAGATAAGGCTCAGTAGTTGTGGCATGTAACTGGTAGTGGAGTAGTAGATAAGGCTCAGTAGTTGTGGCATGTAACTGGTAGTGGAGTAGAAGATAAGGCTCAGTAGTTGTGGCATGTAACTAGTAGTGGAGAAGTAGATAAGGCTCAGTAGTCGTGGCATGTAACTGGTAGTGGAGAAGTAGATAAGGCTCAGTAGTTGTGGCATGTAACTGGTAGTGGAGTAGTAGATAAGGCTCAGTAGTTGTGGCATGTAACTGGTAGTGGAATAGAAGATAAGACTCAGTAGTTGTGGCATGTAACTGGTAGTGTAGTAGTAGATAAGGCTCAGTAGTTGTGGCATCTAACTGGTAGTGGAATAGTAGATAAGGCTCAGTAGTTGTGGCAGGTAACTGGTAGAGGAGCAGCAGATAAGGCTCAGTAGTTGTGGCATGTAACTGGTAGTGGAGTAGTAGATAAGGCTCAGTAGTTGTGGCATGTAATTGGTAGTGGAGTAGTAGATAAGGCTCAGTAGTTGTGGCATGTAACTGGTAGTGGAGTAGTAGATAAGGCTCAGTAGTTGTGGCATGTAACTGGTAGTGGAGTAGATAAGGCTCAGTAGTTGTGGCATGTAACTGGTAGTGGAGTAGTAGATAAGGCTCAGTAGTTGTGGCATGTAACTGGTAGTGGAGTAGTAGATAAGGCTCGGTAGTTGTGGCATGTAACTGGTAGTGGAGTAGTAGATAAGGCTCAGTAGTTGTGGCATGTAACTGGCAGTGGAGTAGTAGATAAGGCTCAGTAGTTGTGGCATGTAACTGGTAGTGGAGTAGTAGATAAGGCTCAGTAGTTGTGGCATGTAACTGGTAGTGGAGTAGAAGATAAGGCTCAGTAGTTGTGGCATGTAACTAGTAGTGGAGAAGTAGATAAGGCTCAGTAGTCGTGGCATGTAACTGGTAGTGGAGAAGTAGATAAGGCTCAGTAGTTGTGGCATGTAACTGGTAGTGGAGTAGTAGATAAGGCTCAGTAGTTGTGGCATGTAACTGGTAGTGGAATAGAAGATAAGACTCAGTAGTTGTGGCATGTAACTGGTAGTGTAGTAGTAGATAAGGCTCAGTAGTTGTGGCATCTAACTGGTAGTGGAATAGTAGATAAGGCTCAGTAGTTGTGGCAGGTAACTGGTAGAGGAGCAGCAGATAAGGCTCAGTAGTTGTGGCATGTAACTGGTAGTGGAGTAGTAGATAAGGCTCAGTAGTTGTGGCATGTAATTGGTAGTGGAGTAGTAGATAAGTCTCAGTAGTTGTGGCATGTAACTGGTAGTGGAGTAGTAGATAAGGCTCAGTAGTTGTGGCATGTAACTGGTAGTAGAGTAGTAGATAAGGCTCGGTAGTTGTGGCATGCAACTGGTAGTGGAGTAGTAGATAAAGCTCAGTAGTTGTGGCATGTAACTGGTAGAGGAGCAGCAGATAAGGCTCAGTAGTTGTGGCATGTAACTGGTAGAGGAGCAGCAGATAAGGCTCAGTAGTTGTGGCATGTAACTGGTAGTGGAGTAGTAGATAAGGCTCAGTAGTTGTGGCATGTAACTGGTAGTGGAGTAGTAGATAAGGCTCAGTAGTTGTGGCATGTAACTGGTAGTGGAGTAGTAGATAAGGCTCAGTAGTTGTGGCATGTAACTGGTAGTGGAGTAGTAGATAAGGCTCAGTAGTTGTGGTATGTAACTGGTAGTGGAGTAGTAGATAAGGCTCGGTAGTTGTGGCATGTAACTGGTAGTGGAGTAGTAGATAAGACTCAGTAGTTGTGGCATGTAACTGGTAGTGAAGTAGTAGATAAGGCTCACTAGTTGTGGCATGTAACTGGCAGTGGAGTAGTAGATAAGGCTCAGTAGTTGTGGCATGTAACTGGTAGTGGAGTAGTAGATAAGGCTCAGTAGTTGTGGCATGTAACTGGTAGTGGAGTAGTAGATAAGGCTCAGTAGTTGTGGCATGTAACTGGTAGTGGAATAGTAGATAAGGCTCAGTAGTTGTGGCATGTAATTGGTAGTGGAGTAGAAGATAAGACTCAGTAGTTGTGGCATGTAACTGGTAGTGGAATAGTAGATAAGGCTCAGTAGTTGTGGCATGTAACTGGCAGTGGAGTAGTAGATAAGGCTCAGTAGTTGTGGCATGTAACTGGTAGTGGAGTAGTAGATAAGGCTCGGTAGTTGTGGTATGTAACTGGTAGTGGAATAGTAGATAAGGCTCAGTAGTTGTGGCATGTAACTGGCAGTGGAGTAGTAGATAAGGCTCAGTAGTTGTGGCATGTAACTGGCAGTGAAGTAGTAGATAAGGCTCGGTAGTTGTGGCATGTAACTGTTAGTGGAGTAGTAGATAAGGCTCAGTAGTTGTGGCATGTAACTGGTAGTGGAGTAGTAGATAAGGCTCGGTAGTTGTGGCATGTAACTGGTAGTCGAATAGTAGATAAGGCTCAGTAGTTGTGGCATGTAACTGGTAGTGGAGTAGTAGATAAGGCTCAGTAGTTGTGGCATGTAATTGGTAGTGGAGTAGTAGATAAGTCTCAGTAGTTGTGGCATGTAACTGGTAGTGGAGTAGTAGATAAGGCTCAGTAGTTGTGGCATGTAACTGGTAGTGGAGTAGATAAGGCTCAGTAGTTGTGGCATGTAACTGGTAGTGGAGTAGTAGATAAGGCTCAGTAGTTGTGGCATGTAACTGGTAGTGGAGTAGTAGATAAGGCTCGGTAGTTGTGGCATGTAACTGGTAGTGGAGTAGTAGATAAGGCTCAGTAGTTGTGGCATGTAACTGGCAGTGGAGTAGTAGATAAGGCTCAGTAGTTGTGGCATGTAACTGGTAGTGGAGTAGTAGATAAGGCTCAGTAGTTGTGGCATGTAACTGGTAGTGGAGTAGAAGATAAGGCTCAGTAGTTGTGGCATGTAACTAGTAGTGGAGAAGTAGATAAGGCTCAGTAGTCGTGGCATGTAACTGGTAGTGGAGAAGTAGATAAGGCTCAGTAGTTGTGGCATGTAACTGGTAGTGGAGTAGTAGATAAGGCTCAGTAGTTGTGGCATGTAACTGGTAGTGGAATAGAAGATAAGACTCAGTAGTTGTGGCATGTAACTGGTAGTGTAGTAGTAGATAAGGCTCAGTAGTTGTGGCATCTAACTGGTAGTGGAATAGTAGATAAGGCTCAGTAGTTGTGGCAGGTAACTGGTAGAGGAGCAGCAGATAAGGCTCAGTAGTTGTGGCATGTAACTGGTAGTGGAGTAGTAGATAAGGCTCAGTAGTTGTGGCATGTAATTGGTAGTGGAGTAGTAGATAAGGCTCAGTAGTTGTGGCATGTAACTGGTAGTGGAGTAGTAGATAAGGCTCAGTAGTTGTGGCATGTAACTGGTAGTGGAGTAGATAAGGCTCAGTAGTTGTGGCATGTAACTGGTAGTGGAGTAGTAGATAAGGCTCAGTAGTTGTGGCATGTAACTGGTAGTGGAGTAGTAGATAAGGCTCGGTAGTTGTGGCATGTAACTGGTAGTGGAGTAGTAGATAAGGCTCAGTAGTTGTGGCATGCAACTGGTAGTGGAATAGTAGATAAGGCTCAGTAGTTGTGGCATGTAACTGGTAGTGGAGTAGTAGATAAGGCTCAGTAGTTGTGGCATGTAACTGGTAGTGGAGTAGTAGATAAGGCTCAGTAGTTGTGGCATGTAACTGGTAGTGGAGTAGTAGATAAGGCTCAGTAGTTGTGGCATGTAACTGGTAGTGGAATAGAAGATAAGACTCAGTAGTTGTGGCATATAACTGGTAGTGGAGTAGTAGATAAGGCTCAGTAGTTGTGGCATCTAACTGGTAGAGGAGCAGCAGATAAGGCTCAGTAGTTGTGGCAGGTAACTGGTAGAGGAGCAGCAGATAAGGCTCAGTAGTTGTGGCATGTAACTGGTAGTGGAGTAGTAGATAAGGCTCAGTAGTTGTGGTATGTAACTGGTAGTGGAATAGTAGATAAGGCTCAGTAGTTGTGGCATGTAACTGGCAGTGGAGTAGTAGATAAGGCTCAGTAGTTGTGGCATGTAACTGGTAGTGGAGTAGTAGATAAGGCTCGGTAGTTGTGGTATGTAACTGGTAGTGGAATAGTAGATAAGGCTCAGTAGTTGTGGCATGTAACTGGCAGTGGAGTAGTAGATAAGGCTCAGTAGTTGTGGCATGTAACTGGCAGTGAAGTAGTAGATAATGCTCGGTAGTTGTGGCATGTAACTGGTAGTGGAGTAGTAGATAAGGCTCAGTAGTTGTGGCATGTAACTGGTAGTGGAGTAGTAGATAAGGCTCGGTAGTTGTGGCATGTAACTGGTAGTCGAATAGTAGATAAGGCTCAGTAGTTGTGGCATGTAACTGGTAGTGGAGTAGTAGATAAGGCTCAGTAGTTGTGGCATGTAATTGGTAGTGGAGTAGTAGATAAGTCTCAGTAGTTGTGGCATGTAACTGGTAGTGGAGTAGTAGATAAGGCTCAGTAGTTGTGGCATGTAACTGGTAGTGGAGTAGATAAGGCTCAGTAGTTGTGGCATGTAACTGGTAGTGGAGTAGTAGATAAGGCTCAGTAGTTGTGGCATGTAACTGGTAGTGGAGTAGTAGATAAGGCTCGGTAGTTGTGGCATGTAACTGGTAGTGGAGTAGTAGATAAGGCTCAGTAGTTGTGGCATGTAACTGGCAGTGGAGTAGTAGATAAGGCTCAGTAGTTGTGGCATGTAACTGGTAGTGGAGTAGTAGATAAGGCTCAGTAGTTGTGGCATGTAACTGGTAGTGGAGTAGAAGATAAGGCTCAGTAGTTGTGGCATGTAACTAGTAGTGGAGAAGTAGATAAGGCTCAGTAGTCGTGGCATGTAACTGGTAGTGGAGAAGTAGATAAGGCTCAGTAGTTGTGGCATGTAACTGGTAGTGGAGTAGTAGATAAGGCTCAGTAGTTGTGGCATGTAACTGGTAGTGGAATAGAAGATAAGACTCAGTAGTTGTGGCATGTAACTGGTAGTGTAGTAGTAGATAAGGCTCAGTAGTTGTGGCATCTAACTGGTAGTGGAATAGTAGATAAGGCTCAGTAGTTGTGGCAGGTAACTGGTAGAGGAGCAGCAGATAAGGCTCAGTAGTTGTGGCATGTAACTGGTAGTGGAGTAGTAGATAAGGCTCAGTAGTTGTGGCATGTAATTGGTAGTGGAGTAGTAGATAAGGCTCAGTAGTTGTGGCATGTAACTGGTAGTGGAGTAGTAGATAAGGCTCAGTAGTTGTGGCATGTAACTGGTAGTGGAGTAGATAAGGCTCAGTAGTTGTGGCATGTAACTGGTAGTGGAGTAGTAGATAAGGCTCAGTAGTTGTGGCATGTAACTGGTAGTGGAGTAGTAGATAAGGCTCGGTAGTTGTGGCATGTAACTGGTAGTGGAGTAGTAGATAAGGCTCAGTAGTTGTGGCATGTAACTGGCAGTGGAGTAGTAGATAAGGCTCAGTAGTTGTGGCATGTAACTGGTAGTGGAGTAGTAGATAAGGCTCAGTAGTTGTGGCATGTAACTGGTAGTGGAGTAGAAGATAAGGCTCAGTAGTTGTGGCATGTAACTAGTAGTGGAGAAGTAGATAAGGCTCAGTAGTCGTGGCATGTAACTGGTAGTGGAGAAGTAGATAAGGCTCAGTAGTTGTGGCATGTAACTGGTAGTGGAGTAGTAGATAAGGCTCAGTAGTTGTGGCATGTAACTGGTAGTGGAATAGAAGATAAGACTCAGTAGTTGTGGCATGTAACTGGTAGTGTAGTAGTAGATAAGGCTCAGTAGTTGTGGCATCTAACTGGTAGTGGAATAGTAGATAAGGCTCAGTAGTTGTGGCAGGTAACTGGTAGAGGAGCAGCAGATAAGGCTCAGTAGTTGTGGCATGTAACTGGTAGTGGAGTAGTAGATAAGGCTCAGTAGTTGTGGCATGTAATTGGTAGTGGAGTAGTAGATAAGTCTCAGTAGTTGTGGCATGTAACTGGTAGTGGAGTAGTAGATAAGGCTCAGTAGTTGTGGCATGTAACTGGTAGTAGAGTAGTAGATAAGGCTCGGTAGTTGTGGCATGCAACTGGTAGTGGAGTAGTAGATAAAGCTCAGTAGTTGTGGCATGTAACTGGTAGAGGAGCAGCAGATAAGGCTCAGTAGTTGTGGCATGTAACTGGTAGAGGAGCAGCAGATAAGGCTCAGTAGTTGTGGCATGTAACTGGTAGTGGAGTAGTAGATAAGGCTCAGTAGTTGTGGCATGTAACTGGTAGTGGAGTAGTAGATAAGGCTCAGTAGTTGTGGCATGTAACTGGTAGTGGAGTAGTAGATAAGGCTCAGTAGTTGTGGCATGTAACTGGTAGTGGAGTAGTAGATAAGGCTCAGTAGTTGTGGTATGTAACTGGTAGTGGAGTAGTAGATAAGGCTCGGTAGTTGTGGCATGTAACTGGTAGTGGAGTAGTAGATAAGACTCAGTAGTTGTGGCATGTAACTGGTAGTGGAGTAGTAGATAAGGCTCACTAGTTGTGGCATGTAACTGGCAGTGGAGTAGTAGATAAGGCTCAGTAGTTGTGGCATGTAACTGGTAGTGGAGTAGTAGATAAGGCTCAGTAGTTGTGGCATGTAACTGGTAGTGGAGTAGTAGATAAGGCTCAGTAGTTGTGGCATGTAACTGGTAGTGGAATAGTAGATAAGGCTCAGTAGTTGTGGCATGTAATTGGTAGTGGAGTAGAAGATAAGACTCAGTAGTTGTGGCATGTAACTGGTAGTGGAATAGTAGATAAGGCTCAGTAGTTGTGGCATGTAACTGCTAGTGGAGTAGTAGATAAGGCTCAGTAGTTGTGGCATGTAACTGGTAGTGGAGTAGTAGATAAGGCTCAGTAGTTGTGGTATGTAACTGGTAGTGGAGTAGTAGATAAGGCTCAGTAGTTGTGGCATGTAACTGGCAGTGGAGTAGCAGATAAGGCTCAGTAGTTGTGGCATGTAACTGGTAGTGGAGTAGTAGATAAGGCTCAGTAGTTGTGGCATGTAACTGGTAGTGGAGTAGTAGATAAGGCTCAGTAGTTGTGGCATGTAACTGGCAGTGGAGTAGTAGATAAGGCTCAGTAGTTGTGGCATGTAACTGGTAGTGGAGTAGTAGATAAGGCTCAGTAGTTGTGGCATGTAACTGGTAGTGGAGTAGTAGATAAGGCTCAGTAGTTGTGGCATGTAACTGGTAGTGGAGTAGTAGATAAGGCTCAGTAGTTGTGGCATGTAACTGGTAGTGGAGTAGTAGATAAGGCTCAGTAGTTGTGGCATGTAACTGGTAGTGGAATAGTAGATAAGGCTCAGTAGTTGTGGCATGTAACTGGTAGTGGAGTAGTAGATAAGGCTCAGTAGTTGTGGCATGTAACTGGTAGTGGAGTAGTAGATAAGGCTCAGTAGTTGTGGCATGTAACTGGTAGTGGAGTAGTAGATAAGGCTCAGTAGTTGTGGCATGTAACTGGTAGTGGAATAGAAGATCAGACTCAGTAGTTGTGGCATATAACTGGTAGTGGAGTAGTAGATAAGGCTCAGTAGTTGTGGCATCTAACTGGTAGAGGAGCAGCAGATAAGGCTCAGTAGTTGTGGCAGGTAACTGGTAGAGGAGAAGCAGATAAGGCTCAGTAGTTGTGGCATGTAACTGGTAGTGGAGTAGTAGATAAGGCTCAGTAGTTGTGGTATGTAACTGGTAGTGGAATAGTAGATAAGGCTCAGTAGTTGTGGCATGTAACTGGCAGTGGAGTAGTAGATAAGGCTCAGTAGTTGTGGCATGTAACTGGCAGTGAAGTAGTAGATAAGGCTCGGTAGTTGTGGCATGTAACTGGTAGTGGAGTAGTAGATAAGGCTCAGTAGTTGTGGCATGTAACTGGTAGTGGAGTAGTAGATAAGGCTCGGTAGTTGTGGCATGTAACTGGTAGTCGAATAGTAGATAAGGCTCAGTAGTTGTGGCATGTAACTGGTAGTGGAGTAGTAGATAAGGCTCAGTAGTTGTGGCATGTAATTGGTAGTGGAGTAGTAGATAAGTCTCAGTAGTTGTGGCATGTATCTGGTAGTGGAGTAGTAGATAAGGCTCGGTAGTTGTGGCATGTAACTGGTAGTCGAATAGTAGATAAGGCTCAGTAGTTGTGGCATGTAACTGGTAGTGGAGTAGTAGATAAGGCTCGGTAGTTGTGGCATGTAACTGGTAGTCGAATAGTAGATAAGGCTCAGTAGTTGTGGCATGTAACTGGTAGTGGAGTAGTAGATAAGGCTCAGTAGTTGTGGCATGTAATTGGTAGTGGAGTAGTAGATAAGTCTCAGTAGTTGTGGCATGTATCTGGTAGTGGAGTAGTAGATAAGGCTCAGTAGTTGTGGCATGTAACTGGTAGTGGAGTAGATAAGGCTCAGTAGTTGTGGCATGTAACTGGTAGTGGAGTAGTAGATAAGGCTCAGTAGTTGTGGCATCTAACTGGTAGTGGAATAGTAGATAAGGCTCAGTAGTTGTGGCAGGTAACTGGTAGAGGAGCAGCAGATAAGGCTCAGTAGTTGTGGCATGTAACTGGTAGTGGAGTAGTAGATAAGGCTCAGTAGTTGTGGCATGTAACTGATAGAGGAGCAGCAGATAAGGCTCAGTAGTTGTGGCATGTAACTGGTAGTGGAGTAGTAGATAAGGCTCGGTAGTTGTGGCATGTAACTGGTAGTCGAATAGTAGATAAGGCTCAGTAGTTGTGGCATGTAACTGGTAGTGGAGTAGTAGATAAGGCTCAGTAGTTGTGGCATGTAATTGGTAGTGGAGTAGTAGATAAGTCTCAGTAGTTGTGGCATGTAACTGGTAGTGGAGTAGTAGATAAGGCTCAGTAGTTGTGGCATGTAACTGGTAGTAGAGTAGTAGATAAGGCTCGGTAGTTGTGGCATGCAACTGGTAGTGGAGTAGTAGATAAAGCTCAGTAGTTGTGGCATGTAACTGGTAGTGGAATAGTAGATAAGGCTCAGTAGTTGTGGCATGTAACTGGTAGAGGAGCAGCAGATAAGGCTCAGTAGTTGTGGCATGTAACTGGTAGTGGAGTAGTAGATAAGGCTCAGTAGTTGTGGCATGTAACTGGTAGTGGAGTAGTAGATAAGGCTCAGTAGTTGTGGCATGTAACTGGTAGTGGAGTAGTAGATAAGGCTCAGTAGTTGTGGCATGTAACTGGTAGTGGAGTAGTAGATAAGGCTCAGTAGTTGTGGTATGTAACTGGTAGTGGAGTAGTAGATAAGGCTCGGTAGTTGTGGCATGTAACTGGTAGTGGAGTAGTAGATAAGACTCAGTAGTTGTGGCATGTAACTGGTAGTGGAGTAGTAGATAAGGCTCACTAGTTGTGGCATGTAACTGGCAGTGGAGTAGTAGATAAGGCTCAGTAGTTGTGGCATGTAACTGGTAGTGGAGTAGTAGATAAGGCTCAGTAGTTGTGGCATGTAACTGGTAGTGGAGTAGTAGATAAGGCTCAGTAGTTGTGGCATGTAACTGGTAGTGGAGTAGTAGATAAGGCTCAGTAGTTGTGGCATGTAACTGGCAGTGGAGTAGTAGATAAGGCTCAGTAGTTGTGGCATGTAACTGGTAGTGGAGTAGTAGATAAGGCTCAGTAGTTGTGGCATGTAACTGGTAGTGGAGTAGTAGATAAGGCTCGGTAGTTGTGGCATGTAACTGGTAGTCGAATAGTAGATAAGGCTCAGTAGTTGTGGCATGTAACTGGTAGTGGAGTAGTAGATAAGGCTCAGTAGTTGTGGCATGTAATTGGTAGTGGAGTAGTAGATAAGGCTCAGTAGTTGTGGCATGTAACTGGTAGTGGAGTAGTACATAAGGCTCAGTAGTTGTGGCATGTAACTGGTAGTGGAGTAGTAGATAAGGCTCGGTAGTTGTGGCATGTAACTGGTAGTGGAGTAGTAGATAAGGCTCAGTAGTTGTGGCATGTAACTGGTAGTGGAGTAGTAGATAAGGCTCAGTAGTTGTGGCATGTAACTGGTAGTGGAGTAGTAGATAAGGCTCAGTAGTTGTGGAATGTAACTTTTAGTGGAGTAGTAGATAAGGCTCAGTAGTTGTGGCACGTAACTGGTAGTGGAGTAATAGATAAGGCTCAGTAGTTGTGGCATGTAACTGGCAATGGAGTAGTAGATAAGGCTCGGTAGTTGTGGCATGTAACTAGTAGTGGAGAAGTAGATAAGGCTCAGTAGTCGTGGCATGTAACTGGTAGTGGAGAAGTAGATAAGGCTCAGTATTTGTGGCATGTAACTGGTAGTGGAGTAGTAGATAAGGCTCAGTAGTCGTGGCGTGTAACTGGTAGTGGAGTAGTAGATAAGGCTCAGTAGTCATGGCATGTAACTGGTAGTGGAGTAGTAGATAAGGCTCAGTAGTTGTGCATGTAACTGGTAGTGGAGTAATAGATAAGGCTTGTTAGTTGTGGCATGTAACTAGTAGTGGAGAAGTAGATAAGGCTCAGTAGTCGTGGCATGTAACTGGTAGTGGAGAAGTAGATAAGGCTCAGTAGTTGTGGCATGTAACTGGTAGTGGAGTAGTAGATAAGGCTCAGTAGTTGGGGCATGTAACAGATAGTGGAATAGTAGATAAGGCTCAGTAGTTGTGGCATGTAACTGGTAGTAGAGTAGTAGATAAGGCTCAGTAGTTGTGGCATGTAACTGGTAGTGAAGTAGTAGATAAGGCTCAGTAGTTGTGGCATGTAACTGGTAGTGGAGTAGTAGATAAGGCTCAGTAGTCATGGCATGTAACTGGTAGTGGAATAGTAGATAAGGCTCAGTAGTTGTGGCATGTAACTGGTAGTGGAGTAGTAGATAAGGCTCAGTAGTTGTGGCATGTAACTGGTAGTGGAGTAATAGATAAGGCTCAGTAGTTGTGGCATGTAACTGGTAGTGGAATAGTAGATAAGGCTCAGGGGGCAGTATTATAGTAGTTATATTCTTGTACATAGGGGACAGTATTATAGTAGTTATATTCTTGTACATAGAGGGCAGTATTATAGTAGTTATATTCTTGTACATAGGGAGCAGTATTATAGTAGTTATATTCTTGTACATAGGGGTCAGTATTATAGTAGTTATATTCTTGTACATAGGGGCAGTATTATAATAGTTATATTCTTGTATATAGGGGCAGTATTATAGTAGTGATATTCTTGTACATTGGAGCAATATTATAGTAGTTATATTCTTGTACATAGGGGCAGTATTATAGTAGTTATATTCTTGAACATAGGAGCAGTATTATAGTAGTTATATTCTTGTAAATAGGAGGCAGTATTATAGTAGTTATCATCTTTTACATACGGGCAGTATTATAGCAGTTATATTCTTGTATATAGTGGGAAATATTAATGTATTTTCTTGTATATAGAGGAAAGTATAATAGTATTTTTATCCCTGCACATAGGGGGCCATGAGGACATAACATGTTACTCTTGACTAGTCACTGCCGATTTTGTGATTTTACAGTTATTCATTGTACCGATGCGGACATTAACTATGGCTGGTTGAGTTAACAGGTGCGACCTCATTCAGAGTTTCATTGTTTTTAGGCAGTGATATTATTCCTCTTTGCTTTGGAAGTTTGAGAAGTTTCTCATTCTATATACATTCACTGAAGCGGATGTCCAGAGTTGATTTATTGCAGACTGTAGACGTCAGGATCTGCTGTAGAGCAACTTAAATTGCATTTTCTCTTCTCTGTTGTCAGATTGTGGATAGACTCAGTGAATCAGAAGATTTCAGATTATATTGGGAAACCGTCTAATTTCCTTTATAGAAATTGAGTGAATCAGCTTACTATGACTCTTCTACAATCCAGTGAATGCAACCTAAACTTGGAATAAATCCAAATACCACATGCAAATATTTATAATAACATACTTTATTGAAAAATATTGGTTAAAAAATCATTTTATAATCACCAAGTACAAAAGTTCAAGAGGAAAAGGATGAGTCAAGAGAAAATGGGCACACATAGACCAGGATAAATCCCAATATTGATTCTCATTCCTGTGGGTTAGTATTTCATAGAAGGGAAATTGTGTATAATACTAGTAATAGACCCTTCCATACCACCCAAGGGCGTGCCTAGGATGTGGCTATACAAATGGAGTCATAAGTCAGCCACAACTTCAATAAGAGCCTTAATATTAAATATCACAGTGTAGCTCTCAGAGTAAACCTATATAGCGAAATCAGTAAGCCAATGCTTTCCCAAATGAGAGAACCAGGATAAACCATCCGACTTACCCATTAGGGATATCACTAAGTCCGGTCTCGTGCCACAAATAACGCCCCGACGCGCGTTTCGCATACCCAGTGCTTTCTCAAGGGGAGTGTGTAGTAAAATGAATCATGCCTCACCATATTTATGTACAACCTCATCAAATGTCCACCAATTGGTGCATCGCATGTCAGCGCTGTCACAGTGTCTCTAAGAGTCCGAGATCCGGCCCTCCAATCCGGCATGCATTCGGGGAAATCCCCGCTAGACGTCATACATGCGTGCCGGAAGTGACGGAGGCCTTTGCCCGACAATGGATAAACTGCTTCAGTGCGCATGCGCCTGCCGGCGCCATTTTTTCGAAGTCTCATTCAGCGCACAGACACTGCCACAGACAGGAAATGTTATCACTGGTATCCATCCTAGAAACCGCCGACACATAATCGGACGCAAAAGCACCCACACACACAGAAGGAAATAGAGAACATTCATTCATTCCGTAAGTAGAAGCCCAAAATTGGGAATATCACAGGGATGGTATCATCCACATAGCGTCTCCCAGTATGGATCATGGTGCTGCCCACATAACATCTCCCGATTTAAAAACATGGCACAGTACAGGAAATACATATATTATGATAATCTATGATAAGGTGCAAAAACCAACATATGTTAATCGATCTGGAACAGTACAGATCAAAACATAATAAAATATAACAACTATCACTTATGCAAATAAGTACATTCCAGATCGAAGACTGTCCATCAATGTTGAGGCAGTATTTCCATTCTTTTGTGAGTCGGGTGAAGTGAGCATCTCAGACAAAAATGGCGGAGGGCTGTGGCAAGCACACCACAAAGTGGGGTGCACATTTCCAATATATCGATGGATCCAGATTTCACCAAGGTGATGGAAAAATAAGTAAATATTCTTACTAGAATATAGAGGCATAAAAAAGAGAAAGATAAAAACCACACAAATAAAATCAGGGTTAAAAACAGTAGAGATTAAAGGAAAGGTGAGAAACTGAGTTTCTGATTCAGCCCAGTTGGTGACATGGTTCCCAAGTTAATAATCCACTTGAGCTCAAGCTGAGCCAGGGCTTTTTTGGTATCACCTCCCCTGATTCCACAGTGAACTCGATCAATCCCTCTTATTTTGAAACCTCGGGGATCAGAGTTATGGAAGATTTTGAAGTGTTTGGGGATAGTTTTCAAAGTCATCAAGTCCTCCACCTCCCCTGCCGCAATGATATCCCTGATATGCTCTTGGGTCCGGATGCGTAGCTCCCTAGATGCGAGCCCAACATAAATTTTATTACAAGGGCACACCCCATAATATACTACATAGGATGTACTGCAAGATATGTAACTGGTGACCGCGAAGGTCCGAGTCCCATCTGCTGTAATAAAAGAGTTAGCGCTAATGATATTGCCTCTTGTACAGGCAAGGCAGTCACCGCAGGGAAAACATCCCCACCTCTGTTTGCTATTCCCAAAGTAATTCTTGGTTTTTGCCACATAGTGGCTCTTAACAAGGTGGTCCCGGAGATTTTTACTACGTTTTGCCGTCATGAGTGGGGCCTCCGGAATCTCCTTCCTCAGGGCCGGATCAGTGAGTAAAATAGGCCAATGCCTATTGAGGATGCTTTTCATTAAATTCCACTCGCAATTAAAGGTGGAAATAAATCTCACCTTTGAGTTATTTGTTGGTTTCTTTCTTACAGTCGTGAGCAGTTTCTTTACTTTAAGAGCAGTGAGACTATGGATTAAGAGCAGTGAGAGTATGGATTCTTTACTGTAAGAGCAGTGAAACTATGGATTCTTTACTGTAAGAGCAGTTAGAGTATGGATTATTTACTGTAAGAGCAGTGACACTATGGATTATTTACTGTGCGAGCAGTGAGACTATGGATTCTTTACTGTAAGAGCAGTGAGAGTATGGATTCTTTACTGTAACAGCAGTGAGACTATGATTCTTTACTGTAAGAGCAGTGAGACTATGGATTATTTACTGTGCGAGCAGTGAGACTATGGATTCTTTACTGTAAGAGCGGTGAGTGAAGCCTCTGCCACATGATGTTGTAATGGTTGATTCACTACTAAAATTCAAAGAGTACCTGGTTGCCTTTCTTAATTAATATAATATCAAAGGTTATGGGCACTAAATTCTATGACAGGACATTGATCTAGGGAACTAGTCCGATATGTGGTGTTAGGAAGGATTTTCCCCCTAATTTGGAAATATTAGTATCTGCCTCATGAGCTTTTTTGCCTTCCTCTGGATCAACATGTTAGGTTATAGGTTGAAATTGATGGACTTAAGTCTACCTTCAATCTTAAAAACTATTCTTTTCCGCAAGAAAAATTAGCCATTTTTTACTTTTATTTTTTAAAATGACCTGTATTTTTGTGCCTTCAAACATTTTCCATTGACCGCGCTGTGTGCTGGCTTGGTTTTTGCAGGATAACTTGTATTTTTATTTGGTGCCATTCTAGGCCTTTTTAATCACTTTTGTTGCTTTTTGGGGGAAGTGGAATGGACGAAAACCAGCAATTTTGGCTTTTTTTTTTTTACACTGTGGTATAAATTTTGAAAAGTTTTAAAATATAATATATGGGTCTGTACAGATGCAGTAGTACTAATTATGTACATCTCTATGTTTTTGGAAAATAAGAAGCAGTTTGTAAGTGGAAATTTGTAATTTGTGATATATTTACTTCGATTTTTCCTATTTTTTAAACCATTTTTATAAGCAAGTTTTACAAGTACATGAAGGAGACTCGCAATCATATGATTGTTCATATAATACCCTGCAATACTTCTGTATTGCAGTGTATTATGTGATGTAACGTTACAGAGAGGGGTCACCGAGTGCTGAGGGGCAGAGGGCAGAAAAGTCACCAACGCTCTGCTGACCCCATAATTGCAGACTCCAGACCTCCGCTGGTATTAACTTCAGCACAAAGTCTCCAAAATCTGGTAGAAATCCTTCCCAGAAGAGCAGGAGCTGTTATAGCTGCGAAGGGACCGACTCCATATTAATCTCTATGGATGTAGAATGGGAGGTCAGAAAAGCTCTTGTAGGTGTAATGTGGAGGGGGCACATACTTTTCTCCACACAGTGTATTTCCATATACGTTGCTAAGATCAGATGTCGGTTTTACATTAAGTAATGCGCAGTAAGAACATATCAATCGGCTGCGGAACCCTTCGGAATGTTGCACAGCTTCTTATTCTGGAGTTGCCGTGGTAACAGGTCATCATCCCCGCTCCTCATACCACAAGGCCCTTCTGAGTTGGCAAGTTTTGTGAAATCGTTCTGAGGCATCTGCCGGCTCCTCGAGTTACTATTAGCACCGAGGTTACGAAAAAAGCCCTTTCACTCATTAACACCCGTCACCTCTATACAGAAAAGCTTTGCATATAATCGACATTACTGGAGGTTACCACGGATACGACATATCACTAATTACTTCTAGGAAATATTCCAGTAGGATAGATCTGCATCACAAAGTCCTATACTGAACCTAAATATATAGAATAATTATAGCAAAGTAGACTTGCTGTCAATGTCTCCAAATGTCCCATGTCAAGTCGCCGTGTTGGCAGATGCATAAATGTAGTATGTAGTAATATGAGTGGGAGTCATATTCTCAAATTTAGCTATGTTTTCGATCTCGTGAAATCTGCTACCGACTGTTTGCGGCTGAGAAGCAGAATGTTATTTACATCAGATAAAGCATACCGCCCTCAATACACGGGCATATGCTCTTGCTTCTGCCATAAATACCATACTTTGGCAATCTATGTATGGCAACTCAATAAGATGTTATTTTGATATCTATATTTGTATTTAATAGACAAAAAAGCCAGAAAATGATGCGCAATGTAAATACTAATTAATAACAACCACATATTTAGTTGTCAGCATATGGTATAGGTAGATAATGCAGCAATAGAATACAAAATCACAAATACCATCCTTAAGTACACATAAATAATTCTGCTATACAGTACACATAACAAAAACAACCATAGCATATACATAAATAATGCTGCTATACAGTACAAATAACAAATACTACCCTTCTGTACACATTAATAATTCTGCACTACAGTATGGTAACAAATATTAAGGACACAAATAACGCTGCCTTACAGTATTCATGTGAAATATCACCATACAGTACACATAGATAAATCTACTATACAGTACCCATGACATATACAACCATAGAGTATGCATGACAAAATCTGACATACAGTACACATAACAAATACAATCAGAGTATACGTAAAAAATTCTGACACAGTACATATAACAAATACAACCATAGAGTATACATAAAAATGCTGCTATACAATAATATTATGTAATGCTCCTATATAATGCACATAAAAATACCACCTTACAGTACACATAAATAAATGTACCATACACTTTACATAACAAATTCTACCATATATTTAAATAATTGTGCCCTATAGTAAAAATTACAAATATCACCACACAGTACACATAAATAATGCTGACATACAGTTTACAAGTCAAATATCGCCATATAGTACACATTAATAAATCTACCATCCAGTACGCATAATAAATAATGCTACCATTTACTACACATAACAAGTAGCATCATACCGTACACATAAATAATCCTTTTATACAAGTTGCTGTGTGAATGCAATTAGATAACACAGCACATATAACAAATACCTACATACAGTACACATAAATAATTCTGCCATAAAGTACACGCAACGTACACATACATAATTCTGTCATACAGTTCACATAACTAATACTGCCATATAGTACACAAATAATCCTGCCGTACGGTCCATGTAATAAATACTGCCATAGAGTACACATAAATAATGCCATGATATGCAAAGATTGATCGTGTTAACATTGCCTTCAGAGGGTCCTATATCATAACTATTATTAATATTGAAAGCGACATTATTTCCAGGCTGCTGTACATGTGAAGAGGGTTTTCATATATAAAAATCAAAGAAAGTACAATAAATTTGAAATAACAGTACAGAGGGAGAGAGGACCTTTCCTGCCGGACCTACAATCTATAACATATCAAGGAAGGAAACAGTAGGTTAAAGGAGATACTACAGGGTGGGCCATTTATATGGATACACCTAAATAAAATGGAAATGGTTGGTGAGCTTCCTGTTTGTGGCACATTAGTATATGGGAGGGGGGAAAACTTTTCCAGATGGGTGGTGACCATGGCGGCCATTTTTAAATTGGGCATTTTGGATCCAACTTTATTTTTTTCAATGGGAAGAGGGTCATGTGACACATCAAACTTATTGAGAATTTCATAAGAAAAACAATGGTGTACTTGGTTTTAATGTAACTTTATTCTTTCATGAGTTATTTACAAGTTTATGACCACTTATAAAACATGTTCAAAGTGCTGCCCATTGTGTTGGATTGTCAATGCAACCCTCTTCTCCCACTCTTGACACACTGATAGCAACACCGCAGAAGAAATGCTAGCACAGGCTTCCAGTAGCCGATATTTCAGATGCTGCACATCTCATATCTTCACAGCATAGACAATTGCCTTCACATGACCCCAAAAGTAAAAGTCTAAGGGGTCAGATCGGGAGACCTTGGTGGCCATTCAACTGGCCCACGACGACCAATCCACTTTCCAGGAAACTGTTCATGTAGGAATGCTCGGGACCTGACACCCATAATGTGGTGGTGACCATCTTGTTGGAAAAACTCAAGGAACGTGCCATCTTCAGTGCATAAAGAGGGCAACACATCATCATGTAGCAATTTCAGATATCCAGTGGCATTGAGGTTTCCATTGATGAAGAATGGCCCCACTATCTTTGTACCCCATATACCACACCATACCATCAATTTTTGTGTTCCAACAGTCTATCCACTGTGGGTTAGTGTCAGACCAATAGCGGTGGTTTTGTTTGTTAACTTCACCATTCACAAAAAAGTTTGCCTCATCACTGAACATAATGTTCTGTGTAAACTGCGGGTCCTGTTCCAATTTTTGTATTGCCCATTCTGCAAATTCAGTGTGCCGACCTGGGTCATCCTCATTGAGATGCTGCAGCAGCTGGATTTTGTAAGGGTGCCATTTGTGAGTAGCTAATATCCGCTGTAAGGTAGCGCTATTCATCACTCTGGGGTACTCGCTTCACCAGGTCAATTAAAGCACAAATGCAACGTTTTCCGGTAATATGTAGTTGTTATGTTCTGCTACCAGAGCTAAGGAAAGAGAGGAGATCTGTCCCTACGATAGAACGCAGCTGAATCCCTACGATGTAACAGGGAACCTGATCCTGCGATCAGACCTGCTAAAGTCCTAAGCTAGTCTGTACGAAGACCTATAGATGTGGGGGAGGAATCCCTACAAGTACTAAGGACTGGGAGGAATATGGGACACCTCCTAACAGAAATAGCAGCAGACAGACGAACAAACAAAATATATAGAACAAAGAGGTCAGTAAACCAAGCAAACTAACAGAGCAAGACACAGAGCACAGGCTAGCTAGAAAGTAGATATACAATGAAGTCCAGCAAAGCCAGAAGGGCGGAGCAGGATTAAATAGGCCAACAAGGTCATGTGACCAGCAAAGGAAAAAAAACCTAACAGCAAGGTTCTAACAGTACCCCCCCTTCTAAGAGGATCCTCCGGATCCCCTAGGACCAGGCTTATCAGGAAATCTCCTGTGAAACGCTCTGATAAGTCTGGACGCGGAAACATCATCTGACCTCACCCAAGAGTTATCCTCGGGTCCGAAACCTTTCCAGGCCACAAGATACTGCAAACTACCTCTATACCGTCTAGAGTCAAGGATGCGAGAAATTTCATATTCCCCGTCCTCCACCACCGGAGGAACAGAGGCAGAGGCGTCACCATCCGACACAACAGCTTTTTTTAACAGAGAGACATGAAAGACCGGATTAATTCTCCAGGAGGTAGGAACCTCCAACCTAACAGCAGATTGGTTGACAACCTGAAGCACCTTAAAGGGCCCTACAAACTTGGGACCCAATTTCTTAGAAGGAATCCTCAACCGCAGATTCCTAGAGGACAACCAAACCATGTCACCAACAGCGAACAAAACCTCCTGTCGTTTCCTATCAAAGTAGTCTTTAGATTTTCTGTTGGCCTCCTGAAGATTACCACGCACATCCGTCCAAACTCTTTCCAAATCACCGGAAAAATTCTCCTCCTCAGGCACGGCAGATCCCAACTTGGAGAACGACCCAAACGACGGATGTCTCCCAGAACAACAAAAAAAAGGCGAACAACCAGCAGAAGAAGATGTATGATTGTTCAGAGCAAATTCGGCAAGTGGCAGAAACTCAGACCACCCCTCTTGATTGTCTGCCACAAAACAACGCAAGAACTGCTCAACATCCTGGTTTTTCCTTTCTGTCTGGCCATTAGATTCAGGATGATATCCGGACGAAAACGACAAATGAATTCCCAACCTGTCACAAAAGGCACGCCAAAAACGAGCCACGAACTGAGGACCCCTATCAGAAACAATGTCAGTAGGAACGCCATGAAGTCTGACAATTTCCTTGACAAAGGCCTTAGCGAGAGTTTTAGCGCAGGGCAGTTTGATGAAGGGAACCAAGTGACACATCTTACTAAAACGGTCCACGACCACCCAGATGACAGTAAAACCCTCAGAGGGGGGAAGATCAGTTATAAAGTCCATAGCCAAATGTGTCCAAGGAGCACTGGGGACCTCCAAAGGACAAAGCAACCCCGCAGCAGGAGTATGTGAGGACTTAGATCTAGCACATACAGTACATTGGCGTACCCACTTAATGACTTCCTTCTGCCATCCAGGCCACCAAAAACTGCGACCCACCAGTCTCTTGGTCTCAGAGATTCCGGGATGACCTGCCAACCGAGATTCGTGACACTCAACAAACAAATCTCTCCTAAAGGTCCCAGGCACAAACAACCTCCCATGAGGAGTGTTAGATGGGGCATTCTCCTGAGCTTTAAGAATCTCATCTTCCAAAACGGAGTCTAAAGCAGCTATCACAACACCTTCTTGTAAAATGTTTTCCTCTTTCTCAGCACCGACTATGGGAGAAAAACTGCGAGACAAGGCATCCGCCTTAACATTCTTAGTACCAGGGATGTAAGTAACGGAGAAATTAAACCGCGAGAAAAACAGTGCCCACCTAGCCTGACGGGCATTCAGGCGCTTGGCAGCGTCAAGATATATCAGATTTTTATGATCCGTAAGAACCTGAACGGGAAATTCCGCACCTTCCAAGAAGTGGCGCCAGTGTTCAAATGCGAGTTTAATAGCCAATAATTCCCGATTACCAATATCGTAATTCAATTCAGTCTCCGAAAATTTTTTTGAAAAAAAAGGCACAGGGATGTAATCCATCCCCGTTATCCTGAGACAATACTGCGCCAACCCCCACAGAGGAAGCATCAACCTCAACCAAAAACGGCCTAGTAACATCAGGCTGCATAAGGATGGGAGCAGAGGTGAACCTCTCCTTGAGATACACAAAAGCTTCAATGGCCTCAGAAGACCACTGAACCGCATCAGCACCTTTCCTGGTGAGATCAGTCAGAGGTTTGACAATACTAGAAATTTTTTTTATGAATTTTCTATAGTAATTGGCGAAACCCAAAAACCTCTGTATCGATTTCAAACCAATAGGCCTAGGCCATTCCTGCACAGCCTGAACCTTAACCGGATCCATCTCAAAACCTTTGCTGGAGATAATGTAGCCCAAAAAACTAATTCTCTGTACAGCGAACTCACATTTCTCCAGCTTAGCAAAAAGCGAATTGTCCATTAATAACTGTAATACCTCACGCACGCTCCGCCAATGAGACTCCAGATCTGGCGAATAAATCAAAATGTCATCCAAATACACAACCACATTTTTACCGATCAAAGGTCTAAGGATGTCATTAATCAGATTCTGAAAAAAATGCAGGAGCATTAGTAAGACCAAAAGGCATAACCAGATTCTCAAAATGACCCACAGGAGTGTTAAAAGCAGTCTTCCATTCATCACCCTCCTTCATGCGCAACAGATTGTATGCCCCCTTAAGGTCAATTTTAGAGAACCACTTGGCCCCCAATAACTGGTTAAACAGATCAGGAATCAATGGCAGTGGGTAAGGATTGCGTACCGTAATTTTGTTAATCTCACGAAAATCCAGACAAGGACGTAAACCGCCGTCCTTTTTTTTTACAAAAAAAAATCCAACCGCCACAGGAGACTTAGAGGGCCTAATGTGACCGGCGGCCAAACTTGTCTGTATGTATTCCTCCAAAGCCTTCCTCTCAGGAATAGTAAGGTTAAATAAACGACTCTTAGGAAGAGTCGCTCCAGGGACAAATTCAATAGAACAATCATAGTCTCTATGGGGAGGCAAAACCTGCGATTCCTTCTCAGAAAAAACTCTCCAAAAATCCTGAATAGGAACAGGCAATTCTCCCCTATCCAAAGCTGCAATACGCCCGTTACAACACTTGTCATAACATTTATGGCTCCAGGATTTAATTTCACTGGTAGACCAATCCAGTACAGGATTGTGACATTTTAACCAGGGCAATCCCAATATTACTGGAGAAGGCAAGTTATTCAACACTACCAAATCCAATTTCTCATGGTGAACACCATTAATAGTGAGAGGAAATTCACAGACCTTGAGAGTAATATTCTTCAAAGGGGAGCCATCCACAGAAACCACAGCAATGGGGGATGATAAAGGTTCAGGTTTTAAATTGAGTTTTTCCACGAATCCCCCATCAATTACATTCAGTGTAGACCCGCAATCAACAAACACCCGAAATTCCATTAATTTTTCCTGAGCAATCGTGGAAGCAGCTAAAAATATACCCTTGGAATTTAAACAGGCAATACGGGCATGACTGACCATTTTTTTTTCTTTCTTCATACGAAGCTCACAGCCTTTAATCAAATGACCAGATTTTCCGCAATAGAAACACAAGCCTTTCGAAAAACGACGGTCTTTTTCTTGAGAGCGAGGTGCCACCGATCCAATCTCCATCGGTTCACCACTGTTAGTACACACATTCTCATAACCAGAAACTGACATAGCAGAGGATTTGCTCTCATTAACCCTAGCACGCAGTCTTCTATCCACCCGTATAGCTAATTGCATAGCCTGTTGCAAATCCTCAGGTGTAGGATAAGCAATTAGCAGGTCTTTAACCCTTTCACTGAGCCCAGCAAGAAATAGACTTTTCAGAGCAGAATCGTTCCACCCTGTTTGAGTCGACCAACGACGAAAATGTGTACAATATTTTTCGACATTACCTGATCCTTGTTTTAAACGTCTCAACTCAGTCTCAGCTGATGCGACACGGTCAGGATCATCATATAATAGTCCCAAAGCAGAAAAAAAACTATCCACTGATCTGAAGCATGTATCACTAGGTTGCAAAGAAAAGGCCCACTCCTGAGGCTCTTTGCGCAAAAGTGACATTATGAACCCTATGCGCTGGGATTCATCCCCAGAGGACTTGGGTCTCAAACGAAAATACAATAAGCAAGCATTTTTAAATGAAAAAAAATTCTCGATGTTCACCAAAAAATAAATCCGGCAAACATACCTTAGGCTCCAAGAAATGTGCTCCAGAACAGTTACTCACGTGCTGACGGAGCTCGGCCACTTCCAGAGAGAGTCCCTGCAGGCGATGAGCCAAATCCTGAACCGACACCATGATGGAACAGAAAAATCTTTCCTTAGAGAATTTGCTGGCTGGACTTACTGTTATGTTCTGCTACCAGAGCTAAGGAAAGAGAGGAGATCTGTCCCTACGATAGAACTCAGCTGAATCCCTACGATGTAACAGGGAACCTGATCCTGCGATCAGACCTGCTAAAGTCCTAAGCTAGTCTGTACGAAGACCTATAGATGTGGGGGAGGAATCCCTACAAGTACTAAGGACTGGGAGGAATATGGGACACCTCCTAACAGAAATAGTAGCAGACAGACGAACAAACAAAATATAAAGAACATAGAGGTCAGTAAACCAAGCAAACTAACAGAGCAAGACACAGAGCACAGGCTAGCTAGAAAGTAGATATACAATGAAGTCCAGCAAAGCCAGAAGGGCGGAGCAGGATTAAATAGGCCAACAAGGTCATGTGACCAGCAAAGGAAAAAAAACCTAACAGCAAGGTTCTAACAGTAGTCCAGCAGTTTATTACACATCATAAACCGCACATAACGTAGTCCATCTCAGTGGCTCGCAGGAATGTTACACATGTATCCTAGAGCCTTTTCAGTGGCAGCTATGCCCGCTTGGCTTCAAATAGAGACTTCAGCAAGGTACAGCAACAATATTCACTTATAGCGCCGATTTACCTTTGCTGGGTCTCAGCTGCTTCTATCAGCTCGGTTCTGCCACAGCTGTGGCTTTAAGGCTTCCCAGACGTAGTCTCCATGCCATGTGCCTTCCAAGGCTACTGGTATCTCAAACACAGGGATCCAGCCTCTGCCTTCCAGGCTAGTGCAGTCCCACACAGGGACCAGGCCTCTTGCCTCACCAGGCCACTCTCTCCTTGTCTGTTTCAAACCACCAGGATTTATATATCCTTCTGTGCACACAGGACCTGTGATGATGTCACAGTCATGTGATCAGTCACCTGAGGGGGAGGTAAATAGTCAGCACCCCCTGGACATTTTAGCAATGCAGCAAGCCGCTGCATTACACCGCCGAAGGGATGTTGGACTGATGCCACTCTTCAGTGACATGCAGCAAGTGCTACGTTGTAGCCTCTTGCTGAATGAAGCTGGGACAGCCACTGATTTTCTTCATTAGTGACAGTTTTCTTGCGTCCACATTTTGGCAAATCCAACACTGAACCTGTTTCACAAAATTTGGCAAGCAGTTTGCTAACTGTAGCATGGGAGATGTGTGGTCTCGTAGGGTGTCTTGCATTGAAATCTGCTGCAATGACCCGGGTATTGCGTTCACCAGACATCAACACAATTTCTATCCGCTCCTCACGTGTTAACCTCTGCGACATGTCAATGGCTGTAAACAAAGAGAAACTTGTAAATAACTCATGAAAGAATAAAGTTACATTAAAACCAAGCACACCATTGTTTTTCTTATGAAATTCTCAATAAGTTTGATGTGTCACATGACCCTCTTCCCATTGCAAAAAATAAAGTTGGATCCAAAATGGCCGACTTCCCGCACCAGCACCGAGTCTCCTGAGGCTTACGTGACATTGTTATGCCACATTAGCACTGCAGCCAATCAGAAATGCACACACAAGGTTGCAGCAGGCCGGTTACTCAAAAGAGGAGCTTTGGATGCCGGCAGGTAGGATGCGGTTCACAGCGCTCCTATCCAGCGATCATGGCCAAATAACATGCACCCGAGTCCTGCGCATCGATTTGCTGAGTGCAGCATGGGAGAAATCAGAGCAAGAGATCAGCGACATAAACGCTAGGCAGAAAGATCAGCGTTCATGGAGGAGTGGAGGAGCTGAGCAGGGCCTGTTAGTACAGAGTTACAGTAGTTCAGATGGGAATGATTAGGGCCCTGATTTGTGTTTCAGTGGTGTAATCTTTGATTCCACTTATCTGTGCTGTAAATAAGATCCCACATTTTATAATAAGCTGTTATAATAGGATTTATTATTCATCTGCCTGCCGAAAAACACTCCTTACTATATGTTCATTTTTCACTGGAATGAAGTTCTCACCATGTGCTCTGCATTTCCACATATCATATTCTTCAGTCTCATCTGCACTCACACTTCACCTCATCCGAGGAGGTGCCAGACACCCATTTGAGAATCTTTGAATACAATAGTGAATGGGAAGCCTTTTTCTCTGGGGAACGGAGTCATTAGAGGAGGAAATTACCGTGTAATGTGCAGTGAATTATAAGAAAGCATTTACTTACTACTTTCTGCTCTTTCCTTTAAGACTTTAAAAATAGAAAAAAAATCTGAAAAAAAACATTAAAAAAGATATTATTTTTAATGCTAAAATAGAAGACATAAGACCACAGGACCGCTCATGCAGCCCCACATAAGGACAATACCACTGCTGTATTTCACTGCAGGCACCATGCATCTAGAAAAAAGAATTTGGAAAAATGTATGATGCCTACAGAGAAACATGGTGGTGGCCGTGTCCTTTCATTGCTTTGCAGCATTTTTTCCACACCTGCCTAAAATTTTTCCACAGTACTGTCTATAGATAACTCAAAATCAACCATTCATAATAAGCGATGATCCCAGCTCTCGTTCTCCTCCCCCTCCCTGCATAGTGTCCACTGCACAGGTCACAGAACATGCTCACTAAACTATGGAATAGAAGTCAACTTTATTTCTCAGTGCCAGATGTAATACTCATCTCCGGAACTTCTGTGGCTGTAAAATGGCTGCACCTATAATCATGTGGAGTAATAAAAATAAATTAATATAAATATATATAAAGAAACTGGTTCACTATAGATTTATAATAAGTGGCACTTAGTACTGGGCTAAAATACAAAACCTGTAACAGCGCCACCACTCAGTATGCATCATTTATAATACTGGTGTTTTTTTGTATGTAGCAGAGGGGTATTTGGGACCCCTCAATCACAAGGACCTGGGCGTACAACTGCTATCCACCCTTCTATACCTTCCCTTTGCACTGTACTGAGCTGATAATGTAGCTGCGTAATAACAATGGCTCATAAACCTCGACCGCCAGAGAATATATGATTAATGTCAAGAGATTAATCTAGCAGAGGGAAGGTCAAGAGATCATTTTCTCTAAATATAGGAACATCACGAATACAGGATTAATTGCTTGCCCCAGTCACATCAGTGGAGGAGGTTAATCATATGCAACGGGGACGCTGAAAACTGTAGCCTGAATCATCAGATAAGAAGCCATGTTAAAAAGAAAAAGTCTAATAATATTCAGTAAATTAAAAAACTTACAAAAGACAATTCAAAAGTATAAGAAGTCAAGTGACTAGTGGCTAGTGACTATTGATTGTCACATAATCTTTTGCCAGAAAGATATAAAAGAAATTGAAGAATAAAAGTTGATTGAAGAAGATATGTCAAGGAGGTAAGAAGTAGAGAAGCATATGTAACTTAGGGGGAGATTTGTGTAATGTTTTTGGGGTGTACAGCCCTCAGAGGGGGCAGGACTTAAAAGAAAACTGTCAAGGGGGTGTATCCCTATAATTTAATAGGAGCGTTTTTCGGCCTCCTAATCACATTTTTAATGATCTCCTTATTACATATTTTTATTATTATGTAGTTTGTGCAAAACTGATATTTAATCCTGGTACACGGTCACCCGGACTTGTCCAAGAAGGCTGTCACTCATCCCAGCAGTGAGAAGGTATCACGCCCAGAATGATTTGATTGACATCGCAGTGAGAACACAGAGAAGAAGTAGAAACGGCTGAAAGTCCGCAAAGCCTTTCCACTAGAGCATTGTACAGATTCACTCTCTCAGGTAAGCATTAGGTAGCGTTCACACAGGCAGTGCGGTTTGGTCCAAACAGGTGCAGTTTTATTGCTTTCATAAAACTCCAAGGGTTTAAAACGAAAAAACAACCTATTCTGGCCACAAAGGTATCTGGGCAAATATACATTTATTTAGCATGGCACATATACGTCAGTGCGGGCTCACCCGAACAGATTACAGTTCTTTCTCCTGGAGCAAACTTTATACACAGAAGAGGTACGGTCCTACCATTTTTGGAATCCTTTGCAGCCTGAGTTCCAGCAGTTTCCAGCACCAAACAGAAGTGTTCAACTCCACGTATAGTTCATATTGAAAAGCCTGCAGCTTCCAAACGATTCTCTGCTGCTCCAACACACAGACTGCTCAGCTTTTCTAGTTGACTCATGCATTCTCCATTCAGAGTGAGATCCTTACATGTCTCTCTCAGCCACAGCTTACATTTTGGCTGGTCACTCACCAGCAGCACACTTGACTCTGCTCAACATCCAACAAACTGGCACACCTAGTGAATCAGGAGTGCCAGCTCCCCCAGCAGTTAGGAAGTCAGCTGACTGAGGAGTAGTGTGCTCCTGAAGATAAAAAAAATTAAACAACTTCTTTAACCTAAATGGTTCTCAAGCTAGCCTTTTACAATACAGTGGTGTAACTTGGTGTTTCTGCAAAACCTGTAATAGGCCCAATCTGCCATATGCTTATAATAGAATACTGGTATCTTCTTAACTTGCAGTGGAACCATTGGGTTTCTTCAGGCCAAGGGCACAAGTTGGACTGCTCACCTCTTATAGCTATGGTGTAGTGATGAGAGCCTGGCTAGTGCAGAGGCATTTTTCTATCCCGCCCCTCTTCTTTAGTGTCGTTTTTTTTATTTGGGCAACAGTATATTGCATATGTCCTTGTGTGGCTTGTCATAAAAAACAGTAGACAGGTTTCATTGTAGGAGGCCAGAGCGAAATTGAGAAAGTTATTAGAAAATCTTGTCTCAAGACAATGATAAGAAACAGCAACTTTCCTTGTGTTTTGTTTTCCACATTGTCTTAACTTCATTTATTTTAATAGACAGCAGCCGGCAACGCACACATAGAGTTGTCAGCCTGATGTATGGATGTGTCAGCGCAACTTCATAGACTTGTCATACGCAGTGTGAACAGAACGGTGACTGAAACTACTTCTGACGGGCAGTTTGTCGGGATATTAATGTATTCTCTGTATTGTCCCTCCAAGTACATCAGCTGCAAAGTGAGAGAAATGACTTTGAGAGATGAACAGTGGTAAAACTTGCATAATATATAATATACACTGCTCAAAAAAATAAAGGGAACACTTAGACAACACAATGTAACTCCAAGTCAATAACACTTCTGTGAAATCTACCTGTCCAGTTATGAAGCAACACTGATTGTGAATCAATTTCTCCTGCTGTTGTGCAAATGGAACAGACAACTGGTAGAAGTGATCGGCAATTAGCAAGATACCCCCTATAAAGGAGCGGTTCTGCAGGTGGTGACCACAGACCATTTCTCTGTTCTCATCATTTCTGGCTGTTGTTTTGGTCACTTTTTCATTTTGCCATTGCTCTCACCCCTAGAGGTACAGTAGCGGTGTCTACAGTACAACCCACAGAAGTTGCTCAGGTAGTGCAGTTCATCCAGGATGGCACATCAGTGCGAGCTGTGGCAAGAAGGGTAGCTGTGTCTGTCAGCACAGTGTCCAGAGCATGGAGCAGATACCAGGAGATGTGGAGGGAGCCATAGGAGGGCAACAACCCAGCAGCAGGACCGCTACCTCCGCTTTTGTGCAAGTAGAAACAGGAGGAGCACTGCCAGAGCCCTGCAAAATGACCTCCAGCAGGCCACAAATGTGCAGGTGTCTGCACAAACGGTTAGAAACCGACTCCATGAGGGTGGTATGAGGGCCCGACGTCCACAGATGGGGGTTGTGCTCACAGCCCAACACCGTGCAGAAAGTTTGGCATTTGCCACAGAACACCAGGATTGGCAAAGTCGCCACTGGTGCCCTGTGCTCTTCACAGATGAAAGCAGGTTCACACTGAGCACATGTGACAGACGTGACAGAGTCTAGAGACGCCGTGGAGAACGATCTGCTGCCTGCAACATCCTTCAGCATGACCAGTTTGGCAGTGGGTCAGTAATGGTGTCTGGTGGCATTTCTTTGGAGGGCCGCACAGCCCTACATGTGCTCGCCTGAGGTAGCCCGACTGCTATTAGGTACCGAGATGAGATCCTCATACCCCTTGTGAGACCATATGCTGGTGCGGTTTGCCTGGGTTCCTCCTAATGTAGGACAATGTCAGACCTTATGTGGCTGGAGTGTGTCAGCAGTTCCTGCAAGATGAAGGCATTGAAGCTATGGACTGGCCCGCCCGTTCCCCAGACCTGAATCCGATTGAGCACATCTGGGACATCATGTCTCGCTCCATCCACCAACGTCACGTTGCACCACAGACTGTCCAGGAGTTGGCGGATGCTTTAGTCCAGGTCTGGGAGGAGATCCCACAGGAGACCATCCGCAACCTCATCAGGAGCATGCCCAGGCGTTGTAGGGAGGTCATACAGGCGCGTGGAGGCCACACACAATACTCAGCCTCATCAGTAGCATGCCCAGGCGTTGTAGGGAGGTCATACAGGCACGTGGAGGCCACACACAATACTGAGCCTCATTTTGACTTGTTTTAAGGACATTACATCAAAGTTGGATCAGCCTGTAGTGTGTTTTTCCACTTTAATTTTGGGGGTGACTCCAAATCCAGGCCTCCATTGGTTAATAAATTTGATTTCCATTGATGATTTTTGTGTGATTTTGTTGTCAGCACATTCAACTTTGTACAGAACAAAGTATTCAATGAGAATATTTCATTCATGCAGATCAAGGATGTGTTATTTGAGTGTTCCCTTTATTTTTTGAGCAGTGTATATATATACAGTACATTTACACAGTGGCACCCCTGTTAAAATGCCAGGTTTCTGTCATGTAAAAGAATCATACAAAGAAGAAGAATTTCAGAACTTTTTCCATCTTTACTTATGTTTGTACAAATCCATTTAAAAATAAACAAATATTTTTGGATGGAAAAAGAAAAATGAAGGACTAAAATAATTTGGTTGCATAAATACGCACACCCTTAAATTAATACTTTGCTGAAGTACCTTTTGAACTTATGATAGCGTTCAGTCTCTTTGGATGGGAGCCTATCAACATAAGGCTATGTTGTCATGCTGATCTTATGCGATTAATGCGCGGATGGTACCCTGGTCTGGAGAAGATACCATAGTATCTGTAAGTAAAAAAGAATTAAAATAAAATATAACCTTATACTCATCTTCCAATGGCCCCGCTCTGCTCCCGGCGTCGCTGCTGGCTCCGTGGCAGGTACCAGTAATGTAAAAGGACCTTCCATGACATCAGCGACCACTGGTGCTGGCGGTTGCGTGACCTGTCACATGACCGTTGACTGACGTCATGGAAGGTCCTTTTACATTACCGGTACCCACCGCGGAGCCAGCAGCGACGCCGGGAGCAGACCGAGGCTGCCGGAAAGGTGAGTATAAGGTTATTTTTTATTTTTTATGTTTTAATTTTTTTTTTTTTTAACATTATGTTGGTCACGAAATATAAATCCATGCCGGTTGCATGGATTTAGAGTGGGTACGGAAAGTATTCAGACCCCTTTCGTTGCAGCCATTTGGTAAATTCTAAAAAGATCATTTTTTTCCTCATTAAAGTACACTCTGCACCCCATCTTGACTGAGAAAATCAGAAATGTAGAAATTTTTGCAAATTTATTAAAAAAGAAAAACTGAAATATCAAGTCTGAGGTCCAGAGCACTCTGGAAGAGGTTTTCATCCAGGATATCTCTGTACTTGGCCGCATTCATGTTTCCTTCAATTGCAACCAGTCGTCCTGTCCCTGCAGCTGAAAAACACCCCATAGCATGATGCTGCCACCACCATGTTTCACTGTTGGGATTGTATTGGGCAGGTGATGAGCAGTGCCTGGTTTTCTCCACACATACCGCTTAGAATTATCATCAAAAAGTTCTATCTTCGTCTCATCAGACCTAGAGAATCTTATTTCTCATAGTTTGGGAGTCCTTCATGTGTTTTTGAGCAAACTCTATGCTGGCTTTCATATGTCTTGCACTGAGGAGAGACTTCCGTCGGGCCACTCTGCCATAAAGGCCCGACTGGTGGAGGGCTGCAGTGATAGTTGACTTTGTGGAACTTTCTCCAATCTCCCTACTGCATCTCTGGAGCTCAGCCACAGTGATCTTGGGGTTCTTCTTTACCTCTCTCACCAAGGCTCTTCTCCCACGATTGTTCAGTTTGACTGGACGGCCAGGTCTAGAAAGACTTCTGGTGGTCCCAAACTTCTTCCATTTAAGGATTATGGAGGCCACTGTGCTCTTAGGAATCTTGAGTAATGCAGAAATTCTTTTGTAACCTTGGCCAGATTTGTGCCTTGCCACAATTCTGTCTCTGAGCTCCTTGGGCAGTTCCTTTGAGCTCATGATTCTCATTTGGTCTGACATGCACTGTGAGCTGTGAGGTCTTATATAGACAGGTGTGTGCCTTTCCAAATCAAGTCCTATCAGTTTAATTAAACACATTTGGACTCCAATGAAGGAGTAGAACCATCTCAAGGAGGATCACAAGGAAATGGACAGCATGTGACTTAAATATGAGTGTCTGAGCAAAGGGTCTGAATACTTATGACCATGTGATATTTCAGTTTTTCTTTTTTAATAAATTTGCATAAATTACTACATTTCTGTCTTTTCCAGACGAGATGGGGTGCAGAGTGTACTTTAATGAGAAAAAAAATTAAATTTTTAGAATTTACCAAATGGCTGCAATGAAACAAAGAGTGAAAAAGGGGTCTGAATACTTTCCGTACCCACTGTATATTGTGTGACCAACTTTCAAGCACTTTTCCAAGTGATGCTAATATCACTTGGAAAAGTGCTTGACAAAAGCATGCGAAATCGCATGCTAAAAAAGCTTCACAAACGCTTGTCCCTGGCAGAAAAAACGCATGTAAAATCCGCATGTACAATCCGCATTTTTATTTTTCTGCCAGGGAGATGCAGAAACGCTCAGGAAAAATCCGTAGCATTTCTGCATCGTGGGCACATAGCCTAACACATAATCTTTGCCCACTCTTTCTTGCAGCAGCTCCAAATCAGTCACATTGTAAGGATATCTCCTGTGTACAGCGCCCTCTTCAGGTCACCCTCAGATTTTCAATTGGATTCAGGTTTATGCTCCGGCTGGGCTATTCCAAAATTGCAATCTTATTCTGGCAAAGCCATTCTTTTTTGATTTGGAGGTCGCTTAGGATCATTGTCATGCTAAAAGGTAAAATTTGTCTTCATCTTCAGCTTTTTAGCAGAGGCCTGAAGGTTTTAACGAAAAATTCACTCATGTTTGGAACTGTTCATAATTCCCCACACCTTGACTAAAGCCCTAGTTTTAACTGCTGAAAAACAGACCCAAAGCATAATGCTGCCTCCACCATGCTTCACTATGGGCATAGTGTTATTTTGGTGCAGTGTTGTCTTTGCGCCAAACAAATAACTTTTGGAAATATGGGCAAAAAGTTCAACCTCTGGTCTTATAATACCATAACATGTTTCCCACATGCTTTTTTTCAGATGTGATGTAGGTTTTGGCAAAACATAGCTGGACTTGGATGATTTTTTTTGTAAGAAGAGACGTCCGTCTTGCCACCTTACCCAACAGGCCAGACATATGAAGAATACAGGAGATTGTTGTCACATGAAATACACAACCTAGTACTTGCCTGTATTCCTGCAGCTTCTTTAGTGTTGCTGATGGCCTCTTAGTAGCCTCCAAAAACAATTTTCTTCTTGTCTTTTCAACAATTTTTGAGGGACGTACAGTTATAGGTAATGTCACTGTTGTGCCAAATTTAAGACTTTTCTTGATGACATCATCACAGTGCTCCGTGATATATTTAATGCCTTTGAAAAAAAATTGTACCCCTCTCCTCACGGATAACTTTCAACAATGAGATCCCTTTACTGTGTTGTAAGCTGTTACAGAGCATGGCTTTTGCTTAAAAATGCAACTAAGAAAATGTAGAAAAATCCTCCTAGAACAACTAAACTTTATATGGGATTAATCAGAATCACTGTAAATGATGTCAGCTGTGTACTGACTACTATACAACATATATATATGTGATTGGCTAATTCTGACCACACCGCATCCCAAATTATAAGAGGGTGTTCATACTTATGCAGCCACATTATTTTAGTTGTTTATTTTTATTTTCCCCCTCAAAATAATTTCAGTTTGTTTCTCATTGGGTTTGTACAGATTATGTGTGTCACTAAAGATGGGAAAAGTTCTGAAATGATTGTTCTTGGTTTGATTTTTATTTGTACATGACAGAAACTTGGCATTTTAACAGGGGTGTGAAGACTTTTTTTATATCCACTGTATATATGCAAATATACTGCTTAAAACAGAAGATTCTTTTTAGAATTTATTGATATAAATTTTGTAATTCCTTGAGAACAAAATGGTCAGTGGTCATTTGAGAGCCAAATTCTAAGTTACCCCAAAAATCAAAGTAAAGAATGAAAATCAAAAGCGGGTCCAATTTGCATGAATTTCATCACATCAACTCATAGTGTGACTCAGTAGTGTGTATGATCCTCACGTGCCTAGGTGTACTCCCGTCTTTGTCTGGGCATGCTGCTGATGAGATGGCCAGTGGTGTCCTCAGGAATCTCCTTCTAGATCTCGAACAGGGTATCAGAGGCTCCTGAACAGTCTGTGGCGATACTTGGTTGCATTGGATGGACTTATTCATCATGTCCCAGAGGTTGTTAATTAGATCAGTTCTGGGGAACATGAGGGCCAGTCACCTACATTAATGCCTTCAACATCCAATTATTGCTTACATGGCCTGAACACACGAGGCTGGGCATTGTCCTGCAACCGGAGGAACTCTGCACCCGCTGCATTCGCGTAAAGGTCTGACAATTTGTTGATGGTTTTTTGGGCAAGAAACTGAAAAGAACTTAAAAAAGGATAAAAAAAAGGTAATGGAAATATATATATATATATATATATATATATATATATATATATATAAACCTGCATTTTATAAGTATTTCAGTAGAACCAGTGTTTGTTTCACTAAATCTTTTACTTCCAGCTCAAAACAGAATTCTCTGTTTTTGGATTTATCCGTTAAATCTTCAGTAGAAAGTCGGCTACACAGGAGAGTTCTTTATAAGAGCAGACAATGCAGACAGCTCCTCGCAACCTGCGAATGTAGGACTATTATTAGAAACTTTTGTTCTCTGCATCCTTCAGTGACTGACACCGGGAGCTGACACCTTACCGAAAGTTTGGGAAAACTAAAAAAAGAGTTTGGAAAAGCTGATAAATGACGGAACAGATGACTGATTGGCAGTGTATGAAGTGTGCGGGGTAAAAGAAGGAAGAGGATTACATTGTGTGAATTGAATTCATCAACGAAAACATCTATCTATCTACAGTATCTATCTATCATCTATCTATCTATCTATTATCTATCTATCTATCTATTTATCTATCATCTATCTATCTATCTATCTATCTATCTATCTATCTACAGTATCTATCTATCATCTATCTATCTATCATCTATCTATTATTTATTATCTATCTATCATCTATCTATCTATCATCTATCTATCTACAGTAAAGGAAATAAGTATTTGATCCCTTGCTGTTTTTGTAAGTTTGTCATTGACAAAGACACGAACAGTCTATAATTTTAAGGGAAGGTTAATTTTAACATTGAGAGATAGAATATCCCCCAAAAAATTCAAGAAAATCACATTGTATAAATTAGACAATTTTTTTTTGCATTTTGCAGTGAGAAATAAGTATTTGATCCCCTACAAACCATTATGAGTTCTGGCTCCTACAGACCAGTTAGACGCTCCTAATCAACTCGTTACCTGTGTACAAATGGCAGGTATGTAAGAGGAAGCAGTGATACCCTTGAAGAACCATTGCGTGATGTGATATTAATGAGGAAAGACTGCCATCAGCTGGCTGGGCAAAATCAGGTGGAACCAATTTGTACTGGAAGAATTGCAGGAGGAGCAACTTCTTGTGCTGGAACTGGTCAGGTGAGCCCTGTGAGCCAAAACGCAGGGAGATTTGGCACCAGGGAGGAGAGCAGAGCAGATCTGGACCAAGGATGGCGCCGAGGCCAGTGTGACAGGCCTCAGCAGGAAGTGTACACCACTAAGGTGCCGGTCATCGCCTGTCAAGGTCCAAACTACGCCCGGGAAGATCCAGAGTTCCGACTATGTCAGTCATGACCAGAATTTACACCATACACCGGTCAAGTCCCAGAGACCAGATGTCGCCCGTCAACAGCCAAAACCCATTCTTTCTCGCCCCAGGCCCAAGAGACTTCCACCGACGGTCAAGCCGCAAGGAGACAACGATTAGAGAAGCACGCCTGAGGGTGCAGAGGGACAGCGAGAGTAAGCAGGGCCGTCACTTCCAGCTATAATATACGGTACGGGGGTCGGCCGGGATTAGGACAACAGGTTGGGAGGGGGCCAGTTGGTGCGTGGGAGGCTCAACGCGCTTTAATAGAGTTTGTCAGAAAGACTTACGGGCTACCGGGAAACCAGGTGACCCCCACTAGGGCCCGAGCTACAGGAAGAACTTACGTGGTGACTCTCGTGACTGGCTGCACCACCTTTGTAAAGAGAACATTAGCATTAAATAGTGAAAGACTTTCATTGTTATTTCATTCTTATTGTTATTTGGTTCATTGTTGGTTTGCTATGTTATCACTAATTGTTTAGAGATACTGTAAATTACTACTGCATGACTGTTCCTGCTTTGCGTCCTCTGTGCGATGTATCCAGACACCTGCATTACAGGTGCCCGGTCTCGGGGGTACACAACCATGTAACACGATCTCATATCTGTCCATCTATATGTATGTGGATTTCTTTCTTCTCTTCTACCTAGCTAACGAGGCTTCTTGTCGCCCCAGGCGGCAGCGAGTAAATTCAGGCCTGCTCCCTACATTCAGTATAATAACACATAAATGTGTAAGACCTCAGATTTATGAATAAATAAGATTTCACCCGAAGACTTTGACTACATTTATGGCCCGTGGATATTTTTGATTAATAGGAAGAGACTTTTTCTGTTATATGATGGTAACTGAGAAAAATAAGAGGACAATAAAGGTGTTCTGCAGCTTCTTGTAGGTAAATATGGCTGAAATGGAAGAGTCCATAGGACCAGGGCAAGCCACAATGTCATAGAAGGCCCCTCTTCACTTTCTATTTTTATTCCTCGTTTTCCAAGAGCTATAGCTTTTTTTTATTTTTCAGTCCATATCGTGGTATCAGGGCTTGTTTTTTTGCAGTATGAGCTATAGTTTTTATCATTTCCATTTTGGGGTCTATACGACTTTCTAACCTCTTGTTATTCTAGTTTTTGGGAGGCGAAGTTGACCAAAAAAACAGCCATTCTAATCTTTTTTTTTTTTAGTTCCATGTATAAGATAAATATTATAATATATATATTTTATTCATTCGGACAGTGACGCAGATGACGATGCCAAATATGTCGATTTTTTTTTATTTTTTAGATTTTATTTACGTTCCTGGAACGTAGCCAGCATTTGCTCTTATTTTATTCCCGTTGTTCCCCAGCGTATTCCACTTTTTTCTTTTTTTTTAAAGCTGCCATATGGTTCCAGAGATATGGGCCTTTTTCTTTGGTGCTACTATTTAGTTTTTTTTTTTTTTTTACAAGTGGGCGTGGCATTAATTCCCTTTTAGTAAAGGGCATAGAATTAGCACTAAATAAAATGTCCCTTATCTCTAGAACCTTATGGAGGATTTTCCAAAAAAAACAAAAACGGCATACTCAGGGGAGAAGTAGGAATAAAGTAAAAGCTAAAACTGCCGACTTCTGGCCTGGTTACAAGTCCCATTTAAGTACTGCATAACAGTATTATTCTGCACTATGTGGCAGATTGAAAAAAAATCACATAAGGATTACCGAGTGTAGCCTGTTTTTACGGACTATAAAATCCCTTTTACTATGGAGTGCGGCCAGCTCATGCTTCTTGATTTATAAGACATTATTGCTTTTTACCTTTAGCATTTTGCTGTCACAACCTTTCAGTGACCCAGCGAGGCTCACGTTATCATGTGTGATGCCAATACGGCCGAGTTGCCGCTCACACATGGCAGGCATGGTTGGCCTTTCCTACTATGAGGATAAAACCTAATGAATAAAAGTAAATTTTTTCATAGTATCCGGCAAGATTCGCTTAGACGTTTTTTTTTTTGCAATTTTTCGCTGATTTTTGCGACGCTGTGTACACAGTGTTATTTTGGGATTATCTGTCTGCTGAGTCAGCAGAAGCAAAATGAAATGAAACTTTCAGCATTTTGCATTCACCGCGGTTCACAAATATTAACCCGCTGTTACATTAGTTATGAATGACATGCTTCTTTTATCTTGTCCTTGTTGCTAGGGAACAAGCTTCCGTGCGTTCCGTGGGTTGTCCACGGCCTGAATTTATGACAGTAAGATAATCAGAAAAGTGCTGCTGGACTTGAGATATTTTGTACCGTCAGATATTTGTCAAAAACACAAATGTATCTTAGAATTAACCTCTTCTAGAACTTTCATCTTCCTTATTTCATTGCCAGGAGAGGATTGACAGCAGCCTTGGGTTGAACTCCATGGAGAAAAAACTGGTCTCCCTTTAAAAACTTACCGTGTTGGATACCTGGGGGCCCTAAACGGCAGATTACAGACACATAAAGAAAAGAAAAACTTCAAAGGACATAATTAATGTGCGCACAAATTCACAAGAGAAAGCACAATTAGGAAAAAATTCCTGATGCGATGGACTATCCTCAGAAGTCCTTACCCCAGAACATAATTAACATTTATAACAACAGTGGGCATTCTGGGTTCGGCTTGGGTGTTCATGGGTGTTAAGGGGAAAGGCTGAATTGGGGTTGGACCTAAAAGTGTAACCGTCATTTTAATTTTTATTTAAAAAAATCAATATTACACTTGAAAATAATCAACTTTCTGATATATCTTATCAGAGAAATCTGCTTCTTTCTATTCCCATTACAAAGATAAGGGATGACGGTTGCTGCTCATAATATTCTATGGAGAGGGGAGGAGCTAGAGGAAGACATGGACATTCTATGGAGAGGGGAGGAGCTAGAGGAAGACACGGACATTCTATGGAGAGGGGAGGAGCTAGAGGAAGACACGGACATTCTATGGAGAGGGGAGGAGCTAGAGGAAGACATGGACATTCTATGGAGAGGGGAGGAGCTAGAGGAAGACACGGACATTCTATGGAGAGGGGAGGAGCTAGAGGAATACACGGAAATTCTATGGACGGGGAGGTGCTAGAGGCAGACACGGACATTCTATGGAGAGGGGAGGAGCTAGAGGCAGACATGAATATTCTATGGAGAGGGGAGGAGCTAGAGGAAGACACGGACATTCTATGGAGATGGGAGGAGCTAGAGGCAGACATGAACATTCTATGGAGAGGGGAGGAGCTAGAGGAATACATGAACATTCTATGGAGAGGGGAGGAGCTAGAGCAGGGATGTCAAACTCAAATACACCAAGGGCCAAAATTAAAATCTTGGACAAAGTCGCGGGCTAACTTGATATCTATTAAAAAAATGTCTACAATTGAGGAAGTGAAAAACAAAATTAAATGGGTTGTACCACGAATGAAGTACATTTTAATTAATAGATCTTAGATTAAAATAAACACAATCACAAATGGAGCATTCTGGAATAATCTATAATATAACCGGCCAAGCATCCCTCTGTCTGAAGCCTCTACAGAGTCTGGCTCCAGACAGAAGAACTCATGGAGCCGTTACAGGTAAGAGGAGTGTATGGCGCCGGAGATCGCGGTATGCGTAGACACTGAACACATACCGCGATCTCCGGTGCCATACTTACATACTTACCTGACCGGGAGGAGCGTTGCCGCGGCGCCTCTCTTCTGGCCGGTGACTGGGGCAGAGTGAAGGCGTCGGAATCGGTGCATGTGTAGCGCCCCGAGGGTTCGGCCGCTACAGGTGTATTGCACCTCTGCCAGAGGTGTGGTATTCCACTCCCGGGTAAGGATGGAGTATGGACCAGGGCTCAGTTAGCTGCATGCATCACACACACCCCATTTCCGGGGGGCAGCTCAACGGTGCTCCCATTTATATAGTAATGCAGGCACGACAGACCATGTCCCTGGCTGGAGTGGGGAGGGGGGAGGAAAACCCAGTGATGTAGGAGCAGAAGGGGACGGTTTCTGAGCATAGGTAGGAGCTCATTGGTTGCTGGTCACCTGAGCTCACACACTCTGGGGGAAGGTATATAAGGTGGGCACCATCTTAGGACAGTAGTCAGTTCAGACAGTGAGAGGAGAGGAGAAGACAGGGAGCTGCGGCTCAGCCTGAGCTCAGCTCCACTTGGCAGGCCTAGGGTGAAGGCCGGAGCCAGAGAGGAGAGGGGAACAGGAACAGAAAGGAACAGAAACTGAAAGGAACAGAAGAGGAAGAGAAGTACCCAAAGTGTAGAAGGGCTCAGGAACAAGAAGGCAGAAGGGACCCTAAGGACCCAGGAAATTACGGGTGACGGGTCAGGCAAGAAAAGGGTACCGGATCCCAAGTTGGTGGAGGCAAATAATCCTCAGCCAAGAACCGGAGGTCGTGATCATTACTTGGTGCGACCCCCTGCTAAACCTTGCTAGGAAGGCACCATATAGGATAGCGGGAAACGGGGCCCACGTTTACCCACATAGATCCGCGGCAGCTGGACAAAAGCTTGGTCACTGGTGGGGCACGAGCCAGAGGAAGGATAGAAGGGAGTCCTGTGCCATACTCCGGAATTGCCAGGGGTTTGACCGAGCCCCTCACCTGGTGGACACGGCACGGCTTGAGCAGTCACTACCTGTACAGAAGTGGCTTGGAGTATACGAACTGTGAGTAAAAGACCCTGGACTGCAACATGTTGTCTTTGTGCTTCTTACTTCGCCAGCATTAACGGTACTGGGACTCCCTGCACCATCACCCCCACCATCTACTACATTGCCCTGAGGCTACACTCCTCCCGTGGGGAGTTATACTAACTCAGCTGCACACACCATCAGCCTCAGGGGACTGCCTTGCAGCGGCGGTTCATGATAGCCGCAATCCACGGGTGGCGTAGTCGGACATTACCTAAAACATATAAAAGACTGCCACTGGTCTGACCACCCTGAGCCACGGGACCGGGTCGCCACTACTACTCCCAGCATTGCCCTGAAGCCCGGTTCTGAGTGCCCCACGGCCAAGGGGGCGAGTCACATGCGCATAGCGCTATCCGGCGCCATTTTACTGAAGACACAGCTGCAGTGTGTCTTCAGCAAAATGGCGCCGGACAGCGCGGTGCTCCGGCACCACACTCCTCCCCCGGCCTCCGGCAGAACAGGACACAGCAGCGCTGGAGCACAGGGAAGAAAGGTGAGTATAAGTGTTTATTTTTTTTGGATGTGTGCAGCGTGAAAGGAATGAGGGGTGCCACACATACCAGGATTGGGGGATGAGGGTGCCACACATACCAGGATTGGGGTATGAGGGGGCCACACATACCAGGATTGGGGGATGAGGGGGCCACACATACCAGGATTGGGGGATGAGGGGGCCACATATACCAGATTGGGGGGATGAGGGGACCACGCATATCAGGATTGGGGGATGAGGGGACCATGATTACCTGGATTGGGGGATGAGGGGACCACACATTCCAGGATTGGGGGATGAGGGGTGCCATGCATACCAGGATTGGGGATTAGGGAACCATGCATACCAGGATTGGGTGTGAGGGGACCATGCATACCAAGATTGGGGGTGAGGGTACCACGCATAACAGGATTGGGGATGGTGGGGTGCCATGCATGCCAGGATTGGGGATGAGGGGTGCCATGCATACCAGGATTGGGGTAAGAGGGGTGCCATGCATACCAGGATTGAGGGGTGAGTGGTACCATGCATACCAGGATTAAGGGGTGAAGGGTACCATGCATACCAGGATTGAGGGATGAGGGGTGCCATGCATACCAGGATTGGGGATGGTGGGGTGCCATGCACGCCTGGATTGAGGGGTGAGTGGTGCCATGCATACCAGGATTGGGGTAAGAGGGGTGCCATGCACACCAGGATTGAGGGGTGAGTGGTACCATGCATACCAGGATTAAGGGGTGAGGGGTACCATGCATACCAGGATTGAGGGATGAGGGGTAACATGCATGCCAAGATAGGGATCTGGGGGGGCCATGCATACCAGGATTCGAATGAGGGGCCATGCATACCAGGATTGGGATGAAGGGTACTATGTATACCAGGATAGGGGTGAGTGGTACCATGCATACCATGATTAAGGGGTGAGGGGTACCATGCATACCAGGATTGAGGGTGAGGGGTGCCATGCGTACCAGGATTGGGGGTGAGGGGTGCCTTGTGTACCAGGATTGAGGGTGAGGGGTAGCATGCAAACCAGGATTGAGGGTGAGGGGTGCCATGCAAACCAGGATTGAGGGTGAGGGGTGCAATGCGTACCAGGATTGAGGGTGAGGGGTACCATGCATACCAGCATAGGGATGAGGGCAGCACATAATAGGATGGGGGAACAGGATTGGGGAGCACAAATACCAGGATGGGGGCAGCACAAATACCAGGATGGGGGCAGCACAAATACCAGCATGGGAGACCATATACCAATAAAAATGCTCGCCACCCGGGTGTAGAACGGGCTCAATAGCTAGTATAATATAACCGCAAAAGCATATGGCCCAATGGGCTAATTTAAATATGTAATAACAAAGGATAAAAACCTTGAATAATACAGATAATAAAGTATGATGTCCACACAGCCAGGGCTTCGCGGATTTGGCCCATGGGCCGGAGATTGACGCACACGATCTAGAGCCAGACACGGACATTCTATGGAGGGGGAGGAGGAGGAGCTACAGGCAGACATGGACAATCTATGGAGAGGGGAGGAGCTAGAGGCAGACACGGACATTCTATGGAGAGGGGAGGAGCTAGAGTCAGACATGGACATTCTATGGAGAGGGGAGGAGCTAGAGGCAGACATGAACATTCTATGGAGAGTGGAGGAGCTAGAGGAATACACAGACATTCTATTGAGAGGAGGAGCTAGAGGAATATACGGACATTCTATGGAGAGGGGAGGAGCTAGAGGAATACACGGACATTCTATGGAGAGGGGAGGAGCTAGAGTCAGTCACGGACATTCTATTCTATTCTCCTCTGTGTTGCCAAAACTCCTGAATGATTTCTCGTCCCTGACACCAGTTATTAGACAGAGCCCCGCTGTCCAAATGCACATTAACGTGTGAATGACAAGTGCATGGAGGGGCACGGTGGAGGCAGAAGTGTGGCTTAGGCTATGTGCCCACGTTGCGGAAATGAAGCATATTTTTTACGCTTCTCCCTGGCGGGAAAATCGCATGCGGATTTTACATGCGGTTTTCCCGCCAGGTAGAAGCGTTTGTGAGGCGTCTTTGCAGCGTCTTTGCATGCATTTCCGCATGCAGGTTATCAAGCACTTCTCCAAGTGATTCAAGCATCACTTGGAAAAGTGCTTGACAACTTGTTCACACTATATAAATCCATGCAACCGGCATGGATTTATATAGTGTGACTAAGTAATAGTTAAAAAAAAAAGAATCAGAATGGTAAAAAATAAAAAAATAAAGTTTATACTCACCTTCCGACGCATTCTGTGCCCCGTCCGGAGTCTTGAGCGGCTCACGCTGTTGTGTGCAGGACCTTCGGTGACGTCATTGAGTCATGTGATGGGTCACATGACTCAATGACGTGGCAGGTCCTTCACACACCTCGCGACGGCGGGAAAACACCGGGAAGACATCAGAAGATAAGTATAAACTTTATTTTATTCTTTTTTTTACAGGTTCTTTGGTACCCAGGTCTGGATGAGAGTCTCCTCTCCTCCAGACTTGGGTACCATCCGCATGCGGAAACGCAAAATTAATGAACATGCTGCGGATTTTTGACCGCAGCATATACGCTGCGGAAAAATCCGCAGCATGGGCATTGACATTGCGGAATGCCATTGGGGACCATGGGGTGCGGATATACATGCGTTTTACAAGCGTTTATGCTGCGGAAATTCCACAGCATATACGCTTGTAATACGCAACGTGGGCACGCAGCTTTAGAGTACAATTGAAAGGTTTTTGTACAAACTGCCTATGATAACAGTATATTTTTTAAAAAATAAAACACTCAAACTGCACTCAAAATGAATGTTCCAAATTATTATGCACAGCAGAGTTTTCAACCTTTTCATTTTAATAAAAATTGTCATTTTTGAAATTATAAGCATTAGCAGGTTATTACAAACTGCATTATCATGCATGAAAATGATCTTGCTGCGGAATGCACGGTTCTTCTTCTTGAACCATGGAAGGAAGTGCTATTTGAGAAACTCAACATACATTATGGAGTTCATCTTTACCCCTTCAGGGATCCTAAAAGGGCCGACAATCTCTCTCCCCATGATTCCAGCCCAAAACATTACTCCACCTCCTCCTTGTTAGCGCCATAGCCGTGTTTGCATGGGGTGTCCATCAACCAGCCATCCTCCACTCCATCCATCTGGACCATCGAGATAATTTCATGCATGATAATGCCCCGTCTCATGCTGCACATAACACATCTGCATCTCTGGCTGCTGTGGGCATAAAAGGGGACAAACTTATGGTGTGGCCCCCCATGCTCCCCTGACCTCAACCCCATTGAGAACCTCTGGAGCATCATCAAAAGGAGTGTCTATGATGGCGGGAGGCAGCTCACATCTAAGCAACAGCTCTGGGAGGGTATTCTGTCCTCATGCAAAACAATTGAAGCAGAAACCATCCAAAACCTGACAAATTCAATGGACGAGAGAGTTCAGAAGCTCCTTTCGAACAAGGGGTCCTATGTGAAAATGTAACATCACCTAGAATAAAGTTTTGAGTTGAAAACTGTTTGATTTCAGTTTCTAATAACCTGCTAATGCTTATAATTTCAAAAATGACCATTTTTTTGTTCTTTATTAAAATGAAAAGGTTGAAAACTCTGCTGTGCATAATAATTTGGAACATGCATTTTGAGTGCAGTTTGAGTTTTTTATTTTTTTAAAAATATACTGTTATCATAGGCAGTTTCTACAAAAACCTTTCAATTGTACTCTAATAGTTATTTGACTGGAAAATTACAATGACTGCAATTCATATAGGTAATTTGGGAAAATCTGAGAAAATATTATTTGCATAATAATTTGGAACACAGTGTAAAGGTAGCATTAAACCCAGAAGAGGCAAGGGATTGATTAGGTGAGTAATTGCTTTTTTTTATTATTTAATCCATTCTAAGCCTTTCGTAAATGTATATATATTTAACCTTTGAACAACCCCCTTAATGCACCCACATGTTCTCAAGCAGTTTTATCATTTATTTTCTCACTAGATGGTGGCCCGATTCTAATGCATCGGGTATTCTAGAACAGGGTTCCCCAACTCCAGTCCTCAAGGCCCACCAACAGGTCATGTTTTCAGGATTTCCTTAGTATTGCACAGGTGATGTAACTATTGCCTGTGCTGATGATGGAATTATCACCTGTGCAATACTAAGGAAATCCTGAAAACATGACCTGTTGGTGGGCCTTGAGGGCTGGAGTTGGGGAACCCTGTTCTAGAATATGTATGCGGCCGACCGGGCGCAATCAGCAGAGCGGTGTTTAAAATTGGTGCCAAAATCGCTGATTGGTCGTGGCCGCCGGCCGCGACCAATCAGCAGAGCAGTGTTTAAATTTGGCGGCAATATCGCTGATTGGCCGGCGGCCGTGACCAATCAGCGAATCATATTAGGGAGGACTGGGGAGCGGCGCTGCCTGTGCGGGTACTTCCGCTGCGAGCAGCCGGGAGATGACCGGCTGCTCGCAGCAGAAGTATCCCGACCGGCGGCGCCGCTCCGCGGTCCTCCCTTCACAGTTCCCATCGGGAGATCAGCGGCCCTAGCCGCTGATCTCCCGACGGTAGCCGCATGGAGGTCAGCGGCGCCGCCGGTCGGGGTACTTCTTCTGCGAGCAGCCGGGAGATGACCGGCTAGCGCCGGTCATCTCCCGGCTGCATCGCCGCTGACCTCCATGCGGCAGATGAGCCGCTAACGGCCGCCATCTTTTTCTGAAATCCCGCGTCGCTGATTGGCCGCGGCCGGACCAATCAGCGACTCGGGATTTCCTGGACAGAAGGACAGATAGACAGGATAAGACGATTATATATATTAGATTACCTTAAAAAAGTTGAATATATTAAATTCCTAACATTAAATTATGAAATCATAAAAAAGATAAGGACAAGTTAGGACTCAGACACATTGTGTAGCTATGATTACATATTGTAAAGTCGATTTATTATTGCAAAGTTATCAGATGATGTGACAGATCCCCTCTGGGCAACCTGCAAAACCCAACGTGGAGCACAGCAGAGGGCAGCAAATCCAGAGGAAAGAAACAGATGCCGGGATAACCGGGCAGGTGTGTAACATAGGAGAACAACTTGTTGCTAGTTTTCCTTGTAGCTTATTGCGGATTGCTGAGACTTCCAGAACCATCACACCCTGCAATTAGCTTATTTTCATGGGGACTCTTTAACAAAAAGGAACTGTAACCCCCCTTTTAATATCTAAAAATATAGAGGGTCTTTTTACTTTATATTAATGCAGCTGATTGCAATAATTGGATTTGATGTGGGAGAGAACATACTGACGAAGTACACAGTGTTATTCACATTACAATTATACTGTTGCAAATATTAATAGGCGCCAGTAAAATGTCAGCAAATCAAAATTCTGGCCAGGGAGAGAAGCATTATGGATTCACGTGAAAGGATTCTGTAGTGTACAAAACTCTGGCGTTTAATGAGATTTCAGCTGCCATATGTGCAAAACATATTGCAGAAACAAAACCCCCCCAGGCGTTACTCCGATTCCTTTAGTAAAATAGTTTTTTTTTGTCTTTCCAGAATCTTAGAAGTGAGTTACAGTTAGCGACATATTATGATAATCACATGGGAGTCGGGCGCTTATTTACCTGCTGGCCGGAGATCAAACGGCCGTAAATAATGGCTTTAAATACATGTAACCTCACTTAATATTGCTCCTTCTAAACCTCTGATAAACCTCCGCCGCTGCCTCTTCAACGGTAGTTTTACATAGGGGAGACTTGGAAAGATTACGGATTTAGGGATTATATTATCACAGTTTGGGTTCGCGTCAAATTAATTTTGACAGACTTTATACATTACTGAATATATTGAAGCTTGATGCCCCCTGTAGGTACATTATGTGCCACCTTACAATAGGTCACCATTGAGGCCTCTCTGAGACTTAAAAGGAGTATCCTAGTTCAGAAAAAAAACTAAAATTTATACAATTTTGTAAGGTTCAGTGTGTAAGGGGTTGTTCATCAAGGTTTTGCACCATATAGCATTATGACTTTTGCATTCTGCTGGGGATTGGTGGAAGTCTTTTTCTGCAATTTTATATGGATCCTAATTTTGGGTACCCAATCTCACCCATGCAGAGTCAGTCTGGGGTACATTAGAGCTATCCTTCAACTGCCATTATCTCCCACTATTCCTGAAGTTACACATCTAATTACTTTTTTTGCTGCTCAGATATTTCATAAATGAGAAAATCCTGCACAATCACCAGATGGGAGCAGCATGTGATGGGCAGAAGGTGCATAGGAATTACCATGTCTGAGCCGTGCAGCAGGAAGAGAAGACAGGGGAGCTGGAGGGATTTTACCCAAACACAGTTCAACTCTTGGCTATCAGCTATCTCTTGTGGCTCCACCATATGCCCTCAGCTAAGCATGCATGGTCTCCATCACAGTGCAGGCTTGAGCGGCATATACACCACAGAATGAATAACGGCAGATAGAAGTCTGTCTTCCCAACAACCTGAACCCACCAAAATCTCTGGTGGAAGGAATAAACAGCATAGTGGAAAACGACTGTCAGAAACCTACTATAATAGCTTCTCTGAAAATGTAGATACTTTATTAGATTTATTATTATAAAACAAAAAAGCCCAATACCCTCTAAAAAAGACACATTCAAAATATATTGTATATCCAAACAGTGCGAGACTAATGCAGGCACCAATGGCTACATACTGAAGCACACAAGGACACAGTAAAACAAACATATAAAAATACTCTGTTGTAAAAAAAGTAACAGTAAACAGCAAGTGCTAGTAAAAAGGTGATAAAAAACAGGGTATTTAGTTGACACGTTTTTTGCAAAAAATGTATACTAAGCCGCTCTACCAACGTCAAGGTATGGCTACATACTGTAGCAGTGGACAAAAAAATCTTAGGATTCCCCAGCAATCCCTCCTAGCCTGTCCTTGCCTTAAAAGTAGAATAAGAGGCATTCGTCTAGAGTGCAGTCGACTCTTTGCGATAAGTTTTGTAAAGAACTTGCAGCAGTAAGTTGTCCCTAACACAGATATACATTACACTGCATGTCTTCTCACAGGCGGAAACTCATCACTGCTCACTTTACATTTATAGAACTCAAACAATCGGAGATCTGCTGTATATACATCACATAGGAGACACCGAGACTGCTGTCTATACATCACATAGGAGACACAGAGACTGCTGTCTATACATCACATAGGAGACACCGAGACTGCTGTCTATACATCACATAGGAGAGACCGAGACTACTGTCTATACATCACATAGGAGACACCGAGACTGCTGTCTATACATCACATAGGAGACACCGAGACTGCTGTCTATACATCACATAGGAGACACCGAGACTGCTGTCTATATATCACATAGGAGACACCGAGAATGCTGTCTATACATCACGTAGGAGACACCAAGACTGCTTTATATACATTAAAAAGGATACACTGAGACTGCTGTATACATCACATAGGAGACACTGAGACCAGGGGCAGATTAAGAATAGCCAGGGCCCTGGGCAGTTTAGAAGTTGTGCCCCCCTCCTTCCAGGTACCCGATGTATCATGTGATATGTCAAATGATATCCTTTGATAGCTCTCATGTCTTTTATTGCATGCTCTGCAGTGTTCAGTAGTGAGTGCCATGTGCGCGTGCAAGGAGAAATTAAAGGGCTGGCATTACGGAGTTGCCAGCCAAAGCACTGCGGAAAGGACATCACATGCTTTAAATGGCCTGCAGGCTGGAGGTTCCTGACCCCTGCTCTAAGTGCAGCTAGCATACAATATATATCCAAAACCATGTATGATAAGTAGCCTCTAAATACAGTAGACTAGATAAATAGTGTCCAATGAGAACAAGATAAAGTACACCATGTAACAATATAATGCTGCCAAACTCAGAGCAATCCCTATCCAATGCCTCGTGAGCTCTATAATCTCCATCAGTTTCATCCCAGTATATGGCGGTGGAAAATACACTGCCACCACACAATATAATTTGCCATAAAGTCTGCAAACTAGAAAAACTTATTGCCCGTCTTTATCTATTTTAATCTCAACCTCCTCGAACGGAGTCCCCGCATGCACCAGGATAGAAACCCCCCTTGCATATGCAGAATAGGTAGAATGGTATGCTCTTTGAACCCACTTCCTCGCTAAAAAAACAATTTTGTCCCTTGTCAGGTGTGTTTCCATAAGGCAGATAATGGAGGGCCCTTGAGCCAAAATATTTTGAAGAATAGTGGCCCGTCTCTTACGGTCCGCCAAACCACGTATGTTCCAGCTTAATACCTTAACCATACCCGCCATTGTTTATCAGAATCAATATCTGTGTATGACTCGCCCCCTGGGCCGTGGGGCATGTGGAACCGGGCAATAGGGAGACGCTGGGAGTAGTAGTGGCGGTCCGGTCCCACGGCTCAGGGTGGTCAGACCAATGGTAGTCTGCTACTGTACTTTAGATAATGTCCGACTACGCCACCCGTGGATTGCGGTTATTAGGAACCGCCGCTGCATGCAGACCGCAGGGGCTGATGAGGTGTGCAGCTGGGGTAGTATGACTCCCCACGGGAAGAGTGCGGCCCCAGGGCAGTGTAGTGGATGGTGGGAGTGATGGTGGTGAGAGTCCCAGTACCGGTAGTGCCGGAGGAGCGAAAAAGCACACAGACAACGTACTGCAGTCCAGGGTCTTTACTCACGGTTAATATCCAAGTCACTTCAGCTGGCAATGACTGCCCGAGCCGTGCTGCGTCCACCAGGTGTGGGGCTCGGTCAACTCCCAGGCAGTTCAGGAATATGGCACAGGACCCCCTTCTTTCCTTTCTCTGGCCTGCCTCACCAGTGACCCACTTTTGTCCAGCTGCCGCGGACCTGCGCAGGTAAACGTGGGCCCCGTTCCCCGCTGTCCTATATGGTGCCTTCCTAGCAGGTTTGATGAGGTGTCGCACCAATAAATGATCACGACGACCGGTCTTTGGCTGAGGGTAGTTTCTCCTCCACCAACTTGGGATCCGGTACCCTTAATCTGCCTGACCCTTCACTCTGTATTCTCGTGGGTTCTTAGGGTCCCTTCCACCTTCTTGTTCCTGAGCCCTTCTGTTCCTCTGTCTCTTCCTTTCTTGTTCCTTCTCCTCCTGTTCCCACTTCTCCTTCTCCTCTCAGGCTCCAGCCTCTTCTCTAGGCCTGCCTCTGGTGCAGCACTCAGCCTGAGCTGCTGCTCCCTGTCAGCTCTCCTCTCAACTTCTCCTCACAGACTGAACCCAGATCTAAGATGGCTCCTCCCTTTTATACTTCCCTCTAGCCATGAGCCCAGGTGACCAGCAACCAATGGGCTCCTTCCTACGCTCAGGAACCGTCCCCTCCTGCTCCTACAGCACTGGGTGTTCCACCCCCCCTCCCCACTCCAGTCAGGGACATAGTCGGTCGTGCCTGCACTTCTGTCTAGTGGGAGCACCGTTGAGCTGTCCCTCGGAAATGGGGTGTGTGTGCTGCATGCAGCTAACTGAGCCCTGGTCCATACTCCATCCTTACCTGGGAGTGGAATATCACACCTCTGGCAGAGGTGCAATACCCCTATAGCGGCCGAACGCTCGGGGCGCTACATGTATATAACCACATCATACAGTGCCCCCCATGCCGTCCCCCCACCCGTCTCCCTCCCCCACCCATACCCAAAACCAAAATAACTTCTAACTCTTCTAACCATCCCGGTCACCCCCAATCCTCCTCCCAATTTGTCGTTCCATTTTCTCTCTCTATCCAAGAGTGGGTGAATGAAACCGGCCTATTCCGCCGGATGATCCCTCCCGCCTAAAATCCAAATAGACAAAAAAACGAATGTCTTTCCCAAGGTCTCTCCTGCCTTATGAAAAACATATTACATAGCAAATATATAAACTGTATGCATCTCCAGCACATCGCCATCGTCCAGAATCAAACTTGTATCCTGCAACAAGCAGTTAAATGCAGTTGAAAAAGGACAACATATGATAAGTATAAACACATGCACAAAACATATATTCTGCCTCTCTTCAGCTGTCCTTGTGTTCCCGCACTCTTCTAGAATTCTTTTCAATCCAGTCCAGAGCTTCTTCTGGAGATTGCAAAGAGTGTACTCTACCCAGTGCAACCAGTCTCAGCTTGGCCGGATACATCATAGAATACGCAAGTCCCATGTCTCTCAATTTTTTCTTTACATCTCTATAGTTCATGCGTAATTTTTGCACCGTAGGTGAATAGTCTGAGTAAAATGAGATATCTTGACCATCTATTGTTAATTCCTTAGTCTTTCTCGCCATACGCAGGATAGTGTCTCTGTCTCTATAATTTAAGATCCTAGCCAGCATGGCTTGGGGGGCTGCTCCTGGAGGCTGGGGTCTCAGTGGGACTCTGTGAGCTCGCTCTACAACAAAGACTTTTGATAGTTTATCAGCTCCAAATTTTTCCAACAGCCAATTCTCAATAAATTCTGTAGGGTTGGATCCTTCTGCTTTTTCCGGGACCCCCACTATCCTGACATTATTACGTCTCGACCTGTTTTCCAAGTCGTCGTTTTTAGCAATAACATCATTTAACAGCTTGTCCTGCTTTTTTTGAGCAGCTTGTACAGATATTATGGTGTCCTCAGCCGTGCTCACTCTTTCCTCTATCTCTCCTGTGCGGACATCGGCTTTCTGCATGGCAGCTTTAATATTAGTAATTTCTGCTTGCACTCCAGTAACCTGCTTTGATAACTTAGTAAGTGTTTGTTTGCAATACGACACCATAGTGAACACATCTTTTAAAGTAGGTTCCTCCACAGCAGGATCAACAGCACACTCCACATTTTTATCCTGCTCATCATCTCCAGAGCCATCAGCCTCACAGTCCACTGTACCTATTGTGATCTCCTGATCCTCCATGTCATTTTCTGCCCCAGCCTCCCCCTCTGAGAGTCCAGCTTTATTATTACTTGCTTCCACCCTCGCAAACTTCTCCAGGCGTGCAGCAGCCAACATCCTCCTGGAGCACACTGTGTTCTCTCTGGCCGCCTCCTCCTGAGCTATGCCGCCATCTTGGCCCCTACCTCCTCTTCCAGGGCCGGGATCCCGCTGCCTGGTGAGGGTCATTACGGCAGCCTTGCTTGTCAGGAACGCTCCCCGGGGCGACAGGAGACCTTCCCCCACGATCCAGCGGTACTTTAAAGGCTTTGCGGCGTCCTGGCTCAGCGCATACAGCTACGGTCGGCGGGAGAGTTCCAGACCGCGTCCTCTCACATCGCTGGCTAGGCCACGCCCCCGTAAAATTTCAATAAACTTTTTTTTTGGCTATTCAAAACAAATTGCAATTTGCGGAGACCTGCGAATTTCTGAAAATTCAAAGCAAATTAGGTTCATTCATCTCTAGTAAAAAAGTATAAAAACAGTAATGAATGCAGACAGTATTGAATCATGTGCATTGCATTTGATTCAATACTGTCTTAATTTATGATGTGCTCATCTTCTGTCATTTTCGTTGCTGCTTGTGATGAGTTTGTCATAGGCTGCTGCGCTTTGTATAAGCACTTCATTATGCTTTGTTATGTCAGTCACTGCCTGTGCAGAGCGCAGCATCTGATGGTAAATTCATCTCGCCTGCATAAGCAGCTGAAGCCGGGCACTAACTACACTGTCCCAATAAGAAGCGTCACTTGAAGCAACCAATCACTTGACAGTAGGGGTGAGGATTGGGGGGGAATTTTGCATTCTCAAACACTTTGGCACTCGGCAACCACTTCTCTGGACCCGCATGCTACTCCACTGCTCCCCAGTCTTGTACTCCAATATGCAGATGCTCCACTCCAGGTCTTCATACTCTGCAGTAGTCTGAGACATGAGGCCATTAATTAGCTGACTTCTTATGATTCCCTATGGTCTGTCCTGCACAGGCAACTCCACTGTCGCGTCTGCAGTGGCTGTAGGGTTGGAAGAGGCTGTTTAGTGCTTGGATGCCATGCTTGGGGTACTGCAGTAGGTGGCCTTCAAATTACATTGATTGATAAGATATACAGAATTCTCCAAATAATAGTGCTCACATATAGTCTGTTTCATTATATTTTGCATGTGTTTAACCCCTTGACAGGTCTGGTCAAGCAGGGCATAACCAGCACTGTTTTTTTAATGTGTTGCTGATTGGGGATATTAACAACATAATTGTAACGGGTCTGGGAGACGGAACCTCTGAGCAACTATACAAGGGGGCGATCCTTGTAAGGAAGCGGGTGGTGACCAGGGAAGACGGGCAGGTAGTCACAGCAGGTGACCGGGACAGTCTCTGGGCAAACGGGCTGGAGGTCACAGCAAGTGACCGGGACAGTCTCTGGGTAAACGGGCAGGAGGTCACAGCAAGTGACCGGGGCAGTCTCTGGGAGAACGGGCAGGGGGTCACAGCAAGTGACCGGGACAGTCTCTGGGTATAGGGTTGGTACGACCTGTGACGGCTGAGCCTCCAGGTAGGCTAGCAGGCGGATGGCAGGTGTGTGCTCCCAGGTGAGCAGGCGAGAGTCTCTGGATAAGCAGGTGGTCACAGCATGTGACGGCGGAGCCTCCAGGCAGGCTAACAGGCGGATGCAGATGAGTGCTCCCAGGTGAGCAGGCGAGAGTCTCTGGATAAGCAGGTGGTCACAGCTTGTGACGGCGGAGCCTCCAGGTAGGCTAACTGGCAGGTAGCAGATGAGCGCTCCCAGGTGAGCAGGCAAGAGTCTCTGGACTGGCAGATGGTCACAGCACGTGACGGCGGAGCCTCCAGGTAGGCTAACAGACAGGTAGCAGGTGAGCGCTCCCAGGTGAGCGGGCAAGCTGGTCCATAGACAGACTGACAGGTGTCAGAAGGCAGACCGTCGGACCTCAGGATAGCAAGCAGGAAAGCGGATGACAGGCAGGAATCAGGCAGCAAACTGGCAGGCAACTGGCAGGTAACTGGCAACGGGACCTGAGGGCTGAAGCAGAGTAGTGAACAGTGCAACAACATTGCTCGGGCACCTCCATTTTGGAGGAGGTGCCTTATATATGGTGAAGTCCTCCGGCCATTGGCCGGGGACTCCTTAGGACGGCGCGCGCGGCCCCTTTAAGAGGGAGGGAGGGAGCGCACGCGCGCCCTAAGCACCGTGGCCGGGAAGGAGCGCGCGCTGCCAGCAGAGCGGGAGGAGGACGCCGGGCTCGGAGCGGAGGGGTGAGGGGAACAGTGTCCCTGCCTAGCAGGGGGCAGGGACGCCGACGCTACAGTACCCCCCCTTTAGGCCCCCCCTTTTTTAGGCCAGACAGAAATTTAGCAAGGATGAGAGGGGCATGGATGTTCTCCCGGGGCTCCCACGTTCTCTCCTCAGGACCAAACCCCTTCCAATCTACTAGAAAAAAGGTCTTTCCTCTTACCATTTTGGTGGCCAGAATGTTCTCTACCTCAAACTCGTCTTCAGCAGAAACTGGAGCAGGAGGCGTACCTGTAGACTTGGAAAAAGAGTTAAGTACCACAGGTTTGAGGAGAGATACATGGAAGGAGTTAGGGATCCGTAGGTTGGCCGGGAGTTTCAATTTATAGGCCACCGGGTTGATCTGACTGATAACCTCCAGAGGACCGATGAACCGAGGCCCTAACTTATTGTCACGCTGTCTCTGTATACTGGAGGTAGGGGGCCTAAGCTGACCCTAAGCTGGGGCCCTGACTAATCCCTCAACCTGGAGGTACTGTTAAAGGTACAGAGGTCCAGGCCGCCAGCGTAACCCCTACCTCCTGAGGATCCCTGCACCTAAGTAATCTAGTCCTGAGAAGGACCCCGATCACAACAAAAGAGGACAAGTAATAATATGCCCACACACAGTACTTAGACGAACGAGACAGTACAAGGGAAAAACCAAAACCACCTTGCATACAAAAACTACACAACTACAACAGAGGGAACACGAACGGGAAAGGAGATAAATGATAAAGCGAGGAAGGGAAAATACACTCCAAATACACTTATCTCAGAAACTCCAAATACCACGATCCGCTCTGTAAGTCTGTATGAAATGCTTTCACCGACACTTCCCAAACAGACCAGCAGGCATTTGAAGGAGACTCACTACAGCAGCATTGATTGCAGCTGGGCGAGGCTGGACCTCGTCTAGCACAGAGAGAGAGAGAATTAACTCCCTCACTGCCGAAAACACAAAGCACCAAAAAGTCAGCTGCGAGAAGTCAGGCTGTGTAATCGTGACGATCTTCGTGGCGACACACCCGTGACAGTACCCCCCCTTCTACGAGGGGCCTCCGGACCCTCAGGGCCAGGTTTATCCGGGTGAGTCGTGTGGAAGGCCCGAACTAATCGGTCTGCGTTAATATCCGACGCAGGAACCCACATCCTCTCCTCAGGACCATACCCTTTCCAATGAACCAGGTACTGAAGGGACCGACGATTAAAACGTGAATCGATGACCCTTGATACCTGGAACTCCAAGTTACCATTGACCACCACTGGAGGGGGAGGTAAAGGTGACGGTACCACCGGCGCCACATACCTCTTAAGCAACGATCTGTGGAACACGTTGTGAATTTTAAACGTAGGGGGGAGGTCAAGACGGAATGCCACCGGATTAATAATAGAACTGATTCTGTACGGCCCGATGAACCTGGGACCCAGTTTCCAGGAGGGAACCTTAAGTTTAATATTCCTGGTAGACAACCATACCCGATCGTTCACACTTAGGTCCGGACCAGACACTCTCCTCCTATCAGCCATACGTTTGTATCGGTTCCCCATAGTATTCAGATTCTTCAGCACCCCTCTCCATACTGAAGCGAGTGATGAGGAAAATCGTTCCTCCTCAGGAACCCCCGAAGAGCCCCCCCTACTGAAAGTACAAAACTGGGGGTGAAAACCATATGCCCCAAAAAACGGGGACTTACCAGTGGACTCGCTCCGCCTATTATTGAGAGCAAACTCTGCCAGAGGTAAGAAAGAAGCCCAGTCCTCCTGGTTCTCTGACACAAAACACCGGAGATATGTCTCCAAGCTCTGGTTCATACGTTCCGTCTGACCATTGGTCTGAGGGTGAAAAGCCGATGAGAATGACAAATGCATCCCCCGCCGTGCACAAAACGCCTTCCAGAACTTGGACACAAACTGAGACCCCCGATCAGACACCACATCGGAGGGTACCCCGTGAAGCCTCACAATCTCCCCAATGAACACCTGCGCAAGAGTTTTAGCATTAGGGAGAGCCGGAAGAGCGATAAAATGTGCCATCTTGCTGAACCTGTCCACTACAACGAGTATGACCGTTTTACCCGAAGACGGAGGGAGGTCTGTAATAAAGTCCATAGACAGATGAGTCCAAGGACGCTCCGGGATCTTCAAAGGTAAGAGGGCCCCAGACGGACGGGTATGTGAGGTCTTAGAGCGCGCACAAACCCCACAGGACGCGACAAAAGTTACCACCTCCTTATGTAAGTTAGGCCACCAAAACCGACGCGAGAGAAGATCCACAGTTGCTTTACTCCCCGGGTGTCCTGCCAAAACTGAGTTATGGTGTGCCTCGATCACCTTTTGTCGCAACTGATCTGGAACAAACAGTCTCCCCGGAGGTCCAACAGGGGCGTCCCCCTGAGCCTCCAATACCTCCTCCTCCAGCTCAGAGCATACTGCCGAAACCACCACCCCCTCCTGAAGGATAGGAATCGGGTCGTCCGTATTCCCGGCCCCAGGGAAACTACGAGATAAGGCATCCGCCTTTACATTTTTTGACCCAGGACGATATGTAACGACAAAATTAAACCTGGTAAAAAACAATGACCACCTAGCTTGTCTGGGATTCAGACGTTTCGCGGACTCCAGATATAGCAGGTTCTTGTGATCGGTGATGACGGTGACCGGATGGACTGCCCCCTCCAAAAAATGGCGCCACTCCTCAAAAGCTAACTTAATGGCCAAGAGTTCCCTATTGCCGACATCGTAATTCCTCTCAGCGGACGACAATTTTTTAGAGAAAAAGGCGCACGGATGCCACTTACCAGGGGACGAACCTTGTGACAATACTGCTCCCACCCCTACCTCGGAAGCGTCTACCTCTACAATGAATGGCTGTGACGCATCAGGTTGAATGAGTATGGGTGCCGAGGCAAAACATTTTTTCAAGCAGGAGAATGCTTGACAAGCCTTGTCAGACCACCTAGAAAAATCCGTCCCCTTTTTAGTCATGTCTGTGAGAGGCTTAACCATGGACGAGAAATTACGAATGAACTTCCGGTAATAATTAGCAAACCCCAGGAAACGTTGTAGTGCCTTAAGATTCTCTGGCCGATCCCACTCAAGAACTGCCCGCACTTTCCCAGGGTCCATACGAAAACCGGACGCTGAAACCAGGAAGCCTAAAAACTGGAGTTCCTGTACGGCGAACACACACTTTTCCCATTTGGCATACAGTTTATTATCCCGCAAGATCTGTAACACCTGCCTAACGTGCTCCTGATGAGACACCAGATCCGGCGAGTAAATTAAGATATCATCCAGATATATGACAACAAACTGTCCCACCAGGCGGCGAAAAATGTCATTAACAAAGTGTTGGAACACCGCCGGGGCATTAGTCAGATCGAATGGCATGACAAGGTTCTCATAATGCCCCTCCGGAGTGTTAAACGCCGTCTTCCACTCATCCCCCTCCTTCATCCTAATCAGATTGTACGCCCCCCTGAGATCCAACTTAGAGAACCATTTGGCGCCCACGATCTGATTAAAGAGATCGGGAATAAGTGGGAGCGGATACGGATCTCGGACCGTAATCCGATTAAGTTCACGGAAATCCAGGCAAGGGCGTAGGCCTCCATCTTTCTTCTTAACAAAGAAGAACCCCGCAGCCACCGGTGAAGATGAAGGTCTAATATGCCCCTTAGCCAGACTTTCTGAAATATAATCCTTCATGGCCTGCCTCTCAGGACCAGAAAGGTTATACAACCTAGCTTTAGGTAACTTGGCCTCAGGGAGCAGTTTTACAGAACAGTCATACTCGCGATGAGGAGGTAGTTCCTGACACCCTTTCTCCGAGAATACATCCTCAAAGTCCGCCAGAAATGGAGGTAAGACCCAAGGAGTAACCGCACCGATGACCGTGTTCATGCAGTTTTTATTACAGAATTTACTCCATTGGCTTATCTCTCTGGTTTGCCAATTAATAACCGGGTTATGCTTAGTTAACCAAGGAAGGCCCAACACTATAGGAGTGGGAAGACCCTCCAACACGTAGCAAGACAACAGTTCTTTATGTATCGCCCCCACTTGAAGTTTTACATCATGCACAGCTTGCAAAAAACTTCCCTGACCGAGAGGCCTGGCATCGATCGAGAATATGGGGATGGGTTTAGCCAACTCACTCAATCGCATACCTTGAACCCGGGCAAACCGAGCATCAACCAGATTAGCCCCGGCCCCACTATCCAGAAGAACAGATATCCTCTCAGTTCTCGTACCCACCACCACCTCCGCCGGTACGAGAAACTGAGACGAACCTAGGGACGAAATACCTACTCCCAGATTGCCGTCCACCACACAACCTGGGATCAACAGTTTTCCGACGACTCTTCACTCTGCAAGGGACGGGATGGACACCCCCCAATAAAATGTCCCTTTCTCCCGCAGAAGAAACACCTTCCTGTCTTATGGCGCACCACCGGTCCCCTCCCCCGAAATGATGTCCCTCCTAATTGCATAGGCTCCTCTGGACTGACCAGGGGAACCACCATATGAGGGGACCTTGTAGGAGGTGGAGTCATCACAGGGGGTCGAGTTATCCCGCACCTCTCCCGAAGCCGTCTGTCAACGCGAATAGCCAGGGCCATAGCGGCTTCCAGTGACGCGGGAGAGTCATACTGTGCCAACACATCCTGTAATTTGTCGGATAAACCTTGACAAAACTGGCTCCTAAGAGCCGGGTCATTCCACTGGGTGTCCGTGGCCCACCTACGGAACTCCGAACAGAATTCCTCCGCCGGACGATCTCCCTGCTGGATCCTACGTAACTTAGACTCAGCAAGTGAGATCCGATCTGGGTCATCATATACGAGTCCCAGAGCAGCGAAAAACCTATCCACTGACTGGAGAGCCGGGGAGCCCAAGATTGTGGGTCCCCTTGTAGGAGCGAGATGACAATTCCCACCCTTTCTTCTTCACTCCCCGATGACCGAGGCCGCAGCCGAAAGTACAATTTGCATGCCTCCCGGAAAACAAAAAACTTGTCCCGCCCCCCAGTGAACCTGTCAGGGAGAGCTACTTTAGGTTCTGGTCCGGCTTGCTCCAGAGGATGCAAAACCTTGGACCTAACGTCCGCCAGCTCCATGGACAAACTCTGCAACTGCCGAGCTAGACCGGCTACTGGATCCATGGTAGCTGGAGAAAAACTAAGTGGGTCGGTGAAAATGTCACGCTGTCTCTGTATACTGGAGGTAGGGGGCCTAAGCTGACCCTAAGCTGGGGCCCTGACTAATCCCTCAACCTGGAGGTACTGTTAAAGGTACAGAGGTCCAGGCCGCCAGCGTAACCCCTACCTCCTGAGGATCCCTGCACCTAAGTAATCTAGTCCTGAGAAGGACCCCGATCACAACAAAAGAGGACAAGTAATAATATGCCCACACACAGTACTTAGACGAACGAGACAGTACAAGGGAAAAACCAAAACCACCTTGCATACAAAAACTACACAACTACAACAGAGGGAACACGAACGGGAAAGGAGATAAATGATAAAGCGAGGAAGGGAAAATACACTCCAAATACACTTATCTCAGAAACTCCAAATACCACGATCCGCTCTGTAAGTCTGTATGAAATGCTTTCACCGACACTTCCCAAACAGACCAGCAGGCATTTGAAGGAGACTCACTACAGCAGCATTGATTGCAGCTGGGCGAGGCTGGACCTCGTCTAGCACAGAGAGAGAGAGAATTAACTCCCTCACTGCCGAAAACACAAAGCACCAAAAAGTCAGCTGCGAGAAGTCAGGCTGTGTAATCGTGACGATCTTCGTGGCGACACACCCGTGACACTTATAGGAAGGAATCTTGAGCCGGACATACTTGGACGAGGTGCCAGACTTTATCCCCAGGACGGAATTGTGGAGGATCCAGACGTTTTTTGTCAGCGTGTCTTTTCATCCGCTCGGACGACTGAAGGAGTGCGGATCGGGTACTCTCCCAAATGGAGGAAAATTTGTTAACGAGAGATTCCGCAGCCGGATTAACCACCGAGGTGGAGACGGGAAATGGGATCCGAGGATGCTGACCGAAGACTACAAAAAACGGGGATTTGGAGGAAGATTCGCTCTCGTGGTTATTGTACGAGAATTCAGCCCATGGCAGGAGATCCACCCAGTCAGAATGGTGGGCATTAGCGAAGTGCCGGAGGTAACTGGTCAGGTTCTGATTGATCCGCTCCACTTGACCATTAGACTGTGGGTGGTAAGCGGAGGAGAAGTCCAGGGTGACTTCTAGCAGTTTACAAGTGGCTCTCCAGAAGCGTGAGGTGAACTGTACCCCACGATCCGACACGATGTGGAGGGGCAGGCCATGAAGACGAAAGATGTGGCGGATAAAATCTTTAGCCAGCTCGGGTGCAGATGGGAGGCCTGGCAGGGGAACGAAATGAGCCATCTTGGAAAAGCGGTCACCGACCACCCAAATGACCGTACAACCAGCAGAGACGGGGAGATCAGTTATGAAGTCCATAGCTATATGCTGCCAGGGGGCAGCAGGTACAGGAAGCGGAAGGAGGCGACCGGCTGGCAGATGTCTCGGAACCTTGTTGCGGGCGCAGGACACACAGGCAGAAACAAAGTCAATTACGTCCTTGTGCAGGGTAGGCCACCAGTAGTGCCGGGTAATAAGCTGGAGGGTCTTTTTCTGACCGGCGTGGCCAGCTAGTTTAGACGAGTGACCCCAGTGTAGGATCTTCTCCCGATCAGGTACTGATACGAACGTCTTACCGGGAGGGAGACGATTTAGACTCACGAGAGCCACCTGCATTACTCTGGCGGGATCGATGATGTGTTTAGGTTCCTCCTCGAGATCAGACACCAGAAAGGATCGGGACAAGGCGTCCGCCTTGATGTTTTTGTCAGCCGGGCGAAAATGAAGAACAAAATCAAAGCGAGCAAAAACAAGGACCACCGGGCTTGGCGCGGGTTAAGTCTCTGGGCATGCTGGAGGTAAGCCAAGTTCTTGTGGTCAGTGTAAATTATTACCGGGTGAAGAGCCCCTTCGAGCAGGTAACGCCACTTCTCCAATGCCAGCTTGATGGCCAATAACTCTCGATCTCCTATGGAATAGTTGCGCTCCGAAGGGGAGAAGAGTTTGGAGAAGAAGCCACAAGTTACCATTCTCCCGGAAGACGATTTTTGGGTAAGTACCGCTCCGGCTCCAGAGGAGGAGGCGTCAACTTCCAGGAAGAACTGCTTGTTGCCATCTGGGCGATGCAGCACCGGGGCGGAAGAGAAGGCCTGTTTTAAGGAAAGAAAGGCCTCCTCTCCTTCGGGCGGCCACTCTTTGGGATTAGTGCCCTTACGGGTGAGCGCAGAAATTGGGGCAGTCCGGGAAGAGAAGTGCGGTATGAAGAGGCGGTAGTAGTTGGCGAAGCCCAGGAACCGCTGAATGGCCTTCAACCCCTCCGGTCGAGGCCACTTCTCGATGGCAGACAGTTTCTCAGGATCCATTCGTAGGCCGGTCTGAGAAATTATGTAGCCCAAAAACGGAAGCGAGGTCTGCTCAAAAAGGCACTTCTCATATTTAGCGAAGAGGTGGTTCTGCCTGAGCCTGAGCAGGACCTGACGAACATCCCTCCGGTGAGTCTGGAGATCCGGAGAGAAGACCAAGATGTCGTCCAGGTACACCACCACGCAGGAGTAGAGAAGGTCCCGGAAGATGTCATTGACCAACTCTTGAAAGACGGCGGGAGCGTTACAGAGACCGAAGGGCATTACCAGATATTCATAGTGGCCGTCCCGGGTGTTGAATGCCGTCTTCCATTCATCCCCCTGACGGATACGGACCAGGTTGTACGCCCCACGAAGGTCCAGTTTGGTGAAGATTCTAGCCCCCCTCAGACGATCAAATAATTCCGGAATGAGCGGAAGAGGGTACTTATTCTTCACCGTGATCTGGTTTAGGCCTCTATAGTCTATGCAGGGACGGAGAGAGCCATCCTTCTTTTTAACGAAGAAGAAGCCTGCTCCCGCCGGGGAGGTAGATTTCCGGATAAATCCCCGGGCCAGGTTCTCCTCAATATATTCGGACATAGACCGGGTCTCAGCAGCGGACAATGGGTAAATACGCCCACGGGGAGGAGTAGTACCGGGTAACAGGTCGATAGGGCAGTCGTATGGTCTATGAGGGGGTAGTGTCTCTGCCTCCTTTTTATTAAAGACATCAGCATATGACCAATAAGGAATCGGAAGTCCAAGTAGATTAGCTGGGGTAGGAGAAGGACGGACGGGATGGACGGGAACCAAACAAGTCTTATGGCAGTCCTGTCCCCAGCGAAGGACTTCTCCGGTCTGCCAGTCAAGCACGGGTGCATGTTTCTGGAGCCAAGGTAGGCCTAGCAAGAGGGCATTAGAGAGTCCAGGCAGAACATGAAAGAAGATACTCTCAGAATGCAGCATTCCCACCTGCAGAGTAATGGATTCGGTGATGAGTTGGATGGGACGTGGTAAGAGGCCCCCATCCACGGCAGCGACAGATAAGGGTACAGCCAGAGGTTTGGTGGGGATGCGGTATTTCTCTACCAGGGACTGTGAAATAAGATTCCCGGCTGCTCCAGAGTCAAGTTGGGCTAGTTCGAAATAACGGTTCTCCCCGCAGACGATTGAGACTGACAACAGCAGAGATGGAGAGGATTTATTCTTGTCTAGGATGACCTCTCTGAGCGATCCTAGACACAGGCGTTTCCCGACCTCTCCAGGCAGGTACGGATCCGGTGCTCCTTACTGCCACAGTAGAAGCAGCTCCCCTCGGCACGGCGTAAGTCTTGACGGGTTTTGACCATCTTGGTCTGGTCGACCTGCATAGGCTCAGGAGAGTGTGCCTGGGGAGAAACGGAGGGAATAACAGGTTTCTGGAAGATGGGAGCTAGACGTGGAAACCTTCTCTCACGAGAGACCTCTTTGGCGCGCTCCTGGAACCGTAGGTCAATCCGGGTGGCAAGAGTTATTAAGTCGTCGAGAGTGGTAGGAATGTCCCGACCGGCGAGTTCATCTTTAATACGGCCGGACAGACCCTCCCCGAAGACAGACACCAGAGCGTCGTTATCCCAGGCCAGCTCCGAGGCAAGGGTACGGAACCGTATGGCATATTGGCCCACGGTGAGATCTCCCTGACGGAGGCGTAGCAGAGACGATGCGGATGAGGTCTTCCGTCCGGGTTCATCGAAGACTTTCCGGAAAGCCGTGAGAAAGGCTGACAAGTCGGACACCAGAGGGTCTCCTCTCTCCCATAGAGGATTCAGCCAAGCCAGAGCCTCCCCCTTGAGGTGGGACATGATAAAGGCCACTTTGGACCGGTCGGAGATAAACTGGTGGGACAAGAGTTCGAAGTGCAGGGTGCACTGGTTTATGAAGCCCCGAGCTTGAGCGGAGTCACCTCCGTAGCGAGGAGGTGCGGAAACCGGGGTCCAGGACAGGATACCATGGTATTGGTGGGCAGCGGCGCTGCCGGGTTGCGAGTCATGACACTAGCGGTGGTTGCTGGTGGAGCAGTCAGAGTGTCCAGGCGAGAGTTGACATTCCGCAGGTGACCCAGGATGGACTCCTGTTGGGACCTCTGACGGGACAGTTCATGACATAGGTCCGAGAGCGAGGGAGCTTGGGTACCACCGGGTTCCATGGCCCGAGCAAACTGTAACGGGTCTGGGAGACGGAACCTCTGAGCAACTATACAAGGGGGCGATCCTTGTAAGGAAGCGGGTGGTGACCAGGGAAGAAGGGCAGGTAGTCACAGCAGGTGACCGGGACAGTCTCTGGGCAAACGGGCAGGAGGTCACAGCAAGTGACCGGGACAGTCTTTGGGTAAACGGGCAGGAGGTCACAGCAAGTGACCGGGGCAGTCTCTGGGAGAACGGGCAGGGGGTCACAGCAAGTGACCGGGACAGTCTCTGGGTATAGGGTTGGTATGACCTGTGACGGCTGAGCCTCCAGGTAGGCTAGCAGGCGGATGGCAGGTGTGTGCTCCCAGGTGAGCAGGCGAGAGTCTCTGGATAAGCAGGTGGTCACAGCATGTGACGGCGGAGCCTCCAGGCAGGCTAACAGGCGGATGCAGATGAGTGCTCCCAGGTGAGCAGGCGAGAGTCTCTGGATAAGCAGGTGGTCACAGCTTGTGACGGCGGAGCCTCCAGGTAGGCTAACTGGCAGGTAGCAGATGAGCGCTCCCAGGTGAGCAGGCAAGAGTCTCTGGACTGGCAGATGGTCACAGCACGTGACGGCGGAGCCTCCAGGTAGGCTAACAGACAGGTAGCAGGTGAGCGTTCCCAGGTGAGCGGGCAAGCTGGTCCATAGACAGACTGACAGGTGTCAGAAGGCAGACCGTCGGACCTCAGGCTAGCAAGCAGGAAAGCGGATGACAGGCAGGAATCAGGCAGCAAACTGGCAGGCAACTGGCAGGCAACTGGCAGGTAACTGGCAACGGGACCTGAGGGCTGAAGCAGAGTAGTGAACAGTGCAACAACATTGCTCGGGCACCTCCATTTTGGAGGAGGTGCCTTATATATGGTGAAGTCCTCCGGCCATTGGCCGGGGACTCCTTAGGACGGCGCGCGCGGCCCCTTTAAGAGGGAGGGAGGGAGCGCACGCGCGCCCTAAGCACCGTGGCTGGGAAGGAGCGCGCGCTGCCAGCAGAGCGGGAGGAGGACGCCGGGCTCGGAGCGGAGGGGTGAGGGGAACAGCGTCCCTGCCTAGCAGGGGGCAGGGACGCCGACGCTACAATAATGAATAAAATTTGGGATAAAACTAATAGGCAATCGGGAAGAAATGACGGAGAAGAGGAGACATCCTTTGCTAAGTATGTATCAGAGGTGGGCCTGATAGATTTGTGGAGAGTGAGACATGTGGAGGAGTGAGGACATACTCGTGCTACTCTTCAACACACAGCTCAATGTCTAGAATAGACCTAGCCCTTGGAAATGGGATGATTGACCAAAACGTTATGCATATTGAATATCTACCTAGAATACTCTCTGATCATTGTCCCTTGTTGGTGGAGCTGAGGTCCGGTATATGTGGGGGCTGTGGACGTAAAGAATGGAAGGTTCACCCAGTATGGTTAGAAACGGTGGATATTCAGAAAATAGCAGGAGAAGTGGAGGAATTCTTCCAGAATAACGTGGGGAGTACAGCCATAGGAACTGTGTGGGACACAATGAAGGCATATGTTAGGGGTTTACTGATCCGAGATATCTCCAGATGTAAAAATCAGCACAGAATGGAGGAAAGAGAGGCATTGGCTGCACTGAAGAAAGCAGAGGAGGAATTGGTGCTTAACCCCACCGTAGAGGCGCAACAGATCATGAAGGAAGCTCAAAAAGGGGTGGATAAAGTATTTCTAGCCAGTGGGGAAAAAAAGAGGGAATTTCAAAAAATTGCCTTTTATGAAGAAGGTGAAAAAGTTGGCCACCTGTTGTCTATTAAAGCAGCAGCGCAGAGAGAACCGGGATATACACTGTGTTCCAAATTATTATGCAAAAAGTGATTAGGAGTGTTAAGGTAAGAATTTTTTTGTTTGTCAGTTAAACTCATTGATGGTGATGTGTGTCAGGGCTCTTTATATCACTGTAAGCAATTGCAGACACCTGTGCTAATTAGTTTGGCAGATGTGTCCAATGAAAGGCAAGACTACTTAAGAAGGCTGTCCCACATTATTAAGCAGCCTACATTTTCTGCCAAAATGGGAAAGAAAAAGGATGTGTCGGCTGCTGAGAAGCAACAAATTGTGGAGTGTTTAGGTCAAGGCATGACTACAATCAACATTGCCAAGACACTTCATCGTGATCATCGCACAATCAAGAAGTATGTAGCTGATTCACAGTACACACGTGTGCGTGCTGATAAGGGAAAATTGAGGACTCTTTCCTACAGGCAATTACGTCAGGTTAAAAGAGCAGCGGCAAAAAAGCCTTGCCATAGCAGCAGACAAGTTTTTGAAGCTGCTGGTGCCTCCAACGTCCCACGAACAACAAGATGCAGGGTCCTTCAGAGGTTTGCAGCTGTGCGTAAGCCATCCTGTCGACCTCCTCTATCCACTGCACACAAGCAGAAATGGCTCCAGTGGGCCAAACAATACATGAAGACTGACTTCAAAACTGTTTTGTTCACCGATGAGTGCCGTGCAACGCTCGATGGTCCAGATGGATGGAGTGGAGGATGGCTGGTTGATGGACACCCCATGCAAACACGGCTACGGCGCTAACAAGGAGGAGGTGGAGTAATGTTTTGGGCTGGAATCATGGGGAGAGAGATTGTCGGCCCCTTTAGGATCCCTGAAGGGGTAAAGATGAACTCCATAATGTATGTTGAGTTTCTCAAACAGCACTTCCTGCCATGGTTCAAGAAGAAGAACCGTGCATTCCGCAGCAAGATCATTTTCATGCATGATAATGCACCATCTCATGCTGCACATAACACATCTGCATCTCTGGCTGATATGGGCATAAAAGGGGACAAACTTATGGTGTGGCCCCCATGCTCCCCTGACCTCAACCCCATTGAGAACCTCTGGAGCATCATCAAAAGGAGTGTCTATGATGGCGGGAGGCAGTTCACATCTAAGCAACAGCTCTGGGAGGGTATTCTGTCCTCATGAAAAACAATTGAAGCAGAAACCATCCAAAACCTGACAAATTCAATGGACGAGAGAGTTCAGAAGCTCCTTTCGAACAAGGGGTCCTATGTGCAAATGTAACATCACCTAGAATAAAGTTTTGAGTTGAAAACTTTGATTTCAGTTTGTAATAACCTGCTAATGCTTATAATTTCAAAAATGACCATTTTTTTTGTTCTTTATTAAAATGAAAAGGTTGAAAACTCTGCTGTGCATAATAATTTGGAACATGCATTTTGAGTGCAGTTTGAGTATTTTATTTTTTTAAAAATATACTGTTATTATAGGCAGTTTGTTCAAAAACCTTTCAATTGTACTCTAATAGTTATTTGACTGGAAAATTACAATGACTGCAATTCATATAGGTAATTTGGGAAAATCTGAGAAAATATTATTTGCATAATAATTTGGAACACAGTGTATATACGGTCTCCTGGATCCAACTGGCACCTTAGTCACTGAAACGCAGGATATCTTGAAGGTGTTTAGGGACTTCTATGGTGATCTATATCATTCTAAGTTAAGTAATTCGGGAGATGACATAAACCAATTCTTGAGGGGAACCCAGATATCTAAACTTAGTGAGGAGGCTAGGGATAGCTTGGAAGGCCCCCTGACGACGGAGGAAATGGAGGAAGCTCTGGCTTCAATGGCAAATAATAAAGCCCCAGGAGCAGATGGCCTACCAACAGAATTTTATAAACATCTTAGAGATATACTATTGCCAAAATTGAAGGATGTGTTTCTGGAGGTGGGAGAATTACCAGAGTCAATGCGGGAGGCTACAGTAGTGGTTTTGCCCAAGGCGGATAAGGACTGGACACAGCCAGATTCGTATAGACCCATATCGCTACTACCGGCTGATATTAAAATCTTAGCTAAAGTATTGTCTAACCGATTAAGCCGTGTAGTTTCTAGTATTATTCACTCAGATCAGTCAGGTTTTATGCCGGATAGATCAACGGCCATTAACTTGAGGCGATTATTTTTTAATATGCAATTGGCCGCTGACAATGCTGGGCATAGAGTTGTGGTCTCACTGGACACACGGAAAGCCTTTGATAGTGTGGAGTAGAGCTACCTCTGGCGAGTTCTCCAATTGATGGGATTTGGTCCGGTTTTTGTGGCCTGGGTAAAGTTATTGTATACGCGCCCTGTGGCTAGAATAAGAGTAAATGGGGAACGATCAGATAAATTTGATATGACAAGAGGAACCAGACAGGGCTGCCCCCTTTCCCCGCTGTTATTTGCCCTGGCCATAGAGCCACTGGCTTCTGTAATGAGACAGTCAGACGTGGTAAAGGGATTTCGGTATGGACTGGTTGAGGATAAGATAGCGTTGTACGCAGATGATATTTTATTATTTTTACAGGACCCTCAAGCGTCATTACATGGTGCAATAGCTATCATCAAAAGATTTGGCCTGTTATCTGGGCTGCAAATTAATTGGGATAAATCTCATATTATGGAAATAGATACCCTGGATGGCTTAGATGTTGAACAAGTGGAACGTACACAACTTAAATTAGTACGAGAGTTTAAATATCTTGGAATTACAATAACGTTACCAGTAAAGGAATACCTTCAGTTGAATGTATACCCGATAATTGGGAAATTAAAAGATAAAGCATCTACGTGGAGCAAAATGCGCCTCTCGGTGGTGGGACGCACCAATCTTCTTAAAATGGTGCTGATGCCCAAATTGCTATATGTTTTACACAACTCCCCTGTGTGGATTCCTCGGTCGGTGTTCCAGCGTATTAATTCAATATTTAGGGATCTGGTTTGGGGTGGATGACAACCCAGGATTAAGCTGGAGACTCTCCAGAGGCCGAAAGAAGAGGGGGGTCTCGCCTTACCAAACCCGTGGATATACTTTTTGGCAGCACAGTCTCAGCATATTAGAGGGTGGGCACTGAAGGCCGTGAAGGGGACTATCCAGGCGGTCTTGGAAGCTCATCTTAAAAAGAGTCCATTGGTAGTGGGCCTAGAGTCGGGACTTTTTGGGAAGAAAGGCAGGTCATACCCGACATGTGGCCTAGTCCATAAACTGTGGATGACTGTGAAGAGGATTAGAGGTCTATTGGGAATGTCTATGTATACTCCTATTTGGGATAACGAAAATTTAGGTGAATTTTATAAGATAGGAGAGCTGAGAGGATGGGTGGTAAGGGGTATATAATACATCTACCAACTGATGGATAACCAAAACATCAAAACCTTGGAGATGCTGAAAGAGGAATTTCATTTATTAGACAGACACAGCTATCAGTATACACAGGGTAAACATGCGTTTATTAAGCAAAGGAAAATGAAGAACCTGTCTGTTCAAAAGGATATTGTTATTGACTATATTTGTATGGGGGGATGTACAGCAGGCGTCATATCTGGGGTGTATGCTGATCTGCTTCACACCTTTCTATTGAACTATCCTGTTTTGGCGAGGGAGAGGTGGGAAGCAGATGTTGGTACCATTGAAGATGACAGGTGGGAATCCATTTTGGAATATATTCCTAAGTTGTCTTTAAATGAACCTGCCAGAATGTCCCAACTACTTCTTGTACATAGAGCATATAGATCACCCGATTTTTTGTTCAGGATAGGGGTACGGGAGAATTCGGATTGCCCGAGATGTGGGTCAGAAAATGCTGATATATTACATGTTATGTGGAGTTGCCCAAAGCTTGCAAACTATTGGTCTGAAGTAGCTGCCCTAATTGAAGGACGGTATCATTGTATAATTCCTAGGGATCCGGTAGTTTGCTTGCTGGGATATGTGGAGGAACTTGTGGGGAATGATGTCGCAAAATTGGCAATTGCCAGACTCTTATATGCAGCTAGGAAGGTAATAGCTAGGTATTGGGTGCGACCAGAACATAAGGCAGGTGGATTATGTGGTACGAATGGAGGAAAAAATTTATTTAAAAAGGAAAAACGCCAAACTCAGTGACAACCTATGGGCACCATGGAAGGTGTGTTAATGTTAATGCTTTTGGAGGAAAGAATCCGATGACTACATTACAGTATAAAATACATTGTAATGATTATAAGACGTTGAAACATATGTTATATAACGATAAGGGATTATTGTCGTCCGTAAAAGGGGAGGGAGGGTGGGTGAGGGGTTCTTTTTGTTAATAAGAAAATGGGAAATTATTGTACTGAAGATGTATTTTATTATTCTATCTTTAAACGAATAAAAATTTATCTGATTTAAAAAAAAATTGGAATTTTACACATCACAGAAGATTGCATCAACCAGAGAAGGTTGACATGTCCTCAACCACGGCTTCCCCATAATGCCTTTCAGTTGACACATGACATGGTATAGCGCTGCCAATCATAGGGGAATATCAGAGCCTTTTTCTTCATTCTTCATGCACTTGAAATTCTTCATGCACTAGAAAGCCGAAAGCCAGTACAATATTTTTTACAGATGTGCAAATCTGAAATCAGTGGGAGAAGGTGTGTTTATGAGTTTTTTGCATTTCTTGTGCAATCCTTTTTTGTAAAGGGGGAGTATCGTTTTTTTTTAAAATAGAAAAGTTCTCCTGTTTTACTAGTCCAATTTGACAACTGTAGATGACACACCTACACTGTAAAAAATTGAATTCTAGGACAAACAAATGGCTTCCCTGTTTTTTTCTGATAAGTCCGTGCCACATCGAAGGCAGGAGCATTGACAAGATATTTTATTAAAGAAGAGGTAGCTGTAAAATGTATGAATTTAAAGGGATTGTCTTACGACAAAGATTTATCACTTAACCCCAGGGTATGTGACAGTTAACGCTGGTGGTCTGACCACTGCGATGTCAACCAATCGCTCCCCCTGTGAATTTGCTTGTTGTTTTTGTTCCTTCCTTCTCTTCTTACTCTTACCTGTGATCCTATGTGTCCTTCATCTCACACATGTTCTGGAAGCTGAAATTTCTGGGAGAAATGCAATAATAAAATGTACCCTCCTCCCCTCAAAAAAAAAAATAAGAAAACAGAGTTTCTAAAATATATTTCTACAGCTGTTGCATTTATTACAGCTCGGAGCAGAATATACATAATGTGCCTTGATGGCTGTAATATATACCGGCTGTGAAAATATTGGCAGCCTTTTTAGTACAAGCATACTGACATTGTCATAAATTCATTGCAGTTTTCTCAATATATCAAAATACTTGTACAAGTCGAGTGTTTCAGCATTTGCTCGAATCAGCATATGTGCAATCAATAAAATGTCCATAAAGCAGCTTCTACATTGGTCAAAATTGAAGTTACGTCGATGGAGCCCAAGCACTTTGGTGACCAGGAAAGAGATAGTAAATCTAATCGTTACCTTCCTTTTATCGCAGGTCTTTACATAGAATGGTTTAGGGGTTAGTAAAGGACTGGAATGTCCCTGGCGGTCTAGGGTGACTTAATTAATACCTAATATCTCTGATGATCTAAAGAGGTGAATTCTAGTAAAGGATTATTTACAACTCAGCGAGTTATTACCCATCATTGGGAAAGGTGATAACTCATTGTCTGCTGGGGGGTCCAACCAAGAATGGGCCCAGAAACGTCTGGTTAGAATGGATCAGTTGGCACAAATGCAGCATTTCAGAGCCCCATGGCGGCAGTCCAAGGAATTGGACCCTCAGGGATCAGCAAGTTATCAACTATCCTTTGGATAGGTGAATCACTACTGTATATGGAGAAAATGATTGGGATACACCTCATAATCATTGAATCTTTTGTTCACTCCTAATGCCCCTGGCGTATAACATCCGGCCCCATTTCACTGATGTATAACGTTCGGCCCCGTTGCCACTAATGTATAATGTCCAGCCCCTCGCCCACAATGTATAACATCTGGTCCCTTGCCCCCAGTGTATAACATATGGCCCCTCATCCCTGGTGTTGAACATCAACACAAACACTGCACCCTCGCCGGGAGCTTCATAGCCGAGCAGCTGCATGCAGCCTTACGTCACCAAGCACAATGCCGAGAGTTGGATGGAGTGGTGTAAAGCCGCCACCGCTGGACTCTGGAGGAGATGTGTTCTGTGCAGTGATGGAGTGCTCTTCTCTATCTGGTGGATGATGGAGGAGTCTGGGTTTGGTGATTCCAGGAGGACGTCACCCCCGACTGCATTGTGCCCGCTGTACAGTTTGGTGGAGGAGGATAATGCTATGGGCTGTTATCAGGGTTCAGACTTGGCCCCTTAGTTCCAATGAAGAGAAATCTTAATGCTTCATCACAAGACATTGTGGACAATTGTAGCTTCCAGCTTTGTGGGAACAGTTTGGAGAAGGCCCTTTTCTGTTCCCCATGACTGTGCCCAGTGCACAAGTTCCATACAGACATGGAGGGGGATGTTTGGTGGGAAGAATATGACTGGCCCCACAGAGCCCGGACCTCAACGCCATTCAATGCCTTTGGGATGAACCAGGAAGGAGATTGTGAGTTTCTCCTCCAACATCAGTGTCTGAAAAGTGGGGACGAACTCCTTATTATTGCCTCTGGATGTACTATGGGATTTCATAAAACCTCCTTCAGGTGTATTGTATAGGTGTCCCAATACTTTTGTCCTTACAGTTTATCTCGGCGAGTTGAGAATAATCCTTTAACATTATTCATAGTGTCCTGAAATGATTTTGGATTAATATCTACTATCCCTGGAGGTCTAGGGAGTGAGCGTTTTATATGCCATAATATATAATGATATAGTTACAGTATGTAGTTTATTATTAAAAGTGTTCTGCATTGCCGCTGAGAGGGCGGTTTCTGGGTACTAGGAAGTTCCTGTAAGTTTGTCCATCAGGTCATCAATTTTAGACAGAGAGCAGTAAAGGAACTTGAATTTTCTCCTTAGCCCTGGATGCCGTCCTGCTGTAGGTCTACAAGTCTTCCCACCCAGCGGATGTTCACCCACTCAGGATCCTGTGACTGATGGCTCCGGGCAGTGTATAGACAAACAAAGCAATAAACAAGGCTAGAATGAGCAGGACCAGGGCGATGATGATATACTTCTTGTAATTTCTCCAGATCAGATGGAAGAAACACTTGAAGGGGTTGACGAACCAGGAGAAAGACGTGTCCGGACGACTGGAAGAAAGAACAAAAATGTTATCGATATTCGGATGGTAGGTGGCCCCCCCCCATACATGTGAAATAAAATGTATTTTCAACGGAATCGGACGACCACCTAATGTGTATGGGGGCCTTCCGACTCTTCTCCGGTAGTTAATGTTGGGGGAGAGAAGGATCTGGCCATTGGAATTTCAACACCTGATCCTTTTGTACCGAGAGTAGATAAGGGAAGTATCACAGCGGCTTTGTCGTATAGATCTCAGTAAAGCTTGGCTGAACGTCTTATGTATGGGAAGTCGGGGGGAGACCGCTATCGAACGACCAATCAATAGTTCATCTGACAGCTATCTAATCTGAGGGTCTTCTTTAGTTGGCTGTGGTGGTCTACAAGCCACTAAAATAGATTTTCAATTGGAATAATTAAAAATAATGCTCTTGTATATACAGTATAAATATATTTATTGTATTTTCCCAGTTTTCCTTTTTCCCTGAAGAACGTCCACTTATTGCGCTCAGCCCTTCTAGTGCGCTGATTCCAAATATCTGGCCTTTACAATAGCGGAAATCACTTTGTGAACAAGAGGATCTGAGATTTAGGGCTGAGCTACTGAGCATGTGTGACCACGGGACTGGACACATTAGGTGGACATTCTAAGAGGTAATCAAAACAACAGCAGGGGGCGCCATAATCAGGATGTAACAGCAAACTCAAGACACAAGAAAATGTTTTAAAATCATAGAAATGAAAAATCTCAATAAATAGGAAAATGTATGTTTTGTGTGAACAGAAAAATGTCTTTGAGTTTATTTTTTTTTTCTATAAGCCTCACCACCATCGTACATGGGCTTGTATTACAAGTGGGGTCCATTCAAGTGATCAGATCTGGGACACGGTCCACTGACAAGACACTATTTCTTGAAAACAATAGCGGAACTAATAGTTTTTAGTTTATTTTTTTAACATCTCTTTAAGTCCATTCAATAGTTTATACTGATAAGATAACTTACTGTAAGAAGGTTTAAACTTAGAAGTTTTATATGTGTTACAGCAAATGTTTTTTAATTGTCTGGAAAAAAACATAATTAATTTGCTAAACATTTCTACCAAAAGGGGGTGCTATAAAGTATTTCACTACATCTGCCTGAATCAAGATGCATAGTGTTTTTTGTTGCTCACAGCTGTTTTTGTTAACAGCACACCATGTGGTCAGGAGTGGTAATGCAATTAAATCCTATAATTGCGTTAACGTGAGAATTACATTACAGCATTTTTTATGGAAAAGAAGCAAATAACATTTAATAACTTTAACTAAAATATAATTACATATTAATGGATTCCAGCGAGGAGTAGCAACCCTATGAATTATTAGTGCCTCTAAATGAAATTGTGGTTGTAGTTGTCGGTGTTATGTGATTAAACGGCAGCTACAAAATAAAGTCTAGTTAATTATATTCATCCCCTCTGGAAATAAATGAATAAACAGAATAACCGCAGTTTTCTTTCCCAACTTACTGATATCAATAGAAATCTCCCAGGGGAGATGTCCTCTAATGAGCCTGTTGTATAAAAAGTTTACTTTCTTCTCTTGACTGGTCTTCATTTTTTACATTATTGTTATGGTTTTTTATAAATTCATACAGGATCAAAGTTTCAAAATTGTTCTGTTTTTCTAGCTTATTTTGCCTTCTGCTCCTTCCATTGAATAAATAAAAAGTCTACAAAGAAGTTCTGCTCATTAATTCCTAAGAGGCATGAGGCCTGTCATTTAGAATCAGGGCCAACTCCAGCTTTACAGGGGTACTTGTGAGACCCAGTGGGGTCCTCTTCACTTTTGATTTTTCCTTATTGCCTTCCATGAGTTTTAACTTTTTTTTACATCTTTTGGTCTATTAGGCTATGTGCCCACGATGCAGAAATAAAGCAGAAAATTTCTGCAGCATTTCTGCATCTCCCTGGCAGAAAAAAACGCATGCAGATTGTGCATGCGTTTTTCCTGCAGAATACATGCGGATCCACATGCGGGTACACATGCGTTTCCGCATGCAGATTGAGGCTGGGTGCCCACGTAGCGTTTTTCAAGCATTTATGCTGCGGAATTTCCGCAGCGTAAAGGCTTGTTAAACGCTAGGTAATCCGCACCCCATGGTCCCCAAGGGGATTCCGCATGTTCTATGCACATGCTGCGGATTTTTCCGTAGCGTTTATGCTGCGTACAAAAATCCGCAGCATGTCATTTAATTTTGCGGAAGCGCAGCGGAACTCCCGCCATTGACTTGCATTGAGACGCACAGAAACCGCGACTGTACATTTGTACAAGCGGCTTCTATGCGTCTCTATGTGCGGATGGTACCCAGTTCTGGAGGAGAGGAGACTCTCATCCAGACCTGGGTACCATTGTACCTGTAAAAAAAGAATAAAATAACAAATAAAGTTTATATTCACCTGTCCGGCGGCTTCTCTCTGAATGCCAGCAGCGCTGAAGGACCTGCGGTGACGTCACAGTCATGTGACCGCAGGCCCTTCACCGCTGTGTCTCGCGATATGCCGGCAGCCAGGAACCAGACGGGAACAAGCGCTGCAGCACATACCGGGACATCGGGGGTGAGTATAGCTTTATTTGTTTTAATTTTTACGGTTCACACTGTATAAATCCATGCTGTTTGCATGGATTTATACAGTGTGACCTAGTTGTCAAGCACTTTCCAAGTGATGCTATCGCCTGGAAAGTGCTTGTCAATCTGCATGCGGAAACGCATGTGAACCCGCATGTGGATCCGCATGTATTCTGCAGGAAAAACGCATGCACAATCTGCATGCGTTTTTTTCTGCCAGGGAGATGCAGAAATGCTGCAGAAATTTTCTGCTTTATTTCTGCATCGTGGGCACATAGCCTGACAAGCACTTTCCAGGCGATAGCATCACTTGGAAAGTGCTTGACAACTAGGTCACACTGTATAAATCCATGCAAACAGCATGGATTTATACAGTGTGAACCGTAAAAATTAAAACAAATAAAGCTATACTCACCCCCGAGGCCCCGGCGTGGCTGCAGCGCTCGTTCCTGTCTGGTTCCCGGCTGCCGGCATATCGCGAGACAGAGCGGTGAAGGGCCTGCGGTCACATGACTGTGACGTCACCGAAGGTCCTTCAGCGCTGCTGGCATTCAGAGAGAAGACGCCGGACAGGTGAGTATAAACTTTAATTGTTATTTTATTCTTTTTTTACAGGTACAATGGTACCCAGGTACCATCCGCACATAGAGACGCATAGAAGCCGCTTGTAAAAATGTACAGTCGCGGTTTCTATGCGTTTCAATGCAAGTCAATGGCGGGAGTTCCGCTGCGCTTCCGCAAAATTAAATGACATGCTGCGGATTTTTGTACGCAGCATAAACGCAGAACATGCGGAATCCCCTTGGGGACCATGGGGTGCGGATTACCTAGCGTTTAACAAGCGTTTACGCTGCGGAAATTCCACAGCATAAACGCTTGAAAAACGCTACGTGGGCACCCAGCCTAAGAGTTGTATTAAGATTTTATTGCTACCATTTTGGGATTTATATGATTTTCTGATCTCTTTTCATTCCATTTTTTTCAGGAGCTGAAGAGGCCATAAAACAGCAATTCTGACATTTTCTTTCGTTTTGACGTTCACCGTATGGAATAAATATTATAATATTATTTTAGTTAAACAAGCACGAGTACTTAATATCTGAATTTTCTCATTTTGTTAGATTTCAATAACGTTCCGTGAGCAAGTGTAAGTGTAGGGTAATTTGAACTTTTTTTTTTTTCATTTATATTTTTCATTTTTTTTCTAGACATATTTTATTAGTCCCCATAGGGGACTTGAACCTGCCATCGCTCGTACAATATACTGCAATATTCTAATATTACAATAAAATGTCAAAATTAGGGTTCTCATATGAATCCACAAACTGGGCTTCATCAGTGTACAAACATGGCAGACACAGGGTCGTTCATCAGCCCCTGGCTGCCATGTCAAGGCCATTAGCACCCTATTTATAACTGTTTAAATGCCACTTTCACAATTGACAGCAGCATCTAAGGAGTTATACTATTGAGATCAGAGCTAGCTGTTAGGCTCGGGTCAGCTGTACGACAAGGCCAGCACCCATGCTGTATGGATCAGGCTCAGCTCTGCAGCTAGCTCCTCCATATATTTAGTGAGCACAGGGCTGAGTGCGCCCCCAGGTACTGAGGGACCTGGCACTTGCCCAGGTTCACCGGTCACTGCCGCCGTCTCTGCCTAGGATGCAAGATCACATTCCACCTTATTTACTATTTTGTGAATGCAGGTTGGTCTCAAATGTCAGATTTTCCCTTAAACTCTATCGAAATATTCATATTACAGATGTTGGACCCAGATTTCCCAGGAACTTATGTCACCAGAGCGTTTTTTCGCCTAAGTCTAATTCTTGAGAACTGCAGGTCTAACTATTCTTATGGTTTACATGGAGAGATACAAAAAAAAGTTGCTTACAGGAAGATTAAAGCATTTACAGGTTTAGTATGTGGGTGGAGAGCAGCGTTGGTGCTGAAATGTATTGTTTTCTGCAGCTCACTTCTCCGGTTTGCTGTACAGACTGGGACGGAATGAGCACAGTCATCTCATTAGAGGAAAATGGGTGAGTTAATGACAACTCTCTAGTGCTGGAGGCCTAGACATATATATATATATATATATATATATATATATATATCCTATATGCACACAAAAGCTCTTCTGTCACTTTTGTCCCATAGGGAAGGGCCTGTACTCCAACACTTACTGGAGACTGTATTAGTCTATTGACACTTTTCTGTTCATTACCTCCCATTTATTGGAGCTGCCATGAGCACATACCACCAGGGGTTTAATAATCGTAGTTGCAGAAGGTGTAACAGCGACCAGGCCCATGCGTGGTGAGGGGCCCGCTGATGCCAGCACCAATTTCCTATGGATGTGCATCCTTAGATACACATTTAGTTGAAATGTATTGTGGCACAGAGATACGTTAACTCCCTGCACTGCAATACATGCTGCCAGCCAATCAGAGGCCAGCTGCAGACGTCGGCTTGCCCATAACGGGCAGCGCATGGCAGTGACTCATCTGGTTAATAAGAATAATCTTTTGTTTCTTTTTAAAATGTGCTGGACAAGAATGGTAGAGGCCCAGGATGGGAGTGCATTATACCAGGAAGAGGCCCAGGGTGGAGGACATTATACAAGGGAGGGGCACAAGATGGCAGACATTATACCAGGAATGGGCTCAAGATGGAAGACATTATACAAGGAAGGGTCCCAAGATGGGGGACATTATACCAGGAAGGGGTCCAAGATGGGTGACATTATACCAAGAAGGGGCCCAGGATGGGGGACATTATACCAAGAAGGGGCGCAGGATGGGGGACATTATACCAAGAAGGGGCCCAGGATGGGGGACATTATACCAAGAAGGAGCCCAGGATGGGAGACATTATACCAGGAAGGGCCTCAAGATAGGGGACATTATACCAAGAAGAGACCCAGGATGGGATACATTATACCAGGAAGAGACCCAGAATGAGGGACATTATAGCTGGAAGGGTCTCAAGATGGACATTATTACTGAAAGTGCCCAGGATGGGACATTATTACTGGAAGTTGCCCAGGATGGAGGACAGTATTATAGGAATTGGCCCAGAAAGGGGGACATTATTACATGACAGGTAACATACCAAGAAGAGACCCAGGATAGGGGACATTATACCAGGAAGAGACCCAGAATGGGAAACATTATAGCAGAAAGGGGCTCAAGATGGAAGACATTGTTATAGGATGGAGCCCAGGATGGGGAACATTATTACTGAACGTGCCCAGGATGGGACATTATTACTAGAAGTTGCCCAGGATGGAGGACAGTATTATAGGAAGGGGCCCAGAATGGTGGACATTATTACATGACGGGTAACATTATACCAAGAAGAGGCCTGGGTGGGTGCGATTATTACAGAAATGAGCTTGGACTGAGGGACATTATTACATGGAGGGCAAACACACATGCCTTTATAGGATCTAGAACACTACAAGGGCCAATACAACTGACCAAAATGCAGGTGGGGCCCAGGTCCAAATTTTGCACCGGGGGCCATTGGACTCTAGTTACACCACTGCATGCCATGCTGCAATGTCTCTTTAATGGTGATCCAACAAGGATTTGTCTCAAATCTCACTATCTCTAGAGCCCAAGGGGCAATGTCTCTCCCCGTGGAGAGTGACAAGCCAAGCCTGGCATGTCAGAGTGAGGAGACCCACAAGCCATGCAATGCTCCTCTGGGAAATTAAATATGGAAATTGTCTCTTTAGAGAGGAAGAGGACTAGAACTCTAGTGCCACCTATTGGAAGCAGCAATCCTAAAAGTCAATAGCTATTGCAGAGAATTTATCATCTCCTCTATTCCAAACAAAAACTCTCAAAATATGCATTTGTTTGCCCTTTTATGCCATTTTCAAAAAATGGGTGAGGTTTAAGAGGAGATTGGTCAACCACTACAAATTTTCTACACCAATGTGCACCAGAAAACAGGCGTATATTGTATGTGACTTCCACAGCAGCTCAGATTCGGCGCAGATTACGGTAGTTTGTGCACGGAAAGAGGAAAAATGTGGTCAATTTCTTAAGAGGCCTACATGATAATTTCTCTATTTCTCTATGACAGATCTGAAAACTACACATCTAAAATGACACAAATGAGGCCTTCTAATATAATGGAGACACGGGGGGGAAACATGGGGATGGGGTTCAGAACGTGACGATTTACTGGCAGCAGCCTCAGTTCTTTATCTGATATTCCTCTGATGTATTGTTTTGGCGACTTTGCATTTTTTTTTTCGCTTTCATCTCTGAATCATTATATTTCTCACTGACAATTGCATTTCTTGTTGTCTGCTCTCTTTTCTGTTTCGGCAATAATATCGCTGCTTAGAACAATGGGGCTACAGCCATCACAGGAGCGGCAGGGGTACAGTCATCACAGGAGCGGCTGTTTTATTACGTCTGTCTCAGCGTGGGCCGCCGATCACAATATACAGGAAATTAATTTTATGGATAAACAATTACTTTTCTTCACAGATTCAATTATAGACATCTATTTTATCAAACAATATCATACTGGTTGTAGACGCCGGTGCTACGTTTAGATTCAGATTTATACCGCTCGTAAAGGGGCGGTGAACTTAGGAAAAAAACATTTTTACATTATTAGTAGCCACACTTATCGGCCACCTCTGCTCTCAGCTGTTCTGGGCCTCCCTTTTAACATTATTTTCTAATATATTTGTATCCGTTTTTTTTTTTTATATGATGAAGTGGTGGCTAATCTGGTCATCCCCCCATCTCTCGGAGAAACGCTGTCTTAATGGGTTTGTGTGGTTTCAAGTAATCTTCAAATTAATAGTCAGGAATAAGCAGAGCAGTTATGATAAGTATCTTACTCTGGGGGATCAGCATTACATGAATTTGATTGATTTTAATGGACTGTGTCATTCCTTATTGTCCCTGTGGTGGCACTGTAAAGGAATTTACTATTTTTTTGCTGGATACCTTCACAGATTACTGCTTGGCTGCAAATGGTTCCCAGTACTCTTCAAACTTTACCCATTGTCACTTACTTTGGTTTCGCTAATGGCTCTGGTTCTTTTCGGGCGCGTCCAACAGGATTCTTTTCGGCTTCCTCTGCTGTGACCAGATGAAATTCTGCTTCTACTTTGCCCTAGACGAGGGTTATAAAAGCACTTATTAATGGGTGGCTCCTTTATTACATACTAAAATAAACTACGGATAGTCACCGCCCTGCCCATCACTGAGCATAGACGAAAGGGGTAATGGGTTAGTGCCCTCTTTGCTCATCGCTATTGTTCTATGGCACTGTTCCTCTTCCAGGGCCAACAAGCATCAAGTAGAGTTAAGACTCTAAATATTAAGACCAGCTTCTGACATCACATCCTTGCCTGAGCAATATGTCGGTATCTGAGGGGGCCTTGCCCGGTTGCATGTCTGCTCTTAACTTAGTCTGGCTACACATCTGGATGTCTGGTGCCAGCTAATGGAGACTACTCTAGGGTAGGACCTAGGGTTCCTCCTGGGAAAGTCCATACCGCCTTGTGAAAGTTTAAAAGGAGTTGTCCACCTGTTAGATATTGATGACTTACCCTTAAGATGGGTCATTAATATCAATTGGTGGGGGACCGGCGTTTGACACCCCTTACAGCTGTTATCAGCTCTTGCACCAGCTGGATATCAACATTCACAGTCACTACACAGTGTATGGCGATGTGCCACTTTTGTTGCGCTATGGCACTTTCAACCACTGAACAGTGAGTCAGGAGTCAAACCCCCATGGATCTCACATTCTCAGTCTTAGCTATGGAAAATCCGTTGAAGAAAGGATAATCCTTTAGACACTGTACTTTGGTTTAGTCCTGAGTAGAGTAGAGCAAAAAGTCCAACAGTCACATTTATAGTCATAGCCCACTGACCATGACTCTTACGACCATCCTACTGCCTGCTGCCATCCCTGGTGCCTCTTCTGACCAGTAGGCTGCCGCAACATCATGGGTTTATTGTGCGACAACGTAAAGACGTATGTAGCACCCTGAGGATTCGGCTGCTACAGGGGTATTGCACCTCAACCCAGAGGTGTGATATTCCACTCCCGGGTAAGGAAGGAGTGTGGAACTGAGCTCAGATAGACTGCATGCACTACATACATCCCATTCCAGAGGAGCAGGCCGACGGTACTCCCACTTAGAAATGTGCAGGTACAACCGAGCCTGTTCCTGGCTGGAGTGGGAGGGGGGTGGTACATCCCATGTAGTGTAGGGGCAGATAGGGGGAGCAGTCTGGGTAGAGATAGGAGCTCATTGGGTGCTGGTCACCTGAGCTCACACATAGAGGGATATATAAGGAGGGCATCAACTTAGATCAGGGTCAGACGCTGAGAACAAGTCAGTTGGAGAGAGAGAAGGAAACAGCAGCCCTGGAGAGAGAGAGAGGAGAAAGAAAGAGAAAGACCCAGTGGGGGAAGACTGAAGGGACCCAAGAACCCAAATTAGAGCACCGGGTGAGGAGTCAGCAAAAGGGTACCGGAACCCAAGCTGGTGGGGGCAAAAACAATCCCCAGCCAGAGACCGGAGATCGTGGGCAGCGTTTGCCACGGTCACCCACCACATTCACCCTGAAGGCAAACCACATGAAGGGTCAGGGAACCCAGGGCCAAGGGTGTCCCAAAAGAAGGCCCGAGGGAGCTGGACCTAGGTGAATCCCTGGTGGGGACGGCTGAAGAAAGGACAGAGGGAGAGCTCAGGGCCACGCTCCGGACTTGTTTGGGGGTTGGCCGGATCCAGGACCTGGTGGACGCAGCACGGCTCGGGTGGTCACTAGCAGCTGGAGTGACCGAAACATCAGCAGTAAGTAAACACCCTTAACTGCACAACCCGAGTCTGTCTTCATTGCCGGCTGCACCGCACCACCACAACCCCCATCCTCTGCGCCTGTCCCCTCTGAGGCTATACCCCTCCCGTTGGGGGTTATCTCACCAAGCTGCGCACCCACCATCAGCCTCAGCGGACCCTGCAGCAGCGGCGGCCACAGTGACCGCATCACAACGGGTGGCGTAGTCGACATAAAAGAACTTTAATAACATCTGTAGGACTGCCACATAACACTTAGCTTGACGCCCTGGGCACGGGACCGGGTCACAGCCGCTCGGAGACTACAACCCCCCCCATCTGATCCGGTGCCGGGTATTCCCCTCAAAAAGGAATATGTCCCAGGGGGCGCGTCAACTTTGGCGTAGTCGGCAGGATTACGTGCCCGCAACACCCGGGTACTGCGTGCCTGAAGAAAAGTGCAAGTTTACCTCAGAAAGAAGTCTCCCGCCGGTTCCGGAGGGTCCACGCCATCGGACTCCATCACCAGTCGTTTCCCGCCGATTGTCCGCCATTTCCAGCTTGTTCCCGCCATCTGCAGAGTTTCCCGCCACTGGGAAGCGATTCCCGCCAAAACCGCAGATTTCCCGCTTTGGAAGAGCAGCGGACGCCATTATGGGCGTGCCAAAGGAGGGCAAGAGGCCACCTCCCATCGTGGGCCAGGACAGAAAATGGCGCCAAAAGTGGAAACCGCCCCCACCAACAGAGACTGTGATGCTGGAGGTGTCTGTCAGCGTGAAAGAACTCCCCCTGGAGCTGACAGTCACTGAGTTGCCCCGGGACCGCCCTCTAAGTGGGAGGAGACGAAAGAGAAGAGAAGAGATGGGTGTCGCTTGGAGCAGTCTGGAGCGAGCGCACCCGGAGGCAGGAAGCCTGGAAAGGAGCAGCAGAAAAGCTCACCCGGAGATGGAAAGAGAGCAGAACAGCACCGGCCCGCTGGCCAGGAGTCTGCTAGAGACCGAGGAAGGAGGGCAGAGCAGCACCGGCCCGCTGGCCTGGAGCCTGCCGGAAGCCGAGCAGAGCAGCACCGACCCGATGGTCAGGAGCCTGCTAGAGTCCACAACCCCGCTAGGTCTAGCGGAGATCCTAGCGCAGCTCCCCCGAGACCGGGAGTGTGCACAAACAGCCCTGGAGGGCCTCGCACGGAGGATGGCCCGGGTACAGCGGGAGATACTGGCGGAGTGGAGCCGGGAGATGGCTCAGCACGCAGAGACCAGTCAGCGGAGCACGCTACCCTGGAAGAGGAAGCAGACCGCCTCTGAGGATGGCGCAGGAGGACCTAAGGCCGGAGACGGCGCCGAGGAGGGAGCCGAACGCATGGAGGCAGGTAAAGGGGACGCCTATACCCCAAGCCGTGACACCGCTCACCTGCCCCAGCTCCCCGTCGCAGAGCCCGAAAGTCCCCCTGCTGTGCCCGTAGCCGCCAGGTCACCGCCATGGACTAGGCCCCGACCGGAAGCCGCCGCAGCGACCCCTGTGACGTCACGCGCCCCGACCCGGAGCGTGACAAAGCAGGAAGTACCACCAGCCTGGTCGCAAGGCCTAGTACCTCCGGGCGCCGCACCACCAACAGCGCCCCCTACCTCCGCGGAGCCTCCGGCCTGGCCGCAAGGCCAGGTAGCCCAGGGCGCCGCCGTCCTAACGGTGCCCTTCACCTTCCAGGTGCCCCAGGCCTGGCCGCAAGGCCTGGGCAACCCGGGCGCCACCACCACCGCGCCCGCGCCCGCAATACCTAGGGTGCCACACCTGGGGGAGGACCTCTTCGGCCAGCTCACATGGCCGGACGGGCGGCCCTTCATCTGGCCCGAAGGGTACCCTGAGCTGGAGCGGCAGCAAAGACTAGGGCCCTTGTGTGAGCCCCTAATCCCGGCTCCGAAGCCCGTGGCTCGGGTCTCGCCTCCTCTAGCAGAAGCCCAATTCGTGTGGGACCCCACGGGAGAAGATTTGATGGGGTTCACCGGAGAAACTCGGGCAGCCGCAGCTGAACGTACAGAGTGTTGCCGTCAACAGCTGGCAGAGTTTAAGAGAGAACGGGAGGAGAGGCGGGTCAGAGAACAACAGGCCCAAATCCAGAGCGCGGAGCAGAAGAGCCGGACTAGGAGGAACCCCCGTGCAGCGCATTGTCCCCGCACCATCGGGACAGTGATAAAGTTCAACCCGCAGCATGGGTGGGGCTTTATTCGGGACCGTAACAACCGCGGTGACGTTTTTGTGACCCGCAGAGACGTCGAGTCCCACCTGCCGGAAGGTCACAAAGGCCGTGACCTCTACGTCGGAGACGAGGTCACTTTCACCCGGCACAAGTGTGCCAAAGGACCTTACGCCCTCCACGTACACCGCCTGACGGAGGAGGAGTTGCGGTGCGAGGAGGAGGAGCAAGAGGACCCGGACGGGTCTGAAGTAACAACCAGCTATAAGCAAAGAGCAGGAGGAAGACGCCGTTGAGTGCGGCAGAGCAGGTGCTGTAAATAGTTACCCAATCAGGGTATAAAGGAACTGGAACTGTTGCTGCTGCTAAAATAGTCCCCGTTGGGACCAGTGAACTGTTTTACCCGTTAACCCCTTCATCCTACAGGCTGAGGACTGTGAGCAGCCATTCCCTACCCTCTACCTGGCCGAGGACTGAGAGCGGCCAACTTCCAACTTCCCTGTATATAGTTGCGCGTCCTAAAGCGCCCCCTACCGGTTTTATAAGAAAACCAGATTTTCTAAGAGACTGTCGCACTTTTCCCGGACACACGTTGCACAGTGTCCGGAGGAGGAACCAGAGACAAGAGAAGTCTACGAGAATGTTTATATAAAAAAGTTTTATATATATAATGTTTTATATGTTTATATGAAAAATTTGTATGTTTTGGTGTTTTTGTCTTACAGCCCGAGGACGTGCTGTGATTTACCAGGGGGGAATGTAGCACCCTGAGGATTCGGCTGCTACAGGGGTATTGCACCTCAACCCAGAGGTGTGATATTCCACTCCCGGGTAAGGAAGGAGTGTGGAACTGAGCTCAGATAGACTGCATGCACTACATACATCCCATTCCAGAGGAGCAGGCCGACGGTACTCCCACTTAGAAATGTGCAGGTACAACCGAGCCTGTTCCTGGCTGGAGTGGGAGGGGGGTGGTACATCCCATGTAGTGTAGGGGCAGATAGGGGGAGCAGTCTGGGTAGAGATAGGAGCTCATTGGGTGCTGGTCACCTGAGCTCACACATAGAGGGATATATAAGGAGGGCATCAACTTAGATCAGGGTCAGACGCTGAGAACAAGTCAGTTGGAGAGAGAGAAGGAAACAGCAGCCCTGGAGAGAGAGAGAGGAGAAAGAAAGAGAAAGACCCAGTGGGGGAAGACTGAAGGGACCCAAGAACCCAAATTAGAGCACCGGGTGAGGAGTCAGCAAAAGGGTACCGGAACCCAAGCTGGTGGGGGCAAAAACAATCCCCAGCCAGAGACCGGAGATCGTGGGCAGCGTTTGCCACGGTCACCCACCACATTCACCCTGAAGGCAAACCACATGAAGGGTCAGGGAACCCAGGGCCAAGGGTGTCCCAAAAGAAGGCCCGAGGGAGCTGGACCTAGGTGAATCCCTGGTGGGGACGGCTGAAGAAAGGACAGAGGGAGAGCTCAGGGCCACGCTCCGGACTTGTTTGGGGGTTGGCCGGATCCAGGACCTGGTGGACGCAGCACGGCTCGGGTGGTCACTAGCAGCTGGAGTGACCGAAACATCAGCAGTAAGTAAACACCCTTAACTGCACAACCCGAGTCTGTCTTCATTGCCGGCTGCACCGCACCACCACAACCCCCATCCTCTGCGCCTGTCCCCTCTGAGGCTATACCCCTCCCGTTGGGGGTTATCTCACCAAGCTGCGCACCCACCATCAGCCTCAGCGGACCCTGCAGCAGCGGCGGCCACAGTGACCGCATCACAACGGGTGGCGTAGTCGACATAAAAGAACTTTAATAACATCTGTAGGACTGCCACATAACACTTAGCTTGACGCCCTGGGCACGGGACCGGGTCACAGCCGCTCGGAGACTACAACCCCCCCCATCTGATCCGGTGCCGGGTATTCCCCTCAAAAAGGAATATGTCCCAGGGGGCGCGTCACGTACAAATCAAAAGAGATTCCAGGGATTCCAGCCGGTAGTAGGTGGTTTGCAGGGCTCTGTACCAACATGGCCACTAGACCAGGATCCGGCTAATCTTTTTGCTCAATGTCTAGTCCTAAGGTCCTAAATAGAGATGAGCGGTGTTCGACTCGAACTGTTCGCCAATCTCAAATTCGAGCTGTTTTGGGCGGTGTTCGAGCCGTTCGGCGAACACGAACGATTTTAAAAAAATTTGGCTGTTCGAGGTTATGTTCGATAACTGTTCGTGCACCAAAATCATAACTGGATTTTTTCTCAGTAATGCTCAAAATTAATGTTAATACGCAGTTTGAGTGTACAGCGGGGCGGGAGGAGGGGCAGGGGATGGATCTCTGCAAAAATAATGAAGATCTCCATTTTTTTTTCTCTTTCCCGCATTTACAGTGGGGAGGTGCAATCTGTCAGCCTATCAGCAGCGCACACACGGAGCGAAGTGCTTTTTTTCACACAAGCAAGGGCATGTGTCATTGGCTGTGTATGTCAGATGTCCTTGCCCTATAAGACCCAGCCATTTTTCCCGTCACCACCATTTTCTCACTGCTGCAGCTGCGTGTTAGACGGCACCGCTGTTGCTGTGTGCGCTATACTTTGTTAATTTGAAGCCAATTTTCACACAAATCTACAGATAGCTTGGGAGTAGGGAATAGCTGTGATCGCAGTCCTTTTAAGGACTAGGTTACAGCATTTCCTACGACTTTTATCAGGCAGGTCTGTGCTCTTAAATAGATAGATTGTGGGAGTAAAGACTAATTGTAATTGCAGTCCTTTTCAGTGCTAGGTTACATCAGTTCCTATCACTTTTTGCCAGGCAGGTCTGTTTTAGTGCTGTGCAAGATTTTTTCACAGCATTTGGCTAAATCTAGCAAAGCAAATCCTTTTTGTCCTCTTGCAGTGTGTGTTAGTCAGTGGAGTAGCCTATTTGTGTTGCAAGCTACACCACCTGTGTATAGAATACAATTTTTTTTACTGCACCTAGTGAAGTAAAACCTTTTGGGCATAGCATCATTCTATTAGTCCATCTATACTAACCTCCAGCAGGTTGCAAATTCAAAATAATTTTTATCTGCATCTAGCTCTGAAAAAATATTTGGGCTTCGGCTTGTAGCAGTGTGTGGGACTTGTTCTATTAGTCCATCTATACTAACCTCCAGCAGGTTGCAAACTCAATATAATTTTTTTCTGCATCTAGCTCTGAAAAAATATTTCGGCTTGTAGCAGTGTGTGGGACTTGTTCTATTAGTCCATCTATACTAACCTCCAGCAGGTTGCAAATTCAAAATAATTTTTATCTGCATCTAGCTCTGAAAAAATATTTGGCCTTCGGCTTGTAGCAGTGTGTGGGACTTGTTCTATTAGTCCATCTATACTAACCTCCAGCAGGTTGCAAATTCAAAATAATTTTTATCTGCATCTAGCTCTGAAAAAATATTTGGGCTTCGGCTTGTAGCAGTGTGTGGGACTTGTTCTATTAGTCCATCTATACTAACCTCCAGCAGGTTGCAAATTCAATATAATTTTTTTCTGCATCTAGCTCTGAAAAAATATTTGGGCTTGTAGCAGTGTGTGGTACTCATTGTATTAGGCCATCTATACCAAGCTCCACCAGCTTTGAAATTAATAATAATTTTTAGCTGCATCTAGCCCTGAAAATAATTTTTCTTCCCAATAGTGGTAGCAATAGAAATATGGGGCGCGCGCATGGCTAACAAAAATATACGCTTCATAACAAAAAACACCAGCCTAGCGCACTGCATTAATAAGATGGCATCATCGTCTCTCCCAGTGCTAGGCCTACTACGCCGGCTAGCATTCCTGTGCCTAAAACACAATGTATGGGTCCGCGCTAGCCACGATGCTGAGGGGTCTAAAGCTGCTGCTAACGCTTTATCACAATTCAATTGGCAGATTTTCACAGAGCTCTTCCCCAATGCCCACCCACCGGGCAACAGTTGCCCACCCTCCCTATGGGATCTAGTGGCGAATAGTTGATGCCATTAATCAGAGCGTCAGTTGCCCCGTCGATGTGGCAAGCATACGGTAAGGCATGGGTAACGCATGCATAAGCGAATTAGTCCCTCAATCCAAAATTACCACCAGTGGAGGCTTATTACACCAGGACGTAGTCATAGCCAATAATGCAATACGTCTACGCATACGCCAATCGAAAACGGTTCCAGCGGGCAGGGGCACTTGAGTACTTCTACAACCCATAAACGGTACACTGAGTCGGGTAACAATAGTAAAAACATATATAACCATCAGATCACAAAGTAATTTCTTCCTATCACACATTGATGGAACGCCATTATCAAGATACCAGTTCCAAGCTATATTTAATAAATGCATAAAATCGGCAGGGAACCACCCCAAAGATTACGGGACACACTCATTCCGCATAGGTGCGGCCACGGAAGCAGCAAGAGCAGGACTGTCAGAAACGGAAGTTCAGAGGATAGGGAGATGGCGATCCACGTGTTTGGCGAGATACATGACGACCGGACTTGTTATCCTAACGTGGTTTGTTTCTTTTACAGGTGACGCTAAGCCAACAGTGTGGGTGATAGGCCACTCGTATATATATTGGGCAGAAAAAAGGGCGAAAGTCCGCCCAGGCGGGAGGAAATTAGAGTTTCATAACACATATTTCAACTGGAGAGGTATTAGAGGCCTGCTATGGCCACAGGTACTAATGGAGGTAATCAAGGTAGGGAGAGAGGCAAGAGGTCTGGTCATCTTAGTTATACAGGCCGGGGGAAACAACCTAGTCATCATAAGAGCGCATAACTAATGGCAATAATGAAACTAGACACTGAGCGCTTCAGATAATTTTTCACAAAACTAACTATAGTATGGTCAGAGATTGTGCCGATAGTGGTATGGCAAGGTGTGCGAGACATCACGGCCATCGAACGGACAAGGCGGGTAATAAATATTCGGATGGCAAAATTTAGAAGAGACAGAGGCGGTGTAGTGATACGACACCGACAACTGGAAGGAGATAAAGCAGGCCTCATACGGCCCGACGGTGTTCACTTAATGGATACTGGACTGGACATATTCCTGTCAGGACTCCAGGACGGAGTGGAACAAGCGTTAAGAGTGATGGGTGGGGGTCAGAGTCCTGCATACGAGTATGCAGGATCCTCCGTGGCCTGGAAATAGAAAGGACATGTTGGAGAGTTACACTTGTTGGCCAACTTGCCGGAGTGGAGACCCAGGGCATGCTGCAACAAGCTGAATTATTTTAGAAATAAAATGCCTTTCTAATGGAACGAGTATAAAGAGTTAATAAAGCTGTGACCGATCCTCACCCATCCAGTTGTAAGAGTTACATTATTCTATTGTCAAGGAAAGGGGGGCTGTAGGGGGGCTGAGCATCTGGGTTTGGTTGGGGGTCCCCACAGTCTGCCTAGGCTAGATGCATTTAAAAATTCTTATTAGATACACAGGCGGTGTAGCTTGCTTCGCAGCTGGGCTACTACACCCAAAGTATTGCCTAGGCTAGATGCAGTTAAAAATTCTACGCTGACTAGCAGACACTGAAGCTTTGGAGCAGACCTCTGAGTAAACAGCTCTTCAGATTCAACCATCTGTGTTACCCAAAGCCATAGTGTATGTAGTTTCTTACAGTTAAAAGGGGGGGGGAGCGACCCAACCCACCTGAAATTGACGATGCCAACGTCACGTAAGACACAGCAAGGGGAATCCAAAAAGAGTCTCCATTTTTTCCCAAAATTGTGGCACAGACAGCACTTAACCCTAGAACGCATACCTGGGGCCTCGCAGGCCCGCCCTGTTAATTGTTTTCTATTTTCTGCAAGATTACTTTAGTTAGAATTTTGAAACTCTAGGTATTCTTCATGTATATAGTTGTTTGTCATTTGAGTTTGTGAAAGTGTAGATTTTTATGGTCATGCATTCTAGGGTTAAGTGGCATCAATTGCCCCACAGTTGCTTAAAACGGTTGGTGAGGTGATTTTACCAAATCCTCAAGCTTTTAGTCTCCCCAGGATGACACAGGGGTAGAAAAGTCCTTGCGAATCCATGATTTGTTCATCTTTATGAACGTGACTCTGTCTATATTCTCAGTGAACAGCCGCGTGCGCTTATCTGTCAGCACACCACCAGCAGCGCTGAACACACGTTCAGAGAGAACGCTGGCTGCAGGGCATGACAAGATCTCCAAAGCGTGAGTGGCGAGCTCCGGCCATTTTTCCAGATTGGAATTCCAAAATGAGCAAGGGTCCAGTGACACAGTCATGGCTTCGATGTTCACTTTGAGATACTCCTGTACCATCCTCTCTAGGCATTAACTATGTGTCAGACTTCTTGTCTCCTGTGGCCTTGCAAAGGATGGTCTAAAAAAGTGGTGAAACGATTCCACAAAATTGCTGTTACCAGCAGATACTGTGTTACTGTTACGGTTTGAGTGCTGAAGACTCGACAGTCACACGGTTTGCAAGTTAGAACTATGAGATTCACTACGTGCACCACTGGTGTTTTGTGGAAAAGCACATGTAAGATTCTGCAACAGCCTCTGCTGATACTCCTGCATGCGTCAATCCCTTTCTATGGCAGGAATTATTTTGGCAAATTTACTTTTGTACCGGGGATCTAAGAGTGTGGCAACCCAGTAGTCGGGATTACTTCGAATTCTGATAATCCGAGGGTCATGTTGCAGGTAGTGCAGCAAGAAGGCACTCATGTGTCTTGCGCATCCAGGAGGACCAAGTCCTTGTTGTGTTGGTAGCGAGGTAACAATCATGCTTCCTTCCTCTGCCCTCTCCCCCCAACCTTGCACAACAGAAATGTGATCAAGGTCTCCCTCATCTGATGAGTCTTACATGCCCATCGCCAGTTCGTCCTCCACTTCTTCCTCGGCTCCTGCACCTTCCTCAACAGTTTGGCTGCTACCATGCGCCCTGGTTAATCCCTCTCCCCCACCCTCCCATGCCTGCCGCCTTGGTGCTGCCGACCATCTGGACCTTGGAGATGTTATCCCTTCCGCATACAACTCCTCCTCTACTTTCTCCACCTCATCTTGTCCCACCACCTGACTCTGAATTCTGTTTAATGTGTGCTCCAGCATGTAAATCACCGGAATAGTCATGCTGATAATGGCATCGTCGTCAGCACTAAACATCTTCGTCTCCATTTCAAAACTGTGCAGAAGGGTGTGTGGCGCCCCTGAGGGTTCAGTCGCCACAGAGGTACTGCATCTCACCCAGAGGTGTGGTATCTCACCCTCAGGTAAGGAAGGAGTATGGCTCGGGACCCTAACACCTGCATCCAACACATACCCGCAGTAAGGGCAGGGCGAGATTGCTCCTAAGGGAGAACACAGTCCCAGGTCCCTAGCTGGCGGGAGGGTCCTATGCAGTGGGTGCTTAGGGGAGCAGCTTAGAGGAGCACATGACAGGGAGAGTATAAATAGGAAGCCATCTTAGAAAGAGCAAGCCAGTCAGAGGAGGAGAAGTGACAGGAGCAGAAGCTCTGCATGAGCTCTGCTCCAGAGGCGGGCCTAGCCTGGGAGGCCCAGGACTGAAGGAGAGAAGAGAGGAGTGGGAGCAGGAAGGCTCCAGGAACCGAAGGGACCCTAGGGGTACGGGCCATGCAGAAGGCCACCCGTACGCCCGCTGCTACCAGGAGGTAGAGGGGTCAGGCCAGATAAGGGGAACCGGTCCCTCAACTATTGGAGAAACAGCAAGGCTCAACTAGAAACCGGAGGCTGCAGCATTTCATGTACTGCAGGCCAAAGTCCACACCAGTCTCACTAAGAAGGTAGCCACATAGGACCCAGGGGACGGAACACACGTCGCCCGCCAAGGCCCGAGGATACCGGAAAGAAGTGTCACAGGGTGTGAGGTGCAGGGAGAAGGCCAGAGAAAGGACACACAGAAGGGGGTCCTGCTAAGTACTCCGGAGCTATCTGGGGGTGGACTGAGCCCCTCACTCAGTACGCACAGCACGACGGGGGACATTGCTCTGGTACCTGTAATCTGGACTGCAACAACTGTGAGTAAAATCTTGGGACGGCATCACAAGGACTCTGTGTTCATTACTGACTCCCTGCACTACAACCACCATCATCCACCCACACTGGCCTGAAGCTACACTCTTCCTGTGGGGAGTAATAATACCATTGCAGCAAAACCACCAGCTTCAGAGGACTGTTCCGCAGCGGCGGCCCCTTTGGCCACACTCCACAGGTGGCGTAGTCGGACATTATAAAATCCATATATACAAATTACCCTTGGATTGACCGCCCTGGGTCACGGACCAGGTCACCGCCACAGTGACTACAACCCACAGCGTCTACTGGCCCGGCTCCGGGTACCCCACGGCCCAGGGGGCGCGTCAACTTCATAGGTCCCTGATCTGAGACCACTCCTGCAGCGTGATTTGCCCCACCTCTGGATCTCGTTGGCCCAGGCTATACGTCAGAACGTATTGCACCAAGGCTTGTCGGTGCTGCCACAGTCGCAACATGTGCAGAGTTGAATTCCACCGTGTCGGCACATCGCATTTCAGCCGGTGAACTGGCAGGCCCAACGACTTCTGTAGAGATGTAAGTCGTTGAGCTTCGGGATGCGAACGGCGGAAGTGAGCACACAACGACCGTGCCCTCTGCAGAAGGCCATCTAGTCCGGGATAGTGGGCTAAAAATTGCTGGACAACCAGGTTCAACACGTGAGCCATACAAGGCACGTGTGTGACATTGCCCCGGCGAAGGGCCGCACCCAGGTTTGCAGCATTGTCGCACACGGCCTTCCCTGGTTGCAGGTCCAGTGGAGACAACCATTCATGAAACTGGGTCTCCAGAGCTGACCACAACTCCTCAGCTGTGTGACTCACATTTCCCAGACATTTCAAAGTAAACACTGATGCCGTTGAGCCCTGCTGCCAGCATAGTAAGGAGGTGTGCAGGATTCCTTCTGCGCAGTTAGAATGCAGGTGACATTACCAGACAGGCTTTGGGTGCAGGTGGAGGATCGAGAGGAGGTTGAGGAGGCAGAAGCAGTGGGGGAACTTCGAGATAAAGAGGAATGACGCACAACTCGTGGGGACGGTAAGACTTGGACAGCAGCCCCTTGTCCTGCTGTCACCATAGTTACCCAGTGCCCAGTCAGCGACATGTAACGCCCCTGTCCATGCCTACTCGTCCAAGTGTCTGTGGTGAAATGCACCCTGTCACACACAGAGTTTCTCAAAGAAGCGGTGATGTTGTGTGCGACGTGCTGGTGGAGCGCAGGCACACCTTTCTTTGAGAAGTAATGCCGAATGGGCATCTGGTACTGGGGCACTGCGACGGACATAAGGTCTCGAAAATCCTCTGTGTCCACCAGGCGGAAAGGCAGCATTTCTGTAGCCAACAGCTTGCAGATGGTGAAATTCAACCTCTTAGCTTTGTCATGGCTAGGAGGAAATGGTCTTTTACTTGTCCACATCTGAGGGACCGAGGGATGGCTATTGTGCTTAGACAGGGTTGAGTAGGCTGTCCCCAGCAAACTGCCGGTCTGTGAGGAAGATGCAGGCGGACATGTTAGGTTGCCTTGATCCAAAGGTGGTGCTCTCGATGTCAGAGAGTGCTCAACACCAGCAGGTGTTTCCACTTCCAAATGAACTGACGACCTGCCAATCAAACTGGCTATTGCGGGTAAAGAGGTGGCAGGTCTGCGTCCAAAAACATGTGTGACTGCTGTCCCCCCAGTCACAGAGGATGAAGAGGCCGCGGATGCACAAGATGGGGCAGACGGTGGTTGGCCCGGCCCGCTAGGCCGCATTGTAGCACAGTGAGCTTCCCACTGCAACTTATGCTTCATGTCCATGTGACGGTTCATGCATGAAGTACTCAAACTATGGATTTTTTGGCCTCTACTTAGCTTTTGGTGACAAATATTACAGATAACACGAGTTGGGTCATCCTTATCTATCTGAAAAAATGCCCAGGCTATGCAAGGCTTAGAGCCCATGCGACAAGAAGAGCAACTACAACTTGTGGTCAGAGGCAGAGTTGTGGTTGAGGATGCAGTTGTTGACGTGCTTCCAGTACTCCGTCTCTGTCCAGGAAGGCGCAACCTAACTTCGTCGTCAATAGCATCTGTGACGCCCCGCTGCGCTTGGTATCACAGATCCTAGAAGAGTGCATTGATGGAATCCTCCACAAGAGGCCCCCATAAACATTCACACATCTCCACCTTCCACCTCAGACCAGCAGAGGGAGCCCGTTAGGGATATAAATAGGGAAGGTGGAGCCAGGCAGTTTAGTCTGTTGAGAAAGTTCCTGCGGTTGCTAGCCTGCAGTGGAGCTCATCCAAACTAAGACTTAGTTGTAGCTAGGCAGTTATATTCCTCTGAAGAGTTCCTGCAGTAGAGAAGCCTAAGAGAGGTCAGTCTGCAGTGGAGCTCAGTCTAGTCTAGAGAACTCAGTTAATAGTTTAGCAGTGGAGCACGAGGCTCCTGCTAGCTAGATTCAGGGAGCCCAGTTAGAGCTTAAGGTGTGCCGGCGCCATAAGATCGGTGAAGCTCGGCAAGCTGCCGTTAGTGTGTATAGCCTAGTGAGGGCCCGAGTAGGCCGAAGGCGAGTGGCGAGTTAGTACATAAGGGGCAGAGGAGCTTAACCAGCTCACCCCGAAGCATTTACCGGACACCAGATCCGAGCTTACCGGGATCTCTATGACCCAGTAAGGCATAACTGGAATCCCTGGAGAACTACAAGTCCCAGGATCGCTAAGGTGCTGATACATAACAGAGCCAGGAGACGCTTAGGCCCCGCATACTGGGAGCGTGAACTCCAAGACAAGGCCCTACCATAAGGTCAGCCAGCGCAGGACAGAGACAAATTAGGCCTAGCTCCAGGCAGGTCAGAAACTTACTACGCAGAGGCAAGAAACAGGAGGCCCTACACCCGCTCATTGGGGAGGATCCTGATATGCACCCTTCACCCTACAGTGCTCCGGGATGTGCCTGAATTTCCTCCAGTAAAAGGTACTGAAGTGACTACCGTGTCCGTTCCCGTTCTTGCTCTGACCCAGCTGGGTCTCGCCTGTCCTGCATTCCCCCTGCATAAGCTTTTCTGAGGCCTAGCTCCACCTGTGGGGAGCTATACCATCGAGCTGCCTTATCACCGGCCTCAGTGGACTGCTGCAGCGCTGGTGCTTCTCACCAGATACCACAGGTGGCGTCACGAACTCTTATAAAATTAACAATTATCCACCCTTTTAAAGAGTGACCCCAGGGTACGGGCCCGGGAGCCGACAACCGCGACATCCCCAAGGCCAGGCAAAGGCCCGGGTACCGAGTCATCCCCATCCCCTGGGCTAGTCACATCCTCCTCCACCTCCTCTGCTGACCTCATCGACTGGATGACTGTGGGTTGACAGTAAGTGGGATCTCCAACCTCCTCATCATCACCCTGTGTGTTCTCACACCAGTCGTCCTCAGAGCCAACCTCTTCCTGTCCTGACCGAAAAGTCAAGTTGTCGCTCCAATCAGGAATTTGAGTCTCATCATCGTCTTCATCACTGTCTCCACCAACAGGAGTTACAGTTTGGGAACGAGGGTCTACATTATGCTCAGAACCTTCTTCATCTGGTCCTGGATCCGACTTATAAAGATTCTGGGCATCAGTGCAGATCATTTCCTTGTCTGGATTAACAGAAGCTCTGGAGCAGACCTCCGTTTCCCAGGCTATAGTATGAGTAAACAGCTGTGCAGACTCAACCATCTGTGTTACCCCATACTCAGACGGGCAGCTGGAGACTTGGGAGCTGTGAGGAAGCAAGTGCGATTTGGGTGACACCTCTGAGGACTGGAGTATTTGTGATGTTGAAGTTGAGGTGGAGGAGAGCCCACTTGAAGGAGCACTTGATATCTGTTGAAGCACCTGCTGTTTTTGTGCCTCATCTGGAATTTGTAGCGATGGGCGTGTCTGTAAGAAAGGGATCGTATCACATTGTCCACGAAAAGAAGCAGACATCTTAGTTTGGCTGGAAGATGGTCTTTCTTCTGCAGATGTTACTCCCCCCCCACCGTGAGGGGGCTCGACCCACCAGCGGACAGGCACCAGAATTGGGAGAGGGGGGCTGGCCGTCAGGGTCCACTGCGGCTCTGGCACAAACCCGGCGACACGGAGGTGGCACGGGCAGGAACGGACTGGCCGTGTCGGCTTCGCACTTTTTTGGTTTTAGAGAAGGGCATGACATGCCTATATCTGTGTCTCCCCCTCCTTTTACTCCTCCACCTCTTTTCTTTTCGCATGACTATATGTACTTGTCACTTTTCCATGTGTTAGTTGTGTCTTCTGAGCAGTTTGTCAGCTTTTGGACACCTTTGAAGGTGTTTTCTATCTGTTTCTATGTGTTTTTGTTTGCCTGCCATTGGTTTTAACGGTGTTCGACGAACAGTTCGACGAACAGTACGGCGAACATACGGGTGTTCGACGAACCGAACCGAACTCGAACACTACGGGGGTGGCTCAACACTAGTCCTAAGTCACTCTGTTAGAGAGCCAGTGGTGGATCCTTGTTATTACTGCAACTATGGGCAGCAGAGGAGCAGCGGAGAGCAGAAAGAGACATCACATTACACAAAGTTAGCATCTCAAATATGCAAAACGTTAGAATACACTTGGACTCTGTTCATCAGAATGTGACCGACAAGGAATGGGTCGCCCTCTTTTCGACCTACATATCAGCATTATCATGTATGTGCCGTATTTAGATCTCTTATTTGGAAGAACGGTCTCATAAAGCAGAACTTACTGTCAGTTCTCCGGACTTCACAAAAGGCCACCAGCCTCGAATTCTTTTTTGCTGAAATATGGAGATCCGGTTCTCATCCTTTAGGGTTGTGGACATACTGAGGTCGCAGCTCTTGGCAGTCTTGGCTCCACGATGGAATCCATTCAGGTTTAATTCCATCGAACCTGGAAAATGTGTCATCTTTGTCTAGCTTATGCATAAAAATGCATAAATATAATAACACAACACACAAATCATCTGTATGGAAAGGCCGTACCCACTTAATTAAACCCAGGAGTAATGTATAATTTGTATATCAGGGCTTTGTGACACTTTGGGACGCTACCGTAGAATCTGAAGCGAGGGCCTCACATAACAATGTCAACTCATAGGGGGCAGGTTTTTCTATGTCTGGTCTCTTAGCCCAAACTTTGGGGAAATGGGGATCCAATGGTTTTAGATTCTGTTTCTTAAAGATCTACAGTAAGGGTAACTCCCTGAAAGGTATGAAACTTCACAAACCAACCAAGAGGGTAGAAAATACATTTGGCCATGACATAAGTCTATAAAAATATAGGAGGACATTGAGTATCTGTGCTACATACCCAAGAAGTCATCAGACGAAAGTCTCTCAAAATCCCAAACCTGGAGCACGAGAACAGCCGGGATTTTACGTTCTGTCTTCTCCAGGGAAAATATGTTTTCACGTTTACTGACCACAACTTGCCTCTCCGCGGGCAAATATTGAAATGGGTAGACAAATCGCCAGTTGAAATTCCCTTCTCCTGTCAGAGAATTGTAGTGGACGTCTGTCTCTTGGTTGTCATCTTCAAGGCCCTTCAACCATCTAGAAAAATAAGAAGTACTTAAGACTTAAAGAGGACCTGTCAATTGCTATAAGTAGGTCATTTTTATACCTGGTGTAAATGCCACTTTCTCCTGAATTAGGCATTGTTTTTCTATTGTTCCTACGCCTATCTGTTCCTGAGATATGGCCCACTCTTCCCAGTGTATAAATGTAGTCTTTTTAGACAACTGGGTGTGGTTCTCATGAAGACGCCCACAGAGAAGAGCTGAGGGACACGCCCACTTGCTACACTTATACACAGGGAATAAAGGGCACTAGCTCAGTAATGGAGAGGAGCAGAAACAAAAGAAAAACATCTCCGGATTCAGGAAAAGAGCGTCATTTACACCACGCAAAAAATATTACATATTTATGGCAAGTAACAGGTCCTCTTTAGACAGTTTCTTCAAGTTGCACAATCCCTACTTGTTAGAATTGATAATTAGCAGATCACAAAATGTCCCCATGCTAGGACCCCAACGATCAGCTGGAATCTGTAATCAGTAGTAAGCGTTCAATTTCCCAGCAGCGCCACCACAGGGCAAATAAAGTATTACATAGTGCCCATACAATTCAATGAGTTGTCAGTGTAATGATGGACTGGTCCTCCAGAGTGAGAGATGCTCTGAGTAATTGCTCTCCTCTATGGAAAAAAAGATGAGTATTCAGAATAAAGGATCTCCTTCTTTTAACTCAGAATTCCCTTAAAAGAATATATGAAAATGGGTTTTCTTAATTTTTTTAGGGGTTGAGTAGTTAATTTGCTAGCCTAAATTTTACTCAAAAAGTATATGAATATAAACACAGGTGACTGTCCAACTGATGGTAAACTACAATTATCAGCATGCTCTGGATAATATTGTAGTGTATTAGGCCGTATAAATTGGACCGAGATCGGACAGTGCACGGACTGGCCGGCAGCTCTCCTGACCCGAGCGTGACAGCTTCATGTATTTCTATGCAGCTCAGGTTGGGGGACCCGCCGGCCAGTCCTTGCGCTGCATTCTGATCTCGGTCCAATTAATACGGCCATCTGACTGCGCCCTTAGGCTCCACTCTCCAATATTGCAAGGAATTATAACAGGTAAAATATTATTATTATTTATTATTATAGCGCCATTTATTCCATGGCGCTTTACATGTGATAGGGATATACATAGCAAAAACATTTACATAATCTTAACAAAATGAGTCAGCTCTGGTACAGGAGGAGCGAGGACCCTGCCCGCGAGGGCTCACAATCTACAAGGGATGGGTGAGGATACAGTAGGTGGGGGTAGAGGAGATCATGCAGTAATGTGGTGGAGCAGTGGTTACTGCAGGTTGTAGGCTTGTCGGAAGAGGTGAGTCTTCAGGTTTCTTTTGAAGGCTTCCATGGTAGGCGAGAGTCTGATGTGTTGGGGTACGGAGTTCCAGAGTAGGGGGGATGCACGGGAGAAATCTTGTATGCGATTGTGGGAAGAGGAAATAAGAGGGGAGTAGAGAAGGAGATCTTGTGAGAATCGGAGGTTGCGTGCAGGTAAGTACCGGGAGACTAGGTCACAGATATATGGAGGAGACAGGTTGTGGATGGCTTTGTATGCCAAGGTTAGGGTTTTGAACTGGAGTCTCTGGGCAATGGGGAGCCAGTGAAGGGATTGACAGAGGGGGGAGGCCGGGGAATAGCGGGGGACAGGTGGATTAGTCGAGCAGCAGAGTTTAGGATAGATTGGAGGGGCGCAAGAGTGGTAGAAGGGAGGCCACAGAGCAGGAGGTTGCAGTAGTCGAGGCGGGAGATGATGAGGGCATGCACTAGTGTTTTTGCAGAGTCTTTGCTGAGGAATGCACGGATCCGGGAGATATTTTTGAGTTGGAGTCGGCAGGAAGTGGAAAGGGCTTGGATATGTGGTTTGAAGGAGAGATCAGAGTCCAGGGTTACTCCAAGGCAGCGAGCTTGTGGGACTGGGGAGAGTGAACAGTCATTGACGTTGATGGATAGGTCAAATGCGGGATATAAATGAGAGGGTGGAAAGATGATGAACTCTGTTTTATCCATTTTGAGTTTTAGAAATCTGGCAGAGAAGAAGGATGAGATGGCGGACAGACATTGTGGGATTTTGGTTAGTAGGGAGGAGATATCGGGTCCAGAGAGGTAGATCTGTGTGTCATCAGCATAGAGGTGATACTGAAAGCCGTGAGACTCTATGAGCTGTCACAGGCCAAAGGTGTAGATGGAGAAGAGCAGAGGTCCTAGAACTGAACCTTGGGGGACACCGACAGATAGGGGACGAGATGAGGAGGTGGTGCGTGAGTGGGAGACGCTGAATGTCCTGTCTGTTAAGTATGAGGAGATCCAAGATAGGGCCAAGTCCGTGATGCCAAGAGATGAGAGAATCTGTAGTAAGAGGGAATAGTCCACTGTGTCGAAGGCAGATGACAGGTCAAGAAGGAGGCGGATGGAGTAGTGTCGCTTGGATTTGGCGTTTAGTAGGTCGTTGGTGACTTTGGTCAGGGCAGTTTCGGTCGAGTTATGCGGTTGGAAGCCAGATTGCAGGCGGTCGAAGAGGGAACAGGAGGAGAGGTGGGAGGACAGTTCAAGGTGGACATGTTGTTCTAGTAGTTTTGAGGCAAAGGTGAGAAGTGATATGGGGCGGTAGCTAGTCAGAGAGCATGAGTCAAGGGAGGGCTTTTTGAGGATGGGTGTGATTGCGGCATGTTTGAAACATGAGGGGAAGACACCGGTTGTTAGTGACAGGTTGAAGAGGTGGGTTAGGGTTGGGATGAAGACTGTGGTAAGGTTAGGGATGATGTGGGATGGGATTGGGTCAAGTTCGCAGGTGGTGAGGTGTGATTTGGAGAGTAAAGAGGAGACTTGACCTTCTGTAATGGTGGAAAAGTGGGGTTTGGAGGAGGAAGGTTGAGTAGATATGAGGAGGGGTTGTACGGACTTTAGGCAAAAGCTTTGTCTGATAGTGTCAATCTTCTGCTTGAAGAATGAGGCAAAGTCTTCGGCTGAGATGAGAGAAGAGGAAGGAGGTGCTGGGGGACGAAGGAGAGAATTGAAAGTGTTAAATAGCTGTTTAGGGTTGTGAGACAGTGAGGATATGAGAGATGAGAAGTAGGTTTGTTTTGCTGTAGTGAGTGCGGACTTGAAAATAGTGAGGGATTGTTTGAATGCGATGAAGTGCTCGATGGAGTGAGACCTTTTCCATCTCCGCTCCGCAACCCTGGAGGCCCGTCGCAGTTCTTTAGTAAGTTTGGTGTGCCAGGGTTGCCTGATGATTGTGCGAGATTTGGTGTGTGTGAGAGGGGCGATCGAGTCGAGAGCTGCAGCTATTGTGGTGTTATATGAAGCGGCAGCAACATCTGCATTGTGTAAGGAATTTATGTCTGTAAGAAGGAGGAGGGATTCAGAGAGTGAGTGTAGGTCAAGGTGTGTGAGGTTTCTGCGAGCGTGTGTAAGTTTGTGGAGTGGGGATTGTGCACTTGGAGAGGAGAGAGTAGAGAATGTGAGGAGGTTATGGTCAGAGAAAGGGAGGGGTGAGTTAGAGAGGTTAGATAGGGAACTGAGGCGGGTGAAGATGAGGTCCAGTGTGTGGCCATCTTTATGAGTAGCTACCGAAGACCATTGAGCAAGGCCGAAGGAGGAAGTGAGGGATAGGAGCTTAGAGACAGACGAGTGGGAAGTGTCAATGGGGATGTTGAAGTCACCCATTATGATAGTGGGGATGTCAGTGGAAAGGAAGTGAAGCAGCCAGGTGGTGAAGTGGTCTAAGAAAGTGATGGATAGCCCTGGGGGTCGGTAAATAACGGCCAGTTGGAGGTCAGAAGGGGAATAGATGTGCACACAGTGCACCTCAAAAGAGGGGAGTGTAACAGAGGGTGGCAGTGATATTTGGGTGAAAGCGCAGGTATCTGACAGGAGAAAATCTACGCCTCCGCCATGTTTGCCGTAGGGGCGGGGGGTGTGGGAAAGGTGGAATCCGCCATATGAAAGTGCAGCTGGGGAGGCTGTGTCAGAGGGGGTGAGCCAGGTTTCGGTGATGGCGAGGAAGGAAAGTTTGTTAGTAATGAAAAGGTCGTGGATGTAGGAAAGTTTGTTGCAGACGGAGCGAGCGTTCCATAGAGCTCCTGTTAGAGCAGCTGAGGAAGTGGGGATTAATATACTATACACCTGCAGAACATCGCATAATGCATGCAGCTTGTACCTGCCTTTGAGATACATGAAACAGTACACACTCACCCTTTGACATAGATATCACTTGATTTTTGCCCTGTGAATATATTCTCATCCTCCAGTATCACATCCTCTGTATTCCAAATGATTATCCTTAATTCATATCTGTTAAAACAGAAAATACAAATATTTTATATAAAAATGTAGGTAAGAAAAGTATCTACGGTGATCAGATGACGGCAATCACACATTGGAGGGGAGGAGCTATCAGTAGATTAACCCCACCCACGAGGAGCAGAATTGAGCATAAGTAGGCTGATATTTCTAACCCCACACGTACACCAGCACCCACCTTACTGGGACCCGAAGGAGCAGTCGTTCTCCTTTTTTTCCTATAATTTGCAGTTAGTTTCTGTATGCCTTGTTTTTTACAGTTTTCAAATTGCTATTTATATTGTTGTTTTATGATTATTCTAATTATTATCACAGTAAGATAATAAAAGATGCTCAATGCCTGCAAAGTAATATACACTCCTTATAATGAAATTACAATACCAAGAAGGAAAATTTTCTGCTAATGTGAGTCTAAAAATATGAACTAAATCATCATAGGGATTAAATGTATGGTTATGCCAGGATTTGCCTCTGTAACATTCATGTGAAATGGGCTAATGCTGTGATCAGGAGTTTCAAAGTATCAGAAATTGGATTATTTCAAATATTATGTGGACCGGTATTTAGACCCGAGCCAACTGCAGGTCTACCTACAGCCTCATAGGGTAGGTAGACCTGTAGACCTGTTTGATCATCCAGTACCAATAAAGACTAATATCATTGTACTAATTCAATAAAAATGGTATCAACAATCACATGTGAATACAAGATAAAATTAACACAAATTTACCCCTTTGGCTTTCGGGGCGAGATATCAACAGGAGGGCCTGGAAGGGGCAAATCGGTTGGAAACATGTCCACCCACATCTGTATCCGCCCCTACAAAAATAGAGCCCATATTAGGAAAGTTATGATCAAATATATCATACAGTTTTTCTTTATTTAGTAAATTTCATGGCCATTTTGCCTTAAAGAGATTGCCCTATTTGGGACATGTATGTAATATACAGAGGATATGCAATAAATATCAGATAGATAGGGTTCCCACTAATAGGTCGATAATGAACTCTTGTCATATGCCACTGCCAGTGGAGAAGGAGCCGCGCATGCGCAGCTCCCTTCATCTTTTTGGATTTCCAAACATTCCAATGCAAGTAAGTAGTGCAAGTCGCGCATGCGCAGCCACTTCTCCATTCTCAGGAATATGCCAGACTTTTGAGACCCTGATCTATCAGACATTTATAGCAAATCCACAGGCTCTTCAGTATGGGACTGTGCATGCGCATAAATATCCTGTATGACAATAATTTTTCAGAATAAAAGACATCATTATTTCAATATATGTATAAACTATACGTAATTAAATCCTTTCATTTACAGATTACATAACTGGAACCAGATAGTAACACTCTGCACCCTACTTAGCATTTTCCAAGAAATGCTAAAGGAAGTTCTGCAGCAGCTGAGGATTGTAAAACAGGATTGACTGATAGGTAGGTCTCTAGAGGTTATGGACTTGTCTGAATTGGATTCAAGGGCTTCATGTCCCATGATGCCCTCCCTGACTGCAGCAATATCTCTTTAAAAGCATAATATAAGGAATGTCTTGTCAGTCAATCTTTTACGGTTGAGATGTAGATATAAATAAATATATAAATAAATAAAGATATTATTTCCTCAATTTGACCTTTCTAAAATAAGTAATTTAAGACTATTTGAAATGACAGCGTAATGTTATAGCTACGGTTATGTAAGACACTATTGGAATTTATAGCTTTATATTTTACTCCATACCTGCTCCATTCCAGGCTTATCTCGGTGATACAAGGCTCGGGTTTCAATGTGTTCAGGAACCAGTTTACATCCAATTCCCGGGATCTCCTTCCAGGAGTGAAGAACTTTCAGTGCAAGGTGTTCATAGGATTCCACTTTTTCATCTATTGTGAGGCAGAAGATATAGAATAAAGCGATGGATGATGCACCATGTGCCGCCATATAGTGCCTCTGTACCGCACTTTATCTGAATGATACACCATCAATCTCTTATTTCTAGGAAACTCCTGAAGTACAAAGCTACAACACCAGACACAGGTGCAGTACCAGACACAGTTGCACATTTGAATGAGCCACTGTTCCCAGACAGTTTTGGGGGGTAAAAGTGAGATGGAATTTAAATGTCCCACAATTTGGGATTCAATTAATAAAGATATATTATGCTCTTGAGATGTGAAGTTCCAATTCCATAAGAGAAGAAGGGTTATTCAATGAGAAACAATCAGAATTTTTGGATTTACATATAGGATGTAGCGATCAATATGATAACACCATTTCCCAGGAGTGGAACAATCAGAGGAAAAGTATAATAGAAACACGTCACCACTTCTGTATTTTTCACCCACCACTGGTTCTGGCTTATAAATACTGATCACCAACACCAATATACCTAAGGCAACAATCAACTACATGGCCCGAGTTAAAAATTGCCAAGACTTTATTGAAAACATATACAAGACAAAAATGCACAAAATAAAAACAAGGCACACCACATACGTTCTGCTATATATTATATATTGATGGCCTTTACTATAATTTTTTTCTGCATCTAGCTCTGAAAAAATATTTGGCCTTCTAGCTGTGTGTGGGACTTTCTCTATTAGTCCATCTATACAGACCTCCATCAGGTTGCAAATTAAAAATAATTTTTATCTGCATCTACCTCTGAAAAAATATTTGGGCTTCTAGCTGTGTGTGGGACTTGTTCTATTAGTCCATCTATACTGACCTCCATCAGGTTGCAAATTAAAAATAATTTTTATCTGCATCTACCTCTGAAAAAATATTTGGGCTTCTAGCTGTGTGTGGGACTTGTTCTATTAGTCCATCTATACTGACCTCCATCAGGTTGCAAACTGAATATAATTTTTTTCTGCATCTAGCTCTGAAAAAATATTTGGCCTTCTAGCAGTGTGTGGGACTTTCTCTATTAGTCCATCTATACTGACCTCCATCAGGTTGCAAATTAAAAATAATTTTTTTTCTGCATCTACCTCTGAAAAAATATTGGGCTTCTAGCTGTGTGTGGGACTTGTTCTATTAATCCATCTATACAGACCTCCATCAGGTTGCAAACTGAATATAATTTTTTTCTGCATCTACCTCTGAAAAAATATTTGGGCTTCTAGCTGTGTGTGGGACTTTCTCTATTAGTCCATCTATACTGACCTCCATCAGGTTGCAAATTAAAAATAATTTTTATCTGCATCTACCTCTGAAAAAATATTTGGGCTTCTAGCTGTGTGTGGGACTTGTTCTATTAGTCCATCTATACTGACCTCCATCAGGTTGCAAACTGAATATAATTTTTTTCTGCATCTAGCTCTGAAAAAATATTTGGCCTTCTAGCAGTGTGTGGGACTTGTTCTATTAGTCCACCTATACTGACCTCCATCAGGTTGCAAATTCAAAATAATTTTTTGTCTGCATCTAGCTCTGAAAAAATATTTGGCCTTCTAGCAGTGTGTGGGACTTTCTCTATTAGTCCAGCTATACTGACCTCCATCAGGTTGCAAACTGAATATATTTTTTTTCTGCATCTAACCCAGCCAATAGTTTTGGCCTAATACCACAGTTTGGCCACTCAGCTCTGCTCGGTTCCCATCCATTGTTTTTTTGTGCAAACAACTCCAGAGTTGTGAATTAGTTAACCACCAAAATGAGTGGAAAAAGGCCTGCTGCTGGTGGAAAGGGGAATAGGCGTGTTGGGAAGGGGAAAAAAGGTTGTGTCCGTGGGGTAGGTGTTAAAGCAACAGTAACATCTGCAGAAGAAAGACCATCTTCCAGCCAAACTAAAATGTCTACTTCTTTTAGCGGACAATGTGATAAGATCCCTTTCTTATGGCCACGCCAATCGCTACAAATTCCAGATGAGGCACAAAAACAGCAGGTGCTTCAACGGATATCAAGTGCTCCTTTAAGTGGGCTTTCCTCCACATCAACTTCAACATCACAAATACTCCAGTCCTCAAAGGTGTCACCCCAATCGCACTTGCTTCCTCACAGCTCCCAAATCTCCAGCTGCCCGTCTGAGTATGAGGTAGAACAGATGGTTGAGTCTGCAGAGCTGTTTACTCATACTATAGCCTGGGAATCAGAGGTCGACTCCAGCGCTTCTGTGAATCCAGACGAGGAAATGATCTGCACTGATGCCCAGAATCTTTATGAGTCGGATCCAGGACCAGACGCAGAAGGTTCTGACCATAATGTAGACCCTCATTCCCAAACTGTAACTCCTGTTGGTGGAGACAATGAGGAAGACGATGATGAGACTCAAATACCTGATTGGAGCGACAACTTTAGTTTTTTGTCAGGGCAGGAACAGGTTGGCTCTGAGGACGACGGGTGTGATAACGCACAGGGTGATGATGATGAGGTTGGAGATCCCACTTACTGTCAACCCACAGTCAGCCAAGAGATGAGGTCAGCAGAGGAGGTGGAGGAAGATGCTAGTGACGACGAGGTCAGGTTGTGCCTTCCTGGACAGAGACGTAGTACTGGAAGCAAGTCAACAACTGCATCCTCAAACACAACTCTGCCTCTCACCACAAGTCGTGGTGGCTCTTCAGGTCGCATGGGTGCTAAGCCTTGCATAGCCTGGGCATTTTTTCAGATCGATAAAGATGACCCAACTCGTGTTATCTGTAACATTTGTCAGCAAAAGCTAAGTAGAGGCCAAAAAATACATAGTTTGAGTACTTCATGCATGAACCGGCACATGGACATGAAGCATAAGTTGCAGTGGGAAGCTCAGTGTGCTACAATGCGGCCTAGCCGGCCGGGCCAACCACCGTCTGCTATATCTTGTGCATCCGCGGCCTCTTCATCCTCTGTGACTGGGGGGACAGCAGTCACACCTGTTTTGGGGCGCAGACCTGCCACCTCTTTACCCGCAACAGCCAGCGTGATTGGCAGGTCATCATTTTCTTTGGAGGTGGTAACACCAGCTGGTGTTGAGCGCTGTCCGACATCGATAGCACCACCTTTGGATCAAGGCAACCTAACATGTCCGCCTGCATCTTCCTCACAGACCGGCAGTTTGCCGGGGACACCCTTATCAACCCCGTCTAAGCACAATAGCCAGCCCTCGGTCCCTCAGATGTGGACAAGTAAAAGTCCATTTCCTCCTAGCCATGAGAAAGCTAAGAGGTTGAATTTCACCATCTGCAAGCTCTTGGCTACAGAAATGCTGCCTTTCCGCCTGGTGGACACAGAGGATTTTCGAGACCTTATGTCCGTCGCAGTGCCCCAGTACCAGATGCCCAGTCGGCACTACTTCTCAAAGAAAGGTGTGCCTGCGCTCCATCAGCATGTCGCACACAACATCACCGCTTCTTTGAGAAACTCTGTGTGTGACAGGGTGCATTTCACCACAGACACTTGGACGAGTAGGCATGGACAGGGGCGTTACATGTCGCTGACTGGGCACTGGGTAACTATGGTGACAGCAGGACAAGGGGCTGCTGTCCAAGTCTTGCCGTCCCCACGAGTTGTGCGTCAATCCTCTTTATGTCAAAGCTCCTCCACTGCTTCTGCCTCCTCAACCTCCTCTCGGTCTTCCACCTGCACCCAAAGCCTGTCTGGTCATGCCACAAGCTTTCTAACTGCGCAGAAGGGATCCTGCACACCTCCTTACTATGCTGGCAGTAGGGCTCAACGTCATCAGGCGGTTTTTACTTTGAAATGTCTGGGAAATGTGAGTCACACAGCTGAGGAGTTGTAGTCAGCTCTGGAGAACCAATTTCATGAATGGTTGTCTCCACTGGACCTGAAACCAGGGAAGGCCGTGTGCGACAATGCTGCAAACCTGGGTGCGGCCCTTCGCCGGGGCAATGTCACACACGTGCCTTGTATGGCTCACGTGTTGAACCTGGTTGTCCAGCAATTTTTAGCCCACTATCCCAGACTAGATGGCCTTCTGCAGAGGGCACGGTCGCTGTGTGCTCACTTCCGCCGTTCGCATCCCGCAGCTCAGCGACTTACATCTCTACAGAAGTCGTTGGGCCTGCCACTTCACCGGCTAAAATGCGATGTGCCTACCCGGTGGAATTCAACTCTGCACATGTTGCAGCGACTGTGGCAGCACCGACAAGCCCTGGTGCAATACGTTCTGACGTATAGCCTGGGCCAACGAGATCCAGAGGTGGGGCAAATCACGCTGGAGGAGTGGTCTCAGATCAGGGACCTATGCACCCTTCTGCACAGTTTTGAAATGGCGACGAAGATGTTTAGTGCTGACGATGCCATTATCAGCATGACTATTCCGGTGATTTACATGCTGGAGCACATGTTAAACAGAATTCGGAGTCAGGTGGTGGCACAAGAGGAGGTGGAGGAAGTAGAGGAGGAGGAGTTGTATGCGGAAGGGCTAACATCTGCAAGGTCCAGACGGTCGGCAGCACCAAGGCGGCAGGCATGTGAGGGTGGGGGAGATGGTTTACCAGGGCGCATGGTAGCAGCCAAACTAGTGAGGAAGGTGCAGGAGCCCAGGAAGAAGTGGAGGACGAACTGATGGAAGACTCATCAGATGAGGGAGACCTTGATCACATTTCTGTTGTGCGAGGTTTGGGGGAGAGGACAGAGGAAGGAAGCATGATTGTTACCTCGCCACCAACACAACAGGGACTTGGTGCTCCTGGATGCGCAACACACATGAGTGCCTTCTTGCTGCACTACCTGCAACATGACCCTCGAATTGTGAGAATTAGAAATAATCCTGACTACTGGGTTGCCACACTGTTAGATCCCCGGTACAAAAGTAAATTTGCAGAAATTATTCCTGCCATAGAAAGGGATGCACGCATGCAGGAGTATCAGCAGAGACTGTTGCAGAATCTTACATGTGCTTTTCCACAAAACACCAGTGGTGCACGTAGTGAATCTCACAGTTCTAACTTGCCAACCGTGGGACCGTCAAGTGTTCAGCACTCAAACCGTAACAGAACCACAGTATCTGCTGGTAACATCAATTTTGCGGAATCATTTCACCACTTTTTTAGCCCATCCTTTGCAAGGCCACAGGAGACAAGAAGTCTGACACATAGTCAACGCCTAGAGACGATGATACAGGAGTATCTCCAAGTAAACATTGAAGCCATGACTGTGTCACTGGACCCTTGCTCTTTTTGGGCTTCCAATCTGGATAAATGGCCGGAGCTAGCCACTTACGCCTTGGAGATCTTGTCATGCCCCGCAGCCAGCGTTCTGTCTGAACGTGTGTTCAGCGCTGCTGGTGGCGTGCTGACAGATAAGCGCACGCGGCTCTCCACTGATAATGTAGACAGACTCACGTTCATAAAGATGAACAAATCATGGATCCGAAACGACTTTTCTACCCCTGTGTCATCCTGGGGAGAGTAAAAGATGGATGATTGGTTAAAATCACCCTACCAACCGTTTTAAGCTTTCAAATTACTAATCATGTTTATCTGTATCTTGGCTGGAAAATAATTTGGGCTTTGTAGCAGTGTGCAGCACTGATTCTATTAGGCCATCTATAATAAGCTCCACCAGATTTAAAATTACTAATCATGTTTATCTGTATCTTGGCTGGAAAATAATTTGGGCTTTGTAGCAGTGTGCAGCACTGATCCTATTAGGCCATCTATACTAAGCTCCACCAGATTTAAAATTAATAATAATTTTTAGCTGCATCTAGCCCGGAAAATAATTTTGGGGCTCCGAGATGCGCAAGACACATAAGTGCCTTCTTGCTGCACTACCTGCAACATGACCCTCATATTGTCAGAATTCGACGTAATCATGACTACTGGGTTGCCACACTCTTAGATCCCCCAAACTTTTCGATCAACCTTTTCATTTTAATAAAGACCAAAAAAATTGTCATTTTTGAAATTATAAGCATTAGCAGGTTATTAGAAACTGAAATCAAACAGTTTTCAACTCAAAACTTTATTCTAGGTGATGTTACATTTTCACATAGGACCCCTTGTTCGAAAGGAGCTTCTGAACTCTCTCGTCCATTGAATTTGTCAGGTTTTGGATGGTTTCTGCTTCAATTGTTTTGCATGAGGACAGAATACCCTCCCAGAGCTGTTGCTTAGATGTGAACTGCCTCCCGCCATCATAGACACTCCTTTTGATGATGCTCCAGAGGTTCTGAATGGGGTAGAGGTCAGAGGAGCATGGGGGTCACACCATAAGTTTGTCCCCTTTTATGCCCATATCAGCCAGAGATGCAGATGTTTTATGTGCAGCATGAGATGGTGCATTATCATGCAAAAAAATTATCTTGCTGTGAAATACACGGTTCTTCTTCTTGAACCATGGCAGGAAGTGCTGTTTGAGAAAATCCACATACATTATGGAGTTCATCTTTAGCGCCTTCAGGGATCCTAAAGGGGCCGACAATCTCTCTCCCCATGATTCCAGCCCAAAACATTACTCCACCTCCTCCTTGTTGGCGCTGTAGCCGTTTTTGCGTGGGGTGTCCATCAACCAGCCATCCTCCACTCCATCCATCTGGACCATCGAGCGCTGCACGGCACTCATCCGTGAACAAAACAGTTTTGAAATCAGTCTTCATGTAATGTTTAGCCCACTGGAGCCGTTTCTGCTTGTGTGAAGTGGATAGAGGAGGTCGACAGGATGGCGTATGCACAGCTGCAAACCTCTGAAGGACCCTGCATCTTGTTGTTCGGGGGACGTTGGAGGCACCAGCAGCTTCAAAAACTTGTCTGCTGCTATGACAAGGCTTTTTTGCTGCTGCTCTTTTAACCTGACGTAATTGCCTGTAGGAAAGAGTCCTCAATTTGCCCTTATCAGCACGCACACGTGTGTACTGTGAATCAGCTACATACTTCTTGATTGCCAAGACACTTCATCCTGATCATCGCACAATGTTGATTGTAGTCATGCCTTGACCTAAACACTCCACAATTTGTTGCTTCTCAGCAGCCGACACATCCTTTTTCTTTCCCATTTTGGCAGAAAATGTAGGCTGCTTAATAATGTGAGACAGCCTTCTTAAGTAGTCTTGCCTTTCATTGGACACACCTGCCAAACTAATTAGCACAGGTGTCTGCAATTGCTTACAGTGATATAAAGAGCCCTGACACACATCACCATCAATGAGTTTAACTGACAAACAAACAAATTCTTCCCTTATCACTCCTAAACACTTTTTGCATAATAATTTGGAACACAGTGTACATGTGCTTTTCCACAAAACACCAGTGGTTCACATAGTGAATCTTACAGTTCTAACTTGCCAACCGTGGTCTGTATGGAGTTGTTCAATAAAGGGCCCAAAATTAAGATAACATAGATGGGAGAGGTCTCTATGAATAGGAATTCCTAAGTATTTGATACCCTGTGAGGGCCAGGCAAAGGGAAAGTTGGACTGGATGGAATCCTATATGGATTTGGGGAGGGAGACATCGAGGGCCTCAGACTTCGCTGCATTGATTTTAAAATTTGACCATGTAACAAAGTGATCTATTTCAGCCATAACAGCATGGATGGATATATGTGATTGAGTGATATATACTAGGACATCATCAGCAAATAGAGAGCACTTGTACTCGGTGCCTCCCACCTCAATCCACCTAATATTGGGGTTATGGCGAATTGATGAGAGCAGGTGCTCCGTCACTAGGATGTATAAGAGAGGGGACAGAGGACATCCCTGCCTTGTCCCATTGGTAATTGTGAAAGGTGATGAAAATGTTCTGATGCACCCCCTGGGCCTTGGGACACCCGGAGCCGGACCCTTTTTGGTGGATGCTGGTGGTTGTAGTATTCGTGGCGGCGACCCGGTTCCGTGGCTCAGGGTGGTCAAACCAGTGGCGGAACTATTTATGTGGTTTTGATGTTTAAATGTCCGACTACGCCACCCGTGGATTGCGGTCAGAGTGAACCGCCGCTGCAGGGCAGACCGCTGAGGCTGGTGTTGTGGGTGCAGCAGAGCGTAGCATAACTCCCCACGGGAGGAGTATAGCCTCAGGGCAGTGTATGCGGAGGATGGGGGTGATGGTGCAGGGCAGCAGCAGTAACGACACGGAGTCAGTGATGCAGTCCAGGGCCTTTACTCACAGTTCTTATTATCCAGACCACGTCTGCAGGTAACGGCTGCCCACGTCGTACTGTGCTCACCAGGTGAGGGGCTCAGACAACTCCCAGATAACTTTGGAGCGCTTCACAGGACCCCCTTTGTGTGTCCTTTGTCTGGCCTTTCTTACCAACCCTTCTGTCCGGCTGCCTCGGGCCTCCTCTTGGTAAACTTGGCGCCAGTTTCCCTGACCCTATGTGGTGCCTTCCTAGCGGGTGTAGCGAGGGGCTGCGCCACATAAAATGTCACAGCCTCCGGTTTCTAGCTGAGGGTCGTTTCCTGCCTCCACTAGTTTCGGGGACCGGTCTCCCCCTTTGGCCTGACCCCTCCACGCAGGTGGATTCGGGCGTGCGGTGGCGACTCATCCGTCCGCACCCCTGGGATCCCTTCATTCCTCGTTCCTGGAGCCTTCTCCGCTCCTCTTCCTTCCTTCTCCCTCTTCCAGGCCTGGGCCTCTGTTACTAGGCCCGCCTCCGGAGCAGAGCTCATGCAGAGCCCCTGCTCCCTGCCACTTCTGCTCAGACTTCTCTGCACTGAACTAAGATGGTGCCCACCTTTTATACTCCCTTCTCAATGCACCCAGGAACTGCTTCCTCCCTGCTCCTGCACTACAGGGTTCCCCTTCCTCAGTGTTCCCTCCCCCCACTCCAGCCAGGGACAGGGACTGTCGTGCCCATCTCAGAGGCATATTTGTCGCCCTGCCCCACGGCAATGTGGTGTAATGCATGCAGGTGTCGGGTCCTGATCCACACTCCATCCTTACCTGAGAGTGAGATATCACACCTCTGGGTGAGGTGCAATACCTCTGTAGCAACCGAGCCCTCAGGGTGCTACAGTTCCATTTATCTTCAGCCTAGGTGACGTATTGTGATACAGGGCTGTGATTTTGGCTATAAAAGGGTCCCCTAGACCCCTACCCCAAGCTTTTTAAGAGAATCATATATGGCGTGCCAGGAGACTCTATGGAATGCTTTCTCAGCATCCAACGAGAGTATCTAATTACAAATTTTTAACTGCATCTAGCCCAGGAAATACTTTGTGCCTAGTAGCAGTGTCTGCTAGTCAGCGGATTATCCCGGCTGTTAAGCAAGCTACACCACCTGTAGTTTGGACACTTAATTTTTTCAAAGGAAATGCTTCGGGACCACGGGATACTCAGTGAAGAGCATCAGGAGGCACCCCAAGGCATAGGGGCTGAGACTGGCAGTAGGATGCCTTGCGGTGGACAGCCGAGCTCGATCCTTATAAAAGCTTTTTAACTGCAGCAGCTTTAGTGGACGCTACTGGAGCTGGAATTACGCGGCTGCTGGCATGAGACTTGCCCTCCAATAGATCCTTGTAAATGGATTTAAAGTGTATTCATTCAAATTAGAGAGACAATTTAAATTAAAAAGCTTAGAGCTGCCTCCACCACAGGGGGGCTCGCTCGACCCACCAGCGGACAGGCACCAGTATTGGGAGAGGGGGGCTGGCCGTCAGGGTTCACCGCGGCTCTGGCACAAACCCGGCGACACGGAGGTGGCACGGGCAGGAGCGGACTGAACGTGTCGGCTTCTCACTTTTTGGATTTTAGAAGGGCATGACATGCCTATATCGGTGTCTCCCCCTCCTTTTACTCCTCCACCTCTTTTCTTTTCGCATGACTATATGTACTTGTCACTTTTCCATGTGTTAGTTGTGTCTTCTGAGCAGTTTGTCAGCTTTTGGACACCTTTGAAGGTGTTTTCTATGTGTTTCTATGTGTTTTTGTTTGCCTGCCATTGGTTTTAACGGTGTTCGAAGGTGTTCGACGAACAGTTCGACGAACAGTTCGGCGAACAGTTCGGCGAACACACGGGTGTTCGACGAACCGAACCGAACTCGAACACTACGGGGGTGGCTCAACACTATTCAAGAGACTGAGTGAACATGTTACATCATTTCATCATTAGTGTTCACTAATCTCTATTTAAAAAAATTATGTCTTTTTTTGGGAAAAAATATAATTGTGCTTTTTTATGGTGATTTTTCTGCCACTTTTTTTTGGTAAATGCACTCAAGAGGTGTCTTCTGTTGAAATATGGTTGAAAGGTACAACCGAAGAGCCGAAAATGAATGAAAACTCCCGGCTTCAGTGGTATTTGATGGTATGTGGGCATAGGAACACCTTCTAAAGTTGGAGCAAGTTTCTTAAAATTAGTTTCTGGGTAGATTTGTCCAAATTGGGCAAAAAATTTGATTTGGACTCAATCTGAACAGAATCTAAAGTTTATTATCGTCTACGGTCTCTGCAGACCCTAAAGCACATTAAGTGAGGTTATAAAAGATCATACTCATCTGTCCTTGTTCTGCTGCCACAGCCATCTCCTGCCCAGTCCTCTGGTCCTCTCGTTTGGTCACTGACTAGGCTTCATGTGGTCACGTATATGACGTGTATCACGTCTCATGTATCTGCATGAGGTCTAGTTAGCGCCAAAAGACCCAAAGAGTTAATCGGAGACCAGAAGTCCAAAGAAAATCCCAAAACCAGAGACTGGAAATGATGGTTGGAGGACAGGGCAGGGAGCCACGGCAGCAGGATGGGCCAGGGACAAGCCTAGGTCATGTGGGTATAATATTTTATTATTTTTAACCCCTTTCTGGTTCTAAAAAAAAATCCAGAAAAATGGCAGGTAATTTTTGGTGCATTTGTTTCGCTCAAGTCAAAACATGAAAAATTCGAATTCTGGAGAATCCGAACTTTTCGTGAAATTTGTGACGGATCTGATTTGTTTCGAAACGATTCTCTCATCTGCTTTACCTATTTTTTCTTCAAAAGGAAGTCCCATCAGGACAATCCGAATTCATATAGCACTGTTGTTGCCGTGGGAATAATGTGGCAGGCATATGGGATGTTATGGCTGTCATGGGAAATTTTTTATGTAAAAACTCCTAGGCAAAATCTCTGGAGGGAACATGAGGCGTCTCATCGCTGGAAGAAGTCTTTGCGCAGTCTGCTGAGTTTCGCCAAGGAGCTAATTTCCTATTATAGAGCCGCATTCCCTACAATGGAGGCTGAATGACTTCAATAAAGATCATGTCTCTCCTCTATCTGGGATGTTCTGCACTTACCGTCTTCATCAAACATGGTTTGTCCTGAAAAAACTTTGCTTCCAATCTGTATCTGACCCGGTTGGAAAATCGGGGCAGCGAGCTTGTTGTCTTTACATAGTTTGGTCAATATCTCTGTGGGCTTGGTGCTGTCCCTCCAGGCGTTGTATCCCTCTCTAGAAATAAGACAATATGTCATTTAGTAGTCAAATATGTAAGGCTTGATGAAAGGCATTGTCAGATTCCTCATTGGAATTGTCCTTTAATTTAAAGGAATATTTTAAAGGTGAGAAATATTTGGCTAATAGTATTTGCTATTCTAATTTTCAGTCTACAGAGGCTTCAGTCACTCCTCCTGAAACAGTTTTGCAGAAATCTACCAGAGAGTAAGGCGACTTTCCCACGATGAGTTTTTGAGACTTACCAACACTTCAGCCAAGAGATGGAGAAGATTCAGATGTAAAAGACTTCTTAGGCTACATTCCCACAATGAGCTTTTGATGAGTTTATGATGTTGCAGATTTTCTGCACCCATTAAAGGGGTTGTCCACCGCTTTTACATTGATGCCCTATCCATAGGATAGGGCATCATTGTATGATCGGCCGGGGTCCCGCACATGGCACCCTCGCCGATCAGCTGTTATCAGTGCCGGCCGGAAGTGCTCACCTGCGGGGCTGCGCCGTCAAGCAGATCCGCCTCAATGCAATTGAATAGGATGCGGACGTGTAGTAGACCGTGGTGGCCACTACCACTTGACGGCGGAGCCCCATAGGTGAGCACTTCCGGCCGGCAGCTGCCGGCACCGATAACAGCTGATCGGCGGGGGTGCCATGTTCAGGACTATGGATAGGGAATCAATTTAAAAGTAGTGGACAACTTCTTTAAGTAAAATAGGTTATTTGCATTTTTTTTCCGAAAATCTGCCATATCAAATGTTCACCGAAAGCTCATAGTGGGAACGTAGCCTAACAGAGGTAAATTAGTAAAAAAGAAAATTCAGACAATGTTTTTTTCAATGACGCTCATTGTACAGGGAAATAAGACCTGGAAACATGCTTCTCCAGGCCAACACAATAACGGCGATACCAAGTTATATATATATATATATATATATATATATATATATATATATATATATATATAATTTTTTTTTGTTTGTTTGTTTTGTTGTTTTATTTTTTTTTGCTGTTTTAAAAAAAATCCGAACTTTGTAAAAGTTGAAGAATTGAAGGGAATCAGATTTGGAGAAGTTTTATATAAATTCTTTCAGAGTTTTTCACCCATTCTTACCTATATAATGACTGGGAAAAAAATGCATGCAGAAATGTATGGTTCTTTATGCAGCGTTTTTCCTGCTATGAGAAATGTCTGCAGCAAATTCTGAAGGTGTGCACATACCCTAACAGGAGAATGTTAGGCTGCCCACATACACCATTGATCAGTGACCGCTAATCCTACCAAAATCAGTGAAGCTTGTTGACTTTGATCCAGTGTGTAATGCCACCTGTCGCTTTCCAAATCCATGTTCCCATACTTTTGAGCCATGGCTACTACATTTCTTTCTACTGGGGTCTCATGAGACTCTCTAACGTCTGATGTCTCAGCTCCACCATCGGTGGTGGAGGTCCGTGCTTAAATGAAAAGTATCGCTCAATTTTTTTTTCCAGTCTTCCGAATTGAGTACAGCATTAAAATAAGTACAGAATTAGTCAATTATGTTGTTTTGGAAACTGCCTCCCCAACAAGTACAACCCCTGGCAAAAATTATTGAATCATCAAGCTCGAAGGATGTTCATTCAGTTGTTTAATGTTGTTGAAAAAAAGCAGATCACAGACATGGCACAAAACTAAAGTCATTTCAAATGGCAACTTTATGGCTTTAAGAAACACTAAAAGAAATAAAGAAAAAAATGTGGTACTCAGTAAGGGTAATTTTTTTCAGACCAAGCAGAGGGAAAAAATTATGGAATCACTCAATTCTGAGGAAAAAATTATGGAATCACCCTGTAAATTTTCATTTCCAAAACTAACACCTGCATCAAATTAGATCTGCTCGTTAGTCTGCATCTAAAAAGGAGTGATCACACCTTGGAGAGCTGTTGCACCAAGTGGACTGACATGAATCATGGCTCCAACACAAAAGATGTCAATTGAAACAAAGGAGAGGATTATCAAACTCTTAAAAGAAGGTAAATCATCATGCAATGTTGCAAAAGATATTAGTTGTTCACAGTCAGCTGTGTCTAAAATCTGGACCAAATACAAACAACATGGGAAGGTTGATAAAGGCCAACATACTGGTAGACGAAGGAAGACCTCAAAGCGTCAAGACCGGAAACTTAAAGCAATATGTCTCCAAAACAGGAAATGCACAACGAAACAAATGAGGAACGAATGGGAGGAAATTGGAGTCAATGTTTGTGACCGAACTGTAAGAAACCGCCTAAAGGAAATGGGATTTACATACAGAAAAGCTAAACAAAAGCCATCATTAACACCTAAACAGAAAAAAACAAGGTTACAATGGGCTAAGGAAAAGCAATCGTGGACTGTGGATGACTGGATGAAAGTCATATTCAGTGATGAATCGCGAATCTGCATAGGGCAAGGTGATGATGCTGGAATTTTTGTTTGGTGCCGTTCCAATGAGATTTATAAAGATGACTGTGACGCACCCCCTGGGCCATGTTCAAGGGATTACCCGGAGCCGGATCTGGATAGGGGTAGTAGTCCTTGTGGCGGTGACCCGGTCCGTGCCCAGGGTGTCAAACTAAGCGGCAGTCTATGGCAGTAGATGTTAATTTGATCGACTACGCCACCCGTTGAGTGCGGATTTGAAGCCGCCGCTGCAGAGCAGTCCGCTGAGGCCGGTGGTATATGTGCAGCAGTGATGGTATAACCCCCAACGGGAGGGGTATGGCCTCAGGGCAGCAGGTGTGGATGATGGGTGTAGTTATGTTGTAGAAAGGAGAGTCAGAGACTTGAGGTGCAGTTTCAGGGTTTTACTCACGGTTGTTCTCGCAGTCACTCTGGCCTTGAGTGACCACCCGAGCCGTGCTGCGTCCACCAGGTCCTGGACTCGGCTAACCCCCAGGCAGTTCTGGAGCGTGGTCCTGAGCTCCCTTCTCCCTCTCTGTCCATTCCCACCAGGGATCCACCTTTGGCCGGCTCCCTCGGGTCTCTTAGTGGTCAAACCTCCTCTGGGTTCCCTGACCCTATGCTTGGTGTGCCTTTCTGGTGGATTTGGTGAGGGTCGTGGCAAATCTTGACCACGACCTCCGGTTCCTGGCTGAGGATAAGTGGCCTCCACCAGTTCGGGTTCCGGTACCCGTGTCCGCCAACCCTTCACCCTTTTTGGTCTGATTCTGGGTTCTTAGGGTTCCCTCTGTCTTTCTCTCTGGGTCCTTCTTACTCCTCTCTCTTCTGCAGGCTTGGCTCTGGAGCTGGGCCCAGCCGGAGCCACAGCTCCCTGTCAGCCCTCCTGGCTGAGCTCCTCTGCTCTGCTCCTCAGGCTAAAAGACCCTATTCTAAGATGGTGCCCACCATATATACTCCCTCTATGTGTGAGCCCAGGTGACTAGCACCCAATGAGCTCCTAGCTTTACCCAGAGTACTCCCCCTATCTGCCCCTACACTACTGGGATGTTCCACCCCCCTCCCACTCCAGCCAGGGACAGACGCTGTCGTACCTGCACATATACTTGGTGGGAGTACCGTAGTTCTGTCCCCCGGAAATGGGATGTATGTAGTGCATGCAGCCTACTGAGCTCAGTTCCACACTCCATCCTTACCCGGGAGTGGAATACCACACCTCTGGGTCGAGGTGCAATACCCCTGTAGCAGCCGAGTCCTCAGGGTGCTACATTCCCCCCTGGTAAATCACAGCCCGTCCTCGGGCTGTAAAAGAATAAAATATCCAAAAACATACAATTTTTTTCAAAACATCATAAACATATAAAACACTATATATATTATCAGCAGCATAATACTCTTCATATAAAACTTTTCATTATAAACATTCTTGTTCCTCCGGCCACGGTGCAACTTGTGACCGGGTAAAGTGCAACAGTCTCTTCTGGAAAAAACACAGTTCCTTATAAAACCAGTAGGGGGCGCCTTAGAAAGCGCAACTATATACAAGGGGAGGTGGCCGCTCTCAGTCCTCGGCCAGTGGGGATAAGGGATGGCTGCTCACAGTCCTCAGCCTGTGGGATTAAGGGACATACGGGTAACAGTTTAATTTGCTGGTCCCAACGGGGACTATAATGGTAACAGTTCCTGTACCCTAACGGGTAACTATTTTACAGTTCCATTTACCGTACTTTAGTAGCGGCGTCCTCCTGCTCCTTCCTCCGTGTACCCTTCAGACCCGTCCGGGTCCTCTTGCTCCTCCTGACACCTCAGCTCTTTCTCTGTCAGTCGGTGTACATGAAGGGCATAGGGTCCTTTGGCACATTGGTGCCGGGTGAAGGTGACCTCATCACCCAGGTAAAGGTCACGACCTCTGTGTCCCTCCGGTAGGTGGGACTCGACATCTCTTCTGGTCACGAAGACGTCGCCGGGGGTGTGATGATCTCTGATGAAGCCCCAACCGTGCTGCAGTTGGAATTTGATTACAGTCCCGGTGGCACGGGGACCGTGAGCTGCACGGGGGTTCCGTCGGGTCCGGCTCTTCTGTTCTGCACTCTTTACTTGCAGCCGCTCCTCGCGGACCCGTCTCTCTCTCCGTTCTCGCTCAAAGACTTCCAACTGCTGGCGGCAGCACTCCGCACGCTCAGTTGCGGCCGCCCGGGTCTCCTGAGTGAACCCGATGAGGTCTCCTCCTGCGGGGTCCCACTCAAACTGCGCCTCCTCCAACGAGAGCGGGGTCATCTTGACGGGCGCCGGAGCCGGGATTAGGGGCTCATCCAGGGGTCTTTCTTTCCGGAGTCGGGGATGGTGGTACTCCGGCGGCCACACAAAGGGCTGCCCATCCGGGCATGTGTGCTGGGCAAACAAGTCCTCACCCAGGTGCGGCACAGTGGAAGTTGAGGGCGCGGTGGTGGCAGCGGCGCCCGGGATCACTAGGCCTTGCGACCAGGCTTGGGGTACCCTGAAGGTAAAGGGCACCGTGAAGACGGCGGCGCCCGGGGGTACTTGACTTTGCGACCAGGCCGGTGGCGTCTCCTGCTTGGCCGCGCTCAGGGTTGAGGCGCGTGACGTCACAGGGGGCGTGGTCGCGGCTCCTGCTTGGGGCCTAGTCTGGAGCGGTAGCGGTGCGGCAACGGGCACGATCGGTGGGATTTCGGGCTCTGCGACGGGGAGCGGGGGTAGGCTTACGGTGGCTGGGCTTGGGGTAGTAGCGTCCCCTTTACTTGCCTCCGTCTCTTCAGCTCCCTCTGCGGCGTAGTCTCCGGCCTCCGTCCCTTCTGCATCCTCTTCAGGGGCAGGCGTGCTCCTCGTTGCAGGTGGTGTGCTCCGCTGGCGGGTTCCAGCCTGCTGGGCCATCTCCCTGCTCCATTCCGTCAGCGTTTCTCGCTGCACCTGGGCCATCCTCCGTGCGAGGCCCTCCAGCGCGGTCTGTGCACGCTCCCGGTCTCGGGGGAGCTGTGCCAGGATCTCCACCAGGTCTTGTGGGGTGGTGGCTTGCATTAGGCTCCTGACCACAGGGTCGGTGCTGCCTGCCTCTCCCTCCATCTCCGGGTACGGCTCCTCCAGACTCCTCCAGGCTGCACCCTTCTTCGCTCTTTTGTTCTGTATCCGCCCACACTCAGGGCGGTCCTGGGGCAACTTGGTGATTGTCAGTTCCAGGGGCAGACCCCCCACGCTGATGGACATCTCAATCATTGCAGTCTCTGCTGGTGGGGGCGGTCTTCGTTTTTGGCGCCATTCTTGGTCCTGGCCCACGATGGGAGGTCGTCTCTTACCACCCTCTGGCACGCCCATAATGGCGTCCGCTCTGCCAGGGCGGGAAATCTTCTCAGATGGCGGGAATCGTCTCCCAGTGGCGGGAAACTCCGTGGATGGCGGGAAAAAGCTGCAGATGGCGGGCAACCGGCGGGAAACGACCCGTGATGGCGTCCGATGGCGGGGACCCTCCGGAATTGGCGGGAGACTTCTTCTTACGGTACATATAAACTTTTCTTCAGGCACGCAGTACCCGTCGGTTGCGGGCACGGAATCCTGCCGACTACGCCAAAGTTGACGCACCCCCTGGGCCATGTTCAAGGGATTACCCGGAGCCGGATCTGGATAGGGGTAGTAGTCCTTGTGGCGGTGACCCGGTCCGTGCCCAGGGTGTCAAACTAAGCGGCAGTCTATGGCAGTAGATGTTAATTTGATCGACTATGCCACCCGTTGAGTGCGGCTTTGAAGCCGCCGCTGCAGAGCAGTCCGCTGAGGCCGGTGGTATATGTGCAGCAGTGATGGTATAACCCCCAACGGGAGGGGTATGGCCTCAGGGCAGCAGGTGTGGATGATGGGTGTAGTTATGTTGTAGAAAGGAGAGTCAGAGACTTGAGGTGCAGTTTCAGGGTTTTTACTCACGGTTGTTCTCTCAGTCACTCTGGCCTTGAGTGACCACCCGAGCCGTGCTGCGTCCACCAGGTCCTGGACTCGGCTAACCCCCAGGCAGTTCTGGAGCGTGGTCCTGAGCTCCCTTCTCCCTCTCTGTCTCTGGCCATTCCCACCAGGGATCCACCTTTGGCCGGCTCCCTCGGGTCTCTTAGTGGTCAAACCTCCTCTGGGTTCCCTGACCCTATGCTTGGTGTGCCTTTCTGGTGGATTTGGTGAGGGTCGTGGCAAATCTTGACCACGACCTCCGGTTCCTGGCTGAGGATAAGTGGCCTCCACCAGTTCGGGTTCCGGTACCCGTGTCCGCCAACCCTTCACCCTTTTTGGTCTGATTCTGGGTTCTTATGGTTCCCTCTGTCTTTCTCTCTGGGTCCTTCTTACTCCTCTCTCTTCTGCAGGCTTAGCTCTGGAGCTGGGCCCAGCCGGAGCCACAGCTCCCTGTCAGCCCTCCTGGCTGAGCTCCTCTGCTCTGCTCCTCAGGCTAAAAGACCCTATTCTAAGATGGTGCCCACCATATATACTCCCTCTATGTGTGAGCCCAGGTGACTAGCACCCAATGAGCTCCTAGCTTTACCCAGAGTACTCCCCCTATCTGCCCCTACACTACTGGGATGTTCCACCCCCCTCCCACTCCAGCCAGGGACAGACGCTGTCGTACCTGCACATATACTTGGTGGGAGTACCGTAGTTCTGTCCCCCGGAAATGGGATGTATGTAGTGCATGCAGCCTACTGAGCTCAGTTCCACACTCCATCCTTACCCGGGAGTGGAATACCACACCTCTGGGTCGAGGTGCAATACCCCTGTAGCAGCCGAGTCCTCAGGGTGCTACAACTGCATGAAGAGAACATGCAAATTTCCACAGTCATTGATGATATGGGGCTGCATGTCATGTAAAGGCACTGGGGAGATGGCTTTCATTACATCTTCAATAAATGCCCAAGTTTACATTGATATTTTGGACAGTTTTCTTATCCTATCAATTGAAAGGATGTTTGGGGGTGATGACATCATTTTTCAAGATGATAATGCATTCTGCCATAGAGTAAAAACTGTGAAAACATTCCTTGAAAGAAGACACATAAGGTCAATGTCATGGCCTGCAAATAGTCCAGATCTCAATCCAATTGAAAATCTTTGGTGGAAGTTGAAGAAAATGGTCCATGACAAGGCTCCAACCTGCAAAGCTGATCTGGCAACAGCAATCAGAGAAAGTTGAAGCCAGATTGATGAAGAGTACTGTTTGTCACTCATTAAGTCCATGCCTCAGAGACTGCAAGCTGTTATTAAAGCCAGAGGTGATGCAACAAAATACTAGTGATGTATTGGAGTGTTATTTTGTGTGTTTGTTTTTCATGATTCCATAATTTTTTCCTCAGAATTGAGTGATTCCATAATTTTTTCCCTCTGCTTCGTCTGAAAAAAATTACCCTTACTGAGTACCACATTTTTTTTCTTGATTTCTTTTAGTGTTTCTTAAAGCCATAAAGTTGCCATTTGAAATGACTTTCGTTTTGTGCCATGTCTGTGATCTGCTTTTTTTCAACAACATTAAACAACTGAATGAACATCCTCCGAGCCTGGTGATTCCATAATTTTTGCCAGGGGTTGTAGAAGGCGCCTCACTGAGGAGGACCATATCACAGTTTGAGAAACACTGGTATAAGCACTACCATGGGGAGAAGAAGTCTTCAGGAAAAAAAAGAAAAATTTTTCACATTTTTTACACCTCTTAGATTGAAATGTGAGAAATTTTCAAGTTTGAAAATTCATGCAACTGCCCCTCTTTCCCTAATGAATGTGTCATTACTACATAGGATCCCACCACGATGGCAGCAAAAAGTGTAAACACCTTAAAACCAATAAATCAGTGAGATGTGCTTAGACCCAGGGGGACACAATGGACGGCACTGATGTATTTCATGTCGTTTCCTTTTCTTAGAATTTTCTATGCTTCGCTTCAATATACAATCTCCCAGACACATTCATCCTTATTAGCAGTTGTGCTCACACAGATCTTACATCTCGTATTGACTTTGTAAGCCACACGTTGCTCGGTGTCTGCTGTAGAAGCGATTTTCCAAATCAATTTTCGTCTCACCAATGAGGTCGTCTGTCCCAATCAGGTCATAGTCGTATATCACGATGGTTAATAGAGATTCTTTCGGGAAGGTAGCTTGGATTTCAAATGATCTGGTAAACACAATGAATGGGGTAGAGGGTTTTGTATTTCTTCTCGATACATAAAAGAACAAAGAAACGCTGTCAAATTTAGACTATGAGCACATTGCGTTCGTATTTTACCTTCAATACATATGTCATGGATATATCCCTATAAACGCCCTATAATAGCCAAATTTAAAGCTCCATGTCGACCACAATAGTTAAAAAGGTTATAGCAATACATACCCCGCCAATCTATTTGATTGGACAATCCCATTATAAAAGGTGTTGACTTACAATGGCAGCCCCATTCCATATATCCTTTTTGGGCATATAGTGGTCATAGAGCAGGGTCACCTGCTCAGTACCATCCTCTACAAGACAGACTGAAGAGCCACCAATTAGAAGGAACTCCCACTATGGCAGACCTAAACAGTCCATTTATTACATGGTTGGGCATGGAGGATAAATTTCTGGCGGTATGTGGCTAACCCTGGTGATGACAACTTGTCACTGGGGGTTAGAGAAGCCATAATTTTGATAACTAGCTGATTGTCTAGGGTTGCTTGCACTGGAAAATCTGTACTTATAAAGGGAATATACTGACTAGCTACAACACTGCCTGAAATATCTGTGCACCTGGATTTTCTGATCTATCACTAAACATAGCATGGGTAATGAGGTAAGAAGAGGATGCTCACACTGCTGTCCACCCTGTCTATCTGATCTATCACTGAAGATAGCAGGGATGCTGAGTTAAGAAGAGGCTGCTCACACCGCTGTCCACTCTGTCTATCTGATCTATCACTGAAGATAGCAGGGATGCAGAGTTAAGAAGAGGACGCTCACACCACTGTCCACTCTGTCTATCTGATCTATCACTCACTGGAGATATTAGGATTGCTGAGTTTAGAAGAGGCTGCTCACACTGGCATTTACCCTGTCTATATGGCCTAATACTGGAGATACCAGGAGTGCTGAGGTAAGAAGAGGCTGAACAAACTACTGTCCACCCTGTCTATCTGATCTAATATTAAAGATAACAGTAGTGCTCATACAAGAAGGGGCTTCTCACACTGCTGTCCATCCTGTCTATCTAATCTATCACTGAAGATACTAGGAGTGCTGAGGTAAGAAGAGGCTGCTCACATTGCTGTCCACCCTATCTGATATAATTCTGGAGATGCCAGGAGTGCTGAGGTAAGAATAGGCTGCTCACACTGCTGTTCACCCTGTTTATCTTATCTTACATCATCATAGCTGGGATCTCAAGTATTAGATCAGATAACCAGAGTGGACAGCAATGTGATCGTCCTCTTCGTACCTCAGCACCCCTGATATTTCAAGTATTATATCTGATAGACAGGGTGGTCAGTAGTGTGAGTGGCCTCTTCTTAACTCAGCACCCCTGGTATCTCCAGTATTAGATCAGATAAACAGAGTGGACAGCAGTGTGAGCCGCTTCTTCTCACCTCATCACCCCTGGTATCTCCAGTAATAAAAGAGGCTGCTCACACTGCTGTCCACCCTGTCTAGCTGATCTAATACTGGCGATACCAGGGGTACTGAGGTAAGAAGAGGCTGCTCACACTGCTGTCTACCCTTTTTATCTGATCTAATACTGGAGATACCAGAGGTGATAAGGTATGTACAGGCCACTCACACTGCTATCCACCCTGTCTAGCTGATGTAATACTGGAGATACCTGGAGTACTGAGGTAAGAAGAGGCTGCTCACACTGCTGTCCACCCTGTCTAGCTGATCTAATACTGGCGATACCAGGAGTACTGAGGTAAGAAGAGGCTGCTCACATCGCTGTCCACCCTGTTTATTTGATCTAATACTGGAGATACCAGGGGTGATAAGGTATGTGCAGGCCACTCACACTGCTGTCCACCCTGTCTAGCTCATCTAATACTGGAGATACCAGGAGTACTGAGGTAAGAAGCAGCTGCTCATACTGCTGTCTACTCTGTGTTTCTGAATGTTGAGCAGCAGCTTTGACCTGAAGATAGCCTGACAGTACATGGTATAATGGAGCAAAGCTTCCTACTGCATATCCTCACCGACACTTGCCCTTTTACCATTTTAGGACAGGTTTCTGTCAGTGAAACAAGACAATACTATTTTAATGTACTATAGTGATTACCTACCTTGTCAAAATGAATGTGATTTGCTAATTGATATTAATAACATTTTCTTTCATTATTTTTTCTATCCCTGGAGAACCTCTATAAAAAAGGGGCTTAAATAAAATGAAAAGTTGATAAGTTGGAGACGTTCGTAATGTTCTGCTCACCGTCCAAATACTGGATTCAATTGCTTGGGAATATAATTGTCTCGATCTTTGATTTCAGTCTTTCCCAATCGCAGGACAATGTACGGATCAGATTTTCCATCTGGATCAGCCGGGCTGAGGTTAATTCCCTGGAAAAGAACATTTCACTGAGGTTATTAAGTATTATCTATTCTAAAAGTTGCTATGGTCACTAATGGCCATCATGGTCGTAGATTGTTATGCTCCGCTCAGGCTAAGCATCTGCTGATGTAAAAATGGAGAAAGGGTTTATGGTGCCGTAAGAAGTACAATATTGTGGTACCGATAACACCCTAAAGTCTCATAGTAAATGATGAGTCCATGCCAGTTTTGTAACTTCTATTGCCCCCTTTCCATTATATTGTACTGTTGTACAATTGCGAATAACATATGGTGCATAATTACAAGAAAAGACTAAGTTATATAACTTTTTAATCTATAAACACACCAGGAGTCCCGATCCTCTCTTAACTGTTCCAATTCCAGAACCTCACTTCCGGTTCCAGCAGCTTCACTTCCAATCCTTTGTTTGACACAGGGCGTAGTTCCCAGTTTAGGAACATGGCGCAGGCGGCGTCATAGATGGAGAAGGGGGTTGGTTTAGCTATTGTAATAATTAGGTAGCTGACCCCTTTATACTCAGCTCTGGTCATGTACTGACCTAATGACGGGGACTCAAGACCTAATTAAATTATATGTAATATAAAGTACTTGTTTAAACTCATTTTGTTTTGGGGGGGGGCTTGAAATGAGGAATTGTCATAGTCACAAGTCTCAGGTGTAAGGTTATACTGTATATTTGGAAACTGATTCAGCGGAAAGTCTGCTGCTCTCTCATATCTTATTCTGGACCCTAAGTAAGGGCTAAGTAAGGACTTTGGAGGACATATAGCTCTGTTTCTGCTTTATAAAGCAATTACTTTGTATGCGCTATTGAAGCTGCCCACACAATGCGATGCTGCCCATGAGAAGCAGAGGCTCACCACTTTAGGTTGACCTCATCTTCCCCTAACCTATGAGTTATGGAAACCAGCACATCCTCACCACCATCATAGTAAATTTAGCAAGCAAGATAGAGACCAGCTAGAGGTTTAGGCCACCGATCTCTCGGTGGGTACTTTAGGTGGGCACTTATAAGATGGAGAGATATGGTGAGGGGGGTATGACTGAGCAGCAACGGAACAACTTTTGGTAATTAGTATGGGGTTTGCTTTTTTTTGTTTATCTATGTACTTAGCCGAAAAGAAAACATTAGGTATATTTGCCAACACTCATAATAACTGCCAGGTTTTCGGGAAAAAAAGCGAGAAAATCCAAGACTCCAGAAAGAATTGACAAATCTCAAGAGCACCTCCTTCAAAAATGTGTCCTGTGCTTGATTCCGGAACGTTCCAACATCAGATGGAACCCCAGGGTCCAAATGCAGCTTCAAGGGGTGAGAAAAGGACATTAATCGGTGTGGAATGGGGATGGTATAGGAATACGTGTGTGGTAATCAGTGATTTGCGTGTCCCAGACATTGATCACTAAAAATTGGTAAGTATGACGTTATGGAACCTCTGTGTCCATAGGATTAAAGGCTTTATGGATCCTGGGCTTATGGTGTTAGACAGTATTTATTAGTTGTACTTATTATCTGCATCTGGGACATAGATGACATTTGTGAGGTTGTGTTTTGCTCTGATTTACAATCGCATAATGGATACTAGTGGTGGTGTCTTCCTAGTGGCGGTGGTAAGGGTAATGGCACATGTGCATGTTTCCACCTCCAAATATATACTTGTTTCATTACTTAGAAACTTACACAGACAATATAGACTCGGATGAGAACCTTCACAGAGTGGTTTGGAGGGATCCCCTGTAAAATTCTCATTTGGCGATTATCCATAGAGCTTGAGAGGTCATCCATGCTTTTCGAAATGCTGAAACATCCCTTAGATCAGGAAAATGAAATTATACATATTAGTACATAAATATTTATCAAAATCTCACAAATCATTGAGTCTTATGGTGCCTCCGACCCCTGGATCAAAGCGTTAATCTCAGAATGTTTTACATTAAATAAATTAAGTTATCCTGTTCTACACAATGGAGAAGAAGGAGAAAGAGAAGGAAAGGGAGAGGGAAGTGGGAAGAAGAGAGAGAAGAGGAAGAAGGAGGAGAGGAGGGAAAGGAGGAATAAGGAGAGGCAGAAGAAGAAGGATGAAAAGAAGGAGAGGAGGGAGAGGAGGAAGAAGGAGAGGAGGAAGAAGAAGGAGAGGAGGAAGAAGAAGGAGAGGAGGAAGAAGAAGAAAGAGGAGGAAGAAGATGAGAGGAGGAAGAAGAAGAAGGAGAGGAGGAAGAAGAAGAAGGAGAGGAGGAAGAAGAAGGAGCAGAAGAGGGAGAGGAGGAAGAAGAAGAAGGAGAAAAAGAGGTGGAGGAGTAAGAAAAAGAAGAGGAGGGAGAGGAGGAAGAAAAAAAAGGAGAGGAGGAAGAAAAAGATGGAGAGGGGGACATGAGGAAGAAGAAGTATAAGAAGGAGAGGAGGGAGAGGAGGAAGAAGAAGGAGAGGAGGGTGTGGAGGAAGAAAAAGACGAAAGAGAGGAGGGAGAGAAGGAAGAAGAAGGAGGAAAGGAGGGAGAGTAGGAAGAAGAAGGAGTGGAGGGAGAAGGAGAGGAGGAAGAAGGAGATGAAGAAAGAGGAGGAAGAAGTAGAAAGAGAGAATGAGGAAGAAGAAGAAGATGAGGGAGAGGGGGAAGAAGAAGAAGGAGAGGAGGAAGAGGAAGAGGAAGAGAAAGAATAAGAAGAGTTACGAAATAGGACAAGACATCCTGGAGAAACACAGACATCAGGAGTAAAAACTGACTCAATGGCATTAAAGCGTTTGTGACAATCTTGACAACCCTTTTCTCAATTCAAGCAGGGCTTGTGATCAGCTCATTGCCGTGGACAGGTGCATAACTAGGTGCCGAGTGCCAGAGGATGCCAATGGGCCACTTTGTCTTGGTCAGAGTATCTGTCGCCAAGTTTTTGCTATGTAATATGAGAACAGCATGATATAGAGGCTGAGACCCTGATTCCAGCGATGTGTCACTTACTGGGCTGCTTGCTGTCATTTTCATACAATCACTGTTTTCTTTACTGCAGATCTTGAAGTGCTCAGACTGCTGAGCCCTGTATATCCCTGCCTACACTATTGATTGGAAGCTTTCTGTGACCACTGTACATTGAAAGAAAGTTACCAAACAATGGTAAGTCCATGGTTACACAGATCAGTTGACTTGGAGGCACAAGACACCTAGTCCTGCAGTGATAATCTCTAATGATAATCCTGATAAAACACAAATTTTATTGAAACTGTAAAACACAGCCTAGTAAGTGACACATCACAGGGTCTCTGCCCCTGCACCGTGCTGCACTTAGATTACATAGCAAAAACCTGCTGACGGATTCCTTTTAAAGGGCTAGAAAAGGAAATGTGAAAGAAAATCTAGCTCTGGCCCTGAAATTACTGAGGAAAGTTGCTATAACCGAAGAATTATACAGCAAGCCATACATTCAATGCAGGTAGCAGCCATAGAGTAAATGTAGCATTTGTCTGACCACTCTGCTGATGTCTCACAGAGAAAAGGTCTTGAGGTTCTTAAAGAATAGGGTGCAAATGACTTACCTTAAATTTACCAATAATCCTGTTATCATGGACACTATGGTCCTCATCGTTGGCTTTGCCCCTTAAAAGCTCAAATGTTCTCACCCAGTCTTCAAAGTTCTGAAATTCACTTTCCAGTTCCCCATCATATATCTGAAGCAGAAAAGCATATAATTAAGAAGACGATGGTTCAAATGGAGAAGGTGTAATAATAATTTTCAATGACAGAAGAAATGTACAAACTCCTGGGGTACAGCCATGGGTTCCCTCTAGATGCCTTATTTTAGGGGAGTAACGTTAGAAGAAATGTGCTTACTAGAATAGAATAATGCAGCCCTCGGATAACAGTTGCTCTATTCTCTCCTTCCTGTATTGTAAAACTGCTCATACATGTGACATTCATCCTAGAAGATCCTGAAAATTTGTGCGACATACCCAGCAATCTGTTGGCCTAATTGTAACATGACATTGGCGGAAAAATGTGGATACTTTAAAGATATGTTGATGTTCAAAGTATCTAAACTTTAAATGTCTCTCCATGCAAATTCGACCCTTATAACAAAACTTCGACCCTTTAATGAGCTTTGCCACATGACTTGATATAAAAGCCAAACCAAACACTATATGCAGTGTTTGCCCCACATCACTGCAAAACAAGATGTTTGCTTTGGCTTGATGAGAGGTCTCTGACGAGGGTCCATGTGTAACGTCTCTCCTTGCTGAGATTGACAAGCCTTAGAGCCCTGTCATAGGCCTCACATCCAGAATGTCCTGTTTGGCTTTTTTCCTAAATCATGTGGCAAAGTTCATTAAAGGATCGATACTGACTTTTAGGATTGCTAATTCCAGTAGGTGGCTCTAGAGTTAAAGTCCTCTTTCTTTCTAAAGAGGCAATTTGCATATTTAATTTCCCAGAGGAGCATTGCAAAGCCAATAAGTCTTCTCACACCGACATGTCACGCTTCCCATTAGAGACATTACCCTTTGGATTCCATACTAAATAAATATGTACACTTGCTTTATGGGAAGGTCGGAGGAGATACATATCAGCAGAACCAGTGGATAGCCAAAAGCTCTCAAGTGCATGGTCACGTTGCCCAAAAGATCAGTGGGGCAGTTAGGCTAAAAAACTGCTGTAAAAAATATTGTGATACTTGTAGTTGGACATCAGGAGGTTGGACACCGTAAAAAAAAATAATTGTCAAACGCATGGCATGCCAGCATTTACCTGAGCCTAGGTTTCGCCCATTGGCTTCTTCTTTTGGAGTCACCAGTGACTTAGCCGGCAAATCTCAGTTCAAATTCACTGGATATTAGGTCACGGCTGCATAGGGTACACTATTATTAACCTAATATGTTGTGGGCTTTATTTTCCCGACATTGTCTTGCTCAACCACAGAAGGAGAAGTTACATGGCACATATAGTATGCATGTTCCATGACGATGGAAGATGTGATCAAATCAGTCATTTTTTTCTTGTTTTTTTTCACACATTTTCTCTAGGTTACCTGTAGAGTTGCGAGTTTTGGTCCTTCTTCTTTTGGCTTTGGTTTGATCACATCGAGTCCCTTTTTGCCATCTTTCTTTTTTTTATCCTGGTCGTCGTCAATCAGCAGTGTGACATGTCCTTTTTTCTTTGAAGACTTGGGGGCTGCAAATAAATGAATCAATAAATCTAAAATAATCTATGGCAGACATGTTCGCAACACCTAAGACCCTGAATAATGATTGGCCAATTGGCGTATAAATGTGACTGATCATCCTAATCTACATGTGTCCTATTGCTGTTTGAACCCATGGGTTAGTTAGAGTTTTGTCAAAACAGATAAAATACAACTTTACTGCCTCAATGATCACAAGAAAAAGTGAGTTAAAAACACATAAAAAAATTGTGGCATTCCAGCTTTTACCTGGCCCTAGGCTTCGCCCGTCGGCTTCTTCTTTTGGCAAGCCTTAGGAAGCAGCTGACAGGCGAAACCCAAGGTACGATAGAAGCTGGCATGCCACGTGTTTGACATTTTTGCATGTGATTTTAACATTATTTCTTGTGAGTATAATTAAATAAATTGGAAGCTAGTTGTCCGTCACGGCTGCTTTATGTTCATTTTTTTTTTAAGGAAAACTTGTGACATTTTTGTTAGTTATGATTGCTTGTGCAACTACTGGTGTTAGCAGGACTGATAACAGTATCATTGGATGCATACACTGATACTGGAAGTCTGACGAAGAGGCAAGAATCTGGATGATGTGGATTCTGCTCTAAAGATCATTTAGATCGTAAAGTTGCATTTTTTCTGTTTTTTCCGTGAAGCGCGGTTGACCACTTTATTGAACTTTACTTTGCAAAAGTGATCTCACTGGTGTTCTTGCAATGGAAAGATTTCATTTTATTTAGTTTTTCTATTTTTTTTTCATATTTCATTTTGCTTAGATTCTATACAACATATGGACTGTACATATATATATATATATATTATATAAATATATATATATATATATATATATATATATATATATATATATATATATATATATATATATATATATATATATATATATATATATATATATATATATATAAATACCCACCCTCCTCAGATGCTGGCAGAGGTGGCGCTGTGCTTGCTGCATTAACTTTGCCCTAAAGAAAACAGAAAATGTAATTTCAATAAGTTAAAAGTAAAGAAAATTTGCAACATATTCATAAGCAGTGAAATTTTTGAGCCAAAATATACAGAATAAAAAAAACAATTACCTCTGTAACCCTAGTCCTGTGGGTCACTGGCTCCTACTCAGGTTCCCTGCCAGGCAGCATTTTTTTTTTTTTTTTTTTTTAAGTAGCAGAAAAAAATATTTTACAGCAAAGGCAGAGAGAAGTGATCATTGCAAATAAATATCATTTTGAAATATTAAATAGCTTAATGCCTACTCCATTTATATTCAGAGCTGCATTCAGAATTCTGGTGCCTAAAATTTGAAATAATTGTGCTAATTAAAATATATATAAAATATACATTCACAAAAATGATGGGCTACAATAAGATGTAAGTTCGTCCAGCCTCAGAGCTTAAAAGTGATGATCATTAATTTGAAGAATTAGTTAAATGTACTACAGTAAAATCTATTTTTTTTACAATTCCCGATCTTTAGAGGTAAAACATGTTTATATGAAGATTTATTTTACATATAAATTTTACAAATAAACTGGAGTAACTTTATACACATTACCCATCTTGTGCTGATTTTTAGCACCATCGTGTATTACACACATTACTTATCCTGTACTGATCCTGAGTTACATCCTGTATTATACTCCAGAGCTGCACTCACTATTCTGCTGGTGCTGTCACTGTGTACATACATTACATTACTGATCCTGAGTTACATCCTGTATTATACCCCAGAGCTGCACTCACTATTCTGCTGGTGCTGTCACTGTGTACATACATTACTGATCCTGAGTCACATACTGTATTATACTCCAGAGCTGCACTCACTATTCTGCTGATGCAGTCACTGTGCACATACATTACATTACTGATCCTGCACTGATCCTGAGTTACATCCTGTAGATCTTTTATTATAAAAATGAAAAACATAAAATTAATAACCAGAAAATAAACAATGTAATGAAACTGGTCCAGCCGCTCCCTCTCTCCTCACACACATATTATACATATATACACAATAATAACTACCTACACCATGACATCTGGTCCGGTTACCAAACAAATAATAACAATATAATAAACAATAACCGACAAATTATATACTAATATATACATTCTTTTTTTTTTTTTTTTTTTAAATAAATAAAATAAATACTAACTATACAAATATATACAAGACAAAACAAAACCCCCCACACTCGAGCCCACCAGTCCCTCCCCGGCACTGACCTGAGAGCTGGTCCTGCGCCTCATGCCTCAGTCCATGTCCAACGTCCATAGGCCAGATCAGGCAGTGCCAGTTTTTCACCCAAATAACCAGTGTCCCACAAGATGAACCCACCTCCCCCCTTTTCCCTCCACCCAACCTAACACCTACACCCAAACCCATATATACAATATATACAGAAACAAACAATAGAATAACAAACAATACAATAACCAGAACTAACAAAGCCCAAGTTCGGTGCCTGCAGCCCTACATCACTGTCTACTGATCAAAAACAAAAATCTATGATGTCAGCAGCAGCCCACCACCAGGAGAGGAGATGACCAGACTAGGGCACACTAAAAGAAAAGCCCCTCCAGAGGAGAGCGGCCCTCCGTGTACCCAGTCTCTCATACTCCAGAGAGCGCACCTTCACCAGGTCACCGAGTATGGTCCTAAACACATCTTCCACTGGGAGGATTTTCCGCTGCGTCGATACTAAGCACCGTGCGTTCCACGTGTGATACCTAACCACTGCGCTAACTAGAAATAAGGTGCAGCGGTCCCGACCACCCAGGTCCCCGAATGCTCCATAGGCCCATTCCGCATAAGAGAGACCGGCCAGCCGGGGCCAGCCAATGGAGGCGCCCACCCTGTTGTACACCTCTGTGTTAAAGGGACAACGAAGCAGGAAGTGGTCCATGCTTTCAAGCATGGTGCCACAATGCTCCCGAGGACAGTTCCTGTCCTCAGAGCTCCTACACTTCAGATTGTCCCTCACACACAGTTTCCCATGGAAGCAGCGCCAAGCCAAGTCCCAAACCTTCGAGGGGATCCTGATAGAATTCAAAAGATGCAGACCCACCCCAAAATCCCGACTTGGGCAATCCCTGAGCGCCAGAGGCCTCTGAAAATGGGTCAACAGAACCCTTTTGTCAAGGAGCTTCCTTGGCAGAGTCCTGACCTCCCACATTCCCAGACCCCACCGGCGAATTACCTTCAGAACCACGGTAGCGTAAGCCGGGAGAAGTCCATGCGGTGTGCGGAGATCCTTCACTTGCCCTGCTGTCTCCCATTCCTGGAAGAAAGGCTGAAACCATCCCTTACAGGAGAATACCCACGGAGGAGCCCTCTCTTTCCAGAGGTTTGCAATATTGATCTTAATGAAGGTATTCACAAGGAATACCACAGGGTTGACCATACCCAACCCTCCTAGTCTCCTCGTACGGTAAGTAACCTCCCTCTTGACCAGGTTCAGTCTATTCCCCCATAACAGTTGAAAGAACAAACTGTAGACCCGAGTCCAGAGAGGCTCTGGCAAGATGCACACACTGCCCAGATAGATCAGCAAAGGGAGCAGGTAAGTTTTGATCAGGTTTACCCTTTCCCTTAGGGTCAAAGACCAACCCTTCCATTGGTTCACCTTCTGAGTGGCGATCTCTAGCCTGCTGTCCCAATTTTGTTTGGGGTAATCCCCCTGGCCAAATTCGATGCCAAGAACTTTTGCAGAGACTTTGGGTTCTGGAAGGGTGTCCGGGAGATCAAAACCAGGATCTCCTCCTCCCAGCCAGAGACTCTCACACTTATCCCGGTTGATCTTAGACCCGGATGCCTCCGAGTAGCGATTTACCTCTGACATCAGCCATTCTGCCTCCCCATCAGAGGAAACAAAAACGGTGACGTCATCGGCATACGCCACCACTCTCAGAGTGGCTTCCGGTGCTGGCCGGTCCATCCCGATCCCAGCTAACGGTCCACGCTCCACCCTCCTAAGAAGTGGGTCAATCGCAAACACGTACAGTAGCGGGCTCAAGGGACAACCCTGGCGAACACCACACTCAACCTCAAAAGAGCTGCCAATCCAACCGTTCACAAGCGGGAAACTCTCTGCCCCAGAGTACAAGGTCTTAAGCCAATCAACAAAGCCCCCGGCAGGCCATATCTCAGAAGGACAGACCAGAGGTACTCATGATTAACCCGATCAAACGCTTTTGCCTGGTCCAATGACAGCATGTACCCCTTCCAGTGACCAGCCTTACCCTGCTCCACCGCCTCTCGGACACAGAGTACAGCACTAATTGTACTGCGGCCCGGAACAGAGCAATGCTGGGCCCCCGAAAGGAGCTGGGGTGCAAATTTCACCAGCCGATTAAACAGCACCTTTGCCAAAACCTTCCTGTCTGCATTGAGAAGCGCTATGGGACGCCAATTCTCAATGCAAGATGGGTCCTTACCCTTTGACAAGATGATCAGGGCAGACCTCCTCATTGACTTTGGCAGAGTGCCCGAGGAAAGACACTCATTGAATACCTCAGTCAAGAGGGGAACCAAGGCGTCCTTAAAGGTCTTATAGAATTCAGATGTTAAGCCATCTGGACCGGGAGATTTCTTTAGGGCAAGCCCTTCAATCGCCAACTTAACTTCCTCTTCCCTGATCATCTCTGTCAAATCACCAAGAGAGGGGTCTACCCCTGGTTCGGGGACGGCTTCAGCCAGAAAAGCCGACATCTCATCCCAATCCAGATCCCTCTTCCCCAAGAGGTGCGAGTAGAAGGATCTGACGACCTCCAGGATCCCTGATTTGGATCTTTTCAGGGACCCCGCAGTGTCAACCAGTCCTGTAACAACTTTACTATTCACTGACATCTAGCAGTTTCTGTAAGGGTCGGGTGAGCGGTACTTCCCGTAATCCCTCTCAAAAACCAAAGATGCGTGTCTATCATACTGACACCTCATTAGCAAAGATTTCACTCTGGAGATCTCCTCGCGGCTACCTCCAGTTGAGACAAGATGCTCGAGTTTCCTCCTCAGGCCCTGATACAGGCGATACCTGTCCAGGCTCCTGAGGCTCGAGAGCTGGCGGAAGAATCTCGCCACCCTTTTCTTAAACATCTCCCACCACTCTGACTTACTACTACAAAGATCCAGTAAGGGTACCTGGCTCTGAAGAAAATCCTCAAAGGACTGTCTTATCGCCGCTTCTTCCAAGAGAGACGAATTGAGCCTCCAAAAGCCTCTTCCCATCCGGGGGGTCTCTGTAACATTCAGGGAAAACAAAATCAAACAGTGATCGGAGAACTCCACCTCAACAACAGATACTGCTGAAGAGACGGCTTCCTCCTTTAAATAAAACCTGTCTATCCTGGACCTACAGTTACCTCTATGATAGGTGAACCCCTCGTGGCCTGCGGTGTGCCGGATGTGGACATCCACCAGGCGAGCCTCACTAGCTATACTATTAAGGGCGACGCTATCATAAGTCAGCTTGTCTCTGGAACCTCCTCTATCCCGGGGCCTCGTGACAGTGTTGAAGTCCCCTCCAAAGACGACCTGCCGACTCGTAAAAAGGTAGGGCTTGATCCTCGTAAAGAGACACTTCCGGTCCCACTTAGATTGGGGACCATAAATGTTAATGAGCCGAAGCTCCTGTCCCTTCATGAGGACATCTAATATCAGGCACCTCCCCATTTCTAGCTCAATAACCCGTCGGCATTCTACCGGTGCGGTAAAAAGGACCGCCACTCCGCTATACGGCTCGGCCGCAAGAGACCAATAGGAGGGCCAGAGTCTCCACTCCCTCTTAGCTATAAACACCTCTGCCATATTTGGCAGCCTGGTCTCTTGCAAAAAGAAAATGTCAGCTTCAACCCGGCTGAGAAAATCAAAGGCCGCAAATCTAGCCATATTTGACTTAATGCTGGCGACATTAATGGACGCCAGCGTCAACTGAGTGGGTACCGCCATCATTGGTGATTGAGTTAGGTGCCTTTCTTCTTCCCACTCCCCTTATCCTCTGCCTCAGAGGAGGAATCCTTCCCCCTCTTTAATGACACAGAGGTGTCCATTCCCACATTTTTCCTTCTTTTCTCGTCCTCGTCTCCGGACTCTGGGCCAGTCCCTCCCCCCAAGGACCTTGCATCCCCAGGAGAAGGAGACTCGGCGCCCCCTGTAAGCTCCGCTGAAGCCGGAACCTCACCCTCAGCCTCCTCCTCAGAGGAAGAGATGTTATCAAGGGCTTGGAACCGGTTAGAAAGACCAACCAGAGGGGAGTCGGTTTTACCTTCCTTAGGTACCTTGGTCAGAGCGGGAGAAGATGTTTTATCTCCCTTCTTTCTCTTCTTTTTGGTGCCGAGCTTACGCTTGTGCTCTAGCCACCGCTTATTATCCTCATCCATACTTTCATAATGGGAGGATTCTGAAGCAGAGGCAGTTTCCTCCCTGTGGATCCTCCTGACCTCCTCATCCAACTCATCATCCCTCAGGGCCTCAGCCGCAACACTGGCATCCAGGACAGGGGCTGCCCCGGTAGTCTGGGGCTCGCCCCGCTCCCTCTCCTGTCTGCGCTTGTCTAGACGCCTCAGCTGGGCAGGCGTCTTTTTATTGCTTTTCTTCCCTGGCCCCTCAGCTCCCCCACCCCTGCTAGTCCCCTCCCCAGCAGAATCGGCCTCACGGCTTACTCCCACCGGGGTCTCGACTGCATTAGCAAAGGAGCGAGGACAACGGCTGAATGGGTGACCTAACTCACCACACAGGTGGCACCTAATCTCCACACAAGAGGCGGCAAGATGGCCGACACCCCCACACAGCGCACATTTCTGCACGGTGCAGTTTGCACTGAAGTGTGTGGGGTCGCCGCACCTGTGACAGAGCTTCGGTTGCCCCTGGTAGAAGACCAGGATACGATCCCTACCCAGGAAGGCAGACGATGGAATGTGGGCAACCGTACCACCTGAACGCTTAAGTTTTACCATAAACGTCCAGGCCCCTGACCAGATACCAAACTCGTCGCGGTTTTTCTTTGGCATCTCCACCACCTCTCCATACCGACCAAGCCACGTCATGATGTCATAGCAAGAAAGCGACTCGTTACGAGTCATCACGGTCACTTTCTTGATCTGGTTTTGGCGAGACACTGCCTGAACGGCAAAGTCTCGCCAGCCGGGCTCATTTTTTGCCAACTCATAATTCGCCCAGAAGAGCTCAAGCCCCTCCGGCCGAACAAAGCTGACATCAAACTCAGGCATGGAATAGGGATGTATCAAGGTGTAGATGTCAATCGCCTTGAAGCCCATCCTCAGCAGGAGCTCCACAACTTTAGACCTTGGCGGACATGCATCACTGCCCCTCCACCGAAGACGGACCACATTCCTACGCACACTGCCTGGCCCGGCTGTTGGGAGGGACCACACTGTATCTCCCCCTTTTTGCTCTCGGAAGGCCCCGAGGCCATGCCTCTCTATCCAGAAGGATAGATCAACCTCTCGACCCTCTACCATTAGTGATCTCTCCCCCTTCTTTAGAGCCTCCAGAAGGCGCCGTTGCAACATGCCATCCCCAAAGCCCGGAGACGAGGAGGATGCCCTATTTGCCCCGGAGGTGACACTGGCATAACTCTGGACAGGTGTTGCCACCCCCGGGGGGGCAACCGGACCAGTGACCACATCAGCCCCAACAGCATCACCATTACCCACCTCCATCTCACCCTCCACCAAACCAGCAACCACACCACTAGACAATGAAATAGCCTCATTCACCCCCACCACCACATTCATTCCTGCTGGACCAGTAACAATGGTGGATGACCTTTTGACCTCCGCATCAGGCACAATGGGCTCAGTCACCTCCATAGAACTGGAGACGACCTCACCCCCGGTCTTATGTGTGCCCTCCACATCATTGGTCGGTAATTTCCGCTGTTTGGCATTCGGTATAATGCGCCGCTGATCTTTAGCTGCTGTTAGGCGCCGCTGATCTTTAGCATCAGGATCTTCCGGACCAGCGACGCCAACACAAAATAGCACTTTGGTGGGAGGACCGGAACGCTCAGCCCCGACAGCCCCCTCACACTGCCGCTGCTTCTCAACTAAGTGATCAGCGGCAACAGCATTCAGAGGTGCCGAGGCTACCGGAGCTGAACCCGACACCGGGCTGCTCCCCCCTCCCACTGAGGAGCACACCACAGCATTGTGGCCTGATGGAACGCCCGCCGCCGGGCCGCCCTCACTGTCCAGCCTCTCTGCTGATGCACCTCCTGCTGCGTCCCCGCTACTACAAGCAGAGACGGAGCTCTGCGCCTCACTACCGCGCTCTGTAATCTCCCCGCGCCTTTGCACCGGATCCACAGCAGAACCCGGGCTGGGCTGGGCAACGGGGCTTATACAGCGAGCTGAGCCTGCCGCCGACTCAGGGGGTACAGGGAGGGGGGCATATATGTATCTTACCGCTTCCTGCAGCTTTGGCTTGGTCTTCTTAGCCTTTTTGTGGCCCCCAGGTGCCTCTTCTGGTAGATCGTCACCAAGATGGAAGTTTTGGAGGCACACTGGGGACTCCAGGAGCTTTATCTCGGCCATTAGCGCCCCTCCCTGGCCACTGCTGTCACTGTCCTCCCCAGAGCCAGCAGAACTGCGACCGGATGTCACTGTCGCCTGTCCTGCAGGGAGCTCGCTGCACGTGGCCTGCGGGTGACTTTGCAGGCTGCCAGGTGGGGCTTCCTGCTGGTCATCATCACTCTCATCATCCACCTGGCTCTCAGGCTGCAGCCCCATCTGCCTTTGCTCTCTGTTATCAGCCATTTCTCTGAAGCGGTCTTCATTAACTAGTTTTTCCTTAAAAGGACCACTCTGCTCCCTGATGTCAGCTTTCCTTAGTTCCAGCAGGTGAATCTCGCTGGTCAGTCTTTTTATCTCTGCTTGGAGCTTGGCCTTCCTCTGCTTGGAGGCCCCCGCAGCTTTTGCGCTTGTGCAGCGCAGCTCCTCCCGGAGCCTCCTGATGAGCTTACTGGCATCTTCATACTCACGGAGGTGGATCATGACCCGGGAGGCATAGGTGGACACAGACTCCCGGGGTCCCTGCAGCGCCCACCCCCCCTAAGGGAGGTCGGCCTCACCTCCATGAGCACTCAGCTTTCCTCCGGAAGGAGCGCCATCATGCACGCCGCTGTCAGGCTTCACCTCCATGCTGGAAGCCTTGCGGCTTCTAGGGGTCTCCACAGTCCCGGGGGGAGTAGGAGCCACATTGCTGCGACTCCTGGTCGAGCGTCTCACCCCCAAGTCCTCTGATGTGCAGGCCGGTTGCTGGTTTCTTCTGCCCCCCGCCGGCCTGGTTCGGGAAGCAGAAGCCTGGGGCTTGGCTCCCTCACTCATCCCAGAAACCAGCTCCCTCCCTGGGAAAGAGAGAGAGCAGGTCCACAGGTGGAGAGGTGTTGGTTTCTCAGAGATCAGGAGCTCACAGCAGGATCTGCAGCCACCACACCCGTAATCACCACACTGACTAGCAGCTGATCAGAGCTGCACCCAGTATGCTGCTGGTGGAGTCACTGTGCACATACATTACATTACTGATCTTGAGTTACATCCTGTATTATACTCCAGAGCTGCACTCACTATTCTGCTGGTGCAGTCACAGTGTACATACATTACATTACTGATCCTGTACTGATCCTGAGTTACATCCCGTATTATACTCCAGAGCTGCACTCACTATTCTGCTGGTGCAGTCACTGTGTACATACATTACATTACTGATCCTGAGTTACATCCTGTATTATACTCCAGAGCTGCACTCACTATTCTGCTGGTGCCGTCACTGTGTACATACATTACATTACTGATCCTGAGTTACATCCTGTATTATACTCCAGAGCTGCACTCACTATTCTGCTGGTGCAGTCACAGTGTACATACATTACATTACTGATCCTGTACTGATCCTGAGTTACATCCCGTATTATACTCCAGAGCTGCACTCACTATTCTGCTGGTGCAGTCACTGTGTACATACATTACATTACTGATCCTGAGTTACATCCTGTATTATACTCCAGAGCTGCACTCACTATTCTGCTGGTGCCGTCACTGTGTACATACATTACATTACTGATCCTGAGTTACATCCTGTATTATACTCCAGAGCTGCACTCACTATTCTGCTGGTGCAGTCACAGTGTACATACATTACATTACTGATCCTGTACTGATCCTGAGTTACATCCCGTATTATACTCCAGAGCTGCACTCACTATTCTGCTGGTGCAGTCACTGTGTACATACATTACATTACTGATCCTGAGTTACATCCTGTATTATACTCCAGAGCTGCACTCACTATTCTGCTGGTGCAGTCACTGTGTACATACATTACATTACTGATCCTGAGTTACATCCTGTATTATACTCCAGAGCTGCACTCACTATTCTGCTGGTGCAGTCACTGTGCACATACATTACATTACTGATCCTGTACTGTTCCTGAGTTACATCCTGTATTATACTCCTGAGCTGCACTCACTATTCTGCTGGTGCAGTCACTGTGCACATACATTACATTACTGATCCTGAGTTACATCCTGTATTATACTCCAGAGCTGCACTCACTATTCTGCTGGTGCAGTCACTGTGTACATACATTACATTACTGATCCTGAGTTACATCCTGTATTATACTCCAGAGCTGCACTCACTATTCTGCTGGTGAGGTCACTGTGTACATACATTACATTACTGATCCTGTACTGATCCTGAGTTACATCCTGTATTATACTCCAGAGCTGCACTCACTATTCTGCTGGTGCCGTCACTGTGTACATACATTACATTACTTATCCTGTACTGATCCTGAGATACATCCTGTATTATACTCCAGAGCTGCATTCACTATTCTGCTGGTGGCGTCACTGTGTACATGCATTACATTCCTTATCCTGTACTGATCCTGAGTTACATCCTTTATTATACTCCAGAGCTGCACTCACTATTCTGCTGGTGCAGTCACTGTATACATACATTACATTACTGATCCTGTACTGATCCTGAGTTACATCCTGTATTATATTCCAGAGCTGCACTCACTATTCTTCTGGTGCCGTCACTGTGTACATACATTACATTACTGATCCTGTACTCATCCTGAGTTACATCCTGTATTATACTCCAGAGCTGCACTCACTATTCTGCTGGTGCAGTCACTGTGTACATACATTACATTACTGATCCTGAGTTACATACTGTGTTATACTCCAGAGCTGCACTCACTATTCTGTTGGTGCAGTCACTGTGTACATACATTACATTACTGATCCTGAGTTACATACTGTATTATACTCCAGAGCTGCACTCACTATTCTGTTGGTGCAGTCACTGTGTACATACATTACATTACTGATCCTGTACTGATCCTGAGTTACATCCTGTATTATACTCCAGAGCTGCACTCACTATTCTGCTGGTGCAGTCACTGTGTACATACATTACATTACTGATCCTGAGTTACATACTGTATTATACTCCAGAGCTGCACTCACTATTCTGTTGGTGCAGTCACTGTGTACATACATTACATTACTGATCCTGAGTTACATACTGTATTATACTCCAGAGCTGCACTCACTATTCTGCTGGTGCAGTCACTGTGTACATACATTACATTACTGATCCTGTACTGATCCTGAGTTACATACTGTATTATACTCCAGAGCTGCACTCACTATTCTGCTGATGCCATCACTGTGTACATACATTACATTACTGATCCTGAGTTACATCCTGTATTATACTCCAGAGCTGCACTCACTATTCTGCTGGTGCAGTCACTGTGTACATACATTACATTACTGATCCTGTACTGATCCTGAGTTACATCCTGTATTATACCCCAGAGCTGCACTCACTATTCTGCTGGTGGAGTCACTGTGTACATACATTACATTACTAATCCTGTACTCATCCTGAGTTACATCCTGTATTATACTCCAGAGCTGCACTCACTATTCTGCTGGTGCAGTCACTGTGTACATACATTACATTACTGATCCTGTACTGATCCTGAGTTACATCCTGTATTATACCCCAGAGCTGCACTCACTATTCTGCTGGTGGAGTCACTGTGTACATACATTACATTACTAATCCTGTACTCATCCTGAGTTACATCCTGTATTATACCCCAGAGCTGCACTCACTATTCTGCTGGTGGAGTCACTGTGTACATACATTACATTACTGATCCTGTACTGATCCTGAGTTACATCCTGTATTATACTCCAGAGCTGCACTCACTATTCTGCTGGTGCAGTCACTGTGTACATACATTACACTACTGATCCTGTACTGATCCTGAGTTACATCCTGTATTATACTCCAGAGCTGCACTCACTATTCTGCTGGTGCAGTCACTGTGTACATACATTACACTACTGATCCTGTACTGATCCTGAGTTACATCCTGTATTATACTCCAGAGCTGCACTCACTATTCTGCAGTTATCAGATCCCATATCTGCCAACATTTCCTGCTGGTGCAATGGTTGGGTTATCTACCTTTCTTAATACATTGATGGAAATGTGTCTGGCAGAAGGGAAATCGTGGCTGTCCTTTGGGTATTTCGGCTGGGTGGTAGCATATTGGTCGTCATTTGGTAGTTGTGGCTGGCATGAAGGATGTCATAGGTATATGAGGTGACAGTGAGTCTGGGTTAGAAAGTCTGCAGAGGCCGTAACTTGTAAGTCATTGAATTTAATTGTGGTTTATTCTCTATCATTGATCAGCCTGTACCTGTCTGATGTACGGTGGTAATACTTGGTCAGGTTATGGCGGTATTATTTATATTTAGATGCATACATTATGTACATATGATAAAGCTAATTATTTGGTGGAGCTAAAGCAGGACCCAAATGTATGTCAAAAATTTTGTGCGATGATGACCTTCAGGGTCCTGCCCTTGTGTACGGAGCTCATTGGTGTCGTCATAGTCCATGGACACCTCCTTTCACTAATATGTGTAGAGTTTATAAGCGATGGTTTGGTTATAATAGTTTTTCCGCGCACCGTCAGCTGTGAGTTATGATCGGCACAGACATTACTTATAAGGACGACGCATTGCATAATTAATCCTGGCAGGCAAATATTACACTCACACATTTAATACGTTTATCGTTTGTGAGAGAACGTTCTCCTGGAAGTCAGATTAATTATTGGTAAATTAATCCCATGGACCATCTCATTAAAAACGGGAACAGATGAAAACAGCTTTTTTAAAAGGTGTTGTCTCACCTTATTAAAATGGTAAAATTGCAAAGTTTTTGTAAAGAGAAGCAACTTTGCAATTTATCTCTTATCTCAAGAATGGAGAGATTTTTAATCGTCACTGCCAAGGTTACCAGCCACCCCTGCAGTCTATCAGCGGTGGTCGGCTTCCTAGGCAATCTTCAGTTTCCCTGCGCTGCTCTACTGCTGCAGAGGAAACGCTGCCTATACTTGGGGGAGAGCACAGTTCGGGCCAGTGGCTCAGTCATGATGAAGGTCTGAACTGTCAACCTTCAGGAGCGCACCGCCTTCTCCACCACACCCCATTCCCCAACAAACAGGAAGCCCAGAGGCAGAAGACTACCTCCCAGCACTGCACCCAGCGGTCGGCTCTCATAGCAAGTGAGGCTGAAGCCCTGCTGTGTGTAGCACAGGCGATCAGATGATCGCAGCTTCTAGACTCTCATGGAGACTACTGAAGCCAGTCAAAAGTTTTAAAAAAAAGTTTCAAAATATATAAAAGAAAAAAAAATATTTAAATGTTCAAATCACCTCCCTTTCGCCCCTTCAAAATAAAACAATGAAAAAAAAAAAATCAAATATACACATATTTGGCATCGCTGCATTCAGAATCGCCCTATCAATATAAAAAATAATTAATTCGATCGGTAAACGGCGTAGCGAGAAAGAAAATCAAAAAGCAATCGCAACATTGCAATAAAATGCAATAACAGGCGATCAAAAGATCGGATCTACCCCAAAATGGTATCAATAGAAACGTCAGGTCGGCGTGCAAAATATAATCCCTCTCCCAAAAATGGAGACTCCACGAGTCTCAGAAAATTACTTTTTTTTTTTTGCTGCAAACATTGGATTTTTTTTTTGCCACCACTTAAATAAAAAAGAACCTATACATGTTTGGTGTCTATGAACTCATAATGACCTGGAAAATCATATCGGCAGGTCAGTTTTAGCATTTAGTGAACATGGTAAAAAAACAAAAACAATTGTGTAATTGCACTTTTTTTTTGCAATTTCACCGCACTTTGAATTTTTTTCCCGTTTTCCAGTACATGATATGGTAAAACCAATGACGTTGTTCAAAAGTACAACTTGTGCCGCAAAAAAGAAGCCCTCACTTGGCCATAATTGACGAGAAAATAAAAAAGTTATGGCTCTGGGAATAAAAGGAGCAACAAAATGAAAACGCAAAAACAGAAAAACCTAAGGTGGTGAAGGGGTTAAAGTCACACCATGGCGGAAGGAGTACCTCACATATTTAAGGCATTACAGCATACTTTCTGACATACTTACGTATGAAAGCTCACAAGGCAACACACCACAGTACACACCGCAGTACACACCGCAGTACACACCGCAGTACACACCACAGTACACACCGCAGTACACACCGCAGTACACACCGCAGTACACACCGCAGTACACACCGCAGTACACACCACAGTACACACCGCAGTACACACCGCAGTACACACCGCAGTACACACCGCAGTACACACCGCAGTACACACCGCAGTACACACCGCAGTACACACCGCAGTACACACCACAGTACACACCGCAGTACACACCGCAGTACACACCGCAGTACACACCGCAGTACACACCACAGTACACACCACAGTACACACCGCAGTACACACCGCAGTACACACCGCAGTACACACCGCAGTACACACCACAGTACACACCGCAGTACACACCGCAGTACACACCGCAGTACACACCGCAGTAGACACCGCAGTACACACCGCAGTAGACACCGCAGTAGACACCGCAGTACACACCGCAGTACACACCACAGTACACACCGCAGTACACACCGCAGTACACACCGCAGTACACACCGCAGTACACACCACAGTACACACCGCAGTACACACCACAGTACACACCGCAGTACACACCGCAGTACACACCGCAGTACACACCGCAGTACACACCACAGTACACACCACAGTACACACCGCAGTACACACCGCAGTACACACCGCAGTACACACCGCAGTACACACCACAGTACACACCACAGTACACACCGCAGTACACACCGCAGTACACACCGCAGTACACACCACAGTACACACCACAGTACACACCACAGTACACACCACAGTACACACCACAGTACACACCGCAGTACACACCACAGTACACACCACAGTACACACCACAGTACACACCGCAGTACACACCACAGTACACACCACAGTACACACCACAGTACACACCGCAGTACACACCACAGTACACACCACAGTACACACCACAGTACACACCGCAGTACACACCACAGTACACACCACAGTACACACCGCAGTACACACCACAGTACACACCACAGTACACACCACAGTACACACCACAGTACACACCACAGTACACACCGCAGTACACACCGCAGTACACACCGCAGTACACACCGCAGTACACACCGCAGTACACACCTCAGTACACACCGCAGTACACACCGCAGTACACACCACAGTACACACCACAGTACACACCGCAGTACACACCGCAGTACACACCACAGTACACACCACAGTACACACCGCAGTACACACCGCAGTACACACCGCAGTACACACCGCAGTACACACCGCAGTACACACCACAGTACACACCACAGTACACACTACAGTACACACTACAGTACACACTACAGTACACACCGCAGTACACACCGCAGTACACACCACAGTACACACCGCAGTACACACCGCAGTACACACCGCAGTACACACCGCAGTACACACCGCAGTACACACCACAGTACACACCACAGTACACACCGCAGTACACACCGCAGTACACACCGCAGTACACACCACAGTACACACCACAGTACACACCGCAGTACACACCGCAGTACACACCTCAGTACACACCGCAGTACACACCGCAGTACAGACCGCAGTACAGACCGCAGTACACACCGCAGTACACACCGCAGTACACACCGCAGTACACACCGCAGTACACACCACAGTACACACCTTTTGCAATTTCTCCAGAGAAGCGTAGTATTTTGACCACCAGTCGATGACATTTTCTGCCGACTCATCTGCTATAGTTCTCTTTTTCTTTTTAGTGGAACGTCTGGTGGAACTTCTTACTAGTTCCTGTAGGAACATAATAAAGATAGCAGCAGAGTATTTCAGACCTGTCACATTTTTTTTACTTTGAAGGTGCAGAAAAGTGATTTCTAAAGAATATTATAGTAGTTATATTCTTGTACATAGGGAGCAGTATTATAGTAGTTATATTCTTGCACATAGGGGCAGTATTATAGTAGTTATATTCTTGTACATAGGGAGCAGTATTATAGTAGTTATATTCTTGCACATAGGGGCAGTATTATAGTAGTTATATTCTTGTATATAGGGAGCAGTATTATAGTAGTTATATTCTTTTACATAGGGAGCAGTATTATAGTAGTTATATTCTTGCACATAGGGGCAGTATTATAGTAGTTATATTCTTGTATATAGGGAGCAGTATTATAGTAGTTATATTCTTGTACATAGGGAGCAGTATTATAGTAGTTATATTCTTGTATATAGGGAGCAGTATTATGGTAGTTATATACTTGTACATAGGGGTAGTATTATAGTAGTTATATTCTTGTATATAGGGGCAGTATTATAGTAGTTATATTCTTGTACATAGGGGCAGTATTATAGTAGTTATATTCTTGTACATAGGAGCAGTATTATAGTAGTTATATTCTTGTACATAGGGAGCAGTATTATAGTAGTTATATTCTTGTATATAGGGAGCAGTATTATAGTAGTTATATTCTTGTACATAGAGGGCAGTATTATAGTAGTTATAGTCTTGTATATAGGGAGCAGTATTATAGTAGTTATAGTCTTGTACATAGGGGGCAGTATTATAGTAGTTATAGTCTTGTACATAGGGGGCAGTATTATAGTAGTTATATTCTTGTATATAGGGAGCAGTATTATAGTAGTTATATTCTTGTACATAGGGGCAGTATTATAGTAGTTATATTCTTGTACATAGGAGCAGTATTATAGTAGTTATATTCTTGTACATAGGGAGCAGTATTATAGTAGTTATATTCTTGTATATAGGGAGCAGTATTATAGTAGTTATATTCTTGTACATAGAGGGCAGTATTATAGTAGTTATATTCTTGTATATAGGGAGCAGTGTTATAGTAGTTATAGTCTTGTACATAGGGGGCAGTATTATAGTAGTTATATTCTTGTATATAGGGAGCAGTATTATAGTAGTTATAGTCTTGTACATAGGGGGCAGTATTATAGTAATTATATTCTTGTACATAGGGAGCAGTATTATAGTAGTTATATTCTTGTACATAGGGGCAGTATTATAGTAGTTATTTTCTTGTACATAGGGGCAGTATTATAGTAGTTATATTCTTGTACATAGGGAGCAGTATTATAGTGATTATATTATTGTACATAGGGGCAGTATTATAGTAGTTATATTCTTGTACATAGGAGCAGTATTATAGTAGTTATATTCTTGTACATAGGGAGCAGTATTATAGTAGTTATATTCTTGTACATAGGGGCAGTATTATAGTAGTTATATTCTTGTACATAGAGGGCAGTATTATAGTAGTTATATTCTTGTACATAAGAGCAGTATTAAAGTAGTTATATTCTTGTACATAGGGGCAGTATTATAGTAGTTATAGTCTTGTACATAGGAGCAGTATTATAGTAGTTATATTCTTGTACATAGGAGCAGTATTATAGTAGTTATATTCTTGTACATTAGAGCAGCATTATAGTAGTTATATTCTTGTACATAGGGGGCAGTATTATAGTAGTTATATTCTTGTACATAGGAGCAGTATTATAGTAGTTATATTCTTGTACATAGGGGCAGTATTATAGTAGTTATATTCTTGTACATTAGAGCAGTATTATAGTAGTTATATTCTTGTACATAGGGGCAGTATTATAGTAGTTATAGTCTTGTACATAGGAGCAGTATTATAGTAGTTATATTCTTGTACATAGGGGCAGTATTATAGTAGTTATATTCTTGTACATTAGAGCAGTATTATAGTAGTTATATTCTTGTACATAGGGGGCAGTATTATAGTAGTTATATTCTTGTACATTAGAGCAGTATTATAGTAGTTATATTCTTGTACATAGGGGCAGTATTATAGTAGTTATAGTCTTGTACATAGGAGCAGTATTATAGTAGTTATATTCTTGTACATAGGGGCAGTATTATAGTAGTTATATTCTTGTACATTAGAGCAGTATTATAGTAGTTATATTCTTGTACATAGGGGGCAGTATTATTGTAGTTATATTCTTGTACATAGGGGCAGTATTATAGTAGTTATAGTCTTGTACATAGGAGCAGTATTATAGTAGTTATATTCTTGTACATAGGAGCAGTATTATAGTAGTTATATTCTTGTACATAGGAGCAGTATTATAGTAGTTATATTCTTGTACATAGGAGCAGTATTATAGTAGTTATATTCTTGCACATAGGGGCAGTATTATAGTAGTTATATTCTTGTACATAGGAGCAGTATTATAGTAGTTATATTCTTGTACATAGGGGCAGTATTATAGTAGTTATATTCTTGTACATAGGGGCAGTATTATAGTAGTTATATTCTTGTACATAGGAGCAGTATTATAGTAGTTATATTCTTGTACATAAGAGCAGTATTATAGTAGTTATATTCTTGTACATAGGAGCAGTATTATAGTAGTTATATTCTTGTACATAGGGGCAGTATTATAGTAGTTATATTCTTGTACATAGGAGCAGTATTATAGTAGTTATATTCTTGTACATAGGAGCAGTATTATAGTAGTTATATTCTTGTACATAGGAGCAGTATTATAGTAGTTATATTCTTGTACATAGGGAGCAGTATTATAGTAGTTATATTCTTGTACATAGGAGCAGTATTAAAGTAGTTATATTCTTGTACATAGAGGGCAGTATTATAGTAGTTATATTCTTGTACATAGGGGGCAGTATTATAGTAGTTATAGTCTTGTACATAGGAGCAGTATTATAGTAGTTATATTCTTGTACATAGGAGCAGTATTATAGTAGTTATATTCTTGTACATTAGAGCAGTATTATAGTAGTTATATTCTTGTACATAGGGGGCAGTATTATAGTAGTTATATTCTTGTACATAGGAGCAGTATTATAGTAGTTATATTCTTGTACATTAGAGCAGTATTATAGTAGTTATATTCTTGTACATAGGGGGCAGTATTATAGTAGTTATATTCTTGTACATAGGGGCAGTATTATAGTAGTTATAGTCTTGTACATAGGAGCAGTATTATAGTAGTTATATTCTTGTACATAGGAGCAGTATTATAGTTGTTATATTCTTGTACATATGGGCAGTATTATAGTAGTTATAATCTTGTATATAGGAGGAGTATTATAGTAGTTATATTCTTGCACATAGGGGCAGTATTATAGTAGTTATATTCTTATACATAGGGGCAGTATTATAGTAGTTATATTCTTGTACATAGGGGGCAGTATTATAGTAGTTATATTCTTGTACGTAGGAGCAGTATTATAGTAGTTATATTCTTATACATAAGAGCAGTATTATGGTAGTTATATTCTTGTACATAGGAGCAGTATTATGGTAGTTATATTCTTGTACATAGGAGCAGTATTATAGTAGTTATATTCCTGTACAGAGGAGACAGTATTAAAGAATACACTTTCTTCAAGCAGCGGTACAGGGAAAAGTCTTCAACTTTCAAGAAAACAATGATTATTATGCAGTACAATGCTCTATCGCAGCATCGAGGTCTTCACTGCTCGGCTGCCAGTAAAGGCCTTAAAGATTAAATAATAATAACCCAGCCCCTTCCTCACCCGAGCTAAACCCTAACTTGTGGGCCGTTCTTAAATGGGAGATCTCGGATCAGTGTCTGGGGCTGAGGTTGGAGCTGCCAAAAAGTTGATGGTCAGCAGATGAAGAAACTGACTCCATGGATGGAGCTTATGGCTGTTATTGAAAAGAAGGGCGGCCAGAGTACTATACTGACTACGGATATTTTTTTATGGACATGTCAGAAAAGTATTTTTGAACATTTTGACTTGTTTGGTTATTCTCACTATAACAGATGAAAGTAAACAATTGAGATGGGAAAATGTACGTTTTACATTTAATTGCCCAATAATTCTACACACAGAGATATTGTCCTAAGAAAGACAAAACAGAACTTTTGCCTACTTAAATATTCAGGTTTATTAACCTTTTGGATTGACCGACAACTCTGTAGTTGTTCAATAATAAGATTAATCATCAAAAATACAAATTGCCTAATAATTGTGCACACAGTGTAATGATCATACTTTGCTATTTATGTAAAACCTACAAAAGACATGTCTACCATCTTAGACCTCAGTTCACATTGCTTGGTTTTTTGTCTTGTTTGCATTCTGTGCAATTTAAGGGTGTGGCATGCCCTTTGTTGAGCTGATTGGTATATATGTAGCTTACCACTGGCCTGGGTGGTCTGGAGTTGGGACCCGGTCCTATTTGTCTACCCTTTTATATGCATTACTTCAACTTTGATATACAGTAAGGTTTTTAATATAGGCAGTATAGGTACCGTCCCAATTTAGGGTCACCTTGCCGCTGGTGGGACGGCTTGTATACTTTTTTTGATCAAAAATAGTTCACTAAGTACCCTATATTTATTATGCAACTTTGCTTTACATTTATATATAATGATGGTAGGGTATGAGATATATTTTTGTCTTTTGTAGGTTTTGCTTCTTTTTGCTAGTGTGAACATGCTCCTATTTCTTGCATGTCTACCATCTTAGACCTCAGTTCACATTGCTTGGTTTTTTGCTATTTATGTAGTAGTCTTGTTGGTATGCAGTGAATATGCAGGATATTTTATAACGTTTTCCAGGTATCCCCTTTAAATTTTTGTTTCCTTGATTCTATATACTTTGTTGTGTCTCACAGTTTGTGCATTTTTTATGGTATTTTTATGATCAAATAAAGATATTTAATTCCCACTTTTTTCTACCTGCTTTGCATCTTCTTGCATTATGTGGGTTGGATAATAGTAATCAGTCAGACGTTAAAAGCAAGAATCTAATCACCTTCTGTGTCAGGTCTTTCTTCAAGGGAGGTTTAAACGTTCCCATTGACATCCTATGCTTAGTTCCAGCTTGGAGGGTGCTCTGGTCTTGAGTCTCCGGTGGGGTCGATACCGGATCGGCAGGTGGGACATCTGTATCAAGGAGAGAAGCTGCAGCCGGATCTGGTGAAGGACCTGATGGTGGAACTGGAGATGGGGATGGAGATGTTCCTGGAGGTGTCTCTTGCGGAGCAGTTGATTCCACATCTACGTATATATGATCTGCTGGTTCTTGTGGATTAGGACTCGTAGAATCATAGGGAGGAGCAGCTGAAACTATAAGGACAACCGGAAGTGAAAAAATGTTATATACCTGAGCAGTTAGAAGAAAGCCCTATATAAAAGGGGTGACGAAGAACGCTGTACGGTCATTGGACTTTTAGAATCAGGAGAAACATTAAGAAAATTATTATCCCCCATTATGAAACGTGAAAAAGAGAATACTGCTGCTACACCATAAATGTGTTGAGTTTCTCCAAACCTATAAATGTTGTTGAGTACCTACAAAGGAGCACAGTAGAGGTTACATATAGAGTAATGACCTCCACAGTCACATACATAAAACAGAGCAAAGACTAAAATAGGCCCTCTATTATGAAGAAGGGATTGGCACCTTTCATGATCCTTACGGCAATTTCCCACCACTCTTCTTCACAATTATTACAGTTCGTCTGGTAAAGAGGTCCAAGATAGATTCATACCACCAAGCAGCAGAAGGGACAGGACCAACAGACCTGGATGCCCTCTCTCTAAGCAAGTTCATGTGTGTTTTTTTTAATCACTAACAAATTATACAGTGCCATTTATTTACCAAAATGTAGGCCAAAATACAAAAGCAATGTGTGAAAAATTAAGTACACCCCCTCAGTGTTTTCATAGGAATTAAGAGGGCAAGCAACAGTAAGGATCTGCTAATTAAATGCCTTTGATTTATTGTGCATCAACAAGTGTGACCACTTCCATAAAAGCAGAAAATGTTGGCAGCTTTCTGGTCTGAAGCAATCAGGTATGTGGAAAGACATCAACAATGATCTTAGAGAAGCAAATGTTGCTGCCCATCAATCTGGAAAGGGTTAAATAGGGTTAAACAATTTGGAGTCCATCACTCTACAGTGAGAAAGATAATTTGCAACTGGATGTCCCAGTGAATTCATCCCCAAAGTTAGAACATGTAATAAATAGTAAGAGAGATTGCAAAAAAAAAAAAAAAAAAACAGGAGCTACAGCCCAGACTCTAAAGGCCTCAGTTAGAATGTTATATTTTTAAGTTAATGAGAGTACAATTAAAAAATGACTGAACAAGTATGGCTTTTTTTGGATTGGTTGCCAGGAAAAAGCTTCTTCTATCTAAAAAGAACATGGCAGAACGGCTGAAGTTTGTAGAGTTGCATCTGAACAAACTACAAGTCTTGTGGAACTTTGTCCTTTGGACAGACGAAATAATGCTCTGCACCACGTGTACCAGAAACAAAAGACAGCATATCAGTACAAACACCTCATACCGACTGTCAGGCATGGTGGTGGAGGGATGATAATTTGGGCTTGTTGTGCAGTTACAGGACCTGGGCACCTTAGAGACATTGAGTTCACCACAAACTCTTCTGCATAACAAACTATTTTAGAGTCAAATGTGAGGCTAAGGCTTGGCCGAAACTGGGTGATACACCAGGACAATGATCCCAAGCACAGCAGCAAATCTGCATCAGCATGGCTGAAGAAGAAATGAATTGTGATGCTGCTCAAAGTCCAATCCTCAACCCAAATTAAATACTGTGGTGGGAACTTAAAAGATCTGTGTGCATAACCGAGTGCCCACAAACCTCCAAGAACTTAGTTTTGTAGAGAAGAGTCAGCCAAAGTTCCTCCAGAATGATGTGAGATACTAATAAAGTCATACAGAAAACCATTACTTCATGTAATTGTTTCTAAAGGCAGTTTTACAAGCAGATTCCTAATGGGGTGTACTTAATTTTTCACACACTCCTTCAGCATTTTGGCATAGTATATGGTTTTCTATTTAAAGGAGCATTCCAATTTCAGAATAATGGACAGAATATTTCGTAAATGTCTGGTATAAATATATGATAGATGGGGGTCTCGCATCTGACAAGTAGATATGTAGAGCCTACAGGCGGAGGAGTCACCTGATATTTTTGGTCCGAATGCAAAATTTAAAACAGGCCTCCCACTCACCATGTGCTATTGGAGTCATCTTGTGTGGCAGAGAGGACTTTGGGCCCCCTTTGGCACCACACCAGGGTCTTGATGTAACTACTGGGGTCTACCTATGTCCCTGCCTTCTTACCGCTTTCAGCAGGAGCAGGTTCCTCTTCAGCTTCCGGTAGTGCCGGGGTATCCACCTCCGATGGTTTGTACAAAAACTGCTTCAAGCAGTTGATCATGTGGGTCCCGACCAGTGTGCTGCGGCCGAATGCCCTCCAGTCCACCACACAGATACTCAGAGGAGGGTGCAGCACTTCATTTTCTGGCAGTTCCTGGGTAATCACAGACGTAAAAAATGGGACGTGGGTTATGTTCTGCTTCTTAACTGAATATTTAGTAACGATTAGAAAGCTTGATGATTTTTTTTCTACAAATGGAATAATCAGTGCAATGATTAAGCTCTGCCTGTCAGCCGATCAGGAATCAGCCTCTTCTGCCCCTACCCACACATTACTTACCACTTCAAACCAGTCCGCCATAACGCTGAAATTGGGGTTGCTCTTGTAGCTTTGAATGACGCTGGATTTTACGCCTTTCCCTGCGCATTCAATCATCACCTGAGGGCGATCCACGGACAGTAGCTGCACTTTCTTCAGTTCTCGGACCCCCCAGAAGAGCACCTAAGAAAAGGGGCATTAAAAATCAGAGAAACTAAATTACCGACTTGCTTACAATTTCTGAAGCACAAAGTACCAACTACGAATGTCAGACATATTTGTTTTACTTTTTTGGCACCCAGATTGTTTCCTCCTTGGCAAATTAGGACCTTGCCCCAATTTCAAGAAATTGGACACAGATTTTTCTTTTTTATTAAATAGATGCCTACAGAGTATGGCCTCTTTCAGACGTCTGTTATTTTTCTCATACGTGAAAAAAAGGACCGATTTCCATCAGTGTGTCTGATCCGAATTTCATTAGTTTTTACTCCATGTGTCCGTTGTTACCATTTCCAAGCCTTTCTTACCCATTAGACAATGGATGGCATCTGTTGTCCATTTTTTCATGCATTCATTGATTTGAATGGGTCATTTTGATCCGTGACTCGGGTCAATAACGAGGACATATCTTCATTTTTTTCATTTTTGGGGATACTTAGTCCAAACAAAAACTACACACAAAAGTCCCATAGACTATAGTGTGTAGGTGTTCTATCAGTGAAAAACGTAGACTGAACATGTAAGTGAAAAATGGAAACCTGACTCAATGAACAAAGGTGCCTATACACAGAAAAGTTGGCCAAACACACCCATGGAGTTTCCTGATTTTTTTCAAAGCAAGGATTGGGTGTTATGTCTAATACATGGTCTAAGGGGGTTCAAAGGACTTCCAATAGAAAAGCCCTGTGCCGTGCTCCACCTCTGCAGACCCCATAATAGACATAACACCGTCTATCAGTTCTGCTCGGAGTGTTCCTTTAAGAGCCATTGCCTTTTACTGTACATTGGACCTGAGGTTTTGAATAGGAAACTCGATCCTATTTCTCCGCTGCTGTGACCGATCACGTTTCACCGCTGCTGTGACCTATAGCCATAATGTGCTGTATGTTAGTAAGAATCTCAGCTCCTGTTACATGATCTGCAGCGTCCGATCCCTTGGTCAGCACTTCCATCGGTTCATATGAGAATGATCAGCTCCGTCTATTCATCAGATCACCGAGACATTGACGATGACGTAAACCTGAATATGTATCCGCCATGGTGAATTATTAATACTACATCTCACATCATCGCTCTGGATTCCTTACCTCTACTCTGTATTTACTCAGAACAGGACGGATAGCGGCCGGGACGCAGTAGACTTGGCTGGGATCTGGGGCATCAATGGGTGGTAGACCCTGGATACCAGACTCGGGAATCTGAAGAGTTAAATAGAGGTGATTTAGTACGCCAGGAGAACAGAGTATAGGAGGAGAAAAAGATGGCGGCTTTCTTCCAAAAACAGCACCACTCCTGTCCATAGGTCATATCCGAGATTGCAGCTTGGCTCTATTGAAGTGAATGGTACTGAGCTGCAATGCCAGTCACAACCAGTGGACAGCTGTGGCACTGTTTGTGAAAGCCATGTATTTCTAATCCTGGACAACCCATTTAAGGCTTGCAACCATGTCATACATTGTCCATGTTCCCATAGGTCTACCGATAGGAGAGGCAGCGGCATTACTGCACACCACACTGCAATACCTGACACAACGACGTCTATACATGTATGGCTGTGACTAGTATTGGAGCTTGGTCCATTCAAGTGAACGACACTGATCCCCAGTACTAAACGTAGCGGCACGGTCATTTGTGTCTGTATCTGTTCTGCAATGAAGGTGCTCCAAGTGCAGGCCCTTCTTACTGCTAATTGATGGAGGTGTGCTGGTTACCCACTGCTATCGATAGTCCATCAATGCAAAATTTTACAAAACCCCTTTAAGGTAAGAGGGTTTTCAGTTCTCTATTTTCTTTGCACCAGTAAATATCATCAACTTTAAAGGGTTATTCCCTAAAAAGCAAAGTCAGGCTTACCCATTTACTATTTATTTAATGGCCTTTGGCTCGTTCTTGAGCCATGGTGACTTGATGGATGAACGATCTGTAGGAAGATCAATCTAGTGCAGGCCTAGATAGGCCCACCAGGGTCTTCTACACAGTTATCTCAAGCCATCAGATTGTGGTCTTGCTCTTCAACTTATTCCTTCTATTCTTCCGACCATGATGTCCTTTTCCAGTGTTGCTCTCTTCGTATGATGTGTCCATGGTAGGCAAGTCATAGCTTAGTGATCCTTGCTTCCAGTGACATGTCTGACTTGATTTGTTCCAAAATTGATTTGTTTGTTCTTCTTGCCATCCATGGTATTGATAACATCCTTCTCCAGCACCACATTTCGAAGGTGTTGATTCTTCTTCCGTCTTGTTTCTTTATCCTACAGGTTACCACAGAAAAAATCTGACTATGTACAAGCTGTGTCTTCATCGCCAGTGAAATGTTCCTTGATTTGAAGACCTTGTCCAGTGGCTTCATTGTTGATTTGCCCATAACTATTCTATTGACATATGGTGTCGCTGCTCCATCTTGAGTGATCATCGATCCAAGTAGTCATCTCCATGTGTCCCAGTCCATCTGAAATGTGTCCCGGTCGCACCTGGCAGTGGTCAATATCTGTCACGGGTGTGTTGCCACGAAGATCGTCACGAGTACACAGCCTGACTTCTCGCAGCTGACTTGTTGGTGCTTTGTGTTTTCTCGGCAGTGTAGGAGTTAATTCTCTCTCTCTCTGGGCTAGCTGAGGTCCAGCCTCGCCCAGCTGCAATCAATGCTTCTTTAGTGAGACTCCTTTATATTCCTGCAGGTCTGTTTGGGAGGTGTCGGTGAAAGCTTTTCATTCAGACTGACAGAGCGGATCGTGGTGTCTGGAGTTGCTGAGATAAGTGTATTTGGAAGTGTGTTTTCCCTTTCCTCGCTTTATCATTTATCTCCTTTCCCGTTGGTGTTCCCTCTGTTGTAGTTGTTTAGAAGTTGTATGCAAGGTGGTTTTGGTTTTTCCCTTGTACTGTCTCGTTCGTCTAAATACTGTGTGTGGGCATATTATTTCTGGTTCCCTATTGTTGTGATCGGGGTCCTTCTCAGGACTAGATTACTTAGGTGCAGGGATCCTCAGAAGGTAGGGGTTACGCTGGCGGCCTGGACCTCTGTACCTTTAACAGTACCTCCAGGATGAGGGATTAGTCAGGGCCCCAGCTTAGGGTCAGCTTAGGCCCCCTACCTCCAGTATTCTGTGACAGTGTGACATTTTCACCGACCATCTTAGTTTTTCTCCAGCTACCATGGATCCAGTAGCCGGTCTAGCTCGGCAGTTGCAGAGTTTGTCCATGGGGCTGGCGGACGTTAGGTCCAAGGTTTTGCATCCTCTGGAGCAAGCCGGACCAGAACCTAAAGTAGCTCTCCCTGACAGGTTCACTGGGGGGCGGGACAAGTTTTTTGTTTTCCGGGAGGCATGCAAATTGTACTTTCGGCTGCGGCCTCGGTCATCGGGCAGTGAAGAACAAAGGGTGGGAATTGTCATCTCGCTCCTACAAGGGGACCCACAATCTTGGGCGTTCTCTCTTCCCCCAAGCTCCCCGGTTCTCCAGTCTGTGGATAGGTTTTTCGCTGCTCTGGGACTCGTATATGATGACCCAGATCGGATCTCCCTTGCTGAGTCTAAGTTACGTAGGATTCAGCAGGGAGATCGTCCGGCGGAGGAATTCTGTTCGGAGTTCCGTAGGTGGGCCACGGACACCCAGTGGAATGACCCGGCTCTTAGGAGCCAGTTTTGTCATGGTTTATCCGACAAATTACAGGATGTGTTGGCACAGTATGACTCTCCCGCGTCACTGGAAGCCGCTATGGCCCTTGCTATTCGCGTTGACAGACGGCTTCGGGAGAGGTGCGGGATAACTCTACCCCCTGTAATGTCTCCACCTCCTACAAGGTCCCCTCATATGGTGGTTCCCCTGGTCAGTCCGGAGGAGCCTATGCAATTAGGAGGGACATCATTTCGGGGAAGGGGACCGGTGGTGCGCCATAAGACAGGAAGGTGTTTTCTCTGCGGGAAAAAGGGACATTTTATTGGGGGGTGTCCATCCCGTCCCTTGCAGAGTAAAGAGTCGTCGAAAAAACTGTTGATCCCAGGTTGTGTGGTGGACGGCAATCTGGGAGTAGGTATTTCGTCCCTAGGTTCGTCTCAGTTTCTCGTACCGGCGGAGGTGGTGGTGGGTACGAGAACTGAGAGGATATCTGTTCTTCTGGATAGTGGGGCCGGGGCTAATCTGGTTGATGCTCGGTTTGCCCGGGTTCAAGGTATGCGATTGAGTGAGTTGGCTAAACCCATCCCCATATTCTCGATCGATGCCAGACCTCTCGGTCAGGGAAGTTTTTTGCAAGCTGTGCATGGCGTAAAACTTCAAGTGGGGGCAATACATAAAGAACTGTTGTCTTGCTACGTGTTGGAGGGTCTTCCCACTCCTATAGTGTTGGGCCTTCCTTGGTTAGCTAAGCATAACCCGGTTATTAATTGGCAAACCAGAGAGATAAGCCAATGGAGTAAATTCTGTAATAAAAACTGCATGAACACGGTCATCGGTGCGGTTACTCCTTGGGTCTTACCTCCATTTCTGGCGGACTTTGAGGATGTATTCTCGGAGAATGGGTGTCAGGAACTACCTCCTCATCGCGTGTATGACTGTTCTGTAAAACTGCTCCCTGAGGCCAAGTTACCTAAAGCTAGGTTGTATAACCTTTCTGGTCCTGAGAGGCAGGCCATGAAGGATTATATTTCTGAAAGTCTGGCTAAGGGGCATATTAGACCTTCATCTTCTCCGGTGGCCGCGGGGTTCTTCTTTGTTAAGAAGAAAGATGGAGGCCTACGCCCTTGCCTGGATTTCCGTGAACTTAATCGGATTACGGTCCGAGATCCGTATCCGCTCCCACTTATTCCCGATCTCTTTAATCAGATCGTGGGCGCCAAATGGTTCTCTAAGTTGGATCTCAGGGGGGCGTACAATCTGATTAGGATGAAGGAGGGGGATGAGTGGAAGACGGCTTTTAACACTCCGGAGGGGCATTATGAGAACCTTGTCATGCCATTCGGTCTGACTAATGCCCCGGCGGTGTTTCAACACTTTGTTAATGATATTTTTCGCCACCTGGTGGGACAGTTTGTTGTCATATATCTGGATGATATCTTAATTTACTCGCCGGATCTGGTGTCTCATCAGGAGCACGTTAGACAGGTGTTACAGATCTTGCGGGATAATAAACTGTATGCCAAGTGGGAAAAGTGTGTGTTCGCCGTACAGGAACTCCAGTTTTTAGGCTTCCTGGTTTCAGCGTCCGGTTTTCGTATGGACCCTGGGAAAGTGCGGGCAGTTCTTGAGTGGGATCGGCCGGAGAATCTTAAGGCACTACAACGTTTCCTGGGGTTTGCTAACTATTACCGGAAGTTCATTCGTAATTTCTCGTCCATGGTTAAGCCTCTCACAGACATGACTAAAAAGGGGACGGATTTTTCTAGGTGGTCTGACAAGGCTTGTCAAGCATTCTCCTCCTTGAAAAAATGTTTTGCCTCGGCACCCATACTCATTCAACCTGATGCGTCTCAGCCATTCTTTGTAGAGGTAGACGCTTCCGAGGTAGGGGTGGGAGCAGTATTGTCACAGGGTTCGTCCCCTGGTAAGTGGCATCCGTGCGCCTTTTTCTCTAAAAAATTGTCGTCCGCTGAGAGGAATTACGATGTCGGCAATAGGGAACTCTTGGCCATTAAGTTAGCTTTTGAGGAGTGGCGCCATTTTTTGGAGGGGGCAGTTCATCCGGTCACCGTCATCACCGATCACAAGAACCTGCTATATCTGGAGTCCGCTAAACGTCTGAATCCCAGACAAGCTAGGTGGTCATTGTTTTTTACCAGGTTTAATTTCGTCGTTACATATCGTCCTGGGTCTAAAAATGTAAAGGCGGATGCCTTATCTCGTAGTTTCCCTGGGGCCGGGAATACGGACGACCCGATTCCTATTCTTCAGGAGGGGGTGGTGGTTTCGGCAGTATGCTCTGAGCTGGAGGAGGAGATATTGGAGGCTCAGGGAGACGCCCCTGTTGGACCTCCGGGGAGACTGTTCGTTCCAGATCAGTTGCGACAAAAGGTGATCGAGGCACACCATAACTCAGTTTTTGCAGGACACCCGGGGAGTAAAGCAACTGTGGATCTCCTCTCGCGTCGGTTTTGGTGGCCTAACTTACATAAAGAGGTGGTAACTTTTGTCGCGTCCTGTGGGGTTTGTGCGCGCTCTAAGACCTCACATACCCGTCCGTCTGGGGCCCTCTTACCTTTGAAGATCCCGGAGCGTCCTTGGACTCATCTGTCTATGGACTTTATTACTGACCTCCCTCCGTCTTCGGGTAAAACGGTCATACTCGTTGTAGTGGACAGGTTCAGCAAGATGGCACATTTTATCGCTCTTCCGGCTCTCCCTAATGCTAAAACTCTTGCGCAGGTGTTCATTGGGGAGATTGTGAGGCTTCACGGGGTACCCTCCGAGGTGGTGTCTGATCGGGGGTCTCAGTTTGTGTCCAAGTTCTGGAAGGCGTTTTGTGCACGGCGGGGGATGCATTTGTCATTCTCGTCGGCTTTTCATCCTCAGACCAATGGTCAGACGGAACGTATGAACCAGAGCTTGGAGACATATCTTCGGTGTTTTGTGTCAGAGAACCAGGAGGACTGGGCTTCTTTCCTACCTCTGGCAGAGTTTGCTCTCAATAATAGGCGGAGCGAGTCCACTGGTAAGTCCCCGTTTTTTGGGGCATATGGTTTTCACCCCCAGTTTTGTACTTTCAGTAGGGGGGGCTCTTCGGGGGTTCCGGAGGAGGAACGATTTTCCTCATCTCTCGCTTCAGTATGGAGAGGGGTGCTGAAGAATCTGAATACTATGGGGAACCGATACAAACGTATGGCTGATAGGAGGAGAGTGTCTGGTCCGGACCTAAGTGTGAACGATCAGGTATGGTTGTCTACCAGGAATATTAAACTTAAGGTTCCCTCCTGGAAACTGGGTCCCAGGTTCATCGGGCCGTACAGAATCAGTTCTGTTATTAATCCGGTGGCATTCCGTCTTGACCTCCCCCCTACGTTTAAAATTCACAACGTGTTTCACAGATCATTGCTTAAGAGGTATGTGGCGCCGGTGGTACCGTCACCTTTACCTCCCCCTCCTGTGGTTGTCAATGGTAACTTGGAGTTCCAGGTATCGAGGGTCATTGATTCACGCTTTAATCGCCGGTCCCTTCAGTACTTGGTTCATTGGAAGGGGTATGGTCCTGAGGAGAGGATGTGGGTTCCTGCGTCGGATATTAACGCAGACCGATTAGTTCGGGCCTTCCACACGACTCACCCGGATAAACCTGGCCCTGAGGGTCCAGAGGCCCCTCGTAGAAGGGGGGGTACTGTCACGGGTGTGTTGCCACGAAGATCGTCACGAGTACACAGCCTGACTTCTCGCAGCTGACTTGTTGGTGCTTTGTGTTTTCTCGGCAGTGTAGGAGTTAATTCTCTCTCTCTCTGGGCTAGCTGAGGTCCAGCCTCGCCCAGCTGCAATCAATGCTTCTTTAGTGAGACTCCTTTATATTCCTGCAGGTCTGTTTGGGAGGTGTCGGTGAAAGCTTTTCATTCAGACTGACAGAGCGGATCGTGGTGTCTGGAGTTGCTGAGATAAGTGTATTTGGAAGTGTGTTTTCCCTTTCCTCGCTTTATCATTTATCTCCTTTCCCGTTGGTGTTCCCTCTGTTGTAGTTGTTTAGAAGTTGTATGCAAGGTGGTTTTGGTTTTTCCCTTGTACTGTCTCGTTCGTCTAAATACTGTGTGTGGGCATATTATTTCTGGTTCCCTATTGTTGTGATCGGGGTCCTTCTCAGGACTAGATTACTTAGGTGCAGGGATCCTCAGAAGGTAGGGGTTACGCTGGCGGCCTGGACCTCTGTACCTTTAACAGTACCTCCAGGATGAGGGATTAGTCAGGGCCCCAGCTTAGGGTCAGCTTAGGCCCCCTACCTCCAGTATTCTGTGACAGTGTGACAATATCTTTGTCTTCTTTGTGATGAGTAGCAGTCCCATGTTTGAGCTTTCCATCTTGACACTCTGTAATAAGTCCTTCATTCCATCTACGCTTGTATGTTATCAATGTTGTCTGCGTATTTAAGATTGTTGCTGATTCGTCCAGCAATTTTGATTCCTTCTTCTTTTTGGCGAGTCCAGCCTTCCTGAAAATAGCTTCCTCATATAAATTGAAGAGAAATGGTGTCAGGATGCCGCCAATTTCAATTTTTTTGTGTTTTTGTTTGGTTTGCCTTTTACAGTCAGATCCACTACGACTCTACCGAGGGGTCTTTAGAAAGAGAGGCCACATCAAAAATAATTGTACCCACCTGGAATAATTCGAATGCCGCCAGAAGATCTCCTCCAGAGAGGTGCCCACAAAACAGAGGGTAGTAGGCCAGTTTAGTAGGGCTGTAAGTCTGATCCGAGAGTATGATTGTTGGAGTGGCCACTGTAGACCCGATATATTCAGGTTTGCCCTGTAGGGTGACAAAAAAGCAGACATTTAAATGGATCTATAGTAAAAATAATGTATAGCAACAAAAAGAACACTAAATGTACAATGATATATATAAGCATATACTCATCAATTACATCAGGACCTGATTTGTATAATGTCCCCAGATATAGAAAGCTAACTGTGCAAACATACTTGATACATTGGTTCAGCTTAAAGAGTAACTAAGCTTTTTTACTTTGCTGTTTCAGCTTCCAAGTCCATGCACTTTTAGTAGCTGCTTTGACCTGCTGCTTTACCAAAAATCTGTAATCAAACAGCGTTTCTAAATATTCTCCCTCTGGGTGCTTCTCTGCTCCCTTCCCCAATTCTCAGACAAGGAGATATATATTGCTTGAGAGCGGATTCCTGCTAGAGCAGCAGATCAAAGCAGCTACTAAACTAGGCAGCTGAAACAGTTCTTTCAGGATGCAGTTTGGGTAAAAAGAAAGCAAAATAAATTAATGGAGTGTTTTACAAAGATTCATAACTTTGCAAAGGCTGATCAATAATTAAATTAAAAAAAGTTATTCTTTAAGGGTAGAAGAGGATTGTTGAGAAATGGCCTTTATCCGCCTGATATGGGGCCCACATGGGAAGGCAAAATCATATGGAGCAGCTGCCTTCCCCGGTTTCGGTATACTGACTTCTCTGCCCAACCATTAAGGGCATGCTACGAAGGATTTGGCCCATCTCTTCAGTAATGCCCCCCATATTCTACCAGAACTTCTTTCCTCACCAGAGCGTCATCATCATACAGCTCTATGACGATATTCGGAGGGTCGTCTGCAATGTCTTTTATCTCTCCATGCAATGGTATGTTGTTGAACAGGAGCATCTGGTTCCAGGTTGGTGAAAGAGTCTGTGGAATGATCTATGGAACAAAAAGAAAGGTAAAGAACACGTCACAATAATTTACATTCTTAAAAGGGTTTTCTGAATTTAGGATGCTGATGGTCTATTGTTAGGATAAATCATAAATATTAGGTCGGTGGAGGTCTGTTGTCTAGTGTGAGCATTGCACCCTCGTCAGTACTTACATCGCTCCATCTACTTAGTAGCAGTGCTGCACATTGCCCACTAGGTGAATGGGAGACATTCATAGCCACTACTAAACAGATGGAGCAATGTAACAGAAGCACCCCGGCCCTTTGTATGGGTGCCAAGAGTCAGCCCTCCACTGATCAAATATTGATGGCCTATCCTAACAATAAGGCGTCATTATCTAAACCTGGAAATGCCCTATAACATTTAGTCATGGATATTGGTTACTCATCAACACATTGCGGCAATAAACCACTGGATACCAAGCATTGGGCCAACATCTGACTGGACCCATAAACTATTGAACAACAGGGAATTGTCTCCCGAACCCCTTTACGAGGATCATTTGTCATAAATATATACAGTACAGACCAAAAGTTTGGACACACCTTCTCATTTAAAGATTTTTCTGTATTTTCTTGACTATGAAAATTGTACATTCACACTGAAGGCATCAAAACTATGAATTAACATGTGGAATTATATACTTAACAAAAAAGTGTGAAACAACTGAAAATATGTCTTATATTCTAGGTTCTTCAAAGTAACCACCTTTTGCTTTGATGACTGCTTTGCACACTCTTGGCATTCTCTTGATGAGCTTCAAGAGGTAGTCACCGGAAATGGTCTTCCAACAATCTTGAAGGAGTTCCCAGAGATGCTTAGCACTTGTTGGCCCTTTTGCCTTCACTCTGCGGTCCAGCTCACCCCAAACCATCTCGATTGGGTTCAGGTCTGGTGACTGTGGAGGCCAGGTCATCTGGCGTAGCACCCCATCACTCTCCCTCTTGGTCAAATAGCCCTTACACAGCCTGGAGGTCATTGTCCTGTTGAAAAATAAATGATTGTCTAACTAAACGCAAACCGAATGGAATAGCATGCCGCTGCAAGATGCTGTGGTAGCCATGCTGGTTCAGTATGCCATCAATTTTGAATAAATCCCCAACAGTGTCACCAACAAAGCACCCCCACACCATCACACCTCCTCCTCCATGCTTCACGGTGGGAACCAGGCATGTAGAGTCCATCCGTTCACCTTTTCTGCGTCACACAAAGACACGGTGGTTGGAACCAAAGATCTCAAATTTGGACTCATCAGACCAAAGCACAGATTTCCACTGGTCTAATGTCCATTCCTTGTGTTTTTTAGCCCAAACAAGTCTCTTCTGCTTGTTGCCTGTCCTTAGCAGTGGTTTCCTAGCAGCTATTTTACCATGAAGGCCTGCTGCACAAAGTCTCCTTTTAACAGTTGTTGAAGAGATGTGTCTGCTGCTAGAACTCTGCGTGGCACTGACTTGGTCTCTAATCTGAGCTGCTGTTAACCTGCGATTTCTGAGGCTGTTGACTCGGATAAACTTATCCTCAGAAGCAGAGGTGACTCTTGGTCTTCCTTTCCTGGGGCGGTCCTCATGTGAGCCAGTTTCTTTGCAGCGCTTGATGGTCTTTGCAACTGCACTTGGGGACACATTCAAAGTTTTCCCAATTTTTCGCACTGACTGACCTTCATTTCTTAAAGTAATGATGGCCACTCATTTTTCTTTACTTAGCTACTTTTTTCTTACCATCATACAAATTCTAGCAGTCTATTCAGTAGGACTATCAGCTGTGTATCCACCAGACTTCTGCACAACACAACTGATGGTCCCAACCCCATTTATAAGGCAAGAAATCCCACTTATTAAACCTGACAGGGCACACCTGTGAAGAGAAAACCATTTCCGGTGACTACCTCTTGAAGCTCATCAAGAGAATGCCAAGAGTGTGCAAAGCAGTCATCAAAGCAAAAGGTGGCTACTTTGAAGAACCTAGAATATAAGACATATTTTCAGTTGTTTCACACTTTTTTGTTAAGTATATAATTCCACATGTGTTAATTCATAGTTTTGATGCCTTCAGTGTGAATGTACAATTTTCATAGTCATGAAAATAAAGAAAAATCTTTAAATGAGAACGTGTGTCCAAACTTTTGGTCTGTACTGTATATATATATTTTATTTACCTGGTGTAAATGCCGCTGTTTTCCTGAATCCGGAAATGTTTTTCTTTTGTTTCTGCTCCTCTCCATTCCTGAGATATGGCCCCCTCTTTATTGTATATAAATCTAATCGTTTTAGCCAAGTGAGTGTGGCCATGAAAAGGAAGATGCCCACAGTAGAGCTGAGGATCACGCCCAGTTGGTTAAAAATACTAGATTTATATGCAGAGAAGAAGAGGCCAAATCTCATGAACGGAGAGGTGCAAGAACAAAAGAAAAACAACGTCGGACTCATGAGAACAGCGGCATTTACACCAGGTAAAAAATTACATATTTTAAGCAAGTGACAGGTCCTCTATAACCCAATAACTTAGATTCTAGACCATTGGACACCATGGTATGAGCATGAAAAGTGTAATGCCGGCGTCTCTGCATGGTACCTCTCTCTCCTCCCGGCAGGAATGCCGACATACTCACTGTCACAGCCGTTCAGCTGCAGCTTCTGTTCCACTTCCCATCATGGCTTCCAGGTTCTAGGGCCAGCGCAAGTTACGCAGGTTTCCTGGCAACATGCTTACGGCAGGCGGGTGCGCACTCCCCCTTCTTAAAAGGGTAGCGCGCACAGTACGGAAATGTCCCTAGCTGTCACGGGTGTGTCGGAAGTGACAGACAGTCTCCCTGCAGTTGGCTGCAGGAGATCTCTACGTTTGGCATTGTAGACATTTTCTTAGAGGCTGTCTCTAAGACACAGTGGCTACCTTCCTTTGGCTAATTAACACCCTGGCCTGGGTGTATAAATACCTGCTGGGTATCAGAGGGAGGTGCAGGCGATATTTATTACTCCTTTTGAAGGCTTGAGCATGAGCAGTACTTCTTCCTCTCTGGTGTTGAGGACGTGTGCACAGTTGTCTGGAGTCGTCTAAAGCTAAGCAATTCCCCTTTGTTTGTCCCCATTTCTTGTCTTTAGTGTCAGTGAGGATCAACTAGTGCTCATCCCCTTCCTTCCCTAGCCAGGGCCAAATGCTAGGGAAAGGCAGGGCGAGGTACGCGTGCGGCGACTGGTGAAGAACCAATATAGGGACGTTAGGGGAGACAGGGTAATATTCCAGGAGGTCTCCACTCCCCCCTTTCCTTAGAGTCTGGGCTTCCTTTCCCACACCTTGCGTGACACCAGCCTATAGCTGGGAGGCATTAGGTATTTATGGCATCCTCCCCTGTAGGGAGGTGCCTTAGCAACTTCAGCACCTTGTGTGTCTTCAAACTACTAGTTTATTTTCAGGTTCCTGATCCCGAACCCGTTCTGTGACCCTGCACCAGAGCCTGTCCTGTGTTCCTGAACCCATCCTGTCTAAACCTGATCCTAAACTAGTCCTGCTAGCTTGTACTTAACCAGTTCCTGAACCTGCCCAGTCTGAACCTGATCCTGAACCCATCCTGGACTCAGGGGCCTAGAGGACTCAGGGCTCATGTACTCTGAGTCCGTACCTGCATCCCCGACCCTTGGGGTCAGCTGCTGCAGTACTGGGGACTGCCCTTAAGTGGTACCTGGCAGCCACATGCAGCTCAAGCCTAACTCCACCATCAGGGGCTCTAGTGAAGAACCAGGTGGTCTCTTAGTCATGCCACTCCAGCGTAAGCCCGACTCGTGTCGCTAGTGGGCCACACCCATCAGCGTAACATAAAGCAATGTAAATCAAGTACTGGGACCACTGAACACCAAGGTTAAAAAGGGCTGCGAAACCACTCTGTTCTAGAGCCATAAACTATTAGAAACACAGGAAAATTATAATAATGGTAGTTGAACATTTCAAAAGTTCATCAATACGATCAATCAGTCACCTTTACCCGGCACAGATATGGACCTTTACCCGGCGCTGATATGGACCTTTACCCAGTACCGATATGGACCTTTACCCGGCACCGATATGGACCTTTACCCGGCACCGATATGGACCTTTACCCGGCACCGATATGGACCTTTACCCGGCACCGATATGGACCTTTACCCGGCACAGATATGGACCTTTACCCGGCACAGATATGGACCTTTACCCGGCACAGATATGGACCTTTACCCGGTACAGATATGGACCTTTACCAGGTACAGATATGGACCTTTACCAGGTACAGATATGGACCTTTACCCGGCATAGATATGGACCTTTACCCGGCACAGATATGGACCTTTACCCGGCACAGATATGGACCTTTACCCGGTACAGATATGGACCTTTACCCGGTACAGATATGGACCTTTACCCGGCATAGATATGGACCTTTACCCGGCACAGATATGGACCTTTACCCGGTACAGATATGTGAACCATATCTGTAATTAGACAAGATCTATAGAGCTACAAACAAAAGCCTAAATGTATTCCTAACTTAATGGCAACAGAATCAAGATCTTGTTGAGATGGAGTCGAAGCCGCGGAGAATATAACAGTCTAGATTTGCTTACCTTTGTTGTCTGGCAATGCGACACAAATGTCACTTTAGCAAATGGATCAGAAAGGCCGGTACTGTCTGCGGCGATCAACCCTCGAGCCTGGTACATGTGCGCGCGCAACTGGAATAGGTGTTTCGCTGAAACATAGAAGTTATTAGATTTATAGGGGGATTTTTTTTAATGAGTTTCCAACAACTTAAAGGGAATCTCCATTTAAATGATGAGAAGCCCTCACCTCATACCATTGTTCATCAGTAGAAGTTTATTTTTCTTGTTATAGGGTCTTCAGTATTTTTCAAGTCTCTTAGCCCCCACCATTATAATCATCATATAATAAAAAGTGAAGTATCTGGAAGTGGAGACGTAATCACTAATCACGCAACCAAATCCATATCAGTTAATGATGGGAGTGTAGGAAAGGGACAATGGGGAAGGGGCGCTGCAGGTAAGGATTGAACAGTGACCATACACAGCAAAGCAAAAGTCAGCTGAACCTGCCGATTCGGGGGGGACAGCCAACTATCTACTGTGTATGGGGCATACATCGCAAGAAAGAAGAAAATGGCAGTAATATTCAACGCCTGATCCTTTTTTGGAGAGACACTAACACCATATGTGTCGGGCATTGATAATCCTCTCTCTACTGTGAAGCACTGCACTTCTTGCCTAGGAAACCAGCCACTTCTGACAGACTGCAGAGGTGGCCAGTAACCTAGCAGTATGAGTAGTACATAATATAATTATGAGTCCCTACATTCTTAAAGGGAATCTGTCACCAGATTTTTTCTATGAAGTCTGAGAGCACCATAATGTAGGGGAAGAGACCCTGATTCAAGCGATATGTCATGGGCTGTGTGTTGCTGTTTCAATACAATCAGTGTTTTATCAGCAGGAGATTATCACTACAGGGCTAGGTGTCTCGTTCTGCCTAGTCCAACCACTCCCCCAGTACTGATTGGTAGCCTTCTGTCAATATACAGTGTACACAGAGAGCAGCCAATCAGTAGTGTGGGTGGGGTTATACACAGGTTATACACAGGAATCTGCCAATCAGTGGTGTAAGCGGGGATATACACAGAAATCTGCCAGTCAGTATTGTGGGCAGGGTTATATACAGAAATCTGCCAATCAGTATTGTGGGCAGGGTTATATACAGAAATCTGCCAATCAGTATTGTGGGCGGGGTTATACACAGCTCAGCATTCCGAGCTCTGCTAGCTCTGCAGCAGAGAAAGCAGGGATTCTATCGCAACTGCTGCACCCAGTAAACTAAGTGATACATCGCTGGAATCAGGGTTTCTGTCTCTATATCATGCTGCGGTCAGATTACATAGCAAAAAACTGCTGACGGATTCACTTTAAGAACAGGAAGGATTTTTAATAAGAAGTAAGTCTTGTTTTTAAAAGCGCTTTGTAATTTTGCCCATTAATAATGATGACAAACCCTTTTAAGTTATGAAAGAATGCATCTCCTGTCCTACTTTTTAGCGCACCATAAGCAACTGCCTGCTGAGTCTACCCTAATTTTACAAAATATGACAACTCTTGCGCTCTTTTTTTTCCTACTTTTCTGGTGCATTTTGTAGCGATAAGAGTGGCCCATTGTTCTGTGGTTAAATTATGGTGCATTTAGCCGTTCCATTTTCAGCGCGATGCTGATAGATTAGAGTAAGTCACTCTCATCTCTGTATACATAGGCCGACGAACAGTGATGGCGACAGAACAATCACTAATACAGTTGTTCTGCGCCTATATACAGCATCATGTTCTCAGCAGCACATCACCTGTTTAGGCAAAGTGCTGCCTATTATGATGACTTTTTTACCGGCATAAATGATCCAATCACCCAGCGAATGAGCGTTTTGATCAATCGTCAGATGATTCGTTTACACAAGGAGATAATAGGGAATGAGTATTCTGAGGAACGTTCAGTGATTCCTCTTCTAAATGCACCAGAAATTGAACATCTCGTGCTAATCATTTCCGTCCGATGAATTGCAGCATCGTATTGCAGCGTAGGCCGCACCGCATCTTGTTACTACGTCTTTTAATCTTTGTTCGATGCATTATTGAATAATATGTGGGTGTTTTATACAATCAATAGGAAGCAGCGCCCTGTGAGGATAACCAATTATTGACCTGGTTTATGTGAAAAATGGGACATGCCAGAGTTTGTCTTACCCAACAGAGGTCACTGTCAGGGGCCTCGTCTTCCCTAATATAATTATTATCATTATTATTTATTATTACTTATTATTATTATTATTATTTACTATGTAAATTATAAACTATGTAACTATGTAAAATTATAGTGCCATTTATTCCATGGCGCTTTACATGTGATAGGGATATACATAACAAAAGCATTTACATAATCTTAACAAGACGAGTCAGCGACTGGTACAGGAGGAGCGAGGAGCCTGCCCGCGAGGGCTCACATTCTAGAAGGGATGGGTGAGGGTACAGTAGGTGAGGGTAGGGCTGGTCGTGCAGCGGTATGGTGGAGCGAGGGTTACTGCAGGTTGTAGGCTTGTCGGAAGAGGTAGGTCTTCAGGTTCGTTTTGAAGGTTTCCACGGTTGGCGAGAGTCTGATATGTTGGGGTAGAGAGTTCCAGAGTAGGGGGGATGCACGGGAGACATCTTGTATACGATTGTGGGAGGAGGAGATAAGAGGGGAGTAGAGAAGGGGATCTTGTGAGGATCGGAGGTTGCGTGCAGGTAAGTACCGGGAGACTAGGTCAGAGATATATGGAGGAGACAGGTTGTGGATGGCTTTGTATGCCATGGTTAGGGTTTTGAACTCAATTCTCTGGGCAATGGGGAGCCAGTGAAGAGATTGACAGAGGGGGGAGGCCGGGGAATAGCGGGGGGACAGGTGGGTTAGTCGAGCAGCAGAGTTTAGGATAGATTGGAGAGGCGCAAGAGTGTTGGAAGGTAGGCCATGGAGCAGGAGGTTGCAGTAGTCGAGGCGGGATATGATGAGGGCATGCACTAGTGTTTTTGCAGAGTCTTTGCTGAGGAATGCACGGATCCGGGAGATGTTTTTGAGTTGGAGTCGGCAGGAGGTGGAAAGGGCTTGGATATGTGGCTTGAAGGAGAGATCAGAGTCCAGGGTTACTCCAAGGCAGCGAGCTTGTGGGACTGGGGAGAGTGAACAGCCATTGATGTTGATGGATGTGAATGAGAGGGTGGAAAGATGATCAACTCTGTTTTATCCATGTTGAGTTTTAGAAATCTGTCGGAGAAGAAGGATGAGATAGCGGACAGACATTGTGGGATTCTGGTTAGTAGGGAGGAGATATCGGGTCCAGAGAGGTAGATCTGTGTGTCATCAGCATAGAGGTGATACTGAAAACCGTGAGACTCTATGAGCTGTCCCAGGCCAAAGGTGTAGATGGAGAAGAGCAGAGGTCCTAGAACTGAACCTTGGGGGACATCGACAGATAGGGGGCGAGATGAGGAGGTGGTGCGTGAGTGCGAGACGCTGAATGTCCTGTCTGTTAAGTATGAGGAGATCCAAGATAGAGCCAAGTCCGTGATGCCAAGAGATGAGAGAATCTGGAGTAAGAGGGAATGGTCCACTGTGTCAAAGGCAGATGACAGGTCCAGAAGGAGGAGGATGGAGTAGTGTTGCTTGGATTTGGCATTTAGTAGGTCGTTGGTGACTTTGGTCAGGGCAGTTTCAGTCGAGTGATGCGGTCGGAAGCCAGATTGCAGGCGGTCGACGAGGGAGCAGGAGGAGAGGTGGGAGGACAGTTCAAGGTGGACACGTTGTTCTAGAAGTTTTGAGGCAAAGGGGAGGAGTGATATGGGGCGGTAGCTAGTCAGAGAGGAAGGGTCAAGGGAGGGCTTTTTGAGGATGGGTGTGATTGCGGCATGTTTGACACATGAGGGGAAGACTCCGGTTGTTAGTGACAGATTGAAGAGGTGGGTTAGGATTGGGATGAAGACTGTGGTAAGGTTAGTGATGAGGTGGGATGGGATTGGGTCAAGTTCGCAGGTGGTGAGGTGTGATTTGGAGAGTAAAGAGGAGACTTGACCTTCTGTAATGGTGGAGAAGTGGGGTTTGGAGGAGGAGGGTTGAGTAGATATGAGGAGGGGTTGTGTGGACTTTAGGCAAATGTTTTGTCTGATGGTGTCAATCTTCTGTTTGAAGAATGAGGCAAAGTCGTCGGCTGAGATGAGAGAAGAAGGAGGAGGTGCTGGGGGACGAAGGAGAGAGTTGAAAGTGTTAAATAGCTGTTTAGGGTTGTGAGATAGGGAGGATATGAGAGATGAGAAGTAGGTTTGTTTTGCTGTAGTGAGTGCGGACTTGAAATTAGTGAGGGATTTCTTGAATGCGATGAAGTGCTCGATGGAGTGAGACCTTTTCCATCTCCGCTTCGCAACCCTGGAGGCCCGGCGCAGTTCTTTGGTAAGTTTAGTGTGCCAGGGTTGCCTGTTGAATGTGCGAGGTGTGGTGTGTGTGAGAGGGGCGATCGAGTCTAGAGCTGAAGCTATTGTGGTGTTATATGAGGCAGCAACAACGTCTGCATCGTGTAAGGAATTTATGTCTGTGAGAGGAAGGAGGGATTCAGAGAGAGAGTGTAGGTCAAGGTGTTTGAGATTTCTGCGAGGGTGTGTGAGTTTGTGGAGTGGGGATTGTGCACCCGGAGAGGAGAGGGTAGAGAATGTGAGGACGTTATGGTCAGAGAGAGGGAGTGGTGAATTAGAGAGGTTAGATAGGGAACAGAGGCGGGTGAAGATGAGGTCCAGTGTGAGGCCATCTTTGTGGGTTGGTGTGGAAGACCATTGAGTGATTCCAAAGGAGGAAGTGAGGGATAGGAGCTTAGAGACAGACGAGTGGGAAGTGTCAATGGGGATGTTGAAGTCACCCATTATGATAGTGGGGATGTCAGTGGAAAGGAAGTGAAGCAGCCAGGTGGTGAAATGGTCTAAGAAGGTGGTGGCTTGCCCTGGGGGTCGGTAAACGACGACCAGTTGGAGGTTGGAGGGGGAATAGATGTGCACACAGTGCACCTCAAAAGAGGGGAGTGTAACGGAGGGTGGCAGTGGGATTTGGGTGAAAGCGCAGAGTTCTGATAGGAGGAAATCTACGCCTCCACCATGTTTGCCATTGGGGCGGGGGGTGTGGGAAAGGTGGAATCCGCCATATGAAAGGGCAGCTGGGGAGGCTGTGTCAGAGGGGGTGAGCCATGTTTCGGTGATGGCGAGGAAGGAGAGTTTGTTTGTAATGAAAAGATCGTGGATGAAGGAAAGTTTGTTGCAGACAGAGCGAGCGTTCCATAGAGCTCCTGTTAGTATAGCTGAGGAGGTGTGTATTAGTTGGATGGGTATGAGGTTAGAAGGGTTGCGACAGTTTGAGGAAGGTCGTGGATAGGAGGTCGAAGTAACTGTGGGGATATGGCGAGGAGGACCAGGATTTGGAGAGATATCTCCAGCAGTGAGGAGGAGCAGAGAAAGTGTTAGCAGGTGGGAGCAGGAGAGAGCATGAGGTGGCTGTCTGTGTTTGGAGATCCAGGATTGAATGTTGAGGAATAATTTGGAGGAGGAGGTGAGATGAATGGGGAGGATGGAGGGAGAGATGAAGAGTTTATTACTAGGTGTAGGGATTTGAGGGGTTATTAGAAAGTGGAGGACTATAGAGGAAAAAGTGAGAGCTAACAGAAACATAGTTAAAAGAGAGTGAGTGGTCAAAGTGTGGGTTACCTGACTCCTGCCCTGATTAACTGCCTCTGAAATAACTGCCACTTCTCTCCGAAGCCACTTTGCTCAAGAAGACGCATGCACACCCCAGCATATAATGGGGCGTATACAGAATAAGGCTCATTAATCTATGTATTTCACAAAAATCTTTTAGTTCTGATTGATCATAAAATCTATGTGAGCAATGAGAACAGCAACGTTTACTCTGCAAATAGTGGAGGGGCCATAAAAAAAATCCAAGGACCTCGCAGCAAAAATGAAAGGACATGGACGCCTTCAGGGGACTTTTTTTTAAATTAAATGCATGTATTTTGGCTAAAAAATATTTTTGGGTTCCTTTAAAAATATTTCACTTTGTGTCTTCTGTAGCCTCTGTGTTGCACTGTCTATTGCTGTTGAATGTAGAGTGAGTTAACTGAGAATCCATCAGTGATAGAGAGTTAAAGAGAAACCTGACAGCTGATAAATTACATTCGCTGTATGATTTCAGCCAAGTATGATTCACTATGAACTTTGAAAGCCGTTGGGGACCAAGCCGGATGGGAGACTAGTCGGACTGGCGGGTCCCTGGCGGCTTCTCCCTGCTCTCTGACAATGACTGACATGTCTCTCTGTACGTGCGTGTACAGTGAGAGACCTGTCAATCTAGGGGAGTGGGTGGGGAGGAGACGCCAGGGACCCACCTGTCCGATTAGTCTCCCATGCAACTCGGTTCCCGATGGCTCTTAAAGTGTGTTTCTATAAAAGTCAAAGAAACTGTTCATGGCTGAAATGATGCAACTCTCATCTTCCTTCTGAGCTCCTCTCAGCGGATTTATGAGCAAATGAAAGTTAAGCTGAACTTAAATCAGAATCCAAATAGGAGCCCAGAAGACAGAAGATAAAGAGTTATAAACTCTCCTGTCAGAACAAGTTCACTGTTGGATTCTCTGTTAACTCTATAGAAGATACATTGCACATTTTTTACAACTGAAACAATGATTTTTAAGCAAAAATACCTGCAGAATAATTAAACTGAGAATCAGTCAGTAAGCTCGTTCTGATGGGAAACTTTATGACTCTTGTCTTCATGCTTCTGAGTTGTGCTCAACTGATTATTGATAAAGTTCAACTTGTGGTCAAAAATCAGCAGAGAACAGCTCAGAAGTAGGAAGATAAAAGTTATAAACTTTCCATCACTGGCAGATTCTCAGTTGACTCATTTTGCAGCCAGCAATAAACAGTGCAAATCAGAGCCATTCAGTACAATTACGTGCATATAAGTTAAATTAAATGCCCCTAAAGGTGTCGACATCCTTGTAGTAGGTCGGCCCTTTTCGTGCTGGGTTTGTGCACCAAAGGCGAAATGGTCTGATAGTTGCAGACCATCCATACTATCTCCAGGAATGTTCCTCCCTCTGGTTTGATAATTTTCCCTAGAGAGGAAAGGCTAGCACAGGAATTTGAAGCCCAGAATGGGAACAACCAGGACGTTCCCCCTTTTCTTCAAAGGGTCCATGGCAGCCTCACATTCTACCTCTATGGTATTTACACCCCTGTCTGTACACTCTTTAGTTTGCTGAACACATTCCCTTTTGGTTATAAGGGCCTCCAACAATAATAAGCGAATTACAAGGAGTTCTGCCTATGGACCCCAGTGATCAGCTGTGATCTGGGGAGGAACTTGGCAGCAAGTGTTCAGTTTCCCTGCAGTGCCACCACAGGATAAACTGGGTATTACACAGTTTTCGGATATTGATGGACTGTCTACCTAATTCATGTGCGTATGGGGTCCTCCAGGGAAAAAGTGTATCTGCCCTCTCTGGCTAATATATAAGGGTCCTTAGCTGGGATTTTCATCACGAGCCAATTATTTTCTTCTAGGATGATAATAATTATTATAGCTAATTATCCCACTAGAATTATTGATCAAAGTCTGGGTTCAGACAAGGTTCGTTTATGGACTACAATGCCCAGACTGACCGAGGGTCTCCTGACCTGAACTTACAGCCTCACATGTGTCTATGGAGCTGAAGACCCACGGTGAAATAATCTCATGGTTCTGATGGGTAAGACAAGACACCTCTGGCGCGCCTTGTCTTGGAAGACACAACTTAATTGGACGGAAGGTCTAATCTGTCTGATTCATGTTTCTCCCGACACAATATTGTTACAGAGTAACGAGCTGCGGAGTAGAAGTCTTTATAGAACCTCGTAAGGTTTAAGTAATGAAGACGCCGTTTAGCAAGAGTATAATTACCTTCATGGACTGGAGCGTAACTCTTCTTCATGAAGGCGCATGGTGGTGCCGGGACAGAATCTGATAGATGTGTTTAATATAGTGCACAAGGGGATCGGTGCAGAGTAAGTAAAGAAGAATCCTTGTAATATCACAGCTCTCTATTACTCACCTCGCATTGTTCTTCGCTGCTCTGTGTATTCCAGAACAGACATTTGCGGAATTTCTATGAATGGTTGTCTCGTGAGGCATTGTCTGTTTTCTAAGGATTTAGTTAAATGCATGTATTTTGGGGTAATAATAATTTTTGCAATTGGATTTGATTAAAAAAATGTCACCGTTTCCTTTCTTGTTGCACTGTCTGCTGCTAGTTGCAGAATGAGTTAACTGACCGAAAACGCTGAGGAAACGCTGACCGAAAACGCTGACCGAAAACGCTGAGGAAACGCTGACCGAAAACACTGAGGAAACGCTGACCGAAAACGCTGAGGAAACGCTGACCGAAAACGCTGAGGAAACGCTGACCGAAAACGCTGACCGAAAACGCTGAGGAAACGCTGAGGAAACGCTGAGGAAACGCTGACCGAAAACGCTGAGGAAACGCTGACCGAAAACGCTGAGGAAACGCTGACCGAAAACGCTGAGGAAACGCTGACCGAAAACGCTGAGGAAACGCTGACCGAAAACGCTGAGGAAACGCTGACCGAAAACGCTGAGGAAACGCTGACCGAAAACGCTGAGGAAACGCTGACCGAAAACGCTGAGGAAACTCTGACCGAAAACGCTGAGGAAACACTGACCGAAAATGCTGACCGAAAACGCTGAGGAAACGCTGACCGAAAACGCTGAGGAAACGCTGACCGAAAACGCTGAGGAAACGCTGACCGAAAACGCTGAGGAAACTCTGACTGAAAACGCTGAGGAAACGCTGACCGAAAACGCTGAGGAAACACTGACCGAAAACGCTGAGGAAACGCTGACCGAAAACGCTGAGGAAACTCTGACCGAAAACGCTGAGGAAACGCTGACCGAAAACGCTGACCGAAAACGCTGAGGAAACTCTGACCGAAAACGCTGAGGAAACACTGACCGGAAACGCTGACCGAAAACACTGAGGAAACGCTGACCGAAAACGCTGAGGAAACTCTGACCGAAAACGCTGAGGAAACACTGACCGAAAATGCTGACCGAAAACGCTGAGGAAACGCTGACCGAAAACGCTGAGGAAACGCTGACCGAAAACGCTGAGGAAACGCTGACCGAAAACGCTGAGGAAACGCTGACCGAAAACGCTGAGGAAACGCTGACCGAAAACGCTGAGGAAACGCTGACCGAAAACGCTGAGGAAACGCTGACCGAAAACGCTGAGGAAACGCTGACCGAAAACACTGAGGAAACTCTGACCGAAAACGCTGAGGAAACACTGACCGGAAACGCTGACCGAAAACACTGAGGAAACGCTGACCGAAAACGCTGAGGAAACTCTGACCGAAAACGCTGAGGAAACACTGACCGAAAATGCTGACCGAAAACGCTGAGGAAACGCTGACCGAAAACGCTGAGGAAACGCTGACCGAAAACGCTGAGGAAACGCTGACCGAAAACGCTGAGGAAACGCTGACCGAAAACGCTGAGGAAACGCTGACCGAAAACGCTGAGGAAACGCTGACCGAAAACGCTGAGGAAACGCTGACCGAAAACACTGAGGAAACGCTGACCAAAAACGCTGAGGAAACACTGACCGGAAACGCTGACCGAAAACACTGAGGAAACGCTGACCGAAAACGCTGAGGAAACGCTGACCGAAAACGCTGACCGAAAACGCTGAGGAAACGCTGACCGAAAACACTGAGGAAACGCTGACCGAAAACACTGAGGAAACGCTGACCGAAAACGCTGAGGAAACGCTGACCGAAAACGCTGAGGAAACGCTGACCGAAAACGCTGAGGAAACGCTGACCGAAACTCTGACCGAAAACGCTGAGGAAACACTGACCGAAAATGCTGACCGAAAACGCTGAGGAAACGCTGACCGAAAACGCTGAGGAAACGCTGACCGAAAACGCTGAGGAAACACTGACCGAAAATGCTGACCGAAAACGCTGAGGAAACGCTGACCGAAAACGCTGAGGAAACGCTGACCGAAAACGCTGACCGAAAACGCTGAGGAAACGCTGACCGAAAACACTGAGGAAACGCTGACCGAAAACGCTGAGGAAACGCTGACCGAAAACGCTGAGGAAACGCTGACCGAAAACGCTGACCGAAAACGCTGAGGAAACGCTGACCGAAAACACTGAGGAAACGCTGACCGAAAACGCTGAGGAAACGCTGACCGAAAACGCTGAGGAAACGCTGACCGAAAACGCTGAGGAAACTCTGACCGAAAACGCTGAGGAAACACTGACCGAAAATGCTGACCGAAAACGCTGAGGAAACGCTGACCGAAAACGCTGAGGAAACGCTGACCGGAAACGCTGAGGAAACGCTGACCGAAAACGCTGAGGAAACTCTGACCGAAAACGCTGAGGAAACGCTGACCGAAAACGCTGAGGAAACGCTGACCGAAAACGCTGAGGAAACGCTGACCGAAAACGCTGAGGAAACTCTGACCGAAAACGCTGAGGAAACACTGACCGAAAATGCTGACCGAAAACGCTGAGGAAACGCTGACCGAAAACGCTGAGGAAACGCTGACCGAAAACGCTGAGGAAACGCTGACCGAAAACGCTGAGGAAACACTGACCGGAAACGCTGACCGAAAACACTGAGGAAACGCTGACCGAAAACGCTGAGGAAACTCTGACCGAAAACGCTGAGGAAACACTGACCGAAAATGCTGACCGAAAACGCTGAGGAAACGCTGACCGAAAACGCTGAGGAAACGCTGACCGAAAACGCTGAGGAAACGCTGACCGAAAACGCTGAGGAAACGCTGACCGAAAACGCTGAGGAAACGCTGACCGAAAACGCTGAGGAAACGCTGACCGAAAACACTGAGGAAACTCTGACCGAAAACGCTGAGGAAACACTGACCGGAAACGCTGACCGAAAACACTGAGGAAACGCTGACCGAAAACGCTGAGGAAACTCTGACCGAAAACGCTGAGGAAACACTGACCGAAAATGCTGACCGAAAACGCTGAGGAAACGCTGACCGAAAACGCTGAGGAAACGCTGACCGAAAACGCTGAGGAAACGCTGACCGAAAACGCTGAGGAAACGCTGACCGAAAACGCTGAGGAAACGCTGACCGAAAACGCTGAGGAAACGCTGACCGAAAACGCTGAGGAAACGCTGACCGAAAACACTGAGGAAACGCTGACCAAAAACGCTGAGGAAACACTGACCGGAAACGCTGACCGAAAACACTGAGGAAACGCTGACCGAAAACGCTGAGGAAACGCTGACCGAAAACGCTGACCGAAAACGCTGAGGAAACGCTGACCGAAAATGCTGACCGAAAACGCTGAGGAAACTCTGACCAAAAACGCTGAGGAAACACTGACCGGAAACGCTGACCGAAAACACTGAGGAAACGCTGACCGAAAACGCTGAGGAAACGCTGACCGAAAACGCTGACCGAAAACGCTGAGGAAACGCTGACCGAAAACACTGAGGAAACGCTGACCGAAAACGCTGAGGAAACGCTGACCGAAAACGCTGAGGAAACGCTGACCGAAAACGCTGAGGAAACGCTGACCGAAACTCTGACCGAAAACGCTGAGGAAACACTGACCGAAAATGCTGACCGAAAACGCTGAGGAAACGCTGACCGAAAACGCTGAGGAAACGCTGACCGAAAACGCTGAGGAAACACTGACCGAAAATGCTGACCGAAAACGCTGAGGAAACGCTGACCGAAAACGCTGAGGAAACGCTGACCGAAAACGCTGAGGAAACGCTGACCGAAAACACTGAGGAAACGCTGACCGAAAACGCTGAGGAAACGCTGACCGAAAACGCTGAGGAAACGCTGACCGAAAACACTGAGGAAACTCTGACCAAAAACGCTGAGGAAACACTGACCGGAAACGCTGACCGAAAACACTGAGGAAACGCTGACCGAAAACGCTGAGGAAACGCTGACCGAAAACGCTGACCGAAAACGCTGAGGAAACGCTGACCAAAAACACTGAGGAAACGCTGACCGAAAACGCTGAGGAAACGCTGACCGAAAACGCTGAGGAAACGCTGACCGAAAACGCTGAGGAAACGCTGACCGAAAACGCTGAGGAAACACTGACCGAAAATGCTGACCGAAAACGCTGAGGAAACGCTGACCGAAAACGCTGAGGAAACGCTGACCGAAAACGCTGAGGAAACGCTGACCGAAAACGCTGAGGAAACTCAGACCGAAAACGCTGAGGAAACTCAGACCGAAAACGCTGAGGAAACGCTGACCGAAAACGCTGAGGAAACGCTGACCGAAAACGCTGAGGAAACGCTGACTGAAAACACTGAGGAAACTCTGACCGGAAACACTGACCGGAAACGCTGACCGAAAACACTGAGGAAACGCTGACCGAAAACGCTGAGGAAACTCTGACTGAAAACGCTGAGGAAACACTGACCGAAAATGCTGACCGAAAACGCTGAGGAAACGCTGACCGAAAACGCTGAGGAAACGCTGACCGAAAACGCTGAGGAAACGCTGACCGAAAACGCTGAGGAAACACTGACCGAAAACGCTGAGGAAACGCTGACCGAAAACGCTGAGGAAACTCTGACCGAAAACGCTGAGGAAACGCTGACCGAAAACGCTGAGGAAACGCTGACCGAAAACACTGAGGAAACTCTGACCTAAAACGCTGAGGAAACACTGACCGGAAACGCTGACCGAAAACACTGAGGAAACTCTGACCGAAAACGCTGAGGAAACACTGACCGGAAACGCTGAGGAAACGCTGACCGAAAACGCTGAGGAAACGCTGAGGAAACGCTGACCGAAAACGCTGAGGAAACGCTGAGGAAACACTGAGGAAACACTGAGGAAACACTGACCGAAAACACTGAGGAAACGCTGACCGAAAACGCTGAGGAAACGCTGACCGAAAACGCTGAGGAAACGCTGACCGAAAACGCTGACCGAAAACGCTGAGGAAACGCTGACCGAAAACACTGAGGAAACGCTGACCGAAAACGCTGAGGAAACGCTGACCGAAAACGCTGAGGAAACGCTGACCGAAAACGCTGAGGAAACTCTGACCGAAAACGCTGAGGAAACACTGACCGAAAATGCTGACCGAAAACGCTGAGGAAACGCTGACCGAAAACGCTGAGGAAACGCTGACCGGAAACGCTGAGGAAACGCTGACCGAAAACGCTGAGGAAACTCTGACCGAAAACGCTGAGGAAACGCTGACCGAAAACGCTGAGGAAACGCTGACCGAAAACGCTGAGGAAACGCTGACCGAAAACGCTGAGGAAACTCTGACCGAAAACGCTGAGGAAACACTGACCGAAAATGCTGACCGAAAACGCTGAGGAAACGCTGACCGAAAACGCTGAGGAAACGCTGACCGAAAACGCTGAGGAAACGCTGACCGAAAACGCTGAGGAAACACTGACCGGAAACGCTGACCGAAAACACTGAGGAAACGCTGACCGAAAACGCTGAGGAAACTCTGACCGAAAACACTGAGGAAACTCTGACCGAAAACGCTGAGGAAACGCTGACCGAAAACGCTGAGGAAACGCTGACCGAAAACGCTGAGGAAACGCTGACCGAAAACACTGAGGAAACTCTGACCGAAAACGCTGAGGAAACACTGACCGGAAACGCTGACCGAAAACACTGAGGAAACGCTGACCGAAAACGCTGAGGAAACTCTGACCGAAAACGCTGAGGAAACACTGACCGAAAATGCTGACCGAAAACGCTGAGGAAACGCTGACCGAAAACGCTGAGGAAACGCTGACCGAAAACGCTGAGGAAACGCTGACCGAAAACGCTGAGGAAACGCTGACCGAAAACGCTGAGGAAACGCTGACCGGAAACGCTGACCGAAAACGCTGAGGAAACGCTGACCGAAAACGCTGAGGAAACGCTGACCGAAAACACTGAGGAAACGCTGACCAAAAACGCTGAGGAAACACTGACCGGAAACGCTGACCGAAAACACTGAGGAAACGCTGACCGAAAACGCTGAGGAAACGCTGACCGAAAACGCTGACCGAAAACGCTGAGGAAACGCTGACCGAAAATGCTGACCGAAAACGCTGAGGAAACTCTGACCAAAAACGCTGAGGAAACACTGACCGGAAACGCTGACCGAAAACACTGAGGAAACGCTGACCGAAAACGCTGAGGAAACGCTGACCGAAAACGCTGACCGAAAACGCTGAGGAAACGCTGACCGAAAACACTGAGGAAACGCTGACCGAAAACGCTGAGGAAACGCTGACCGAAAACGCTGAGGAAACGCTGACCGAAAACGCTGAGGAAACGCTGACCGAAACTCTGACCGAAAACGCTGAGGAAACACTGACCGAAAATGCTGACCGAAAACGCTGAGGAAACGCTGACCGAAAACGCTGAGGAAACGCTGACCGAAAACGCTGAGGAAACACTGACCGAAAATGCTGACCGAAAACGCTGAGGAAACGCTGACCGAAAACGCTGAGGAAACGCTGACCGAAAACGCTGAGGAAACGCTGACCGAAAACACTGAGGAAACGCTGACCGAAAACGCTGAGGAAACGCTGACCGAAAACGCTGAGGAAACGCTGACCGAAAACACTGAGGAAACTCTGACCAAAAACGCTGAGGAAACACTGACCGGAAACGCTGACCGAAAACACTGAGGAAACGCTGACCGAAAACGCTGAGGAAACGCTGACCGAAAACGCTGACCGAAAACGCTGAGGAAACGCTGACCAAAAACACTGAGGAAACGCTGACCGAAAACGCTGAGGAAACGCTGACCGAAAACGCTGAGGAAACGCTGACCGAAAACGCTGAGGAAACGCTGACCGAAAACGCTGAGGAAACACTGACCGAAAATGCTGACCGAAAACGCTGAGGAAACGCTGACCGAAAACGCTGAGGAAACGCTGACCGAAAACGCTGAGGAAACGCTGACCGAAAACGCTGAGGAAACTCAGACCGAAAACGCTGAGGAAACTCAGACCGAAAACGCTGAGGAAACGCTGACCGAAAACGCTGAGGAAACGCTGACCGAAAACGCTGAGGAAACGCTGACTGAAAACACTGAGGAAACTCTGACCGGAAACACTGACCGGAAACGCTGACCGAAAACACTGAGGAAACGCTGACCGAAAACGCTGAGGAAACTCTGACTGAAAACGCTGAGGAAACACTGACCGAAAATGCTGACCGAAAACGCTGAGGAAACGCTGACCGAAAACGCTGAGGAAACGCTGACCGAAAACGCTGAGGAAACGCTGACCGAAAACGCTGAGGAAACACTGACCGAAAACGCTGAGGAAACGCTGACCGAAAACGCTGAGGAAACTCTGACCGAAAACGCTGAGGAAACGCTGACCGAAAACGCTGAGGAAACGCTGACCGAAAACACTGAGGAAACTCTGACCTAAAACGCTGAGGAAACACTGACCGGAAACGCTGACCGAAAACGCTGAGGAAACGCTGACCGAAAACGCTGAGGAAACGCTGACCGAAAACGCTGAGGAAACGCTGACCGGAAACGCTGACCGAAAACGCTGAGGAAACGCTGACCGAAAACGCTGAGGAAACGCTGACCGAAAACGCTGAGGAAACGCTGACCGAAAACACTGAGGAAACGCTGACCGAAAACGCTGAGGAAACTCTGACCGAAAACGCTGAGGAAACTCTGACCGAAAACGCTGAGGAAACGCTGACCGAAAACGCTGAGGAAACTCTGACCGAAAACGCTGAGGAAACTCTGACCGAAAACGCTAAGGAAACGCTGACCGAAAACGCTGAGGAAACGCTGACTGAAAACGCTGAGGAAACGCTGACCGAAAACGCTGAGGAAACGCTGACCGAAAACGCTGAGGAAACGCTGACCGAAAACGCTGAGGAAACGCTGACCGAAAACGCTGAGGAAACGCTGACCGAAAACGCTGAGGAAACGCTGACCGAAAACACTGAGGAAACGCTGACCGAAAACGCTGAGGAAACACTGACCGGAAACGCTGAGGAAACGCTGACCGAAAACGCTGAGGAAACGCTGAGGAAACGCTGACCGAAAACGCTGAGGAAACGCTGAGGAAACACTGAGGAAACACTGAGGAAACACTGACCGAAAACGCTGAGGAAACTCTGACCGAAAACGCTGAGGAAACGCTGAGCGAAAACGCTGAGGAAACGCTGAGCGAAAACGCTGAGGAAACTCTGACCGAAAACGCTGAGGAAACGCTGACCGAAAACGCTGAGGAAACGCTGAGGAAACGCTGAGGAAACGCTGACCGAAAACGCTGAGGAAACGCTGACCGAAAACGCTGAGGAAACTCTGACCGGAAACGCTGACCGAAAACGCTGAGGAAACGCTGACCGAAAACGCAGAGGAAACTCTGACCGAAAACGCAGAGGAAACTTGGACTGTTTTCTGCATACTAGAAAAATCACTGAGTTCTGAAAGAGCCCTAAGGCTACAGCCCCACTATCAGTATTTGGTCAGTATTCGGTCAGTATTTTTTCTCAGGAGTGGGAGCCAAAACCAGGAGTGGGCGATAAATGCAGAATTGGTGACTTGTTTCTAATTAAAGTAATTGGTAAATGAAGAATATTGAAGTGCTCTTACTCTGATAGACCAGATTGCCAGGTGGGGGTGGTCCATGTTGTCCACTTGAAGCTTGTGGATGTTCGATCTCATACCCAGATGGCAAGTTTTCAAAGATGGCTTGTGAGTACTTGCTGGAACCCAGCCATAAGAAGACGTCTACTTTGGCCTGAACGCTCCATCCCAGACCTCTCTTGCCTGGGAGCTGTAGATGGAGGAGATATTATTAAAAACTGAATTTTTGAATTGCATAGAAATTAGATCCTCTGATCATTGAGAGATTATCAGTGATTTAAAACTTTAGATAGATAGATAGAGGAATTTTTGGTGTGAGTTTGGGAGGCTTACCCATTTTTTGGAAGCCTGTTGGACATTCCAGGAGAGTAAGCAAGAATGAGACAGACAGATAGATAAATAGATTAGATTTTCAGAAGACTAAGTCACCACCTTAAACCATGGGTCACACCACCGTATATTCTCTCCTTCAAGAGAATCGGGTCAATTGTGCTAAGCACGCTCTGATCAGAGATTGATCATAGTGCGATCCGATTCTCTTGGATGAGGAGAAGTTAGAGAGGAAAATATGGTTGATGTGCACGGCCCCATAGAATATCATTGGTCTGATTTGATGTTTTGTCGGATCGTGCTCGGAACGAATATACGGTCGTCTGCACCTGCCCTAACAGCAGTAAGTGCAGTTCTCAAAACCTCAACCAGGTCTTTGGTAGGTATAGCTCAAAAGATGAGAGCACTCCATCCAAGTAAAAATAGTGAACATGCCTTTACTAATCCTGAAAGTCATGGATTAATACAGGAATCTTCAGTTTTTTTTACTTGGATATTGCAGTTCTGACATCCTTTTGAGAAGTAGGTATATAGTTCAAAATTAGATGCAATGTGAGGACTTTATTGTGCCCACCCACAAAGTTTCATCTCAAAGCCTTAGTAACATGGCTTAAACGTCATGTTTGTATAAAGTGCGGCACAGCAGTGGTCGCGACCGAGCTTCAGTCCGGATTCGCTCTGGCACTTTACAGACAAGGGGTGTCCCAGTCCCAGTGTGCTGCAGGGTGTAGGGTGCATCACACTCACTTGTAGGCCGCTGCCTTCGGCCTCCATCTTCAGGAGCCGCTGCCCACAATGCATGGGACACCAAGTTCATTGTAACAGTCAAATCTTTACTAAACAGTCCAAGTTCATCAGGTGGTGACAGGTGGGATAGGGCACAGCAATTGACATTTGCTTCCTCCTTAGCACAGCTCCTCTTCAGTCCTGTCTATAGCTCGTCCTGGACTACCCCCCAAGCCTGGTGATTCTATCAGTCTTAGGAATTTCTCGTCCACCTCGGCAGTGCACCTGAGACCGGCCATCACCTTCCATCTATGCGGGACCCTATCCATCTTCCACTGTACTACAGAGGAGACGATGTGTCCGGCAGCCCCTATGCCAAACCTTAGGCTTCAGACGTGACAGGAGCGACCGCTCGAGATCCCAGTAATGCATCCCACTGCCTGGAACAAGTGACACATGCTGCCCCTAGCAGCACACCGCACCTGAACTTGACCTTCACTGTGCACTTCACTAACTCTCTCTGAACTCTCACTATCAGGAAGTGCCCCCCTTTTTATTACCACTAGTGCCCACCCACTGGGCTAGTTCGATCATTAACCATTTCTTTATCTCAAATGCTATTACTAAACCACTTACTGTATAAGCTGTACTTACGCTATCCTAATTTTATCACGTACTCTACTCACATGCTGTGCATTACCGTAATACATTAGATATGACGCACATCACTTTAACATATAAAGCCCAACGACAGTATTCACATGATGCGTCTCTTGTCTTCAGGGGCAGGGACAGGGCAAGACAGTCCACATTCCTACAGCTGGGCAAAATAAAGTCCTCACTTTGCATTTCATTTTTAGAGTACCGCTGCCCTTATTTTTTGGATTATTTTTGGAAGATTCTTCGAACAGAAGTGTGGAGGCCTGGACCCACAGAAAATATTAACTTCCAAGTGCTACTTAAATTTTGGACTTTTATGACAGAAAGACGGACAGATAGAAATAGGGTTTACAATATATAAGACCATTAACACAACGGTCTAATCTAAGTTGTCAGAACCATAAATCACAGTCAGGATAATAAAGAATAACTCGCTCTACGTTTTGTGTTTTTCTCCTTTACATTTATACTTTTACACAATTATCCGGCATTGTTATAATCCACATTGTGAAAATAAATCAGTGCCACAATTAATAATGTGTGAAACCTACTGGAAAGGTCAGACCGTTAATTGTACTTTCACAGAGGCGATGCTCTACAGATGGGAGCTACTTACTTTGAAGAAGAGCGTCTTAATCTTGCCACAATGGTGACCTTTCTCTTCAGGCATCGGAGAGTAGAGAACGTCTCGGGCTGGGATGCGGGCATATGCCACACGCTTATTGTTACTGAGGAGCCATACAAATACATCAGGAACAGTATGTTGAGGCTGTAAAACAGGCACAAAGCTGTCAACGTCCAGAAGATCACATCTGTCAGAGCTTTATATCTAATACCAGGGTCCTTCTATCCGTCTCTCCCCTGTTTCACCTCCAACCTCCTCCTTCATCTATTTTCGGTAATCTGGTAGAAATCATCTACAGACAGAAGCCCTGGTAACTAGCAGTGGCCAGATAACACCTTCCCTACAAAGATTATTCCAAATTGTGAGGAGGAGACACAAATCTGGGTCTAAGGCCCAGGAGAGGCTATGGACTGTGCTCTGTGCAGCAGCATTCACCATGTCACAGGCACCATACATAATCCAGTCTGCTGTGCGGAGAGGGGGGAGATGAGTGGTGAGCTTTACATAATGGCTATTCTGATATCTCTTAATTTAAGGATACACATAGAAGTGAAAGTATACTCTAATATTCTGTACCCACTACAAGTAACTGAATATGATTCAGCATTACGCTGTCACGGGTTGTCAGGTGTAAAAGACAGTTGCTCTGAATCTGGCTGCAGAAGGTCACTGCGTTTGGCATGTCAGACGCCTTCTTAATCCTTCTTACTTTTAGACCCAGTGGCAACCTCCCTCCTGCTCTGATTGACACACCCTGATCTGGGTGAGTATAAACTCTCAGTCTGCTTCAGGGAGTCGCCGGTGATATTCTCATTTTCCCTTGTGCAGGCTTGGGGCTATAGCAGTCGGCTAGCTTCCTCTCTGGTGCCCTTGGAGGATGTTTAGTTTTATCTCTCTGGTGTCTGTTCAAGCTAAGCTTTCCCCCTTTGTTTGTCTCCCTTGTTGTCTTATATGTGGAGACTGACCAGTGCTCACCCCCCCCCCCCCCCATCTAGGGCTTAGCTCTAGGGATATACAGGGATTAGGTTTCCTGTTCAGCGATAGGTGTTGAACCAATATAAGGATGGTAGGGGAGGCAGTGTGCTATTAGATCTGCCTAGGGGTCTCCACTCCCCCTTTCCCTAGCGTTTGGACTATGTTCCCCTCATCCCTTCGTGTTGCACTTAGTCTTTCCCACACCGTGCGTGACATACGCCTAATTTAACAAAAGCTCTAGACCGGCTAGCCTTTGCTTCTCATGGGCATCTATGAACCTTGGGTGACCATGTCACTGTCATTGGTTGTCCTTCCTTGGATCACTTTTGATCCACTGCACACCGGGAATATCCCACAAGACCTGCTATTTTGGAGATGCTCCATCCCAGTGATCATAATTGGCCCCAATCATAGTCACTCAGAACTTTCTGCTTGTCCATTTTTGTTGCTTCCAACAACTTGGAGAACTTATATGACATTATTTGTGACAATCTATTTATGTTGCTTGCTTGTATAGCACCATTAATTCCATAGTGCTTTACAGATGTCACCTCCCCATCGGGGCTCATAATCTAGATTCCCTATCAGTATGTCTTTGGGGTGTGGGAGAACCGGAGAACCCAGAGGAAACCCACACAAACATGGGGAGAACATACAAACTCCTTGCAGAAGTTGTCTCTGGTGGGATTTTAACCCCAGGACTCCAGTGCTGCAAGGCTGCAGTGCTAACCACTGAGCCACCCTGTTGTCCATAATCTATGATATTTACTCCACTTGTCAGGTATAGCACATAAGGAAATCATGGAATTTTATAATTTACCTCGTCCACCAGAAACTTGATCCTATCAATGAAACTCTGCATTTCCCTGGTCATCTCATTCATTGACATCTTCTTCTTCTGCTGTACAATTGCTTTTGCTTCGCTGGACATTCCCTCCTATAAAGAAGGTCATGATAATGTATGAAAAAAACATGAATGAAAGCCTAAGATCACAGTATAGAATATGTTATCTCTGCAGGTCTGTTTGTCTGGTATTCTTGCCATTAGTGTCAGGGTGACTTGACCGCGGTCATCTGTGTGAGGTTTCTGTGGGTGCTGTTATGGGGCTCCACAGATGACATTGATATGGGGCACTGTGACTGGTCTTCACTCTAAGGCCATCACTGGACACAGACATTGTGTAACTTAAGGGGACACCAAGGACATCACCATTATGAGGACATTGAGACTATTATTGCTTGATGGCACTCAGACTAGCCAAGAAAATTGTATGAACAATGTGGCCATCATCCCAGTGGACAAATAAGGCTATCACCCTGATGGACACACTGAGGCCATCACTATTATGGTCAGACTGAAGTCATCACCATTATCGTAACACTGAGGCCATCACCATTGTGGGCACACTAAGGCCGTCACCATTATGGGAACAGTGAGGCCATCACCATTATGGGCAAATTGAGGTCTTCACATTATGGGCAGACAGAGACCATCACAATTGTCAGCCCACTCAGGACATCACCATTGTCGGCACACTGAGGCCATCACCATTATGGGCACATGGAGGCAATCACCATTATAGGCACAATGAGTCCATCACCATTATGGGCACACTCAGTCCATCACCATTATGGGCACACTCAGTCCATCACCATTATGGGCACACTCAGTCCATCACCATTATGGGCACACTAAGTCCATCACTATTATGGTCAGACTGAGGTCATCACCATTATGGGCACACTGAGGCCATCATCATTATGGGCACACTGAGGCCATCACCATTATGGGCACACTGAGGCCATCACCATTGTGGGCACAATGAGGCCATCACTATTATGGGCACACTCAGTCCATCACCATTATGGTCAGACTGAGGTCATCACCATTATGGGCACACTGAGGCCATCATCATTATGGGCATATTGAGGCCATCACCATTATGGGCACATTGAGGCCATCACCATTATGTGCACACTGAGGCCATCACCATTATGGGCGCACTGAGGCCAACTCCATTGTGGGCACATTGGGGCCAACTCCATTGTGGGCACATTGGGGCCATCACCATAGTGGGCACACTGAGGCCATCACCATTGTGGACACACTGAGGCCATCACCATTGTGGACACACTGAGGCCATTACCATAGTGGGCACACTGAGGCCTCACCATAGTGGGCACACTGAGGCCATCACCATAGTGGGCACACTGAGGCCATCACCATTGTGGGCACACTAAGGCCATCACCATTATGGGAACAGTGAGGCCATCACCATTATGGGCAAATTGAGGTCTTCACATTATGGGCAGACAGAAGCCATCACAATTGTCAGCCCATTCAGGACATCACCATTGTGGGCACACCGAGGCCATCACCATTATGGGCACACTGAGGCCATCACCATTATAGGCACAATGAGTCCATCACCATTATGGGCACACTCAGTCCATCACCATTATGGGCACACTCAGTCCATCACCATTATGGGCACACTCAGTCCATCACCATTATGGGCACACTAAGTCCATCACTATTATGGTCAGACTGAGGTCATCACCATTATGGGCACACTGAGGCCATCATCATTATGGGCACATTGAGGCCATCACCATTATGGGCACACTGAGGCCATCACCATTGTGGGCACAATGAGGCCATCACTATTATGGGCACACTCAGTCCATCACTATTATGGTCAGACTGAGGTCATCACCATTATGGGCACACTGAGGCCATCATCATTATGGGCATATTGAGGCCATCACCATTATGGGCACATTGAGGCCATCACCATTATGGGCACACTGAGGCCATCACCATTATGGGCGCACTGAGGCCATTGCCATTGTGGGCACACTGAGGCCAACTCCATTGTGGGCACATTGGGGCCAACTCCATTGTGGGCACATTGGGGCCATCACCATAGTGGGCACACTGAGGCCATCACCATTGTGGGCACACTGAGGCCATCACCATTGTGGACACACTGAGGCCATTACCATAGTGGGCACACTGAGGCCTCACCATAGTGGGCACACTGAGGCCATCACCATAGTGGGCACACTGAGGCCATCACCATAGTGGGCACACTGAGGCCATCACCATTGTGGGCACACTGAGGCCATCACCATACTGGGGATACTGAGGCCATCACCATACTGGGCACACTAAGGCCATCACCATACTGGGCACACTAAGGCCGTCACCATTATGGGAACAGTGAGGCCATCACCATTATGGGCAAATTGAGGTCTTCACATTATGGGCAGACAGAGGCCATCACAATTGTCAGCCCACTCAGGACATCACCATTGTGGGCACACTGAGGCCATCACCATTATGGGCACACTGAGGCAATCACCATTATGGGCACAATGAGTCCATCACCATTATGGGCACACTCAGTCCATCACCATTATGGGCACACTCAGTCCATCACCATTATGGGCACACTCAGTCCATCACCATTATGGGCACACTAAGTCCATCACTATTATGGTCAGACTGAGGTCATCACCATTATGGGCACACTGAGGCCATCATCATTATGGGCACATTGAGGCCATAACCATTATGGGCACACTCAGGCCATCACCATTGTGGGCACAATGAGTCCATCACCATTATGGGCACACTCAGTCCATCACCATTATGGGCACACTCAGTCCATCACTATTATGGTCAGACTGAGGTCATCACCATTATGGGCACACTGAGGCCATCATCATTATGGGCATATTGAGGCCATCACCATTATGGGCACATTGAGGCCATCACCATTATGGGCACACTGAGGCCATCACCATTATGGGCGCACTGAGGCCATTGCCATTGTGGGCACACTGAGGCCAACTCCATTGTGGGCACATTGGGGCCAACTCCATTGTGGGCACATTGGGACCATCACCATAGTGGGCACACTGAGGCCATCACCATTGTGGGCACACTGAGGCCATCACCATTGTGGACACACTGAGGCCATTACCATAGTGGGCACACTAAGGCCTCACCATAGTGGGCACACTGAGGCCATCACCATAGTGGGCACACTGAGGCCATCACCATTGTGGGCACACTGAGGCCATCACCATTGTGGGCACACTGAGGCCATCACCATACTGGGGATACGGAGACCATCACCATACTGGGCACACTGAGGCCATCACCATTGTTGGCACACTGAGGCCATCACCATAGTGGGCACACTGAGGCCATCACCATAGTGGGCACACTGAGGACATCACCATAGTGGGCACACTGAGGCCATCACCATTGTGGGCACACTGAGGCCATCACCATACTGGGTGCACTGAGGCCAGGCCATCACCATACTGGGCACACTGAGGCCATCACCATTGTGGGCCACTGAGGCCATCACCATTGTGGGCACACTGAAGCCATCACCATAATGGGTGCACTGAGGCCATCACCATAGTGGGCACTCTGAGGCCATCACCATTATGGGCACACTAAGGCCATACCATTGTGGGTACACTGCGGCTATCACCATTAGGCCTTGTTCACATGTTCAGTATTTGGTCAGTATTTTACATAAGTATTTGTAAGCCAAAACCAGGAGAGGGTGAAAAATGAAGTATTGGTGACGTGTTTCTATTATACTTTTCCTTTGATTGTTCCACTCCTGATTTTGGCTTACAAATACTGATGTAAAATACTGACCAAATACTGAACGTGTGAATGTGGCCTTATGGGCACACTGAGGCCATCACCATTGTGGGCACAGTAAGACTATGATTGTCATGGGGACATAATGACTGTTATGGGACTCAGATATTCATGAATGGGAACCAATTCTTTATCTATGTCCGTCCAAAATACCATCATTGCCATGTGCCTTACCAGTTCCTGATTGCAGAGCGTTACCCTTTTCTTATCCAGAGCAGTCGTGTTCACCATTTTGTTTTTTTTCTCCGCTACTGAGATGAATGCCCTGAAAGTAAAAATGAGCCAAGCCTGATTGTATATCTATATACACTGTATGTACAGAATTGATTATAAACCCAAATAAAGAAAGTTGACCAGTCCACTATTAGATGTTTTTTTTTATGACGCACCATAAGGACTGATATGTGACAATGGCCATAGCTGCTCTACTTGTTGCTTCTTAGAAACCATCAACAACTGCTGTTGACAGATCTTGTCCTTCTGTGATTAGGCGATACCGGCATTTTCTGCAAATGCCGCAACAGGTAAAAAGTAGCGTTGCATGAGGTCATTTAAGATTAAGTAAGAGCCATTGCTTGTGAACCTAGTAGGGCATATTGGGGATGTCAAAACAAGATAACCCCTCTAGTATAAATTGTCTATTGATACATAGAAAGTGTCAACAACTGCTGTTTACAGATCTTTGTCATTTACTGAAAAATGGTTTCCACCTATGAAGTTACATCCTTCAGTCCAGCTCATGAAATCCTAATGCATATCGATTTTTTTACATTTTTAGTTGTTCATGAATGTGTAGATGATAGCATTTGTAAGATCCAGCAACAGCAGTTATCCTGCTTCTTGACAGTTTCCATGTTACTACACAAATTAAAAAGTAATGAACATGTGGTACAGGAATGCATGGTTTTTCCATATGTTGGTATACAGTATTATCAATGAGAAATATGTTCTTTTGATTTTAAAACGTGCCTATCACTTGCCATAAATAAGTATTTTTTTACCTGATATAAATGCCGCTTTTCTCCTGAATCCGGAGAGGGTTTTCTCTTGTTCCTACACCTCTCCGTTCCTGAGATATGTCTTCTCTTTCTTCTATAAAAACCTTGTCTTTTTCTAACAAATGGGCGTGGTCCTCAGCTCTTTGCTGTGGGTGGCTTCTTGATGAACACGCCCATTTGGAAAACAATGCTAGATTTATACACAAGAGGAGGGGGCTATATCTCAGGAACGGAGAGGAGCAGGAATAAAAGAAAAACATCTCCGGATTCAGGAGAACAGCGGCGTTTACACCAGGTAAAAATATTACACATTTATGATAAGTGACAGGTCCCCTTTAATGACTATTATTAGTAAGGGATGATCGTACTTGCTCTGGCTGATAAAGTCAGTGAGAACATCTCTCATCTTTTCTTCAGGAGCAAAATCAGAAACTTTGATGAGTTCTTTCATATGGTGTAATCCTTCTTCCTAAAAAGTAAAGGGCATGGTGTTACAGTATAAAGAGACTTAAAGGGGTTGTTTAAGACTTTCATTTAATGGTCTTTGTTTGGGATGGCTTATTAATGTATGATAAGTGCTGGTACAACGCCAGAGACCCCAATCAGCAGAAGGTAGTGTCCACACTCTATGGTAGTTGTTGGAGCACCCCTAATCTCTTAAAGGGGTTTAACAAAGATTGAAAATTAAAGGGTTTGTCCACTACTTTAACATTGATAGCATATGTTTAGGATAGGTCAACAATGTCTGATCGGTTGGGCTGTGACACCAGGCACCCCTGCCGATCAGAGGTTCCCGGTGTTGGTGGCGGCCTCGTACCACTACACAGTACCCGGCCACGACCTCTCTAAAGTAGACAGAGCTGTGCTGTGCAGCTCCATAACTGAGCAGTCACACTCTCCAGTTCAGCTCATGAACACTTAATTCCTATCCTACTCTTTGGATTTTATTTGTTTCTGATCATATACATGAAGGAAGATGTAACCTTCCACCTTGGAAAAAAACCCTTTTAAATAGTTTTTTTCCAAACACAGTGCCCCAATATGTGTGTGGTTGTGCCGGGGACTGCAGCTTAGCCCTGTTTTTACATGTCAAGTTGGGACCAGGATATGAGAATTTAAGAGGAACAATTCACCATAAATTCTCCTTACGCCCCTTCAGAACACATTGCTTAAAAATGGCACATAGTTGAACGGAGGGAGAAGGATGGACTGTTATAGATTCTATAGTGGGGCCCAGGACCACCTCTATATGGGGGTAAGGGGTCATTTAGCAGAAGCCGCAGACAGGTCCGGTGTAATAAAAATAGGGCTGGTGGTACATGGTTGATGGGGGGGATTTTTACAGATAAGGTAAGGTGGTGAAAGGTTTCAATAAATTCCCTGTTGGGCTTAGACTACAAAGAGATTACTTTTCATTCCCTGGTGGCATAGGTCAATGAAGGGATCAATGGTAAATTGAGATTTTGGGTTCAGTACTCTAATAATCCATGTTGGCTCTTCCCAAGAATAAGTGATAACCAAAAAGTAGTATTTTGGGGGAATAGGGTGAAATAGAAAGTGTCCCTTCCCAGCCGTAACTAATCATGGCTATGTAGATGGATTTTTAATTAAATCATGTATTTATTTCCTGCCATTGTTGTGTAAGGGGGTTGGGGAGCCGAAGATTTGGTTCATCAATGTTCTATGGCACTTGTGACCAAATGTCGCCATCTGCTTACTGGACCGAGTAAGGTGGAACTAGAAGATGGAGGAAGCATTTCTGGAGGGATGAACTTGAAGGAGACACCGGGTTAGGTGGTAGCTGTGGTGCAGTTATCAAATATAAAAGGCCAGAGTGATAAGGCGGGAAGTCAGTTGGCGCCAACCAGTGAAACGGGGAGGACATATGAGCAGTGGAACGCAGAGGCAGAGCGACAGAAGAGTGGCTGGAGACTAGCAGGACATCATGTCTCAAGCACCAAAGTCCAGACTACAGTGGTCAGGACCCGAAGCCCTGACTATGCTGGTCAGGACCCGAGGCCCAGACTGTGTTGGTCAAGACCAAAAGTCCAGTCATCACCAGTCAAGACCGAACGTCACAGGTCAAACACCGAAAGTCGGACGCTGATCATCGTACGGGTCTGGACATCTGCCGTGGTGACCAGGAGATGCGAGTGAACCGGGCCGTTATTTCCAGCGTAGATGTGCAGTACAGGGCGCGGGTCGGGGCTGTGTTGCAGAAGGGACAAGGGACGGCCAGTAGGAACACACATAGGCTACCAAGTGATTCGTTACCAAGGACTTGTGGCCTAATTGGAAATACCGGTGACCCCCATTAATGCCAGTATAATTATTAGACGCTCCTGAAGGACTCATTGCAGTGACGGGCCTAACGTTGTGAGTGACGTAGAGTTAAAGTAGAAGAACATCAAACGCCGTTCACACTGAGAGCTAGCCATTATTGCTAATATTGTGTGATTTTTTTACCCTGTATCCGATTAACTGACTGTTTCCAAAATTAACGCTTTCATTTCTGTGGTAGAAATATAAATGGCTTTAGTTGGTTACTTCCACCACCTCCTTATCTGCGTGTTGCATCTCAGTTACCTGCTCACAGCGGCATTGAGACGTTTGATTTCTTCCTCCCAATAGACTGTTCCTAAGTCACTTCCGCACATTGACATTATCGCTGTGTTACCCAACATCTGCGTGCTGCATATCTTATTTATCGCACCTCGCAGAAGCCTGCGGCGCAATGTAGCACTTTTACTAGATAACCTTTCTAATCAAGGTACTTCTGCGGTAAAATATTGCAATTATGTAAGTGGCTGAGACATCACTTGTATATAGAGAGGCATAGTTTATAATTATTATATTCTTGCTGTTATGGAAATCAGATCCTCGTGCACTGGCATCCTAGTAAGCATAAAGGTCTAAAGGGGTATTCCTATCTCCAAGATCCTATCCCAATATGTAGTAGGTGTAATAATTATAATATTAGCAAATACCTCCAATTAGAAATGTAGTGTAGTTCTTCTGATAAGATATGTCACTTACCCCATGTGCAGGGCATTGCAGTAGCTTAGATATCCATGGTCACGACCACTTACAACTAACGGTCACTATATGTGTGGTCGTAACCATGGATACTTAAGCTAGTGCAATGCCCTGCACATGGGGTAAGCGACAAAGCTTATCAGAAGAACTGTACTACATTTCTAATTGGAGGTATCTACTAATATTATTATTATTACACCTACGACATATTGGGATAGGATCTTGGAGATGGGAATACCCCTTTAAAGGGAATATTCACCCAGGTCCCTGAACAAAGATGTGAGTGGTGCCAATAACTTTATGACCCACATAACTGAGTACTCACGTGGGTCATTGGCACCACTTGCCTCCGGTGCAGAAGTGAGTGGTGGCGGATTAACCTTTAATATGGGAACCTTAGGTTAGTTTGTTAATATCCGATTGGTGGGGGTCTGACTCTTGACATCCCAACAGATCGGCTGATTGAAGGTGCCGTAGCTCCCGCCCAGGAAGGGGCACAGCTCCATGTATTGTATAGCGGTTATAAATGATACTGCAAGTTCTCAGCCACAAAAGTGAATTGGAGAAGGACAGGATTTGGATCTCTGTATCAGAAAAACAGAATAAACCTGATTGCAATCGTCCAACCAATGGGACTTCTCAAGACGTCGAGAAAAAAAAATACTGCAGCACTAGATAAAGAAAAATTACAGATAAGAAAAAAATATCCGGTGCTCTCTTCGGTACTCCATGGCAGCCGGACCAATGCAGTACAAACTTGCTCAGCCGGCACACGAATGCAGCACACATAATGACATCATGTGAGGCCTAGTACTAAGCATGCTGGCACTCGACTGCTGGATGAGGAAGTTTGCACTGCGCTGTCTGGGCTGTAATAGACATTGAACCAGGGTGCGAATCTTTTTGCTTATTTCCAATAATAATATGAAATAATATGTATAATATATATACATCTATGGTAATGTGAACTGACTCACCAGGTGGTCCGCCATTTTCTGCAGCACGTTGGAAGTGTACAATCTAAATGTCTGATCGCCCCATGTACTTTTCAAATAGACACAGGGCTTTTTCTCATAAAATGGTAAGTAGTAATAATTCCTTTGTAAGAAAGAAGAAAAACGAGGGGATTACCAAAAAGGGAATCGATTGTAGCCCCCAAATCTACAGCAGCAGCCTTAGGACTGAGCGGGTACGACTACCTGTTTCCCTCTGTTATCACCGGTTTCTCTGGCGTGGTCATGGATCTGAAGGACATTGATATATCGTGCGCCCCATCGCCTTCCTCGGTGTGTAGCAGTGGGGCGCTCTCTGCGTCTTCAGCTTCAGATGTTTTCTTTTTACTTGCGTGAGGCGATACCCCATCAAGAACATTTCCATAGTTACCTGTGATTCATTGAAATCATCATTATTCAAGAGTTCTGCATTCACATCCAGAGCTGCATTCAAAATTCTGCTGACTACTATTTAAAATTCCACAGCAATCTCCCCTCTATTGCTCCTTCCTTCAATTATACACTATATGGGCAAAAGTATGTGACCCCTCCACGTTCTACCTACAGGAGATTTTCTGACCTCCCATTATACACCCATAGCATTAATATGGAGTTGGCTCCTCCGCAGATAGAAAGGCTTTTCCTTCTTCTGGGAAGGATTTCTACAAGATTTTGGTGGAGTTTGTGCAAATTGTCTCTTCAGACATTCTAGCGCCACCTATAGGAAGTAGAGATCCTAAAAGTCAATATCGACTCTCTAACGAGCCTTGTCACATGACTTAGATTAAAAACCAGAACCAGAATCTAAATTTGTAGACACTGTGTTTCAGAGTACTGCAGTCAGGGTGTAACGTTCTCCTGGAATCACCAAACCCAGATTCCAGATAGAAAAGTGAGATCCATCAGTGCACAGAACACGTCTCCTCCAGAGTCCAGTGGTGGCGGCTTTACACCATTCCATCCGACGCTCGGCATTGTGCTTGGTGATGTAAGGCTGCATGCAGCTGCTCGGCCATGAAGCTCCCGGTGGGGCACAGTGATCGTGCTGATACCAGAAGAGGTCTGGACTCTGCAGTTATGGAGTCAGCAGAACATTGGTGACATTTCTGCCCTCTGCTCCTCAGCACTCTGCCCCCCGCTCTGTAATTTACAGGGTCTCCACTTTGTGGTTAAGTTGTTTTGGCTTGTTTTCGCTTCCACATTTCCCTAATGACAGTCATTGGTGGAAATTTTTGTGACTTTTTGGATTCAAGTAGTGGTTACATGGCGCCAACATATTTTGCAGCACTGTACAGATTGTACCTTCAAGGGGTCCCACAATCCTACAGCGTTTGCCGCCTCTGAATTTAAACAATGCCCTCATTCACTGACAGCAATCAGAAGTCTTGGAAACTGTGATGTGCTGAAGAACACATCCCATTAAATAGATGTAGAATCCTTATATTCTAAATATCTATTGGGTTATTATAACTTTGAATGGGTTTCTCTTACCTACAGTAACTTCAAAGCTGATCGGTTTATCTCCAGTCTTCCTGTCAATCAGTGTAGCTTCAAAAAAGGATCCAAAAAGTAGAAAATCTTCAACTTTTTCTTCATGGATCTGCAAAAGTCACAGACATTACTGACTGAGGAATTCTCATTGTCTTTACCAATAGTAGAGTAAAACAATGGTGTCGGGGGGGGGGGATTCCTGGATAAATGGTCTGCCTCCTGGACCCCTGGAAGACAAGGCCATCCTCCTGGACCCCTGGAAGACAAGGCCATCCTCCTGGACCCCTGGAAGACAAGGCCATCCTCCTGGACCCCTGGAAGACAAGGCCATCCTCCTGGACCCCTGGAAGACAAGGTCATCCTCCTGGACCCCTGGAAGACAAGGCCATCCTCCTGGACCCCTGGAAGACAAGGCCATCCTCCTGGACCCCTGGAAGACAAGGCCATCCTCCTGGAACCCTGGAAGACAAGGCCATCCTCCTGGACCCCTGGAAGACAAGGCCATCCTCCTGGACTCCTGGAAGACAAGGCCATCCTCCTGGACTCCTGGAAGACAAGGCCACCCTCTTGGATTATCAGTAATTACATTGGTCATGATACTTTGCCTATACTAAGGATAAGAGCATATTCTGAAGTTGTAGCTATGATCGGCTTCATGCATTCAGCTCCCCAAACTTCGACTGGGCCAAATATTTAATAACTAATTCATGTATGGACTGACCTCAGGAGGAACGTCAAAAGGCTCAACTTCAACCTGAGTAGAGTTGGTCTTATCCGCGCCCGTCGGAGCTTTTGCCTCTTCTGATCCCTTCTCTCCTTTTTCTTTTCCTGACCCTTTTGATCCTTTTGAGTCCTTCAAAGGGATTTTGATGTCTTTGATGATTTTAGAAAATTTTGACTCATGAGCTCCCCCAGAAAGAATCTCTACGGCAATTTCAACTAAGATACGTCCCCTGAACGAGACCCCTTCTCCATGACCCTCATTAAGTTCTTGATAGTCGTCCATCAAAGTAGTGTTACGAGGGGAGCCGTACAAATTTATCCAAGCTGGACCAAAGGTTGGAAGAAACCCTGTAGTATAAAATATAGAATATTATATTAAATGGTAAATTACTATTAATGGAAGCAACAAGTGATATTAGCATATAGTGCTGAACATTATTACTCTGTCTGCATTAAAGGTTCTTTCCCATCTTGTAAACTGATAGCGACAAAATCATCATTTTAAGATTGTTGGAGCATAAATTCTGAGACCCACAACAATCCTGCTAATGAAGGGACAAGTCGTTGAATACTCCTCTAAGTTTTCGCAGTGCGACACTCATGGCCACATGGTTATAATATATATAGAGGAATATAACTGCTATAATACTGCCCCTATGAATAAGACTATAACTAATAAAATACTGCCCCCTATGTACAAGAATATAACTTCTATAATACTGCTCCTATGTACAAGAATATAACTACTATAATACTGCCCCCTATGTACAAGAATATAACTTCTATAATACTGCTCCTATGTACAAGAATATAACTACTATAATACTGCTCCTATGTACAAGAATATAACTACTATAATACTGCCCCTATGTACAAGAATATAACTTCTATAATACTGCTCCTATGTACAAGAATATAACTACTATAATACTGCCCTCTATGTACAAGAATATAACTACTATAATACTGCCCCCTATGTACAAAAATATAACTACTATAATACTGCCCTCTATGTACAAGAATATAACTACTATAATACTGCTCTAATGTACAAGAATATAACAACTATAATACTGCCCCTACGTACAAGAATTCAGCTACTATAATACTGCCTCCTATGTATAAGAATATAACTACTATAATACTGCTCTTATGTACAAGAATATAACTACTATAATACTGGTCCTATGTACAAGAATATAACTACTATAATACTGCTCCTATATACAAGAATATAACTACTATAATACTGCCCCTATGTACAAGAATATAACTATTATAATACTGCTCCTATGTACAAGAATATAATTTCTATAACACTGCCCCCTATGTACAAGTGAAGCGCCCCCTGGGCCGTCGGGTACCCGGAGCCGGGCAGGTAGACTCTGGGGGTTGTAGTCACAGTGTGTTTTTATAATGTCCGACTACACCACCTGTGGAGTGCGGCTAATGAGGCCGCTGCTGCGGAACAGTCCTCTGAAGCTGGTGGTTTTGCAGCAAGGGTGGTATAACTCCCCACAGGAAGAGTGTAGCTTCAGGGCAGTGTGTGTAGATGATGGTGGTTGTTGTGCAGGGAGTCAGTAATAAACACGGAGTCAATGGGATACAGTCTCAGGTCCTTTACTCACAGTTGTTTCATTCCAAGTCATCACTGCAGATCACGACTTCCCACGTCGTCCTGTGTTTACTCAGTGAGGGGTTCAGTCCACACCCAGGTAGCTCCGGAGTACTTAGCAGGACCCCCTTCTGTGCGTCCTTTCTCTGGCTTTCTCCCTGCACCTCACACCTAGTGACTCCAATCCGGTACCCTCAGGCCTTGGCGGGCGACGTCTGTTTTGTTCCCTGGGTCCTATGTGGCTACCTTCTTAGTGAGACTGGTGTGGACTTTTGGCTAACGGTACATAAAGTGCTGCAGCCTCCGGTCGGTTTCTAGTTGAGCCTTGCAGTTCTCCACTAGTTAAGGGATCGGTTCCCCTTATCTGGCCTTACCCCTCTACCTCCTGGTAGCAGCGGGCGTACGGGTGGCTTTCTGCACGGCCCGTACCCCTAGGGTCCCTTCTCTTCTTGTTCCTGGAGCCTTTACTGCTCCCTCTCCTCCTTGCTTCTCCTTCCTCTCGGGCTCAGGCCTCCTGGCTAGGCCCGCCTCTGGAGCAGAGCTCCTACAGAGTCCCTGCTCCTTCCACTTCTCCTCAGACTGTCTGAACCCTGATCCAAGATGGTGTCTCTATTTTATATTGCTCCTACTCAAGTGCTCCCAGGATCTACTTCCTCCACCCCATCCACTACATTGTTCCCCCTCTCTAGGTGGTTCCCCCCACTCCAGCCAGGGACTAGGGACTGTGCTCTCCCGTAGGAGCAATCTCGCTCTGCCCTCTGAAATGTGGTGTAGTGAATGCAGGTGTTAGGGTCCCGAGCCGTACTCCTTCCTTACCTGAGAGTGAGATACCGCACCTCTGGGTGAGATGCAGCACCTCTGTGGCGACCGAACCCTCAGGGGCGCCACACAAGAATATAACTACTATAATACTGACTCCTATGTACAAGAATATAACTACTATAATACTGCTCCTATGTACAAGAATATAACTACTATAATACTGCTCCTATGTACAAGAATATAACTACTATAATACTGACTCCTATGTACAAGAATATAACTACTATAATACTGCTCCTATGTACAAGAATATAACTACTATAATACTGCTCCTATGTACAAGAATATAACAACGATAGTACTGCCTCTATGTACAAGAATATAACTATTATAGTACTGCTGCTATGTAAAAGAATATAACTACTGTAATACTGCCCCCTATGTACAAGAATATAACTACTATAATACTGTCCCCTATTTACAAGAATATAGCTACTATAATAATGCTCCTATGTACAAGAATATAACTACTATAATACTGGCCCTATGTACAAGAATATAACTACTATAATACTGCCCCTATGTACAAGAATATAACTACTATAATACTGCCCCTATGTACAAGAATATAACTACTATAATACTGCTCCTATGTAGAAGAATATAATTACTATAACACTGCCCCCTATGTACAAGAATATAACTACTATAATACTGACTCCTATGTACAAGAATATAACTACTATAGTACTGCCCCCTATGTACAAGAATATAACTACTATAATACTGCCCCCTATGTACAAGAATATAACTACTATAGTACTGCCCCCTATGTACAAGAATATAACTACTATAGTACTGCCTCTATGTACAAGAATCTAAGTACTCTAGTACTTAGTTGTGAATTTTGATTTCTTCTTTTCGCTGTATAATCTATGCAGTAAGTATTTGTATCTTAGTTTATTATTGATAGTACCAGCCTTACATTTTTCAGTAAGAATAATTTCTACATTTATGGTCATTGGTAATGCAATGGGCCTGAGACGTTTGCATTTTTTCAAAAAGTTCCTATTACCGTGCCCTTGAGTTTTATTTGCATTGCCTGCGGTATCAAACTGTTTTAGTCATATTAAAACGTAAATCAAAAGAGCTCTAAACAAGGAAAGTTAAAATCTCTCTAAAAAGTTTGCAGCAAAAATTATTTTTCTGTAGCGCTATCCAGGGAAAGAAATCACGGGACCCCTTGGCAAAACTCAGAATGGGTCAGCTTCTTAGCAAGACCTCCACTAAATGTCCTCTCGTTGCAGGATCTGATAGATTGAGTGTAACAGTACGGGATACTATTGAAATAAAACAAAACTTATGATCTCACCCTTGTCACCATCTTGCTCATCAGAAATCTTTTTCAGGTCTATGAAGTGAGTGGCTAAAGCCACATCATTCATGCTGCCCTCATCCCACACCTGGATCTTCACGCGGCGACACAATGGAGGGAACATCTCCTTGAATATGATCTGCTCGTGCCATACAGGTTCCGCTGTGTTCTTCTGAGCTGTGGTCCGACCCTAAAAATATATTATTCTTGAGTTGTTATAGGCCACCAACAGTGTCATAAAGTAATGTAGGATGAAAGATAAAAATAAGGTCCCTTTCGGGAGATGCTTGACACTAGCACACTCTTAAACATCTGCAATAAGGAGTTCTGGTGTCCCATTCCATTTTTATTTTCATGGTATGTTGTTGCTGCATTTCTACCTGGGGCTCATAGCGAATATTAGGTGGCACAGCCTCTGTCAAGTTAGGAATACTGATGTGACTGGGACCCAGTTTTGCAGATCAGACAGGCAGAATGGCACACTGCAGGAGTAATAGGCTCCCTGCTGTGACCAATGGGGTAGTACCACACCCTTCTTAAACTCCCAGAATACTGATGGGAGTTTCCAGATATTGCTTGTTTTTGTCCTTGTACTTTGATCCAGATCCTGTTGTTTTTACACAGATCCTGACCTGGCTTGAGACCCTGACTTTGTTCTATAACCCCTCATGACTCTGATCCCGGCTAGCTTGACTTTGCTTTCATTGACCACCTGGTATCTGTTTACCTGATTTAGTCTACTGATTCTGTCCCTGGTTTTCTCTTCTGATACTTCTTTAGGTTAGCTCTTCCATTCAGCAGCTACACTATGGACGCAACTCAGAGGCCCCTGGTATAAGTCCAGATCTGCTTATAGGAGTTAAAAGATGAAGGATAAAGGCTGGGGCTCCTCTGGGACCTGCAAGAGTGGCTAGTGCCAAATCTGACTGAGGTAGGCTTTTTGAGCTGACAGCATCTTCCAAACCTAATGATTGCTCTTATCTGGGACTAATGCAGCACCTCAGGGGCATAGCTTTTGGAGGTTCAAAGCTCATGGCACCCAAACTCTGATATTGGGGACCACATAACATACCAGTAATATAAATAAGGCATGGTAGGTATCTAGGTATTTTAGGTATTTTGTATTGAAGTCTCTTCTGCAACACCTCCGTAGACCACAGATTCTTACAATGCAAAAAATAGGACCAGTCTAGAAATGAGACCCCTCTCTCCATAGCAATCATTTGAAGTAGACAATCCCCTTTGGTCTCCTAATCAACATGACTTACCATTTGTCCAGCAAACAAAACAACCACATAGGGATCCACAAGGTCCTTGCTATCTCCAATAAAGGCTTTTGTGACATTGGCCATAATGCTAGAGTTGATCTTGGGGAGACCTTCTGCTCTGTAGATCCTCACGTAGAATCTGGCCCATGGTCTTTCTGATGGAAATCCTTTAGGTATCAATAAGTTCCTTCAAAAATACATGGGACATACATGACCAGGTGAAATAAAAGTTGAAAATGAGCTTTATTTCTCAGAACTGTACCCCATTCTTAATGTATCATTATTTGTAGAAACTCTATTTTTTTGGTAGGAAAAAGCCCCATCGGAGTAGAGCAGTGTCCGAGCATGCGAGCGTCTACTTCGTTCATTGTCATTGTCTATGTGGGGACTACCAGAGATAGCTGAGAACACCTCCTGTGGTTTGGTGACAACTTCCAATATTGGGAATAATCCCTTAAGGTCTCATTTGTGCTGCTGTACCATGGCCCACGGGTCCATTTCTGGCAGAATTTCAATGCTTCAAGGGAATGTAGAATATTAGAATGTGGTGGTGGGCAAAAGGGCATTAGTGCATTCAGAGACATGGACACACAAGTTTTATTCAAAAGGCTCCTGCTTCTCCTGTTCTTTATTGTTTTTGCATAAAATAAATGCAAAACCTTTACATCGAGCACAAAGTAAATTAACCCCTGTCTAGCCAAACATTAACCAAACGTCAGCTTCCCTTACAATACAAGAGGTCTATCTACCACCAACCACCCGAGAAAGAAACCAAGATGTTGCGCGTCACCTTGAACTAATAGCACCAACTGGAGACTAACAGTCCTCAATAAGAGTCTCTTGATCAGACACATTCTGACCTTTCAGTATTCCTCCATGTGAAGACTACATTGCTCTAAACCCAGTAATGAATCGGCCCAAGACCTAGACTGACTGAGGGCGACAGAAAAAAAAATAGGCCAGGAAGGGACAGGACAGGTCTTCAACCCCAGAAAGTTAAGGTCTGAAAACAAGGTGATACCAAAACCTTTAGTAAACTATACTTTGCTGGGAATATTCAGCTTTCCTGGATGAAATACAGCATATACTTCCTAAAACCCAGTATGACTATAAGAATCATGGGGATTTATTGGAATCCCTGACCAATTATCTTGTCATTATCTCACAGGAAAGAAAGGTCCATAACATGATGTGATACCAGAAGTCATAGCCATCCAGGCGTACAGAAGTTGCCATGAACCGATACGGGAGCCCTGTTGTGGCTCTATACAAAGGAATACGCAATATGGCCACATGTTGCGGCCTAAAGCTTGAACCTAGCTTGTCGCAGTTCTACAAAACATTCTATATAATGTTTTATTTCCATACATATAACAATCTCAAATCCAAAAAAGTTGGGGTGTTGGTGTAAAATGTAAAGAAAACTAGAATGCCATGCAATGTGACGTAGCTAAAAATTTACCCTCTAGCTGTTTGTCATTAGTACCACTTACTTTCCCAGCCTTCTGTTAAAGGGTTTATCCAGGACTATTTTTTTTACTATGGGATTAAAAATGAACAGGCAGGTAGTTGTTAACTACCTGCCTTTCTCCCCGGCGAACTTGAGAGATGTCACTAACAGCTCCTGCTGGCAATTCAGCTGCTCATCGACAACAGAGCAGCTTTTCCTCTTCCACTCTGTCTGCTGATGACGCGTGTCGACCAACTTCATATTGATTGACAGCTGGCTCCCCGCAGTTAGGCAGCGGGCAGCTGGATATCAATCAGCATATGACGTTGGCAGTCACGCCCTGTCAACAGAGCAGAGAGGAAGAGAAGCCGCTGCTCTGTCGACGTGACATCAGTGGAAACCGCTGAAACACCGGCGGCAGGAGTGGTCAGTGTCCGCTCTGTGCTGGCAGAGATCGGCACTGGGCATAACAGGCAGGTAGGTAATAACTATATGCCTGTTAGTTTTTCGGCCCATAGTAGAAAAAAATAGTCCCGGATAACCCCTTTAACCACTTCGCGCCAGAGCCTGTTTTTGCCTTCGTGACCGGGCCAATTTTTTCAATTCTGACCACTGTCAGTTTATGAAGTAATTACTCTGGAACGCTTCAACGGATTCCCCTGATTCTGAGACTGTTTTTTCGTGACATATTGTACTTCATGATAGTCGTAAAATTTCTTTGATATCACTTGCATTTATTTGTGAAAAAATCGGAAATTTGGTGAAAATTTTGAAAATTTTGCAATTTTCAAACTTTGAATTTTCATGCCCTTAAATCAGAGAGATATGTCACACAAAATAGTTAATAAATAACATTTCCCACATGTCTACTTTACATCAGCACAATTTTGGAACCAAAATTTTTTTTTGTTAGGGAGCTATAAGGGTTAAAAGTTGACCAGCGATTTCTCATTTTTCCAACAAAATTTACAAAAACATTTTTTTAGGGACCACATCATATTTGAAGTCACTTTGAGGGGTCTTTATGACAGAAAATACCCAAAAGTGACACCATTCTAAAAACTGCACCCCTCAAGGTGCACAAAACCACATTCAAGAACTTTATTAACCCTTCAGGTGCTTCACAGGAATTTTTGGAATGTGGAAGAAAAAAATTAACATTTAACTTTTTTCACAAAAATGTTACTTTAGACCCAATTTTTTTTTATTTTCACAGGGGTAACAGGAAAAAATGGACCCCAAATTTTTTTGTGCAATTTCTCTTGAGCGTGCTGATACCCCATATGTGAGGGAAAACCACTGTTTGGGCGCACTGCAGGGTTCGGAAGGGAAGGAGCGCCATTAGACTTTTTGAATGTAAAATTTGTCTGAATAATTAGCAGACGCCATGTTGCGTTTGGAGAGCTCCTGATGTGCCTAAACAGTGGAAACCCCCCACAAGTGACACCATTTTGGAAACTAGACCCCTTAGGGAACTTATCTAGATGTGTGGTGAGCACCTTGCACCCCCAGCTGCTTCACAGAAGTTTATAATATTGAGCTGTAAAAATAAAATTTTCACATTTTTCCCACAAAACCGTTTTTCATCCCTTAATTTTGCATTATCATAAGGGTAATAGGATAAATTGCACCATGAAATTTGTTGTGCAATTTCTCCTGAACACGCCGATACCCCATATGTGGAGGCAAATTACTGTTTGGGCACATGGCAGGGTTTGAAAGGGAAGGAGCGCCATTTGACTTTTTAAATGTAAAATTTGTCGGAATAATTAGCAGACGCCATGTTGCGTTTGGAGAGCCCCTGATGTTCCTAAACAGTGGAAACCCCCCACAAGTGCCACCATTTTGGAAACTAGACCCCTTAGGGAACATATCTAGATGTGTGGTGAGCACCTTGCACCCCCAGCTGCTTCACAGAAGTTTATAATATTGAGCCGTAAAAATAAAATTTTCACATTTTTCCCACAAAACCGTTTTTCATCCCTTAATTTTGCATTATCATAAGGGTAATAGGATAAATTGCACCATGAAATTTGTTGTGCAATTTCTCCTGAACACGCTGATACCCCATATGTGGAGGCAAATTACTGTTTGGGCGCATGGCAGGGTTTGGAAGGGAAGGAGCGCCATTTGACTTTTTGAATGTAAAATTTGTTTGAATAATTAGCAGACGCCATGTCGCATTTGGGGAGCCCCTAATGTGCCTAAACAGTGGAAACCCCCCACAAGTGCCACCATTTTGGAAACTAGACCCCTTAGGGAACTTATCTAGATGTGTGGTGAGCACCTTGCACCCCCAGCTGCTTCACAGAAGTTTATAATATTGAGCCGTAAAAATAAAATTTTCACATTTTTCCCATAAAAAATGTTTTTCATTCCCTAATTTTGCATTATCATAAGGGTAACAGGATAAATTGCACCATGAAATTTGTTGTGCAATTTCTCCTGAGTACGCCGATACCCCATATGTGGGGGAAAACCACTGCTTTGGTGTACGGCAGGGTTCGGAAGAGAAAGGAGCGCTATGTTGGCTGGGATAGGCAGCTGACACCATGTCACATTTGACGAGTCCCTGACATGCCGAAACAGCAGAAACCCCCACAAGTGACCCCATTTTGTAAACTACACCTCTCAAGGAATTCATCTAGGGAAGTAGTGAGTATTTTTTAATTTTTTAATTTATACCATTGGGCAGTGAAAAAAGCATAATTATATTTTTACCACAAAAAAATGTTTTACCCTCAGATTTTATATTTTCACACAGGGCAATGGGTAAAAATGGTGCCGAAATGTGTCACACAATTTCTTCTAAAAGTGGCAATACCCCATATGTGGCTGTATCGTACCGCTCAGCCATACGGCGAGATCTGGGGGGGACGGAGCGCTATTTGACAATTGGAGAACAAATTATTGTAGAATAGGCATTTGGATTTGGGAGCACAAAATTTTCTGAATTTCTTTTGGGGGGCAAGGGCCATTTTGCTTTTCCAGAGCCTTTCTGCTACCAGTAACTTGGAAGTCCCTTATATTTTTAACAGATGACGGACCTGAGTGGGGACTAGCTTTTTTTGAGGACTGAGTTGAAGCTTTTATTGGGAACATTTTACGTAACATTTATCCGGCGCTCTAGGCTGAGCACTTACATCGTGGTTTCCATCTAAATTTCCAAGTGATGTAATTCAGATGAAACCCCTGCGGGATCCATTCACTGTAATGAGGCAGCAGAGTTACTCTGGACTCCGTCTGGCCTCTGTTTAGCGGTGTCCTTTTTTTCAGAAGTGCACAAAACTGTGGCCAACCGCACTTTTATGCACGCCTAAAACAAATGACACCGTGGGATCCCAGGCTAGACGGCGTCCACAGTGGCCTATATCTGCCTCATTACAGGGAATCTTCCATCATGGGTTCCGGCTGAATCACGTATTTCAGAGATTTACACGGAAACTCTGGTGTAAGTGCTCAGAGCAGAGCGCAGGATAAGTGTGAGCAGAGCCTTACTGCGATCTTTGGGAGACATAATAAACAAATCAGTAGCAGGTGAAGAATTGGTTTTATTTATTTTTTACGCCGTTCCTCGTGCGGTATAACTGATTAGATTACTTTATTCTTTGGGTCGGTGCGATTACAGAGATACCAGATTTATATCGGGTTTTTATGACTGACAGCTGTCACACACTAAAATACGCTTTTTTTGCAAAATCTAGTTTTTGCATCACCATATTTTGAGAGCTATAATTTTTCCATATTTCGGCCAACAGAGTCATGTGATGGCTTGTTTTTTGCGGGACGAGTTGACATTTTTATTGGTACCATTTTTGGGAACGTGACATTTTTTGATCGCATTCTCTTCCGTTTTTGGGAGGTAAAATTAACAAAAACAAACAGTTCAGAAATTGTTTTTTTGAGGTTTTTTTTTATGCCGTTCTGCGTGTGGTAAAAGTGAACAGGCAGCGTTATTCTTGGGGTCAGTACGTTTACAGCGATACTACACGTACTGTATTTTTTTATGTTTTGGCGCTTTTACACAATAAAACAATTTTATAGAAAAAAATATTTTTTTTGCATTGCTTTATTCTGAGCGCTATAACTTTTTTATTTTTCGGCTGATGGAGCTGTATGGCAGCTTTTTTTTTGCGGAACAAGATGACGTTTTCAGCGGTACCATTTTTATTTCTATTTTGTTTTTTGATCGCATTTTTTTCCACTTTTTGTTTGGCAATATGATGAAAAAGCATATTTTTTTGCTCCGTTTTTTATTTATTTTTATTACGGTGTGCACAGAAGGAGTTAATTAGTGTGACAGTTTTATAGCTCGGGTTGTTTCGGACGCGGCGATACCAAATATGTGTACTTTTTTTGGTTTTGTAAAAATATACGGATTTATTGGTTTAATATTTTATTTATTTATTTTTATTTATTTTGTGATTTTTTTTTTAATAGTTTAAAAACTTTTTTTTTCCTTTTTTTTACATTTTTACTTAGTCCCTGTATGGGACATTAATTTTTATTTTTCTGATCACTGATCTCATGTAATGTAATAGTCATATATTACATTACATGAGATCTTCCCTGACTGTTTCAGTCAGTCTCCTGTCTGGCTCAGCTTGCAGGCTGAGCCAGACAGGACACCATATATGGCAGAGCTGGAGGCGGTCATGTGACCTCCAGCTGCCATCGCAACCCCAGGTCCTGGAAGGAAACGGAGGTCTTCGGAGAGGTAAGACGACCCCCTCTCCTCCTGCTGTCTCCTATATGCCGCGATCACTATAGATCGCAGCATATAGAAGACAGCAAGGGGTTAACATCACTGGGACCTGATCTAATCAGGTCCCGATGATGTTCCCTGTCAGAGCTAACGCTCTGCACCGGAATCGCAGCGCTTGCAGGACCCTGGGGGTCCTGAGCGCTGCGAGACCACCCACCGTTTTTAAACGTCGGCGCTGCACAGAGCCCGGCAAGCGCCGACGTTTATCTACAGTGGGCGGTCGGGAACCGGTTAAACCTGTTGCAACTTATTTTGAGATGTGTCGCTGCCATCAATTTCTAAATGAATTAATTCTTCCAAATGAAATGTGAAATGGAAAAATGTCCAACGTTCACCTTCTGATCTATGTTCTGTTGTGCATAAAATACGGTGATAAGAGATTCGCAAATTATTGCATTCTTGTTTTCTTTACATATCACACAGCGCCCCAACTTTTTTTTTTGTAATTGGGGTTGTATGATTTTTTACATGTTCATACTTCTCTATTTGTTCTTCTGCATCACTGATTTTCTGAGATGATTGTATGCTGTCCCCTTTGCCGGCCACGCTGATGTCACATTTGAGGTAGCCCTTTACTCCAGTCCTGATATCAGCTGGGTCCGTAAGAACAGCCCACTTATCGAAGAACTGATGTCCTGCAAGATATAACATTCAGCTATGACACAGAAACATTCTGCATATTGAAAACACATCATGCAATGCAAAGCAGATAGAAAGAGTGTCTTCTCCCTATCAGACATGTGCACTACAAAGACAGAAATTTGGGTACAATGTAATACTGAAATTCTCCTGCAGAGGTGCTGCAGGGAAATTGAACGTTTGCTCCCATGTTCACCTACAGATTAGATCTGATTTCAGGGGGTCATACCAGCAAGACAACTTGTGATCAGATTTTTGCAACAAAAGACAATATTTAAAATAGAGAAACATTTATCATCAAGAAGTCATTCTGAAATTTTCGGGGCTTCTACCGCCATGAAGAATTGAAATGAACTCAATCGTTTATTAATTTCATCTTCTTTCATTACTGTTTTATGTTATGCCAGTCTATGTCAACCAAGTTGCAAGTCGTATAATGAACACATCCGCCTAAATCTTGTCCACAGTTGGGCAATTGTTGTCTCTCTTTTTTTCCAGGTGGGTGGTGTCAATGAAGAATGGATGACACGCTGACAATTTTACAAATGTAGAAGAGCAGTAGTTCTTATACCCTTAAAGAGGACCTTTCACCATATTTTCCATGTTGAAGCGGACACACAATGTAATAGTGGCTGCAGGGCAAAATAAAATGTTTGTTTGATTGATAATATCTCCACAATGGAGACGCAAAATAAAAAAAACAAAGTCTTTGGCACCTAATGAATTATTTTCTGTTACATCCAAGTGCGTGTTATCAGATACTTTCCACTGTGGGTGTGTACTTCTTCTCCCTGCATGATGCTGACCAATCATAAACAGGCAGCAACACAGCAGAAAAAGAACACGCCCCCATCATAGCTTACAGCAAGTTTCTTAGTCTGTGAGATGTATTACAGACAGCCCTGATATCCTGGTCTAACCTCCTACATGATTAAAAAGCCCAAATGACTAACACCTTTCAGATAAGGTGCCTGTGGGGCGGAGGGGCAGCACAGCTTAGTTTAGCGCTGTCACATTACAAACCCTTCTATTGGCATTCCTCTTCTCATAGCATGATCACCTCTGCTGTACTGCCCCTCCCCCTATAATGCCTGTCCTTAGTTGTGTCAGAAATCACTCCTATGTATGTTGTGCTCAATTTGTAATTACTCTGCAGTGAAATCAGAGTAAGCTGTCATTATATCTCACAAAGGAGTAGCCAAAAACAGACTGCTCCTGTCTGAGATATAATAACAGCTCGGCTCACACTGCAGAGCGAGTACAAGTTTTCCTGAGCACAACAGACATAAGAGTGATTACATCTCACAACCCTTGATCTAAGTCATTGTGGGGGTGTGTTCTTTCTCCTGTGTTTTCTGCTTCTGATTGGTCAACATCATACATGGGGAACAAGTACACGCCCCCAGCAAAAAACATCTTGTAACCCACTTGGACTTAACAAATGTTAATTCATTAGGTGCCATGAATTTTGATTGCTAATATCTCTGCAACGGAGAGGCCAAATAAAAAAAAAAAGTTTTATTCCGCTCTGCAGCCACTATTGCTGAAAGGTCCTCTATGCCGGGGTATTCTCACTTGAGACATTTATGGCATATCAAAAGGATGTGCCATAAATGCTCAATAAATGGGATCTACTTCGAGAATGGGGCCTCACTGTGGGATGTTAGCAATGGAAAGGTGGCCGAGAATGTGCAGCTCTTTATTCATTTCTATGGTAGTGCACTTGGAAATTTAGAGCTATTGTAGAAATTAATGGAGAATGCAGTAAATGCGCAGCCACCTTTCCATTCCTGTCGATAGGCCATAAATGTTTGAGACAGTAAGACAACCCCTGTTCATCCATACAATTGGTGGTGGGGGTTACCTGGTCAAGACTCTATAACAAAGAGCAAAAAGCCATAGGTGATGTCACAGCTCACCTCCTCCTCCTGTACAGTGACTGATATCACCTCTATATAAAGTGGATAACACAGGATCCACCATTCACAAAATATATGGTGACAGCTCATCTCCTCCTCCTTTACAATGACTGATAACACCTCTATATACAGTAGATAACACAGGATCCACCATTCACAATAGGGGATGTCACAGCTCACCTTCTGCTCCTCCTGTACAATGACTGATAGCACCACTAAATACAATGGATAACACAAGATCCACCATTCACAATAGGTGATGTCACAGCTCACCTCCTCCCCCTGTACAATGACTAATAACACCTCTATATACAGTAGATAACACAGGATCCACCATTCACAATAGATGATATCTCAGATCACCTCCTCCCCCTCCTGTACAATGACTGATAACACCTTTATATCCAGTAGCTGACACAGGATCCACCATTCACAATAGATAATGTCAAAACTCACCTTCTCCCCCATCTATACAATGACTGATAACACCTCTACAATTAGTAGATAACACAGGGTCTACCATTCACAATATATGATGTCACAGCTCACCTTCTCCTCCTCCTGTACAATGACTGATAACAACACTATATACATTTGATGATACAGGCTCCTCCATTCACAGTAGGCGATGTCACAGCTCACCACCTCCTCTGGTGCTGTCACAGCACACCACCTCTTCCTCCTGTACAGTGACTGATAACACCTCTATATACAGTTGATGATACAGACTCCACTATTCATAATAGGTGACGTCACAGCTCACCTTCTCCTTCTGTACAATAGATAACACAAAATCTACCATTCACAATAGACAATGTCACAGCATCACAGCTCACCTCCTCCCCTTTACTGCACAATAACGTTTGCTCAGATTAGACGCTCACAAGGCTACTATACAAAATAAAAGGGTCTGAGACAATCTATTGCTGCTAATGTCCATGTGAAGTCTTAAATTAGGCCTAGTGTCTAATGTGAAAATGTAAATATTTTTTTTTTAATTAATTAATTACAGTAAAGTGAAAAATATAAAAAAGACATCTAACATTAAAACTTGATTTAAATAATAGTGACTCTCTGGTAACACATTCCCTTTAGGATCTATGAGACCTGCCATGTTGGACTCGTCATCAGCGACTAATCCTAATGAATTGGATTTTGCGCATTGCTTTGTCACTAGGGGAAATAACATTAGCTTCCCTTTCAGCTCTAAAATGAGAAATTTGTAGAACACGTCTTGCTCCATTAACTCCTCTGAATTTGGTGTTTGTCACACTATTAATGGTCAATGTTAAATTCTATGAGACATCAATAGGAAATCCTTGTAATGAAATATTGTATCATCCTCCGACAATGGTGAAGAAAATGAAATTACAAGACGGCTTCACGGCTGATGTTCAGTGAAAAGACTGCTGTCACAAAGAGCTGATGTCTTAATATACGACACAAGTGAACTATGTGTAAAACATACGACAGATAGAAAAATAAATGGATGTAAGAAAAAGTGATTTTTCTAATATGAGCTGAGTTGCATTAAACATATTATGCCATTTGTGAATTTTTTAGTTAGAAATTTATGAACTTTGCAACATTATTGATAACGCTCCCAAAAAGTCTTTATCAAGAAAAAATGAGGCCAGCAAATAAGAGTCACATTGTGATTGACCCCCGGTGATTATATCCTGGCACACTTATACTTTACCTGGTTCATTGTAAACTGTGCCCAGATCCAGCCTGCATGAGCCAATTAATACACTTCCGATCAGCTTGTTGTGCATAACCTGTAAACAAAAAATTACAAAGACTCAAAATAAGGATTTGCGGCATGTGTTCTTTTTATGATGCAGCAGGTTTTTTTTTTCCACCCAGCATCCCTGGTGGTCTAGAGCAGTGTTTGGGTTAATGTAAACATCCCTGGTCTATGGCAGTGATGAGGTTAATGTAAGCATCTCTGGTCTAGGGAAATTATGGGGTTAATGTAAGCATTCTAGGTGGCCTAGTGTGTTGGGGAGATTAATGTCTGTATTCCTGGTGGGCTAGGAATGAGAAAGACTTAATGAACAGCAAGTGTCACAGTTCCACCCCTCAGTATGTCTAGGATGTATTTACTGTCTGGTGCAGGGGCGTGCTGAAGCTGTCAGTAGTTTGAGTGACAGCTCAGTCATCCGGTCTGGTGCAGGGGCGTGCTGAAGCTGTCAGTAGTTTGAGTGACAGCTCAGTCATCCGGTCTGGTGCAGGGGCGTGCTCAAGCTGTCAGTAGTTTGAGTGACAGCTCAGTCATCCGGTCTGGTGCAGGGGCGTGCTGAAGCTGTCAGTAGTTTGAGTGACAGCTCAGTCATCCGGTCTGGTGCAGGGGCGTGCTCAAGCTGTCAGTAGTTTGAGTGACAGCTCAGTCATCCGGTCTGGTGCAGGGGCGTGCCGAAGCTGTCAGTACTTTGATTGAGACTGGGATCTTTTGTTAATCATACATTAAGTAGAAGACTTTTTTATTTTTTTTTAAATGACTAAAAAATAGATTTGTTGGCCACTTAGTGATGCCTTAGTTCCTTCCCCGTTCCCAACTATGCCTACTTACGAAAGGGGTGTGAATGGGTGTGAAAATGGTGTAAAATATTTTTTGCATGGCCTGTGCCAAAATGTAAAGCTTTTGACACCAGAAAGTTGGGCCATATTGATCACTTGCACTTCACTAAGGCCTTACGTCATTGATAAAGCCCATTGACCACCACTCTCCCGCAAAGATGGCATGCTAGGTAATTATTTTTCGTTTTTTTTACTTAAACGATGTGGTAGAAGGCCAGCAAAGTACCCAATATCGACTTTATGACTCCTTGTTGAAGTTTTTTCTTTAAACACTGGTAGTAAAGAGTATTTAATCTGGTGATACTTACAGATAATTGTATAATTTTGTCAAAAAGTTGTTCTTGTGGCCCAACAAAGTCGAAGACAAAGTACTGGAAAAAAAGTAAGGATGAATGATTCAGAAAAGGAACAAGGTTTATGACATATGTTTATAATGTGTAAGGTACATTACACTGTGTGCAGAATTATTAGGCAAGTTGTATTTTAGAGGATTATTTTTATTATTGATCAACAACTATGTTCTCAATCAACCCAAAAGACTCATAAATATCCAAGCTTAATATTTTTGGAAGTTTGAGTGGGGTTTTTAGATTCGGCTATCTTAGGAGGATATCTGTTTGTGCAGGCATCTATTACTGTTCAGAATTATTAGGCAACTTAATAAAAACCAAATATAATCCAATTTCACTTGTTTATTTTCACCAGGTAAACCAATATGAGTGCACAAAATTTAGAAATAAACATTTCTGACATGCAAAAGCAAAAACCAAAAAAATGAGTGATGAATATAGCCACCTTTCTTTATGATGACACTGAACAGCCTCCATCCATAGATTCTGTCTGTTGCTTGATCTGTTTTTGATCAACATTGCGTGCAGCAGCCACCACAGCCTCCCAGACACTGTTCCCAGAGGTGTACTGTTTTCCCTCCCTGTAGATCTCACATTTTATGATGGACCACAGGTTCTCTATGGGGTTCAGATCAGGTGAACAAGGGGCCCATGTCATTATTTTTTCGTCTTTTAGACCTTCACTGGCCAGCCACGCTGTGGAGTAGTTGGATGCATGTGATAGAGCATTGTCCTGCATGAAAATTATGTTTTTCTTGAACGATACCGACTTCTTCCTGTACCACTGCTTGAAGAAGTGGTCTTCCAGAAACTGGCAGTAGGTCTGGGAGTTGAGCTTCACTCCATCCTCAACCCGAAAAGGTCCCACAAGTTCATCTTTAATGATACCAGCCCAAAACAGTACCCCACCTCCACCTTGCTGGAGTCGGAGTGGAGCTCTCTGCCTTTTATTGATCCAGCCTCTGGCCCATCAAGAGTCACTCTCATTTCATCAGTCCATAAAACCTTTGAAAAATCAGTCTTAAGATATTTCTTGTCCCATTCTTGACGTTTTACCTTATGTTTCTTGTTCAAAGGTGGTCGTTTTTCTGCCTTCCTTACCTTGGCCATGTCCCTGAGTATCGCACACCTTGTGCTTTTTGATACTCCAGTAACGTTGCAGCTCTGAAATATGGCAAAACTGGTGGTGAATGGCATCTTGGCTGCTTCACGCTTGATTTTCCTAAATTCATGGGCAGTTATTTTGCGCCATTTTTGGCCAACACGCTTCTTGCGACCCTGTTGGCTATTTGCCATGAAACGCTTGATTGTTCGGTGATCACGCTTCAAAAGTTTGGAAATTTAAAGACTGCTGCATCCCTCTGCAAGACATTGGACTTTTCAGAGCCCGTCAAATCTCTCTTCTGACCCATTTTGCCAAAGGAAAGGAAGTTGCCTAATAATTAAGCACACCTTATATAGGGTGTTGATGTCATTAGTCAACACCCCTCCTCATTACAGAGATGCACATCAACAGATTTACTTAATTGGTAGTTGGCTCTCAAGCCTATGCAGCTTGGAGTAGGACGACATGTATAAAAAGTATCGAAGTGATCAAAATACTCATTTGCCTAATAATTCTGCACGCGGTGTATAACATTTGCAACATTACAGGCAGGGTCCACACCAGCACTCAGCGGACCTAAGCAAGTGCCTGGTTGCCATATGTTCAACTTGCCCACTTGGCCTTATACACGCTGCATGTATGGAGCGGGCTCACATCTATACTACTCAGTGTTGGCTGTGTTGCACAGCCAGCACCTGAGTCTACTGCTGGGATCAGAGCTATCTCCGATCCCAGCAGTATAACCGCTTAGATGCCACTGTCAATTGGAATAGCGACATTTAAGAGGTTGAAAATCAGGTGCTGATTGGTAGTCATGCAAGCCAGGGACCTTGTAATGTAAAGGCCCCCGTGTCTACCATGTTTGTACATTTATAAAGCCCAGCCTAAGTTTTCCAATACACCGCAATATTACAATATTGCAGTGTATTGTACATCTGATCACCGTTTCAGGGCCCCTTAGAAATCTAAAAATATATATATATTTATATATATACAGTACATATATATAAACATGTATATAAATATACATAAATAAATATATTATACTGTATGTATATATATATATATATATATATATATATATATATATATATATACAGTTGAAACCAGAAGTTTCCATACACTATATAAAAAGACACATCTGCATGTTTTTCTCAATATCTGAAATGAAATCAGAATAAATCTTTCCCGTTTTAGCTCAATTAGGATTACCATAATTTTTAATATTTGCCAAGTGCCAGAATAGCGAGAGAGAGAATGTTTTAAGGCTTTTTTATAATTTACTGCAAAGTCAAAAGTTTACATACACTAAGATTACTATGTCTTTAAACAATTCTGGGCTGCCCATATGATGATGTAATGTGTTTGGAAGCTTCTAATAGGTTTTTTGGCAACATCTGAATTATTTAGAGACACACCTGTGGATGTATTTAAATGCACATCTGAAACACACTGCTTCTTTGTGTAGCATCATGGGAAAGTCTAAAGAAATCAGCCAATATATCAAGAAGAGAATTGTGGACTTGCACAAGTCTGGCTCATCCTTTGGTACAATTTCAAGATACTTAAAGGTGCCTCGTTCATCTGTACAAATAATTATACGCAAGTGCAAACAAGATGGGAATGTCCAGCCACCATACCGCTGAGGAAGGAGACGGGTTCTGTGTCCCAGAGATGAATGTGCTTTGGTCCGACATGTGCATATTAACCCAAGGACAAAAGCAAAAGACCTTGTGAAGATGATGGTGGAAGCTGGTAAGATTCTGTCAAGAACCACAGTGAAACGAGTACTGTATCAACAGGGGTTGAAAGGCCACTCTGCCAAGAAGAAGCCATTACTCCAAGATAAACATAAAAAGCCAGATTAATGTTTGCAAATGCACACAGGAACAAAGACCTTAATTTTTGGAGGCATGTCCTGTGGTCTGATGAAACTAATATTGAACTATCTGGGCATAATTGTCACGGGTGTGTCGCCACGAAGATCGTCACGATTACACAGCCTGACTTCTCGCAGCTGACTTTTTGGTGCTTTGTGTTTTTCGGCAGTGAGGGAGTTAATTCTCTCTCTCTCTGTGCTAGACGAGGTCCAGCCTCGCCCAGCTGCAATCAATGCTGCTGTAGTGAGACTCCTTCAAATGCCTGCTGGTCTGTTAGGGAAGTGTTGGTGAAAGCATTTCATGCAGACTAACAGAGCGGATCGTGGTATTTGGAGTTTCAGAGATAAGTGTATTCGGAGAGTTTTTTCCCTTCCTCGCTTTATCATTTATCTCCTTTCCCGTTGGTGTTCCCTCTGTTGTAGTTGTGTAGTTTTTGTATGCAAGGTGGTTTTGGTTTTTCCCTTGTACTGTCTCGTTCGTCTAAGTACTGTGTGTGGGCATATTATTACTTGTCCCCTTTTGTTGTGATCGGGGTCCTTCTCAGGACTAGATTACTTAGGTGCAGGGATCCTCAGGAGGTAGGGGTTACGCTGGCGGCCTGGACCTCTGTACCTTTAACAGTACCTCCAGGTTGAGGGATTAGTCAGGGCCCCAGCTTAGGGTCAGCTTAGGCCCCCTACCTCCAGTATACAGAGACAGCGTGACATTTTCACCGACCACTTAGTTTTTCTCCAGCTACCATGGATCCAGTAGCCGGTCTAGCTCGGCAGTTGCAGAGTTTGTCCATGGAGCTGGCGGACGTTAGGTCCAAGGTTTTGTATCCTCAGGAGCAAGCCGGACCAGAACCTAAAGTAGCTCTCCCTGACAGGTTCACTGGGGGGCGGGACAAGTTTTTTGTTTTCCGGGAGGCATGCAAGTTGTACTTTCGGCTGCGGCCTCGGTCATCGGGGAGTGAAGAACAAAGGGTGGGAATTGTCATCTCGCTCCTACAAGGGGACCCACAATCTTGGGCGTTCTCTCTTCCCCCGGGCTCCCCGGCTCTCCAGTCAGTGGATAGGTTTTTCGCTGCTCTGGGACTCGTATATGATGACCCAGATCGGATCTCCCTTGCTGAGTCTAAGTTACGTAGGATCCAGCAGGGAGATCGTCCGGCGGAGGAATTCTGTTCGGAGTTCCGTAGGTGGGCCACGGACACCCAGTGGAATGACCCGGCTCTTAGGAGCCAGTTTTGTCAAGGTTTATCCGACAAATTACAGGATGTGTTGGCACAGTATGACTCTCCCGCGTCACTGGAAGCCGCTATGGCCCTTGCTATTCGCGTTGACAGACGGCTTCGGGAGAGGTGCGGGATAACTCTACCCCCTGTGATGACTCCACCTCCTACAAGGTCCCCTCATATGGTGGTTCCCCTGGTCAGTCCAGAGGAGCCTATGCAATTAGGAGGGACATCATTTCGGGGGAGGGGACCGGTGGTGCGCCATAAGACAGGAAGGTGTTTCTTCTGCGGGAGAAAGGGACATTTTATTGGGGGGTGTCCATCCCGTCCCTTGCAGAGTGAAGAGTCGTCGGAAAACTGTTGATCCCAGGTTGTGTGGCGGACGGCAATCTGGGAGTAGGTATTTCGTCCCTAGGTTCGTCTCAGTTTCTCGTACCGGCGGAGGTGGTGGTGGGTACGAGAACTGAGAGGATATCTGTTCTTCTGGATAGTGGGGCCGGGGCTAATCTGGTTGATGCTCGGTTTGCCCGGGTTCAAGGTATGCGATTGAGTGAGTTGGCTAAACCCATCCCCATATTCTCGATCGATGCCAGGCCTCTCGGTCAGGGAAGTTTTTTGCAAGCTGTGCATGACGTAAAACTTCAAGTGGGGGCGATACATAAAGAACTGTTGTCTTGCTACGTGTTGGAGGGTCTTCCCACTCCTATAGTGTTGGGCCTTCCTTGGTTAACTAAGCATAACCCGGTTATTAATTGGCAAACCAGAGAGATAAGCCATTGGAGTAAATTCTGTAATAAAAACTGCATGAACACGGTCATCGGTGCGGTTACTCCTTGGGTCTTACCTCCATTTCTGGCGGACTTTGAGGATGTATTCTCGGAGAAAGGGTGTCAGGAACTACCTCCTCATCGCGAGTATGACTGTTCTGTAAAACTGCTCCCTGAGGCCAAGTTACCTAAAGCTAGGTTGTATAACCTTTCTGGTCCTGAGAGGCAGGCCATGAAGGATTATATTTCAGAAAGTCTGGCTAAGGGGCATATTAGACCTTCATCTTCACCGGTGGCTGCGGGGTTCTTCTTTGTTAAGAAGAAAGATGGAGGCCTACGCCCTTGCCTGGATTTCCGTGAACTTAATCGGATTACGGTCCGAGATCCGTATCCGCTCCCACTTATTCCCGATCTCTTTAATCAGATCGTGGGCGCCAAATGGTTCTCTAAGTTGGATCTCAGGGGGGCGTACAATCTGATTAGGATGAAGGAGGGGGATGAGTGGAAGACGGCGTTTAACACTCCGGAGGGGCATTATGAGAACCTTGTCATGCCATTCGGTCTGACTAATGCCCCGGCGGTGTTCCAACACTTTGTTAATGACATTTTTCGCCGCCTGGTGGGACAGTTTGTTGTCATATATCTGGATGATATCTTAATTTACTCGCCGGATCTGGTGTCTCATCAGGAGCACGTTAGGCAGGTGTTACAGATCTTGCGGGATAATAAACTGTATGCCAAATGGGAAAAGTGTGTGTTCGCCGTACAGGAACTCCAGTTTTTAGGCTTCCTGGTTTCAGTGTCCGGTTTTCGTATGGACCCTGGGAAAGTGCGGGCAGTTCTTGAGTGGGATCGGCCAGAGAATCTTAAGGCACTACAACGTTTCCTGGGGTTTGCTAATTATTACCGGAAGTTCATTCGTAATTTCTCGTCCATGGTTAAGCCTCTCACAGACATGACTAAAAAGGGGACGGATTTTTCTAGGTGGTCTGACAAGGCTTGTCAAGCATTCTCCTCCTTGAAAAAATGTTTTGCCTCGGCACCCATACTCATTCAACCTGATGCGTCACAGCCATTCATTGTAGAGGTAGACGCTTCCGAGGTAGGGGTGGGAGCAGTATTGTCACAAGGTTCGTCCCCTGGTAAGTGGCATCCGTGCGCCTTTTTCTCTAAAAAATTGTCGTCCGCTGAGAGGAATTACGATGTCGGCAATAGGGAACTCTTGGCCATTAAGTTAGCTTTTGAGGAGTGGCGCCATTTTTTGGAGGGGGCAGTCCATCCGGTCACCGTCATCACCGATCACAAGAACCTGCTATATCTGGAGTCCGCGAAACGTCTGAATCCCAGACAAGCTAGGTGGTCATTGTTTTTTACCAGGTTTAATTTTGTCGTTACATATCGTCCTGGGTCAAAAAATGTAAAGGCGGATGCCTTATCTCGTAGTTTCCCTGGGGCCGGGAATACGGACGACCCGATTCCTATCCTTCAGGAGGGGGTGGTGGTTTCGGCAGTATGCTCTGAGCTGGAGGAGGAGGTATTGGAGGCTCAGGGGGACGCCCCTGTTGGACCTCCGGGGAGACTGTTTGTTCCAGATCAGTTGCGACAAAAGGTGATCGAGGCACACCATAATTCAGTTTTTGCAGGACACCCGGGGAGTAAAGCAACTGTGGATCTCCTCTAGCGTCGGTTTTGGTGGCCTAACTTACATAAGGAGGTGGTAACTTTTGTCGCGTCCTGTGGGGTTTGTGCGCGCTCTAAGACCTCACATACCCGTCCGTCTGGGGCCCTCTTACCTTTGAAGATCCCGGAGCGTCCTTGGACTCATCTGTCTATGGACTTTATTACGGACCTCCCTCCATCTTCGGGTAAAACGGTCATACTCGTTGTAGTGGACAGGTTCAGCAAGATGGCACATTTTATCGCTCTTCCTGCTCTCCCTAATGCTAAAACTCTTGCGCAGGTGTTCATTGGGGAGATTGTGAGGCTTCACGGGGTACCCTCCGAGGTGGTGTCTGATCGGGGGTCTCAGTTTGTGTCCAAGTTCTGGAAGGCGTTTTGTGCACGGCGGGGGATGCATTTGTCGTTCTCATCGGCTTTTCATCCTCAGACCAATGGTCAGACGGAACGAATGAACCAGAGCTTGGAGACATATCTCCGGTGTTTTGTGTCAGAGAACCAGGAGGACTGGGCTTCTTTCTTACCTCTGGCAGAGTTTGCTCTTAATAATAGGCGGAGCGAGTCCACTGGTAAGTCCCCGTTTTTTGGGGCATATGGTTTTCACCCCCAGTTTTGTACTTTCAGTAGGGGGGGCTCTTCGGGGGTTCCTGAGGAGGAACGATTTTCCTCATCACTCGCTTCAGTATGGAGAGGGGTACTGAAGAATCTGAATACTATGGGGAACCGATACAAACGTATGGCTGATAGGAGGAGAGTGTCTGGTCCGGACCTAAGTGTGAACGATCGGGTATGGTTGTCTACCAGGAATATAAAACTTAAGGTTCCCTCCTGGAAACTGGGTCCCAGGTTCATCGGGCCGTACAGAATCAGTTCTATAATTAATCCGGTGGCATTCCGTCTTGACCTCCCCCCTACGTTTAAAATTCACAACGTGTTCCACAGATCGTTGCTTAAGAGGTATGTGGCGCCGGTGGTACCGTCACCTTTACCTCCGCCTCCAGTGGTGGTCAATGGTAACTTGGAGTTCCAGGTATCGAGGGTCATCGATTCACGCTTTAATCGCCGGTCCCTTCAGTACCTGGTTCATTGGAAAGGGTATGGTCCTGAGGAGAGGATGTGGGTTCCTGCGTTGGATATTAACGCAGACCGATTAGTTCGGGCCTTCCACACGACTCACCCGGATAAACCTGGCCCTGAGGGTCCGGAGGCCCCTCGTAGAAGGGGGGGTACTGTCACGGGTGTGTTGCCACGAAGATCGTCACGATTACACAGCCTGACTTCTCGCAGCTGACTTTTTGGTGCTTTGTGTTTTTCGGCAGTGAGGGAGTTAATTCTCTCTCTCTCTGTGCTAGACGAGGTCCAGCCTCGCCCAGCTGCAATCAATGCTGCTGTAGTGAGACTCCTTCAAATGCCTGCTGGTCTGTTAGGGAAGTGTTGGTGAAAGCATTTCATGCAGACTAACAGAGCGGATCGTGGTATTTGGAGTTTCAGAGATAAGTGTATTCGGAGAGTTTTTTCCCTTCCTCACTTTATCATTTATCTCCTTTCCCGTTGGTGTTCCCTCTGTTGTAGTTGTGTAGTTTTTGTATGCAAGGTGGTTTTGGTTTTTCCCTTGTACTGTCTCGTTCGTCTAAGTACTGTGTGTGGGCATATTATTACTTGTCCCCTTTTGTTGTGATCGGGGTCCTTCTCAGGACTAGATTACTTAGGTGCAGGGATCCTCAGGAGGTAGGGGTTACGCTGGCGGCCTGGACCTCTGTACCTTTAACAGTACCTCCAGGTTGAGGGATTAGTCAGGGCCCCAGCTTAGGGTCAGCTTAGGCCCCCTACCTCCAGTATACAGAGACAGCGTGACAATAATGACCATCATTACGTTTGGAGAAAAAAGGGAGAAGCTTGAAAGTCTAAGAACACCATCCCAACTGTGAAACACGGGGGTGGAAACATCATGTTGTGGGATTGTTTTGCTGCAAGAGGGACTGTTGCACTTCACAAAATAGATGGCATCATGAGAAAAGAAGATTATGTGACAATACTGAAGCAACATCTCAAAACATCAGCCAGGAAGTTAAAGCTTGGGCAGAAATGTGTCTTCCAAATGTACAATGACCCGAAGCAAACAGCCAAAATGGTAACAAAGTGGCTTAAGGATAATAAAGTCACTGTTTTGCAGTGGCCATCACAAAGCCCTGATCTCAATCCTATTGAAAATTTATGGGCAAAGTTGAAAAGGCAGGTGCTAGCTAGGCGACCTACAAACCTGGATCAGTTACACCAGTTTTGTCAGGAGGAATGGGCCCAAATTCCGACCAACTATTGTGAGAAGCTTGTGGTAGGATATCCCAAATGTTTGACCCAAGTCATTCATTTAAGGGAAATGGTACCAAATACTAATGAAATATATGGAAACTTTTAACTTTGCAGTAAGTAATAAAAATGCCTTTAAACATTCTCTGTCTCTCATTATTCTGGCATTTGGCAAATATTAAAAATTATGGTAATCCTAATTGACCTAAAAAAGAAAAGGTTTATTCTGATTTCATGTTAGATATTGAGAAAAACATATGACGCGCCCCCTGGGCCGTGGGGTACTCGGTGGCGGGCCGGTCGGTGCAGGGGATGTCACAGTGGCAGTGACCCGGTCCGTGACCAAGGGCGGTCAATAAAAGGGGATTATAGTTTTTATAGTTTAATGTTCGTGACGCCACCTGTGGTATGCGGCTATATGGAGCCGCCGCTGTGGGGCAGATCCTCTGGAGCTGATGGTGACGCAGCAGAGTTGGTTCAGCTCTCCACAGGCAGAGCTTAGCTCCAGGGCAGGAAGTGGTGATGTTATAGATGTTGCTGTGCAGTATAGTGCAGGTGATGGCGCAGATAATGACCAGTCCACAACTTAATGGCAGCTTCCTCTTAGCTTAACTTGGGGTTATTAGGCAGACTGGGGCACGTGTACTAGCTCGTAGTAGAGGTCCGGGCCGCCTGGAAGCAAGTTGGGAATCCACCTCGCCAGGTGAAGTTGTAGGCCTTCCCTTTTGCGCTACCTCTTTGGCCCTGATGCTTGTAGCTATGCTGCGGCCCTCGTCCCTGAGTAAAACGTCTTTGCGCTCACCCGTATGGCAGGCAGCTCGGGCCTTCCTGGAGTGTCGCTCCCACGTGGTGGTGCTGGGCCCTATGTGCTGCGGAGCCTCCGGGCGTCTGATGGGGCCAGGAAACCTGCAGTCTTCTGCCCTCCAGTTTTTGCTGCTGGGGCTTCAGTGCCCCACAACCTCAGACTCCGGTGTCCGGTTCTTCTACGCTCCTTTCTGGGGCGAGCTGCCGTGCAGCTCCACTCCCCAGGTCTTTCCTCTTCGCTCTCCTGTATTCAACTCCTTTCACTAACTCTAACCCCGCCTCCGGATTCCAGTTGCTAAGGGGAGGAGCTCCCCTTGCTGGTCTGGAGCCAGGAAAGTGTTGCATGCTAGTATACCTGACTAGGGGACCCCTGCTTGCTTCCAGGCATGGCATCACCCCTTGTGAGGGAGGCAATGCCACAGTGGAAACCGGACTCCTGGGGTGCCACACATACACTGTATAAAAAGACACATATGCATGTAAACTTCTGGTTTCAACTGTATATAATATACACACACAGTATATGTTCAATCATCACCCCTTTTCTGGAACATAAATATAATCTAATAAGTATAATCTAAAAAAAATTTAAAAAAATTGCAAATTTGATATCATCATGCGCATAACATATAAAATATATAACATTTTAAAATCTCTAAAATAAAAATTGGCAGAATTGCTGTTTTTTGGTCACTTTGCCTCCCTAAAAAAGTGGAATAAACAAAGATCAGAAAGTTGTTTGGACCCCAAAATGGTAATGATAAAAACTAACATTTGTATGAATCAAAATATAAAAAAAATTTATCGCTCTTGAAGGCGAGGAGGAAAAATAGAAAGGAAAGAGGAGCCCTCTGTGACTCGATCACCCAAAGGCCTACACCTGGAGCCGGCCCTGATTATGTGTGAGGAGACACAGCTTCCTGAGATCACAAAGGATCCCTTTTTAGTACACCCTCAGCATAACCCAGATAATCATTGACCGCCTACACTCAAAGGACCCTGATATCTGATTAGGTTTGCCGGCAATATTGAGGCTATTGCAGTCTGATCTATATTGTCTAAAAATCAGCAAATTATAATCCCAGGTCCACTCTGGTAAAAAACTGATTGATACACCATATTTTCCTAGCATTGGCCTGGTCACTGTATTATCCTCCCCCCCAGCTAGGCCTTAACTCTGTTGCCCATAGCAACCAATCAGAAAGCAGCTTTCATTTTATTAAAGCTGATTAAGAAATGAAAGCTGAGCTCTAATTGGTCGCTATGAGCGACCAAGTCAGTTCTCCTTTTAGACAGTTTTGATAACTAGGCCGAGTGTATAAGTTATGTCTGAAGTGTCCAAGTTAGTATAACAGAAGGGCAACATGGCACTCACCTCATTGTAAAAGGGGGCATTTGTTCCTTCTTTGACAGTGGTTTGTTTCTTTTCATCCCCGATCTCAATGATCACCACAGGGTCAATGTTTTCTCCAATCAGTTGCCGGGCTTCTGTTATGGTTATGGCAATCTACAGGGGGTACACGGCCACACAATTATGTACCAATTAGCCCATGTAGGCCCATCTCTGTAACTGGTGTCCTGAATTTAGGATTTCCTGGGGGAACTTACCTGATAGGTTTGAATTCTCGTTTCTCCGTCGTGAATCTTGGATTCTAGCTTGGCTCTAAGGAATTAACCAGATAGCAATCATTATAGAAACATTATACATGTATATATATATATACATATTTACATAAAAATATACAGTACTGTGCTAAAGTTTTAGGCAGGAGAAGAAAAAATGCTGCAAAGTAAGAAGCTTTCCAAAATAAAAGTGTTAATAGTTTATCTGTATCAATTAACAAAACACATTAGTCATTAACTGAAACAGAAACAGCTGTTTCGACATTTAAAACTGGGTAAGGATCAGTCAAACTCTTCCACAATGGTGAGGTTGTTGTAGACCGTTTCATGTCACAGGTCATACACCATGGCTAGTCTGCACACAGAAACAAGACACAAGGTAGTTATACTGCATCAGTCAGGTCTTTCTCAGTGAAAAATTTCAAAGTATACTGAGGTGTCAAGCTCAGAAGCGCAACAAATTAGCAATGTTGAGGACTATAGACACAGTGGTCACCCAATGAGTGCTTTTCAAGTCTAAGGGCTCCGATTCTTTATTCTTTTACACCTTTTTTTGTAAAAAAAAAAAAATTCTATTTGATGCAATTTTATATTTGTGCCAAGTTCCTTATTGCATTTGTGCCATTTACACACAAGTCTTTTTTAGTCCTCGCCATCTTTTGGGGTTTTCTCAACAAATGTGGGTGTGATTTTCATTTTTTTTCTAGCTAATTCATTGTTTGTGACTTTTTTAATTATCAGAAAATGTTTGCACAATGGAACTTCAGTACCCTAGTGGAATAAGAAATCTGTACCTCTTTGTTGCCCAGTTGAAGATTAACATGCAACATTTTAACGCTTACGGAAAGGATCATGCAACATTTTACTCTAAAGAGGTGCAAAATGGTGTATCTTATTATTTGCGCCAAATTCATTAAAAAAATTGTGCATCATTTTGATGAATTTGGCACTAAGTCTATCAGCGAAAAACAGAGAGACAAAGCAGAGAAACAACTTACAAAGATTCAATTGATAAATCGGGGGAGTGTAGAATTAAAACAATTTTGGACTTAAAGGGTTGGTTCCAAAAAACAAGTTATACCCTATCCATAGGATAAGATAAAACTTGTTGTCGCTGGGGTTTAGACTAATGTGGCCCTCAGCATTTCCAAGAACAGGGCTCAGGAATCTCATCCTGAATGAAGCGAAGGTTCGCATGGGGCGGCCAGCTGAAACAGAGTACAGAATTCAGCTTTCTCCAACAGTCCCATAGACAATGAAGGAGGTAGAGATCGTTCACTTGGATCTCCACTCCATTGGGGCCAGTGTTCTGGAGCCCCATTCTTTTGATTACTGCGAGTCTCAGCCATCAGACCCCAGTGATCAACAAGTTATCCCCTATCCAATGGATAAGGCATATCTTTTTGTTGGGGGTGGGGGGGTGGGGTGGAGTAGAGGTATGAAGGGATAACCCTTTTGAGGAATCCCACAAGAAATTGTTGGTTTTTCATCACTTTTTACTTTTACAATATATGTGTTCTTATGTTTTGTGGTTCTACTTTCTTTGCTACATTGGAGTATATACTGTACAAAATGGGGTTTCAATTTGATTTTTAGAGCATATGTGCAAAACAATGATGCTTGGGAAAATCATACATACCTTTTCCTTTGCATGGCGGAAGACAGAGAAGTACTGGAGAGTGAGAGGTCAGTGAGTAGACTCTCATTGCTGCCGCCCAGACTGCTCCCAGGAACGTCGCCATGTGTGCTGTCTGTATCATCAAGTCTACCTGATCACATGGAAAAACACACAATAAAACATGTTAATATAAGATATAGTAAAAAAAAATTAAAAAACCTGGGCAGAGACGGACTCCAATAAAGTCAGTGGGGTCAATCAGCATAGAGTTTGTTTTGGTAAAATAGAGACGTTTAGGTACTGCCCTAGGTTCCACCAAAACTGGACAGCATTGCACACTTTTGGGTGGAGTTTACTTTACCACTTTTGCCCATAGATTATAAATTCCTGAGCGGTCCACATTTTACTCTGCACTGATGTTTTAAAATGTCATTGCAGAGTATAGCAGCTGCACAAGATCGTGCAGCTTTGAGATCAGGCATACGGCTGTCAGACACATGCGAGCTCCATATTGAAAAGGCAGAGACGGTTTAAAGATGCAAAAATTATTTGAATATGAGAACAATCTTTACAGCTCTTTAAACTGTATGTATGAAAAAACTCATTCAGGAATAGGGGTAAATGGCCACGTCTTGAACTGGTTAAACCATTTCAGAATGGAAGACTTTTTAATTTTACAGGACTGTTTCTAAAAATTTCGGATGATCTCATTGTTATTTTGGACTATAACTCTGTCATAGCCATGGCTCCATTATGGAAGCCAGTAAGTTATTGGGAACAGGTGCATTTTTGGGGGTTCTGATCACCAATTGTACAGTGAACTACACAGTCCCATTTACTTGAATGGATCTGTGTTGCAGTTTTCTGCAAAGTTTGTATCTGGATCTGACATACTGCAGGGAAATGTGCCACCATTTTGACATATTCCCGATCAACGGTGACCTCAGAAGTTGCCTTCCTTCAACACAAATTAAAAATTAATCATATCTTTGAACACTTTTTTTCTACACTTCTTGCAAAATATTTTTGTGGTTTTGTAACTTGTGACAGTAGGAACCAGGATCACAGTCTGTTACCATAAATTACAGCATTATCTGAGAACAGCAATGTGAGAAGCTGAGAAGAAAGGACTCCAGCATTGACTGTCATGAGGTTCAGCTACCAGAGGATTGCCAATCCCAGACCTTACAGAAGGAGTGTATGTACATGTATGAGGTATTCGAGAGGGTGAGCCGTGAAAGCTTATACCTGTACTAACACATAGAAACAAACTGTGTTGTTGCTATTCTCTGTTCCTCTCTTTTTGTGTTGTAGTCTTTTGGGCTTTTTAAGTGGTCTTCATGTAGATGGCCACAAAGAAGAGTTGAAGATTACGCCCACTTGGCTAACAACACTAGATTTACATACAGGGAAGAGGAGGCCATATCTCAGGAATGGAGAGGCGGCGCAGGAAGAAGAGAAAAACATACCGGATTCAGGAGAACAGCGGCATTTACACCAGGTAACAAAATTACATATTTATGGCAAATGACATGTTGTTTTTACAATAAAAGATGGGGCTGATTTTCAGTAGGAGGCACAGTCACAAGTTAAGTGAACAAAGAACTCCTAGTGTGCTATCCCTCTGTAATTATTACTGTCACAGTATGCAGGGTTTAGAGTATGACTTGACCAACCACTTGGTGGCGCTATAAACTGATCATTTTTTGTACTGTGCATTTTCACAGACAATACTATGTAACTGAGAAGGAATGAATGGGAGGATTATAGGGAAACTCCTGTGTTATTACATTTAATCTCCTGTGAAATTCTCAGCAGTGATTGAATTTCTCTGGAGGAAATAAAACGGAGGCACAATCTTGATCTGGGTCTATTGTGAGTTTTTCTGTGTTTGATTACTAGGCCTTACCTAGTGCGCCCTTGTTTGCAAATGTCAATCCTTTGTCACTCTTCTTTTTTTTCTTCAAGTGCAGCCCAGAGAACAGACCCTTCCTGCAGAGAGAGGGAGGGAGAGACGTATGAAAGGCAATGATGATGTTGTATTGTGCAGTTTGCATTATTAACCCTTTCTTTTACATTTTAAACTTTCTTTTAGCTCGGAGCAACTTTGAATTATAAAGTAGAAAAACAGTCTAACTAATAAAATAATAGTAATCTCCTATTATATCCATTCTGTAAATATATCCCTTATCACTTACAGTGGCATGTAAATGTTTGGGCACCCCTGGTAAAAAAAATACTGTTATTGTGAACAGTTAAGCAAGTTGAAGATGAAATGACCTCTAAAAGGCCTAAAGTTAAAGATGACACATTTCCTTTATATTTTTTGGCAAAAATATATCTATTTTGTTATTTTTTACATTTTAAAAATTACAAAAAGGAAAGTGGACTGATGCAAAAGTTTGAGCACCCTTGGAGATTTGTGTTCTCAGATAACTTTGACCAAGGTTTCAGACTTTAATTAGTCTGTTAGGATTATGGCTCATTCATTATCATCGTTAGGAAAGGCCGGTGATGCAAATTTCCCAGCTTTATAAAAACCCAGCCTCTTCTAACCTTGTGCCAAAAAACTGCAGCTTTGGGTGCTGCTAAGCAGTTGCCCAGTACTCTGAAAATGAAAATCGTGGAGGCCCACAAAGCAGGAGAAGGCTATAAGACGATAGCTAAGCATTTTAAGTTGCCCTTTCCTCACTTCAAAATGTAATTAAGAAATGGTAGTTAACAGGAGCAGTGGAGGTCAAGATTAGGTCTGGAAGACCAAGCAAAATTTCAGTGAGAGCTGCTTGTAGGATTGCTAAAGAGGCAATTAAGATCCCCCTCTTGACTGCAAAAGATCTTCAGAAAGATTTAGCAGACTCTGGAATTGTGGTACATTGCTCTACTGTTCAGAGACACCTGCACAAATATGGCCTTCATGGAAGAGACATCAGAAGAAAACGTCTCCTGCGTCCTCACCATAAATTCAGCATTAGAACTATGCAAAAGAACATCTAAACAAGCCAGATGCATTTTAGAAACAAGTCCTGTGGACCAATGAGGTTAAAATAGAACTCTTTGGCCACAATGATCAAAAGGTATATGTGGAGAAAAAAAGCACAGAATTTTAGGAAAAGAACATCTTAGTAACCATTAAGCACAGGGGTGGATCAATCATGCTTTGGGGTTGTGTTGCAGCCAATGGCACGGGGAACATTTCACGGGTAGAGCAAAGAATGGATTCGATGCCATTTTAACAAATTCTGGATGCAAACATAACACCATCTGTAATAAAGCTGCAGTTGAAAAGAGGATGGCTTCAACAAATGGATAATGATCTTAACACACATCAAAATCCACAATAGACGACCTCAAAAGGAGCAAGCTGAAGGTTTTACAATTGCCCTCACAGTCCCCTGATCTGAACATCATTGAAAATCTGTGGCTAGACCTCAAAATAGCAGAGAATGCAAGATGACCAAGAATCTCACAGAACTGGAAGAATTTTCCAAGGCAGAATGGATGAAAATCCCTCAAAGAAGAATTGAAAGACTCTTGGCTGGCTACAAAAAGCATTTACAAGCTGTGGTATTTTCAAAAGGGGATGCTACTAGGTACTAACCATGCAGGATGCCCAAACTTTTGCATGTGCCCATTTTCCTTTTTATAATTTTTAAAATGGAAAAGATAAAAATATATAATTTTTATTTGCCTAAAATACAAAGGAAATGTGTCATCTTTAACTTTAGGCCTTTTAGAGATAATTTCTTTGTTAAGTTGCTTAACTGTTTACAATAACAGTAATTTTGACCAGGGGTGCCCAAACTTTTACATGCCACTGTATATAGCACCATCATATGCGGCAACGATGTACAGAGATTGTCACCGTTCCCATATTTCACACACACAAGGGCCAATTTTACAGGAAACTCATCAGTATATGATGGAGAGATGGCCATGATAGCTACCAATCTAACTATCATTCAGCCAACAACCATCTAAGTTGTATGAAAAGCATAAAATGAGCCTGACATGTCCCCAAAAACGTTACTAACCTACAGATATAGGGTTAATCTGCTGGTTAATAGTGTTCCAATGTTGGAACATTCCAATGCTGTAAGCACTTTGATTGACAGCTGGTTCTCCAACGCTCTTGTGTGGTGAGCTGTCAATCAAAGAGCGGGGTACTGAGCGGTGACTGTATCCTCTCCGTTCACGCCTCTATGACTGAAAGCTGGCGACTCCTAGGAAGAAAAAAGTTAACTTCCTCCCAGTAACTGCGCTTTCTGTAAGGCGGCCAGACAGCATTGTAACGCTATTAGGGCTCGCGCACACAACTGATTTTCTCCATGGTTTTCACGGAGAGAACTCGTACCTGTGATATTCCATGAGACTGTAAACATGTCCGATTTTTTTCCACGGTCCGAGGAATAAATTGGAGGTGTCCGATTTTGGTCCAAAGTGGCAAGGCAAGTCTATGTGTCCGTGGAACGAATCAGACCGAACTCGGATGACACTTGCACTTGGATTTTCACGGACTATCAGGAAGGAGAAAGTGGAGAAACTTTTTTTTTTCTCTCCACATACAAGAAAAACTGATGACACTCTGATCAATTTCTGATCAGAATAATCAGTCCATTTTTCCCATTGTGGAAGGCGGTGTGCTGTTTGTCACGTAAACAAATTAGTTTCGGCAGAGCCTGTTGCCGCTTCACCAAGGCAGTGCTGCAGTGCTTCCAGCTTGCGACTGATATGGACGACATGCTCCGAGATGACAATTTGGAGATGAAGGCTGAGGAGGAGGTGGGTGCAGGAACTGGTGGAGGAAACCCTGATGGAACTAGGGCCCGCAATTCTCATACTAGAAGCATTATCTGCCATCCAACCCACCACCTGTTTGCACTGTTCTGGCTTCAAGAATGGTGTCCCACGCCCCCATGCAAACTGGGACAGGAAGTTAGGTCTCGTGGATGAGCGTGCTTGTTGTGCTCCCACCGTAGGCAATTTCACCTGACTCACAGCTTCGGGCTCTGCGTGCACCATCAGCAGCATGTCCACTTCCCCGCCCCTTACCGCACGCCTTGCACATTTAAAAGTAGTTATATTATATATGCCTGCAAAATTTCAATTATTAATAAGGAAAAGAAAAATATGCAGCCCTGAAAAGGACTTTTCTTTTAATGATGCAACAGCGGTATACAAGTACTGCAATAGAAATATTAAACACAGCCTATATGCCTCTAATCCAAAACTATACCTCCGCAACCAGCTATCACTACACTGAATGCAGGTAACAGCGGTTTTGCTAGAGAAAGGAAAGTATGCAGCCCTGAAAAGGATTTTTCTTTTAATGGTGCAGCAGCGCTATACAAGCACTGCAATAGCAATATTAAACACAACCTATATGCCTGCTCTAAAATAAACTCTCCCTCCTATAACAACTCTCCCTGAACTACTTCCAGAGGAGCATGTGCCGAGCATTGCATCACCGGGTCTTATATAAGACCCGATGGTGCAATGCGACCTGCCAATCACAGTAATTCCAGTAGCCAACATTGCTACAGCATAACCGTGTATGGCGGGCAATCCCTGGATGTTCATTTGCTGTCTAAGAGGTGCAAAACATGCAGGGAGAGGACTCGAGCATGGTGCTACTTGATCGAGTAACGAATGTACCCAAGCAGCCCACGCTCCCTTATCACCAGAGAGGACCGTTTTTTTAAGTCTGAAAATGAGTTTCCTTTACGTATTGGCAACCTATAGAATAGTTAATATTTTGCTTGCCTTCCAGCGCAGATACATTTCGCCTCTCGTCGTGCCAAGCACGTAAGCGATTCTGATAAGTCCTATGATCAATTACAGAAGCACCGCATTGTGTCTGCCCCTGGATGACCCGGCAGAGGCATTTGGAAGGATCTGTCAAAACATTTGGCCCCGGATAAGAACTAAGTATGGTTAATTGATTGTACTTGTACAGGCCAATCAACTGATGATACCATCTGTGCCTGGCTAGCACAGATGCCCATCTGTATCATTATTAAGGGCCGGCATATGCGTCTTATAGATACTCATTATTACTTATCTGCCTTAATGGATATTCAAGTGCAGAAAATGCAGCAAGAAAGGTTTATGTTAAGTAATGCATTAGTAAAAGGGCATCTACCCAGTAAATAGTATTCTTGGGTAACTCAGGTGTCCTAGATCCACAGAAGAGGTCCAAGTTCTCACGCTATACCAAGTGTTCCCATTATTCCCCAGCTGAGTATTAATAAAATAGTAATGTCCATAAGACATTACTAGTAAGGATGAGCGGACTCGTGGAAGTTCGGGTTCTGGTACCTGACCAGAACTTTAGTCCAAACCAGAACTGCACCTGAACTTGAACCTGAACCTGAACCCCATTGAAAACAATGGGAACCCGAACTTTGGAACTGGAAAATTTTCTCCCTCTCTCATCACATCTTTATTTTTTTTCTTTTTGATTATTAGGGCAGCCATATTGCTCTGAACATAAAAAAAATACTAAGTCAAAAAAGCACTCCATGCTGATAAGTACAAGTAGTGACTTGTGCCAGACAAAAGATTATCATTTCAATTGGTAATCCCATTATTTAACCCCTCAATGACCGCCAATACGCCTTGTTACTGACCTCAGGAATGATAAAATAGTGCCCCCCACCCCATTCAACAAGCAAAAATGCAGTAAGTGTCAGATGAGTTCTTAGCAAGCTTCCACTGGTATCGGCCACGATTGATATTAGCACCGATCGTGGCCATTTAACAGCTTAAATGCTGCGATCGATAGCGACAGCGGCATTTCAATGGTTAACAGAGGTAGGGGGTTCCCTACTTTAACCCAATTGCCACCCCACAAACACAGGTTATGGTCGCCTCTTACATGTCAAGGATGTTAGCAATATTTTGGTGGGAAAAAAATTTAATTTATTCCACTTTATGTTAATTTCTGCAAGGCATCTGAAGGGTTAACAAAGATCCCGACAGCAGTTTTGCATACTATGAGGGGTGCAGTTTTTAAGATGGTATCACTTTGGGGGATTTTACAATATATGGACCCTCAAAGTCACTTCAAAGTTGAATAAATCTATAATAAAATCAGTTTTGAAAAAAAACTTTTCACCCTTCACCCTTCTAAAATCCAAATAAAATAAAAAAAACACTTCACTTGCATTTTGAAAACTTTTCTTATTCATTTCAATGGAAAAGCCACTTGGCTGTTTACACAATGTGCTTTTTCTGAATTTGTTTTCAACAAGGGTTTGAAAACCTCACCATGGAAAAAAAACACTTCAGGAAAATAAAAAAGTCTCCCATGTAGCGGAAATGCAGCAATTTTTCCCACTGCGTTTTTGTTTTAGCAAAAAATTAACTGCATTTAAGGCTATGTTCACACATGTTGGGTTTTTCAGCATCACAAATCTGCAGCAAAACCTGATCTCTGGCAGGAAATCAGCTGCGTCAAAAAACGCAGGTTTTGTTGCGTTTTTCAGCTTTTTATTTCACTGTCCCTTTGTCTCTTTTTATGCATGTACATAAAGGTCTGTTAAAAAAAAGAACCCCATTCTATTTTGCCATCAAAATGATGCAAATTTTGGTGCGTTTTTAATGCGTTTTTTTCAGCGTTTTTTTCACCACCCATTACTTCCTATGGGTGAAAAAAAGCTGAAAAACGCTGAAAGAAGGGACATGCTCTATTTTCCAAAAACCCAACAAAGACACAAAATACGCAGCAAAAAAAAACATGTGTGAACAGAGAATTCTGGTTTCTCATAGACTTTGTAGGTACTGCAAAACACAGCTGAAAATTTGCATAAAAATCTGCAGCAAAAAATGCTGAAAAACACAACATGTGTGAACATAGCCTTACTGCCCAAGCAAAGTGCATGTAATTTCATGAAACTTGTGCCCCCTTTGCGTCGAGACGCTGTTGAACCGTGCTGGGTTGTTTTTGGGGGGGTGTTTTTGCTCCTGGAAAAAAAAACTAACGTAAAAAAGTTAGGCTATGTTCACATGTTTGTGTTTTTGTTGCTTTTTTTTATGCAAATTAAAGCTGCATTTTACAGTACCAGCAAAAGCTATGAGATTTCAGAAATCTCATGCACACACATTGCTTTTTTTTTCCTGACTGGATTGGAAAACGGCTGCGTTCTTAGAAACTGCAGCATGTCACTTCATTCAGTGTTTTTTCATACATAGAAAACAATGAGTAAGTGCAAAAATGCAGCAAAAACGCATGTATCAGATTTTGCTGCATTTTTGGTGCAGAAAACTCAGGAACAACAGACACTAAACTGTATCAGCCTGCACAAAAGACAAATGTACCTGAAAAAATGCAGCAAAAAAAACGCAGCAAAAATGCAGCAAAACCTGCTTTTTTTAAGCAATATCTTTACTGCCAATAGTAGCTTTTGCCTGCGGGAAAAAAACACACAGAAAAAACGCAACGTGTGAACATAGCCTTAATTATGTGTTTATTTAGTGCAAAATTAAAACTTTTCTGTACTAAAAAACTGCATTAAATAAAAAAAACTCTCCTTCAAATCTTCTCAAAAAACACATAAAGCAGAAAAAGCCTAAACAAATAGCAAAAATGCACCTGCAGAAAACATGCAGGAAAAAAATAATAATAAATTAATAAAAAACGCTACATGTGAACAAGCTAAAAAAAAGCAGCATTTCCTAAAGTGGATTCTGCCTCCCAAAAACTTCAATGTTGCCAAAACCTACAGAAGTGTGAAGGCAAAAAGTTAATTTAGAAAAAATTTTTTTACCAGTAAAAAAAAAAAATATCTTGATCTTCCATATCATGAAATGAATCAGATGAAATATTTGTAGCTAGTTAGAGAAAACGACATCCAACTTTAGATATTTACTATAAAGATAAAGCCGCCATATTGTACACATAAATACATCATTTATATAAATCGTTGCCCCCACGGGGGTCACAGTGTAATTTCGTACAGACCCAATTATAGCAACAGGATATTTTTGGAGTGTGGAATTAAACCTGATAAAAAGGAGGAAAAGCATACAGAAGAACATACAAACCCAATGGAGATCATTGCTGCGGCTGGATTTGCACCCTGGTCCCCAGTATTCTATGGCAATAAACATTGAGCCACCATAGTCCCTTTTTTAACATTTATGTTTCTATATATTAGCAATAGGGACTGAATACATGGACATGGGTGTCTTGGCTATATAGGACTTACCTATGGGTATGTGGGCTGCTCTCTGCCGAGTCCATGGTAGATTAATAGGAAAGGTCCATTAATTTCAGAACTTTCCTTACTGCCTGGTCTCAGCAGGAGACTGTAGGTAGATCCTGTCAGATGTGGCTTATCAGGTACAGTATGCAAACACTGAAACCAGGTCCTAGCAGTGTAAACAGTCCCTTCCCTTGTGGTGATTTTCTGTACATCCCATAAAAAGGCGTACGACTTCTTGTTAATTGTAAAATAGAGTCTATTCCAAAGAAATACATATAGAATGTGACTACCATTCACTGAATAATCATGGTTCTGTAGGATGGAGCCATAGGCACTATCGTTGGTGCCACACCATATGGCTCTCCCAAAACACATCAGGCGGGATTATCGTGATAAAAGAGGGGGCTCCTTTAACAGTGGCGTAACTTGAAGCTTGTGAGACCCAGTGCAAAATCTCAACAGGGTCTTCAACTATCATAGGTTTTTAGGCCAATGGGACCTTTTGGACCCCACTGGGTTCCAGGAACCAGTGCCATACTGAAAGATGTGGCTATCAGGTAACGTCCCCCACGTTCTTTCTTTCTTGCATTGATCTTAGAGGAAACTGTGACTGTAATGAGGGCACTGTGGCTGACATTATCGAGCACTGAGGCGGGCACTGTAATGGATGCCCTATGGGTGGCACAGTTGTGAGGACACTGTGTCTGGCATTTTTATGTAGGATTTAAAGGGTTATTCCCAAGATGAAATCATAGAATGATAGAATGTTATATTTTAAGGGGACCTCCAGGGTCCTCATGTCCAACCCCCTGCTCAACGCAGAATTCACTAAACCATCTCAGACTGATGTCTGTCCAGCCTCTGATTGAAGACTTCCATTGAAGGAGAACTCACCACCTCTCGTAGCCGCCTCTTCCACTCATTGATCTCCCTCACTGTCAAAAATGTTTTTCTAATATCTAATCTGTATCTTCTCCCTTTCAGTTTCATCCCATTGCTTCTCGTGTTTCCATGTACAAATGAGAATAAGGATGATCCCTCTACACTGTGACATCCCTTGAGATATTTGCAGACAGCTATTAAGTCTCCTCTCAGACTTCTCTTTTGTAAGCTAAACATTCCCAGATCCTCTAACCATTCCTTGTAGGACATACTCACCATCCTTCTCTGAACTTGCTACAGTTTTTCAATAGTCATTTATCCCCTATTAAAGTGTCCTAAATAGAGTGCCCCCATAGTAATAGTCATAGTATTTCCATAGCATGGAAACCCAAAGTGCTTCCATAACAGTGCTGGGTTTAAAGGATTATTCCTAATATAGTACGTTTTTCCCAATCCTCATGGTAGGGAATAACTAATGATCACTGGGGGTCTAACGATACCAAGAGAGGGGCTCTGGAACCCAGGAACCGGACTCTGCAGAGCCCCATCTTGCGTGGATCAGAGGTGGGCAAGGTCGACCTCTACTCTATTCATAGTCAGTTGGACTAAAGCAAAATACTGCTTTCTCCAACAGTTTCACAGAGCAAAGTCTGAGCATGTGACCCTCTGACGGGGCAATGCAGAGCCTGGCTACCGTGTTCTAGAGACCCATTTTTGGGATCAATGGAGGTCCCAGCAGTAAGAACCTCAAAAACTAGTAAGTTAACTCCTCTCTTAAGGGAATAACCCTTAAAGACTGACACTGTTACGAGTGTACTATGATTAAAACTATGAGGGAACTGTGACTATAATGGAGACATGTAGGGGACATTGGGCACTGAGGAAGGCACGATTATGGATGCATTGTTATGGGGTCTCTGTGTCTAAAATTGTTATGGGGCATTGAGGCTGATATTGTTATGGGAGAACTATGGCTGGCACAATCATGTTATTGGACATCGTGGCTGTAACTATATGGGGACATTGTGACATTGTTATGGGGCATTGAGGCCAGTATTGTTATAGCAGCACTATGGCTGGCACAATCATGTTATTGGACACTCTGTCTGTAACTATATGGGGACACTGAAGTTGTCATGGGGCGTTGAGGCCAATATTTTTAGAGGAGCACTATGGCTGGCACAATCATGTTATTGGGCATCGTGACTGTAACTATATAGGGACACTGTGATGTTGTTATGGGGCGTTGAGGTTGATACTGTTATGGGAGCATTATTGCTGGTACAATCATGTTATTGGGCATCGTGACTGTAACTATATGGGGACACTGTGACGTTGTTATGGGGCGTTGAGGTTCATACTGTTATGGGAGCATTATTGCTGGTACAATCATGTTATTGGGCACAGTGACTGTAACTATATGGGACACTGATGCTGTTATGGGGTGTTGAGGCTGATATTGTTATGGGAGAACTATGGTTGTCACAATCATGTTATTGGGCTCTCTGACTAACTTTATGGGGATACAGACGTTGTTATGGGGCACTGAGGATGATACTGTTATGGGAGCACTATGGCTGGCACAATCATATTATTGGGCACTGACTGTAACTATATGGGGACACTGTGATGTTGTTATGGGGAGTTGAGGATGATACTGTTAGGGTAGCACTATGGCAGGCACAATCATGTTATTGGGCACTATGGCTGTTATTATTATGTTATGGTGGCACAGTAACTGTTATGGGGACACTGTGACATTATTATGGGGTGTTGAGTCTGGCAGTGTTTTGGATGCATTTTGGCTATTACTGTGGCTGTCAGGGTAAGTAGATAATTATTGCAGACACTATAGGGGCACTTTTTGGGGACTTATCTTACTAAACTTGTCTTGGCATTGAAGAGAACTCCTTCTATTCCACTCACAGCATATGGAAATGTGGTAGGACTGAGAAATAAAGGATTTTATCTAAGAGGAAGAAAATGTAAAGCAATCATGTTCATGTACATCTGTAGTTGCAATGTATGGTGCCTAATAGAAGAGCTCGGTAATAGATGCCACCCTGTATAATTCTCCTATCAACTGGGGACATAAGGTCATAAAAAAGTAATTATGAGTGAGACAGTAGCTCTTAAAACCATCTCCGGGAAAGCACACTGTGGACCTTTAGGCTGTGTGCCCACGTAGCATTTTTCAAGCGTATATGCTGCGGAATTTCCGCAGCGTAAACGCTTGAAAAACACATGTATATCCGCACCCCATGTTCCCCAATGGGATTCCGCAAGTTCTATGCACATGCTGCGGATTTTTCCGCAGCGTTTATGCCACGTTCAAAAATCCGCAGCATGTCATTTAATTTTGCGTTTCCGCAAGCGGAATTGCCTTTGTCCAATGCATAAAAAACGCAAGGCAATTCCGCATGTGGAAAACGCGTGATAAACGCGCGAAAAATGCGCGATAAACGCGTGCGGAATTCCGCATGCGTTTTTCCGGGAGAGGACTTGCATTTATGCAGCAGAAATTTTCTGCTTCATAAATGCAACGTGGGCACATAGCCTTAGTAAGCTGATGGCTCGTATCGCTCTGGTAATGCGGAGTGTTTAGTGTTTGTGAAATGGGTGTTCTCACTCAATGCTGATAAATGAAGGTGGAGTGTCTTAATGTGAGAACCGTGCGGCTCCATCAAGTGGTTCTTGGCACAATGCTCAGTATACTGTGTGCACAGGAATGATGTTATAGAAGGAGGGAACTGGAGAAAGTGTAAAACAATATAAAGGGTAAAACAATATATACACTCGTCTATATTTATAAAGTCATTAAGGTTAATAAAGTTGGGAAAAAGGTGAAGATATTAATTTTTTTTTGTCATTCCATTTGTTTTTTAATAAGACAATCCTTCTCCATAAACACTATAGTTATTGGAATATACTCTGATTGGATCATCGATAACAATGGGTTTCTCCAGGGGTCCGTACTGGGCCCTCTTCTATTTACTATACATTGCTCAAAAAATTAAATACTTAAATCACACGTTGGATGTCAATGACAAGTTGAAAATCTTTACTGATACAAATTGTATAATTCCTTGAGAACAAAATGATGTATCAACGATCAGTGGAGACCCAAATCATTGACTAACTTCTAAATCAAAAGTAAATCAAAGTAAAAAAAAAAAAATGGAATCATAGGTTGATTCAATTTGTATGAATTTGATTTCAGGAACTCATAATGCGTATGACTTTGTGGCGCTATCTGCTGTGTTGGTTGTACAGATACATAAGGTCCGAAAGGTTCTCAATTGGATTCAGATCTTGTGAATGTGATGGCCAATCAATGACATCAAGGCCTTCATTATCGAAGAACTGTCTACATTCTCTGAGGCTGGGAACTGTCCTGCACCAGGAGGAACCTGGTTCACTGCTCCAGTGTAAGGTCTGACAAATGCTCTGAAAATGTAATTCCAGGACTTAAAAGTAGTCAGAGTGCCATTGGCTATTACGTGGAGGCTTGTGTGACCATCCAAGGGTATGCATCTCCAGACCAACACTGACCCATCACCAAACCGGTCATGCTGGCTTGTTGCAGTCAGTACAACATTTATCATGGAATATCCAGAGTCTTTCATATCTCTCACACGAGCTCAGTGTGATTCTGCTCTCATCAGTAAGCAGAACCAGGCACCAATGGCGGACCTGACAATTCTGGAGTTCACTGGTGAATGTCAATCAAGTTGCATGGTACTGGGCTGTGACCACAGGTCCCAATACAAGAATGTCAGGCCCTCATGTCACACTCATGCAGTCTGTTTTTGACAGTTTGGTCAGACACATCTACACGCTCTAGCCGTGCACCTCTTGTTCCTCCTCACACAAAGGAGCAGCATTGGTCCTGCTGCTCCATTTAGGCCTTTCTACAGATCTGTCCAGCTCTCCTTATGTGAAGAAGAATTTACTGCACACTCAGATATATGATGCAAAAAAATCCACACTGTATTTATTGTGATAAACAGTTCACAACAGACAGTGGTGTAGACAGAGTTCAATGGGCTCCTGTGCAAAATTTGGACCTGCATCCCCCCCCGCATTTTGGTCAGATGTATGCATCCTTGTAGCGTTTTAAATCCTATAAAGACATACGTGTTCACCCCCCATCATTGGTTCTCCAATCTTGTACTAATGTCCCTCATCCCGGGCTTTTTCCAGGTATATATGTTCCCAATTCTGCGACCCTTCCAAGTATATACATCCCTCATCCTGGTCTATATGTCCCCCATCCTGATACATATGTTACCCATCCTGGGCCCCTTCCTGGTACATATGTCCCCAATTCTGGGACCCTTCCTAATATAAATGTACCTCATCCTGGTATATATGCATGCCTTATTGGTATACAAGTCCCCCATTCTGATATATATGTCCCCCATCCTAGTATGTATATGTCCCTTATCCTGGGCCTCTTTCTGGTATATATGTCCCCCATACTCGTATATATATCCCCCATCTTGGTATATATGTTCCCCATCCTGGGCCCCTTCCTGGTATGTTGTCCATCCTGGTATATATGCCCCCCTTCTTGGTATACAGTCATGTGAAAAAGCCACACCACTATATATGTCCCTAATCCTGGACCCCTTTTGGTATATATGTCCTCTATTCTTATATATATTTCCCCCATCCTGGTATATATGTCCCCCATCCTGGGCCTCTTTTTGGCATATATGTTCCCCTTTCTGATCCTGCAAAAAAAAAAATCTTCTCTCCTTCCTCCGCTTTGACGTGCAGCGGCGTCTTCTGTAGCCGACGAAGAGACATGCAGCTGACATCATGCGTGCCTTCTATGGCAACACATGATGTCAATGCCATGCAATGCCAATGCCTGGCACGTCGCCATCAGCTGCCGGCCTCTGATTGCCCATCAGAGGGCATTGCACCACAGTGAGCCAGAGGATCACTCCACCGCAATACTCTTCAGTTGAATGTGCATCCTCGGACGCACATCCAGCTGAAGTAGAAGCTGTGGTCGGCAGGCCCACATGGGCCCGGTCGCGGTCACACCCTCTGCAACCGTGATTGTTACGCCGCTGAAAACAGATTCCAAACGAGGTAAGGCAAAAAATGGGAGTTGAAAAGAAGATGTTTCAACCCTCCTGGGCTTTTCTCAACAATATAAAGGATCTTATCAGTCACTGTACAGGAGGAGGAGGTGAGCTGTGATATTGACGCGCCCCCTGGGACGTGGGGTACCTGGTGCCGGGCCGGTAGATGCTGGGGGGATGTCACAGTGGCGGTGACCCGGTCCGTGACCCAGGGCGGTCAATAAAAGGAGTTATGGATAGGGGATTTATAGTGTTTTTGTAGAGTTTGTGACGCCACCTGTGGTATTCGGCTAAAGGGAGCCGCCGCTGCGGAGCAGTCCTCTGAAGCTGATGTTACTGCAGCAGGGATGGTGTGGCTCTCCACAGGAAGAGCTAGCTCCAGGACAGTGTAGAGCTTGTTGGTTGTGCTGGGCGTTGTAGTGCAGGGGTTGATGGCGCAGCAATAATCAGTCCACAACTTAATGGCAGTTTACTCTTGTCTTTACTGGTGGTGATTAGACAAGCTGGGACTAGGGTACTGGCTAGAAGTGGAAGTCCGGGCAGCCTGTAAGCAAGTAAAGAATCCTCCTTGCCAGGTGAAGTTGGAGGCCTTCCCTTTCCACTAATCTCCTTGGCCCTGCTGCTTGTAGCTGTGCTGTGGCCCTCGTCCCTGAGTGCAACGTTTCTGTGCTCACCCGTATGGCAGGCAGCTCGGGCCTTGCTGGAGTGTCGCTCCCACAAGGCGGTGCTGGGCCCTCTGTGCTGCTGAGCCTCCGGGCGTCTGATGGGGCCAGGAAACCTGCAGTCTCCTGCCCTCCGGTTTCTGCTGCTGGGCCTTCGGTGCCCCACAGCCTCGGACTCCGGTGTCCGGTTCTTCTGTGTCTCTCTGGGGTGAGCTGCCGCGCAGCTCCAGTCCCCAGCTCCTCTCTCCTCAACATCCTCTCTTCAACTCCTCACTCTAAGACTAACTAACCCCGCCCCCAGATCCCAGTTGCCAAGGGGAGTGGCTCCCCTTGCTGGTCTGGAGCCGGGAAAGTGTTGCATGTTTAGTATACCTGACTAGGGGACCTCTGCTTGCTTCCAGGCATGGCATTACCTCTTTTGAGGGAGGCAATGTCACTGTGGCAACCGGACCCTTGGGGAGCCACAACATCACTTTTTGTGAATGGTGGATCCTGTGTTATCTACTGTATATAGAGGTGTTATCATTCAGTGTACACAAGGGGGATGAGGTGAGCTGTGACATTTATTGTGAATGGTGGATACTATGTTATCCATTGTAGAGGATGTTATCAATCATTGTACTTGAGGGGTAGGTGAGCCGTGACATCAATTATTATGAATGGAGGATCTTGTGTTATTTACCATATACAGTATAGAAGTGTTATTAGTCATTGTTCAGAAGGGGGGGAGGTGAGCTGTGACATCACCTATTGTGAATAGAGGGTACCATATTATCTACTATATATATGGAGGTGTAACCCTTCATTATAATCCTGTCTGTGATGATAGTGAGACTGTTGATAAGTCTATTATAAAGTCTAGTGGTGAATGAAAAAGCAAGAATTATGATTTTTCTTCTTTATGTAGATAGTGGTAATGATAAACTGAAAACAAAAATTTAATTTTTAAAAATAAAATTAACATGAAATCCGGATTTAAACAATTGGTTGTTTTCTGATGACTCAAACTGAACTCAAAAGTGTTGTGCCTCTATTTGAGAACATGGACCATTCTTGTTTGTGCCAATCCCTGCGACATTCTAGAAGGTAATATTCCCCCATTTTACATTCCGGCTATTTTCTTTCCTGGCTGCCATCAATGACTCCCAATACATCAGAGTCATTTGTGCCCACAGCCGCAGCATGTAGTGTCACTAGGTGCGGAGCCTGCAGGACACGGTGCCGAGATAAAGTCTCTGTAGCCTCAGTGACCTAAAAGACATATTAATTCTTTCCATGGGAAGTTATAGAGTGCGAGGACACAACATGTGTGTGTGCATTGTGACACATTCTGATTACATTCGCATGGGATAAGAAATGGGTGTCCCGTGTAATAGGGAGTATTTATACACGTCAATTATAATGGATCTACAAACACACATCACTATATTATGATCTCGCTCCCCGTCCGGCCCTAGCTTGGTGGTAGTGATGTGATCCTGCCAAGTAGAATATGACTCAGCTCATGGAAATGAAGAGCTACACATGGCTGTTATCTTCTGAAACAGCGCCACACCTGTCCACAGGTTGTGTGAGGTATTGCAGCTCAGCCCCATTCACTTTGATAGACACAAACTATGGACATTCCGAATTCTGCACAACCTTTGTAATTCCGTACTGGGTTCCAAAATACGGCACCATAGCCAGGGTCTATACTGTACCTCCTAGTGACCCCTATTTTACACAGTCTGTGAATACCTATGAGAAAGGATTATACTCTGCTCCATCACATGCCACTGTATGGAAGCATTCTTCCCTAAGATAATTGATTCAGTGGAGGCATAGTATGGTGGCATATAGAGCGCCCATAGGTCAGTAATACTACATTTAAGCACATTTTTAGAATCTGTGGGAACCCGAGACCAATGTTAGATGATCTGTTATTCACTGAGTTGTATGAGATTTGAAAAACAAGATTGTTTTCTTCCAGAAAGAAGTTATAAAACATATCTCCGTCTGTGCATTGCCCTTTTCCTCCTGCGGAGGAGCTGCTGGGAAATTATGCAGTTGTTCCTAGTTTAGAGTGTCAGTGAATCTTTTATAGCCACAAGACCCTTTTCACAAAAAGTGATTATACAAAGCAAAGCATGCCTTTAACCCCTTGGAAACCCAATACCGATAGTGTGGGTGCTGGCTGTGTTATATAACTGCAGCAGAGAGCAACTAATACAATGCCAATTAAATGGCCTCCAACAACCATCAATGGGGAACCAATCAGCCCCAGACGCAACATAATTCTGCCATGGCAGCTGGGGATCTTCTGAAGGTCTCAGTGAAGACAAGTCTGTTGAAACCCATAATTTTACAATACACTGCAGCATTACAGTATAATGTATACGCGATCAAGTGATCTCAAGTTTCCTGAAGAAACTACAAATAATTTTGTTTTTTATAATTTTTATTAAAAAGGATTTTATTGTATTTTTTTTTTTATTTCAACTGAGTACCTTCCTCCTCCTCCCCTCCATCTTGTGCTGACCCACTGATTCTGGAACAGTTTTTCTTTTTCTTCTGTGACCCTCCGTTCCAAAGTTATGCTCCCAGTAATAATGAAGCAAATTTTCCCTTCAACCAACTGAACATAAACAATAGAACCTATCTGTGGGCGTGGCCATGTTTTGATTGGCCAGTATCACAGAAGAAAAAAGACAAACTCAGACAGAAAAGTTCTGCTGTAAACGCTCGGTTGGTTGAAGAAAAAAATTGTATCTTTATTACCCTGGGGCATAACTTTGGAGCGGAGGGGCGCAGAAGGAAAAAAAAAACTGTTCCAGAATCAGTGGAGCGGCAGCAATTGGAGGAGATGCTCAGTTTAAATAAAAAAATACAAGAAAATTTCCCCTTTAATAAATATATAAAAGAAAAAAAAATTAAAAATATTAATCAACTCTTTCCCCAATCGTATATTGCAAAGTGTAAAAAATAAAAAAATGCTCATATATTATATTTTGCCCAAACAAATAAAATATTTAAAAAAATCCCATATGATAAACACCATATCAAAACTGCATAGTTTTTGTACTTCTAAAAGATGCAATAAAAAGCAAACAGAACATATTATGTGCCCCAAAATGTGGATCAATAAATCTGCAGCTCGGCACATAAAAAACAAGCTCTCCATCAAAGGAAAAATAAAAGTTACCGATCTTAATCAGTCAATCGCAACACAAACCAATATTATTATTATTATTTTTTTTTTTTTTTTTAAATTTTACATTTTTTTTATCCACTGTGAGGCCGTGAGCGGGATCGTATACGAGGGACGTTGTATATCCCCCAGAATGTGTACAGAGACCTATTAAATCCATTGGAGTGCATTGCAGTCACAGACACAGCTTGTGGCTTGCGGCTGCAATGCAGGAATGAAGGTGAGCAATGACCTGGTCAGACTACATGGCTAAGGCAGATTAAGTAAAACCCGGCAGGGCCTTCATTTCTTGGAGGAGGTCACAGGAGGCAGTGGGGCGGCCTCCTCCCTCCAACCCGGGTTTTCCAGTGGCTCTTGCCACAAGTCCTTTAAAACCCCTGCACTAAGGATTAGTGTTGTTCTAGGTTGGAACCTGCTAGGAGCACAGCAGGAAAGCTCAGCAGGATTGAGTGTGGCTGAACCCCCGCCTGGGAAGGCTCTGCACCTGTCAGGCTCTGAGCGGCCTGGCGCGGCCGTTGCCCCCGGCAACCGTTGTTTATGGACTCATGTTAACCCGGCTGCAAACCGGAGGACTTTGTTTACCCGTGAGTTGCTGAATAAAAGCTGTTTATGTTGGACTTGCTTGGGTCACTGCCTCAGTTACTGCGCGGTGTGAACAGCGCCGCCTTACACCACTAAAATCAAAAGGAAAACCTTATCAGTTTGGCATCGCCATATACAACCCCTGGCAAAAATTATGGAATCACCGAGATCGGAGGATGTTCATTCAGTTGTTTAATGTCGTTGAAAAAAAGCAGATCACAGACATGGCACAAAACTAAAGTCATTTCAAATGGCAACTTTAGGCTTTTAAGAAACACTAAAAGAAATCAAGATTAAAAATGTGGTACTCAGTAATGGTAATTTTTTTCAGACCAAGCAGAGGGAAAAATTATGGAATCACTCAATTCTGAGGAAAAAATTATGGATTCACCCTGTAAATTTTCATTTCCAAAACTAACACCTGCATCAAATTAGATCTGCTTGTTAGTTTGCATCTATAAAGGAGTGATCACACCTTGGAGAGCTGTTGCACCAAGTGGACTGACATGAATCATGGCTCCAACAGGAGAGATGTCAATTGAAACAAAGGAGAGGATTATCAAACTCTTAAAAGAAGGTAAATCATCAAGCAATGTTGCGAAAGATGTTGGTTGTTCACAGTCAGCTGTGTCTAAAATCTGGACCAAATGCAAACAACATGGGAAGGTTGTTAAAGGCAAACATACTGGTAGACGAAGGAAGACGTCAAGGAAGACATCAAAGCGTCAAGACTAGAAACTTAAAGCAATATGTCTCCAAAACAGGAAATGCACAACAAAACAAATGAGGAACGAACGAGAGGAAACTGGAGTCAATGTCTGTGACCGAACTGTAAGAAACCGCCTAAAGGAAATGGGATTTACATACAAAAAAGCTAAACATAAGCCATCATTAACACCTAAACAGAAAAAAACAAGGTTACAATGGGCTAAGGAAAAGCAATCGTGGACTGTCGATGACTGGATGAAAGTCATATTCAGTGATGAATCGCGAATCTGCATTGGGCAAGGTGATTATGCTCGAACTTTTGTTTGGTGCCGTTCCAATAAGATTTATAAAGATGACTGCATGAAGAGAACATGCAAATTTCCACAGTCATTGATGATATGGGGCTGCATGTCAGGTAAAGGCACTGGGGAGATGGCTGTCATTACATCTTCAATAAATGCCCAAGTTTACATTGATATTTTGGACAGTTTTCTTATCCCATCAATTGAAAGGATGTTTGGGGATGATGACATCATTTTTCAAGATGATAATGCATCCTGCCATAGTGCAAAAACTGTGAAAACATTCCTTGAAAGAAGACACATAAGGTCAATGTCATGGTCTGCAAATAGTCCGGATCTCAATCCAGTTGAAAATCTTTGGTGGAAGTTGAAGAAAATGGTCCATGACAAGGCTCCAACCTGCAAAGCTGATCTGGTAACAGCAAGCAGAGAAAGTTGGAGCCAGATTGATGAAGAGTACTGTTTGTCACTCATTAAGTCCATGCCTCAGAGACTGCAAGCTGTTATTAAAGCCAGAGGTGGTGCAACAAAATACTAGTGATGTATTGGAGTGTTCTTTTGTGTGTTTGTTTTTCATGATCCCATATTTTTTTCCTCAGAATTGAGTGATTCCATACTTTTTTCCCTCTGCTTGGTCTGAAAAAAATTACCCTTACTGAGTACCACATTTTTAATATTGATTTCTTTTAGTGTTTCTTAAAGCCCTAAAGTTGCCATTTGAAATGACTTTCGTTTTGTGCCATGTCTGTGATCTGCTTTTTTTCAACAACATTAAACAACTGAATGAACATCCTCAGAGCCCGGTGATTCCATAATTTTTGCCAGGGGTTGTATACATTAACCTGGGAATTCATGTTACCAGGTCATTTTTATCACAATAGTGAACGCTGGGAAAACAAAATCCAAAAACAATTGTGGGATTTTTTTTCACCATTTTACAGCACTTGGATTTTTTTCCCTATTGCTGAGTATATTATATGATCTAAAAACTACAACTTATCCAACAAAACAGAAGCCCCGATATGGCTATGTTGATGGAAAAATAAGAAAGTTGTGGCTCTTGGAGGAAGAAGTGGAAAAAACGAAATAGCAAATATTAAAAATCACATTAAGGGGTTCATATCCTGACACACGTTAATTAAAGAATTTGGTAAAAAAAAACAATAAAAGAAAAGTTTATCACACAGTTGAATGCGGCATCTATCATCGAAATGAAATTTTAAGTTTCTGCGGTTGGGGGAGCGTTCCTGGAAACATCTCTCTTTCAACAGAAAAGTATTTTCCTTTATATTTATCATTAGACAGCACATTGATTTACGGTTTAATTTGCCCTTTTAATAGTTTACATGACAGATATGGAGCTTTTTTTGTGGTTTATTAGTTTTTATCGATTTCCCTTCTTGGTCTATAATTATACAGTTCTAAGCTACTATTGACGTTCTGTGTATCAATAAGAACTTATCTGTGTCCAGGAGAGAGGGTTACGGAGCAGACGCTTTATCCGTCTTTTGCTTTATGGCCGTTACATATGGAGAAATTAATATTCACAGTACTGCATGTAAAACACCAGTAAAATGTCCTTCAGCCAGGAGTCTCTGCAAATAGCCCCAGACTTACTTCTCCTATAAAAAGTGGCTGTCGGTGACCTGCTGAAATGTCTGAATAAGACATGAAAATCCCTTTAGTAACTACTTAATTTCTGCCATAAAACCAAAGACAAAAGCACAATACACAAAGGTAAACGGATAAATCGCAAAGTGCGTAAAAATAATGATAAATAATGAAGGGTATTTAGTTAACATAAATTTTGATCAAAATAATGTAAAAGCCATCCTGCCATGTCACGGCAACCTTTATGGGACAGTCCTAACTCTAATATTAAAACCTTACTGTGGCGCCCCTGGGGGTTCGGTCGCCACAGGGGTGCTGCACCTCACCCAGAGGTGTGGTGTCTCCCTTCTCTCAGGTAAGATGGGAGTGCTGCACGGAATCCCAAACACACCTGCATCCAACACTACACTACTCCAGGCCGGCTGGAGGGGCAAGACGCAATGTATGTTTCTGCTGAGCCCTGACCCTGGCTGGAGTGGGGGGAACCCAAAGGTAGGGTGAACCAGTAGTGGGTGTGGGTGGAGGAAGTAGTTAGAGGGAGCACTTTAGTAGGAGTATAAATTGGGAAGCCATCTTAGGGTGGCAGGTTCAGCAGTAGTGTGAGTTCTAGGGAGCTGTTCAGACGAACAGCTCGGGACTATTCGGAGGAACAGTCCGGGAGCAGAGTCTCATTAGGAGATCTGCTCCACAGTTAGGGCCAGGTCAGAAGGCCCCGGAGGGGAGCAGGGAGTAGCTAGCTCCGTTCTACAGAAAGGATCCCAGGGGGTACGGCGCATGCAGGACGGCACCCGTACGCCCCGCATCTGTCAGAAGACAGAGGGATCACTGCGGCATTCTAATCCTCCAGGAGGGTCAAGTAGGTCCCGGATCCGATGTACTGGAAGGACTTCAGAGCACCCGAGCGGGATTGAGAGTGGGCAGCGCAGAGCAGGAGGGAGAAGGACCAGAGTAAAGACGGTCAAAATAGGAACACCAGAAAGTGGGGATCTGCCAGGTACTCCCAAGCTGTCTGAGGAAGGACTGAACCTCTGCCCGGTGAACGTAGCGCGACGAGGGAGGCCTTTACCTGTAAAGTGCACCTGTGAAGTGTCTAAAGAACTGTGAGTAAAATCTTGGATGACTGCACTGCACTGCCTCTGTCCATTCTTCATCGGCACTATCGTTCCCCCTGCACTACAATGCCCAGCGCGACCCACTCTCTTCTACTACACTGCCCTGAGGCCTGCTCCACCTGTGGGGAGCTGTTCCATCACAAGCTGCCCTAACATCTGCCTCAAAGGACTGTTGCAGCGCTGGTGATCCTCACCAGACACCACAGGTGGCATCACGAACTTTCTCAAATCCCCCATATATTCATATTCCCCCTTTTGAGTGACCGCCCTGGGCCACGGGCTGGGCCAGCCACCGTGATATCCCCCGGCAACCGGAGGCCCGGCTACCGAGTACCCCACGGCTCTGGGGGCGCGTCATTACTATTTGTCAAGTGACATACATATGGATAAGGGCAGAGAGACTGAACCCTTAGTAGAAGAATGAACCTTCCAGCTCAAAAAAATAAGGTTCTTTCTATAAACAGTGCCAGTAAAAGTTTTCTTTTAATCAGTGCCATCCACAGTTCCTCTATATACAGTGCTAGTCACGGTTCCTCCATATACAGTGTCAAGCACTTTTCCTCCATGTTCAGTGCAAGTCACAGTTACTTCACACATAGTGCTAGTCACGGTACCTCCATACACAGTGCTAGTCACGGTTCCTCCATATACAGTGTCAGTTAAACTTCTAATCTGTATCAACCAGTATACTGACCATTTATAGCTCCAGCAAGGGTGCCAGACACAGAGCTCCTTTCCTTTCAGTAGGTGATATTGGATCGGGTTTGCTTTGCCAGTGGTTTTAGGAACAATAATGGCTTGTAACTAGTGATGAGCGAGCATGCTCGTAACTCGAGATTTACGAGCATGCTCGGGTGTTTTCAGAGTATCTTCAGCGTGCTCGGGTGTTATGTTTGAGTCACTCCGTGCGCATGATTTGCGACTGTTTGACAGCTTTAATACATGTGAGGAATGATTGTTTCTTAGGCATTCCTCACATGTATTAAAGCTGTCAAACAGTCGCAAATCATGAGCACGAAGTGACTGAAACATAACAGCCGAGCACGCTGAAGATACTCGGCGAGCACCCGAGGATGCTCGCCGAACGGGTTAACCGAACATACTCGCTCATCACTACTTGTGACTTTTTAAAACTTCTCTAAATTTTTGTGCAAGTGTACTTCATTGCCAGGGGGCATAGATGACTAACCTGGGAATGGTAGTATTCTTATATTAATATTTGTATTTATATTTATATTTTTTGTTATGCTATTGTGAATTTTTATTTTGTAAAGATCCTAATGGGTCAGAGACAGATATTTTACAGTACTGTTATGCCCATATAATTTTGTATTTTTCCCTATATTCTAACACATTTTTTTTTACATTTTTACAATTGATGTTTGAGTACTTTTTTATAACTTTTTTAATGCAGAATTTTGTGGTATAGAAACAGTATACAGTGGTAGCCAAAAGTATTGGCACCCCTGCAATTCTGTCAGATAATACTCCGTTTCTTCCTGAAAATGATTGCAATCACAAATTCTTTGGTATTATTCTCTTCATTTAATTTGCTTGCAAGGAAAAAACACAAAAGAGAATGAAGCAAAAATCAAATTATTGATCATTTCACACAAAACTCCAAAAATGGGCCAGACAAAAGTATTGGCACCCTCAGCCTAATACTTGGTTGCACAACCTTTAGCCAAAATAACTGCGAACAACCGCTTCCGGTAACCATCAATGAGTTTCTTACAATGCTCTGCTGGAATTGTAGACCATTCTTCTTTGGCAAACTGCTCCAGGTCCCTGATATTTGAAGGGTGCCTTCTCCAAACTGCCATTTTGAGATCTCTCCACAGGTGTTCTATGGGATTCAGGTCTGGACTCATTGCTGGCCACCTTAGAAGTCTCCAGTGCTTTCTCTCAAACCATTTTATAGTGCTTTTGGAAGTGTGTTTTGGGACATTGTCCTGCTGGAAGACCCATGACCTCTGAGGGAGACCCAGCTTTCTCACACTGGGCCCTACATTATGCTGCAAAATTTGTTGGTAGTCTTCAGACTTCATAATGCCATGCACACGGTCAAGCAGTCCAGTGCCAGAGGCAGCAAAGCAACCCCAAAACATCAGGGAACCTCCGCCATGTTTGACTGTAGAGACCGTGTTCTTTTCTTTGAATGCCTCTTTTTTTTTCCTGTACACTCTATGTTGATGCTTTTTCCCAAAAAGCTCTACTTTTGTCTCATCTGACCAGAGAACATTCTTCCAAAACGTTTTAGGCTTTCTCAGGTAAGTTTTGGCAAACTCCAGCCTGGCTTTTTTATGTCTCGGGGTAAGAAGTGGGGTCTTCCTGGGTATCCTACCATACAGTCCCTTTTCATTCAGATGCCGACGGATAGAACGGGTTGACACTGTTGTACCCTCGGACTGCAGGGCAGCTTGAACTTGTTTGGATGTTAGTCGAGGTTCTTTATCCACCATCCGCACAATCTTGCGTTGAAATCTCTCGTCAATTTTTCTTTTCCGTCCACATCTAGGGAGGTTAGCCACAGTGCCATGGGCTTTAAACTTCTTGATGACACTGCGCACGGAAGACACAGGAACATTCAGGTCTTTGGAGATGGACTTGTAGCCTTGAGATTGCTCATGCTTCCTCACAATTTGGTTTCTCAAGTCCTCAGACAGTTCTTTGGTCTTCTTTCTTTTCTCCATGCTCAATGTGGTACACACAAGGACACAGGACAGAGGTTGAGTCAACTTTAATCCATGTTAACTGGCTGCAAGTGTGATTTAGTTATTGCCAACACCTGTTAGGTGCCACAGGTAAGTTACAGGTGCTGTTAATTACACGAATTAGAGAAGCATCACATGATTTTTCAAACAGTGCCAATACTTTTGTCCACCCCCTTTTTTAGGTTTGGTGTGGAATTGTATCCAATTTGGCTTTAGGACAATTCTTTTTGTGTTTTTTCATTGAAGACAAATTAAATGAAGATAATAATATCAAAGAATTTGTGATTGCAATCATTTTCATTAAGAAACTGAGTATTATCTGACAGAATTGCAGGGGTGCCAATACTTTTTGCCACCACTGTATATATTGTTTTCAGGCGATGTGACCTAGAAAAAGCATTTATGAGGGTTTTTTTTTCAAAGTCGTTTAAAGGGGTTGTCCAGGACTTTACCATTGATGGCCTACTTTTAGGATAGGTCATCAATGTCTGATTGGTAGGGGTGCGACACCCCCGCTGATTAGTTGTTCCAGATGTCGGCTGCTGCAGGAACTGCTCCGTTAGAGAGCTGCACACCTCCGTTGATGGAATAGTGGCCACAGCCGGGTACTGCACATCCTCCCCCTATTGATTTGAATAGGGGAGGAGGTGCAGTACCCAGCTGCGGCCACTATACAGTCCTAGACATCCCCTTTAAAACAATGTAATATTTTATTTGTTTATATCATTACAGATGCAAAAATACAAATATTTTTTTCTGACATCTCTTGATTTTAGCTTTCTCATTAGCCATAATACGGTAAATCTCTATTCTCTTTCTGAACAACCGAACACCATCAAAGGTTATTTCTCTCCACTTTAAAATTTTTGTGTTTTTTCAACCTCGTCCCAAATTTAGCTTACACAGAGCACCGTTTTTATAAATTTGTTACAAAAGTCTGTTGGCAAAAAAGTGACTTCAAAAATTCCACTGATAAAAACTTACCCCCAAAAGTTTAAATGTACCCCTCTTTTGGATCTACAGGTGCTTCTCACAAAATTAGAATATCATCAAAAAGTTAATTCATTTCAGTTCTTCAATACAAAACGTGAAACTCCTATATTATATAGAGTCATTACAGAGTGATCTATTTAAAGTGTTTATTTCTGTTAATGTTGATGATTATGACTTACAGCCAATGAAAACACAAAAGTCATTATCTCAGTAAATTAGAATACTTTATAACAGCAGCTTGAAAAATGATTTTAAAATCTGAAATGTTGTCCTACTGAAATGTCTGTTCAGTAAATGCCCTCAATACTTGGTCGGGGGTCCTTTTGCATCAATTACTGCATCGATGTGGCAATGTGGCATGGAGGGATCAGCCTGTGGCCCTGCTGAGGTGTTATGGAAGCCCAGGTTGCTTTGATAGCAGCCTTCAGCTCGTCTGCATTGTTGGGTCTGGTGTCTCTCATCTTCCTCTTGACAATACCCCATAGATTCTCTATAATAGATTCTCTATGGGGTTAAGGTCAGGCGAGTTTGCTGCCAATCAAGCACAGTGATACTGTTGTGTGTAAACCAGGTATTGGTACTTTTGGCCGTGTGGACAGGGGCCAAGTCCTGCTGGAGAATGACATTTCCATCTCCAAAAAGCTTGTCGGCAGATGGAAGCATGAAGTGCTGTAAAATGTCCTGGTAGACGGCTGCACTGACTTTGGTCTTGATAAAACACAGTGGACCTACACCAGCAGATGACATGGCTCCCCAAACCATCACTGATGGTGGAAACTTCACACTAGACCTCCAGCAGCTTGGATTGTGGCCTCTCCACTCTTCCTCCAGACTCTGGGACCTTGATTTCCAAATGAAATGCAAAATTTACTTTCATCTGAAAACAACACCTTGGACCACTGAGCCTCAGTCCAGGTCTTTTTCTCCTTGGCCCAGGTAAGACGCTTCTGGCGTTGTCTATTGGTCATGAGTGGCTTGACACAAGGAATGTGACACTTGTAGCCCATGTCCTGGATACGTCTGTGACGCGCCCCCTGGGCCTGTGCTGTGCAGGGGAATACCCGGAGCCGGATCGCTGAGATGCTGGGGGTTGTAGTCTCCGTGTGGCGGTGACCCGGTCCGTGCCCAGGGTGGTCAAACCAGTGGCAGTCTATTTGTATGGTAATAAGTGTCCGACTACGCCACCCGTGGATTGCGGTCAGTGGGGACCGCCGCTGCGCTGCAGACCGCTGAGGCTGATGTTGTTTGCGCAGCTGAGTATGGGATGACTCCCCACGGGAGAAGTATTGCCTCAGGGCAGCTAATGTGGAAGATGATGGGAGTGATGGTGTGAGGGTCCCAGTGCTAATGGTGCAGGAGCGGCAAGGAATCACAGAGACGTGAGGTGCAGTTCAGGGTCTTTACTGATGGTACAAGGCAGACCCTCCCGGGAGTACTGGCTAGTATAAGGGGCCTGGTCAGTCTGCGAGCAAGCAGGAGTTCCCCTGGCCAGGTGGAGTTGTAGGCCTCCCCGTTAATCTGCACTCTTCCTGGCTTCCTTGCTGTCAGCGGTTACAAGTAGCCCACGTCCCTGAGTATACCGTGTGGTGCTCACCCGTATGGCTGGTGACTTGGGGCCTTCTGTTAGCCTCCGCTCCTGGATGGCGGCGCTGGTCCCTTCTTTGTGACTGAGCCTCCGGGCTTCTATGGCCAGAGGACCTGGAATCCCCTGCCGGCTGGTTTCTGCTGCTGGGTGTAGATCAGTCCCCACAGCCTCGGACTCCTGTGTCCGGTTTTAGTATCTTCGTCCAGGGCGAACTCTGCTCAGCTCCAGCCCCTGGACTTCTGCCTCTGCTCCTCCAGAGCTCCTGTTCTTGCTTTCCCTCTCCAGGCTCTGACTACTCTAATCCTGCCCCAGACCCAGTTTAAAAGGGCAGATTCCTCCCCTCCCAGGTCTGGGCGGACCGTGTTGCATGCTTAGGGATCCTGACCAGAGAAACCTCCCACTTGCTCTCAGACATAATATCTCTATTACTGTGGCAACCAGACCCCTGGGGTGTCACATTCCCCCCTAGTAAATTTTAGTACTCCGGGACTAAACACATTTTTAAAGAAACATAAATACAAGGTATAACAATAACAAGACAACATATTTACAAGAAGCTTTAGTCTGTAGAGGTCACGGCGTTTCCGTGACCGGGTGTCCATATCACCCAAGGTGAAGTTTATGAAACAAAGGGGGTGTCCATGTCACCCAACAAGGCGAAGTCTTGGCACAGAATAGGGGACCTGTCCAAAGCAAACCCCTTGCGTTGTCCTTGGGCGTGGCTGCAAGGGTAGAATAACTACTTTGGGCCGCAAGGAGGCCACGCCAGACAGGTTTTCTCTTCCGCGGCCGTCTTCGCAAGAGGCACCAAGGTGCAACTATCTACAAAACTGTTCCGGTTATCCAGTGTCCATAACCTGTTAGTCCATATAAATCTGCAGGGTAACTGAGAAACATAATTAGTAACAGGCAACAAACATAAACCATAAACATTTTTCAATAAACAGTCAACTTTACAGTGCACTGGTTTAGATTCTCCAGCGAGCGGGCATCTGACCTCTAGTGACTCTAGTGGACCTACGGAGCTCACTAACTGGTTCTGCACTACAGGGTGTAGGAGGTGTTATGGGCAAGCTGGGCAGCTTTCTGCGCACTCTTTGGCTCACTAGGGGCACGGCAGGCTCACTACTAGCAGAGGGTTGATCCTCCTGTACTGCTGGTGTGGACTCTTCTGCCTCTTGGGCCGGCTGCTCTTCCAGCTCTACCGGTTCCTCTGTAGGCACTTGCGGGGCTGGCTGGAGAAAGGTGAGGACGGGTACCACGACAGCGCCGTTTACTTGTGTCCAAGACCGGGGGAAGTCTCCAAGTACGGTACTGATCATTTCTTCCCTTTCCTCTGCGGGTTGAGGGTTTTCTTGATCTTCTTCAGGGCTTTGCAGCTGCTCGGGACACTTCTTCAGGTGGTCTCTGGAGACAATGGCTGTGGTTTCTCCTCCATCCTTACTGATTATGCAGATTTTTGGGTTCTCATGGCTTGATGGCAGTACGGTGTACGGGTCCTTCTCCCACTGGTCGTCCAACTTGTGGAGCCGTCTCTTCCTCTTCAAGACCTGCTCTCCAGGTACCAGGGGAACAGCGGGAGCATACTGGTTATAAGCCTTCTCTTGCCTTTCTCTAGCTTGAGACAGACTTCGCTCGACGCTCTCCTGTACTTTCCGATACTGCTGCTGCCGTTCTGTATCCCAGTCTGCCTCTGGCGAGGTGTCCTCAGGCGTCAGGACTCCCATATCCAGGTCAATAGGCAGCTTACCAGGTCTTGCTCTCATTAGGTAAGCCGGGGTACAGTTGGTGGAACCTACAGGGATGTGGTTATACAGGTCCACCAGATCGGGCAGTTTCTCAGGCAACAGACTGCGTTCTTCCAGGGGCAGTGTTTTTAGCAGATCTATCACCACCTGGTTCATCTTCTCGCAGAGTCCATTGGTTTGAGGGTGATAGGGCGTTGTTCTTATCTTCTTGCAGCCATACAGGTTGCAGAACTCCTGGAAGACCTCCGCTTCGAAGGCTGGTCCTTGGTCTGTCAGCACTTGGTCCGGGTACCCGTGTGGACGGCAGAAGTGCTGCTGGAAGGCTCTAGCTGCTGTTTGAGCCGTTAAGTCCTTGACCGGGACCACCACCAGGAACCGGGAGTAATGATCTACGATTGTGAGGGCGTAGACATACCCAGATCTGCTTGGAGCCAGTTTCACATGGTCCAGGGCTACCAGTTCCAGTGGCTGTCTGGTGATGATGGGCTGCAGGGGAGTCTTCTGGCTGGCTCGGTCTTTTCTTCTCAGGTGGCACGGGCCACAGTCTCTGCACCACCTCTCGATGGCTCCTCTCATGCCTACCCAGTAGAACCGTTCACGCAACAAGAACTCCAGCTTCTTCCATCTGAAATGCCCTGCTCCGTTGTGGTATGCCTCTAGAACCATAGCCGCGTCTCGTCTTGGGACCACTACCTGCCAGGTCAACTCATGCATTCGAGAGTTAACCATTCTCCGGCACAGCTTCTCCCTGTAGAGGAACAGCTTACTTTTCTCCTTCCACAGTTGCTTGGTCTCCTCCGGAGCGTCTGGGTCAAGACTGGCATCGGCTTGGGTCAGCATTTCCTTCACCAGACGGACTGCGGGATCACTGTCTTGCGTTTCTGCCCAGTTGTAGTGGGGCAAGGGATTGAACGTCACAGAGCGCCTATCCTTCACACGGTGGGAATACAGGGTAATCCCATGACGGTGGAATGCAGGGAGCTCGACTTCTTCCAGATCTTCTGGATCTTCCCCTACGTCCGGTAAGTTCGGCATTCTAGACAGGGCATCGGCGTTGGCATTTGTGCGTCCCGCCCGGTATTTGATGGTGAATTCAAAGTTGGACAGGCGAGCCATCCATCTCTGTTCCAGGGCACCGAGCCTTGCAGTGTCCAGGTGTGTCAACGGGTTGTTATCCGTGTACACGGTGAATTTGGAGGAGGCAAGGTAATGCTTGAAACGTTCGGTCACTGCCCACACTACTGCCAGGAACTCCAGCTTGAATGAGCTATAATTCTCAGGGTTCCTCTCCGTGGGCCGTAGCTTTCGGCTGGCGTAAGCGATTACCCGTTCTTTCCCCTGCTGGATCTGGGACAGTACGGCTCCTAGCCCGATGTTGCTTGCGTCCGTGTGGAGGATAAAGGGCTGGCTGTAGTCTGGATATGCCAGGATTTCATCCCCCTTGAGGGCCATCTTCAGCTGGCAGAAGGACTCCTCTTCCAGCTTTTCCCACCTGAAGGGCGGCTTCTGGTTTTTGGCTGCCATTTTGGGGCTGCCATTTTGGTGAAACCGGGAATGAATCTTCGGTAGTAGCCTACCAACCCGAGGAACTGCCGCACTTCCTTTATGCTGGAGGGTCTTGGCCAGTCCTTAATCACGGTGATCTTATTAGGGTCGGGAGCCACTCCGTCAGCACTCACCACGTGTCCCAGGTACTGCACCTTTGGTTTCAGGAGGTGACACTTGGAGGGTTTCACCTTTAGGCCGTAATTCGCCAGAGCTTCGAACACTTCTGCCAGGTGTTTCAGGTGGTCCTCGTAGGTCTTGGAATAGACGATGACATCGTCCAGGTATAACAGGACCGTCTCGAAGTTCCGGTGTCCCAGACAGCATTCCATCAACCGTTGGAAGGTTCCTGGTGCGTTGCAGAGCCCGAACGGCATACAGTTAAATTCACTGAGACCCATCGGGGTAGTGAATGCGGTCTTCTCCCGGTCCGCCTCTGCTACAGGAACCTGCCAGTACCCGCTAGTGAGATCCAAAGTAGAGAAGAAGTTAGCAGATTTTAATGCAGCTAAGGACTCTTCTATCCTTGGTAACGGGTACGCATCTTTGTGTGTGATACGGTTGACCTTCCTGTAGTCTACACACATTCTCATAGTGTTGTCTTTCTTTTTCACTAAGACTAGTGGAGCTGCCCAGGGGCTACAGCTGTCCCTGATTACCCCAGCCTCCTTCATGTCTCTAAGCATCCCCTTGGCGTGTTGGTAGTGTGCCGGGGGTACGGGTCGGTATCTCTCCTTTATGGGAGGATGGTCTCCCGTGGGGATGTGGTGTTCTACCCCCTTTACTCGCCCGAAGTCTAACGGGTGTTTACTAAACACTCTCTCGTACTCTTGAACCACCCGATAGACTCCCTGTTTCTGGTGTGAGGGAGTGGAGTCAGTACCCAAATGTAGTTCCTGACACCAGTCCTCCATTGGTTTCTTAGAGCCGTTACCTTCCTCTGGTTGAGATGGAGGCAAGGGTTCCACGGCCTGTACAGAATTCTGGTTTATGGTGAACAATTTGGCTAGCGTGGCATACCGGGGCAGGTGTACTTCTCTCTCCCCGATATTTATGATGCGAACGGGCACCCTCCCATGGCGTACATCGACCACCCCCCGTGCTGTCAAAATGGTGGGCCTACTGTCTGAGTAGACGGGTTCTACCATTGCTTGGTAGTCTCTACCTCTTAGACCAATAGCTGCCCGACACCAAATCATCATCTCACTTTTTGGGGGCATGGCAATAGGGAACGGGTCACACATTCTCACGCTACCTATCTCACCACCAGATAGTTCCACCTGTTGCCGCTTCATCAGTGCCCGGATCTCTTTTAGGAGCACACGCTGCTGGCCGGAACTGGCGTTCTTGGCAACCTGCTGTAAAATGAGAATCACCTCTGCAAGACAATTTTCAATCACATTAGTTCCCAAGGTTATTCTAGGGTGACTCTCATGACGGTCTATGTCCACTATAATCAGTCCTTGTGCCGCTAGTTCGACTTTACCGATCTTAATGGTCACCTCTTTGAATCCCACCTGTGGCACGGGCTGACCATTGCTGGCGATGATACTCAGGTCGTCATCTGGGTAGCGGGTTATGTCCGAGTCATTCCAGTACTGTTTAAAGAGCACGTACGGGATGGTGGTCACCTGTGATCCAGTGTCTAGTAGGGCACTCATAGGAATGCCATCCAGTACCACAGGCAAGATTGGACGTCCCCCTACGTATTTATCACGCCAGTTTGATGGGCCTGATGGTCTTATGCCTGGGGGTTGGCCCTCTACCCCAGGTTGTGCCCGTTTAAATGACAGTACCTTGCCACATGTCCGGGTTGATTGCAGCGGCGGCAGATGGGTCGTCCGTCCTCGTTGTATCTGTCGCTGGGTCTTCCTCTGGCTGGTGGGGTCCTCCTCAGTCGGCGCCACGGGACGTCCTCCGGTCCGGATGCCAGCTGGATCTTTCCTGGAGAAGAGACCTGTAAAGACTGCACAGTTCTGGTTAGCGCGGCAACGCTCTTAGTCAGCTCTTGGACCTGATGGTGCAGGTCTGTAGCCGGGTCACTGTTTAAAGCCTGCGCATCAGCTCCCACAGGCCCTGCAGACAAGGGCGCCGTCTCCTGGTGGTAAGTGATAGCAGCCACCTGGTGCCGGTTCTCGGAGCACCCGGATGGCTCTGTCCTTGAACTGTGCAAAGTCCAGGTCAGGGTCCTGTAAGGCCATTGCCCGCAACTGGGTTCGTTGGGCGTTGCACAGTAGACCCTCAATAAATTGTTCAGTCAACAGCTTATCTTCATTTCCCACGCTGTCAGGGTCTGCCTGCTTAATGGCTCTCAGGGCCTCTTGTAGGTTTAGCGCATAGTCTCTTATACTCTCATGTGCCCGTTGTTTGCTCCCATAAAATCTTAGTTTTATTTCGGCTGAGGTGCGGGTGTCAAATGTGTCTTTCAGCCGGGTTAGTATGTCTCTGACAGTCCTCTTCCTCCCAGGTGGCCAGGACTTTACCTCCCTTTGGGCTGCCCCGATTAATTGGGCCACCAGGATGCTCACTTTTTGCTCTTCTGTGAGGGGGTACACCTGGAAGAGGCTATCCAGTCTTTCTCTAAAGTCATTTAGGGTATGTGACTCCCCTGAGTACTGGGGTAGCCAGGCTGCCCCCGGGATATAGGGCATGGTGAATGGCATGACTGTTGCAGCAGTTGCCCTGGTGTCCGGCATCCTCCTCCCCCCTAGTGGACCGTGGCCTACCTTGCGATGCTCTTCTTCCGTAGGCCGCGGCTCCGCAGTCGATCGTCGGGGTTGAGGACCTGGCGTCGCGCTCCGATGACGTCAGCGTCGCTCTTCCTCCCTTCCAGGACCTTGCGCAGCGTCACTGTGTGGGGCGGAGCTTCAGATCCCGCACGCTTTCGGCGTCCACGCCCCTCTTCTTCCTGCTCGGCGTCCCGAAGATGGCGTCCGATGGCGGGAAGCAGCTGCGGATGGCGGGAAGAAGGCAGAAGACGGCGGGAAACGGTCCAAAATGGCGTCTAATGGCGGGAAACGGCTCCGGATGGCGGGAAACGACTCCGGACGGCGGGAAACTTCACCACAGGTAAGTTCAAAAGTCTTTTTCAGGCACGCAGTACCCGGTGGTTGCGGGCACGAGATCCTGCCGACTACGCCAAAGTTGACGCGCCCCCTGGGCCTGTGCTGTGCAGGGGAATACCCGGAGCCGGATCGCTGAGATGCTGGGGGTTGTAGTCTCCGTGTGGCGGTGACCCGGTCCGTGCCCAGGGTGGTCAAACCAGTGGCAGTCTATTTGTATGGTAATAAGTGTCCGACTACGCCACCCGTGGATTGCGGTCAGTGGGGACCGCCGCTGCGCTGCAGACCGCTGAGGCTGATGTTGTTTGCGCAGCTGAGTATGGGATGACTCCCCACGGGAGAAGTATTGCCTCAGGGCAGCTAATGTGGAAGATGATGGGAGTGATGGTGTGAGGGTCCCAGTGCTAATGGTGCAGGAGCGGCAAGGAATCACAGAGACGTGAGGTGCAGTTCAGGGTCTTTACTGATGGTACAAGGCAGACCCTCCCGGGAGTACTGGCTAGTATAAGGGACCTGGTCAGTCTGCGAGCAAGCAGGAGTTCCCCTGGCCAGGTGGAGTTGTAGGCCTCCCCGTTAATCTGCACTCTTCCTGGCTACCTTGCTGTCAGCGGTTACAAGTAGCCCACGTCCCTGAGTATACCGTGTGGTGCTCACCCGTATGGCTGGTGACTTGGGGCCTTCTGTTAGCCTCCGCTCCTGGATGGCGGCGCTGGTCCCTTCTTTGTGACTGAGCCTCCGGGCTTCTATGGCCAGAGGACCTGGAATCCCCTGCCGGCTGGTTTCTGCTGCTGGGTGTAGATCAGTCCCCACAGCCTCGGACTCCTGTGTCCGGCTTTAGTATCTTCGTCCAGGGCGAACTCTGCTCAGCTCCAGCCCCTGGACTTCTGCCTCTGCTCCTCCAGAGCTCCTGTTCTTGCTTTCCCTCTCCAGGCTCTGACTCTCTAATCCCGCCCCAGACCCAGTTTAAAAGGGCAGATTCCTCCCCTCCCAGGTCTGGGTGGGCCGTGTTGCATGCTTAGGGATCCTGACCAGAGAAACCTCCCACTTGCTCTCAGACATAATATCTCTATTACTGTGGCAACCAGACCCCTGGGGTGTCACATCTGTGTGTGGTGGCTCTTGAAGCAATGACTCCAGCAGCAATCCACTCCTTGTAAATCTCCTCCAATTTTTTGAATGGCCTTTTCTTAACAATCCTTTCAAGGCTGCGGTTATCCCGGTTGCTTGTGCGACTAGAGGCTGTTATTTTTGCAAAAGGAGGATCTACTAAATATTAATGTCACTTTTCTGGTGAGGTGTCCATACTTATGCACCTGTCAAATTTTGTTTGAATGCAGATTGCACATTTTCTGTTAGTACAATAAACCTCATTTCAAGGCAGAAACATTACTGTGTCCAACAGTTATTACATATATCAAACTGAAATAGCTGTTGCAAAAACACCAATTTTTATAAAACATTAAGCTTAAGATTAATAGGGGTGCCCAAACTTTTTCATATAACTGTAGCTTCTATATCAATGGCAGCTGTATAAATTCATACAGAACTTTACTATCAGGACTAGAGATTGAGCACCTCCATTTTTGGGATAGTTTAGTGATGGCCTGGAAAACCTCTTTATTTACTATGTGTGTCTATCTATGATAAAAAAAAGATCAATGAACAGGATTTGCATTTTTAGGATTTGCATGGATTTGGAACTCAAATTAATAAAGATTGCATTAAAATGCTACTTTCCATGTAATTTAACCGTTGTGCTGTTATTATTATTATAACCTTTCAGTTTCCGATATCTAAAACATAAAACGTGGAGATTTTCAGTCCTTTTTTTTGCTTTAGGAGCAACGGTGCCACCATCTGGCCATTTAATAAACTGCTCAAAACACACTTCTACATAAGGCAGAAAGAAAAGAACAGTCTTAAAGGGAACCTGTCACATAGAAAATGCAGTCCAGTCTGCAGGCTACATGATACTGAGCAGTTTGATATATCGTTTTTTTGGGTAGAGGTCCAGTATAACCTAGGTTTTAATTAATTGAAATCTAGTCCAATTTGGCACTTTTGTGAGTCAAGTGGGCGGTCCCACCGACAACCTTTCTTGTAATAGGTATGCTCACAAAAATAACTGTCAGTCACTGAATAGGACCGCCCACTTGACTGAAAAGCCCAAAATGAAATCAGACTGCTTGCTCAATATGACAAGTCTTCTTTAACCCTCTAATGATCCTCTCCTAAATCACCGGACATTTTTTGGTGCTTTTTTTATTTGTCGAGTTCTCAAAATTAAATTTTGAGTCTATTTTTTATTTTATTTTCACAGGAAACTATGGCCCACAATTATCAAGGTATTTGGCCAGGATTTATATAACTTTCTTTATAAGACTTTTTTAAATGTTGCAAAAACTTTGCACAATCTTAAGGTGCTTGATGTAAAACTTGAAGGAGCATCCCTAGATATATCTAAAGATGGGACAAATGTTTCAAATTTGATAAGTTTGCTGCGAATAACGTCAAGGTTGCCACGTGCAATACTTGAAAAATAAAATCTTAAAGTACAAATGTCATTTCAGAATAGGCTAAGTGTGTGTACATGAGGAATAGCACTATTTCTAACCATTATATCACTTGTATCCTGCATTTCTCTCCTCTATAGACTCTCTCTAATTTTCAGTTGTCTCAGAGCTAGTGAGTGAAGACTGTCAGCTATGATGTCTCTCACACATGATATACATGAAGGACGCCACAATACCAAAAAAATTGCATTATGCTTTTTTTAACACTTAAAAAAAAAGCGCAGAAAACAAAGTGACACATGCACATTAGGCACATTTGCTCATTGAAACAAATTGGAAACATGTTGAAAGGAGATTTCAGTCTTTTTTTTCTATAGATATTTTGTCGCAGAATCTATGTCAAAAAACTCTGTAACCTGACACCTCACTGTGCTGGCAGCCCGCCTTGGATTTCAGCTGTTTTTCGGAGTGAGTGATGAGTTCAGAATACAGGAACGAGTGGAAGAAATGGCTCATAAGTGGAGAAAGAAGCAGATCCCCCCATAGAGCTATTTTTTTAAAACCTTTATGAAATAATCTTTTTAAGCGAGGTAAAGCATACAAAAAGTAAAGTAGAAATTAATAGTTTTTTATTTTTTACATTTGCAAATTGACACTAAAATAAAGTACAAATTGGGTTTGCTATTTTATTTTGGTTATTTTGATACATAATGTGTATTGTCCCAGGTGAACAGGGAGGCTATACTGATGGGGAGGATTGGAATAGATGTTTTTTCTTTTTCCTTATTTGTTTATTTCTTACCTTTGTTTGCATGTACTTATATTACATAATAGGTCACAGCGAAAAGTCATAAAAGGTCTCTGAGGAACATAATATTTAGCACTTTCTTCCACAATTACTTCCTCTTGCGGTGACTTTAGTCATCAGAGCTGATCTGACCCAGCAGTTCTGCCATCCCGGGGGCCATGAATTCCCTCTACTCATTACGTAAAGCTTATATTGGAGTTTTTATTTTACACGGAGGATCATTTTAACAGTTTAGTAGAGCACTGAAAAGGAAATCAGGGATTTTGGATATACAGTATGTTTGAATACTAGATTGAATATTGTATGGCGGTATTATATGAGTACCTGTAACCTAGTGCAGGTTTTCGCTCTATAGAGCCAGTGGCGTACCTAGAGTCCGATGGGCCCTGGAGCAAGATTTGGACGCCCCCCCCCCCTCCATCCTAGTATATGTCCTCTATCCTGGTATATATGTCCCTCATCCTGGCCCCATGCTCCTGGTATATGTATATACATACATATATATAGCGCCCCGAGGGTTCGGTCGCTACAGAGGTATTGCATCTCACCTAGAGGTGCGATATCTCACTTCCAGGTAAGGATGGAGTGTGGCTCAGGACCCCGACACCTGCATGCACTACACCACATTTCCGGGGAGCAGGGCGACCGATATGCCCCTAAGTTGGGCACGACAGTCCCTGTCCCTGGCTGGAGTGGGGGGAGGGAACACCTAGGAAGGGGGAACCCTGTAGTGCAGGGGCAGAGAGGAAGCAGTTCCTGGATGCACAGAGAGAGAGATATAAAAGGGAGGAGCCATCTTAGATCAGGGCTCAGAGTGAGAGGAGAAGACAGGCAGCAGAGCCTCTGCATGGGCTCTGCTCCGCAGGCAGGCCCTGTCAGGAGGCCCGAGCCTGGAGGAGAAGAAGAGAGAAGAAGAGGAAAGGAGAGGAGAGAAGGAGGCTCCAGGAAGAGGAGTGAAGGGACCCCAGGGGTGCGGCCCGGCCAGTCGCCATCGCACGCCCGTCGCTACCGGAGTAGGGGGGTCAGACAAGAGAGGGAACGGGATCCCTTACTAGTGGAGGAGCGAAACTACCCTCAGCTAGGAACCGGAGGCTGTGGCGTTCCATGCGTCACAGCCCCTCGCTAGGAAGGCACCATATAGGGTCCAGGGAAACGGAACATACGTTTGCCCGCCAAGACCCGAGGCAGCTGGACAGAAGCGTGGTCACTTGTGGGGTATGACAGGCCAGAGAAAGGACACAAAGGGGGTCCTGTGAAACACTCCAAAGTTATCTGGGAGTCGGCCGAGCCCCTCACCTGGTGAGCGCAGAACGACGTGGGCGGCCATTGCCTGCAGAATTGGCCTGGAGTATAAGAACTGTGAGTAAAGACCCTGGACTGCATCACTGACTCCGTGTCGTTACTGCTGCTCCCGCGCACCATCACCCCCAACATCCCTATTTACTGCCCTGAGGCTATACTCCTCCCGTGGGGATTTGTACTATCCTCTGCTGCACCCACAACACCAGCCTCAGCGGTCTGCCCTGCAGCGGCGGTTCACACTGACCGCAATCCACGGGTGGCGTAGTCGGACATTCAGAATATAGACTGCCATTTAGTTTGACCACCCTGAGCCACGGGACCGGGTCACCGCCACGCGGAGACTACAACCCCCAGCATCCCACAAAAGGCCCGGTTCCGGGTTCCCCACACACACAGTATATGGCCTCCGTCCTGGTATATATCCCCCATCCTGGTATGTATGTTCCCCATCCTGATATATACTGTATATCCCCCATCCTGGTAATATATCCCTTATCCTGCTATATGTCCCCCATTCTGCCTCTGTTCTTTAATGCATAGAAAAAATGAAAAATTATACTCACCTCCCATCCGCTCCCCCGCCATGCGTCGTCCTCTTCTGAAGCCGGCAGCTGTCTTCAGCGTGCAAGCGTCGGGAGAAAATGACGTCACTACCATGCGCCTCCGGTCACGTGCATGTCGACGTCCGGTGCTGGCCCCTGATTGGCCGGCAGCGTGTATTGCTGTACACAGACCTGACGGGTATCTGCGCCGCAATACACTTCAGCTGAATGTGCGTCCAATCTCTTTATTGCTGCCTAGGAAACAGGGCAATTGTCCGCTTAAAGGAAAAATGTTTTCAAAATTCATGTTGCCTGACAACAGGCTGCATAAGTCAGACATCGACTGTGTGACTGCACTCTGAAATGCTGCAGAAGAACCAAAGAAATTCTGGACAAAAAATACCATGAATTGCTAACCAAGGACTATGTGACTAATTCAAGGCTGGTCCTTAGCGGCTTCTTTCCCCTTAACACACACATTGGAAGAGACCTGTCAGTCATATAGAGCAGGGTGGGGAGAAGCCAGCCAAGGGCCGCATTGGACTAGTTAGCCCCCAGATGGCTTTTCAGAGTATGTTTTCTCTGAAACATCACTGTAATGTAAAACATACCTGGCTGCAATAGGATGTCTAACATTATACCAGGAAGAAGCCAAGGAAGGGGACATTACTACTGGAAGGGACCAGGATGGGGGACATTATACAAGGAAGAGGCCTAGGTTGGGGACATTAGTACTTGAAGGGACCAGGATGGGGGACATTATGCCAGGAAGAGGCCTAGGATGGGGACATTACTACTGGAAGGAGCCTGGATGAGGGATATTTTTCCTGAAAGAGGCCAAGTATAGGGGGCATTATACCAAGGAAGGGTCCTAGCATAATTATTTTATGAATGGGTCAGGATGAGGGATATTACTGGAAGAGGCCCATGATGGGGGACATTATTACTGCAATGGGCTCGGGATGGGGGACATTATTTTAGGACATGACCAGGATGGGGGACATTATTACAGAAAGCGGCCCAGGATTGGGGACATTATTACAGGAAGGATCCCAGGATGGGGGACATTATGTCAGTAAAGGGCCTAGGATAGGAGACTTTATTACAAGGAGGGGCCAGGATGGAGACATTATTACAGGAAGGGGCCAGGATGGTGAACATTATTACATAGGGGGCGAACATGCATGTCTTTATAGGACCTAGAATGCTACTAGGGCCCATACATCTGTCCAAGAAGCAGATGGGTGCCCAGATCCAAATTTTCCACCGGAGCCAATTGGACTCTAATTACGCCATTGATATCAGGTGATGCGTATTTGTGTAATGAAAAGGATACTAAGCCCTTTATCAAGGTGTGCTGAATTATTAAACAGCTTGTTTAACTCACTCAGGCAAAATGGGCCAAAAAAAGTTTTAACAGACTCTGAAAAGTTAAAAAATTGTTAATTACTAAGATATTGAGGCGATCACAGAACCATCAAAAGTTTTGTTTCACATAGTCAGCAGGGTTGCCAAAAATTGTGTCGAGAAAAAAAGACGCACATTAATTGGCAAAGGTACAAGAAGAATCAAATGTGATGCGACAAGGAAGCCATTATCCTCCAGTGCTGTCATATTCCAGAACTGGAACCTCCCTGGAGGCCCAGGAGGTGTTCAGTGCTCAGAGACACAGCCAAGGTGAGGAGGCTGAGCACGACCACCACTGAGAAAGACACAGAAGTCTAAGGTTCTCAGTGCTCATAGATATGGCTGGGGTGAGGAGGCTGAGCCCAACCACCAAGGCACAGAAGAGAAACGTTAAGACCGGGCCAAGAAATATCTGAACACAGGTTTTTCAAAGGTTTTATGGACTGATGAGATAAGAATGACTCTTGATGGACCAGATGGATGGACCTAGGGCTGGTTCAGTAACGGGCACAGACCTCCACTTCCACTCAGACACCATCAAGGTGGAGATGGGCACTGCTATGACCTGGTATTATTAAAGATGATCTACTGTTTTTCCCTGAAAATAAGACAGGGTCTTATATTATTTTTTGCTCTGAAAGATAGGTTAGGGCTTATTTTTAGAGATTCACATTTATTATTGAACAAAAAAATCAACATTTATTCAAATATTATCATATCATCAAACACACACACTGCACATACGGCACATCCCAGCCTGTCTCCTCCTCAATTCCTCTAGACTTCAGCAGTTAAAGGACATTCGATGACATCATGGTCACATGACCGTGATATCACAAAAAGTTCTTAAGCGGTCCTAACCTTGGAGCAGAAATGCTGGGTGACTCTAGCATAGTGAGGGCCCTGAGAAATTGCCTTGCCTCAACCAACGCCGGCCCTGATTGTAACTAGGGCTTATATTTCAAGCATACCCCAAAAATTTTGTAAGATTATGCCAACGCTTATTTTTGTGGTAGGTCTTATTTTTAAGGAAACCCTGTAGTTGGACCTTTTTGGAAAATCAACTCTAAAACCTGCTGCCAATTTATAGAAGCCACTTTCTTCAAGCAATGGTACAGGAAAGAACCTGCACCTTTCAAGAAAATAATTTTTCTGCAAGACAATGCTCCATCACAGCATCAAAGTCTCCACTGCTCGGCTGCCAGGAAACACCTTAAAGATGAAAGAATAATCACCCGGCTCCTTCCTCACCCAACCTAAACCCTACTGAGAACTTGTGGGTCCTTCTTACACTGGAGATTTACAATGCAGAACAGTCCCATCTCTGATCAGCGTCTGGGGCTGTGGCTGTCGCTGCCCAAAAAGTTGATCGTCAACAGATGAAGAACCTGACAGACTCCATGGATGGAGCTTATGGCTGTTAGTAAAAAGAAGGGCGACTATTATTAGTTTGGTCACTGATATTTTTTTGGAAATATCATGATGTACAATAAATAATTATATTTTGGTATTATGTTAGACAGAAAAATCGATGGAAATGTCGTTTTGTACATTTTGAGTTGTTGGGTTCTTATTCTCACTTTAACAGATGAAAATAAACAATTGAGATGAACAATTTCTGTTTTTCATTTAGTTCCCTAATAATTCTGCACATAGATATTCTCCTAAGAATGAGACAAGACCGCACTTTTCATTTCTTAAATATTCAGATTTATTAACCTTTTGGATTGACCGACAACGCTGGAGTTGTTCATAATAAAAATAATCAAAACCCAAAACTGCCTAATAATTGAGCACACAGTGTATATGAATATAATATCAGTACATTCATCATTGATTCCCTTCTTCTTTACAGCTACTTAACTATTTATTAAAGTAGAAAATAAAAATGTGAATAATTTATTACCAAAATGGTCTTATTAGTTCCTTATATCCAGTCCTGGCTACTGTAATATACCAATAGATCTGTGTCGTAATTTGAAGCTCATGGGCTCCAATGCAAAATTTCCCATAGGGCCCCCAACTATCAAGGATCTTTAACCCCTTCCCGACGGGAGGGAGGTGCCTGCTGCTTCTGACAGCAGGGCACTAAGACTCATCACCGTGGGGGATTTTGAAACCCACCCTGCCCCCGCAACTACGATCTCTGTGATTGGCTTTTCAATTGTGAACACCCAAGCACAATGGTTTTAATTTTTCGGCGAATTAAATTGCATGAAACATTGATGTCCAGCTATGATCGGTGCTGTAACAGCACCGATCATAGGCTTGTGCTAAGTGACCTCAGCGTCAACTACCCCATCGCTGATTGGTGCAATCGCACGATGGTGACAGATTGCACCAATCAGTGAGCAGAAGCGCAGTCTGACCTCTCAGTGCCCCTCTGCATCACCTCATTCCAGCTTGGAGACGTGTGGAGAGCAGTCATTGTGTCGTTCTGCTGCCAATCTGCTGGGCCTTGTGATGCCACAGACTATTTTAGTCTGTGCCACCACTTTTGCTGCTGCTGCTCCTCATTGAAGACCCGAAGATCAGAAGATATGTTCCTGACTGTTCCTGTCTCCTGCTTTTTTCTAGTCCACCCCAATCCCTCCCAACCCCCTTACCACCTTTCTGCCTCTCCCTAACCCCTTCCCCAACCCCACTTCTGCCACCAAGCACTGATCAGTACTTGATCGCTTGATTTTTGGCAGTTTTTTTCTTTTCCACCACCTCCGTGTATGTGTCCTGCAGCCGCCGAGCGCTGATCAGTGACGCACATCACTGATCAGCATCCATGCTTGCTTTTTACCAAGACTTTTTTTTCCTGTTCATTCCCCTCACCTTTGCACCCCCTCAGAGCGTGTGTATAGGTATGGACTGTACTGTTAAGTTCCTGTAACCTGTAGTTAATGAGTTTAGGTTATTGACACCTGGAAAACCCCTTTAGTTCCATTATTGTTTTTGCAGTTTATGATCAGTAAAAATGACAAGGTCATTCACATCGGTCACAGCCTGCCTACCTGGATGAAGTCAGGCTGTGCTCTCCCATAAAGTTAGGGCTAGAGAAATAAGGTTAGAGTTAGATGTACTGTTAAGGCTAGAAATAGAGTAATATTCACACAAAAAATAAAAAAAATAAAAAAATTCAAAGTAACAAAAAAAGTTATACATTGTCACATTATAGATACATTAGGGCTTGTTCGGACGTTTAGCATTTGCAGCGTTTTTTTCTGTGCATTTTTTCGAGCGGTGTTTTACAGTACCAACGAAATGAATGAAATTTCTGAAATCTTATGAACATGCTAATTTTTTTTTTCCTTTGCATATTTTAAGCATCAATGCTTTTTTTTTTTCAAATCTGCAGCATGTCAATTCTTTCAGTATTTTTGCAGCGTTTTTTTTACCCCGTCAAGTAATTGGCTAAAAGATGCAACTAAAAAGGTATCAATAAAAAAAAAACATTAAAAATGAGTGTAATGTAAGAAGAATTTTTCTTGAATTATGCAATTATACCCTTATGATGTTATATCACGCTATATACATTTCATTATAATACAACCTACAATTTACAGTGCAGAGCTGACGTTATTTTGTGCTCTGATTTTGGTTTAGGTAGTGACACATGAGTCGCTTTAGAGGCAGGTATTGTGGGGCGTGATACCACTAGTGCTACTTTTGTTACAATAGAGTAAGTTGTGCTGCACAATATCCAATTTTCAGCAACTTTGTGCATACAAATTAATGTTCAAATTTTGCCCCATAGAATTTAAGTCAAACTTTTTTTTTTATAGACAAGTTGTTACTTGTGCAACAAAAAATGATAAAATAAAACAAATACTTACCTCTGGGACAGGCGCCACTCCTCCAATGTCGGTTCTGTTGGAGGTTTTGCATTAGGGCCCATGAGCTTTAAGTAAGGCTGTGTGCCCACAATGCGTTTTTTAAGCGTTTCTGCAGCGGGGCAATTCCGCTGCAGAAACGCTTAAAAAACGCTTGGTAGAAGGTCTGCCATGTTCCCCAATGATAATCCCCATGTGCTGTGCACATGCTGCGGAAATTTCCGCTGCGGATTATCATTGCGGAAAAATATGCAGCACTACCAAATATTTTGCGGAAGCGCAGCGTTTTCGCCGCCATTGACTTGCATGGAATCCGCATCACTGGATCTGTACATGCGGATTACATGCGGTTCTATGTGAAGATGGTACCCGGGTTTGGAGAAGGAGACTCTCCTCCGGACCCGGGTACCATAGAACCTGTAAAAAAAGAATAAAATAAAAAATAAATATTATACTTACCTTCTGATGGCCACTGGTGTCTTTATTCGATGCGTCCCTTTCAGTGTACCGCTGTGGCGCCCCTGAGGGTTCGACCGCCACAGGGATGCTGCACTTCTTTAATGAAGTGTAGTGTTCCTCCTCTGAGGTAAGGCCGGTGTGAGACTGAGTTCACACGATGCGTATTTAATGCGTTTCCGCTGCGTTTTTGCAGTTGCGTAAACGCATGAAAAACGCATGGTAGAAGGGCAGCAATGTTCCCCAATTAAAATCCGCATGTGCTGTGCCCATGATGCGGGCATAGCACATGCATGTCAATTAATTTTGCGTAAACGCGGCGTTTTCGCCACCATTGACTTGCATTAGAACGCGCCAATTCCGCAAGACTGCATCTGTACTTCCGTTATTGGCGCGTTCTAATGTGCGGATAGTACCCGAGTGTGGAGAAGAGGAGAGTCTCCTCCACACCCAGGTACCATTAAAAAAGCTGTAAAACAAGAATAAAATAAAAAATATATATATACTTACCATCTGTCGGCCCGCGCAGCGCTCCTGCTTGGTTCACGGCACTTGCAGTGAGTTGAAGGACCTGCGCTGACGTCAGAGTCATGTGACGGGTCACGTGACGCTGACGTCGGCAGGTCTTTCAATTCAAAGCTGCCGGCAGCCGGGAGAACGGAGTGTAAAGCAGGACAGCGCGGGCCATCGGAGGTAAGGCTGGGTGCCCACGTAGCGTTTTTCAAGCGTTTATGCTGCGGAATTTCCGCAGCGTAAACGCTTGTTAAACGCTAGGTAATCCGCACCCCATGGTCCCCAAGGGGATTCCGCATGTTCTATGCACATGCTGCGGATTTTTCCGCAGCGTTTATGCTGCGTACAAAAATCCGCAGCATGTCATTTAATTTTGCGGAAGCGCAGCGGAACTCCCGCCATTGACTTGCATTGAAACGCATAGAAACCGCGACTGTACATTTCTACAAGCGGCTTCTATGCGTCTCTATGTGCGGATGGTACCCAGTTCTGGAGGAGAGGAGACTCTCATCCAGACCTGGGTACCATTGTACCTGTAAAAAAAGAATAAAATAACAAATAAAGTTATATTCACCTGTCCGGCGGCTTCTCTCTGAATGCCGGCATCGCTTGAGGACCTGCGGTGACGTCACAGTCATGTGACCGCAGGCCCTTCACCGCTCTGTCTCGCGATATGCCGGCAGCCGGGAACCAGACAGGAACGAGTGCTGCAGCACACGCCAGGGCCTCGGGGGTGAGTATAGCTTTATTTGTTTTAATTTTTACGGTTCACACTGTATAAATCCATGCCGGTTGCATGGATTTATATAGTGTGACCTAGTTGTCAAGCACTTTCCAAGTGATGCTATCGCCTGGAAAGCGCTTGTCAATCTGCATGCAGAAACTCATGTGAATCCGCATGTGGATCCGCATGTATTCTGCAGGAAAAACGCATGCACAATCTGCATGCGTTTTTTCTGCCAGGGAGATGCAGAAATGATGCAGAAATTTTCTGCATCGTGTGCACATACCCTGATAGTCGTGACCCAACCTTTTGCATCCAACACCACATTTCTCCACCAGAGGGGGCTAGTATGCACTAGGTGCTGCTCCCCTGGTTACAGGGAGACTGGGGAACCAAGAGTGGTAGAAACCAGTTAGTGGGTGTGGGTGGAGGACTTACAAGTTAGTGACACTTTAGATTTCGTATTTAATTCAAAGCCATCTTTGATCTGGGGTCCTTTTAGTCCTTGTTAGTCAAGTTCTTGTGGTCGTACTGTGCTGTCAGAATACTGTGTGTAATGTGACCTCCCTCCCGGAGCGCAGATCCTGTGTGGGCCTGCACCGGCAAGGGATACAGCCCTCGTACCCTGGCCTTGGGACGAGAGGTAGGTTGTAGACGGGGAATGTCTCAACCCGGCCACACAGCAAATGGATCCCAGGCAGGATGCAGACGGAGCGGTGTACGCCACCTGTCCTCGCCAACCTGATCTATTCAGAGGGACTCCGGCTGCAAGAGGGGTACCAGCCCCCGACACCCGACCTTGCTACTCTACGTCCTGGACGGGAACGCCCGGTTAGGCCCAGAGGATCCCACCGGGTATCGGAAGGAGAGGAGCTGCCACCCGTGCCCTTGTTCTGAGAGGAGCTCAGAGGGAGACCCGGCCTATTCGCACACACACGGACAGGAAAGGAATCGGTCTGTAGTTCAGGAACACTCTGGTGTAGGGTCGCGACTGAATGCTGGACTTACTCGGAGGTTGTCGGACCCCTGTCCCTGGTGAGCGCAGGACTCCGCGGGGAGCAGGGAGTCGTCTTCCTTTGCCAACTAAGTGAGTAAAGCCTTGGAAGTTCACCCCTATGGCCTCCGGACTGTTATTTCTGCGCCACGCCGCGGGACGCGGGATCCCTTCTCCTCTACTACTACTACCCCGTCTATCCTGTCCCTCTGTCCTGAGGCCTTGCTCCGCCTGTGGGGAGTAGTAAGAACTTTGGCCGCGGTAACACCATTCCTCAGCGGACTGTAGCGGCGCTGGTGACCCTTCACCAGGCACCACAGGTGGCGTAGTCGTTAATCAGCCACTCAACCCGGATAAGCCCACACCATCTCTTTCTAATGTGACGGCCCTGAGCACGGGTCGGGCCTGGGCCACGGCTGCATCCCATCTCTCCATCACAGGACCCAACTCTGAGTCCCCCAACACCCAGGGTAAAACACGGGCTTTACGAGTAGAGGCGTCACACCGCGAGCTGCCGGCAAGCAGAGACGCATCGAATAAAGACACCAGGGGCCATCAGAAGGTAAGTATAATATTTATTTTTTATTTTTTACCATTCTTTTACGGTCACAGTATATAAATCCATGCCGGTTGCATGGATTTATATAGTGTGACCAAGTTGTCAAGCACTTTCCAAGTGATGCTAAAATCGCCTGGAAAAGCGCTTGATAACCCGCATGCGGAAATGCAAGTGAAGAACGCTTCACATCCGCAAGTCCCTGGCAGGAAAAACGCATGAACAATCCGCATGTACAATCCACATGTACAATCCGCATGCGTTTTTTTCTGCCAGGGAGATGCAGAAACGCTCAGGAAAAATCCAGAGCATTTCTGCATCGTGGGCACATAGCCTTACGCTAATTTTTCTAGACATTAAGTTTAGAGAAATGTGTATGATCCGACACCAAAAGCCAATATGGTGGCTGATAATCGGCTATGAAAACAGTTATGGTTAAGTCTTTTTTTCTCTCTTTTTTTTTTTTTTTCCTTACTGATAAGTGCTCAGTAAGAAAAATAAAAAGCACAGGTTTTGATATCATCATGCATGGAAAGTTTACAACAATGTTTTCTAGGGTCTTTATGACTAATCACCAATGCTTTGTGCAGCATATTTACAATTAAAATTTAATTTTTTAACATATTCTGTTGAATTTCACTAAAAAGAAAAAAAAAAACTAAAGGGCCAAAGTGCAAACTATACCCATGTGTGTATAATATGATGTGTAATTATGCAAATAATGTGCTTTACAATGGTTTAAACCTCTACATATTTGCATTGGTCTATAAAGTAATGTCAGGCCATATACAATTTTTGAAAATATAATTTCCTTCTTAATCTTAAACCCTTCCAAACAGATCGATTTTTTGGGGGGGAATTTTGTTATTTTTCCTCCCCCTTTTTTTGTAATTTTGTTATTTTTCCTCCCCCTTTTTTTGTAATTTGGTTATTTTTCCTCCCCCTTTTTTTGTAATTTTGTTATTTTTCCTCCCCCTTTTTTTGTAATTTTGTTATTTTTCCTCCCCCTTTTCCAAGAGTTAAAACAACTTAGCTGTATGAGGGTTTGCTTTTGCAGGAGGCGTTGTAGTTTTCGATGACTCCATTCGCTTTACCATATAATGTTCTTAAAAAAGGGAAAAAAATCCAAGTTCTGTGAAATTATGACAAAAAAAATTAATTCTGCCATTGTTTTTTTGGAGTTACTAAACTGCTATAATTTTTTTTTCTATATTTTAGTGATTTAAAAAAAAAACGTAATTTTTCTAAGATCCATAACTTTTTTAATTTTCTGGCAATGGAGCAGTGGGGGGGGCTTGCTTTTTTGATTGTGGTAAACATCAATTCTAGCACTTACATTTTTTCTCTTTATGGCATTTATTGTACAGGATAAATAATGTTATATTTTCATAGATTGGACTTTTACAGAAGTGGCAAATTGGCGATACCAAATTTGTTTTTTACTTTATTTTTTTAACTGGGGAAAGTGAATAAAAGGGTTTGTCACGTTCAGTTTTCAGGAGCTTCTTGTTGCTTTGCAGCGCTGGGGTAAATTTGAAATGGAAGAAAACAGCGTTTTTTTTAATTTTTGGCCTTTTTTGAAAAAGATAAAAAGATAAGGCTACTTATCGAATATATCACTAAAAGAAAGCCCTATTTCTTGTGGAAAAATTACAAACTCAAAGCCTATTTGTACAGAAAATTTCTGCAACGTAAAACTGATAAATATATGCATAATAAAATTACAAAATTTGCTTTGGTCATTAAGATATAGAAGAATTCAGTGGATTATGTAATAAAGGTTTTTTTTATGAAAAAAACAAACAAAAAAATTTTTGAAGTCATAATTTCATTTTTTCACCATGTAGTGACATGGCGGTTTGTGTTGTTTTTGAGGGATGGGTTAAAGTATGTATTGGTGCCATTTTAGATTACATATAATTTACTGATTATTTTTTGACATTTCCACCATTGTTTTTTATTAGTTTGGGTATTTTTTCTGATTACTGCACGATAAAAAAATAAGCATTTTTTTCAAGGTAAGCTATGTTAAAAATTACTTAATTTTTTTTTCCCCTAGGGAGATTTTATTGTTTATTTTTTAAACTGTAATTGGATTTTAGAATGTTTTGTATTTCACAGCAATATTGTCTATCAGTGTTAAGACACAGTTATTGTGAGCCCCCATAGTAAATCATTGCCCCTTTAACCTCTCGCAATTGTTGAAGAGGACTGGTGACCTGGTAGTGGCCGACTCCTCCCTCCTGAGCTGTCTATATGGGCATGCAGGTCATAGAAAGTTGAAAAAAAATGATATCTTCATATCTGATGTCTTATTCAAGAGAAATCCACGTTTTTCTTAATATGTAAATGAGCTGTTAAGATCTATGGGCCAGACATAGATCTCCCTGAGGTTCTGCCTCCATAGCTTATTTTAAATGAAAGGGGATGTTACCAATGTGATACATGTAATGACTGACAGTCTGCTCTTTTGATCTCACTGCAGAGTTGTGTGAGATTATAACTAACGCAGTACAGCAGAGCTGAACTTTGTCTCATTATAAACACATCTGCAGCTTTCCTCTCATGCTGCTGTCTGTTCAACTGTACTAACCTCCCCCCACATTGGCTGCCTGGCAGATGAGAGCAGAAGTAGTATTAGTTGTAATGAAGCACAGCTCTGCAGAAGAGTTGAGAGCAGCAGCCGCAGATCGCTTTTTAATGAGACAAAGCTCAGCTCTGCTGTACTGTGTTAGCTGTAATCATGCACAGCTCTGCAGTGAGATCAGCAGAGCATACCGTCAGTTATTACATGGCTCACACTGGTAACGTCCCCTTTCATTTAAGATAAGCTGTAGAGGCAGATTCTCAAGAACATTTATATTAGGCCCATTTACATATTAAGAAAAACATGGATTTCTCTGGAATAAGATATGAAATCGGAGATAGCAATCATTTTTTTCAACTTTTTATGACCTGTATAGAATTCTATGGGGGAGCGGGGGGTAAAGATAAATATAATAGAGGGGCAAAAACTGCAGATATTTAATTGGTTGTCAATAGTGTATTGTAGATGTTTGTATAAAACTGAACACCAGTTTCATTGTTTTAGGTATTCCTTATAACACCAATAAGGAAACTACAGGATACAAGGCAATATGAGATTAGCAGGTTACTCAGAGCCCTGTCATTGTCCCTCGCTCCCTCCCATACGATTACTCAGACTATCAAATATTAACTTTCTTCTGGGCTTGACGATACCTCTAGAAAGAGCTCTGCAGCAGGTGTCTGTGTTCACCTATGAATGGGCATCAAACAAAGGAGATAAGAGTTAATTCTCCTGTAGGTAACAGCTGGGAGATATGGCATACACCGGAATTTATTGACGTGTGTCAAGAATAGATATGTACACCCCGCTTGAGTAATTGGGAACTTCTTAACCCGGCGTTGCTACATTGCTGCTACAGAAATGTTACGCTATGGTTCAAACTATAGTTCATGTGGGCTGCCCTGAACCCTAAACTATTAACTGGTGTGATACATGTAATGGTCTCTTAGATTACTGCATGGAAACCAGAAATAAGATGTTGTTTGAGGTCCGGGACGTAAAGTGAGCTAAGAAAACACAGCTGCAGATTTTAAACCAAATCTGCAGCAAAATCCACTTTGAAATTTTTGCAAAAATCTGCATAAATTGTGTGATTTTTTGGAGAATTTGCAGGTGGATTTCAAATATTTGCTTTTGCAAGTGGAAATCGTACTGCACTCAGATGCCATCCAAGTGCAGTCTGAAATTTTTCACGACTCATTGACTAGCATTGCTTGGTCCCAGGAAAAAAATTGGACATGTGCACGGCAACATAGGAAAACACTGGTCTGATGTTTTGTCGCATCGCACTCAGACTGCAAATACGCGCAGACTTTTTACGGAACATGTGGTTCAGATTTGATATCATGTCATCAACTTTGCTGTTACTGCAAGAGTATGGGTATGCTGATGTTTTTGAGGATTTTTGGGTGTAGAAACTAAAAACTTTCCAAATCGCAAAACTCTATAAAAACTTTGAGTTTTAGCTTCGTTTTTGCTCCAAAACACTCAGCAAAAAGAATTCGTGTGCACATACCCCAATACAATGCAGATTTTCCTTCCCAAAAACCTGAATGGGACACCTGTCCAGTGGGCTACAGTATTTTCTTTTTTAAGTAGAAGTTAATGACATACTTGATTTATCCTGTGTTGGCACTGCAGGGCATTTGAACATTTACTACCCGGTGATGCATCTTATGGTCTAAGCGACCATCTAGTGAAGTATCTAATAAAACTGAATAATCAAAAGATGAGATGCCCTACAATGGTACATGCAAAGCGTCTTATAGACGATGGCTTACCAGCACAGCTTTTGAAGCAGTAGACTCGTTAGGAAAAACACAGCAGAATCTGTTTTTCCTGAAGCATCTTCTTCGTTATCTTTTAAATCACTTTTGTGTCGACTTTTTTTGTTTACTTTAAACAGAAGCAGCCTGAAGTGTTGATGGGTCAATTCTTTTAGGCTTTTCACTACTTTTGAAGCCTGAACCAATTTAAAGAAGTTAGATAAGACTGAACATGTGCACAGCAAGTTGTTTTTATATTCCAGATCATACGTTATCTTTTTCAGGTTTTTCTAGCCCTTTTTCGGACGGGTTCCAGGCAGAATCTTCCTGTAAAAGATGCCGTGTGCACGTGCCCTAAAGGAGTTATTCTCTTTTACGATGTGATGCCATATAGTCTTCTGGACACCCACCCATCTTGAGAATGAAGAGGACCGTGTGCTGGTATAGTGCTGCCCCTCGCCCCCTAACAAATTTTCACTGCATGGCAGAACTCCCGACCTCGCGAATTGGCAAAGAAAGAACAGTAAAGTGGCGCTCCATCCATTTCATTCTCAGGAATGGTAGAAATTGCCATCACTTTATAAGAGGGAAAACCTACGTTAACCAAGTGTCCGTGTTTCATGCAACCATCTTAACTGATGTGAAACCGTCTTTGCCACTGATCTTACTTTCCAGTCCAGCGCCTGGCCGCGACTCCATCTGACCACCTCAGCTGCTCTGGTGCTAGGTAGGTGAGTATGCGCTCAGCAGAAATCTCGGAAATTCTGATTCTCTGGTCAATAGATATGTGGACACCTATATAGTCTTCCCCTGAACATTGTGTTTCTGGGATATTCTTAAAACTGCAGTCTGTGTTCCTAATGATTTCCGACTTTGCTCCTGATCTTTATCTTGCTCATGATCTATGTCCGATACTAGACTCCGAATGAACGCATCTTAGTCTTCTCTCTGTGAATGCACTCCTTCTGCCTTGACTTTCTCCTTTGCCTGACAATTCTAGATTCATCTCCCGGTGTCCTAGTTTGACCTTCAGTCAACTGTCCCTATTGCAGACCATTCTTGGAATTTCAATTCTTTTTTTGGAAAGACCAAACTTCTTTACCACGGTCTACCGCAAAGAATATCCAAAAGCCACCCATCCTAAAAGGGTATTCCCATCTAAGAAATTTATGGTATACCTGCCGAGATCCGTACAGAAACAGTGAAACTTGCTGTCCTACACTGGAAATATGGAAACAGGGTAGCACAACGTGTTCGGCTGTTTCCATAATGCCACCCACCATCCCATTCACTCTTGAGAAGGGACAGGTTGGGGATTCCTTTTTTACACACCCTATATCTACTCCCCTGAAACCAAGCAAATCTGTTCAAATAGTCCATACATCATGGCAGGTCTCAATAAATGTAAAATAGGATCCTGGTGGTAGACCTTCACAATCACACCGCATGGACAAACTCCAGTTTGAGAACCCATACCCCATAGCAGAGGACTAGGTTTTCTGCTAGGATAGTGAAGCTCCTCTACCTTTATAATAAGTAAACACTGGAAATATTGATTTTTGTCATTCTGCTGTTTACATACAAAGGTAGAAACCATTAGTCACCACAAATTACTAGAAAGTCATAAATTAATAGTCTTGAGGAATTTGGAGGTGATTATCACATAATACAACCTGTCACAAAGACATAAAATGGTTTGTCCACAACAAAGAAAGCAGAGAATGCTGGAAAATTAAAAAAAAATCCCATTTGGAACAGAGCAAATTTTACCTGGTCTTAATTGGGTTGTGCCATGAAGACCACCCCAGTTAATGTCGAAAATCCATGTAGATATCAAAGCAGGTCTCTGTTGGAATTGTACCTGCCATATATTACATGGATAGCTATTTATTTAAAGGGTTATTCCCAAGACAATAAGCTAACCCCTATCCAAAGGAAAGGGATAACTTACTGATCGCTGTGGTTTTGCTAGTGGGCACTATGCTCAATTTTCTCTGATAGACCCATAGACAATGAATGAAGTGTAGGTCGAGCATGCGCACCACCAGTCCATTCAAGATGGGGCTCTGCAGACCTCAGTTTGCAATCAGGATCGCTGGGGGTTGGACCCCGTCAATCAGAATGTTGTCCCCTATCCCATGGAGATAAATTACTGTCTCAGGAATTACCCTTTTAGATGTTACAGAGGCTTCCCTTGGAAGAATTATTGATAGCTCTTTGCCAAGAGTGTTGAGGCGATCAGTTGCCCACCACATGGGTAAGACCCCTCATTACCAATAGCCTCTAGTATACAGATGTTTAACTAAATACAAATCCTGGACAGTTCTTGTTCACATTCTTCATGTCATGGACCAATTGTCCCTTTTATGATCATTTTAAAGAGTAACTAAATTTTAGACCAATTATTTATATTTTTTAGGCAATTTAATTGCCTGCAGATCAGTGGAGTCCGAGTCCCGAGACCCCCCTAACCATTGCTCAAAAGACTGCTCGAGAGGCAGAGAGCTCAGTGTGGATTCACTGGAAATAATATGACTTGCTATTGAATCCGGACTGCGTTCTTTACGCCCCTGCTTCGCGAGCTGTTCCCTTCATTGCAGTATTTTGTTGGAGGTTTCGGGACCTGGACAAAACCAATCTGCAGGCAATCAGAGAACAAAAAGATATATATAAAAAAATTGATCAAAAGTTTAGTTACTCTTTAACTTTTTGGAATTGCATCACTTGAGTGATCCCATAATCTCATAATTTAACTAATGTCTTATGATAAAACAACTACCACTCTCAGCTCTGCTGCGTCTGACAAAAAACATCCCTAAAACCTCAGACAAACTGCTGCTTCTTTATAAGGTTGCATGATGAAAATACAGCATCAGTGAGTATCAGTTTAAAAACATTTATCCATGCAAATTCTAGATTAGCGGAATAGTAATTCCTGGGATGCGCTGATACATTACTTTGCTTTCGATGCCTTGTCCGTTTCTTTTCCCTTTTTGATGAAGTCCATTATCTGCGGTGAGAAAGTCTCATGTTCCCGGTATTAGCTGCTGGAGACTTGTGAGCTCTGCAGAGAACTATAAGAGCCAATGTGGTTGCACAAGGTGTGGTTGTTTAAACATATCAATTCCTAGCTCCCCAGAATGTAATCCGTCATACTAATTGTAGATTTAAAGGTGATTAAACTTTAAGCAAACATGGAGAATTCTGCATCTGGAGGGAAGAAAATATGCAAACAGTCTGGTGATATAGAAAAGATGACACCTACATCAGTGAGCATCAGCATGTGATAGAGTGGAAGAGTGATCCGCACCCCCTGAAGATGATATAATAAATGTAATGGGTTATGTTGATGCATTTCTCAGCTGCTGCATTGATTTTTAAGTAACATAGTAACATAGTTTTTTTTTTTTTTTTAAAGATAAGGAAGACTAAGTCCATCTAGTTCAACCCATAGTCTAACATGTTGATCCAGAGGAAGGCAAAAAAAACCATGTGGCAAACACTAAGCTCCACATTGGAGAAAAAAATTCCTTCCCGACTCCATACGACAATCAGACTAGTTCCCTGGATCAACGCCCTATCAAGGAATCTAGTATTTATAACCTGTAATATTATACTTTTCAAGAAAGGCATCCAGGCCCTTCTTAAATTTTAATAGTGAATCCCTCATTACAACATCATGCGGCAGAGAGTTCCATAGTCTCACTGCTCTTACAGTAAAGAATCCCCGTCTGTGATTATGATTAAACCTTCTTTCCTCCAGACGTAGAAGATGCCCCCTTGTCCCCGTCTCAGGCCTCAGAGTAAAAAGATCAGTAGAAAGGTCTTTGTACTGTCCCCTCATATACTTGTACATAGTAATAAGATCACCCCTAAGCCTTCGTTTTTCCACAGTAAATAACCCCAAGTGTAATAACCTGTCTTGGTATTGCAGACCCCCCAGTCCTCTAATAACCTTGGTCGCTCTTCTCTGCACCCTCTTTAGTTCAGTTATGTCTTTCTTATACACCGGAGACCAGAACTGTACACAGTATTCTAAGTGTGGTCGCACTAGTGACTTGTATAGAGGTAAAATTATGTTCTCCTCATGAGCATCTATGCCTCTTTTAATGCATCCCATTATTTTATTTGCCTTTGCAGAAGCTGCCTGACACTGGCCACTAAACGTGAGCTTGTCGTCCACAAATACACCCAGGTCTTTTTCAGTTACAGTTTTGCCCAGTGTTTTACAATTAAGCATATAATTATACATTTTATTTCCTCTGCCCAAGTGCATTACCTTACATTTATCCCCATTAAAGCTCATTTGCCATTTATCAGCCCAAGCTTCTGGTTTACATAGATCCTCCTGTAATATAAAATTGTCCTCCTCTGTATTGATTACCCTGCAGAGTTTAGTGTCATCTGCAAATATTGAAATATTACTATGTATGCCCCCTACAAGGTCATTAATAAATATGTTAAAAAGAAGGGGGCCCAATACTGACCCCTGTGGTACCCCACTGTTAACTGAGACGCAGTCTGAGTGTTTTCCATTAATAACCACCCTTTGTTTCCTATCACTGAGCCAATTCTTAACCCACATACATATATTTTCCCCTATCCCCATTGTTCTCAGTTTATGCATCAACCTTTTGTGTGGAACCGTATCAAAAGCTTTTGAAAAGTCCATATACACAACATCCACTGCATTTCCTTGGTCCACTCCAGAACTTACCTCTTCATAAAAGCTGATCAGATTAGTTTGACAGGAACGGTCCCTCATGAACCCATGTTGATATTGGGTCATGAGGTTATTCTTCTTCAGATACTCTAGTATAGCATCTCTTAGGAAACCCTCCAGGATTTTACCCACAGTAGAGGTTAAGCTTACTGGCCCATAATTTCCAAGTTCAGTTTTTGTCCCCTTTCTGAATATTGGCACCACATTTGCTATACGCCAGTCCTGTGGTACAGACCCTGTTATTATGGAATCTTTAAAGATTAAAATTAATGGTCTATCTATGACGTTACTTAATTCCTGCAGTACTCGCGGGTGTATCCCATCCGGGCCCGGGGATTTGTCAACTTTAGTGATTTTTAGACGCCGCCGTACTTCCTGCTGGGTTAAGCAAGTGACATTTAATGGAGGATTTTTGTCATCACTGATCATGTTTTCTATCATGCGATTTTCTTGTGTAAATACCGTTGAAAAAAAATCATTTAGCATATTGGCTTTTTCCTCATCCTCATCCACCTTTTCACCCAGACCATTTTTAAGGTGACAAACACTATCATTTTTTAGTTTCTTACTATTTATGTAGTTAAAGAATATTTTGGGATTATTTTTACTTTCTCTGGCAATGATTCTCTCTGCTTCAATCTTTGCTACCTTTATTTGGTTTTTACAGAATTTAATTTAATTTTCTGTATTTATTTAAATGCCTCATCACTACTTACTTTCTTTTTGTCACTTATTGCGCCCCTTACAGCTCTATTTAGCCATAGTGGTTTCCTCCTATTTCTAGCATATTTATTCCCATAGGGTATATATTGTGCACAGGTCCTATTCAGGATGCTAATAAATGTCTCCCATTTGCTTTGTGTAGTTTTATGTCTTAGGATATCGTCCCAGTTTATTGCACTAAGATCATCTCTCAAGCGTTGGAAATTTGCCTTTCTGAAGTTTAGTGTCCTTGGAACCCCTCTACTACACATATTTTTAATGGATACATGAAAGCTTATTATTTTGTGATCACTATTACCAAAGTGACCCCCAACTTGCATATTTGATATGCGGTCTGGCCTGTTGGTTAATCTTAGGTCTAGCAGTGCCCCCCTTCTTGTTGGATCCTGAACCAGTTGTGAAAGGTATGTGTAATGTGAAAACTATTAGAAGCTGCAGGAGTTGTGATAAAGAAAGGGTTAGCAATTAGCGGGCACCTACTGCAGAGGACCCCTGTTTGGAACAGTTTAAGTTTAAGATCCCTATACTTTTCAGTGGCTCACCATAGGCACTGTTACGGCACTGTTGTAAGATATATTGGGGCTAGGGGCTCCTTCCCTATCCCAAAACCTAGGGGCGCCCTAGCTATCTCTCCTCCCCAGAATACTTCTGATGGTGAAGATGCCGGGGCCATGTCCTTTGCTGAGCTCCTAAATCAGCTCCTAAATCATCCCTTATCTGTCCCCTCCCTCACCCAGTGAAATAAAGTGGGGAGTTGTTGTCTATAAGAATGCACAAACCAGACTAACAAGGGAAGATGTACCGGGATAAATGAAAACACCAATCATACAAATATGCACTTACAAACAACAGAGTGGAACATTGGGAAGAAAAAGAAAGGAACAACCAAATAGGAGAGGTTAAGGATATGCACACAGACAAATCACCAAGCAACAGTCTTTAGATCAACACTTCAAACGCCTCCTCAAACAACCAACACCCTCCAACTCCAGAACCAGGCAGAATGAAATTAACACTGGCAATCCCTGATTGCCATAGGAGAGTATATGCAGCAAAGGGGAGTGGCCAACACTGAACAGCTAAGACCATCCAAGCAGGAAAGCTTCAGAGACTCTCAACTGAACAGTTTAACCCCTTTACTGCTAGCAGAAACCTGCACTGTTTAATATGATGGTGAAGGGCTTCTAATCAGTGCAGAGGTACGTGAAATCAGACACCGCAATCTTCTGTCCCTCTGTCACGGTAAACCCATGACAGGCACCCTATTAGGTCTACCAGTAATCATGATCCATGAGATTCATTGGCTCATTTTCTTACATGAAATGTACTAGTAGGGGGCTGCTTTGAACTGACGTAATAGTACGTCATAATAATGGCATCATCACAGGAACTTATGAATATCAAATAGAGATCAGAAAATCTTTTGAAATTTAAATTCGCCAGCTTTGCAAATTGCAGGAACTCCTATTGCCCTGAAAATAAAATGTATAACAATCTGAGGTCTCCTAAGGCTGTATCCAAGCCCTTCCAAACACTTTAAAGGGAACCTGTCATGTCCTATTTGCTATGTGCACTGCCCCCATAGCATTGTGAGCGATGCAATGCGCCTCACTAACAAACTGTTTTCATGAAAATCGGTGGTAGTATAATGTTATAACGTTTTATATACTTTGTCTTACCTGCTCGTATTCAGTCATAGAGGTGTGATTCTCAGATTCAGTCATGGGCGGTCGCCATGTTCAGTTAGTGCTGGCGCCGCCCATGACATGTGAATACTGCTCCTGGCAAGCGCTAGGTTTGAGTGGCGCATGCGCATTTGTACACGTCGGGCAGCTGGTCCGGCTCGTGCGCACTGAGGCTTTGTGAATACCAGCTTCAGTGCGCATGCGCTGTGATCTGTGGCTCCTGGCGCTTGCGCAGTCAATGTATCTTCTGGTCACCACATGCGCAGTGACACTGCATCGGTGACCGCACGATACATTGACCGTGCATGCGCCGGGAGCCACAGGTCACAGCGCATGCGCACTGAAGGTGGTAATCACACAGCGGCCCGACGTGTGCAAATGTGCATGCGCCCCTCAAACCTAGGGCTTGCCAGGAGCAGTATTCAAATGTCATAGGCGGCGCCAGCACTAACTGAACGCGGCTACCGCCCATGACTGAGTCTGAGAATCACTCCCCTATGACTGAATACGAGCAGGTAAGACAAAGTATATAAAACGTTATAACATCATTATACTACCACTGATTTTCATGAAAACAGCTTGTTAGTGAGGCACATTGCGTCACTAACAACGCTATGGGGGCAGTGTACATAGCAACTAGTACGTAACAGGTTCCCTTTAATGCAAACACAGCATTAGTACCTCTAAACTTATATGGTTATGGATTAAATTGTTGGGAACCGTTGTTCACTGCTGTGCTGTCACACACTATCTTTATAGGTTCTACTGTATTTTATGGTTTTCTCTCCTTATTTCTATGTCTAAATTTGTGAGCTGTGAAGCCATCTCACTATCCGAATTGTTCACAAAATACATGTTGCATTCCTTGCCTCTGCTTTTATACAGGCTATGATGGTCCCTGGTGATTGGCTATGCTATGTCATGTGATGTGATAGCTGCAATGCATAATGAGGAAGCTTGCCCAGCTGCACTCAAGGTCACATGAGTCTTCTCTGTTTGATCCAATCTTCTGCAGAGGTGGTATAGATGTTATTAATTTAATGGGGGGAGACACAGTGATTGAGAAAAGATTGTCTGATTACTGTACAGAGAACACAAAGCAATTTAGCGGCTTCCACTGATGTAATGTCGACAGAGCAGCAGCTTCTTTTCCTCTCTGCTCTGTTGATGGGGTGTAACTGCCGACGTCATGCTGATTAACTGTGGGAAGCTGGCTGTTAGTCAGCATGATGTCGGCAGTCATGCCCAATCAACAGAGCAGCCTGGAAGAAGAAGACCTACTTTGTTGACTTTAACCAGCTGAATTGCAGACAGGAGCAGTCGGTGACCACTCTGTGCCGGCAGCGAGTAGAACAGGCAGGTAGTTAGCAACTACTGTACCTACCTGTTAGTTTTTAAGCCCATGGTAAAAAAAAGGCTTGGATAACCTGATAACCTCTTTAAATAAATTGAATATCAACTAATAAAAATCAGACATTGCTTACCTGATGACCACAACAAAAACTAAGAGGGATCATTTTTGGACCTTTTTTTAATTGTAAAAAGCATGAAAAGTCTGTCATTGTGCTAGGTTATGAAATGGATTGTTAGTTACCATCTATATTTAAGATTAAAAAAACAAAAGCAGTTAAAAAAAAGTTGAAAAGACTGAACATATGAACAGCAAGTCATTCTGACATTGCAGTACATGTGGTCATTCCTTTCTATGCTTACTGAGAGCTTTTTCAGGCGAGTTTCGGAGCAGACCCCACTAAGAAAAGACGTTGTAGGCACGTATTCTAAAGCAGATTATGACTAGTAAGAAGATTTCACATATGGAGTCGGGGTTGTGCTATGGACAGCCTATGTAGTAATGGACAGGAATTGGTGAATTGGATGCCCTCCATATAAGAACAGCTTTTCAAATTGGGTGCCCTTATTATAGACCTATTGTTAATGTTTAATTTTTGGAACATCTGCATTCTACAATTCTCTAATACATTTTACATAGACCCCACAGTTTTCATGATTTCTGCTAAATAGGAGCCTTTTTTTTACCCCTAGATTGAAAATTTGTACAGACCTAAAACTAGTGCCGCAAGTGAGAAAAGAAAGGCAGTGGTCTGCACCACAGTGCAGCAGGAAAGATGAGAGGCAAGGGGGTCTACATCAAGCATGTGGGAGCAAATAACAGCAGACAATAGCTGGTCTCCACCATGCCCTGAACCCACAAAAAGCTCTGAAACAAGAAAAGCTGGTGGGCAGAATAACAGACACCAAGCTAATTGACTTCAGTATCCCAGCACAGGTCCATTCTCCTGGAAGAATTAATACAGGGCCCAAGCACTGAACAGCCACCTGCTGTCACACTGCGTATGGGTGGAACCCACAGTATAACGAAAGGAAAAGGGAAGGCTGCCCTACAAGTAGGGAAAAGGGGAGTGGAGACCCCTAAACAGCTCAAACAAACCCTGTCTTTCCTATGGCCCTATATAGGTTCTGCACCTATTTCCAAGCAGAAAATCTGGCCCTAGCTGACCCTAAAGCTAGGCCCTAGGTAGGGAGTGGGAAGGGTGGGCACTAGTCAGCCTCACTGCAAACTAAAGTACACACAAGGGAAACAAGGGAATACACTTAGCTTCAAGATGACACCGAAGGAAACATGGCAACAATCCACAAAAGGAACTTGAAGAAAATTCTAGCCAACTACTAGAATTCCAGGCCTGAATAGATGAGAACATTCTATCACCAGCAACTCTTTGGAGAAACTGAGTGTATTTAACGATACAGCAAGAGTGTGGCAATTAGCAGCAGAAGGTAAGAATCACCGCTGGGTCCTAAAGGTATAATCCCCAAGCAAGGCGAGGATCACCGCTGGGTCCTAGAGAGAGAGGGATTATGAAAGGTTCAGGAAGATGTTTGCAAGGCCAAACGCAGCAACCTTCTACAGCCAGACCCCGTATGACTCTCTGTCAAACCTGACACCAGTGACAGTACCCCCCCTTCTATGAGTGGTCTCCGGACACTCAGAACCAGGTTTCTCTGGATGAGAGGCATGGAATGAACGAACCGACCGAGGGGCATTCACCTCCGATACTGAAACCCACATCCTTTCCTCTGGACCATGACCCCTCCAGGGCACCAAGTACTGAAGAGAACGACGCTGAAGACAAGAATCCACAATCTTCAAAATTTGGAACTCTAAATTGTCATAAACCATGATTGAGGGGGCGGCAGCAAGGGGGGGACTCAAGAGGTACCACATACTTCTTGAGCAGAGACCTATGAAACACATTGTGGATCCTAAGAGCCTGAGGTAACTCCAGATGAAACACTGCTGGGTTAATGATGGCGGTTATTTTATAGGGACCAATACATCTAGGTCCCAGCTTCCAGGAAGGAACCTTCAACTTAATATTCCTGGTAGACAACCACACAAAATCATTCACTGGTGAGCGTTTCCTCTCAGCCATACCTTTGTATCTGTCTCCCATGATTTCAAATTACTCTGAACCCCTGTCACACAGAAGACAGCGACAAAGCAAAACGTTTCTCCTCAGGAACTCCCAAAGCCCCTCCACCACTAAGGGTACAAAACTGTGGATGAAACCTGTATGTGTGTCACCCTGGCCTGGATGCCACAAAATGTAATAAAGCTGTGTCTGAGAGCAAGGGGGAGGTTCTCTAGTCAGGGGAACATTAGCATGCAGTACCTCCTGTCTCAGGCCAGTAGGGGGAGCAGGCTGCCCCTATAAAAGCTGGTGCTGGGGGCAGGGTTAGAGAGAACTGGATGGCCTGTCTCAGCACTGAGACGTGTCCCGGAGCAGAGCAGGGACAGAAAGTTGTATTGCACCCTAAGAGGAAGTGTGCCAGTAGGAGAGCCACAAGCCAGAGACAAGAGGCGAAGAGAGCCTGTCTTGGCGGATAACAGACTTAATTTACCAGACTTTGGTGTCTGAGGCTGGGAGGATTCTACATTCTCCAGCAGAGAACCAGTCCGCAGGGGACTGTATATTCCTTGGCCTAAGAAGCCTGGAGGCCCTGCCACAACAGAAGGGACCAGCAAAGCCGTACAAGGCTGGGAGCAGAAAGGAACCCACGTCGCAGGCCATACAGGCGAGAGTACACGGAAAGCTCGGAAACGTGGGCTGTTACCCTATAACGAGGAGATAGCCAGAAGGAGCACAGAAAGCACGGTAGGCCTACACCCTCACCCTGACCAGGGCCAATTTCCCCGTTGCTCTCAGACATCCAGGTCCCCTCCTAGCTGGGACTGTTTGTGGGTCAATTTACCTGTTCTAGTAAAGACCCTGGACTGCAACCTGTTGTCTGCGTGCTCCTTGCTCCTCCAGCACTATCAGCACTGGGTCTCTCACTACCATCACTCCCAACATCCACTACACTGCCCTGGGGCCGCACTCTTCCCGTGGGGAGTCACACCATCCCAGCTGCGTACATCATCAGCCCCAGCGGTCTGCCTTGCAGCAGCGGTTCCTAATGACCGCAAATCCACGGGTGGCGTAGTCGGACATAATCATCAGCACATAACGGACTACCACTGGCCTGACCACCCTGAGCCACGGAACCGGGTTGCCACTATTACTCCCATCGTTCCCCTGTTGCCCGGATCCGAGTGCCCCACGGCCCAGGGGGCGAGTCAGCTTTGGCGTAGTCGGCAAGATTGCAACCAACCCGCCACAAACGGGTATTGCGTGCCTAGAAAAGACTTTGCACTTACCTGAAAAGAGGTTTCCCGCCATCCGGAGCCGTTTCCCGCCATTTCCAGCCGTCTCCCGCCATCTTCCATCGGTTCCCGCCATCTTCAGCCGCTTTCCCGCCAGCGGACGCCATCTTCAGGACGCCGCGCGGGAAGAAGAGGGGCGTGGACGTCCAAACCGCGCGAGAACCGAAGCTCCGCCCCACGCACCGACACTGCGCAAGGTCCTGGAAGGGAGAGAGAGCGACGCTGACGTCATCAGGACGCGACGCAAGGTCCTCGTCCAGAGCAGCAGCAGCGGAGCCGCGGCCTACAGAAGAGGTTCGTCAGAAGGTAGGCCACGCTTAACTAGGGGGGAGGAAGATGTCGGATACAGAGGCGCACACTACCACCAACGCAGCTGCAGCAGCGGTGATGCCCTTTTCCCTGCCCTACATCCCTGGAGCGGCCTGGCTGCCCAAGTACTCAGGGGAGCCCCATGCCCTAACTGACTTTAAGGAAAGGCTGTACAGTTTGTTCCAAGTCTACCCCCTGACAGAGGAACAGAAGGTCAGCATACTAACAGGGCAGTTAACTGGCGCAGCCCTAAGGGAGGTAAAATCATGGCCCACTGAGGAGAAAAGGACTGTGAAGGGTATTCTGGCCCGGCTGCGGGGTACCTTTGACACACGTACCTCTGCTGAGATTAAAATGAGGTTCTATGGATGGAAGCAGCGGGCGCAGGACAGCATCAGAGACTATGCCCTAAATCTGCAGGAAGCCTTGAGGGCTATTCAACAAACTGACCCTGGCAGTGTGCAGGAAACGGATAAGCTGCTAACAGAACAATTCATAGAAGGTCTGCTGTCTAGCGCCCACAGGGCCCAACTGCGCCTCATGTTCTTTCAGAACCCCGACCTGACCTTTGCCCAATTTAAGGACAGGGCCATAAGGGTGCTCCGTGAATCTGCAACAAGTGGCGCTATAAACCCCCGGCGCCCTGCTCTCACCTACCACCAGGAGGCGGCGCCCTCCTCTATGGACCCCGTGGGGGCTGATGCACAGGCCCTGAACCAAGCCCCATCGAAAGACCTGCACCACCAAGTCCAGGAGCTGACCAGGAGCGTCGCGGCGTTGACCAGGACCGTCCAGGCATTGCAAGTGGACCCGTCAAGACCCATCGAGCTGGCTTCAAGTCCGGAGGATGTCCTGTGGCGTCGAGAGAGGAGGATCCCGTCGTTCCGAGGGAGGCCCACAGACCGCTACGCAGAGGATGGACAGCCCATTTGCCGTCGATGCAACCAGCCCGGACACATTTTCCAGGTACTGTAATTTAAACGGGTCCAACCTGGGGCAGAGGGCCAACCCCCCGGCATAAGATCACCAGGCCCTTATAATTGGCGTGATAAGTACGTTGGGGGGCGCCCGGTTTTACCCGTGGTGCTGGACGGTATCCCCATGAGCGCCTTGCTGGATACTGGGTCACAAGTAACCACTATCCCTTATGTACTTTTTAAGCAGTATTGGACTGATGCTGATATCACACGGTATCCAGACAGTAACTTGAGCATCATCGCCAGTAATGGCTTACCCGTGCCGCAGATGGGGTTCAAGGAGATGACCATTAAAATTGGTAAAGTTGAACTGCCGGCACAGGGAGTGATTATTGTGGACATTGACCGTCGTGAAAGTCACCCTAAAATAACTGTGGGTACTAACGTGATTGAAAATTGTCTTTCAGAGGTAATTGTAATCTTACAACAGGTGGCGGTGAATGCTAGTTCCAGCCAACAGAGTCCTCAACAAGGAGATAAAAGCCCTGATGAGACGGCAGCAGGTAGAACTGTCTGGTGGTGAGATCGGTAGCGTAAGACTGAGTGACCCATTCCCCATTTCCATGCCTCCCAAAAGTGAAATGATGATCTGGTGTCGGACTGCAATCGGGTTGAGAGGTAGAGACTACCAAGCCATGGTAGAACCCGTGTACTCAGACAGCAGGCCCACCATTTTGACAGCCAGGGGGTTGGTTGATGTCCGCCATGGGAGGGTGCCCGTTCGCATTCTCAACATTGGAGAGAGGGAGGTACACTTACCCAGGTACGCTACACTTGCCAAGCTGTTTGTGGTCGAACACAAAGCTATCAGGGCTGTGGAACCCTTGCCTCCATCTCCACAGGCGGAGGGTAATGGCTCCCAGAAACAAAAGGAGGACTGGTGCCAGAAACTCCACGTGGGTGCTGACTCCACTCCCCTGCACCAAAAACAAGGAGTCTACCGGGTGGTACAGGAGTACGAGAGAGTCTTTAGTAAGCACCCGCTAGACTTCGGCAGAGTAAAAGGGATAGAACACCACATCCCCACAGGGAGCCACCCACCGATAAAAGAAAGACACCGACCTGTACCCCCTGCACATTATCAGAACGCAAAGGGCATGCTAAGAGAAATGAAAGAGGCTGGGGTCATTAGAGATAGCTGTAGCCCCTGGGCAGCCCCCTTGGTTCTGGTAAAAAAAGAAGGCACCATGAGAATGTGCGTGGACTATAGACAAATCAACCGTATCACCCACAAAGACGCATATCCGCTGCCTAGAATAGAGGAGTCTTTAGCCGCACTAAAATCAGCTAACTTCTTTTCTACTTTGGACCTTACTAGCGGGTACTGGCAGGTTCCTGTGGCAGAGGCTAACAAGGAGAAGACCGCCTTCACCACCCCGATGGGACTGAGCGAATTCAACTGTATGCCTTTCGGGCTCTGCAACGCACCAGGGACCTTCCAGCGGCTGATGGAATGCTGTCTAGGGCACCGAAACTTCGAGACGGTCCTCCTTTACCTGGACGACGTGATCGTCTATTCGAAGACCTATGAGGACCATCTCAAGCACCTGGCCGAGGTGTTCGAAGCCCTGCAGGCTATGGCCTGAAGGTGAAACCATCGTAGTGTCACCTGCTGAAACCAAAGGTCCAGTACCTAGGGCACGTGGTAAGCACGGAAGGAGTAGCCCCCGACCCTGACAAGGTCATGGCAATCAAGAGCTGGCCAAGCCCCTCGAACATCAAAGAGGTGAGACAGTTTCTCGGGTTGGTAGGCTACTACCGAAAGTTCATCCCCGGGTTCACTAAGATGGCAGCTCCTATGCAGGACCTCCTGATCGGACAGTCTAAGTCCAGGAGTCAAAAGCCACCCTTCAAGTGGGATAAACCGGAAGAGGAGTCCTTCCGCCAGTTGAAGATGGCCCTCACGGGGGATGAGATCCTGGCCTACCCTGATTATGGCCAGCCTTTTATTCTCCACACGGACACCAGTAATGTGGGACTGGGAGCCGTACTGTCCCAAAACCAACAGGGCAGAGAAAGGGTGATCGCGTACGCCAGCCGGAAGCTGAGGCCCACCGAGAGGAACCCGGAGAATTACAGCTCCTTCAAGCTAGAATTCTTGGCGGTGGTGTGGGCCGTGACAGAACGCTTCAAGCATTACCTGGCCTCCGCGAAGTTCACCGTGTACACGGACAACAACCCGTTGACACACCTGGACAATGCAAGACTGGGTGCCCTAGAACAGCGGTGGATGGCCCGTCTCTCCAACTATGACTTCGTGATCAAGTACCGGGCAGGCAAAACCAATGCCAATGCGGACGCCCTATCAAGAATGCCTCACTTATCTGAAGGTGACGAAGACCCAAAAGAGCTGGAGGAGGTAGAACTCCCTGCGTTTCACCGGTATGGAGCCGCTCAATACTCCCACCGCGTGAAGGAGGAGGATCTAACAACCGTGATGATCAATCCCCTACCTCACCACAGCTGGGCCGAGACCCAAGATAGTGACCCTGCCATCCGCCTGGTGAAAGATCTGTTGACCCAGGAAGACGCCCGCATGGATCCGGATGCCCCAGAGGAAGCCAAGCAGCTATGGAAGGAGAAGAGCAAGCTGTTCCTCTACGAAGGCAAGTTGTGCAGAAGGATTATCAACCACCGGATGCATGAGCTGACCTGGCAAGTCGTGGTTCCAAGGCGGGATGCAGCTATGGTCCTGGGGGCTTACCATGACAGAGCGGGGCACTTCGGTTGGAAGAAACTGGAGTTCCTGCTAAGAGGACGGTTCTTTTGGGTCGGCATGAGAGGAGCAGTAGAAAAATGGTGCAGAGACTGTGGCCCTTGTCACCTAAGGAGGAAGGACCGTGCCAGCCAGAAGACACCCTTGAGGCCCATCGTCACCATGCAGCCTCTTGAGCTGGTAGCTCTGGACCATGTCAAATTGGCTCCCAGCCGGTCAGGATACATCTATGCCCTGACAATCGTGGACCACTATTCCCGTTTTCTAGTGGTGGTCCCGGTAAAGGACTTGACAGCCCAAACAGCGGCCAGAGCCTTCCAGCAATACTTCTGCCGTCCACACGGGTATCCGGAACAGGTCCTGACAGACCAGGGTCCAGCGTTCGAGGCTGAAATCTTCCAGGAGTTCTGCAAACTCTATGGCTGTAAGAAGATTCGGACAACGCTTTACCACCCACAAACCAACGGGATGTGTGAGAAGATGAACAATATAGTCATTGATCTCCTAAAGACGTTGCCCCTGGAGGAACGCAGCCTGTGGCCAGAAAAACTGCCGGACCTGATAGACTTATACAATCACATCCCGGTGAATGCTACCAACTGCACCCCGGCTTACCTGATGCGAGCCAGACCAGGTAAGCTGCCCGTAGACCTGGAGATGGGAGTCCTAACACCTGAGGACACCTCCCCGGATGCAGACTGGGATACGGAAAGGCAACTGCAGTACAAGAAGGTACAGGATAGTGTGGAGAAGAGCCTGGCCCAGGTGAGAGAAAGGCAAGAAAAACTCTTCAACCAACACGCCCCTGCTGGTCCCCTAGAACCTGGTGAGCAAGTCCTGAAGCGGAAGAGAAGGCTACATAAGTTGGACGACCAGTGGGAAAGGGAACCCTACACCGTACTGCAGTCTGATCACGACAACCCGAAGGTGTGCGTGATCACCAAGGACGGAGGAGAAACCACTAGCACCGTCTCCAGAGACCACCTCAAAAGATGCCCCGAGCAACTCCGTAGTGCAGAAGAGGATCAGAGTGACCTTGAACCCGCAGAGGACAAGGAAGAAATGATCAGCACCGTTCTCGGAGAGTTCCCTCAGTCCTGGACTCGTATAAATGATGCCATAGTGGTACCCGTCCTGCATTTCCTGCAACCGACTGCGCAACAACCTGCACCAGAGCCGGAAGGTGAAGAGGAGCAAGCGGTTCCAGAGGCAGAAGAGCCTGTATCAGCAGCCCAGGAGAGTCAACCCTCTGCTGACAGTGAGCCTGCCATGCCTGCGGTAAGCCAAAGAACCCGCAGACAGCTGCCTGCCCTACCTGTACACCCAGCTGGTAGCTGAACCCCTAATGCTAGTGGGGAAAGCCAGGTCAGTCCACCACCAGACAGTGGGTTAAGGAGGTCAACCAGGAGCACAAAGGGACAGATACCCGCTCGCTGGAAAATATAGGGTGCACTAAGGACTCACAGGTTATGGACTTTTTATAACCGGGACCTTGTATGGACTGCGTTCGGAGCCTGACCAAGGAATGAACTAAGACTGTGAAGGACTTGGGGTAGGACAGACCCCCACCTGGTTAAGGCTCCCCGTTGTATTGGTGATATGGACACCCGGTCACAGACCACACTGTGACCTTAAGAACTCAATCTGTGCGTCGTCTGTCTATTAATGTTTTATGGTTATGCATATTGTCTTTGTTTACTGTTTAGTCCCGGAGTACTAAATTTCACTAGGGGGGAATGTGTCACCCTGGCCTGGATGCCACAAAATGTAATAAAGCTGTGTCTGAGAGCAAGGGGGAGGTTCTCTAGTCAGGGGAACATTAGCATGCAGTACCTCCTGTCTCAGGCCAGTAGGGGGAGCAGGCTGCCCCTATAAAAGCTGGTGCTGGGGGCAGGGTTAGAGAGAACTGGATGGCCTGTCTCAGCACTGAGACGTGTCCCGGAGCAGAGCAGGGACAGAAAGTTGTATTGCACCCTAAGAGGAAGTGTGCCAGTAGGAGAGCCACAAGCCAGAGACAAGAGGCGAAGAGAGCCTGTCTTGGCGGATAACAGACTTAATTTACCAGACTTTGGTGTCTGAGGCTGGGAGGATTCTACATTCTCCAGCAGAGAACCAGTCCGCAGGGGACTGTATATTCCTTGGCCTAAGAAGCCTGGAGGCCCTGCCACAACAGAAGGGACCAGCAAAGCCGTACAAGGCTGGGAGCAGAAAGGAACCCACGTCGCAGGCCATACAGACGAGAGTACACGGAAAGCTCGGAAATGTGGGCTGTTACCCTATAACGAGGAGATAGCCAGAAGGAGCACAGAAAGCACGGTAGGCCTACACCCTCACCCTGACCAGGGCCAATTTCCCCGTTGCTCTCAGACATCCAGGTCCCCTCCTAGCTGGGACAGTTTGTGGGTCAATTTACCTGTTCTAGTAAAGACCCTGGACTGCAACCTGTTGTCTGCGTGCTCCTTGCTCCTCCAGCACTATCAGCACTGGGTCTCTCACTACCATCACTCCCAACATCCACTACACTGCCCTGGGGCCGCACTCTTCCCGTGGGGAGTCACACCATCCCAGCTGCGTACATCATCAGCCCCAGCGGTCTGCCTTGCAGCAGCGGTTCCTAATGACCGCAAATCCACGGGTGGCGTAGTCGGACATAATCATCAGCACATAACGGACTACCACTGGCCTGACCACCCTGAGCCAGGGAACCGGGTTGCCACTACTACTTCCATCGTTCCCCTGTTGCTCGGATCCGAGTGCCCCATGGCCCAGGGGGCGAGTCATATGCACCAAAGAAAAGGGACCTGCCAGTAGACTCTTGGTGATGATTGTTTATAGCAAACTCGGCCAACGGTAAGTAAGATGCCCAATCCTCCGGGTTCTCAGAGACAAAACACCTGAGATAAGTCTCCAAATTCTGATTTATGCGCTCGGTCTGTCCATTCGACTGAGGATGGAAGGCAGAAGAAAAAGACAACTGCAACCCCAGTCGAGTACAGAAATAATTTAGAAATTAACTGGGACCCCCGATCTGACACCACATCGGAAGGAACCCCTTGAAGCTTCACGATCTCATTAATGAATGCCTGAGCAAGAGTCTTGGAATTCGGAAGTGCCGGTAATGCGATGAAATGTACCATCTTACTGAACCTATCTACCACCACCAGAACCACAGTCTTGCCTGCAGATACCGATAGGTCAGTAATAAAATCCATGGACAAGTGTGCCCATGGTCTGCTAGGAATAGGAAGCGACAGACAAAAAAACCCCAAAAAACAGACAGGTATGCGATACTTTAGAACGTTTGCAAATACTGTAAGCAGACACATGTTCAACCACATCCTGATGCAACCCTGGCCACCAAAAACGACCAGAAAGGAGGTCCGCAGTTGCCTTACTACCTGGACGACCAGCAAGCACAGAGTTGTGATGTTCCCCAATTACTTTACGGCGCAGATTAGATGATACAAATAACTTCCCCGAAGGGCAGGAGACAGGGGTGTCCCCCTGAGCCTCCAACATCTCCCCCTCCAGGTCAGGGCACAAGGACAAAATGACTATTCCTTCTGCAAAGTAGGGGCAGGGTTCTCATGGTCACTACCAACAGGGAAGCTCCAGGATAAAGCATCAGCCTTGATGTTTTTAACCCCTGGACGGAAAAATGACAACAAAATTGAACCTAGTAAAAAACAGAGACCACCTAGCCTGCCTAGGGATGAGACGTTTAGCAGACGGAAGATATGACAGGTTCTTATGGTGCGTGATAACAGTAATAGGATGGGCTGCCCCCTCCGACCAATGTTGCCATTCCTCGAAAGCCAATTTAATCGCCAAAAGTCCCTATTACCCACGTCATAATTTCTCTCCGCCGAAACCCTGAGACAGCACAGCAACAATCCCCACCTCTGATGCATCGACTTCTATGATGAAAGGTTGAGAAACATCGGGTTGACTGAGTATAGGTGTTGTGGCAAAACATCTCTTTGAGGAGAAAGCCTGCTGGGACGGCATTCGACCATTTAGAGAAATCTGACCCCATTGTCATGTCAGTGAGGAATTTCACAATTACAAAATAATTTTGAATATATTTCCGATAAAAATTAGTAAAGCCCAGAAAGCGCTGTAATGCCTTCAGGTTCTCGGGACAGTCCCAATCAAGTACAGCACGGATCTTCTCCAGATCCATCCGAAAACCCGATGGTGACAACGGGTATCCCAAAAATTGCACCTAATGGACAGCGAAAAAAAATTTCTCTAGTTTGTCATATTGTTTGTTATCTCTTAAAATCTGTAGTACCTGTTTAGCATGACCCTGATATGTCTCTAAATCAGGTGAGTAAACCAACATATCATCCAGATAGACCACCACAAACCTGCCCACTAAATGGTGGAAAATATTGTTTATGAAATGCTGGAAAACCGCATGTGCATTAGTCAGACCAAAAGGCATAACCATTCTCTCGAAATGCTCCTCAGGGGTATTGAAAGCCATTTTCCATTCTTCCCCCTCTAACCAGATTATAGGCTCCCCTTATATCCAACTTGGAGAACACTTTAGCTCCCACAACCTGGTTCAATAAATCCGGAATCAGAGGAATAGGATAAGGATCTCGGACGGTAATTTGATTCAATTCCCGGAAATCTAAACAGGGACAGAGACCCCCATCTTTCTTCTTTAAGAAGAAGAACCCTGCCGCCATGGGTGAAGATGAGGGTCTGATATGTCCCTGCTCCAGACTCTCAGCAATGATATCCTTCATGGCTTGTCTCTCAGGGCCAGAATGATTATACAGTCTGGACTTGGGTAGTTTAGCTCCAGGAGTCAGGCTAATAGGACAGTCATATGCATGATGAGGAGGCAAATCCTGACACCACTTCTCAAAAAAAAAAAAAAAACGTCCTCAAAACCAGACAAAAATGCAGGTAAGGTCTCTGTAGAAACCGCAGAAAGGGTGTTTAAGCAGTTCTCATGACAGTAAATCTCCCCATTCCACAATTTTCCTGGATTGCCAATCCACTACCGGATTATGTTTCACCAACCAGGGTAGACCCAGTACCACAGGAGTGGGAAGCCCCTCCAGGATATAACAAGGAATTACTTCATAATGAAGGGGCCCCACTTTCAGTCTTATATCATGTACAATCTGTGTCAGACATCTCTGAGCAAGTGGCGCTGAGTCGATGGCATAAATGGGGATGGGCTTAGTTAACGGAGAGCAAGTAAGCCCATTAGTTCTCACAAACTCAGCATAAGCCTTGCTGACTCCAGCTCCACTGTTTAAAAAGAGAAATTTTCTCAGTCCTGTTCTCTAGCACCACCTCTGCCGTCAGGACAAACCGAGAACAGCATGTACAAGACAAACACACCCCCTGATTATCCAACCCCACACTACCAAGGGTCAATAGAGTTCCAGATGTTCCTTTTTGCTTAGGAACCGAGAGACAGACCCCAATAAAATGTCCCTTTTTACCACAAAAAAAACAAACAATAAAAAACAAAAACATACCCCCTTTCTCTTGCGGATTTCAGGGAAAATATGCAATGCAGTAGCTCCCCTTAACTGCATGGGTTTCTCCAAATCCATAAGTACAGGTTCACCCCCATACCGCCCCCTCGGCAATGGGGCGTTGCCCCGAAAAGGGGGCCTCACCCACCAATCCCGAAGGCATCTATCGACGCGTATAGCTAGTGACATGGCAGCCTCCAAGGACCCAGGGGTTTCGTAAACTGCTAAGGAATCCTTCAACCTTTCTGAAAGACCCTGACAAAATTGACTTCTAAGAGCCGGGTCATTCCACTTGGTATCGGTTGCCCATCTACGGTATTCGTAACTATAAGTCTCCACTGACCGATCTCCCTGCTGAAGGTGACACAGCCTGGACTCAGCCAAGGAGATTCGGTCAGGATCATCATAGATGAGGGCCAGAGCCCTGAAAAATCCTTCAACCGATAGGAGGCAAGCAGAGCCCTGTGGCAAACAGAATACCCAGGATTGAGGATCTACTTGTAAAAGTGAGATAACAATCCCCACTCGCTGCTCCTCATCTCCAGAGGAGTAGAGTCAAACTTTAAAGTATAATTTACAAGCTTCTTTAAAACACAAAAAACTTGTCTCTACCTCCTCAAAACCTGTCCGGGAGGGCAATTTTGGGCTCAAGCTGGACCGTCCTACCCGCAGAGTTCCCAACATTAGGAGTCTGCGGCCGCTGCAGTTGCTGCTGAACAGCTGATTGAAGGTCAGGTACCTCCAGTGATAAACTCTAAAGCTGCCCTGCCAGCACCGAAACGGGATCCATAACAAAAAAAAAAAAAAAAAAAAAAAAACGACAATAAAAAACAAAAGTCAGTTTTTTTTGATAAGTATATATGGCTGGTGATAATGTCACGCTGGGTATGGGTGGAACCCAGCGTATGACGACAGGAAAAGGGAAGAGTGCCCTACAAGTAGGGAAAGGGGGAGTGGAGACCCCTAAACAGCTCAAACAACAAACCCTGACTCCCCTATGGACCCTATATAGGTTCTGCACCTATCACCGAGCAGGAAACCAGGCCCTAGCTGACTCTAAAGCTAGGTCCTAGGTAGGGAGGGGTAGGGATGAGCACTGGTCAGCCCCACTGCAAACTAAAGTACACACAAAGGAAACAAGGGAGTACACTTAACTTCAAGATGACATCAGAGGAAACACGGCAACAATCCACGGAGGAACTCGAAGAAAGTTGTAGCCGACTACTAGAATTCCAGGCCTGAATAGATCAGAACATTCTATCACCAGCAACTCTCTGGAGAAACTGAGTGTATTTAAGGATACAGCAAGGGTGTGGTAATTAGTAGCAGAAGGTAAGAATCATCGCTGGGTCCTAAAGGTATAATCCCCAAGCAAGGTGAGGATCACCGCTGGGTCCTAGAGAGAGAGGGATTATGAAAGGTTCAGGAAGATGTTTGCAAGGCCAAATGCAGCAACCTTCTACAGCCGGACCCCGTTTGACTGTCTGTCAAACCTGACACACCCGTGACACCTGCAGAAGGTGCAGTGAATGTGGACTTGCAGGAAAGCAAATGGACTATTGCAGAGAATGTAGACCTGGAGTGTGACATCGACCTAAAGGAGTATAAGACTAGGCCACAGGTCACATTAATTGCACTTTACCGCATTCACACTCTTAAGTTCGTCAAAAAAACTTCCGGGATTCCTCCTCTGCACCACACTTGCAGCATCATTATAAAATGGAAGACACCAGTCTTGGCATATATCAGGAAAGGAAGTTCTTCATCCTCTCAATGTTCACGATATAGATCACATTGAAATGTCACTGAATATAGTGCAGCCCATGCTCGCTTATCCAAGGAATGGTATTTACTATACTCACATAGAACACTTAAAATACAGCATTAGTAAAATCAATAGAACTGAAAAATAGTCCTGACCATGTTTCGCCTGACGGCTTCTTCCTGGTGTGTAATGTGCATGTTCTTTGATATTTGACCTTTTTTATCTTATATGTCTTCTATCATCCATACATAGCACAATGGCTCCTAAGAAGTACAGAATGCCCTACGTGCCGCGGCCATTGCATCCAATGAAGAAAATAAGGACAAAGATGAAGAGGTAGAACAGGTGTGATCACTGCCATCCATATAGTGAACACATCGTTATCCCATTATCTTAGCACTAGACTCTCCTTTGCTTATTTTAGTACATGAACACTCACTTTGCTGGAGAGACAAGTTGTGATAAGAACTTATTTGATGTTGCTGACTGTAGAGGCCACGAGTGACATCAGACCCACATCCCAGAAATGATATGCACTTGAAGAACTGTCAGCAGCAGACATCTTGGACAGATCACTGCCAGATGGGAAAAGATCATCAGAAACATCCAGCAAATCCATCACCTTCTTTATGGTGGATAAACTATTGAATAAACTTCAACCTGACTTTAAAGGAGTTCTCCAAAAATGTAATAAAATTACCCCTCGTCACATAAATCAAACTGCAGTCAGTCTTAGTCAGATGTCTGGACAGGGTGCAATCTGAAGAAACACAGCTCCCAAGACCTGTGTCTCAATGACAGAGGAGCTGTATCATAAGCATATATAACTCTTTGAGCCAATTAAAAGTGTGTGACAAGAGAAAAAATAAATATTCTTGGCTGACTGAGCACAAAGGACTTTTTTTTCCAGCCTAAGTCCTCTGTACTCAGTCAGCCTAAGACCTAAGACAAGATTTACCTATTTAACTGTCACTGCCCTACTCCAGCACCTCACTGATATGTGAACTTATATTACAGCTCTTCTGTCAGTTGAGACACAGGTCTCAGGGGCTGTGTTTCTTGAGACTGGAGCCCGTACTGACATGTGACTGGCTGTCTTTTGAACTATGCAATGGAGAACATTTTTTTGCACTCTTGGAGAACCCCTTTAACATGTATAATTCTTGAGTTAGAGGTAAAACATTTTTTTTTTTTATTTTAGATTTAATTTCTATTTTTACATTTGTCTTCATTCTTTACATCTCTCTTTCACAAAGCCTTCATTATGTTGGCTACTCACTGCAGAAGTACATAACTGTGAAGTAGTGACTCTGACAGCTCCTTGACACGGTTACTCACCTGTCCCGGAACAACCACTGGGCCTGGCTTCATTCTTCTGGCACCCCTTTGCAATAGTAAACACCGGTTTTCTCAGGTAACCCAGCAAACCAATCTGACATCACTCGAAGCCTTTTTAGGCCAGGTCATTCAGAGTTCAGATGCTTGGGTGTTAAGTAGCATTGTTCACATTTGCCTCAAGTTGGTCAGGAGATTTTGGCTACTTTACTTGGCTCAACTCCAGCCAGGTGTCTATCATCTACTCTACTTTTCCTGACTTCCATGCTTCAACCAGCGTTGGTTCCAAGCTCAGCCAAACCTACTAGGTGCTGAGACAACTTCTCAACACATGAGTTACCAACTACACAGAACTGTTCTCAATCCTGTTAACATCTGGACTTTGCAGTCAAGGTAAGGCATCTCTTTAAGAGTGTCTCCAGTTTGCATTACTTCTCTGCTACATAGTTGCCATTAATCATTGCCCTGCTGGAAAATAGCAAACTGCATTTACTTTTCTGTTACATCCCTGCTATTAACCATTGCCCTGCTGGAAGACACCAGAGTGCATTGTTGTGATTAACTACTTCCCTGACGGAAGATACCAGGTTCCTATACAGTTACAGAACCCATGTGAATCAGCTCTGCTTCATCTGTGCTACCTGTTCTGTTTGATTGTCTGTCATCTTTCATACCCTAATGTCCTGGTTCTCGCTTACCCACATGTCATCCGTGAAGAACAACTGCTCTGCACCATCTCCTCTAGTCTATGCAAGTCACCCAGACCTACGAGTTAGAGAATCCACCCCACCATGCTAGGCCATAGCAAGATTGACATCCAGCTGAATTCACAGTGAGGGACCTCCTCGCAGTCACAACAGGGTTATTGTCTAGGTCTAAGTTAAGCCTGACACTTCAGTTCCTATGTGGTTTCCTCTGACCTCCTAAACTTCCCAATTTCCAGAGTTTTCTGTCATGTACAAACAGCAGGGTTGCCTGAAACTGAACTTTTCCAATTTTTTTTTTTTTTTAATGATGAGCTTGCCCCGTTAATGGTTATACCACACCAACCTCTATGCCCAGTGATTTATTTCAACGATCCACAATTGTTTTTATGCAAGACCTTTTTGGTGGAATTGCACAAATATTGCCCAAATTATGGTACTCAATAATTGAAGATTGGTTGTGAATATGGGACTTACTAAAAAAAACAACTTAAATTTTTTTTTGCTGCCCCTTATAACGCAGTACAATGCCCAGGGCATGTTTTTAGGCCACGCAAAAGTGTATTGACTGATAGCACTAATTTTGATAAGCTTTTTAAAAATAGACCCTTCATTAATTTTATGTATGAAAAATTATCTAATATTTATTACCCTCAACAGCAAGCACACATGACTAGTGCATTTTAAAGTGTAGAATAACATTTCTGCAATAGCGGCCTAATAAACATGCCAGGTATGGCATAAAAATAAATAAATAATGCAAATCCAAGCTGGATATATATCGCACATTCCATATATGTACAACCCCTGGCAAAAATTATGGAATCACCGGGCTCAGAAGATGTTCAGTTGTTTAATGTTGAAAAAAAAAGCAGATCACAGACATGGCACAAAACTAAAGTCATTTCAAAATGGCAACTTTATGGCTTTAAGAAACACTAAAAGAAATCAAGATTAAAAATGTGGTACTCAGTAAGGGTAATTTTTTTCAGACTAAGCAGAGGGAAAAAATTATGGAATTACTCAAATTCTGAGGAAAAAATTATGGAATCACCCTGTAAATTTTTATTTCCAAAACTAACACCTGCATCAAATTAGATCTGCATCTAAAAAGGAGTGATCACACCTTGGAGAGCTGTTGCACCAAGTCGACTGACATGAATCATGGCTCCAACACAAGAGATGTCAATTGAAACAAAGGAGAGGATTATCAAAATCTGGACCAAATGCAAACAACATGGGAAGGTTGTTAAAGGCAAACATTGCAGCTGCAGGTGTGCCTGTGACTGCAATGCACTCCAATGGTTTTAATAGGTCTCTGTACACATTCTGGGGGAGATATAACGTCCCTCGTATACGATCCCGGTCACTGCCTCACATACCCCCCCCATCTCTGTTCAAACTTGTGGGGTTGAACATTTGCCATCATACAGGGTGCCTGGGACAGGGCATCCGCGTTTCCCTGCGACTTCCCAGGGCGATGTTCTACAGAGAAACTGAAATTTTGCAGTGATAGGAACCACCTGGTGACTCGCGCATTCCTCTCCTTGGCATTTCTCATCCATACCAAAGGTGAGTGGTCCGTCACCAAGCGGAACTGACGCCCGAGTAAATAATAACGTAGCGATTCCAAGGCCCACTTAATAGCCAAACACTCCTTCTCTACCACGCTATAGTTTTTCTCTGCCGGGACAAGTTTTCTACTCAAGTAAGTGACCGGGTGCTCTTCACCATTCACTTTTTGTGACAATACCGCCCCTAGGCCTACCTCCGAGGCATCAGTCTGTACAATGATGGTTTCCTTGAAGTTGGGGCTGATGAGGACCAGCTGTCCACACAGGGCCAACTTCATGGACTGAAAAGTTTCTTCTGTTTTGTACTTGACGGTTTAGGCCAGTTTTTTATCAACTTTATTGATTTGGGGCTTGATAGCTCCTAGGCCTATCACATACCCCAAATATCGGGCTTCCTCTAGCCCTATCGCACATTTTTTTGGGTTTGCCGTTAACCCCGCGGCTCTGAGAGAATCCAGCACCGCTTGTACCTAGGATAGGTGCGTATGCCAGTCGGTGCTAAAGATAATATCATCTAGATACGCTGACGCGTACTCCTGATGAGGCTTGAGCACTATGTCCATCAACCTCTGGAATGTAGCCGGGGCCCCATGTAACCCAAAAGGTAAGACCACATAGTGATATAGACCCTCTGGCGTTATGAAGGCGGTCTTTTCCTTCGCCGATTTTGTGAGAGGTACCTGCCAGTAACCCTTGGTGAGATCGAGCGTGGTAAAGTACTGGGCCTGCCCCAGTCTCTCAATCAGCTCATCCACCCTGAGCATTGGATAAAGGTCAAACTTCGACACTTCATTCAATTTCCGGAAATCGTTACAGAAGCGTTAAGATCCGTCTGGTTTCGGAATCAGTACAATGGGGCTAGCCCACTCACTCCGTGATTCCTCTGTGACGCCTAACTGAAGCATTTGTTTTACCTCCGGGCTTCTGGTACCCGGTACGGTCTCATTCGCACCCTTACCCCAGGTTCGGTGACCATATCATGTTGGATAACCGTAGTCCTAGCCGGTAGCTCTGAGAACACGTCGGTATTGTGCAGCACCAGCAAGCGAGCCTCCCGTCGCTGCTGTTTAGTGAGGGCATCACTTATCCTGACCTCCCCCTCGGACGCTTCCCTGGCTGAAGGTAGAGAACTCTCTGGCGATATGCCCGGGGTGACATCTGTAACTAAACACTCTCGATCTTTCCAAGGCTTTAGCAGGTTTACATGGTAAAGCTGCTCAGGTTTCCTCCTTCCAGGCTGATACACCCGGTAATTTACCTCCCCCACTCTGGGCTGCTTGGGCATCTAACAGATGTTCTTTCACGATGGGCATGACTGCCGCGATCCGGTCCTGCATACTAGCCACGTGTTCAATTATACTCCTATGTGGAGTCGGCTCTTGTTCCCATGTCTTTGGATACGTCCAACAGACCCCTAGGGTGTCTGCTGTACAATAACTCAAGGGAGAGAACCCTGTGGAAGCCTGGGGTACCTCACGGACGGCAAACATCAGATAGGGTAGCAACATGTCCCAATCCCTTCCGTCCTTAGAAACCACCTTTTTTAACATAGACTTGAGGGTTTTATTGAACCGTTCTACTAGCCCGTCGGTTTGAGGGTGGTACACCGAGGTGCGCAATTGTTTAATTTTTAGCAATTTGCACAGTTCCCTTGTCACTTTGGACATAAAATGGGTCCCCTGATCCGTCAGGATCTCCTTAGGTAGTCCAAGGCGACAGAACATGGCAAACAGCTCCCGTGAAATCAGTTTTGCCGAGGTGTGGCGTAGGGGGTATAGCCTCCGGGTACCGGGTGGCATAGTCGACCACCACCAGTATATGTTGGTGGCCACGGGCTGATTTTACAATGGGCCCTACCAAGTCCATTGCAATCCGTTCAAAAGGTACCTCTATCACTGGCAGGGGTACCAATGGACTACGGAAACTTGCGATGGGTGTGGCCAACTGACATTCAGGGCAGGATTCGCAGTACCTTTTGACCTCCGAGTAAACCCCAGGCCAAAAGAACCACTGCAAGATACGTTCTTGCGTCTTTTTTACCCCTAAATGTCCACCCAGCAGGTGTGTGCGTGCCAAATCTAGAACCCCCCTACGGTACGACTGAGGTACCACCAACTGTTCCACGACCTCGTCCCTGATCATATCTATCCTATAGAGCAACTCACCATTGACTACCATGCGTGGAAATTCAGTATCTGCACCGGGCTGTTGGGCTACGCCGTTTACCTCTACCACCCGTTCCTGCGCCTGAGTCAGGGTGGGATCCTGTAGCTGAGCCATCCCAAACGTGTCCCGGGACACTTCCAGCTCGGGGATCGATGGGCTTTCCTCGACCTCTCCTGCCAGCACCTCTAAGGGAAACCTATCGGGGGTCACACTCTTTCCCTAGGTTGGACACCCCTATGGCAGATTCCCCTGACTCGGGTTCGTCAGGTACAGCGCCTGTAATACATTTTACCGGGGGAGAGTGGATTTTGTTTTTCCACAGAGTTCAGAACAGTCTCTTCCCAACACAGTCCCATAGGGAAGAGTTTTTACCACCCCCACCACATGTTTTATATCTCCACATGGCGTGGACAAAACTACCTCTGCAGTTGGATACTCTCAGAGGTCCCCATGGATACACACAACCCCGACTGGCCGTCCACTGGGGTTGTCTCCTGCCACCAGCGACCCATGTACCAAAGTCACGAGGCTCCCTGAGTCCAAGAGGGCCTCCGTTGGGTACCCATTAACCAGTACCTGGCATAGCTGGAGTTCACTGTCCCGGGGGTCGGACCTCGCCGTGCAGACGGTCTGGGTATACATTGAGACCCGGCGGCTATATCCGCAGTCCATGGGTTCCGTAGTCAGGGGACAATTAGCAACCACATGTCCCGGCCCCTGACACCGCCAGCACCTAAGGGTGGAGGTACTGTTAGGTCTTATGACAGTTTGGGAGGGAACCGGTCTCCTGCCACTCTCACTCCGGGGTTCCCCTTCAGCACGGGTACGGTGCTGACTGTCCCCAGCAGAGGGACGCGACCCCTTTCCCAATTCCTGGGTTGGCAGGGATCGGCGTGACAGCCGAGAGGGGGCGGAGTCTCGAATGAAGTCCTGAGTGGCAGAGTAGCGCTCGATCAAACTGACCACTTGGTCGAGTGTGCCGGGGTCCCCTTGCCCCACCCAACGTTGGATAGCGGCTGGCACAGTCCTCACCAGCCGGTCAACCACCACCCTCTCCACCATCTGGGCTGGAGACAAAGTCTCAGGCTGGAGCCACCTCTTTACCAGCTGCAGGAGATCATAATCCTGAGACCGGGCGGGTCGGGTCTCCACATAGGCCCACAAAAAACACACGCTGAGCCCTCACTTATGTATTGACCCCCAGCCGGGCAAGGATCTCACCTTTGAGCCTCTGGTAGTCCTGGGCGAAGTAGGCCTTATGGGCATCGCCGACCAAAAACGGAGCCACCACTTCTGCCCACTGGCCGGCTGGAAGGTTTTCCCGCTCTGCCGTGCGTTCATAGATGGTAAGGAAGGCTTCCACGTTGTCCTCCAGTTCCATCTTCCTCAACGCTGAGCGAACCTTGTCCCGGGCCTCTCGACGTTCTGGGGCTGGTGCCGTCGGCGTTTCCTGCAGGGCTGTGAGCTGCTGCACGATCAGCTCATTGGTGTGCTGCTCCTGCTGCTGGAACTGCTCCTGCTGCTGCGTGAGGACCAATTGCCTTAATAGCTCCTCCATTTTGTCCACGGGGTGAGGCTGAAAAGTGGCCGGCCGGATTGTGGTCATGCAGCTGCCGGTGGGGTATGCCTCAGTCACAATGCCCGCATTCTCCACCAAGCTGTAAGGCGGCGGTGTTCACACCGTGCAGTAACTGAGGCAGTGACCCAAGCAAGTCCAACATAAACAGCTTTTATTCAGCAACTCATGGGTAAACAGAAAGTCCTCCGGTTCGTAGCCGGGTTAACATGAGTCCATAAACAACGGTTGCCGGGGGCAACGGCCGCGCCAGGCAGCTCAGAGCTTGACTGGTGCAGAGCCTTCCCAGGCGTGGGTTCAGCCACACTCAATCCTGCTGAGCTTTCCTGCTATGCTCCTAGCAGGTTCCAACATAGAACAACACTAATTCTTACTGCAGGGTTTTTAAAGGACTTGTGGCAAGAGCCACTGGAAAACCTGGGTTGGAGGGAGGAGGCCGCCCCACTGCCTCCTGTGACCTCCTGAAAGAAATGAAGGCCCTGCCGGGTTTTACTTAATCTGCCTTAGCCAGATAGCCTGACCAGGTCAATGCTCACCTTCATTCCTGCATTGCAGCCGCAGGTGTGCCTGTGACTGCAATGGACTCCAATGGTTTTAATAGGTCTCTGTACACATTCTGGGGGATATATAACGTCCCTCATATACAATCCCAGTCACTGCCTCACAATATATATATACAGTACAGACCAAAAGTTTGGACACACCTCATTTAAAGATTTTTCTGTATTTTCATGACTTTGGAAATTGTACATTCACACTGAAGGCATCAAAACTATGAATTACCACATGTGGAATTATCTACTTAACAAAAAAGTGTGAAACAACTGAAAATATGTCTTATATTTTAGGTTCTTCAAAGTGGCCACCTTTTGCTTTGATGACTGCTTTGCACACTCTTGGCATTCTCTTGATGAGCTTCAAGAGGTAGTCACCGGAAATGGTTTTCACTTCACAGGTGTGCCCAGTCAGGTTTAATAAGTGGGATTTCTAGCCTTATAAATGGGGTTGGGACCATCAGTTGTGTTGTGCTGAAGTCAGGTGGATACACAGCTGATAGTCCTACTGAATAGACTGTTAGAATTTGTATTATGGCAAGAAAAAAGCAGCTAAGTAAATAAAAATGAGTGGCCATCATTACTTTAAGAAATGAAGGTCAGTCAGTCTGAAAAATTGGGCAAACTTTGAAAGTGTCCCCAAGTGCAGTTGCAAAAACCATAAAGCGCTACAAAGAAACTGGCTCACATGAGGACCGCCCCAGGAAAGGAAGACCAAGAGTCACCTCTGCTTCTGAGGATAAGTTTATCCGAGTCACCAGTCTCAGAAATCGCAGGTTAACAGCAGCTCAGATTAGAGACCAGGTCAATGCCACACAGAGTTCTAGCAGCAGACACATCTCTACAACAACTGTTAAGAGGAGACTTTGTGCAGCAGGCCTTCATGGTAAAATAGCTGCTAGGAAACCACTGCTAAGGACAGGCAACAAGCAGAAGAGACTTGTTTGGCCTAAAGAACACAAGGAATGGACATTAGACCAGTGGAAATCTGTGCTTTGGTCTGATGAGTCCAAATTTGAGATCTTTGGTTCCAACCACCGTGTCTTTGTGCGACGAAGAAAAGGTTAACTGATGGACTCTGCATGCCTGGTTCCCACCGTGAAGCATGGAGGAGGAGGTGTGATGGTGTGGGGGTGCTTTGCTGGTGACACTGTTGGGGATTTATTCAAAATTGAAGGCATACTGAACCAGCTTGGCTACCACAGCATCTTGCAGCTGCGTGCTATTCCATCCGGTTTGCGTTTAGTTGAACCATCATTTATTTTTCAACAGGACAATGACCCCAAACACACCTCCAGGCTGTGTAAGGGCTATTTGACCAAGAAGGAGAGTGATGGGGTGCTACGCCAGATGACCTGGCCTCCACAGTCACCAGACCTGAACCCAATCGAGATGGTTTGGGGTGAGCTGGACCGCAGAGTGAAGGCAAAAGGGCCAACAAGTGCTAAGCATCTCTGGGAACTCCTTCAAGATTGTTGGAAGACCATTTCCGGTGACTACCTCTTGAAGCTCATCAAGAGAATGCCAAGAGTGTTCAAAGCAGTCATCAAAGCAAAAGGTGGCTACTTTGAAGAACCTAGAATATAAGACATATTTTCAGTTGTTTCACACTTTTTTGTTAAGTATATAATTCCACATGTGTTAATTCATAGTTTTGATGCCTTCAGTGTGAATGTGCAATTTCCAAAGTCAAGAAAACACAGAAAAATCTTTAAATGAGAAGGTGTGTCCAGACTTTTGGTCTGTACTGTATATATATATATATATATATATATATATATATATATATATATATATATATATATATATATGAGGCAAAAGACCCTTATATTCAGTGCCTCTTGTTCAATGTCTAGCGGAAGGTAAAAAAAAAAAAAAAAAAGTGGAGTGTGGGATGGATAGAAAGAACCAAAATACGGTACTCTCCAAAGACCCTTCTGAACCAAACCCTTCCTTGGTGAGATTAGTGAAGGGGTCGCTTATTTAATATTTTGGTGAAAAAAAGATGTTCATTGTTAACATCTATACATGATGCCAGCAGATCCCTTAAAAAATACCCCAAGAGGTTCAGTTCTCAAAATAGGGTCATTTTATTGGATCTGTTATTGTTCTGGCAATCAAGGACCTTTGTAAAACCAAAAATGAGGCCCACAAAACATATAAGGAAAAAGCCTTTGGGTATGTGCACGCAACGTCTTTTTCAGGCTCATTTTGCTCTGAAAACCGCATAAAAAAGCGCTACCTAAATGCTTAAATGAAGAGTAATTTTAGGGGGTCTTTTATTGTTCTGGCAATCAAGGACCTTTGTAAAGTCAAAATGGGGCTTGCAAAATAAATAAGGAAAAAGCCTTAGGGTATGCGCACACAATGTCTTTTTCAGGCGGATTCTGCTCTGAGAATTGCCTGAAAAAGTGCTACCTTAAACGCTCAAAAAAATAAAAAAAATGTTTTATTTTTTTCTGTTTCCCTTATTATTGTGAAATTCCCTTAATAAAAATAATTTGACGAAAAAATAAACATAAGCAATTCTATGTAAAAACAACTTTCTGTGCATGCTACATCTTTTGTGCAGGTTTATAAAGATACAAAGTGGTTAAAAACTGATATGGCCGCTTTTTAAGTGGATTTCGCTCTGAAAACGCTCTGTATTTATAAGACAAGTCAATGGGAAAGCTCAAAAGATACCCGGGCATCTTTTAGAGAGTTTTTCCAGAGTTTTTGTTTGAAAAACCGCTAGTGGGTTCTTCATTGTTGAATGGGGTTAAAAGAAAACGGGCAGAATATGTCAGTAAACAAGAAGCTACAAAAATGTTGGAAATTGCTAAAAAAAAACAAACTGCTAGTGGTCAAAAACGTTGAAAAGCACCCAGGAAACAGCAACAAAAAAAACGCTAAAAAGATGATCCAGGGGGAAAAAAACACTGGAATTTTCAGAAGCAAAAGACGTTGTGTGCACATAGCCTTATAGGCCTCAAAATCCCACTATCACTACGTCACTTTCAGGCCCCGCCATGTGCCCAGGCTACAGATTTCAGCCTCTTTCAGGGTTTTTCTCCAATCAAGGAAAATAGCCCAATATATGCTCTGTTTCTGAAAAATATTAACCCTAAAAGACGCTCTTGTGAAAAAGAAGCAAGGGTATGTTCACACGTTGAGTATTTACAGCAGATTTTTTTTGTACTAAAAAAACAGTGTGTTGGCAGGAAAAATGCTGCTTATAATGTTTTTGATGCATTTTCACTTGCTTTTTTTTTTTTTTTCATTTTATTGAATAGGTGAAAAACGCTGCGAAAATGCAAAAAAATAATACACAAGCTATTTTTTTTAAAAGCACCTCAAAAAAAGGCAAGAAAAAAAAAACGCACTGTGTGAATGAGATTTTAGAAATCTCGTTTATTTTACTGCTACTGTAAAACGCCTGGGAAAAAAACCTCTTTGTTTGAACATACCCATAAGGGTTAAAAAACTGATCATACCCCAAGATAAATTTCTTGATAGGTCTAGTTTTCAAAATAGGGTCACTACTGGGGGTTTTCTATCGTTCTGACGGCCCTTTGAGATTTTTCAAGCATTGTTGAACCCGTCATGCAAAACGATCACCATAGATAACTGAGCTGCAAATTGTAACCAATTAAATTCCATCTCTCATTTTTCAGCCGTTCTTTGTAAAATGAAAGTTGACAGCTGATTGGCTGCTATGCATAATGTAAAATGAAAGCTGACAGCTAATTGGCTGTTATACATAATTTAAAATTAAAGCTGACAGCTGATTGGGTGTTATGAATAATGTAAAATAAAAGCTGACAGCTGATTGGCTGCTATGCCTAATGTAAAATGAAAGCTGACAGCTGATTGGTTGCTATGCATACTATAAATAAAAGCTGACAGCTAATTGGCTGTTATGCATCAAGTAAAGTGAAAGCCAACACATGATTGCTACACATAATTACTCGGCTTTTGCCTTACGTCAATATTTATAACTATATCCCCTTCCCCCCACCACCATCTCGCTCTAGACTAGACTATAATGTCTGACTATTCATATTATAATATTATTACATTACTGGCAATTTTCCCACAGTAAAGATGGCAATCATGGAGAGACGTGCGTATATACGTCATACCTCGCCCCTACGTCTTGCACTTTCTATGTTTTTAACGGTCAACATGATGTCACGCGTTCATCTTGAAGAATTACCCAGGATTCCAAGCAGTTACACTGTAGAGCGTATGGGGGCGTGGCTTACATTCCCGCTGCGTTGCCCGGCGACTGCACAGGTGAAGCTGCCGGAAAGGGGGCGGGGCTTCCTTATACAGTTACTGCAGCTCCGTGCTGTGCTCAGTGCGCTGCCAGACCAGGTACAGTACACACCGCACGTGGGGCACGACTAGAGATGATATATCGCGATATATACCGGCTTTAGCTGCACTTTTAGCGCTAACACCTTGTAGCCCTATATAAGGTTGGGAAAGCTGGGTGACAACCAACACGGCCGCCATGACAGTGCTCAATTATGGTTGTCACTCAGCTTTGCCATAGCCCAGCGTGCCTAGAAACGTGTGATAACCAGGGCCGCCGGCTTACACCCATTTCATTTCCCCCTCTCTCTTTCTAGCAGCTGTAACTTTTTTTATTATTTTTACTATTTCGGTTGATGCCGCTGGATTGCACTTGTTTTTTCTGGTACGAGTTGCAGTTTTCATTTGTTTGACTTTCTGGTCTCTATTTATTTTTTTTTAATATTTTCTGAATTTGAACAGTTCCGCACACGACAATACCTTTATTTTCAGCGCTGACGCTCCGGCAGTCCTACTAATGTTTGTTTACAACCAGTCAGCATGTGACCTCTGCTGCCAATCGGTAGCATCTGCCCTCCCCTGCTACGTGACCGCCACCCCCTGCTACGTGACCGCCACCCCCTGCTACGTGACCGCCACCCCCTGCTACGTGACCGCCACCCCCTGCTACGTGACCTCCACCCCCTGCTACGTGACCTCCACCCCCTGCTACGTGACCTCCACCCCCTGCTACGTGACCTCCACCCCCTGCTACGTGACCTCCACCCCCTGCTGTAGTACTGCTACATTACTGCCATCATGGCTGAGTGGTGATGCCAGTAAGCACTGCCTATGACTGCTGCAGCCACATGCTGGCCGGTTGTAAACAAAGACCGGGGAATGGGTAAGATCTAGATGAAACCAATGCGCACTGATAGGACAGTACTGTAAGGAACAAGATGAGGGTGAGGGCAGCACTCTCTTGTAAGGATTGTGTAAGGAAACAACACCTGTAGAAGCCTGATGTGCTGCAGCCCCGTGGCTGGTGGAGAGCATCGACCAGATAGCAGTTTGACAAAGCAGAGATTATCAAAATGTGCCGGCTGTGCTCGTGGAAAGGATTAGATCCGGAGAGTATAAGTAGGGGTTTTTTTTTTATTCACACCAATGTGTTTCGGTGTCGGAGCAGCACTTTTCTCTATGTGAGAGACCAAGTGTCTCTTGTTTTTTTTTTTTTTACCTTGAGAAAGGCAACAAAACAAGTTGGTGTGAATAAAAACCCTTGCTTATACTCTCCGGATCTCATCCTTTCCGTGAGCGCAGCCGGCACATCATGATAATCTCCACTTTGCCAAACTGTCCAATGACTGGTCTGTTTGCAGAGTATCTCGCTTTGACCAATAGCAGGGGCTCCCTGGCAGAGCCCCCCATCTTCTATGTCCACAGGCCTCAATACAGGACTCCCATCTAATGCACCTGACACTTTATAATGTAGAGAGGAGTCTGTTCCATCCTCTTATACTTCTGTCTTGTGGTTTGTTTGTTTTTTACAGCTGGTTGTTATTTCAAAAAGCCGTTGTCGTTTTTAATCTGGCGTCATGCAGACTACAGATTTGGGAAGCAAAGAGACGGGGAAGATCTGGCACAGGAAACCCACCCCGGCCACTAATGATGGGTATGTGGAAGAGCTGAATGATGACTGGATGAGGATGGCTTGGTGAATTAATTAGCATGCTGTTCTCATATATTTATTAAAGAAGTTTTCCAACTTCTTAAAAAATAGGGCCAATAGCATAAAATAATGAAGGACACGTAACTTTTCAGCTTGAGTGCTCCCCACCCGTCCTACCTGCAGTATTGACTTTCGTGAGCTTTGCAGCCAGTTAATACTCTCATCCATGTATGGGTTGGTTGTAGCGTTCACAATGTCAGGGAGGTCATTGCAGCTGGACAACACCGATGGATTAATCTGGAAAGTAATAGGTAATGGTTTTTCAATGAAGGGGTTGTCCAGGCTTGACTGCGTCTGTAGCCTTGTGATTCCTCACAACGTGCAGAGTGCACACTGTCAGGATTCTCTAGGAGCAGGCGGGACCACAAGTATGTGATTTGCATACATGCGGTCACGTGCTGACTAGACGTGTACTGCCTCGTTAAATACAAGTGCACTGAGCGATGCCAGATACGTCTAGTCTGATTGTGGCCAGAAATATGCAAATCGCACACTTTTGATCACACGAGCGGTTCCCAAAATTAGCTTTTGGTCGACACAGGACAGCGCTACACACACACACACACACACACACACACACACACACACACACACACACACACACACACACACACACACACACACACACACACACACACACACACACACACTCTCTCCAAGGGGGTTACTATAAATTGTCACCTATTCACAGGATAGGTGTTGAATACTAGATCAGTGGGGGAGTGACCACGGAGACCCCAATGTTGCATTTGGCTGTCTCCGGCAGGTCATGGGGTTCATTCCTTTTCTTTTTCTTTGCAGGATTATAGTGAATTTAGTCCATGGCTCTGCGGGTCCCCAAGCAAAAACGATGCGGTTTTTGCAGGTTGCATTTGACAGCTCCGGAGATCAATTCCTGGCCGGAGATCACTTAGGAAACATCTATCTTTTCAACCTTAACAGAAACAGGTAAAAATGTTCTTGTCCTTGGAAAATGACTAACGAAGCAAAACGATTAGAGCCTGTTTTATTTTTTTATTTTGCACCAAATTCTTCTTTTAATTTGCTCCCATTTTGAAATCTATTTTCTACTAGTTTGTTTATTTTATTCCCTGTTTCCCATTGTAGAAACTACTTCATATTATCTCCTCCTCACTGTGGTCATGGGGGAGGATGAACGAAGACTTGGGACCCCTTATAGGAATGATCAGTACCCCCCCCCCCCCCCCCTGAATAAGCAAATATTCACCTATTGTGTGAGAAATTTTAAAGGGATTATTCCCAGGCTCACATTGGAGGCTCATTGTCTCCTATACCTAAAATCCATTAATCTTTGCAATTGCATTGTTTTTTTTTTTTTTCTTAAGTGCACAATCCCTGACTTCTCATACATCCCATTTCTGCTTTCCACCTTTTTGTTACTGGACATGTCCTCACTCGCAGGTCGAGCACGCTCAGTTCCTCCTGCCTGTGTACAATCACTGTCTCCCCCTCTTCACCATGTGCGGAGGATACAGAGGGAGGAGGCTCATCCTCCTTTCCACACTGTGATGACAGGGCTCCGGCCCCTCAGAAGCTGATGGCTGACAACGGCTTATTGTGCTCTTGTGAAGGCTACCACAGCGTGGTGGTCTTCCCGCTCTGGATATAGTGGCAGAGACTGTGTGAGTTATGTAGTGTGTAATAAATGTCCTAATATTTCTGTGCTCCGTTCTCTTAGGTTTGATCTGGTGCAGAGAACCCTACAGGCGTGCACGGCGCTGGCATTTAATCTACATAGGAAATCTGAGTTCCTGGTGGCTCTGGCTGACTATTCTGTGAAGTGTTTTGATGCAGGTAATTGCAATATCTAACTACCCTTTTTCAGGGCTGTTCCCAGGCGCCGCTCCACAGCAGGGTCCTCTCCCGGGGGCCGCTCCACAGCAGGGTCCTCTCCCGGGGGCCGCTCCACAGCAGGGTCCTCTCCCGGGGGCCGCTCCACAGCAGGGTCCTCTCCCGGGGGCCGCTCCACAGCAGGGTCCTCTCCCGGGGGCCGCTCCACAGCAGGGTCCTCTCCCGGGGGCCGCTCCACAGCAGGGTCCTCTCCCGGGGGCCGCTCCACAGCAGGGTCCTCTCCCGGGGGCCGCTCCACAGCAGGGTCCTCTCCCGGGGGCCGCTCCACAGCAGGGTCCTCTCCCGGGGGCCGCTTCACAGCAGGGTCCGTTAACTGGGCTGTCTGTTTATTTCCAGCTGCCACCGAACTGGAAAGAGGTGATCAGTCGGGCTGTCGGACCTCCACCATTCTGATAGCGGTGACCTGTCCTGATGCTGATTTATTTCCCCAGCTTCAATATACAAAGGTTTTTGTCGTGATCAGACAGCCGCTATATAATTTATAGTTTCCATCCTCCCATATTAGTGCATAAGAAGCCAACGTTTGCATTCAGCAGTGTGAAAGGTTTGGCTGACCGATTCTGTGGCATCAATGTCTGCCCTTGTGATTATTCTCCACCTTTCCCAGAAATTGCTAAGCTAAGAAATTATGGGTATAAACGGTGTTCGCATCTTGGCTCGATTGCCCAAAAAGCACCGCTCCAGTCAGGGTCACGACACGTGGGCTATAAAGAACCTCGGCTCGGCGATTGAGGTCAGGAAGTGACAAAATTAGCAGCCATCTCCTCCAGCAGGACCACTGGATCATAGTACGACGAGCTCCTCATCCGCTGCTTGTGTCCGGTACACGATCGATGTTGCTGCTTAAGATGCAGATTATTTGCTCTTGATCTGGTGACTTTTTTTTTTTTTATTTGTTTCCAGATAACAAGGAGCTGGTGAGCTGGATGCGTGGCCACGACTCAACCGTTACATCCATCTCTGTACACGGCTCAGGCAGATATGCCGTCACCACATCCAGCGAGACGGCTCAGCTCTGGGATTTGGACACTTTCCAGAGAAAAAGAAAGTTAAATGTTCGTCAGTCGGTAGGGATACAAAAGGTGAGCACGTGACACCTCTATATACATTACTGAAGGGACGTACACTGTCACACTAGCACAATCAAGGGACATAATGTTTCACAGCGATTGTAGATTATCCATTGGATAAGGTGCAAGTTGAAGTCTTTAACCCACCCCATACACCTTAAGACGCATTCAGACATCCATGCAAAAATCATTCTAGGATCGGACCGCAATGCATGGACTGAAATTATATGAAGCTGACACTCTCGGATCGGGAGACCCATGAATAGTCCATGCATTGCGGTCCAATCATAGACGTCTGAATGTGTCCTTAGATTAACTTCGCCCAACGATTATCTATCTGGGACCCCCACACACATCAGACTGTCGGCCGAACCCATCACTATTATTATTATTTATTTATTGTTATAGTGCCATTTATTGCATGGCGCTTTACATGTGAAAAAGGGATATACATACGAAAACAATTACAATAATCTTGAACAAAGCGTGACGGCAACTGGTATAGGAGGAGCGAGGACCCTGCCAGCGAGGGCTCACAATCTAATCAGTGTGTTCTGCTGACGTGAGTCTAATGTTTATAGGGGGGGCTTAATGGGACAACTGTGGACTACCAGAATCCTAGAAATGACTTCTTTATCCAGTCCTGGATTGCTTATATTGCCTTTCCATCATAGGAGGCGATACCACTAACCCTATAGAAGCCATTCGATATTATATGGCATCGGTTGCACCATAGATGATAAAGGGGTTTTGAATTATTTGTGATCGCCAGTAGTGTCCTAAAACTGGATGATGCCACGTCAGACAGTTTGATAGGAATTTATGCTTTTAGGCTACTTAATAATCTTTCAAATGACAAGTGATGGCATAATGAAGTCACTAATAAAGGTACTGTAGATTAGAAAGGCGCTTCAGTCGTGGCTAAAACTTCCCCCATCGTCGACCATTGCTTTGACCAGTAACATTTGCAGCATAGGAATGGATTTCCTCAATGATCCAAGCAGATAGATTATCAGTTTACGGTAGTAACACAGTATGAGCGCCCCCTGTTGGATTCATGCACTCACAGCCAGGAAACTTGGTGCTTTATCTATTTATCCCCCCCCTGCCTCCCCAAGTCATAATTCACTATTGAGGAAATTAGAGTTGGAACCAGCTCAACATACCGGAGTAATTAAAAATTCACAAAATCTTTATTGGAAATCCTTTAAAAATAAAATTGCTGAAAAATTGGGCATCTCAGACAACAAAGAGGGGTGGTGTGTATATCAGGAATCAGTCCATACGCGTTTCGAGCTACATGGCTCTTGAACACTTTATTGCTTTGTTGTCTGAGATGCCCAATTTTTCAGCAATTTTATTTTTAAAGGATTTCCAATAAAGATTTTGTGAATTTTTAATTACTCCGGTATGTTGAGCTGGTTCCAACTCTAATTTCCTCAATTACCTTCAGCGCTGTGCAGCAGCTGGGATACCGCGTTCCTCCCGGATTGGAACAGCATCTCAGGAGTGAGCTGAATTTTTTTTCCCTATTATTTATAGTTCACTATTGCAGTTTGTAATTTCTTCTCATTATTTTTTTATAGGTATTTTTCCTTCCATTAAGTAACACAATCCTGAGTTGCTTTAAGGATAATTCCATCTTTGCCTGGGAAAGTGATACCCTGGCTTGCAAATTCCAGCTGCCAGCTCCAGAGGGGGGATCTGTTTTCCAGTATAAAGCTTTTGCAATTACAAGGTATTTATAGGCCCTCAACATTGTGGGATTCTTTAAAAAGATGTCTCGACACCCCCCCCCCCCCCCCAATTAGCAATATGCTATGTATTAAAATGCTTCCCGATTGCCGTCTTCTCTGGTCTCCAGCTCCGCTCCTCTCCTCTTCAGGCCCACGTCACCACTCTTCAGCTTTGCCGGCTCACACTGTGCGGGACGGTGCTACTTCCATCAGTGTAAGTCTATGGACTCCGCATAGTCTTACACTGACAAAGCAACTTCCACTCCACACATAAACCCGCGTGTGAGCCGGCTACTCTGATTTCAGGTCACGTGGGCCAGAAGAGGAGCTGCGCTGGAAACGGGAGAAGACAGCGATCGGTAAGTATTTTATTACATTTGCACTACATTTATTTTTAGGTGAAACTATGGCAATACATTTTTACTGAGACTTTTTTAAACTTTACTAAGGTATTTTTAGTAGAATGTGAAGGATAGTAAGTCCACCATAAAGTCCTTAATATGTCTAATAGTGACTGTTTTTTTTAATAATTAAAGGAGTTGTCCACAACTATGATATTGATGATATTAATTACATTCACTGGCTTGGTAATTTTCTTGCAGGGACGGGAGGATGTTGGCAGCTGGAGGAAAATCCAACAACCTGCATCTGTGGTGCTTGAGCTCCAAGCAGCTGTTCAGGCTTATCCAGATGCCCGGTACGGTGCGCAGCGTGCGCCAAGTGGAGTTTCTGCCTGACAACTTTGATGGCGGCTCCAGCCAGGTTAGTGACCTGCTATTGTCCTGTGTTGCTTGTAGTATTTTCTCGTATATTTTTTCCTCTCCGGTGGCAGGGCTTTGGTTTCAAGGTTTTTGGTAAAAGAAAGTAGCTCTTTTCTATTGGTTTTGATTTACAATTTCATGATTTATTTATTTTTTTCTTGTATTGCCTTTCACAATTTCTTCAAAAGATCAGGCAAAAGGTACGAGGCCTCACCTAAAGTGACTTTGTATAAACTGAGATCTGTCGCTCCATTGCAGAGATACTCACATTTGTTGCTTTTGGATGGCAGTATGTGAAATCTCTGTTTGCAGTGCAACTGAGTGTGGTTTTTTTTTTTGTTTTTTTTGTTTTTTTTGTTTTTTTTTTCCCAAAGTGCTCTCCGGGGCTGCATGCTTTCACTCCTCCCTCCCAGATGCTGCCAATCACAGCCCAGCAGTGTCTGAGACTTCTGGACTTTTAGGCTGTGATTGTCAGCATCTGGGAGGGCGGGGTGAAGGCGTACACCCCCGGAGAAGAATTTGAAAAAAAAAAAAAAAACTCAGTTGCACTACAAGCAGAGATTTCACATATTTCCCTTCAAAAGTAACAAATGTGAATATCTCTGCAATGGAATGACGCAGCACAAAATGGGAAAGAACGGCAGAATCAGGGGAGTTCAGGGATTTTTACCAGGTATTTTACGTAAATTTATTTATTTATTTTTTTAATGAAGTGACAGGTCATTTTTTTTTTTTTTTTTTACAGCTGCGTACATTATTTATTTTGTAGCATACTGTCCTAAGCTGAGTAACAATTTAATAAAGTCAGATTAAATAGGACCGTGTGCAATTGGTGGTGCACACCCGTGTGAATAATCAATCAAAAAAGGAAGGGGAAAGGGGGGAAAAAGGTTGTGAATAAAAAATTAACTTTTACTGATTATATAAAATATGAAGTGAACCATACATCCTGTAAGAATGTATATAGGGCCACTGCTAGATATATATTGGATAGCTATGACCCTGTAAATCCTGGAAAATATAAAGGACAGCAATAGAATTATGTGGTTCCACAACCAAAGTCCCTTTGATTAAATGGTTGGGTATTATATCCAACCAGGATTCTGAATTATGCCTATCCCCAAGATACAAAATAATGACATCTATACTATTTGTCACGGGAAACCATATATCTTGAAAGCACCCGCTGCAATCCTCATATACAGGTCACAATTCCCTGTGGATCGCTATCATATAGAGTCACTATTGATTGTGCCGATGTGGTAAGAGCTGACACGCCATTAATAGAGATCGCACCTGTATTACATGCGATCATATGTGTCGGTTATGGGGGACATGAGTTTCAATCACCACAGTGGTCACAACAAGGCAGACATGGGCGTGGGAAACATTGAATATTCATTCTCCTTAATAGCCATCACACAATGGGTGTGGAGAGGGGTGAATATTCATACCCTCTAATAGCAGGCACACGCGATCGCCCAGTAGGAGCCACGCTGTGGCTACACTGTGTGCCAGCTATTAAGGTGTGTGAAGTCACTGCTCCCCACACACACAGTCCCAGCATGGGGAGCGGTTACTATTCCCGCACCTGATCTCACCTTGTGAGGGCGCATGGCAGGGACGTCATGCGCGGCTCACATGGTGAGATCAGTGCTGGCAGCAGAGCAGGACACAGCGTTGGAGCAGGGGGAAGAAAGGTGAGTAGGAGTGTTTATATTTTTTTTTTTATGTGCAGTGTGATGGGGATGAGGGGTGCCGTGCATACCAGGATGGGGATGAGGGGTGCCGTGCATACCAGGATGGGGATGAGGGGTGCCGTGCATACCAGGATGGGGATGAGGGGTGCCGTGCATACCAGGATGGGGATGAGGGGTGCCGTGCATACCAGGATGGGGATGAGGGGTGCCGTGCATACCAGGATGGGGATGAGGGGTGCCGTGCATACCAGGATGGGGATGTGGGGTGCCGTGCATACCAGGATGGGGATGAGGGGTGCCGTGCATACCAGGATGGGGATGTGGGGTGCCGTGCATACCAGGATAAGGATGTGTGGTGCCGTGCATACCAGGATAAGGATGTGTGGTGCCTTGCATACCAGGATAAGGATGAGGGATGCCAGGATGGAGATCAGGGGTGCCATGCATACCAGGATGGGGATTGGGGCCACTTATAATAGGAAGGGGGGACATATATACCAGGATGGGGGATATTAACAGAATTGGGGGACATTACTCCTATTCCAGTGTCAGCAGCAGACCCCCTCCCCCTTAACAGTGCATCATTGCCATATTTTTTGCTTACATTTTTTTTTCTATTTTCCTCCTCTAAACCTTGGTGCGTCTTATGGTCCAAAAAATACGGTATATACAATAATTTTTTATTTTTATTTTTTTTAAAGGTTTTAGGGGTTCTCAGCCAAGATGGGCTAATGAGATTCATCAATATTCAAACGTGTAAACTTGTGTTCGACATTGGAAGCCATGATGACGGCGTAGTGACCTCATCTGTCAGTTCAAATGGCAGATACATCGCCGGCATCATGGAAAATGGCAGCATAAACCTTTACAGCATCCAAGCTCTGACCAAAGAAATCAATAAGGTAGGGCATAGATCAGTCATTCTGATGAACATCTTTTGACCTATTTGATTGCCTGTTGGAGATCCAGCTACTAACCTCCGTTCTTTATTTCAGCCGCCCCCACCACTGGTGAAAGTCGTGGATTTAACAAAAGACAAAGACTCGACAGGTAATAAATCTGCAATAGTGAGGAGCGAGAAAGTGAACATCTCGGCCAGTCGACCTTGCCGGCCTTGGAAGTCCAAACAAGAAGTGGTGAAGACTAAATATCTGCAGCCAGAAGAATATAACACGTCCGATAACAAAGAGGTGCGTTGTCCGAGGAAATGTTGTTTTGCTCTAGATTTGCTTGGAAAAAAGAAAAAAAAGTTTTCTTTTTTCTTATCAAGTAGAAAAGAACAAACTAAAGGTTGGTTCCGCATTACTACCAAGACATGTGGAGGAGCAAAAAGATATTTTAGTGTAGAACCATTTGTATATTTTAAGACCTTTCATTATGAGCAATTCTTAAAGGGAACCCGTCACTTCAGAAAAATGCAATTTACCTACAGATATATTATTATTCTGCATGTAAATAGCATTACAATGCTGCCCCGCTGCAGTTGTGAAAGTGCAGCTGTTGGGAGAAAACTAACCTATTTCCTTCCAGGAGCCGCCGGCTTTCAGTGATGGAGGCGTGCACGGAGCGGCTACATCATTGCTAACTATACAGCAAGCGGAGGCTGTAAGCACTTTGACAGTCGGCTCTGCAGCGCATCCGTGCAGAGCGAGCTGTAAAACTATAGGGGAGTGCTTACAGTATAGTGACTGTACCCGCTCCACCCCTTGACTGAAAGCTGGCTGCTCCCAGTAGGAAGTAAGTTCATTTTCTCCCTGTAGCTGCACTTTCACTACTTCCTCCAACAGCAGCTTATAAATGGAATGATCGCATCACACGACCATTCCAGCGCCCAATGGCTTTCCTCTCTCTCCTGACCCCTGCAACAATATCCCAGGGTGCCGACAGGTTTGCAATAGCAGACTGGGACGTACTGATGGTCCACATTGCTGCTATATTTGTTCTGCAATATTTTAGTAATGCTGTATGTAGAAAAAGTGATCACTCAATTGCAGAAAATAAAGACTTTTATTTATTTATTTATTTTTTTTAAATAAGAAAAAAAATCGATCTGAAAAAGTTTGTCACCCCATCTTTCCCCGGTTCAAAAATTAATGAAATACGTTTATTTTTACTTTTTCTTATTTATTTGGTATTACTGCATCCGTAAAAGTCCACCCCCCTCAAAAAATCAATAGTACACGTGAAACAAAAGAAACTTTGTAATATATCTTACTAGTGAACTGATATAGGAGATGACCGTTAGAATGTCTGTGTCGGCCTCTACCTCCTCCCTTATCCATAGAATTTTAAAAGCACCAACTGTTGTCTTGTATCACAGTAATGGGAAAATCTGTCTTCATTGAACACAGATTTTGTGTATTTTACCCCTGAAATGAGAATTAACGATCAGTCCAGGAGGAGAAAGAAGCGGATTTCTCTGATGAGATATATTACAAAGTTGTATATTTTCACTTTTTTTTTTTTTTTTATGAGACTTTCCCATTTATTCACGTGTAACAAAGCTGCTGCCTGTTAATATCCCCTAAATGTCTTGGATGCTTTTTCCTTCAGAATGAGACATCGTGTGTGCTGAGCAAGCAGCGGCTTCGCGCTATCCTGAAGGGGTTTGGAGAGTATCCTGCAAAGTACAGGTATTTAAAAAAAAAAAAAAAATAGGATCTTGGCCATATTCTCATTCTTACATTCATTATTTGTTTTTCTGAATGTCCTCGGTATGTAATATTTCTCAATGCTGTTCTCTTCATGTTCCTGCAGGATGTTCATCTGGCGTTCCCTGCTCCATCTGCCGGAGAACCACGCCGCCTTCAGCAGCCTCACCGACAAGGGCACACACGCCCAGTACCTCCTGCTTCACCAGGAATACCCCCTTAAGAGTACAAAGCTCCTGAGAGTCTTACAGAGGTAGGAACAAGATGCGATCAGAATTTTATCCAATATGGAGGCTAATTTCCAAATTAGTGGGCGATCCATGAGAAGGTTGAGTAGGCTGTGTTCACCGGACGTCTCCATTTATGATACAGAGGACTCCAGCCGGCACCTTACGAGCCTAATTAAGGCAGATTGTGGCCCGCCAGGTGTCTGCTGCATTGAAGGACAAGTGCACTGGTCAAATAAGCTGGGATATGTGTTGTATTTGACACAATATTGATGTATTTCTTGTGCATTTATTTTTTTTTCTCATGCCCATAGACTTGATTAGCTGATCTGCAAAAACCAGAATAGCGCACATACATTGAGTTCTTGGATCACGCACACGGGTCCATAAGAATAGATGTGTGAATAGCGTCGTGACTTGTATGAAATATTATATCAAGGTGATCAGACAGGCACTGCTCCAGTGCCCATGCCATCATGGGTGCATATGACCAGAAAAAAAGACAACTTTGGCCGTTAAAGATAATCTTTAACTTACCAGGTTCACCCAATATAAACCAAAGCCACCACCTTATATGCTCTATAACCACAGTCCATCGACCCATATCTAAGCCACCAACTTCACTTTATATGCCAAAAAATTCCTCTTATATTTCTGGCATGCCTCTCGGTCTGGTCTTTTTTTTTTTTTATGTCTCCGCACCTCCTCAATCAGGATCACTCAGCTCCCGACCTCCTGGCTTGATTGATGTGGATGATGTCATCCACATATTGCTGCAAATCTTGCGCCAGCACATCTCCAAGATCCTATCCCAATATGTAGTAGGTGTAACAATAATACATTTCTAATTGAAGGTATTTGCTAATTTTAGTATAGTTCATCTGATTAGCTATGTTGCTTACCCCATGTACAGGGTATTGCAGTAGCTTATGTATCCATGGTTACAGCCATTAACAACTAACTGTCCACTAGATGAGTGGTCGTAACCATAGACACCTAAGCTACTGCACTGTCTTGCTTGTGGGGTAAGCAACCTAGCTAATCAAAAGAACTATAAACCATTTCTAATTGGAGGTGTCAGGGATCACCACAGCGACGACACCGGAGAGATCACGCAATATCTCGCCGTTGCCATCACGCCGTCCGTAATCGCGAGCACACGATCCAGACTACTCACTCCTTGGACATCGGCGAGCACGCAGAAAGCGTATGGCGTCACACCTCCGAATTCCAGCTCAAGGAATATGTGTGTACGCCCCGTACGGTTGCTGCCGGCTGCACGATACCCGATTATTAATATTATTCTCTGCCACCACTGTCCAGATTTGAAATATAAGGCAGGCCTGAGTGGACGCGTGCATTTTTGTATATGACTTCGGGGGAGGGAACGATTTCAGGACAAAAGAAACAGAACTATTACATTTTATATTTAATACAAAAGGGAGGCAGTGTTTAGGAAAAATATATACACAAGGATGTTACAAAGGAAACATTAAAATACATAACCAGTTACATAAAATAAACCGGATAAAAAAAGACAACTTACACTATACAGTTCGCAGGGACGAATCAGCATAGGTGGAGGAGGGGCTCCCCAGTTGATTTGATCATTATCGAACGCGACTCATTGCTTATAGTTTTTATACCCCGCCCGTGGCAATGAGTGCTCTTCTATTGTCCATGGGTTCTCTTATACCTAAGGGGAGATCTGTCCACACACCCCTTGTGGTGACATCATGTGGGCCGGTCTCCAGCCTGTACATTTTTATTAAAAACGCTAACTTCTGCAATAGCTCAACTCATCGCTCGTTGATCGCAGAAGCTTGCAAACTACGCCATTTTTCCCGTTATGATTTTACCTTCATTTAGAGACCAAACATCGCATAGTTGCAGTCTGCTATTCTGTTTTTTTGCGCTACAGCTCTCCAGAGGGGCCTACGCCTATGAAAAACTGAGCATCTTGTTTCTTATCTGTCCCTACCCCCAAAAATATGGGTCCCGTTATTGTCAGAATTACGGAACATCAGTTATTCCATATTTCATATCGGAGTCGACGTGGCTGGAGATCCTTTTTTTTTTAAGCTTGGGAAAACAAACCTTTCCAGTTACAGACAAATTATTGCAATCCTGACACTAATTCCCTCCTGCGTGTGCCAGGGACAAGAGGCTGGCATTCTAAGTAGCTTGGTGACACCTCTTGGCTGGCATTTGTTTGTGTAAGCTATTTTGGCTGTGGGTGATAATTTGCAGGAAGATAATGTAGATTGTCTTCTCTGGACTGTGTTTATTGGGGCTTTGTGCTGAGATTTTTATGGAGACAGCTTGGTACTGACAAAAGGGAGAAATGGTCAATATCCATGTCAGGGAAATATGGAAGAACATTTTCCTGACATCAATATCTCCCTGACAGGCCACCTCAAGGAGGGAAGGAGGGGGAGCTAAGGGGTGATTTACTGATCGCCCCTTTAAGCCCACCTCCTGGCCCACCCTTCCTGCTGATCCGACAAGCTATGGATCCAGCTTTCCGATCACCCTGACAGGTTCGGGATACGTTTTCCCCACACCTTTGACAGGCTATGGTTGCCTTCCTCCTACCTTGCTTGGTTGTGGGACCTACCCTTCCTGCCATCATTTTTACCTTGGGAGCTATGCCCGGCCATGTCACAGTCCGTCGTGACACTGGTCGGTGGCACAGGACCACTTTCCCTATGATCTCCGTGCTCCCCCGGCCCCCAATCCCTCCTCATCACCTCTGGAGCCGTGCTAGTCATGGGGCAGCTGCCATTGACCATGCCTCTATCTGGCGTGACACTGGTCACCTGCACGGGACGACCTGCTTCCTGGAGTCTGTGCCTGCTCCCCTTGCCCCTAGCACTTATGCTGGCTTGCTTTAGGGGATCCTCGGCAGCATCACTCCGCGGGGTGAGGTGGCTGAGTTCCCCTTTACCACCACAACACACATATTTATTATGCATGACATTGACATTTTTTGACAGTGGCATTATGACATATCAGATATGGGAGGGTTGTCAGGGATGTATCGGTCAACCAACCATCCCAGATCAGTTCCCAATAGCACATTAGTGGGGAGATTTTCCGACACCCCCACTTCCCTTAACCCCCTCCCCGCACCCCAGTCCAGGAAAACTCGGGCCATCGGTATGGGACGGCGAACACCCCCAAACCCGGTGACAGTCAGGGTCTTCCCAGGAATGAGTTCCTCTGGTAACACAAACTCAGGGCGGATGAGGGTACGTTTTGCTCTAGTGTCCTTAAGGCCTACAGTGACGGTGTTGCCCACAGTAACAGGTTGTAAGTTCTCCTGGGCCCGGCCAACCGCCCCACCCACAAAAAGAATGGCTGCAGTAGGCCCTGAGGCCTCAGATGTGGTGTCCATCTTCTGCCTCTCTGGGCAGACAAGGCTGATGTGACCCGTTTGGTCACAAGTATAGCACTTACGGGAGTCAAGTGCAGTCCAGGTGCTGGAAGATGGGGCAGAACCCGCTGAGGGCCGGCTGGCTGGGACACTGGGGGAGGTTGTAGGCTTGCCCCCTTTCCAGCTGGCGGCGGCTGACTTCCGCACATCTGGTGTGCGGTGGGCCTCATAGGCATCCGCGATCTGGGCTGCTTTGGCGACTTCCTTTTGGCACCCGGTCCAGCACAAAGTGCCGCACTTCCACTGGGCAAAGATGAAGGAACTGTCCTTCACCTTCAGGTCCTCGAAGGTGGTGACAGACAGTCCTCGAATCCATTGCTCAAAGTTGGTTCTGAGCCCATCTCCCACGTCGCTGTAGGTGTCATGTGGTCCACGTTGGAGGGCTCTGAACTCTTTCCGGTAAACCTCCGGAGTCAGCTGGTACTTTCTTGTCAGAGCCTGCTTGACGGCCTCATAGTCTCCATCTTGTTCTCGAGGGAGAGAAGTGAACACCTCCAGAGCTTTTCCTCTGAGCCCTGGAGTTAAGCACCTTGCACACTGGTCAGTGGGCAGCTTATGCTGTCTGCAGGCCTTTTCAAAGCCTCACAGAAATGTGTCCAAGTTCCCATCCTTTTCCATTATAGGAAAATGCTCAGGACGGGGTTTAAAGCTGTTGGTGCTGTTGGACTCACGGGTCTTTGTGCTGGAGTTCTGCAGCTGGATTCTGGCTAACTCCAGCTGGTGCCACTGCTCAACTTGCCACTTTCGCTCAGCAGCCTCTAGGTCAGCTTGGGCTTGGGCCTGGCGCTCTTCTCGGTCAGCCGCCTCTCGGTCAGCTTTGGCCTGACGCTCAGCAGCCTCTCTCTCCTGGAATTTCAGGATCAGCTGCAGTCGTCCATCAATCGTCTGCTGCGAGCAGCTCCAAGGCTATCTGCAGGTGGGGGTCCACACTACCCTGGCTGCGTGTATGGCTGGCAATCACAGGTGGGACCCCTACAGCAGCACCATCCAGGCCTTGGCTGGCCACTCCATCATCGGGTCTCTGCTGTCGGACTGGCTCTGCGGCACCTTGCAACATTTCAGCAATCATTTGGGCCTTGGTTTTGTCCGTGGGATCAATCTGTCTCCGCTCACAAAGAGCAGTGATGCTGTGCTCTGACTGCTGGGTATATCAGGGCTCTCCACGTGATAGGAGAAAGGTAGGGTAGAAAAACAAGAGAAGGGGGTGGGATGCAACTGTTACACGTACAGTAATGTCCCAGATAAAAAAATATTAAAACACTAAGTCTGATTTCTTAAAACTTTGCACAGAATTCTCGCAAGAACCGTGCAAGTTTTCAGTGACAGGAATGATTGCTCAATCCAGCCACTGATGTTCTGTAATATCCCAACCGCTGCCACCAATTTGTCAGGAACTCCCACAGTGACGACACCGGTGAGATCACTCAATATCTCACCGTTGCCATCACGCTGTCCTTAATCGCGAGCACACAATCCAGACTACTCACTCCTTGGGCATCGGCGACCACGCACAAAGTGTATGGCGTCACACCTCCGAATTCCAGCTCCTGGAATATGTGTGTACGCCCTGAACGGTTGCTGCCGGCTGCACGATACCCAATTATTAATATTATTCTCTGCCACCACCGTCCAGATTTGAAATATAAGGTAGGACTGGATGAACGCCTGTGTTTTGGTAGTGTATATGGCTTCGGGGGAGGGAACGATTACAGGACAAAAGAAACAGAACTATTACATTTTATATTTAGTCCAAAAGGGAGGCAGTGTGTAGGAAAAATATATACATAAGGATGTTACAAAGGAGACATTGAAATACATAAGTAGTTACATAAAATAAACAGGATAAAAGAAGACAACTTACACTATACAGTTCGCAGGGTCGAAACAGCATATTTGGAGGAGGGGCTCACCAGTTGATTTGAGCGTTATCGAACGCGACCTGAAGCTTATAATTCTTATACCCCCCTGGCAATGAGTGCCCCTCTATTGTTCATGGGTTCTCTTATACCTAAGGGGAGATCTGTCCACACACCCCTTGTGGTGACATCATGTGGGCCGGTCTCCAGCCTGTACATTTTTATTAAAAACACTAACTTCTGCGATAACTCAACTCATTACTCGTTGATCGCAGAAGCTTGCAAACTACGCCATTTTTCCCATTATGATTTTACCTTCATTTAGAGACCACACATCGCATAGTTGCTATTCTGGGGTTTTTGCGCTACAGCTCTCCAGAGGGGCCTACGCCTATGAAAAACTGAGCATCTTGTTTTTTAGCTGTCCCTGCCACCAAAAATATGGGTCCCCTTATTGTCAGAATTACGGAACATCAATTGTTCCATATTTCATATCGGAGTCGTCGTGGCTGGAGATCTTTTTTTTAAGCTCAGTAAAACAAACCTTCCCAGCTACAGACAAATTATTGCAATCCTGCAACTAATTACCCCCTGCGTGTGCCAGGGACAAGAGGCTGGCATTCTAAGTAGCTTGGTGGCATTTGTTTGTGTAAGCTATTTTGGCTGTGGGTGATAATTTGTAGGAAGATAATGTAGATTGTCCTCTCTGGACTGTGTTAATTGGGGCTTTGTGCTGAGATTTTTATGGAGACAGCTTGGTACTGACAAAAGGGAGAAATGGTCAATATCCATGTCAGGGAAATATGGAAGAACATTTTCCTGACATCAATATCTCCCTGACAGGAGGTATTTTGCTAATATTATTATTACATCTACTACATACTGGGCTATGATCTTGGAGATGGGAATACCCCTTAAAGTATGTCAGGATATTGTAAGAAAAAAACACATTTCTGTGTTGATGAGAAATTAGTTCTGGAACGTTGTGATGGGGGGGAGAGGGCTCTGAAGGGGTTCATTTGCATAGAAACTCTTCCCCGCCCCCCCCCTCCCCTTCCCCAAACACAAATCACATTTCGACTTGCATTATTGTTCTGACCGTCTTTCGTTTAGTGATGGTGTTCTTATTTACTCACTAGGACACTCTCTACGTTGGCCCATTGGTCCTCAATATTTGGAGAAACAAAGTACCTTCCTCTCTTGGCATTTCCATTTGTAAAACTTTTTCAGAACAACCAGCTCATCTGCTTCGAAGTTGTGGCCACAGTGATAAGTAAGATCATTTAGTTTTATATACCAGGGATTTCACTTTTAAATGCTCAATGCCTTTGGCAGTCTCTAATTTTCATCCTAAAAATCAAACCACTTTCTAAATAATCTTTATTAAAAATCTCCTCCTGATTTTTCTGCCAGATTAAGGCTATGTGCCCACGATGCAGAAATGAAGCAGAAAATTTCCGCTTCATTTCTGCATGTCCTTGCCCGAAAAAATCGCGTGCGGCATTTGACACTCGTTTTGCACATGCGGAATTGCCTTGCGTTTTCTTACGCATTGTAGATAGCTATTCCGCATGCGTAAACGCACAAATAATGGACATGCTGCGGAATATTCCGCACATCAAAAACGCTGCGGAAGATTCCGCAGCATGGGCATTGAACTTGCGGATTTACATTGGGGACCATGGGAGAAGGAATACCAAGCGTTTACGCTGCAAAAATTCCGCAGCAAAAACGCTTGGAAAATGCATCGTGGGCACGGACCCTAACTGTGTTGCTCGTTCACTTAGCTGGTTATCCCGATGCCTTAACACAGAACCAACACCGCACTTACTCCTGCTGTGTACTTTTCTGTGCTCTCAACCTTCCTTCTCTGTTTTAGAGATACCAGCAGGGAAGGGGAGGTTATGTAACGGAGGCAGATCAGAGTATGGAGAGGAGGTGGAAAGCATTTGTTAAGCTAGGTAGATCACATGTGCTGTTGATATGAAGAGGTTGGGTGTATTACACCCATGACAAATTGCAGGAGATGGGAGGGGGGAAATCACACACTTCTTCACAACAGTGACTGTGTGAGCTCAAGGGAGGAGAAATCAGTCCAGGAATGAAGTTGTTCTTAAACATGAGAGCTAGTGAAGATATGAGGGAATATTCCATTATTCTCTAATGGGGTGTTTTCATAATAGGTTTTCCACATCAGATGACATTTGTAACACCTGAATACTAGTTTCTATGATCCTCCTGAAAATTCTGTGTAACTCTGTGGGTAAGAATTTAATTGCTATTTTTTTTCTTGTTAGCTAATTGGTGTCAGCATTGGTTTGAATATTTCCCAAATCCTCCAATTAACATTCTTGGTATGGTTGAGAATGTGTTGGCACATCATGACAAGGAGCTTCTACAACACTTTGTGAAGTATGATGTCACATCACAGGTAACCAATACAACCTACTATGTCATTGGGATATATTATTGTATGCATGCATGGCAAATAGTGTTCTCCTAACTTATTTTATAACCACTATAATACTGTCTCTATGTACAAGAATATAACTACTGTAATACTGCACCTAAAGTTGAAACCAGAAGTTTACATACACTATATAAAAAGACACAAATACATGGTTTTCTCAATATCTGACATGAAATCAGAATAAATCTTTCTCTTTTTAGGTCAATTAGAATTTCCGTAATTTTTAATATTTGTCAAATGCCAGAATAATATGAGAGAGAGAGAGAGAGATGTTTTAAGGCATTTTTATTAATTACTGAAAGTATAATGCACACCTGAAACACACAACTTCTTTGTGTAGCATCATGGGAAAGTCTAAAGAAATCAGCAAAGATATCAGGAAGAGAATTGTGGACTTGCACACGTCTGGCTCATCCTACAAACAATTATACGCAAGTACAAACAAGATGGGAAGGTCCAGCCATCATACCGCTCAGGAAGGAGACTGTTTTTGTGTCCCAGAGATGAACATGCTTTGGTCCGACGTGCATATCAACCCAAGTTAAAAAAGCTAAGGACCTTGTGAAGATGATGGTGGAAGCTGGTAAGATTGTGTCAATATCCACAGTGAAACGAGTACTGGATCAACATGGGCTGAAAGGCCAGTCTACCAGGAAGAAGCCATTACTCCAAAAGAAACACAAAAAAGCCAGATTAATGTTTGCAAATGTACACCGGAATAAAGACCTTAATTTTTGGAGACATGAAGACTGTGGCCTGATGAAACTAAAATGTAACTTTTTGGGCATAATGACAATCGTTACATTTGGTGGAAAAAGCTTGGAAGCCTAAGAACACCATCCCAACTGTGAAACACGGGGGTGGCAGCATCATTTTGTGGGGATGTTTTGCTGCAGGAGGGACTGGTGCACTTCACAAAATAGATGGCATCACGAGAAAAGAAGATTATCTGGCAATACTGAAGCAACATCTCAAGACATCAGCCAGGAAGTTAAAGCTTGGAGGGAAATGGGTCTTCCAAATAGACAGTGACCCGAAGCATACTGCCAAAATGGTAACAAAGTGGCTTAAGGATAACAAAGTCATTGTTTTGTAGTGGCCATCACAAAGCCCCGATCTCAATCCTGTTGAAATTTTATGGGCAAAGCTGAAAAGGCCGCGAGCAAGGCGACCTACAAACCTGGATCAGTTGCACCAGTTTTGTCAGGAGGAATGGGCCCAAATTCCTACCAACTATTGTGAGAAGCTTGTGGTAGGATATCCCAAATGTTTGACCCAAGTCATTCAGTTTAAGGGCAATATTACCAAATACTAATGAAATGTATGGAAACTTTTGACTTTGCAGTAAGTAATAAAAATGCCTTAAAACATTTTTTCTCTCTCATTATTCTGGCATTTGGCAAATATTTAAAATTATGGTAATCCTAATTGACCTAAAACGGGAAAGGTTTATTCTGATTTCATGTCAGATATTGAGAAAAACATACACTATATAAAAAGACACATATGCATGTAAACTTCTGGTTTCAACTGTAGAATAGAACTAAATCACAAAGAGGACAAAAATAGCCTTGAGAGAAATGTACATACAATTAATATCCAAATGGGGAAACCATGCCAGTGTCCCGTCCCCTGATGACACCACTCGTGCGGTGAAACTTGTGGGGGACGTGCTATAAACAGTTGCCTTATTCAGTCTAATGGTGGCACTTTATGGTGTCAGCCTAACATTATAAAGTGGAAACTAAACAATTAATATAGGCATATTAGGGACAATATTTTATACCCTTTACACATTTTAGAATTAGTAAAATTAAAAGTTAAGTTTTATAGAGAAGTATATAACTACTATAATACTGCCCCTATGTACAAGAATATAACTACTATAATACTGCCCCTATGTACAAGAATATAACTACTATAATACTGCCCCTATGTACAAGAATATAACTACTATAATACTGCCCCTATGTACAAGAATATAACTACTATAATACTGCCCCTATGTACAAGAATATAACTACTATAATACTGCCCCTATGTACAAGAATATAACTACTATAATACTGCCCCCTATGTACAAGAATATAACTACTATAATACTGCCCCCTATGTACAAGAATATAACTACTATAATACTGCCCCCTATGTACAAGAATATAACTACTATAATACTGCCCCCTATGTACAAGAATATAACTACTATAATACTGCCCCTATGTACAAGAATATAACTACTATAATACTGCCCCTATGTACAAGAATATAACTACTATAATACTGCCCCTATGTACAAGAATATAACTACTATAATACTGCCCCTATATACAAGAATATAACTACTATAATACTGCCCATATGTACAAGAATATAACTACTATAATACTGCTCCTATGTACAAGAATATAACTACTATAATACTGCTCCTATGTACAAGAATATAACTACTATAATACTGCCCCTATATACAAGAATATAACTACTATAATACTGCCCATATGTACAAGAATATAACTACTATAATACTGCTCCTATGTACAAGAATATAACTACTATAATACTGCCCCTATGTACAAGAATATAACTGCTATAATACTGCCCCTATGTACAAGACTAGAACTACTATAATACTGCCCCCTATGTACAAGAATATAACTACTATAATACTGCCCCCTATGTACAAGAATATAACTACTATAATACTGCCCCCTATGTACAAGAATATAACTACTATAATACTGCCCCTATGTACAAGAATATAACTACTATAATACTGCTCCTATGTACAAGAATATAACTACTATAATACTGCTCCTATGTACAAGAATATAACTACTATAATACTGCCCCTATGTACAAGAATATAACTGCTATAATACTGCCCCTATGTACAAGACTAGAACTACTATAATACTGCCCCCTATGTACAAGAATATAACTACTATAATACTGCCTCGCAGTGGGTTACGGTGTAATCTCTCTTGCAGGTTTACGCATGGCCTCTGTTGGAAACTCTATTTTCTGAGGTTTTGACAAGAGAAGAATGGCTGAAGCTGTTTGATAATGTATTCTCCAATCATCCTTCCTTCCTGCTGATGGCGGTTGTGTCCTATATCTTGTGCTCTCGGTCTCCATTACTGCACTGCAGCCAGATGGAAGACTTTGAGGTAATACAATGACTTCTTTATATGAACAGAATCCTACAGTCGGGGTCATAGGTGTTGTATTGATGTTCAATGATCAGGGCAGCATGAGAACAGCCACAGTCACACGAGCAGAAAAGTGTAATCAATTCATATATGATCTGGGTGTAAAGTAAACCCAATGTGTAAAATGGCAATGTTAGCTTTTTTTCCAAATAAAAAATAAAAATAAAAGTGTTTTCAGGTGATCGCTGGTTCAAGTCCCTTAAGAAGTCTAAATAATAAAGTAAAATAATATATAAAAAATCGAACCACCCTTCTTTCTGTAGTGTTTCATTGGGGGACTCAGGAGACTGTGGGTGTATGTTGCTGCCACTAGAAGGCTGACACTTGGAAAAAAATTACCTCTTCCCTAGTAATATATATATATATACCCACTGACTGTCACAAAGCTAATCAGTTTTAGCTTGGTGTCGGTAGGAGGCAGACACACGTCTGCTCTCACGCCCATTTCTATCTTAGGAACTTGTGTGTTGTGAATTTTGTCCCTTTTTTCTTTTAGGCTCAGCTTGTGATTACGGGTAACAGCTTACTCTGCTTTCCCACCCAGAGACCGAGAGAACAGTGTGGTCTGATCCACATCGTACCCTCTCGTGTCTATGCGGCAGGACCATACCCCCCTAACACATTAAGAGTGTCTCGGGGTGGCCAGGAGGATGGTCCTTTGCCACCTAACCCCAAACCAGTCGTCTGAGGACCGTCTTCCATACTGCGAAGGAGGAGTCGGCACCGCGTCAGGATAGGTACCTCTCCTTCCCGAGGTCTTCACAGAAGGGCAATAGGGGGGCTCCTGGCCTAATCTACTCCCTGGTTCCGGGTTTCGATCCCCTCCATTACGCAGGGAACTCTCCCTTCGCAGGCCTCAACTCCTTTCCATGGTGCTGGCACATTCCCTTGGCCTTTCCGATATACCCGGTTTCCTCTCCCGTCCGAACACTGAAATAGTCCGCGGCTTCCCCAGGGCCTACTTCTCAAACCCACATCTCTATCTCGCAGCCAACCTTGGTACTTCGACCATTCCCTGGGACAAATCTAAATCCACCACATATTCTCTCTGTCATTGCAGACCACACGTGAGATCAACGAAGCAGTCTCATTCCACCTCCATCTCCTGCTCATCCTCCCCCGGAACCCATGCAACTTCAGGATCAGAACTCCACTCTCCCAGGTTTTCTAAAACCACAAGGATTTGATTCATTTTTTTTCCCAGGAGTGGGAGCACCTGGGAAAAACGCTTTCCTCTGGTTTCCCGGCTGTCCTCAAATATGATCCTTCCTCTTTCGGACGGCACCTCTGTCAAGGACCTTTCAGACACACATTGAATTGTTAGCAAAGACTGTCTTCGAGGTGGCGTCTGCTTCGCTCTGCCCTAACTTCGCCTCCACATGAGTCTCCAAGTCAGTCAACGCCTGGTCTAAGCTCCTTCGTCAAGGTATCCTTTCCTGCGTCCCCTTCTGAATCACTGGCAGATCTTGATGATCAGTCTGCCCATGCGGGTAAATATCTTCTCACAGCATCTCTTGACCCATGGGCTGCTCAATGCTAGCTTCCAGCAACATTGTGGCCATTCGCAAAGTCTTATAGCTCAAGGCCTGAAATGCAGATGCGGCCTCCAAAATATCCCTCATCAGTTCAGTCTCCCCTTCCAGGGTCTACGGCTGTTCAGAACGAGACTGGACCAAATCAGCTCAGACGCCAGCGGAGTGAAGAGAATCTCCCTTCCCCAACAGAGACCAAAATGTCTCAGCTAGGAAATGTACCCTGCAGTTTCGCTCCCTTTGACAATTTTCCTTCTCTGAGACTTCTAACTGCCGAGATCGCTCCCCAGCACGGCGGGATAAAAGGAGACCCTCCTTTTAAGCCAGCTCCCTCCTGGCGACCTTGTGGCTGTCATAGCAAGTCCCGCCCGATCCAGGTCAAACAGATTTTCCTCCACATGACAGGTCGCCCCCACTTGGGGACCCTCCAGGGTGGGTGGTCATCTTCTCATATTCAGGGATGTGTGGCTTTCTGTAGTCAACAACGCCTAGTTAGAGAGTTTGTCTGCACTGGTTATAAAATAGAGTTGTCACCTCTCCTCCACTATCTCTTCTTCGAGGCCCCGCCCCCAAGGGGTCACTCGCTGGTGTCAAATTTTTTTTTTTCATTCAATTTCCTCCCTCCTTTAGTCAGGCATCATTATTCCCATTCCCTCTGAGAAACGCTTCTCAAGTTTCAACTCAAACCTTTTTGTGGTCCCAGAAAAGGATGGTTCTGTCTGCCCTATGCTAGACCTCAAACTCCAAAACAAGCAAGTGCAGTTCAGCCACTTCAGGTTGGAATCCCTCCGCTTATTAATTGCCTCCGTGGAGCCCACGGAATTCCTCTGTACAATGGATACCCAAAACTTCTACCTTCACATTCCAATCTGCTCATCTCACCAAAGGTTCCTCCGCTTTACAGTTCAGGACTCTCACTTTCAGTTAACAGTGCTCCCCTGCGGTCTAGCGTCTGCTCCCAGAGTCTTCACGAAAGTCATGGCTGTTGTCGTAGCTCTTCAAGGGAATTCTAGTCACCCCCTACTTGGACGATCTGCTGATCAAAGCCTTGTCCTATTGGGACTACTGCGAGAGTCTTCATCTGACTCTCGACGCGCTCTCTCTCGCTTGGACTGGCTCATCAACAAATTCCCGCCCAGCGCCTAGTTTTCCTAGGCATTCTCTTGCATACTGTACTTGCCATAGTTCTTCCCAAAGAAAGTCTCCTTCCTCCTCTACGAGATTAATTATCTCCGACGCCCATCACCCTATCCGCTTTGGACTTGCATGAGTGTTTTGGGCAATATGGTAGCCGCCATGGAAATGGTTCCCTTCGCACAGTTTCATACTCGTCCACTTCAGCTGGCGCTTCTGTTGCATTGGGTCAAGAAGATTTCCTCACTGGACCGTCCTGTCCTCCTTCCCCCACACGTAAGACAGTCCCTGGACTGGTGGAGCCTCTCTCCCCACTTTAGATCCTTGTTCCCTCTACAGTGGCAGATCATGACGACTGACTGCTTGGTTGGGAAACTGTCTTTCAACACTTCACGGTCTAGGGTAGTTGGAAACCTCAGGAGTCCCCATCAACATTTTGGAGCTCATAGCAGTCTATTTCGCCCTCGGAAACTGGCATATCCTTCTAGTGGGCCAACATGTGCGCATCCAGTCCGACAATGCCATGGGTGTGGCCTACATCAATCACCAGGATGGAACCTGAAGCACATCTGTCATGTCAGAAGTCTCTAGAATCCTGGCCTGAGCCGAAAAGAGGGTGCCTGCGATCTCAGCAGTTCAAATTCCCAGAGTGGACAACTGGGCCGCCGACATCCTAAGTCGTCAGGACTTCTCCTCAGGTGAGCGATACCCTGAAACCATTGGTGTTCAGGCAGATCTGTCAACAGTGGAGCACGTTCGATGTCGACTTAATGGCATCCAGGATAAATAACAAGGTTCCTCTGTTCGTGTCCAGGTCTTGCGATCCACCTCATGATCGGATCCTACGCCCTGGTTTTTCCATGGTCGCAGTTTCACCTTCCATACCTTTTTCCACCTCTGCTGTTGATCCCCAGGCTCAAAGAAATCGAGGCAAAAGCAGTGCCAGTCATCCTTGTAGCTCCTTACTGGCCCAGAAGAGCGTGGTATGCAAAAGTGGTCAATCTCATTGCAGACATCCTGTGGCAACTTCAGAATCGTCCAGACGTTTGAGTCCCCTCTTCCACCAGAATTCAGTCGCTCAATTTAACGGATGGCTGTTAAAGCCACACTCCTGAAAGAAGCAGGCTTCTCTTACAAGGTTATCCAAACCATAATCAAATCAAGAAATCCCTCATCCTCCCAAGACTACTATTGTTTAGAAAGTTTTTTTTCCACTAGTCTGCGGACAACAAGTTGACCCCCTTGTCCTTCTCAATCCCCTAACATCTGGCTTTTCTCAGTCAGGTCTCGAGTCTGGACTATCACTCAGCTCTCTTAAGGGCCAAGTCTCTGCGCTTTCAGTCCTATTTCAGAGGACTTTAGCTTCCCGTTCTCAATTCAGGACTTTCTTACTAGTTGTTCATTAAGTTCCTTCCTATCGTCCTCCCATGGACTGCTGGGATCTCAGCCTGGTTCTAAACGCTCTTCAGGGGGTGCCCCTTCTAACCTCTTTTGAGATGTCTTTGTCCTGGCTCTCCTGGATAGTTGCCTTTCTAGTGGCAATCTCCTCCATCAGGCGTGTCTGAGCTGGCGGCCCTTTCCTGCCATTCACCCTTTCTTGTTTTTCACTAAGACAAGGTAGTGTCCTGTCCTGTTACTTCTTCCGAAGGTGGTTTCCCCCTTTCACCTTAACAAGCACATAGTTCTCCCAGCCTTCTGTCCTTCTCCAATTCATCCTCGGGAGCAGTCTCTCTCTTTCTAGAATGTCATCCTTTAGACGCATTAACTCTTTGTTTGTGATTCCCGAGGGTCACTGCCGAGGTCATTCAGCCTCCAAGGCCACAATCTCCCGCTGGATCTGTTCTGCCATCTGGAAGCTTATCGTACATAGGATAGGCTACCGCCACCTGGGGTCAAGGCTCACCCCACACGTGCTGTAGGGGCTTCCTGGACTGTTTGTCTTCAGGCCTCATCGTCTCAGCTCTGCAAGGCTGCTACATGGTCCTCTGCACACACCTTCTCGAAGATCTACAGAGTGCATACCTGTGCCTCGGCTGATGCGAGCCTAGGTAGGAAGGTCCTGCTGGCGGCAGTCACCCGGACCTTGACCTATTTTGGGCTTTCTTCCGTTTTTTCTTTTCCCACCCTTGGGACTTCTTTATGACTTCCCATCGTCTCCTGTGTTCCCCAATGAAGCGTTAGAGAAAAGAGGATTTTGGGTACTTAGCATAAAATCCCTTTCTCGGAGACTTCATTGGGGGACACAGTTCCTCCTTAGGCTATGTGCCCACGATGCAGAAATGCTCCGGATTTTTTCCTGAGCGTTTCTGTATCTCCCTGGCAGAAAAAAACGAATGCTGATTGTACAGTACAGACCAAAAGTTTGGACACACCTCATTTAAAGATTTTTTCTGTATTTTCATGACTATGAAAATTGTACATTCACACTGAAGGCATCAAAACTATGAATTAACACATGTGGAATTATATACTTAACAAAAAAGTGTGAAACAACTGAAAATATGTCTTATATTCTAGGTTCTTCAAAGTAGCCACCTTTTGCTTTGATGACTGCTTTGCTCACTCTTGGCATTCTCTTGATGAGCTTCAAGAGGTAGTCACCGGAAATGGTCTTCACTTCACAGGTGTGCCCTGTCAGGTTTAATAAGTGGGATTTCTTGCCTTATAAATGGGGTTGGGACCATCAGTTGTGTTGTGCAGAAGTCTGGTGGATACACAGCTGATAGTCCTACTGAATAGACTGTTAGAATTTGTATTATGGCAAGAAAAAAGCAGCTAAGTAAAGAAAAACGAGTGGCCATCATTACTTTAAGAAATGAAGGTCAGTTAGTCTGAAAAATTGGGAAAACTTTGAATGTGTCCCCAAGTGCAGTTGCAAAAACCATCAAGCGCTACAAAGAAACTGGCTCACATGAGGACCGCCCCAGGAAAGGAAGACCAAGAGTCACCTCTGCTTCTGAGGATAAGTTTATCCGAGTCACCAGCCTCAGAAATCGCAGGTTAACAGCAGCTCAGATTAGAGACCAGGTCAATGTCACACAGAGTTCTAGCAGCAGACACATCTCTTCAACAACTGTTAAGAGGAGACTTTGTGCAGCAGGCCTTCATGGTAAAATAGCTGCTAGGAAACCACTGCTAAGGACAGGCAACAAGCAGAAGAGACTTGTTTGGGCTAAAGAACACAAGGAATGGACATTAGACCTGTGGAAATCTGTGCTTTGGTCTGATGAGTCCAAATTTGAGATCTTTGGTTCCAACCACCGTGTCTTTATGTGACGCAGAAAAGGTGAACGGATGGACTCTACATGTCTGGTTCCCACCGTGAAGCATGGAGGAGGAGGTGTGATGGTGTGGGGGTGCTTTGCTGGTGACACTGTTGGGTATTTATTCAAAATTGAAGGCATACTGAACCAGCATGGCTACCACAGCATCTTGCAGCGGCATGCTATTCCATCCGGTTTGCGTTTAGTTGGACCATCATTTATTTTTCAACAGGACAATGACCCCAAACACACCTCCAGGCTGTGTAAGGGCTATTTGACCAAGAAGGAGAGTGATGGGGGGCTACGCCAGATGACCTGGCCTCCACAGTCACCAGACCTGAACCCAATCGAGATGGTTTGGGGTGAGCTGGACCGCAGAGTGAAGGCAAAAGGGCCAACAAGTGCTAAGCATCTCTGGGAACTCCTTCAAGATTGTTGGAAGACCATTTCCGGTGACTATCTCTTGAAGCTCATCAAGAGAATGCCAAGAGTGTGCAAAGCGGTCATCAAAGCAAAAGGTGGCTACTTTGAAGAACCTAGAATATAAGACATATTTTCAGTTGTTTCACACTTTTTTGTTAAGTATATAATTCCACATGTGGTAATTCATAGTTTTGATGCCTTCAGTGTGAATGTACAATTTTCATAGTCAAGAAAATACAGAAAAATCTTTAAATGAGAAGGTGTGTCCAAACTTTTGGTCTGTACTGTACATGCGGATTGTACATGGGTTTTCCTGCCAGGGACATGCGGATGTGAAGCGTTCTTCAGATGCATTTGCGCATGCGGGTTGACAAGCGCTTTCCAAGCGATTTTAGCATCACTTGGAAAAGTGATTGACAACTTGGTCACACTATATAAATCCATGCCGTTTGCATGGATTTATAGTGTGACCGTAAAGGATGGTAAAAAATAAATCTATACTTACCTTCTGATGGCCCCCGCTGTTTTGCTTCACTCCGTCCTGGCTTACCGGAAGCTCGCGGTACACTGAAGGACCTGCCGTCACATGACTAAATGACGTCAGCGCAGGTCCTTCAGTCCACCGCGATCTGCCGGCAAGCGAAGACTAGCACACCGGGGGCCATCAGAAGGTAAATATAATATTTATTTATTTTTTTTTACAGGTTCTATGGTACCTGGGTCCGGAGGAGACTCTCCTGTCCTCCACACCCGGGTACCATTGAAACGCATGGATTCCGCATGTTCAGATGCAGTGATGCGTAATCCATGTGTTCCAATGCAAGTCAATGGCGGCGAAAACGCATTTCTTCCGCAAAATAATTGGTAGTGCTGCGTTTTTTTTCCGCAATGATAATCAAGCATTTTTTTAAGCGTTTCTGCAGCGGAATTGCCTCTGCAAAAACGCTTAAACGCATCGTGGGCACACAGCCTTATTGTAGATATGTTGGGGATTATTTAAGTTGTTCTTGTTTCTTCTCCTACTACTTTCTCACTAACTGATTAGCTTCCTACCAGCTGTGGGGGGAGGGGGTGGGATGTACCCTGCTGATGAGAGGCTAATTTTTTGCCTAGTGTCAGCCTCTTAGTGGCAGCAGCATACACCCATGGTCTCCTGTGTCCCTCAATGAAGGCTCAGTGAAAGGGTAAGTGTAATTGCTATTTATTTAGTCTCTGCTACTCCCTTCCAAAATGTTGTATGTGGTTTGGTTTTTTTTTTATGTTTTTTGTTTTGTTTTTTTATGTACCCAAAATTGGTATCAACAAAGCCGTCAGCTCGATAAAAAAAAAGAATAACCTATATATTTTCCCATTCTAGTATTTTTTCCATCACCGAAATAACCTGGATATCAACTCAATGATTAAAGAGGCTTATCATGTTATGGACGCCACTCCGGCTGAAATTCACCCACATCAGCTACTAAGTGAATTTGTGCCTCTTACTAAAGGACAGTATCCGATATTCAACAAGTACCCCAAATTTATCGTGGATTATCAGAGTCAAGAGAGGGAGAGGATCCGGCAGGAGGAGCTGGAGTACCTACGAGAGAGGTAAGAGAGCAAGGACATGTACATATAACTTGCTCATATTGGAGACTGATACATGGTTTCACGAGGAATGGAAGCTGCATGTAGGCCGGTGCTGCCTCCTCTTAGCCCTCTTTGTGCAGGGTAGTATAATATATATTAGTTCTTACTACCTTTTACTGAGCATTAATTATTTCCATATATCATTTTGTTAGTTTGCTGGGAGTCAGGCACATTCTCGATTCTGAGCTCTGAAATGTCCGGTCACAATTAAGCGGTGGCCGCACATTCCCGCCATTCATTGTCTTTGTGACTGTGGGACAAAGCCAAGCGCGTTCTCTGCTATGTTACACACTCTATGGACCCCTTCAGCAAGATCTGCAAGTTATCTCTTTTTGTCATAACTTGCTTAGTTGGCAATAAGAAGATAAATACCCCTCCTTTAAGACTTCTGAATTCTACTTTGACTTTTTCTTGCTTGTTCTCCGAAGCTGTCACACTTTATCTTCATCCGTGCAGACAGATATCCCATGAAATGGAGGTCGAGGCTTTAAGGCGAAGAGCAGATGATGAGGCCTGGTACCAGCAGCAGGAGCTTCTCCGAGGAGCAGAACAGCAGAGGCGACAGCTACTGATCGAGGAGGAGCAAAGACTCCTGCAGCAGAGGCAAAGGTAAAAGAGCCGAGATCTGCAGGGGCAGCCATCTCTGAGATCAGGCCTGCAGTAATGTACAACCCTTCCCTATTCTCTACTAGTGTGCGATAAAGCGAATGTTAGAAATGGGGTCAAATGGGTATCGCCTAAACACGTGCCGTTGATGGTTCCAATTTTAGCCAACCTTCCTATTCTATATAAGGACCTTAACTACCCCACCACCAGTCCTCCAGTTTCTCACAATTTCTGTCTCTTACATTAGCTTACTCGGGTAGGTTAACGCCTCGTGCCATTTGTGTGTGTGCTCTCTCCTAGGCTCGCAGCTGTAAAGCGAGAGCTCAAACTGAAAGAGCTTCAGCTTTTAGAAGCCGCCAGAAAACGTTTCATGAAATACCAACAGGATCAAAGAAAGATGGAACTCCGACGTCTGGACGACGAGATCGAAAGGAAGATGTGCATACGGGAAAGGGAAACTGCTGCCGTAGCACAAGACGTGGAGATCCGACAGATGGAGCTGGAGGCTCAGAGACGCTTCTACGAGCAGGTACTTCTGTGTGACCGGTGGGGAGGATGGACCATAGGACTGATCCTCAGCGTCACATGTTGTGTTGAGTTGTACATATGATTCCTTTTCAGGTTTTTGATTTTTTTTTTTTTTTTAATATTTAGCAGTTAGCTAAAGAGCTTGAGGCTGAAACACAAGAAGTGAAAGGAGAACATGACGCCAACAGGAGAAAAGCCGACCTGGAAGAACAGATGTTCTGGAGGCTGATGGAGTCAGAGGCTGATCTCCAAGACAAGAAGGTCGGGAAATAAAACTACAGCCTAGAGATTAATGTAATGACTACAGCAGGTAGAACGTAAAATACATTGTCTCATCCCGCTGGCATGTAAGTCAACCATCATATTAATCTGAATATGTGCCAACGTCATCCCAGCGGCTCACTCTCACGCTTCGGTGCATCTTTAGCATAACTTTATACCGCCTTTTGGTTGGCTTACATTTAGTCCAGTTTTTGAGCCTAAATGTTGGAGCATCATTAGCTGCATCTCCTTTTTGAGTGGGCAGCAAGCAAAATAAATGCGTCTAAAACTAGATGTGACAAAATTTGGGGCATTTTTGAGGCACAATGCCCTCATTACTAATCAGCTTACTTTTGTAGCTTTACATGCCAACTGATCATGTAATGCCTGGACACATCAGGGTAGGAGCCAGCTTGACAGATCGGCTCTCAGTTCTGGCATATATGTTGGGGGATCCTGAATGGAAGGCCTCTCGATAAAGTCCATATAGCCAGGCATTCAGAACCCCTTTAAGGATCTGTACATAGACTGTATTGCAATCCTTGTTCCATGAATCCCTCCCGTTAGTCGTGTGTTACAGCAGGTTATCAAGATTCACAAGTGAAGCCGTCTCAAAGAATAAAACCGCAAATTCAGTTCAGCCAAGTCTGTATATTTATTATAAGAGTTTTAAAGTCTTTCCACAGTACATTTAAAGTTTTTTTTTTTTCCCCCTTTACAGCTCCTAGAAGAGAGTTTGGCCAAAGCCGACCGCTTATGTTCAGAGACGGAGTGGAAGCTGCAGGCTCTTCATACACAGAAGCAGGATGACGAGCAGCGCGGGAAACACTACGAAGACGTGGCGAAATTAGCGGAGAGCATCAAGGAGCAGGAAAAGCAGCTCTGTGACGTCATTAAGGAACTGGAAGCAAGAAAGGTAAAGGAGATCTGCTGGTATTGCTCCATACATCACACAGTTATATTACTAGGCAGTCAGTGGTGTCATGCCCAGTAATACATACATACATACTTGCATTTAGTTATCCGTTTGGAAGCCAATCATTTATGCTCACAATAGTCATTTGATCCTGTCTCGATAATGCACTTCCCCCAACCCAATGGTGACATGATCACTGCATCCAAGATGGTGTCTCTCCATTCTCTTCTATGGGAGTTATGGAAACATTTCAGTTGTTTCTATAATTCCCATAGAAGACCTCATCTCTCTATCCACTTGGGTGCGGCAGCCTCCTCGCCGGGTCAGGGAACCCACACCTTTCAGACATTTATGAATAATGCCATAAACATACAGGGTTGGAAATTCCCCCTTGACAGCAAACCAGGGCATTGAGGTTGAGGTTTAGTGTCTCGGTAACTTCTGGGTAAGACGTGAAACCTATGCAGTATCTAATAGAGAGAACTAATGTCTATATGGAGCAGGTGCCACCAGGGTAGGAAGAAGGTTTCATCAATGAAGACTGATTTCTGGCTTCCATATTGTGCCTTTCCCTCTCCTCAGTGGGCAGAAGTGTCCTGTAGACAGTCACAGCTGGAGACTGAGCGGCACTCGAAAGCCACATGGGATCCGGAGGCGAGGACGTTATTACACCGGGGAATGGTGCAGGAGGTGAAGCCAGAGGACGTCCTGCCAGAGACCGACAGTGAATATTCTGGTCTGTATACGCCATGTTTAGTACCTATTACAGATCACTGTACCAGTTAATCTTCACGTCTTATATAAATGTATCTCTAAACACAGCTCCATAGATAACCTGATGATTAAGGTTTAAAGTCGTTAACCAAAATTGGGGGGGGGATTTTTTTTTTTTTTTTTTTTCCCCCCCCACTGAAACAGTGCCACCCTTGTTCAGGGGTTTTGTCTGGTATTGCACTTGAGCCCTATTTACTTAAATGGAGCTCAACGCCAATACCGTCATCTTCCTGTGGAAAAACTTACTCCAGGACAACCTTTTATCCCCTCCTCTTGTCTCCCCCAAAATTGGATTTAGGAAGCTGAGGAACTCTTGAGTAAATATCCAAGGATCCTTTTATTAAAGGGAATCTGTCAGCAGGATCTTTACATATGGAAGTAGTGGTATGGCTGTGTAAGTGCTTCTAAAACTATAAAAATTATACCTTTTTTGTAGGGATCCGATGTGCCAGTCATGAGAAATCTAGAGTAGAAGTTAAATGCAAATCAGGCTTGAAGTGCAATGTGGGCGTGTCAGCGCATTGGGAAGAAGCAGTCCAAGTGCATAGATACACCTCCTGTGCACTTCCTGCCTGATTTGCATGTATCTTCTATTCTAGAGTTCTCATGACTGGCACGTCAGATCCCTACAAAAAAAAAATATTGTTTTTATTAGGGGAGAAGCATCTATACATCCATACCAATATTTCCATATGTAAAAAAAAATGCCGACATGTTAACTTTAAAGAGTCTTGTCCGTTAATCAGATCAAAGAGAGGTGCACACAGTGTCTCTAGCAACGGAAGACACATGTCAATGCAATACAAATTAAACCCACCGATTATGCAATGCTTCATCTCGCCTGCGGAGGCGCTGCAGGGAGATTACCCTTCTTTCTGACTGGGTCTCTCACAGTTGTGCACTGTGCGATCAGCTCATTTTCATGTAAACCCCCTAATTAAAAGGGATTTCCATTAAATAAGCTGCAGATTTCTCATACTTGATCGGTGTGTTTTGCTTTGTTTTACAGACAGACTTCGCGACTTGAATGAAAGTTCTCCAGTGAAGATACAGGGGGATAGTGAAACTCTGAGCAAACCACACAATGTTTGCCTCAACGATGTCTCTTCTTCAAGCTCATCCACTCACTGTAAGTCCTGGTATTATAAAGACATCCTGATCTTACCTCCGACACCCCAGGATTCACAGTCTGCTCAATATTAGGTATATAGAGGGGTGATATAGGACAAGCTAAACCTCCTACTGCACTGCATGAGCTCAGATAGGTTGTTGGGGACCAGTGTGACAATAAGCCGACTATTTTCTATAACGACCAGGAGAACATACCGTTATGTGCAGATTAACAGCAGTCTGACTGACATCACTAATGTGTTTTAATCATTGTTTTTGGCAAAAAAGATCATACAATATGGAACAAAAAAGTAATGATTTAGGTGTAAGCGAGACACTACGTGTCCGCCTGTGTGAACAGACCAGTAAATGAGCCCCATCGACGTGTGTATACAATAATCAATCTGCGCTTACCTGCTACTGGGTCGACATCAGGCCACCTGAATGCACTATTAATGCTGCTATGTCATACCAGTATGTTGCAAAAACCTATGAAAATTCTGCTATGATTAACAAGATGAGATTTTAAGAAGTCAAATGCACAAGCTGCAAATAATTTCTGCAGTGGAAAATTGACCATAAAATCCTCAGAATGTCAATTTACGCTGCAGGTATCTATGTGCATTTCTGCAATAGAAATGGGGAAATTGGCGTCTTTTTTTTTTTTTTTTTTTTTTTTTTTTTTTTGCAACAATATTTTGCTTTGGCACTTTCATTGCAGGAGGTCCGCAGCACAAATGCAACGTGGCAGAGTTGAGTGCGTCTGGTGACGTTGGTACATTTTCCCAGGCCGCACATATATATGAGCTATATGAAGTCTTAAGGTTTATGTGTGTTTTAGTTTCTTTAGATCGAGGAAGAGAAAACTTGGAGAATAAGGAACGTGCCCTAATGTCAGAAGTGCGAGAGCTCAGACACAAATTGGCTTCACAGGCCCGGAGAAAATACCCCACGTCACACTACCCGGGCACACAGTGGACTTGACGACTGCCACAGGGGGGAGGGGAGGTTATTTTATTCTATTTATTTTCAGTCCTTTTTTTTTTTCTTACCATGTTTTTATACGGTAAGTTGAATCATCTCCAAATGTGTATGATCATTAAATACATTTTATTATTCAACAAGCTGCTTATTTTGAACACTGTGTCAAAAAATGAGTGAATTAGAGGATCGTATAATGTCCAACATAATTTTATATATTACTTGCACTAGATGGCGCTGGCTTACTGGATAAAGGCGTAGAGGCGTTTGGGCCATTACAGGGTTTCTGTCATCAGAAAAAAATATATAATCTTCTGTATTTGCTTCTCCATCCAGCTCTACCCCTGCAGGCACTGAGCTGAATCTGTTTTATCTTCATGTCTATAGGAGGCAGACCACCCTGCTCTGGGATGTTGGGCTGCACAGATGCCTGCACACCTTTCCCCCTATCCTTGCCTGCTGCACCTCCCTACGGGAACTTTACTCCCCAGCCACTTGGTTGCACTCGGTTTATTTTAAGGCATAGCTCCATCTCTGCCCGTTCCCACGCCATCTCCAAACTGGTCTGACATCCATCCACTCTGCCACTCACTTAGCCCTTGTCCATGTTGGGCTTAAAGGGAATCTGTCAGTAGGCTTTTGCTCAGCAGCTTTCCGTAGTTTCAATACAATCATTGTTTTATTAGCAGGAGATTATCATTGCAGGACTAAGTGTCACGTGCACAGCAGTCCAGCTATTCTATCTAACGCCGCCATTGATTGGCAGCTTGCTGTCAATCAAGAGTCATCTCAGATTAGCAGCCAAATTGTGGCCTTGCAAGATACCTTGAACCAAGATTACAAACAGTTCTCATCCATGTCAGGTTCTATTTCCTCCTCCACCAACACTTAGTAAGGTGTTCTCATCCTGCTCTTCTCTGAGGCATTAGAAGCTTTCTGACAGATTCTTTGCCAAACCCAAGCGTATGGACAGCAGCAGGCACCTTCCCTTTTTTAAAATGCGTTTTGCGGGTGACAGAAGCCCAGTGTTATTTGAAGTAGAAGTGTTTTCTTTGTTATTTCTATTTCTCATGCTGGATAAATAATGGATACATGAAAAGAACACATTGCATACAGTGAAGCATGTTGATGGCTCGGGGCTACCTACAGTGAAGCATGGCGGTGGCTCTGTGATGCTCTGCAGCTGCTTTGCTTCTTGACACTGGAAACCTGCATCATGTGAATCCATCTTGCCTTTCAATCAAGTATTGGGAATACTAGTTCGAATCATATATCTTCTATGAGCAAACTGAAGTTTGGGCATCATTGGACCTTCCAGCAGAACAGTGATCCCAAGCATACTTCAGTCCACCAAGGTTTGATTTCAGAAGTAGTCCTGGAAGACTCTGGAGTGACAGTCGGTTGAGTTGAACCCCCATAGAAAATTTTGGTGGGATTTGAGGGAGGTTGCAGTAAACCCAAGAATATTGGGTGGAAACCTTCAAAAGGAACCTAAAGGCCCACCTCTTCCGACAAGCCTACAACCTGCAGTAACCCTCACTCCACCATACCACTGCGCGACCAGCTCTACCCTCACCTACTGTATCCTCACTCATCCCTTGTAGATTGTGAGCCCTCGAGGGGAGGGTCCTCGCTCGTCCTGTACCAGTCGCTGTCACATTGTGTTCAAGATTATTGTAATTGATTTTGCTATGTATACCCCTTTTTCACATGTAAAGCGCCATGGAATAAATGTTCCTATAATAATAATAATATTAGTGGCCTAGAAGCTATTGCCCATGAGGAGTGAAGTGAGCTTTTTCAGGAACACTGCAAGAAGCTGTCACCTTTGCAATAGGTCGTAACAGCCTGAGGGGCTCTATAAAGTACTAAAGACAGTTGTCATAGAGGGGGTGAATAATTCTGAGACTGCAGTAGTCAGTAAAGGTGACATTTCCAGGTAGTCTCTCCTGACAGCATACTAGGAGGTAGTGCTTCTCATCCTCTATGGGGACATTAGAACAGGAGAGCTTAAATAGCCTCACCCACCAGTGTTTTTTCTTGTCCCTAGGAGGACAGACGCATGAGAGGTGCGCGGATGCGAGATGCTTACCTTTTAGGTCGGGATCAGGGGGTTCGTCCTTTCCTTCCTCCAAGACCGTGCCTGACACCTCTGGGCAGAGGTCCCTCAGCCAGACCAGTCGAGCGGGAAAGGCTGCTGGTTTCAGCCGCTTCCCTCCATGGAGGGCTATTGGCTCTTGGCTCCCTGCATCTTCCTCCCAGAGCGTGCGGTCCTCCGCTTCCGGTGACTCACTCGTGGCATGCCTTCCAAGATGGAACGCACTTCCGGCTTCTAGGAGAAGCAGCACAGAGATATGCAGGCTTGGCATGCATTTTAGCATGGACCGCACAGGAAGCAGGGATCGTGATTACCGGAGGGCGCCAGGTAATGCATATATTATCATTTGCAATGGAGCTTTTTGCAGATGCAGCTGCTGGCTCTGTGGAGGGAACTAATACTTCCCTTCGGAAATGTAAGTTAGTGGTCTGACGTTATTATTATGTGCCGACTGCATTGCCAAAATTGTCAGGGATGAACAATCCTCTTTCATGGCTGACAGTGGTTAATGATGAGGGAAGAGACCCAGAGCACAGTTTCCAACTTTGGTTTCTCCTCACCCAGTGCAGATTATGCCCCATCAAAAAAGACCTAGGAGATGGAATTTACCTTTTGAGGATGAAGACTCATACTGTTCTTACCAGGAATTGGAAGAGGGAGTGGAAGTATATGTCAAGTTCTACCAGAGGAGAAGAAACAGTACTAATTTTCGTCAGAAAAAATGGGCGAGCTCTTGCAACCAGTTAGAAACACCATGAAAATTGAGGAAACACAGGTGGCCCACTCTATTCAGGATGAAATGTTAGGTGGTTTGAGGACCCAAAGAAATAGGCAAATATGCTTATTGACTGGAAAGACCTTGTGATAATGGAGGAATGGGAAGATGCAGTGAAAAGGCTAGCTATTTCGAAGGATTTTAAAATCCATCTGCCCTTCAAACCTGCTGAGGTTAAGGTCTGGGAGGAGATCCCGAAAATATATGTCCTGACGGCTAGACTGGCAAAGAACACATTGATCTCATTTGAGGATTCCTCTAGCCTTAGAGACCCTATGGATAGGAAGGCGGACGAGTTGCTTAAAAGAGCTTGGGAAGCCTCTGCCGCCATAAATGGGGCCACTATAGCTGCCTCCTACGTGGCCAGGTCTATGAACTTATGGATTGATAAATTGGAGAACCACTTAAAAACCAAGACCTCAAGAAAGGCCATATTGGAATCTCTTCCACTGCTTAAGATGTTGAAGCATCAACAGAGTCAATTAGATTCGCCGCCAGGAATACTGTTCTTTCAAATTTGGCTTGGTGGGCTATCTAAAGCTTGTTCTTGGAATGATTGTCCCCAGACCAGGTTATGTTCAACTCCCTTCTCAGGGCTACAGGTGTTCGTCCCAGTACTAGATGAGATCTTAGAGAGGGCCCCTGATAATAAGAGGTTTTCCAGAAGAAAGACCAAAAAGATTTCCGTCCTTTCATAAGTCTCGTCCTCTCAGACAGAAATATAAAGTAAAGGGGAAGATTGGTAGATGGAGTTACCCAAAAGGGGGTAGAGGTAGTGGGTCTCTAGTCAGTTCAGGCCTTAGCACAGGGAGACCTTGACTCCAGAGGAGTAGGCAGGGGGATTCAATATTTCCAGGAGGTTGGCAGAAAATTGCTCAAAATCCATGGGTACTTCAGACTATTGCAGAGGGTACCCAAATAGGATTTACTCAGTTTCAGTTAACGATTACTCCGTTGCCAGAAACCCTTCAGAGGCTCATGAAAGACATTCGGAAACTCTGTGGCTCTGTGGTTAGCACTGCAGCCTTGCAACGCTGGGGTCCTGGGTTCAAATCCAACCAAGGACAACATCTCAGCCACCGTGTATCCCCTGGGCAATACTAAGGAAATGCTGAAAACATGACCTGTTGGTGGTTCTTGAGGACCGGAGTTGGGGAACACTGCTATAGTTGATGAGAGAGACTACTTCTTGGTGTGCTCTCATGATGGACTCCTGGAAATACAATTACCAGTAGGACTAATTCCTCCCTTTGTGTTGAATTTGGAGAAACTCCTTGTTTTATTAATAGGGTTGAATTTTTTCTATTTATTTTACTCGGTTCTATAGTGCCATTAATTTCCACTGCGCTTCAATAAATATTTTATTTCATTGGATTATTACAACCAGCAGAAAGTTTGTAAATGTATCTAAGTTGCAATGGAGGATGAATAATTTTGTTTGCAACTGTACCCAAGAGAGACTTCTATTGATGCAGCTTTGTCACTTGCATCCACATTCTCAGGTTTAAGTTTTTTTTTTTTTTTTTTTTTCTTTCGCAGAAAAATGTTTGTTTTTTTTTTCCTTTCATTTTCAAAACAAGAGGTCCAATCTCTTTGAAGCCTCTCTGCAATTTGGATTCATCACTGTGTACTGTTCCTAATTCTGAAGGTCTTCTTAAGGAAGAAACCCCACAATTATTGCTCAGAGGAAAGCTTGATGGCAAATTGGGTGCTCTTCTGGCAAAAGCTTTGCAGGGCAGAAGCAAAGAGGCATAACCTTCCCAAGTAGAATGTCTGCACCACCTAATAGGCAGCTTACGGACCCCACCTTTTCTTATGGACACAAAAACCGAAAATCATGAACTTGTGGTGCCAGCTTAAAAAATAGCAATTATATCAAAATAGAAAAAGATAATCAGTTCTGGACTTGCAGAAGTGCTAGCACAAGCGCGAAACGGCTGTGGTCTGTCTCCCCCCCCCCCCCCCCCCGACTCCCTGCTTACCACTGATTTTTTACTTCATACATGAAATAAAGGACTATTGATTTTACAGAAAGGTGAGTGCAGCTTCCATTATCTTTTTCTATTTTGACACAGTTTAGCTCTGTTTTGGCCTTGGATGGCCATCTTGCCTTAAAAATAAGATGGTTGCAGTTAGGTTTAATTTCATACCAGTCTTTTTCAAGTGCTCACCCTGGTGTATTCGGTGAAGTCCAGGAACTATGTGGTGTCTCTGTAAGTCCAAAAAAAAAAATTGACCAGCAGAAGGGCTTGCAATAAAATCCCATAGATTTATTGTTGAATTCTTTGTACAAGAGTAAAAAACACCAAGAAGTGTGCACATAAAATCACATAGGAAAGAAACACAGGTTACGCGTTTCTGGCCCTCAGGCCCTTAGTATCTACCTGAATACAAAACATATTGCATGAACTTTTATAGGGAAATACTTAATCCACAGACACCTCCCCACATAGGGTGGAGCTCAAATACTACAGGTGAACCAATCCGTAAATACAAATAAACGCAATGGGGCATATAAGAACGAAGAGGGGGAAAAGAAAAAAAAAACAGTATAATAATACACAAATGATGCACATAAGCGCAATACAAAAACATATACAAATACACCAGATAATGAACACAATATCATAAACAAAATACAATATATAAAAAAAAATACAAAAATTATTTTCTTTTTTTTTTCTTTTCCTTTTTTTTTTTTTCTCTTTTCCTTTCCTTTCCTCCCTTCTTTTTCTCTTCTTCCCTTCTTTCTCTTTCCCCTCCTTCCTTTTCAGAATCAATAATGCAAGATTAAATCAGTGCGCTTATTCAACCCATATGGGTACGAAGTATTCATCATAAGAATCCAGTGCGCTTCTCTGTTTAATAATGCTCTTCTCCAATCTCCGTCCCTACGTGGTCTCCCCACCTGTTCAATGACATAAAAAAAATCATTGTGGAAAGATCTCCGAAATGCACCTGAAAAAAGTGTTTAGAAAGGTTAGAGGGATTATTTGCATCCGGATTACCAGCATCACGTATATATTCCCTCCTTCTTTGTTTCACTTTTCTAGTTGTACATCCAATATATGATACCTCACAGGCTGTACATGCTGCTTGATACACAACATAGAGTTACAATTAACAAACTGCTTAATAAATACCAGCTCATGATTTATGCCATTATGAAATGATATAGTTTTTGGGGCATATTTACAGCAAGGACGTTTTAAATAGCCACATTTGTGGAACCCTTTCACACTGAGCCAAGTTTGTCTCCCAGTATTCTTAACCATTAACATAGATGGTGATAATATATTACCCAGTGTAGGTGCACGTCTAGCTGAAAATCCACAGCCATCCGACATGATTTTAGAAATTAAGTCATCCTGCAGCAAAATAGGTAAATGTCTATTAACAATAGCTTTCACTTTGTTATATTCAGCACTGAAAGTAGTGATAAAACTCACATAATTACGGGCTGTTTTTCCTGGTCAAGAATCAGCAAATCCTCCCTAGGGATTTTTTTCCACCTTGTCAATCGCTCATTTAAGCATCCAATCTTGGTATCCCCGCTTGCTAAGTCTATTACAAACCAGATTTTTTTTTTTTCTCTTTTTCATATAAATCTGCTTCAGAACAATTTCTGCGTGCCCTTATTAACTCGCCTACAGCCACCCCTTTGATAGTATAGATGGAGTGGCATGATCTTGCATTTAGAACAGTATTTCCTCCTATCTCCTTCCTAAATGTCTGGGTAATAACTGATTTTTTTCTGATCAGTATTAGATTCAGGAATTCCAGACATCTTGGATCCCACTTATAGGTAAATTTTAAAGAAAATTCATTATAGTTCAAATAATCCACAAGTTCTGAAATCTCAGAAACCTCACCATTCCAGATAATAATAATATCATCCAAATATCTTGCGAACCATTAAATTCTATCCTCAAAAGGATTAGTACTTGAAAAAATATATTTTTCTTCCCAAACTGCAACATATAAACAAGCAGAAGATGGTGAGTGTTTCGCACCCATAGGGGCTCCCACAGTTTGTAAATAATATTTATCCATAAATAGAAAATAATTATGTTTTAACAAAAATTGCAGGGCCATAAGGATGAAATTCTTCAGATCTTCACTATATAAGGAATATCTATCCAAAAAATCCTGACATTGCTTGCACCCCCAAATCATGGGGAATGCACGAATATAAGGACTCGATATCACAACTGATCCACATAAAATCCGAGCTCCACAAAATAGAGGCAGCACTGTTCAAAACCTGCTTTGTATGACGTAAATAACCAGGACAGATTGATAATAATGGTTGAAGCAATGAATCCACCCACTGACATAGATTCTCGTTCAAAGAACCAATACCCGCCACTATGGGTCTCGTAGGCAGCGGGAATCAGTTCTTGTGAAGCTTGGGGAGAAAATGGAACACAGGCACCACAGGGTTAACAACATAGAGATAATCAAACAGTTTTTTAGAGATTACCGAAAGTGAAATACCCTCCATCAATAGATCAAATAATTCCTTCTGAAAAAACAATTGTTGGGTCATTAGACAATAATGCATATGTTACATCATCATTAAGAATATTTTTATATAATATGGGGTACAAACCCGTATCTAAAAGCACCACCGAACCCCCCCCCCCCTTATCCGCCGCTCTTATAGTAAGGTCCGGATGCTTTTCCAAATCATATATAGCTCTCTTTTCCGCTGCAGAAATATTACCAAAATATTTACTGTTTACTTCTCCATGTAATTTGATTAATTCCTTTTGTACCATCTCCTGAAAATTTTATCCATTACTTTAGACTTAGTTTGAATAGGATAAAAAGATGGATTTTTAACCCCAAAACTCTAAGCTTCATTATTATTTCCTCTCTGAATTTCCCTGTCTAAAAGACTGAGATTCCTGCACACGATCTGATCCTGAAAATTGCATACCATCATGTTATCAGGTGAGCTGAAATACTAACTGCTTCTGCTATGTGGTGTCTCTCTCTGGAGATATCGGGGAGTCACGTTCTCCTGTTGTTCTTTTGGCAGGCTCCTCGGTCATGGCGTTTGGAGGGTTCTGTTAAACCTCCTGCCATTGTCGCCAATTTTTCCCACTCAAAATTGGGGTTTCCTCCGTCAGAATCAGAGGGACACCTCTACGGTTGTGACAAACCAGAACCTCCACACATAGCACAGCCATCTGATTTACAGTGATGAACAAAAACTTGTGTATAGATATTTTAATTTTTTACATTTTAAAAATGACAAAAATGGGCCAATCAAAAGTTTGTGCACCCTGAATGGTTAGTACCTAGTAGCACCCACTTTTGAAAGTATCACTGCTTGTAAATGCTTATTGTAGCCATCCAAGAGTCTTTCAATTTTTGTTTGAGGGTTTTTCATCCATTCTTCCTTGGAAAATACTTCCAGTTCTGTGAGATTCCTGGGTCGTCTTGCATCCACTATTTTGAGGTCTAGCCACAGATTTTCAATGATGTTCAGATCGGGGGACTGTGAGGGCCATTGTAAAACCTTCAGCTTGCGCTTTTGAGGTCGTCTATTGTGGATTTTGACGTGTGTTTAGGAACATTATCCATTTGTAGAATCATCCTCCTTTCAACTTCAACTTTTTTACAGATGGTGTTATGTTTGTATCAAGAATTTGTTGACATTTCATCGAATCCATTCTTCCATCTACCCGTGAAATTTTCCCTGTGCCATTGGCTACAACACAACCCCAAAGCGTGATTGATCCACCCCCATGCTTAATGGTTGGCGAGATGTTCTTTTCCTGAAATTCTGTGCCCTTTTTTCTCAACACAATCTTTTGATCATTGTGGTCAAAGAGTTCTATTTTATATTCAATCTGTTTTATTAAATATCAATTAAACATTCATTATTAATCATTTTACATTTTGCAAATCAAGAAAAATATATCTTATTCGACCTTTGAAGAAAACATAAAATAGAAATATAGAAAATGTCCAAAGTTCAAATGAGACCACTTTTTTTCACTAACAATTCAAATGGTAGTACATTGAGCAACATAGTGTTTATATGATAACCACCAATAAGAGGATCATATGTTGAAGTAATTTCTATATTGTATCTAAGAAGACCATATAAGAAGATGAAAGAAAAGAGAAAAGATAGAGGGTCGAGGGAGGGGAGGAGGAAGGTCCTTATGCCCATGTAACTAATTATGAACACAATTACATGCATCTATTGCAACCATTAGAACAGGTTATGAAAATCGGGTGAGTCCTGAAACAGAATCCATCCGCTTCAAACCCTTCTGAATTTATCGTTTATTCTACATAGTCACCATTTCCTTGTACCAATCTAGTATGTTAGGGGGATTTTTAAGTTTTCAAAACTGCGGAATTACCGTCCGTGCCGCTGTTAAACAAAATCAGGAAGGGAGGATTGACAGAAGGGCTATTTGAGGAGACCTCATAACTCTGCTACCTATAACATATATACCTCTGTTGGTGTTTATCAAATACATTCTCCCAAAATGGTTTCATTTTAGAACATTCCCACCAGATATGAATCATGGAACCCACTTCACTTTCACATCTCCAGCATGTTTCTGAAACTCTAGGGAACATTGCATGTAATTTAGATGGGTTGTGATCCCATCATGTAAGTATTTATAGTTCTTTTCTTGTTCAGTCCCAGCATTAGTAAGCTTATGTGTGAAGAGGAACCCTTTTGCCCATTCAAGAGGGGACAAACGAACCCCCAAGTCCTTCTCCCATGCTCGCTGACAAAGAGTTCTATTTTAACCTCATCGGTCCGCAGGACTTGTTTCCAAAATGCATCACGCGTGTTTAGATGTTTTTTTGAATACTTCTGATGCTGAATTTTATGGTTGGGACGCTTGAGAGGTTTTCTTCTGATGACTCTTCCATGAAGGCAATATTTGTGCAGGTGTCTGAACAGTAGAACAATGTACAACAACTCCAGAGTCTACTAAATCTTTCTGAAGGTCTTTTGCAGTCAAGCTGAGGGTTCTGATTTGCCTCTCTAGCAATCCTGCGAGCAGCTCTCACTGAAATTTTGCTTGGTCTTCCAGACCTTATCTTGTTCCTGTTAACTGCCATTTCTTAATTACATTTCGAACTGAGGATAGGACAACTTGAAAACGCTTTGCTATCTTCTTATAATCTTCTCCTGCTTTGTAGGCCTCTACCATTTTTCATTTTCAGAGTGCTGGGCAGCTTCTTAGAAGAACCCATGGCTGCTGTTTTTTGGCACAAGGTTAGAGGAGGCTGGGTTTTTATAAAGGTGGGAAATTTGCATCACCTGGCCTTTTTTTAACGATGATCATGAACAAGCCATAACCCTACCAGGCTAATTAAGGTCTGAAACCTTGGTCAAAGTTATCTGAGCACACAAATCTCCAAGATTGTCCAAGCTTTTGCTTTGCCCATTTTCCTTTTTCTGTATTTTTTAAAATGAAAAAAATTACATTTTTTTTGCCTAAAATACAAAGGAAATTTGTTATATTTGTAACTTTTAGGCCTTTTAGAGATCATTTCATCTTCAACTTGCTTAACTGTTCACAATAATAGTGATTTTGACCAGGGGTGCCCAATTTTTACATGCAACTGTGCTTTTGCTTGTGTGCCTTCATTTGATCATCACATTCTCAGCTTGCAAACAGGGCTTTACCAAGGCTTGTCCTTCTGCTTTCTCAAAGGTGGGTCAATGCTCTGCTGCCCAATTTTTTAAGCCTCTGACAGAAGATTCCACATTTTTCACCTCTGAGATTTTATCTGCTACAGATGTTCCCTGTCCGCTGCTCAGACCCCTTATTCATCTTTTTGATGCTTTCCAGATGATGTTCAGTGGTCTCCAAGGCTGCTGACTTTGGTCACCCATGAAACTTGCCAACACTTTCGGCCATGACACTGTGTGTGTGTGTGAGGACAAAATTGTTGGCACCTTTCCAAAATTGTGGGTAAACGACTTTTGTTTCAAGCATGTGAAGCTTGTTCAAACTCATTGACAGGGCGGATTCAGGTTCAGGTACCGACAGGTCGGTTTCAGGTTCAGGAGTGTGTGCTACCCCTTTTAAGAATTGGGGAGTGCGTGCACCCTAAGTGTGCTGCCAGGAGACTTAGCTATTTATTTTTTATTTCTCCAAATTAGTTTTTTCACTTGATAAAGACGCCGGTACAACTTTGAAACGCATTGTGAATACAAAAATCCTTTTTCTCATCAACATTTCTGAAGAATTGATTTACTAAAGCAGCGCAGCCCTCCTACGTGTTCAACTATACCACATGTATATAGTAGTTATGAGACTCTTTAGGGCACAACTTAATTTTTCCCGCAGCTTTCTGGATAATTCCCCACTCTGTATTGTGCTCTTCTACATTTTCTTTTTGTGAAAGTTGATCAACCAGTTTCTCTTATTAGATGCATCTGATTTTCGTTTTCTGTCTCCTGGAGCGAGGATGTTGCTCGTCGCCTTCAGCCCTTGTAAATGTACCATGCACATAAACTGAAGGACCTACCGCAAAACCTCTGCTCTCTGTAATGTCTTTGGTCTCATTATACTGATTCCTCCGGGATGAGTTCATGTTATTCGGGTTGGTTTGTATTAATAATACAATTACAAGTCGGAAAAGGAAGAACGACAGTAATAGAACAAATTATAGAGGATCTACCACCGCTCCTGACGTGTGTTTTAGTAAATCATTCTATTCCCCGTAATATAATGAATCTAAAACGTCCTTTTTTTTTTGTTAAACTCTGCATTGTGCTGCTCCACAGTTATTCCTTCTTTAAAATATATGAATAGATTGACAACTGGGTGTTACCATTTGTGCGGATGTCCCTGCCCAGCCCAAATGTATTCTTATATTTCTAGAAGGAATTACAGAGGGTCAGTACAAAACTCTCTCCAATCAAAATTTGTTTGTGGATTTGGGAGAGTTTCTGCTGCAAAAAATCAGTGTGAACATAGCCTAAAGGTCTCTTCAAAGAAGTGACGTGGACTTTAATTTTTCCCTCCCGGGAATTTTTGAAAACCTTTTCAGGAAGGAAAAGAAAGCTCATAAAACTCTCCGTATAATTTATTTCTATCCACTTTGAAGTTCATAAGCTTTTTACCAAAAGTATTTTAAAGCAGTTTTTGAGAGTTTCTGCTCCAAAACTGAAAAAAAAACCTGTGTGAACATACCCTTAAAGGAGTTTTCTAATTTGGTCCAGGCCATTAGTGTGGGATCTGCTGAGATAGGGAATAACAACCCCATAATCACGGCTGGTCAGCAGAATGGAGGGGTCGATGCTCCTTGATGTAGTGTCACAGGTTCTTTCACTTCAGGTCGTCTGAAACTGTGCTTACACTGACTCTCGAATTCAAGGGAACCTGTCGTCTGATTAATGCTGCCCGAACCACACAGGCATCAGAGCCAGTTGTGTATGTTTTACTTTGAATGCTGATATGGTTCAGAGAGAACCTACTTAGAATAGCCGGTCGGGAGACCTTGAGTATCAGATGACTAGTCTGAGGTAGGTCCCCGGTGGCATCTCTCCACTTTGCTTCCTTAGACTGATCGGTTTCTTCCTATCCACTGTCAGGTTTCAGAACAAACGGAGCTCTGCTACGTAGGATAAAGGCATAACACAACCGAATACCAAGAAGTCAACAATATATCGCCTGAATCTCAAAACATTTGATTAATATTGTATATCCGAAGCTACACTCCTTACAGAGGCGCACTAGGTGCAGTACTTGCCTAGGGCTGTGCAAAATAACACTAGATTTCGGTATTCCCTTTGTCTTACTATCTGATATCATCTGTCGGAAAGTATTAATAAGTTTACTCCTCATGAGGGATGAGTCTAATTGGCATGTTGAGCAGTGCCTGCACGATAAGTAAAGGGACAATGGATTGATCGGAGGACCCCGGGGCCGTCTGCCCTTATTTTCCGGTAGGTGCTTGGGTTTGTCTATAAGCTAATATATTGTCATACTGTATTGATTTATTATTTAATGGCCTTCGGCTTGGTCACGAGACATGGTGACTTGATGGATGAATTTTTTGATTGATGGATCTTATGCAATCCTAGATAGGTCCACCAGGGTCTTCTCCGCCATTATCTTAATAGTTTCAAGCCATCAGGTTGCTGGTCTTCCTCTTCGCCTTTTTCCTTATATTCTTCCAACCATGATGTCCTTCTCCAGTGATTGCTCTTTTTGTATGATGTATCCAAAGTAGACAAGTCGCAGCTTGGTGATCCTTGCTTCCAGTGACATGTTTGGCTTTATTTGTTGCAAAATTGATTTGTTTGTTCTTCTTGCCATCCATGGTATTGATAACATCGTCCAGGTTTCAAATCCATATGTTAATGTGGAAAAGACCACACTATGTTTGAGCTGTGTCTTCTTTGCCAGTGAAATGTTCCTCGATTTGAAGACCTTGTCCAGTGACTTCATTTTTTATTTGCCCGTAGCTATTCTCCTATTGTCATTGCTCCATCTTGAGTGAACATTGATCCCAGTAGGTTGAGGTCCTTTACAACCTCTGGTTCGTCGCCGTCCATCTAAAACATGTTCCGATCATACCTGGCAATAGTCATTATCTATTGGGCACTAAATTATAGTTAAATAATCCAAATGAAAAATCATTCTTTATGATAATTCTTTTTGTTCTTTTACTTTTTTTAAAAAAAAGTAAAAAAATCATGCTGAAACAAAAATACAATGTATTTATTGCAAAAAAATTTATCATGAACATTGGTCAATAATATCAGATCATTGGGGGTACACCACCCACAAGCCAATGTCCACAGATTAACTGTTAGCCGCTCCAGTAGCCGGATGTCAACCTTGTATGGAGCAGAAACAGCACGACTCCTTACATTTAGTGGCCAACAAGGTGCAGTACCTAGAAGCGGCCACTAAAATGTAGGGAGCGCTGTTTTACATGCAGTCAGAACAAATAACAGCTGATCAGTGGGTGTTGGTTTGTGTGTCCCCCTCCTACCGATCTGATATTGATGACCTATCAATATGGTAATCCCAGACAATCCCTTTAAATACACGTTCAAAGACAAAATAGGTTGCACTGAATTGTTGTATTCACAAATGTAACAACCGATACAATAAATACATAAACTAATATATGATGATCTGCAAACAGCTGGAGAAAAAAAAAATTAGGATCAATTTTTTACAGAAGTTTTAGCAAAATGAACAAAAAAAAGTACAGCCTCCTAACACTACAAAAAGAAGTCTAAGGTACGTGCACACATTATTTTTTTTGCTGCAGAAAAATGTGTTGCAAATACTCAGTGTTGTCAGGAAAAACGCTTTTTAAAATATGAAATGCGTGTATTTTTGATGCTTTATTAATTGCATTTTTCCCATTCATTTGAACTGGTGAAAAAAGCTGCAAAAACTGTTCCCCCTGTAGCTAGGCTACTGGTTCAATCAAAAGCATGCAAAGAACATGGGTGGAAAATAAACTCTTCTAAAATTCTTTAAAACCGTTTCAGGAAAAGAAAACTTCACCAAAAAAAGAAACATTTCCTGAATTGGTTTCTGCTTGAAAAACCTGTTTTTGACGCCTCAAAAAACTCATATCCTTACATGCCCAAATTACATTTTTAGCAGTTATTCTCTACAACAGGAAAAAATTCCAAGTGAGATGGAACAGTAAAAATAAATGCAATTCTGCCATTGTATTTTTATGGCATTCATAATGCGGTAAAAATGACCTGAAAACAATTCTGCAGGTCGGTGTGATTTATGTTGATGCCAGTTTTTTTTTATTTTTCGAACTGATTAAAAATTTTGTAAAACATTTTTTTTTTTTTCCTCCGTCGCCATTTTCGGACACCTGTAACATTTTTTTTTATTTTTTTTCAGTGCCTGAGCTACGTGACGGCTTATTTTTTGCTTTGTGAATCGATGTTTTGATTGCTTATTATTGGGGGGGGGGGTTTAGGGAGGTGTAGTGACCACACAAAAAAAATGCAAGTGTCATTTTTTTTCTTCTTCTCTTTACGGTGTTTACTGTACAGGTTGGTTAATTTTATGTTTGATAGATTGGACTTTTTTTTGTGGCGCTTCCATCATTTTTATTTTTTTTCCTTTATTTGTATTTGTGGGATGGAGGGATGATTTTGATTTTTTTTCTTTTGTTCTTTGGTATTTAAAAAGAACACAAATTCACAAATTTTTTTTTATTCTGCATATGTATTGCAGTATATAGGAAAAATCATGATCTCCTATGAAGCTCAGCCTATAGGTTGGTTTACTCGAACGATTTCTCCACATTCTTGTAGATTGTGAGAAGTCGCGGGCAGGGTCCTCGCTCCTCCTGTACCAGTCACCAACTCGTTTTTGTTCAAGATTATTGTAATTGTTCTTGTATTATACCCCATTTTTCACATGTAAAGCGCCATGGAATAAATGGCGCTATAGTATAATATTTAATAATAATAAATGTACATGAAAAACGGAACAATTATTCTGATCAGAATGGCATCAGTTTTTTTCGACTGTGGAGAGAAAAACAAACAAAAAAAAGTTTCTCTTCCTTCTCCATTCTGTCTGTCCGTGAAAAATTGGACCACACTCGCATGTCATCCAAATTCGGTCTGATATTTTTTTCATGGACCCACAGACTTGCATTGCCGATTTTGATTTAACACTTGTTTCAAAATCTGACATGTCTCTGATATCTTCCGCGGACCACTCTGTCCAGGGAAAAAAATAGGACAGAGTGTAATGTCTGTATACTCTTTTTGCGTCCTCCACTGCACAGGAGATGTGGTATGATCAGACCATGTTCCTGTACGGTGATACACAGCCATTACACAGTACACAGCAGGGGCACATTTATAAGATTATCTCAGTACAGGGACATTTTATTTAATCACATCCAATTGTGGAACTTATTATTATTCCAAGATCTATTGATTAAATGAACTTTTGGTTCATTGGAAAACCCCTTTTTGCAGTTAAGAACGGAGCTCGGCTCTGGTCGCTGCTGTTAGTATCAGTCTCTATGTAATGTAGCCAACATCTCGTGCGTGTGGATGGAGCTCAGCTCCAGAGCCCCCTCCACATTTGCGGACCCCTGCCCAGGACATTTATTCACGTCCTAACAGGGGAAGGGGTTAATCTTATTAAAAATCCAGAGGGTTTGGCACTGCTGCAAAGATGGCCAGAAGTTGCTCTAGCACACAATCCGGCAGGCTTAAATATTCCTGCGTTGCTCCAATGCAGCTTCAGACAGCGCACAATTCGGAACAGCGATGCAACCATGCCGCTGATCTGACCTGTCAATCTTCAGGAGTGCAACGCCCTGGCAAAAAGAGAGCCGGTAGGCAGGGGTGCAACTCCTTCTAACCCCTTCTCGGAGATGAAACTTTAGGACAACCCTTTAATTTATATACATGTCTCCGGACTGATCAGTTCATATTTTTCCTATTTTTTTAGGTTACTTTGTATCACTCATTTTGTACCTGTTTTATATTTTTTTTTTCTTACTTCATTTACAACTAAATTTAGAATTCTTCAGATTCCATAAATAGGGACGTGCAGTCCCAGACACGGACAGTGGATCAGAGTTACACCATAAATCAGCCATTAGATTGTGAGCCCTATCATGGTGAATTGCTACATACAGCGCTACTGCTTTGTGAGAAATACAGGTGGTGTGACAGTTATGACACATGATTAATTGATGTAGGAGATGGTCTTAAATTCATAGGAAAGCGTCTCCCTGAGGGAGAATATCCAACCTGTCTATTTTACAGTATACGAATCATAATACTGCCAAAGTGAGTGATGAAAATGAAGGAAGGCAGAACAGATTTGGCCACAGTTGAAACCTGTTTCATATCGTCGTGTGATTCAGGTCTAATACTATATTATTTTCTTAATATCTCTTTATAACTGTAAAAGCTGCTTTTTTTCTGATGCAATTCTCTAAATGAGAGATTTGTGTCTTTTTAAAGTCACCACTAGAGGGAGCAGGCTGCACACTGATGTTGTTGAGCCCAATCTATAAACTGTATGCACCATGCTCACTGGCTCCCTCTAATGATGAGTGTGCAGGCAGAAAGAACTTTAATGTTTTCATCTACAGTTGACACCAGAAGTTTACATACAATATATAAAAAGACACATCTGCATGTTTCTCTCAATATCTGACATGAAATCAGAATAAACCTTTCCCGTTTTAGGTCAATTAGGATTACCGTAACTTTTAATATTTGCCAAATGCCAGAATAATGAGAGCGAGAGAATGTTTTAAGGCATTTTTATTACTTACTGCAAAGTCAAAAGTTTACATACACTAAGATTACTATGCCTTTAAACAATTCTGGGCTGCCCATATGATGATGTCATGTGTTTGGAAGCTTCTGATAGTGTTTTTTTTTTTTTTTGCAGCATCTGAGTTCATTAGAGACACACCAGTGGATATATTTTAATGCACACCTGATACACTGCTTCTTTGTGTAGCATCATGGGAAAGTCAAAAGAAATAAGCCAATATATCAGGAAGAGAATTGTGGACTTGCACAAGTCTGGCTCATCCTTGGGTACAATTTCAAGATACCTGAAGGTGCCTCGTTCATCTGTACAAACAATTATATGCAAGTGCAAACAAGATGGGAATGTCCAGCCATCATACTGCTCAGAAAGGAGACCGGTTCTGTGTCCCAGAGATGAACATGCTTTGGTCCAACATGTGCATATCAACCCAAGGACAAAAGCAAAAGACTTTGTGAAGATGATGGAGGAAGCTGGTAAGATTGTATCAATATCCACGGTGAAACGAGTACTGTATCACCATGGGATGAAAGGCCACTCTGCCAGGAAGAAGCCATTACTCCAAAAGAAACACAAAAAAGCCAGATTAATGTTTGCAAATGCACTCAGGAACCAGGACCTTTCTTTTTTGAAGACATGTTCTGTGGTCTGATGAAACTAAAATTGAACTTTTTTGGCATAATGACCATCGTTAAGTCTGGAGGAAAAAGGGAGAAGCTTGGAAGCCTAAAAAACACCATCCCAACTGTGAAACACGGGGGTGGCTGCATCATGTTGTGGGGTTATTTTGCTGCAGGAGGGACTGGTGCACTTCACAAAAAAGATGGAATCATGAGAAAAGAAGATTATGTGGCAATACTGAAGCAACATCTCAAGACATCAGCCAGGAAGTTGAAGCTTGGGCGGAAATGGGTCTTCCAAATGGACAATGATCCGAAGCATACTGCCAAAATGGTAACAAAGTGGCTTAAGCATAACAAAGTCAATGTTTTGTAGTGGCCATTAAAAAGCCCTGATCTCAATCCTATTGAAAATTTATGGACAAAGCTGAACAGGCAGGTGCGAGCAAGGCGACCTACAAACCTGGATCAGTTACACCAGTTTTGTCTGGAGGAATGGGCCCAAATTCCGACCAACTATTGTGAGGAGCTTGTCGAAGGATATCCCAAACGTTTGACCCAAGTCATTCAGTTTAAGGGCAATGATATCAAATACTAATGAAATGTATGTAAACTTTTGACTTTGCAGTAAGTAACAAAAATGCCTTAAAACTCTCTTTTCTTTCTCTTGCTCTCTGTCTCTTGCTCTCTGTCTCTTGCTCTCCTCTCTCGCTCTCTTTTTTTTCTTTCTCTTCTCCGTATTTTTCGGACTATAAGACGCACTTTTTTCCTCCAAAATTTTGGAGGAAAGTGGGGGGTGCGTCTTATAGTCCGAATACTATCTCCCTGTATATACTGTGCTCTGTGTGGTAGGAGGTCGAAAGGGTTAATAGAACATACTCGCTCAACACTAACTACAACCCATGGGCGTGGGGAGCAGGGAATATTCATTTTCCTTAATAGCCGGCACACTGTACTGCAGTGCGGCTCCTGCTGCCGCTCTGGGGTCTGTGTGCCCGCTATTAAAGCTCATGAATATTCACTACAACCCACTCCCATGGGTTGTAGTTAGTGTTGAGCGAGTATGTTCTATTAACCCTTTCGCCGAGTATGCTCGGGCCGAGCTCCGAGTATTTACAGCTGCTCGGTGATATGGTTGAATCGCTGCTGTGTGCATGATTTGCGACTGACAGTTTTACTACATGTGAGGAATGTCTATTTCTTACACATTCCTCACATGTAATAAAGCTGTCAAACAGTTGCAAATCATGCACACGGGAGCGATTCAACCATATCACCGAGCAGCTGTAAATACTCGGAGCTCGGCCCGAGCATACTCGGACAGAACATACTCGCTCAACCCTAGTTGTAGTGAATATCCATGGTCTTTAATAGCAGGCACACTGACCGCAGAGCGGCAGCAGGAGCCACGCTGCGGTACAGTTTGCGCGCTCTCACACTGTGTGAGGGCGCATGGCAGGAACGCCATGCGCCCTGCCATGTGCGGCTCACACAGTGAGAGTGTGAGCAGCAGAGCGGGACAGCGCTGGAGGAGAGAGGAGGTGAGTATGATTGTTTATTTTTTTTTGTGGGCAGCAGGATGGGGGATCAAGGGGTGCCATGCATACCAGGATGGGGGAATCAAGGGGTGCCATGCATACCAGGATGGGGGAATCAAGGGGTGCCATGCATACCAGGATGGGGGAATCAAGGGGTGCCATGCATACCAGGATGGGGGATCAAGGGATGCCATGAAAACTAGGATGGGGATCAGGGAGTGCCATACATATCAGGATGGTAGATCAAAGGGGTGCCATGAATACCAGGATGGGGGATCAAGGGGTGCCTTGCATTCCAGGTTGGGGATGAAGGCCACGTACCAGGAAGGAGGGGCCATACATACCAGGATTGAGGATATTAACAGAATTGGGGGACATTACCCCAATACCAGTGTCAGCAGCAGACTCCCTCCCCTATAACAGGGCATCATGACTACATTTTTTGCTTAAATATTTTTTTTCCTATTTTCCTCCTCTAAAACCTAGGTGCGTCTTATGGTCCGAAAAATACAGTTTATTGATAACTTGATCTTTATTTTTGACGTGGACCAGTTCAATCCCACCTCCTTTGTTACCCATCTGAATGATAATCGATGGGGTATTACTTTTAACGCAGACATAAACGAAGACTGCATAAATTTCTTAGATCTTACACTTTTTTATTAAAGAGAATACCATTTGCACCAGAACATTCTTCATGAAGGTGGACGCAAATAGCTATATCCATTATAGCAGCGGACACTATAGAAAATGGGTCAGGAATATACCTTTCAACCAATTTCATAGGATTAGAAGGAATTGTACAGCTAAAACAGATTTCATGGAACAATCTAAGGCTATGTGCCCACGATGCAGAAATGCTGCATATTTTTTACGCTTCTCCCTGGCAGGAAAAACGCATGCGGATTTTACTTGCATTTTTCCCGCCAGGTAGAAGCGTTTGTCAAGCGTTTTTTCATGCATTTCTGCATGCGGGTTATCAAGCGCTTTTCCAAGCGATTTTAGCATCACTTGGAAAAGTGCTTGACAACTTGGTCACACTGTATAAAGCCATGCAACCGGCATGGATTTATATAGTGTGACCAAGTTAATAGTTAAAAAAAAGAATAAAATGGTAAAAAATAAAGATTATACTTACCTTCCGATGGCCCGCGGTCTCCTTCTCCGCTCCGTCCGGTCTCCCCGGTGTCTCGTGGTAGTGTAAAGGACCTGCGATGACGTCATTGAGTCATGTGACAGGTCACGCAACCGCTGACGTCAGCAGTCAGGTCCTCACACCACCGCGAGCCGCCCAACGCATTGCACGCATCGCTGAGGAGTCCGGGGGACATCAGAAGGTAAGTATAATCTTTATTTTTTATTTTAAATTCTTTTTTTTACAGTTTCTATGGTACCCAAGTCTGGAGAAGAGGAGACTCTCATCCAGACCTGGGTACCATAGAAAGAGAGTCTCCTCTTCTCCAGACCTGGGTACCATCCACACATTGAACCGTGTGATATCCGCTTGTGCAGATGCAGTCATGTGGATGTCACGCGGTCTAATGCAAGTCAATGGCGGCGATTGCGCTGCGTGTCCGCAAAATTAATGGACATGCTGCGTATTGTTCCGTAATGATAATCCGCAGCGGAAATTTCCACAGCATGTGCACAGCACATGCGGATTATCATTGGGGACCATGGGGCACGTATTACCAAGCGTTTAAGCGTCTTCGCTGCGGAAATTTTCTATGCGAGGCTATCCCAATAAATTAATCAAAGAATCGTATGAAAAAGCTAGGGATTCTTATGACCAGAATATTGCTCCCAAACATAAGAAACCAGAAGACTCTTCTTTTGAGCATACGTTAAATTCATTACTACTTTTAGCTCTCAACATAAACTTATAAGGGAAATTCTACAAAAAAACTGGCACATTTTTGCTCAGTGATTCCGATCATCGGAAAGTTCTAACTGGGAAACCCTTGAATGTATTCAAAAGAGCACCCACCCTGAGGAATATCCTAGCACCTAGCCGGATATATAATCCACACAATTCTGCTGATATCAGCACCCGTAGAGGGAAAATTCACAAATGTGGTAAGAGGAGTTGCCTATGCTGCAACTCCATTAAACATGGAACAGGAATAGTTTCCAGTTTTTTGAAACATGGCCTCTCGCGACATGTGATCAATTGTCCTAATGGGGACTTTAGTTGTCTGAGTATCATGCCCATTGAACACATTTCGAACAATATACCTAATAGGATTAAAGTGTTGAATAGAAAAGAAATATACTGGATCTACAAATTAGATACATTAAAACCCCGCGGGCTTAATGAAGTCTCAGAGATTTTTATCTAAATTCCATCTAAATGTTGCTTTTAGTCAGTTTTAATGTTTTAGCCCTCGCTTAGTGTGGTTTTTACTGGATCTATTTAAATTTTGTTCAAATCTTGAATCTTGCTTTAAGTTAATTTCAATGTTTTTTTGCATTTTCTTTTTATTATATATATGTATTTTTTTTTCCCTTTTCACAATGAGAAATAATGTAAAAATTATAATTATGACTGCATCTCGGGTCCTGGCGATACATGCGGGATGCACTCTATACGTGCAGTCTCCTGCCCTTGCTCCTCTGACACATGGGTGAGCGGCAGATCCCGTCCTTCTCTGTGTGAGGGTCAGACTCTTTGGAGCAGCGGCTCTTACCAGTATCCTGCAATACTGACCTGGAATCATGGCTTCTATTCCATAAGAAGTATATAAACCATTTTTTTGACATAATACTCCGAGCATGAAGACACAATTTAACAACTTTCAGATTTTTAAATTCATTTTAATTCATTTATATTGGATTATAACATAATAAGACTAGTTAACATGTTTTTGAACATATGTATATCGATTTTGCTTTTATACCAAATGCAACGAATTGATGCCTTGGCACCAGTTTTTGTGTTTTTTTTTTTTCTCTTGATTGCCTGTATATAAGGGATACTAGGAACATCTGTGTATCAGCTACTCCCTGAGGAAGCGGAGAGGACGTCCGCGAAACGCATATGTAGTTTATTAATAAAAAATATTTCCATTAACCCTTTTGATCACCGGATCATCTTTTCATACGGAGGAGTGCGGATATCTATACACCTTTCTTCTGCCATATCCACCTGTTGATGTCTCTCATTATTCTGGCATTTGGCAAATATTAAAAATTACGGTAATCCTTATTATAATAATCTTTATTTATATAGCGCCAACATATTCCGCAGCGCTTTACAATTCAGAGGTTCATATACAACAGTCATAAGCAGCATAGCTAAAGATAATACAATAATTAAAGCAAAAATAATGACAACCCTCCTCGTAAGAGCTTACAATCTACAATGAGGTGGGGGTGACACAAAGTACAGGGGCTTATTTACAATGATGGTCCAGCTATCTTGAGCGGATGAGGGATAGATAAAGGCTGCATGAGCTCGTCACCAGCCAGTATCTGTAGTGCTTTTGGGTGCGGAGGAGTTTGGTGGAGAATTATGATTGGAGAAATAATGAATGGGCTATAAAAATATAAAAGGACTTTGATTAAGGAACGTGATAGGCCACCCTAAACAGATGTGTTTTTAAGGAGCGTCTAAAACTGTGTAAGTTGTGGTTCGTCCTAATTTCTTGGGGTAAAGCATTCCAAAGAATAGGTGCAGCCCGGGAGAAGTCTTGGAGTCGGGAGTGGGAGATACGGATTAGTGCAGATGTTAGTCGAAAGTTGCTTGCAGAGCGTAGAGAGCGGGTAGGCCGATAAACAGAAATGAGGGAGGAGATGTAGGGGGGTGCCACACTGTGAAGAGCTTTGTGAGTAAGAACAAGCAACTTAAATTGGATCCTATAATGTATGGGCAGCCAGTGCAATGACTGGCACAGAGTGGAAGCATCCGAGTAACGATTAGCCAAATAGATGACCCTGGCTGCAGCATTAAGGATTGACTGGAGAGGGGAAAGTCGAGTGAGGGGGAGGCCAATTAATAGAGAGTTACAGTAGTCACGCGAGAGAGGATCAGGGCAGCAGTGAGGGTTTTGTGTCCAAGGTGAAAAAGGGGCAGATTCTAGAGATGTTCTCCAGGTATAAGCGACAAGAGTGGGCAAGATATTGTATATGGAAGGTGAAGGAAAGATTGGTGTCAAACACAGCACCCATACAGCGCACCTGCTGGCTCGGCGTTGTTGTGGTGCCACACACGGAAAGGGAGATGTCAGATTTAGGGAGGTGAGTAGACGGCGGGAGCAGAAGAAGTTCCGTTTTGGAAAGGTCAGGTTTCACATAGAGAGCGAACATGATGTTGGAAACTGCGACCAGTCACTGGTGTTCTGTAGTACAGTGGGGGTAAGGTCAGGGGATGAAGTGTATCGGTTTGTGTCATCAGCATAAAGATGGTACTGAAAGCCAAATTTGCTGATGGTCTGTCCAATTGGGGCCGTGTAGAGAGAGAAGAGGGCCAAGACTGAACCCTGAGGAACCCCAATAGTGAGAGGAAGAGGGGAAGAAGTGGAGCCAGCGAACGATACACTGAAAGAGCGGTCAGATAGGTAGGAGGAGAACCAGGAGAGAGCAGTGTCCTTTATGCCGATTGAGTGGAGCATAGAGAGTAGGAGGTGGTGGTCAACGGTGTCGAGAGCTGCAGAGAGGTCAAGAAGAATGAGCCGAGAGTAGTCACCGTTATGTTTTGCTGTCCGAAGGTCATTGGTCACTTTGAGTGCAGTTTCTGTAGAATGTAGGGGGCGGAAGCCGCACTGTGATGGATCTAGAAGAGAGTAAATGGAGAGGTAAGGGGTAAGGCGGAAGTAGACAAGGTGCTCAAAGACTTTAGAGATGAAAGGGAGATTGGAGACTGGTCTGTAGTTGTTTGTACAGGAAGGGTCAAGAGAGGACATTTTTAATAATGGAGTGATGATAGCGTGTTTGACGGAGGAGGGGAAGATACCAGAAGAGAGGGAGAGGTTGAAGATTTTAGTTAGGTGAGTAGTGACGACTGAAGAAAGAGACTGGAGTAGATGTGAGGGAATGGGGTCAGTGGTGCATGTAGTGGGATGAGAAGAAGAGAGGAGCCTGGAGACTTCTTCTGTGACTGGGTCAAATGTGAAGAGTGAGCCAGAGGAGATGTGGGGAGGGATGGAAGTCACGGCACTTGGTGGCTGGGAGCTGATTTCCTAACGGATGTTCTCTATTTTCTCTGTGAAGTAGGAGGCCAGGTCCTCAGCACCGATTGACCTAAAATGGGAAAGGGTTATTCTGATTTCATGTCAGATATTCAGAAAAACATGCATATGTGTCTTTTTATATAGTGTATGTAAACTTCTGGTTTCAACTGTATATCTATGCAGTTTTAGAGCGTTGTAGCAAGAAAAACTGCCCATAAATGTATATTAAGAAATGAATTGACACAGAATTCTAGAACTATTTAGATTAAAAAATTAAGGTGAATGTCCACATTTCAAAACCTTAAGGCAATGTATGGGCAGAAAGTGAGCTATAACTTTAATCCCTTTTTTGTGTTTTGTGCAACCCTTTTTGCATTCTCATTATCAGCACAGATAAGTTTACAATGACTGATAACACCTCTATATACAGTAGATAACACAGGATTCACCATTCACAATAGGTGATGTCACAGCTCACCTCCTCCTCCTGTACAATGACTGATAACACCTCTATATACAGTAGATAACACAGGATCCACCATTCATAATAGATGATGTCACAGCTCACCTCCTCCTCCTGTACAATGACTGATAACACCCCTATATACAGTAGATAACACAGGATTCACCATTCACAATAGGTGATGTCACAGCTCACCTCCTCCTCCTGTACAATGACTGATAACACCCCTATATACAGTAGATAACACAGGATCCACCATTCACAATAGGTGATGTCACAGCTCAGCTCGTCCTGTACAATTACTGATAACATCTCTATATACAGTAGATAACACAGGATCCACCATTCACAATAGGTGATGTCACAGCTCACCTCCTCCTGTACAATTACTGATAACACCCCTATATACAGTAGATAACACAGGATCCACCATTCACAATAGGTGATGTCACAGCTCAGCTCGTCCTGTACAATTACTGATAACATCTCTATATACAGTAGATAACACAGGACCCACCATTCACAATAGGTGGTATCACAGCTCACCTCTTCCCCTCCCCAAATAGGGTTCAAGTCAGTCTATTTCTGGTAATGTGAAGTACATGTAGTGGTTAACTTTCCATAAAAAAACAAATGTGCAAAACAAAAAAAAAATGTATCATCTAATACAGGATTGCTTCAAATATTTGCAGCGTCCATAGCTGACGGAAGGCCGGGTTTTCCCTGTGATTGACAGCTTTGCTTTCTTTTATGCCACAGTCCTTTGCCACAGAGAGGCCTACATGCAGCCTGTAGACCTGTAAAAAATTATATATTTTCAAGGATACATCAGTTTCTTTGTGTGCGTGAAATAAAAGGATTTCATTATTTAGGAATTAAGAAGGAGATTGGTAATTTTTTGTTTTTGTTAATCACTAATCTCTGTCTTGTGAAATAACACCGCTCCTCCGTAGAAGTCCTCGCCACTCCTATGATCCAAGATAGAAATCTTCAATCATGAAGTGCAGATCAACGGTGGATTATATAACAAATTATCTAACAATGTGTAATAACAACAATAATAATGACAGCAGCACCATATAACACCATTTATCTGGGCGCCGTACAGGACAATTATTTTAATTTCCGCAGCCATTTTTCTTTTTTTTTTTTTTCAGCACCCATATTTTCTTTTTTTTTTTTTTTTACCAATGTTGAAGTATGAGGCTTTGTTTGATGCACAATGAATTCTAATATTTTTTTAGCGCTGTTATGAGGTACATATAAATTACCCCACCATTTATATAATTTTTCTCTGCAAACTATTTTTGTTTAGATTTTATTCTGCTCAAGATCCACCCCAAAATAACCCCTTGAATGAATTCTGCAGATTTTTACATTTGTACAGATGCCTAATATGTGTAGGGTTTGGTTTTTTTTGTTTTGTTTTTATTTCTTTTTTGATATGTAATATATTTTACTCAAGAATTTAAGGATTTTTTCAGTTTTTTTTGTTATGGGGGACTTTACTTTTTCAAACACTTTTTTTTTACTATTATTTTTGCAGGCCTTTTTTTTCTTTTTTTTTTTCCCCACTGTAATCAGGGGCTTCCATAAGAGCCCTAGTTGCAGAGGAAAAAAGCCCCTTTCTGTGCCACTCGTCATTGGCAGAGCTGATCTGGGACTGCTAGGACCCAGCAGTTCTGCTATGGCAGGTCTGATCGGCAGGTCCTACAGAAACATTGGCAGTGCCCTTGCTTCTGTTATGTGCATAGTGCTCACTGAGAGCTACACTACCGTTCAAAAGTTTGGGGTCACCCAGACAATTTTGTGTTTTCCATGAAAACTCATACTTTTATTTATCAGATGAGTTGCAAAATGAATAGAAAATATAGTCCAGACATTGACAAGGTTAGAAATAATGATTTTTATTAGAACGAATAGTTTTCTCCTTCAAACTTTGCTTTGGTCAAAAAATGCCCCCTTTGCAGCAATTCCAGCATTGCAGACCTTTGGCATTCTAGCTGTTAATTTGCTGAGGTAATCTTGAGAAATTTCACCCCATGCTTCCTGAAGCCCCTCCCACAAGTTGGATTGGCTTGATGGGCACTTTTTGCGTACCATACGGTCAAGCTGCTCCCACAACAGCTCAATGGGGTTGAGATCTGGTGACTGCGCTGGCCACTACATTACAGATAGGATACCAGCTGCCTGCTTCTTCCCTAAATAGTTCATGCATAATTTGGAGGTGTGCTTTGGGTCATTGTCCTGTTGTAGGATGAAATTGGCTCCAATCAAGCGCTGTCCACAGGGTATGGCATGGCGTTGCAAAGTGGAGTGATAGCCTTCCTTATTCAAAATCCCATTTACCTTGTACAAATCTCCCACTTTACCAGCACCAAAGCAACCCCAGACCATCACATTACCTCCACCATGCTTGACAGATGGCGTCAGGCATTCTTCCAGCATCTTTTCAGTTGTTCTGCGTCTCACAAATGTTCTTCTGTGTGATCCAAACACCTCAAACTTTGATTCGTCTGTCAATAAAACTTTTTTCCAATCTTCTTCTGTCCAATGTCTGTGTTATTTTGCCCATATTAATCTTTTCCTTTTATTAGCCAGTCTCAGATATGGCTTTTTCTTTGCCACTTTGCCCTGAAGGCCAGCATCCCGGAGTTGCCTCTTCACTGTAGACGTTGACACTGGCGTTTTTCGTGTACTATTTAATGAAGCTGCCAGTTGAGCTGTGAGGTGTCGATTTATCAAACTAGAGACTCTAATGCACTTGTCTTGTTGCTCAGTTGTGCAGCGGGGCCTCCCACTTCTCTTTCTACTCTGGTTAGAGCCTGTTTGTGCTCTCCTCTGAAGGGAGTAGTACACACCGTTGTAGGAAATCTTCAGTTTCTTGGCAATTTCTCGCGTGGAATAGCCTTTATTTCTAAGAACAAGAATAGACTGTCGAGTTTCACATGAAAGTTCTCTTTTTCTGACCATTTTGAGAGTTTCATAGAACAAACAAATGTAATGCTCCAGATTCTCAACTAGCTCAAAGGAAGGTCAATTTTATAGCTTCTCAAATCAGCCAAACCGTTTTCAGAAGGGCTCACATACTTGTGCAAGGGTTTTCTGCGGTTTTCTAAACATCCATTAGCTTCTTACACAGTTACAAACACAATGTACCATTAAAACACTGGAGTGGTGGTTATTGGAAATGGGTCTCTATGCACCTATGCAGATATTGCAATTAAAAACAAGATGTTTGCAGCTAGAATAGTCATTTACCACATTAACAATGTATAGAGTGTATTTCTGATTCATTTAATGTTAGCTTCATTGAAAAAAAAAAATGGTGCTTTTCTTTCAAAAATAATGAAATTTCTAAATGACCCCAAACTTTTGAACGGTAGTGTATGTGACGCGCCCAGGAGATGGGGACGACTCGGCGCCTGGGCCTTGTTGTTGCCTGACCTTGGGGGATGTCGCGGTGGTCGGCTCCCGGGCCCGTACCCTGGGGTCACTCTTAAAAGAAGGGGGAAAGTTGTGTGGGATAGGGGAATGTTCGTGACGCCACTTGTGGTGTCTGGTGAGGACCACCAGCGCTGCGACAGTCTTCTGAGGCCGGTGTTCAGGCAGCTTAGTTGGTGCGGCTCCCCACATGTGGAGCGGGGCCTCGGGGTAGTGTAGGAGAAGGATGCAGGACAGAGGGGACCCAGCCGAGTCAGAGGAAGAATAGGCACACTCACAACAGTTCACTTCAGTACCTTTACTGGTGGTGTTTCTGGCACGGTGCAGGGTACTTCAGGGTGAAGGATGCATATCAGGACTCTCCCTAGTGAGCGGGTGTGGGGCCTCCTGTTCCTTGCCTTTCCTTGATAAGTTTCTGACCTGCCTGGAGCTAGGCCTAACTTGGTCTCTGTCTTGCACCTGCTGACCTGTTGGTAGGGCCTTCTTTTGGAGATCACACTCCCTGGTCTCTTGGGCCTCCGTGACTCCTGACCCTGGTACGTAATCAGCTTTTGGTGTTCCTGGGACATATAGTTCTCCAGGGGTTCCGGTTGTTTCTGCTGGATGTAAGGAATCCCTGCAGACGAGCTGGTTAAGCTCATCTGCCCCCTATGTTGCTTGCTTACTCCACTCGCCTTCGGCCATGCTCGGGGCCCTAACTAGGCTTCACATGGGCAGTAGACCTCGCTACTCTTCACCGCTCTTTTGGCGTCGGCATACCCTAGGCTCACTAACTCGAGCTCTCTGAGTCTGGACTGAACTGACTGAGCTCCGCTGCAGGCTAGCTTCTGCAGGAGTTCCTCTCAACAGGCTCTAGACTCAAACTAAGACTCAGACTTCACTGAGTTGCCTGGCTCCACCCTCCCTTTATATATACCTATCCAGACTCCCTCTGGTGGTCTGAGGTGGTAGGGTGGAGGTGTGTGAATGCTATGAGGGCCTCTTGTGGAGAAGACCGTCCATGCACCCCTCTGGGATCTGTGGCACCAATGCGCAGCAGGGCGCCACATAGGTAGCTGGCAAAAAAGACAGAAGCAGTAATAAAGCCCTTCTGTTTTCTCACCAGGTTTGCCAGCTGCTTAAAGATATTCTTATTAATGGCGTAAAACATTAATAAATTTGGACAAAATTGCACAAAATTTTGGTTGCAAACGAAATGAAAAATGCCACCCTTTGTGGATAATTAAATTGGACTTTGCATTATCATTTGGACTCCATAGCAGAACACACAAATAATAGGTTCATTGTGTCTTTATTTTCCATATATTTCATATGATTACATAGTAATTAAACGCCTATACTGTGCATGCCTTTTCCTCCTTTGACCAGAACATGACCTCAACCTGTTTGCCCTGATCCGCTCTGAGCCCTATAGGCATTGTAGGTCTACTTGTTCTCCAGGAGTGTGTAAACTATATCATGATCTGTCACTGCCAGTCCCACAGCTCAGAAAACAAACCCGCCTATAAATCTATTGGTTGTATACATGTCGCACCTAGCATATACTGGCAATCACGTGGAGCACATGTACGTGTGGTACCTATGTGGCTCTACACATAGCACTGAAGGATTTGGATATGGTTAGGAGGCTGATTTTCTCAAAAAACTGTGATCACCTGTCTATAATGCTACTGTATGAAACTGAGCTGGAATATCAGACTTGGACCATTGTAGGGTTTGTCCAATTTCTTACATTTATGGCATAGCCACAGGTTTTAGATAGCTATAAATGCTAAGGAGCGGCCACCTTTCCAGTCCTGGATAGCACACAACTTCCCAAAATAGAAGTGGATCCTAGTGGTGGACGGCTTTTCCTATGGATGGATGAGAAATGTCATTTGTGACATGGTCTCTGTGTCTTATACAGTCTCTATAGGGTATATTCATTCATGTCAGATTTCTGGGAGTTAAAGGTGTAATCCAGCTCCGCTCTCTTCTGTATCAGGAGATAAGGGGGGCTAGTAATGTCACATCAATAGACATTTGCCACCTCTCTGTTTACGTACATGATATAGAAGTGAGCAGAGACCGAATATACCTGAAGACATGATGTCACCCACTCTGCTTACCTCCCAGTATGGAAGAGAGCGAAGCCAGATTATCCCTGAAGACTGGATGTCGCCCACTCTGCTCAACCTCTTGATCTGGAAGTGAGCAGAGCCAGATCATCCCTGAAGACATGATGTTGCCCATTCTGATCACCTCCCAATGTAGACGTGAGCAGAGTCAGATTATCCCTGAAGACATGATGTCGCCCATTCTGATCACCTCCCAATGTAGACGTGAGCAGAGTCAGATTATCCCTGAAGACATGATGTCGCCCATTCTGATCACCTCCCGATGTAGAAGTGAGCGGAGCCAGATTATCCATGAAGGCTTGATGTCGCCCATTCTGATCACCTCCCAATGTAGACGTGAGCAGAGTCAGATTATCCCTGAAGACATGATGTCGCCCATTCTGATCACCTCCCAATGTAGACGTGAGCAGAGTCAGATTATCCCTGAAGACATGTTGTCGCCCATTCTGATCACCTCCCAATGTAGACGTGAGCAGAGTCAGATTATCCCTGAAGACATGATGTCGCCCATTCTGATCACCTCCCAATGTAGACGTGAGCAGAGTCAGATTATCCCTGAAGACATGATGTCGCCCATTCTGATCACCTCCCGATGTAGAAGTGAGCGGAGCCAGATTATCCATGAAGGCTTGATGTCGCCCATTCTGATCACCTCCCAATGTAGACGTGAGCAGAGTCAGATTATCCCTGAAGACATGATGTCGCCCATTCTGATCACCTCCCAATGTAGACGTGAGCAGAGTCAGATTATCCCTGAAGACATGTTGTCGCCCATTCTGATCACCTCCCAATGTAGACATGAGCAGAGTCAGATTATCCCTGAAGACATGATGTCGCCCATTCTGATCACCTCCCAATGTAGACGTGAGCAGAGTCAGATTATCCCTGAAGACATGATGTCGCCCATTCTGATCACCTCCCGATGTAGAAGTGAGCGGAGCCAGATTATCCATGAAGGCTTGATGTAGCCCACTCTGCTCAACCTCTTGATCTGGAAGTGAGCAGAGCCAGATCATCCCTGAAGACATGATGTCGTCCATTCTGATCACCTCCCAATGTAGAAGTGAGCGGAGCTGGATTATCCTTTTAAAAATAAAAATCCATTCCATGCAATTGAATTGGATTTTTCCAAGCCCCATTTTGATGAACGGCACAGTAGCAAAAATTTCTGCAACATATCTAGTAGTACTGATATTTTTTTATGTGGCACACTGACCTTTGGGCCCCTTCAGCCAACATAACCTGGGTGTGAAAACTCTTCAGCTGGCTGAGTTTCATGGTCTTTTATATGGACCTTTATTTCTAAATCAGCCCAGAGTCTCCTGATCCAAGCTATAACAGCCTCATATATGGCTATAAGGCTGGTAGTTAGGGGCTGGAGACCCATGGCAGTCCAGATTTTGAGGTCCGTACACGGACCGTGAAACTTGGAGATGTGATGCCAACCTAAGTCAGTCTTTTGATGCTTTCATGACTATTATGACTAATATACAAGAGAAATCACCCGTATACACTGCTCAAAAAATAATGGGAACACTCAAACAACAGAATATAACTCCAAGTAAATCAAACTTCTGTGAAATCAAACTGTCCACTTAGGAAGCAACAGTGATTGACAATCAATTTCACATGCTGTTGTGCAAATGGAATAGATAATAGATGGAAATTATTGGCAATTATCAAGACACACTCAATAAAGGAGTGGTTCTGCAGGTGGGGACCACAGACCACATCTCAGTACCAATGCTTTCTGGCTGATGTTTTGGTCACTTTTGAATGTTGGTTGTGCTTTCACACTCGTGGTAGCATGAGACGGACTCTACAACCCACAGAAGTTGCTCAGGTAGTGCAGCTCATCCAGGATGGCACATCAATGCGAGCTGTGGCAAGAAAGTTTGCTGTATCTGTCACCGTAGTGTCCAGAGGCTGGAGGCGCTACCAGGAGACAGGCCAGTACACCAGGAGACGTGGAGTGGGCCGTAGGAGGGCAACAACCCAGCAGCCGGACCGCTACCTCCGCCTTTGTGCAAGGAGGAACAGGAGGAGCACTGCTAGAGCCCTGCAAAATTACTTCCAGCAGGCCACAAATGTGCATGTGTCTGCACAAACGGTTAGAAACTGACTCCATGAGGGTGGTATGAGGGCCCGACGTCCACAGATGGGGGTTGTGCTCACAGCCCAACACCGTGCAGGACGCTTGCCATTTGCCACAGAACACCAGGATTGGCAAAGTCGCCACTGGTGCCCTGTGCTCTTCACAGATGAAAGCAGGTTCACACTGAGCTCATGTGACAGACGTGAGAGTCTGGAGACGCCGTGGACAGCGATCTGCTGCCTGCAACATCCTTGAGCTTGACTGGTTTGGCAGTGGGTCAGTAATGGTGTGGGGTGGCATTTCTTTGGAGGGCCGCACAGCCCTCCATGTGCTCGCCAGAGGTAGCCTGACTGCCATTAGGTACTGAGATGAGATCCTCAGACCTCTTGTGAGACCATATGCTGGTGCGGTTGGCCCTGGGTTCCTCCTAATGCAGGACAATGCCAGACCTCATGTGGCTGGAGTGTGTCAGCAGTTCCTGCAAGATGAAGGCATTGAAGCTATGGACTGGCCCGCCCGTTCCCCAGACCTGAATCCGATTGAGCACATCTGGGACATCATGTCTCGCTCCATCCACCAGCGTCACGTTGCACCACAGACTGTCCAGGAGTTGGCGGATGCTTTAGTCCAGGTCTGGGAGGAGATCCCAGAGGAGACCATCCACAACCTCATCAGGAGCATGCCCAGGCGTTGTAGGGAGGTCATACAGGCACGTGGAGGCCACACACAATACTGAGCCTCATTTTGACTTGTTTTAAGGACATTACATCAAAGTTGGATCAGCCTGTAGTGTGTTTTTCCACTTTAATTTTGGGGGTGTCTCCAAATCCAGGCCTCCATTGGTTAATAAATTTGATTTCCATTGATGATTTTTGTGTGATTTTGTTGTCAACACATTCAGCTTTGAACAGAACAAAGTATTCAATGAGAATATTTCATTCATTCAGATCTAGGATGTGTTATTTGAGTGTTCCCTTTATTTTATTTGAGCAGTGTACTAAGGTAACAATACTTAGATTGAATCCAAACTCCCTAGATCCGAAAATCCTTGCCTAAAGTTTTACAGACAGAAGACTGGACCACCAGAGTATCACAGAATCCTCAGGTGGGCCTTGGTTCTGATACATAATGGACTGACTGATTTCTCAGGTTCCTTTAGACTTTATTTAATACGTAATAAAATAAAAGCATAAAAATAATATACAATAGTAAAAAAGTACAAAAATAATATATGAATAGTAAAAAAAATAAAGCAATTAAGAAAAAAAAGGAAATTGCTAAATCTGGTGAGTTCTACTCAAGTCTCAGTGCCTCCCACATCAGAATACAGACAAGATCAATTCATAGAAAACTGCTGACAATAAATAATACAATTTGCATAGCAATGTGTTCCGCGGGCGCAATCAGGAACTCAACACAATGTTCTGCTTTTAAGATTCCTAGAATCCTTCACCCCTTCTGTAAGACAAGAGTTACGAAATTCTGAGGACGGATTAATATAATCAATCACATCCCTACATGTATACATTGAAATCTACACACATAGGTGTTCACAAGGAGTGGAGGCTATAGGGACACACCTTGCGAACCTATCGCAGATTTAATTTTATGCTTATCGTATTTCTCATCTTTGAACCTCCTGAGAATAGGACAAAATCAAAAAAGAACATGTATGGTAATCCGACCATAAAAGTCTGACTCTTCAAAAGACTTATGACACAAAAACTTTGAATCCCACCAAAAATCTTTAGGAAATTTCAACACCAAAAATTTTCTATGCTTCCAACACCTTCAAGAATTTTTTGACACGTCTAAGAACCTCACTCAGCCTACTCGTGTAAGAATTTTCAGTTCCTCCAAAAACCTTAAAATCTCAATGAACGTCTGGCACTTTTAAAATATTTATGATAACTCTAAGAACTTTGAACCCCACCAAGAAACTCCAGTGCTTCTAAGAACCTCTAGCCAATTTCTCATTCCAATGAACCTTAAAAACTTACAAAAATCTCCAATACTTGAAAGGATCTCCAATACAAATAACTTTCTGCACCTCCTAGATCCTCTAGTTCTTCCGTTAATCTCAAACAACCTGAGAACCTTCAACATTTCAAAGAACCCCTGACAATTCCTGCAATCTCAATCAACATGAAGAAATTCTGATGGCACCAAGACCCTTGAAGATATCTAAGAACCTCAAACACTTCCAAAATTCAAAGACACTTCAAAAAGCCATACCAATTAGCTGGTTGTCAGCCGAATTATGCTTTGCCCAAATGCCATATTGGACGTCTCTCCCATACACAGGAGAGCTCTTTTGGCTAAACGCTCCTGTGTGCTTTATGAGTAAGCAGTCTACAGACATCTGAAAATAGGATGTGCCCAATTGACATCTCTGCCGATGATCAGTTAGCTGCCCTCCCCCATTCACACCAGAGTATATTGACTGGTTTGACCGACATTAGTCTAATCTGTATGGGGGCCTTAAGTTCAAGAATTCATAAGGAGCTTCATCTGAATCCATGAAAAACAGGATTCAGATAAAACCCTCTGTGGGAACCATGAAGTACAATTAGGCAAACATAGTCCAAAGTCTGAAACTTTGGACTCCATTTGTCCTCCTTTACTGCAGTGTCCTTGTTTTTAGTTGGTCCCAATAGTCTTCTATTATTGTACCAGTGTGCCCGGCTTAAAAGATAGACACCACCTGAATCCCGTTTTTCAGGGATTCGAACAGAACTCCCTTCGGAATTCAGAGCAAAAAGCCGAAACACAATGTACACCCAGGCCTTTGTGTGATAACTTTGGTGCAATGACTCCTTAGAATCTTTTGTCTATGCTTCATGTCTTTTCATCATCTCCCACCTTAACTACTGCAATATTCTCCTCTGTGGCCTCTGAATTAACATTCTCGCACGTCTCCACTCAATCCTTAACTTTGCTGTCTGATTAATATACCTCTTCCCTCACTGCTCCTCTGCCTTTCCGCTCTGCCGATCTTTTCATTGTCTCCCAATTTTTCCACTGGATACAGTTTAAACTACTCACATTGGAACTACAAATCTGTCCACAATCTGTCTCCTCTATATATCTATGAACTAATCTCCTGATCTCTTCCTATACGTAATCTCTTGTCCTCATAAAACCTTCTTCTTCTCTCCTCCACTCTTGTACATTCCTCACCCAATTGCCTTCAAGACTTCTCTCGAGTATCCCCTGTCCTCTGGAATTCTGTTCCCCAACATATCCAATTGTCTCCAAAATTCCTTGAGACGGAACTTGAAAACCCATCTCTTCAAGAAAGCTACAGCCTGCAATAACCGACCTTACCACCATCGGAGCTGCCGCTACCCCCCAACCTACTGTCTTTTTCCCCATTATCATGTAGAATATAAGCCCCCCGAGGGCAGGGTCCTCTTCCCTCTGTACCAGTCTGTCATTGTAATTTTGTTAATTGTAATTTATATTTGTATGTAACTCCTTCTCATGTACAGCACCATCAATGGTGCTCTAAAAATAAATATTAATAAAACTGTTCTTTAAACCAATATTTTATATTTTCTCAGGCTTTCCTTTTGAAAAAAAAATAATTATCCACAGTGGCATTGTTTATTGCTTCCCATTGTTTTCATTTCTGTTGAATACTGCATACTTTTGCAATGACCATGAAATGAGACAATTTGTGTCATTTATATAGATAAATACCACTTTTTAACACTGTCACCTTGACAGGTTCTCTACTCGTACTGTTGTCTTTTTTTATGCTTTCTTTTGCTTTCAAAAAAAAAAACAACTTGCTGAATATTTTTGACACCTTTTGTTAAAAGCCTCCAGCTGGAGCGGCTCATACCTGTGCAATGATCTTCTCCATTGACTTGTTACATGACTGAGCTTAGTGTTATCTACATGACAGTGAGAGTGACAGAGCTAAAAGGGGAGTAGCTGAAGCTCCGGTGTAGCCCACAGGTATAAGGTGTGTCTCCACCTAGATAAAGCAGTTTATAGGGCTGTCACTTCCCTGCTGATCCCAGCTCCGTTGTCTCTGTACTGGAAGAGGATTTTTCACAGTTAATGGGACTACTGGGATGAAGTGAAAGTTCTACTCGAGCAGTGATGGCGAGGATCTGCTGAACGTTTATTCCTAAGAGAATCCTTCAAGAAAGTTGGTAGACACCTTGGAAGAATCCTCAGAAGTCATCTTCTTCACCAGTAAATATGAATAGGTCAAAGGCAGTGGGGAAAATCAAGAAAAGACTTGAAGAAGCCAAGAACAAGTGGGCAAGGCTGAGCAAGCCAGAGTTCTGCCACAATGAGAGCGCCAGGTTGGCAACGGATGCCCTCTTGGATGGTGGATCTGATGACTACCAAAAGGTCCTTGCAGAAGAAGGAGAGGTGGACTTCTTATCGAAGCAAGAGATGCAATACATTATGAACAATGTGAAGGAACCGTACTATGCCACCGAAAGCCACACAGAAAACGGCGAGAACGGGTCGGTGCAAAATGGGAACCTTTCCCACCAGTCCGAGAGTTATTACCCTATAAATTCGGACAACAGTGAGACCACCACTCCACTACACAACTGGAGTTCAGAGGAGAAACCTTACCTGAAGGACAAGTCCAGTGCCACCGTGTACTTCCAAACCGATAAGACTAATAATATCAGGGAGACCATCAGGAGGAGTATACACCGAACCGGTCAGGTAGGTATCTAGTATGGCATTGATGTCAGCATGTGTCCTGAATTAGTCATTTAACTCTTTGATTCTATACCGTTAATTACGATAACTCAACCAAAGCTGCGCAGCCGTTCTAATATAAAACCATAAACTATGTCATGTGACACCACAAACGATGTGACAAACTCAGCTCTGCTACACTTCTCAAGTTTGTCGCTGCAGTATATAACTTTCAGTTAACTAATTTCTTTAAAAATGTATTTATTTTTTATTTTGCTTATTTATAAAAAAGTTTGAAATATCAGAGCTGAATTATTCCTTCCACTCTTCTGTGGAAATCCCTCACACCCGTACGGGAAAGTACTCTGTTTTTCATCTATATTTGGTCCGTAGGTCTGGTTTTACCCTTTAATATGCTATGCATTATTCCCATATGCGAAAAAATAAAAAAATTCAAAAATTCTCCTACCCAGTAGGTTAAGTTTCCATGATCACTATTTTTTACGCTATGTATTTTTACGCTTTTTTTTTTCTCACACTGCGGAAATTGACCCGTGGTGCAATATTGAAATCCACAGCATGTCAATTCCTCTTGCGTTAAATATACGTTTTTAGACTTGAATGAGGTGAGGAAAATCCACAGATAAAAATACACATTTTCAGCAGCAGAAGCGAAGTCAAAGTGCACATAATCCACCCATGACTATCAATAAAGTTTTACCAAAACTAAATAACAGTAAGTATCCAAAAATAGCAGTTTTATTTAAAAAAAAAAAAAAAAGGATGTAAAAAAAAATTGGTGCAGAAAATCTGCAGCATCAATAACGCACCAAATACTCATCATGGGAACTTAGCCTTAAACAGTAATAATGGATAGCGCCCAGATGACACATAGATGGAGTCTGCATGGAGTCCAGTTTTTTCACGGACTTCCCAATTTCAATGGGCGATTGATCATTTACTCAGATCAAAGATGAACAATTCTCCCGATTTTTTGCAGGTACACGGATATATGATTGCCCCAATGGGTTAGTGTCCTATCCGTTAAAAATACGTGTAGAACGCCTCCGTGAAAAACAGACGTCTGACTGAGGCCCTTATTACCACATATCACTTTCCTTGGATATATATTAGCAGAGGAAGTTTCAGAGCCAACAATAATGGGAGATATATATATATTTACATACAGTGTATATGTGTATGATGTGTAAAGCTTAATGACAAACTCAGCTCTGCTACCTCATTTCTCATTTTCATTGAACCCATTGGAGTTGCATTATTTAATACAGATAAGTCGACCTGCAGTCCTATGTAAGACCACATGGAACCTTTTATAATATAATATAACTTCTGCTTAATGACAATCTAAGTCTAAGAGCTCGTTCAGATGTTTGTTTGTATTTTTCCACGCACGAGAAAAATGGTCCAGGTTTCAACAGATTTTCATCAGTGTTTGGTCTGAGTTTCATCAGTTTTTCTTGGGTGAGTAAAAAAAGGTTTCTCCACCTTTTACTTTTTTCTACCGAGCAATCTGTGAAAAACGAACAGATTTCTTCCGTGTGCCGTCAGATTTTTTCCAAAATAGACCCATAGACTTGCATTGCCGATTTTGATCTGACCCTCGGATCAACATCAGACACGTCGCCGCTATTTTGTGTGGACCACTCAGTCCGCAAAAAAAAAAATCAGACATGTGAACAGCCCCGTAGACTATAATAGGTACGGGTTCTATCTGTGAAAAACGGACATCTGAATGAGCTCTTAGGAGGGTGGAAAAATGTAGCCGGAACTGTACCCGAACTTAAACCAGAACCCGGACCCCATTGAAAACAATAAAGACCCGGATTTTGGAGCAGGAAAATTCTCTCTTTCGTCCCCGGAACTCTGAACATTAAAATGGACTTCCAGTAGATATCTGTGTTCAGAGTTTAGCTCCGGACACTTATGTCCGGTACGAACCTCAAACTTTTAAATTCATATTCGCTCAACTTTAACTATTAACATCAGTGATGTAGAAACAACCACGTTTCTACAAATTCCACAGGGAGCGCTGGGTGACAACCCCTCTGGTAGCTACAACAGTGACTATATTGGTTGTCGGACAGCTTTCCTAGAAACAGACTCATAAAAGGTTGAGGATATGATAAAATTCATGACACAAGACTTTCTCGTTGGAGCGTCAGCCACAATAACTCCTCCGCCCGGCAGGGACACGCCATTAACTAATTAACATAAGGTCACTAAAATGTATAGGTCAATGCCATAAGTGTGGGGTAAAGCTGGAGAACAGGTCCCTACAGGATGGTTATGTGATCCGGATAAATCATCGCACAGACTGAAGGTCAGCTCCGCAGTAACCACCTCCTGCCCCCCGGGGTACACCGCCCTACAACTCAGGGGTAATAATAATGATCTTGACGGTTTCCATTGAGTGATAAGATCATATACAGAGAGATGAAAGTCAACCTTGAGTGACCCAAGATCCAGAACCAGTCCTGTCACCCCGGCTCTATCACTTGTTAAGTTGAAGGTGATGGATATACAACTTTTCCCACCGCAGAGCTGAATTTAACTCTTCATAGTCGCATTACTTGCACTTTGTGACAACTATCTTTATTAAAAAGGGCAACTCCGTTCTCAACCACAATTTGCACACAAGTAAAATTAACATAAAATGCAGAGTAATTTTATAATTTCTTTGCTAGTTGTGTCCCGCTTGGTTCACAGCTAAAGCTAAATTCAGACAGCAGTGCATTGTGGGAGCCCAGATAATAGACAATGCATGACTTAAAAGGGAACTGTCACTAGGTTAAAAGTGGCCAGTATTTGCTCTTATTTTATTCAGGCTGTTCCCCTGAGTATTCTATTTTTTGTCTTTTTTTTTAATCCGCAACACGGTTCCAGAGATATGGGCCTTTTTATTTATTGCTAATTATTATGGTCATTAGCAAGGAGGGGTGTCTCAAAGGATTCTCGGGGGGGGGCGTGTCTTTAGGCTGCTCTGCATAATTACCTTGTGAGCACCGCCCCCCGGTAAAGACCATAAAAAATAGCATTAAATAAAGAGGCCCATATCTCTGGAACCGTATGACGGATTTAAAAAAAAAACCATAAAATAGAATCCACAGGGGAGGAGTGGAAATAACATACGATGAATAATAGACACTTTTGACCTGGTGACAGGTTCTCTTTAAGGCCACTTAGGATTCCTGTATGGGAGCTTGGTGGGTGGTCAACTGACATATATTCATTAGGCAACTTTTCCCCCACCTGGCACTGATAATCCCTTCACTCCTCGGGAGGCAGCGTTGCACATTGACATTGTTTGCTGTACATCCTTGAGGATTAACATCTTTGCTTTTGTTCATAGACCTGAAATGAATTGTTGCATAAAAACTGCATTAAAGGGATTAAAAACCCACTTTCATGTGCCTGTGACGCCTCTTCTCGGAAGCCCTTTATATACCCTGGGAGATGGGGGACTCGGAGTCGTGTCCTGTGATGGAGAGATGGGATGCAGCCGTGGCCCGGACCCGACCCGTGCTCAGGGCTGTCACATTAAAAAGGATGGTGTGGGCTTATCCGGGTTGAGTGGCTGATTTACGACTACGCCACCTGTGGCACCTGGTGAAGGCTACCAGCGCCGCTGCAGTCCGCTGAGGCATGGTGTTATGGCGGCCAGAGTTATTACTACTCCCCACAGGCGGAGCAAGGCCTCAGGGCAGAGGGACAGGAGGATGGGGGTAGTAGTAGAGGAGATCGGGCGCCGCGTCGTGCGGTGTAGCGCAGAATAAACAGTCCGGAGGCCATAGGGGTGAACTTCCAAGGCTTTATTCACTTTAGAGGTGGCAGAAAGAAGGCGACTCCCTGCTCCCCGCGGAGTCCTGCGGTCACCAGGGACGAGGGTCCTACAACCTCCGAGTAAGTCCAGTGTTATATCAGGACCCTGCAACAGAGTGTTCCTGAACTACAGACTGGGTCCTTTCCTGTCCGTGTGTGCGCGAATAGGCCGGGTCTCCCTCTGAGCTCCTCTCAGAACAAGGGCACAGGTGGCAGCTCCGCTCCGTCCGATACCCGGTGGGATCCGCAGGGCCTACCGGGCTTTCCCGACCAGGACATGGAGTAGCAAGGTCGGGTGTCGGGGGCCGGTACCCCTCTTGCAGCCGGACTCCCTCTGAATACATCAGCATGGCAAGGACAGGTGGCGTACACCGCTCCGTCTGCATCCTGCCTGGGATCAATTTGCTGTGGAGGCACACTCTTAAGCTCCGGGCCTTCTTGGTCGTGGTCCTTGACCAGGTTGAGACATTCCTCGTCTGCTACCTTCCCCTCATCCCAAGGCCGGGGTACAAGGGCTGTGTCCCCATCCCCTGCAGGTCCACACAGGATCCACTTTCAGGGTAGGAGATCACAGTACATGACAGCCAGGCAAGTTGACTAACCAGGACCGTCAAAGAACTAAACTACAAGAACCCAGAACCAAGATGGCTTTTTATTAAATATGAAATTTAAAGTGTAACTATCTTGTAAATCCTCCACCCTCACCCACTAACTGGTTCCCATCACTCTTGGTTCCCCAGTCTCCCTGTAACCAGGGGAGCAGCACCTAGTGCATTCTAGCCCCCTCTGGTGGAGAAATGTGTTGGATGCAAAGGTTGGGTCCCGACCATCACGCTGTTCTTACCTCAGAGGAAGAACACTACACTCCATTAGAGAAGTGCAGCATCCCTGTGGCGGTCGAACCCTCAGGGGCGCCACATGCCCTATTGGGGAAGTCTGAGTTAATAGAGCGTGGGGGTATCGTGTGTTCCAGACCCTCATTTATTGGCCCGAGTAGAAAACGGTTAAAAAGAGTGTTTCTCACTCTGGGGATCCCATCCTGTCCTGTATTACACATACAAACCATTGATATGAATGGGCCTGATGTAATACTTAATTTCTCCTGTTGGGGCACTGCAGGAAAACTGAACACTTACTGTCAGTGTACCTTCCAGATCACAGCAGGATTTTATGATATTAACAAATTGTCATGGGACCATTCTTCAAGTATAGATTGCCCAAAGTGAGGACACACCATTTATTAAAGGGAGTATTGAGCTGTTAAGGTCAAGTCTTACCCAGTAAGACCTGCTCTAATGGATTACTATGGGGAGTCCCAGGATGGAGTAACCCCTCTATAACATCCATGTGCCCAATTGCATATATCCCTACCATATAAAGATCATTCTATACTAAAAGTTTCGATAATGTCAACCAAACCCACCAATTTGGGCAGGACTGGCTGACCCTCCTGACTCTCCCCCAATATCCTCTGAATTCTAACACCCAATCTTTTTCTTCTCCAGGGAGATAATCTGATGCCAAAGAAGTCTGGCAGCAGCTTTCTTCTCTCTCCCATGGAAAACGTTCATGAATATGGTGGAGTTGGAAGAGATAGATAGTGGTCAAAAAAGAGTTCAGTTGACAGCTACCTTTGGTCACCTTTAGGCTCCCTTCACATGCCAGAAGCAGAATCCATAAAGCATGTTTGTTGAGAACGAACAGCCATCAAAATTGCAGTAAAAGAGGTCTTCTAGTAGGATGACCTTCTTGACTAAGAGGACATAAAGGAGATAATGGATTGGATAGTCTTCTCAAATTTGTGGTCTTTTGTTGGGAATTTTGGGTATCTCGAAGTCTTCAGGTAGTCTGCTGTTCTACGTTACTTGACACTAATGATATCATGTGATTTGCGCTTGATTTTAGCTATGGAAATCACCAACCTCATCCTTTATTACATGAATGGCAATACCTATGGTCGTATTTATATAAATGGATGGTCTGGGTCAGAGCAAGAGACAATCTTTCTTTGCGTCTCTCTCCTCTCCCTTATAGATGGGACTTTTAAGTTAGCCCCTTTATGATGTCCATACACTTTATAAGGTTTATGGAAAGGGATTGTTCTTATGAGGGTCTATCATATGGACGACAAGTGACCACAGAGCATTTACTGTTCATGTAATTCTCTACTTTTCAGTTAATCCTCCCTACACTTCATAGATGGTGGGAGCAGCCATTAAAGTGCCCATATGGGCTGTCACATCCCATGTCTCCACTGAAGGGGACTCCAGTGCCCATGATATTCTTGTCACCCAAAACTTTGATCCTAAAACTAGAAAAGCTATGGGAAATTGTCCATCAGTGTTAATTTAGGACTGTATGATTCTATTATTCTATGAGGGTGTTGACATTAAATGGGGAATCTGACTTCCACATGGCCGCAGTAAGCAAGTAACAAAGCAAACATCCAACCCCAAACATGTACTGTATGACGGATGAATGTACGAATGCAGCATGCGTAATGACACTGTAGCCAGAATGAATGTATGACGCTCGTGCAAAGTGAAAGAGAGGAAAACAAACCATAGTAGCGCCGATGGAAATGTATTCCAGGCCGTCAGTATTATACAACGAGATCATGTGCATGCTAAAACCTGTTTATCCTGACCCCATTGCTACTGGATGATGAGAACATGTGTGAGACTTTACTTTCCTGCATTCTTAAGCTATTCAATCAGCCAACAATTATATGTCCCGAGTCCCCCATGCACATGAGTGGTCTTCTCGGACAAGCGTTCATGTGTTTCAACGTTGGCAGACGAGGAAGCTGCTACCAAACACTTTTGGCAGAGGCTAATCTCTCTTGAAAATAAAAGGATCAAATGTTGAAATTCCAACAAGAGTTAGGAGACCCCCATACACTTTAGATGCTCAGTTGGTCCCATGCAAATTGGTGCCTTTGGATGACTTTTATGTCGTATATATGGGGGCATGCCAAAAGGTGGAGAGGTCATAGAAAGGCACAAGCAAAAATTTAAAAAGACCCTCTGACCTGGATGCCAACATCCAGTACCATAATGTTGGATCCATTTCGACTTGCTTGTTTGTTTCCTTTTCTATGTACCCGACTGAACATTTTATTGTAAAATGACTCTCCTGCAAGATCCAAGAGGCTCCCGGAAAAAGGAGTCACCTCCGGACTTCTGGAGGAGTTGGCAAATCTTCTAGGCAGCAAAAAAGACTCCTGCAAAGCAATACTCCATCAACCTTTTGTTTTATTATTGCCGTGATGCCTAATCTAGGGGCGCATTCAGACTGCTGGAAATAGGAGTGGAAGGTGTGGGCCTTAAAAAAAAACATTTAAGAACAAGCTCAATAACTGCTAAAAAAGTATTTACAGAGAACATTAACAAAATATGTCAGGAAACGTTAATAAAACGATAACATAAAAGCTGCAGAATAAAAAAAAAAACACCAGCATTTCCTAAAACTGTCTCCAGTTCAAAACCTCATTATTTTTTATCACCAGAAAAAAAACGTAGTGTGAACATATCCTGAAAAAGTACTGGACTGATTGATCAGCTCCAAATGGGGTTGACTTCTGCTGGACGTTTAGGGTCCATTAGAGCATGAGAGCCACTAACGGGCCAGTTAAGATTAATGACTTCTGAACCTGTTGATTTCGGCAGGACCGGCCCGACCATCTAGTGTGAACGGAGGCCTCACAACTCTTTCCCAATAGATATCATAGAGTAGAGAATGATCCAACATATTTCATTACAACCCCTGGTATTGAGGTGTCTTAGTCTTTTCTTCCAACACATGCAAGTTCAGTGAGACCGAATATTCATGTGAATGGGACATCGGGAGAGATAGAAGTCAACTGAATGAACGTCTGACCAAGGGTGTATCAGTGTCTTTAACCAATCAAGCTAATCAGCTTCCACACCAAGTACAAGTACCTATCACATGGCCATTGTCAGTCTGCTAATTACCCGGAGCGGTATCCTAAGCCCTCGTCAGACCAGTCGTAGGTCCTGCGTCTGTTCTTGTTCTTTGCTACAAAGGACAGCACAGAGAATGTAGGACTACCGGTAAGGCTGGCCGAAGACCAGAGGGTAACTTGAAGCTCCTGGGCCCCAATGCAAAATCAGCATCATATCCCCTCCTACCATTTATAATACTGGTGTCTTCTTTTGTTGCAAAAGGTCAACTGAAGGTGTCAGGACCCAACTGTGAACTCATAGCTACGCTATTCATAATGCACACCTCAGCTGCTGCAGAACATCATGGTACACACCTCAGCTGCTGACGAACATCATAATAAACAACTCAGCTATAGCAGAACCTCATCAGACATACCTCAGCTGCTGAAGACCACCATAATACACACATCAGCTGCTGAAGATCATCATGGCACACACCTCAGCTGCTGCAGAACATCATGGTACACACCTCAGCTGCTGCAGAATATCATAATACACCTCAGTTACTGCAGAACATCATAATACACCTCAGCTGCTGCAGAACATCAGTCAACACACCTTTGCTGTTGCAGAGCATCATAATATGTGGCGCCATGCTACGCACTGGTGCCACAGAACCCAGAAGGGTGCATGGATGGACTTCTCCACAAGAGGCCCTCACACATTCACACACCTCCACCCTACCACCTCAGACCAGCAGAGGGAGCCCGTTAGGGATATATATAGGGAGGGTGGAGCCAGGCAGCTCAGTTAGTAAGAGTGAGTGTTCAGAGACAGAGAGGAACACAGCTCAGAGTTGAGCAGAGAGCGTGCTGACGCTCAGAGAGCAGCGAAGAGGCAGCAAGCTGGCTGCTGTGCTTAGGCGAGCCAAGGCCTACAGCACGTGTGAAGGCCTAGTGAGCGCCCCGAGTGTGGCCGAAGGCGAGAGGAGAAGGAAGAAGTAGCAAGGGGGCAGAGGAGCATACCAGGCTCACCCCAATATATATACCGGACACCGGGTCCGTGCCTACAGGGACCCTTACTACCCAGTAGGAACCACTGGAACCCCTAGGTTCACCAAATGCTGATTGCAGTACCAGGGCTAGGAGTCACGGAGGCCTCAGCGTCCAGGGAGAGTGATCTCCAAAGAGAAGGCCCTACCACCAGGTCAGCAGGTGCAAGGAGAGACAGTAACCAAACTAGGCCTAGTTCCAGGCAGGCCAGAAGCTTAGAGAGTAAAGCCACGGATCAGGAGGCCCTATACCCGCTCACTGGGGAGAGTCCAGAAGTGCGCCCTTCACCTGGAGTACCCTGGACCGTGCCTGCAACATCACCAGTAAAGGTACTGAAGCTTACCCCCGTGTGAGTGTCCGTCTTTCCTCCGGGACCGTCCTGCCGTCTCTCCCCTGCACCACCATCCGTTACACCCCACGCTGCCCTGAAGCTAGCTCTACGTGTGGAGAGCCACACCATCCCTGCTGCCGTAACACCAGCTCCAGAGGACGGCTCCGCAGCGGCGGCTCCCCTTAGCCGCATTCCACAGGTGGCGTCACAAACTTACCAAATCCCATATAAATATTCCCCCTTTTTACTGACCGCCCTGGGTCACGGACCGGGCCAGCCACCGTGATATCCCCCATACCGGCATCCATAGGCCCGGCTGCCGAGTACCTCACGGCCCAGGGGGCGCGTCAAATACACCTCAGTTGCTGCAGAACCTCATAATATATCTCAGTTGCTACAGAGCCACATTATACATACCTCAGCTGCTGCAGAAACTCGTGATACACGTAAGCTGCTGCAGAACATCATACACCCCTCAGTCGCTGCAGAATATCATACAACACACCTGAGCTGCTGCAGAACATCATAATACCTCAGCTGCTGCAAAGCCTCATTACACACACCTCAGCTCTTCTGTCTGCAGCCTTCCCTCTCATATGTTACCATACAAGTCACTAATCCCATTGTCTTATTGTGTCCAGGTCATCGCTATAATGATGGATGAATTCACCGACGCTGAGATCTTCTGTGATATATTAGAAGCTGCGAACAAAAGGAACGTGTTTGTCTACTTACTCCTCGAAGCCAGCAAGTTACAGCCCTTCACGGACATGTGTGAGAAACTGCAGGTGAAAGACGTGCACCTGAAGGTACGGAGCGTCGTCTGCCATCGTTATACCGTCCTCACCCAGCGCAGCCTCCTATGTGGTCAATACTATATAGGACATTTACTGACGGAGTAAAATGGGCGATATAAATTTTGGGAGATGTAAGAGTAGGTCCAAAAGGTATTCCCTCTGCTCCCCTTCATGATAAAATAATATAGAAAGTAGGGGTGTAGATGCAGCAGTCGCACGCGGGCCCATGTTTTCTGAGAAGGCCCAAAAGGCCTAAACTTCTATATAAACTGACACCAGTTAATTTACTGACAGAAGGAAATGCCCCAAATCTGCAGCTTAGGGCTCATTCCCATGACAGTGATTTTCTCATACAGGAAAATCGATCCGAGTTTCAACAGTGTTTTTTTTTATCAAAGTTTCATCAGCGTTTGGTCAGTTTTTACTATCAGAGTCTGGTCAGAGTTTTGTCAATTTTTCTCGAATGTGAAAAAAAGGTTTCTAATGCTTCCCGTGAAAAACACAGACAGCATACGGATTGCACCAGTGTACTGTCCAATTTTTTCATTGACCCATAGACTCGCATTGGTGAGATTGATCAGAGACTCTGATGAAAATCAGACAAGTCTCCGTGCTCGGTCCAAGAAAGTCTTGGGCATGTGAACGGCCCCATAGTCGATTATAGGTACGAGTTCTATCCATGAAAATACAGATAGAACTCTTAGGCGAAAAAGTGACATCTGAATGAGGCCTTAAGTTGGCCATACATATTAGACTTATGTCGGCCTAACCTGCCAATATGGACGGATGTATGAGGGTGCCAGCCAACTGATGGTCGACTCATGAGAGATGTCTCGATTTCGGACTGCCGATTGCACTGTTCTCCCTGAGATAAGCCGCTGGCTGACATATCAGTCAGCGGATTTCTCATAGAGAACACAGGAGCGCTCGGCAGTACAAGTGCTCCAGTGTTCGGAAGGGTCGGCTGAGGTGGCTGTCGGCCAAACGATCTTTTGTCCGACAGCCATCTAATGGGCATCTAATGTGTATGGCCTGCTTTACACACATTTCTGTTTCCACTACATCTAATACGTATCTACTTCTGCCTCCATGATTGACCTCCAGATTAATCCTGTCTTCTGATACTTGCAGAACATATCCGTCAGAAGCGTTACCGGAGAAGTTTACTGTGCAAAATCGGGCAAGAAGTTTTTTGGCCAAATTCATGAAAAGTTTATTATATCTGATTGGAGGTTTGTCCTCTCCGGATCATACAGGTACGAGAAGTTCGCTTTCTATATTCTTTGTAGAGTTTGTGCGAATTGTTTTGAAGCACCTGGTCCAACGACTATGCTGCCGGTAATATGTGTTCACTGGACTGGAGCCATGAGAAACGCCTGCGACATTGTGGCATATGCGGCTCTTTTTTTGATTATCTGTGATGAACCAAGGCTAGCTAATCAAAAGAAGAGCTGTAAGAGGTGGCTCTCAGGGTTCCCGTCCAGCATCCACAGATTACTGACATGGCCAGTGGACCTGGTCCTGTGAATTGATTTGCACCAACTTTAATTCTTTGCATTTTCAGTATATTAGCTGTAGAGAAAAGACTTGCGCAAGAGACATGCGACTAAATTTATGGCACAATTGGAGCTTGAACCTATGAAAATGTAATTTAAAGTGGGTTTCCCACCTCTTCAAGTAATCGTATATGGCTAAGATACGGCATGACTTTCTGATCGGTGACTGGTGGGCATCCTCAGGTCACTGCAGATCTAAATTAATGGTAGGGTTATGTCCCCGGTGTTTGGAGTTGGGTTGTGATGTAGCTTCAGAACACTGACTGGTGAGTGTTGTCTGGTCGTGGTGGTTGTGAAATATGGCTTTTCATGGAGTGCCACTTCCTCCTCGCCTCTGTGAAGTGACAGCACACCTGGTGCAGACAACGGGGCAGATGGCGGCACATGGACCCCATGTCAATTCAGACCTCAATCAATCTCTAGTCCCAAAAAAAAGCAAATATGGTATCTTGATATTTTTAAGACTGGTCGCCAATACTACATCTTGAACAATTTCTGAAAATAAGCGAAAAACAGAAATCTTCAACTCTCCTGCGTTACAAAATAGGAGTTTGAGGAGTAGATATGGCGGGTGTAGTGGTGGGAAAAGTAAGCAGGGTTGGGCATCCTCTGCAACCAACTAATGAGACATGGAGCCACCTGACCTGGACTTTTTTTTCCATTACTCTGACAGAAGTCTAATTATTTGAGGTTGTTTCATCTTAAATGGGTAGAATTGCAAAATGCTTGTAACAAAAGATATCAAGAACAGAGGGATTTTTTAATTCTATAGTTTACAGCTTATTGCTATGGTGACAGGCCATCTCCCAAGTGTATCAGAGGTGGTAGGTTTCCTCGGCAAGGAGTACATGATTTCCAGCTTTTTGTTATTCAGCTTGTAAGCGCTGCAGGCGCACAGTCCAGGCCTGTGACTCAGCCATGTTGCTGGCCCTGTCAATCATCATTAGCACACCACTGCCTGGCAAGCAGGAACCCGGGAGGCTGAGGAGTGGTGCACTCTTAAAGATCAATAATAAGAAAACCCCTTCAGGGTGTTTTCACACTGAGTCTCTTTACTGAGAGTTTGGAGCAGAAACGCTCCAAAATTCTTCTCAAAAACACAAAACTTCTGAAAATCTTGGAGTTTCCACTCCAAAATAATCATCAAAAAGTCTCAGTGTGAAAACAACCTTGGGTAAAAACCTGGAGGTTTTGGAGAATCGTAAAACCCCCTGAAAATACCTTTAGGATGTGTTCACACTGAGTCTTTTTGCTGAGCTTTTAGTGCGCAAGCTCTCCAAAATTCTCCTCAAAAACTCAAAACGTCTCAAAATCTTGGAGTTTCCTCTCCAAAAAAACTCATCAAATAGACTTAGTGAGACAACACCATTGGGGACACACCCTCAGGTTTTGGAGAACCTAAAAACCTCTCCAAAAACCACAAGGAGTTCAAAATCCATGAGTTTTGATTGAAGATTTGGTGTGTTTCAGCTCTGAAAACTCAAAAGAAAACCTCAACGTGAACGCACCCTTAAGTGTAATTAAAATTTCTTCGATATCTTCAAGGTCAAAAGGAGATATGTTTTTACAACTAATATGTAGATGCTCAGGTCCCATTCATTAGATTTGGCACTGGTTGGTTTATCTTCAGTTTTATCTATGGAAATCTAGATAATTTAATGCATGATAAAACACAGCCCTTTAAAAAATGTGTGAAAAGAAACATCAAAGGTCTTTTGTAATCTGGAACCAAAAGTATAAAACACCTATTATCCTGTGCAGAGTGTTGGAGAACATGTATAATTAATGAGGCTCGGTAGCTGCGAATGTGAGAACCTCGGGTCCTGGGCGTGGGCTCCGAGACGTGCCCTGTGCCCACTCACAACCTCGTGGTTACACTTTTCTCACCTGTATCCAGCCAGGATGCCAAAAAAGATCTAAGGTGGCCAAAATTTGTGCCAAAAGTGAATGTACAATAGCAAATATTTTATACCCTTAACGCATGAAATCTGCAGATCAAGTCAAGAATATGTTTCAAAAAATTCTCCATTAGGTTCTCAGATTCTCAGAAAATTTCTGATTGAAATCTGGATAAAGAGGTCTCGATTGATTATCATATTGGCACCTTTTTTCAGCTAGTTTTTTGGTGTCTTTCGCCTGTTTTTCATTTGCGTTTTATTCTTCTTTTACTTTGTGGGGTTTTTTTAGGTCTATTTTATGTGTTCACCTGTTTTGTGTTTTTTTTATGTTCATCATTGTGGGTGATGTTTGGAGTTTTCCCACCGAATCATAAATTTTAAAAAAGTCGTAATATTTTTATGCAAATGTTCTCCAGTCCCCCCGAATAATTTTATGTACATCTTTAATTTTTGTGCAAATTTTAAGATGTCTTTGTTCAAAAAGGTTAAAGACAAAAATAAAGAGCATTTTTGATTTTGTGCAAAATTCGTGAAACACGTGCACTGATTTGAAGAATTTGGTGCAAAAAAAACGTCAACAAATACCACAAGACAAAAGAAAAGTGACTTGAAACCCCTCCAAAATTGATTAATTGGGCCCAAATTGTCCACTTGATGTCAAACTATGGGGAATTGTTGGTTTTCATGCATGGTTATGTGTTCAATTTGGCTCTATATTAATAAATATTATTATATATATATATTCATATAAATATATTAATAAATTGACCCTTTATATGTCTAGAAAATTAACCCCAATATCTCATTGGTAACACTTATGGCCAAATTAGCCTACGGCTAAATGTAAAAACTGCCATGATTGGCGTAAACTGTTAACGGTTAACATTAGAAGTTAGATTAGACAGGCCGTGACTTGAATGGTGATAAATCATAGGGTGTTGGTCTCACCTGATCCTGAGAATGTACTTCTGAAAATACTCATTAGAATGAAGGTAGATAGGTGATAATTTTTTGCGACAACCCCTTTAAAAAACATATAATTGAGCTAAATCTTTTGTTTGGGATAAGGATCAAATTAAAAAGTATATATTTTTTTATTTTTGCTACTGCTCTAATATATTTTAATTTTTTTTCTCTTATCGCACTAAATTCTATATTAAAATTATATTCCCTAAGAGATTGGCCACTGCTGATGTTTAAAAGTGATGACTGAACATGTGCAGTATGTACAAGCTCTTATCTATGGAGCTTGTAAGCACTGCCCTGATGTTGTCCAGGATTACTTGAGCACACTGATAGCTCCTGATCCCAGCCTGTGAAGGAAAACTTGCCTTAGGCTATGTTCACACACTGCGTGCAGTATTTTTGCGGAAAAAAAAGCAGGTACAGCAAGATGTGAAACCCTTTTATTTTTGTGATTTTGCTAAGTTTAAACAAAAATGTCTTGGTATCCTCACATTAGCATTACTGTTAGTATTAGTACAGTTTAATAAAAATAGTGATATATGTGAAAGTAAACAATGCCCTACCAACTCAATGCCCTACCAATATGTGAACGTAAACAATGCCCTACCAACTGAATGCTGTACCAATATGGGAAGGTAAACAATGCCATACCAACTCAATGACCTACCAATATGTAAATGTAAATAATGCCCTACCAACTGAATGCTGTACCAATATGCGAAAGTAAACAATGCCAGATTCAGAAAACAGCACCACACCTATCCATAGGTTGTGTCTGGTATTGCATCTCAACTCCATAAAATAGGTGCTGACCTGCAATACCACAAACAACCTGTCTACAAGTGTGATGCTGTTTTAGAAAGAAAGCAGAATTGTTTTTAGGTCAGTTATTACGCAGCCCGTAATGTACTTTTTATTTAGAATTTTTACTGAATTTCCCCCTTTTATAAATATTTTAAAAAAATAAATAATCTGTACATTCGTTATTTGGTCAAGGCACATAACCTGCAGCTAAGTAATTTATATGAGACGTACTGGAGCCATACAGAAATGGATACTGTAATATCATATAATCATTAGAACGTGTGCCCCGGGGAGGCTCTTTAATGGATATAATAGCAGGATAGGTGTAACGTAGGTATGTCGCTGTCTCATTTAAAAAAAACTATAGAAGTTCACAGCTAATAAATTCTTAATTATGGTGTTTACTTGGAAACGCTGGAGGAGAATGTCCTATACACAGGCTTATGAGAAGTGGAGAATATTAATGAGCCGTTCTGTATCTGTACATAGAAATATAAATATATGTATATATCCTGACTTGCTGGGAAAAACACATTCAGATTCAGACCCCAGAATTTTCATAAATACAAGCGGTATCCAGCTTTCCCAAAATCCTCTGGAGTATTGCTACTTAGATCTAATAATATAGCAAATGCCAGAGAAACAACTTAGCTTCATGACACCATTTATTATAATCCTATAAAACAGGCAAAAAAAAAGCGCAGCACATAAAAACGTGCTTTTCATTCACATTTAACTCAAGTTTCGCCCAATCGGCTTCATCTGGGGCTTATCTAATAGTTAACTCTATTTGAATCAGGTAGAGAGACCCAATTTGAATAATGATATGTATAACACTCTATAAAAATGAACATTTAAAATAAAATATATCTGTTTATGATAAAGAGCAGTAAGATACAACATGATCAGTAATAAATTTTTTTTATTTTACATTGCTTCCTGTGAGATTATCGGTGTCTAACTATTTTATCTATTTTTGTTAATGGACAAGAGTGTCAATATAAAAATTGCCCAGATGGCCTTTTAGGTTGCAGAATTTTTGAGTCTTTACAGAATAATGGGATTGACCCATCGGAACAACTCTACCGATGCCCATACACATTGGATAATAGTCATCTAAAATGGCCAATTTCAACCATAATGAACGATTGTTGGCTATTTCGGAAATACAAACGATTGTTCGTTTTGACTAATGGCCAACCAACAACTGTTCAAAACACTGTTCGGGCAAGTTGGATTTATTTTTAATAAAATATTTTTTTGTCACAAAGAACCCAGCTGTTCCTATAGGGTTTATATTGCAAAGTAATGTCAAAAATGGAAAATTAGACCCCGATGTCCATACCTTAAGTTTTCTAGTCTTTGGTTTCCAGAGGTCACTTACTTTCCTCAGATTATGTTCACGTGGAGTTTTTTTTTTTTTTTTGAGGTGTTGAAAAATGTTTAGTTCAAGATAAAATCATATCAGAAAATGCTCCTTTTTTGAGAGTTTTTATTTTCGTGAAACATTTTTGAAGAATTTTTTATGCATTTTTTTCCTGAAGTGTTTTTTGCAGCCTTTTGTCACTCTTGATGTGTCAAAATTCGCCTAAAAAAAAGTGACATGCCCTTGTTTCTTTCCACCGACATTTTTTTTTTTCAACAGGAAAAATTAAAGAAAGCACAAAAAACTGAACAAACTGCAAAGGAGTATGACATAGAAATGAATATCAATAATCTAATTAATGTTGTGGATTTAAGTTGTTTTTGGAGCAGATCCACTTCTCTAAAATGCTGTCAAAATAAATCTTAAAGGGGTATTCTCTAAGGGGTATCCTTAGGATAGAGAATAACTTCCCGATCTCTGGGGGTCTGACCGTTGGGACTGATCTGGAGTACTGGGGCTCTAAAGAGCCCTCTCTTAATGGAGTGGTGGTCAATCATGCACACTGCCACGCCAGTCATTTTTACGGGAGTGCCGAAAACCAGCTGAGTGCAGCGCTTGGCTCTCTCCGGCGGTCCCATTAAGAATGAATGGAGCAGATGTGCGCTTAGCATGATCGGCCACCATGTAATTCACAGGGGGCTCTTCAGAGCTCTAGCTCTTTAGATCATTGGGGTTCCCAGTGGGCAGACCTTCACCATTTGGGAAGTAACTTCCAAACTTCCACATTCTGGAACTCTAGAGATCTCTGTAGTTACTATTGAGCCTGGAACTACGTAGACTAATGAGACCAGACCATTGTGGACCAGAAGACAGAAGAAAATTTAGGACTTGGGCTTCCGATAAAGGTCTTGAATTCTCCTATTCTTAGGCACACCAAGAATATTTCACACAGATTCTCTTAAGTCTGGTTCCATATTGATGTTATACAGCCTAAAATACGGTAGTCCGTAGGTTGTAAAAAATAACATCTCCCATCACTTCTGTCTGGCTCGGGGCTGCCTCAAGGTTGACATTACATAAACTGGCAATATATTTTTTTTACAGAACCTGCCAAATACATGGGAAGCTTGTGTGCTGCATTTCTCATTCCTAGGACGGACCTCGGGCTGTAGTTACGTTTACAAAAACTTCTTCCCTGAGAACCAATTCTTGACACTAATGAAACCACCTGTGTTAGTAACCTACCAAGGTCCTCCAGAGGGAAAGCCCGGGGGTGGGAGGGCGTTACAAAATCATAATGGTATGGACTTGTATTGGAAAGGACAGAAGATAATTAATGCTGGTTCACTACGGCCTCTATTGGCCTCTGTCCTAAAATCAGTCTGGGCAAGTACACGTTAGAACTTTGAACTTAGTTTCATCCAGACTTACAGTATGACGTATTTGTAGGGCGGGCCTGATGGTGGGTCCTGGGGAGCAGTAGTAAAATAAGTTAACTTTTTTCTAAACTTTTTTATAGCTATTGGTATTATCAAGTTTTATTTTTTAAATGATGTAATATTTTTTGTGTGTAAGTGTAAATATGTGTGTTCAAATGTATGCAGGTATGCAGGCGTATACTGTATATATAAGGCTTAGAGAAAGCATGAATCCCACACGAAGCAAACGGCTTTCAGACACTTTAGGAGGTGACCTGTGACATCACCTATCGTGAATGGCGGATCCTGTATTACCTACTGTTTATAGAGGTGTCATCAGTTATTGTAAAGGAGGAGCAAGTTCAGAGCAGAGCTACCAGGATGGTGAGCGGACTGCAAACTATGTCCTACGAGGAACAGTTAAAGGATATGGGAATGTTTAGCTTGCAAAAAAGAAGGCTAAGGCTATGTGCCCACGTTGCATTTATGAAGCAGAAAATTTCTGCTGCATAAATGCAAGTCCTCTCCCGGAAAAACGCATGCGGAATTCCGCACGCGTTTATCGCGCATTTTTCGCGCGTTTATCACGCGTTTTCCACATGCGGAATTGCCTTGCGTTTTTTATGCATTGGACAAAGGCAATTCCGCTTGCGGAAACGCAAAATTAAATGACATGCTGCGGATTTTTGAACGCGGCATAAACGCTGCGGAAAAATCCACAGCATGTGCATAGAACTTGCGGAATCCCATTGGGGAACATGGGGTGCGGATATACATGCGTTTTTCAAGCGTTTACGCTGCGGAAATTCCGCAGCATATACGCTTGAAAAATGCTACGTGGGCACACAGCCTTAGAGGAGACTTAATAGCTGTCTACAAATATCTGATGGAATGTCACAGTGTAGAGGAATCATCCTTAACTGAAAAAATACAGATTAGATATTAGAAGACACTTTTTGACAGTGAGGGTGATGAATGAGTGGAACAGGCTGCCACGAGAGGTGGTGAGTTCTCCTTCAATGGAAGTCTTCAAACAGAGGCTGGACAGACATCTGTCTGATGGTTTAGCGAATCCTGCATTGAGTCGGGGGTTGGACACGAGGACCCTGGAGGTCCCTTCCAACTCTAACATCCTAGGATTCTAGGAGGTGAGCTGTGAAATCATTTACTGTCAATGATGGATTCTGTGTAACCTACTGTATATAAAGGTGTTATCTGTCATTGTAATCCTGTCTGATGATAATGAGACTGCTGAAAATTAATCTGTAGAGAACAGGCAATATGAGTATAGTATAAAGCCTCAGGCCAGGATGAGAAGTGCAAGACTTCTAATTTTCTGTTACTATAGATATAGTATTATAAAATAATAAAAAATGATCAAATTAAAAAAATATATATATCTATATATAGATATATATCATAAAAAAAAAAAAAAACATTTTAAACAACAAGTCTTTTTATGATGACACATTTCTTTTAAATGTGCTGACCTGCAGAATAAATAAATATATACATGTATGTTCCATTTATATCGCACCATGAACGCCATAAAGGCAAACCTCCAAAATTGGAGAATTGGTGTTATTTTTTGCATCACCCACCTGCCCCCCACCAAAAAAAAAAAAAAAAGAATAGAAAAACAAAATAGTAAACTATTTGTCGCTTGTATGGACTACAAAGACAGATTTTCTTTTTGACAATTCTGCCCCCCATAACTTCGTTACCCCACTTGTCAGTCGTCGGAGCTGAGTCATGGAGAGGACTGGAGCCTGAGCAGTGGGGGAGGCTGCAGCGGAGCTGAGTGCGCACATGACAGGACATATCGCCCTGGGCTGCTCTGCCGCTGACATGTGGAAAATAACTAATGAGCTTTAGCTCTGCAGCCGGTGTCGGGCATGTGCTCAGCTCGCTGGGAAATGATTGCATGATATCTATGAAGATCGACACGCCAAGGAGCTATCACAATGAGGGAGTTCCAATCACTTGTCTGCATTTGTCTCCGGCATGACACCTTAATTACACCGTCAAAGCAACAAAAAAAAGAGCTGACTGGAGTGATGGGAAAATTAATATTATAGACCGTGAGATACTTCAAGGGAAGAGATCATGGGGAGCGTAGGAGGAGGTCCATTAACTCTGATTAGGTCCTATACGTTGACTTCAGGGCCATAACCATAGGGGGTAGGGTAGACTGGAGTTGTTCTTACATAGGTGTAGGGTATATATTACGTTTATGCAAGTGCAACTGCATTCTGCCCTACCCCCTATAGTTATGTATGGAATATATTATAACACACGGATGCAAAACCTGGACGGTAAGGAAAAGAAGACAGAAGAAGAATGGACGCCTTTGAAATGTGGAGCTGGAGAAGGATGTTATCAATTCCATGGATGACAAGAAGAACAAACAAATCAAGCCAGACATGTCACTCGAAGCAAGGATCACCAAGCTACGACTTTGTCTACTTTGGACGCATCATACGAAGATAAAGCAATCACTGGAGAAGGACATCATGGTCGGAAGAATAGGAGGAATAAGGCGAAGAAGAAGACCAGGAACCCGATGGCTTGATACTATCAAGATAACGACAGAGAAGACCCTGGTGGACCTGTCTAGGCTTGCCCAAGATCGATCTTCCTACAGATCATTCATTCATCAAGTCACTATGGCTCAAGATTGAGATGAAGTCCGTTAAATATTAATATATTATGTGCAAAAAATAATCTCATTATGGAGTTCAAAAAGTTCCCCAACCAATTGCTAAAACTGGGGTCCCGATTCCCTGGACCAACACTGGCTGGGGGGAAACGTGACCAGCCCTACTTTTAAACTTTTCCAGAACAGGTCTCCCCCCATTATAGTGATCGGAGAAGGCACCAGCAATCATATATTTATCACCTACCTTTAATACAGGTTATAAATGGTTTTTTTTGCAGGTGAACCCTTTTTGGCTGATTGATGGATGGAGTAAAAATGAGAAAATAAAAAACTTTTTTTTTTCTGCATTTCTCTCAAAATTCAAATGACTCTTTTATTACTGGCTATGCAAAAAAAAATAAATAAATAAAGGCCAACTAGACCTGTAAAAGCCCTAATACAATGCAAAGCTTAAAAATAGAAAAGCTACTGTATGACAGCTGGAATGCTGAAAAGCAATAGAAAAATTATTTTGATCTTTAACACGGTGATGATTTATTACTGTGACACCAAATTTGTATAGTTTTCTATATTTTAGTGACTAATAAAATTCAGAACTTTGCAATTATTTATTTTTTTTTTCGTTCGTGTCTGCATTTTCCGAGATCTGTCACTTTCTTATTTTTTGGGGTTGATGAGCTGTGTGACGGCGTGTTTTTACATGGGTTCTTTATTGGTATCAATTTGGAGTACATATTACATTTTGATCACTTTTTATTGCATTTTTTGAAGGAGGTGCAGCATTTTTCTCTTTATTAGTTAATTAATTTTTATATTTTGATAGTCTGGACTTTTACAGACTTCACGATACCAAATGTGTTTTTACTTTTCCTATTTTTAGTTCTTTATTTTTGAAATGGGAAAAGGGTGTGATTCAAACTTTTACATATTGTTTTACTTTTTTTTATATTTTTAAAAGCATTTTTTTATTTTTTACTTTTATTTTTTTAGTCCCCTTAGGGCACTTGAAACTGCAATTGTTTGATCGCTTACACTCTATGCTGCATTGCTACAGTATTGCAGTATATAGTGTCTGAGCTTCATGGGAGTGTCAAGATGGCAGCGATGGTGGTCTTCAACAGGCCACCTGGTTGCCATGGCAACCCATCAGTATGTACCTGGAGTCAGCAGGCCATCATATTATTATTGGTGTTATTCTGTATAAAATCTGTGTCCCCATGACAGACGCTCTGCTCCTATAGTAGGGACAATGGGATCCATCAACCAATCATATTACTTCTTTCATTTTCTAATATGTTAAAAAACTAAATGTTGGATTCTGATTGGTTACTGTAAAGCTATTTTAGTTGTTTTTTTTTACATGTAAAGGAAAGTTACTGGTATTATATTATATATCATTTTGGTTGAAGGAAAAGATTAATCTTGAAATTTAACCTGAATGTATAAAATAGAGACCGGAATGTTCCTAATACATTTCTAACACCTATTTTCATTCCTAGCTTACGGTCATTTGTATATAGTTGGACGATGCCCAAAATTCTAAACAGTACAAGTTACTTCAAAGGGAAAGATTATCTTTTTTTTTCACACATGACACTACAAAACGCTCTATCTAGTAATCAGCACTTTACCCCCCAAGGGCGCAGCTTCTTTGGTGCCTTCAAAACTTTTTTTTGAATATTTAAAAAAATAAAAAAAAAGGGTGCTTTTTTTTGCAAAATTAGCACCACACCTGTCCCCAGGATGTATGGGGTATTATTGCACCTCTGCAGTGGGGTTTGCGCTGCAATACCAGACACAATCCATGGACAGATGTGATGCTATTTTTTTGAAAATAAAAAAACAGCTATGTATTTCTACAACTTTTACGGTTTTTAATTACTGTGTTCCCGAGTGGTATAACAATTTTTTCCGTTAGTGTAGTTGTATGAGGGCTTTATTTTGCAGAATGAATTTTGAGAGCCATTACTGTTCATAACAGTGTGTTTTTTTTTAGATAACTTTTCTTTTAAAAATTATTATTGATAAATATTTTTTTTTTGCTGGGGAGGGTGGATGAACAGAAAACAAAAATTCTGCCATTGTTTTTACAGCAAAACCAAAGAAATGAGCCGGAGCTTAAGTTGATATATGTGCAATGTGTAAGAGCACGTTCACACTGTGGCCATTTCACAAACAAAACCCAAGAAAAAAAAACAAAATGAGCAAATACATTGTAGTAAGTAAATAGTAATAGTACATGTAAATAACATAAGGGACTTAGTTAACACTATTGTGATCAATAAAGTGTAAAAGCCTTCCCACCACGGCAAGGTGTACCCAACCGGGACGGTCCTATTCTTTCTCTAGTATTAAAACCTTACATTGCTTTTTATAGTAGAAGATAGAACTCCGCACACATTAATGCTCTCGAAAGGAGTTTATCAGAACAAATTGACTGTTCAAACCAAGCAGTGCACACTTGGCGTGGCGAAACAGTTCAGTGCACCTTCCCACTTCTTGGTTTTTACTCTATCAACACCCTTCTCTGGTTGCTGTAAAGCCAGAGCTGTCAATCAAGGAAGAGGAGGGATAGATGGACAACAAGTAGGTGAGAAGGTGGACTAGCGCTAAGGTTCAACCGAACATCTGTGCTTGGTTTGAACGGTCATTTCCCGCTGATAGACTCCCTGTAAGTATAGGGATTTATTTTGTATTGTCAATCCCCACAATGTATTGTGACATGCTGTTAGCCCAATAAAGCATTTTTAAATTTTTGGATGCTGGCAAACTTCTTTTACTTTGATCTTTCACTTGGAAGTGCAATCCAGACTTGTTGACCGTACATCTTGCTGTATGTTTGCCAGTTTTGGCCTGTGCTGTTCTACACTGTATTAATCATTTTTAGCTTGGTGATCCGCTTGATTGTCACTTTCAACTGTAGCCTAATTTGACTCCTTGCCCCACTATTTTATCGAAACTTGAAGATTGCAGCCTACAGATGCTGGGACCAAGTGTAGCACATCAGTGGTCCAGCGCAGAGGTTGCAATAACTATATTTACACTGGTTTAGGAGCGGAGTCACTTATGAAACCTTTGAACTGGGTAAATTAATATTTTAAAATGATCCTGGGTTAACTCTAAACCTTCAGTTGCTATTAAAGGGAATCTGTCAGTAGAATCAACCCTCCTAAGTCATCTATATGGGCATGTAGGCCATAGGAAGCTGAATCAAATGATACTTTGATATCTGCGATCCGATGAATGGTTCCCAAGAAATCCACATGTTTCTTATAGGCAAATGAGCTGAAAAAATTAATCTGGCAGATCTTTTCAGCTCATTTACATATTTGAAAAACATTAATTTCTTAGAAACCATTCTTTGGATCGCAGATATCAAGGTATCATTTGATTCAACTTCCTGTGACCTACAGGCCGATATAGACAGATAAGGAGGGTTGATCCTACTGATAGATTCCCTTTAAGTCATACAAATGATGTGTCCCACCATGTTCCAGTGCATATTCCTATGGACTTGCATAATGCACTGGCAATGGCGTATGAAGTTTCTTTATAGGCAAACTTGAACTAAAAAAAAACAAAAAACAAATAATTTAATAAACGGAATATATAATATAAGATGACCCTTTATAGTATCTCTATAGTCCCAACAACATGCACTGTTCTCGTAACGCATGCACTTGGTATAGGTGAACGATGAATGGCAAAAATATTGCAGAATATTTTTTTTTCTTGTCCTTCCAGAAATAAATAATAGGATTAAACATTAACAAATTCTTACCCCCAAAGAAGTATGGATAAAAAAAAAACAACTAGAAAACCAAAAGACCAGATAGCTGCATAAATTTAAAAAAAAATGTATATAGGTTGCTGCTGAAGCCCAAAAATAGATTTATTATTTGTTTTAATCTTATTTCTTTTTTTGCTTTTATTTTTATCTCAATATTTTGAAAATATTAATTGGGCAAAATGTAAAGGCCACATCTGCTGAGCCTGCCACTCCTCACAGGGGCAGAATATCCCAGGACTTCTGTTTTAAAGGGCCCTGACAATGGGAAACTAAAAACACTCGGTGCCTTTTAAGAAGTGTATGGTGGTATTATTTGTGAACTGGGAACTCTATGGCAGTATTATGTGGGATCTTTGAAGGGAAACTTTGATAGTGTATATAATTTGGGTACTATATTATGTGTGCTGTATTATGTTGGCTGATTTTCTTTAAATCCTTCCTTGCATCTAGGCAGCATTGTCAACTTGATATTTTATTTTATTTTTTTAAATTACATTCTTTAAGGATACATTGAAAAACCCTAATAAATCATTCATATTTTTAATTCATCTTTATCTAAAACCCATAATTCTGATATAAAGACATCAGCTACAGTCACTGTGGACTGTAAAATAATGAGAATTAAAGTCATAATAATCTGTACGACTTTCTTCAACTTAAAAAAAAAAAAAAGCTCGAACTCATCAACAATTTTTTACGGACGGGAAAAAAAGTGCCGTATTTTTATGGACTGTCCAAGGGTCTCCAGGGATAAATTCCAAGCCAAAAACACATCTACAGTCAGCCTTTTTGGGGTGTTTGCTTTTCATCCTTTTGCCTCAAGTTCATTGCACTCAGCCGGCCAGACTCTACGCTGATGAGGAGCAAACACCCCGAAACAGCGACCTGTAGATGAATTTCCTGCACAGATCTTTAAGTAGTCAGACATTAACTTATAGGATAGCTACTTTGCTTAGGTGGAATTTGCAAGATAGTTTCTTTCATTCGGTGCGTGAGCTAATTTGCATATTTTTCTCCCATGAAGCATTGCCAATAAAACTCCATGTTCCGCTTGTCTTTTTAATAAAAACTAGTACTCCCCCCACGTAGCCACTAATATTGCATGTGTCACCCCATGCAACGTGGACCCTGCACTTCCATTTTATTGCACATTTCTTTTCTCACCTCTCAAACTAAATACCAATCAATTTTCATTTTTCTGCATTGCAGCTAATTAGTTTCTTTCATTTGTTGACCCAATCTTTATTTTTCTTAAATATTTTTGATTTACAACCTTCTTGTCACGGAGAAGTTATTATGTTGGCTCTAGTCCATGATAGCTATGTGCATCTGGCAGAGACTGGAGCGGTGTGTGCCAGGACTGGGCGTAGGCTCTGCAGATGGCATGGTGATCCATCAATCTTAAATTTATGGGTACAGGTGTATGGCGTGAGCACAAGCACGCGCTAGCAATATGTTCCATTCACTAATTTGTGTGTTTCATCTCATTGTGGGGGGAAATTTTCTAAGAAGTGGAGGAATTTCACAGTACGATAGGAATGCTTTTCATGCGATCATTATACTTTTTGCAATTTTATTACTTTTTTTTATTTTTTATTTATTTTTTTTTATTTTAATTTTTTGACTTTTGCTTTGCTGATCCTGCATCAAGCTTCGGCACACTATCTTCACTCATTGTACGCATATACTATAAAGCAACATAGTTCCGAAGGGTACCTGTTGCCCCCCAGGCCATGATTTTGTGGAAGAATTTTGCTTTTGATATGGAGGCACTGTTGCCGCATTACATGACATCCACCACTAAAATCAATCGGCATCCTTCTCTTGCATTGTCCTCCGCAAGGTAAATCCACTTTCTGCACCGTGGTTCAACATTTTTGGGTTTCCTAAAAAGGCATTCAAGGGCATTGTTTCTTGAACCTTTTGGTGTAAACTGGTGTAAAACTAAGACATTTGGAGCTAACGACTAGTCCCATGCATTTAAAGAAGCTGCGTTTCAGCGGGCAGAAGTGTTGTGCCTGTGCCATCACCCATGACAGAGGGGAGGATGGAATTGAGGTATAAGTTATACCATTGTGCTATCTTAAAAAAAATAATAATTAAAAGTCCATTTTTGGCCCAAAAAAATTAAATAAAGTTTAATAAAGTATTTAAAAAAAAAAAGTTAAAAGAAAAAGGAAAAAAATAGAGAATAAAAAGTCATTCAGCAAAAACAAAAATAAACAAAAAACATTTTGCATAACCCCTAAATTGTTATGACCAATACAATTAATTAATTTAATACATAATTTTAAAGTATTTATAATCTATAATATAACCGGGGATGCGTGTTTCTGTCCGAAGTCTTGATAGACTGCGCATGCGTGACGTGCAGTCTGGCTCCAGAGAGAAGCAGGCATCCAGCCGTTACAGGTAAGAGGAGGTGTATGGCGCCGGAGATCGCGCGGTATGTGTAGACACTGAACGCATACTGCGATCTCCAGCGCCATACTTACCTGACCGGGAGGAGCGTTGCCGCGGCGCCTCTCTTCGCTGGAGACTGGGGGCGGAGTGAAGGCGTCGGACCGACGCGTGCGCATAGCGCTATCCGGCGCCATTTTACTGAAGACACATTTACAGTGTGTCTTCAGCAAAATAGCGCCAGACAGCGCGGTGTATAACTGTTTATTTTTTTCGTATGTGTGTACAGTGTGAAAGGGGTGAGGGGACCATGCATATATCAGGATTGGGGGGTGAGGGGTACCACACATACCAGGATTGGGGGGTGAGGGGTACCACACATACCAGGATTGGGGGGTGAGGGGTACCACACATACCAGGATTGTGGGGTGAGGGGTACCACACATACCAGGATTGGGGGTGAGGGGTACCACACATACCAGGATTGGGGGGTGAGGGGTACCACACATACCAGGATTGGGGGGTGAGGGGTACCACACATACCAGGATTGGGGGGTGAGGGGTACCACACATACCAGGATTGGGGGTGAGGGGTACCACGCATACCAGGATTGGGGGGTGAGGGGTACCACGCATACCAGGATTGGGGGTGAGAGGTGCCAGGTATACTGGGATTGGGGATGAGGGGTGCCATGCATACCGGGATTGGGGATGAGGGATGGGGTGCCATGCATACCAGGATGAGGAATACCATACACACCAGGATAGGGATGGGGTACCATGCATACCAGGATGAGGGATACCATACACACCAAGATAAGGATGAGGGGTGCCACACATACCGGGATTGGGAGTGAGGGATAGGGTGTCATTTTATTACTTTTTTTTATTTTTTATTTATTTTTTTTTATTTTAATTTTTTGACCTTTGCTTTGCTGATCCTGCATCAAGCTTCGGCACACTATCTTCACTCATTGTACGCATATACTATAAAGCAACATAGTTCCGAAGGGTACCTGTTGCCCCCCAGGCCATGATTTTGTGGAAGAATTTTGCTTTTGATATGGAGGCACTGTTGCCGCATTACATGACATCCACCACTAAAATCAATCGGCATCCTTCTCTTGCATTGTCCTCCGCAAGGTAAATCCACTTTCTGCACCGTGGTTCAACATTTTTGGGTTTCCTAAAAAGGCATTCAAGGGCATTGTTTCTTGAACCTTTTGGATACCATACATACCAGGATAGGGATGAGGGGTGCCACGTATACCAGGATTGGGGGTGAGGGGTGCCAGGCATACTGGGATTGGGGATGAGGGGTGCCATGCATACCGGGATTGGGGGTGAGGGGTGCCAGGCATACTGGGATTGGGGGTGAGGGGTGCCAGGCATACCGGGATTGGGGATGAGGGGTGCCACGCATACCGGGATTGGGAATGAGGGATGGGGTGCCATGCATACCAGGATGAGGGATACCATACACACCAGGATAAGGATGGGGTACCATGCATACCAGGATGAGGGATACCATACACACCAGGGAAGGATGAGGGGTGCCACGCATACCGGGATTGGGGGTGAGGGGTGCCACGCATACCGGGATTGGGGGTGAGGGGAACCATGCATACCGGGATGAGGGGTGCCACGTATACCAGGATTGGGGGTGAGGGGTGCCATGCATACCAGGATTGGGGGGTGAGGGGTGCCACGCATACCAGGATTGGGGGGTGAGGGGTGCCACGCATACCAGGATTGGGGGGTGAGGGGTACCACGCATACCAGGATTGGGGGGTGAGGGGTGCCATACATACCAGGATTGGGGGTGAGGGGTACCACGCATACCAGGATTGGGGGGTGAAGGGTGCCACGCATACCGGGATTGGGGATGAGGGGTGCCATGCATACCAGGATTGGGGATGAGGGGTGCCACGCATACCGGGATTGGGAGTGAGGGATAGGGTGCCATGCATACCAGGATGAGGATACCATGCACACCAGGATAGGGGTGAGGGGTGCCATACATACCAGGATTGGGGGTGAGGGGTACCACGCATACCAGGATTGGGGGGTGAAGGGTGCCACGCATACCGGGATTGGGGATGAGGGGTGCCATGCATACCAGGATTGGGGATGAGGGGTGCCACGCATACCGGGATTGGGAGTGAGGGATAGGGTGCCATGCATACCAGGATGAGGATACCATGCACACCAGGATAGGGGTGAGGGGTGCCACGCATACCAGGATTGGGGGTGAGGGGTGCCACGCATACCAGGATTGGGGGTGAGGGGTGCCATGCATACCAGGATTGGGGGTGAGGGGTGCCACTCATACCAGGATTGGGGGTGAGGGGTGCCACGCATACCAGGATAGGATGGTGGGGACACAATGGGGGCAGCACAAATACAAGGAGGGGGGCAGCACATACCAGCATGGGAGACCATACACCAATAAGTTCAATAGCTAGTATATATATATATATATATATATAACATAGTGGAATTAAATTATTTTACAAATTACTATTTTTTTTTATTGAAAGATTAAACCAAAATAAAATATAACCTAAAACAGAGGAAACAAAAATCTTATACAGTATGGTCAGAGAAAAAAAAAAGTTATGGATCTGAACGGTGGCTCAGTGGTTAGCACTGTAGCTTTGCAGCGCTGGGGTCCTGGGTTCAAATCCCACCAAGGACAACTTCTGCAAGGAGTTTGTATGTTCTCCCCGTGTTTGTTTGGGTTTCTTCCCGGTTTTCCAGTTTCCTCCCACACTCCAAAAACATCCTGATAGGGAATTCAGATTGGGAGCCCCAATGGGAACAGTGCCCATAATGTCTGTAAAGCGCTGTGGAATTAAAAGTGAGTAAAATAAAAATCTTGAAAAGGACCAAAATGGGACACATCCTCAAAGGTTAAATTGTGAGTCTTAATAGAGACATGATCGACAGATCTACAGGGAGACCATATTAAGTGACCATATTGGGTAGGTGCACTAAGACTGTGGCCAAGAGTGAGACACCTTTGCTATTTTGGCCATCAGACCTTCTCTCCTCTGTGTAGACCTCTTCTTGTCAACTTCTGGAAGCTGGATCTTCTACCATAATAATTATACTATAATAATATTTATGGCTTTGTTTTCCCCCCAAGGGTAAGTAATGTACAGTAAGAGGTAGTTGAAGTGTCGATAAGATTATCCCCAACTCGCCATCCCTGTTCCTACACGCTCATAATTACCAGACATTGACAGGACTATGTTGTGCTTTGACTTCTGCATTCTTGTGTCAATAGTCAGATTAATGAGAAGATCTGTAATCCCTGGGTGGGGGGCACTCATAGAACTGCAGGGGAGATGTTTCTTTTTTTTTTTCCCTTTTTTCTTTTCTTGCTTTATGTGAAGTTATGTGATCAAACAGATTTCAAACAACTGGAGATAGTCACTACATATGAGAAGTCAGAGGAATATCTGTAGGAGGTGCAAAGGTAGAAGTCATGCCAAGAAAACATCAAAAGCACGTGAGAGGTGGAGAAAGAGGGGCTTGGGTAATCAACAGAATTGGAGCTTAGGTGGATCGCAGAATGTGTATATTGCCTTCCTTCATGTTTTTTTTAAAACTTGTCAGTTCTTTGGAAAAGAAAATATCTGCTGTACAGCAGCTTCTTTTCTAACGCCTGTTATTCCTGTTATTCATTCCCTGAATGTGGCAGCGATGGGATGTCCATCTGATGAACATCTCAGCACCACACATAAGAAACTTTCTGGAAGAGCTGTTTTCTACGAGGTTTCTTTAGTGCTTGGGATATTTGCCACCTCTTCGGGGAGTCTGGGAGCTCTCAGAGATATTCCAGGAGAGTTGGCAACAGTGACGTAACTAGAGTCTGATGGGCCACGGTGCAAGAATTGGACCGGGCTCCCCCATCCTGATTATATATCCTCCATCCTGGTATATACAGTGGTTTAGAAAACTGTTTGCCCCCTTCCTGATTTCTTATTCTTTTGCATGTTTCAGATCAAAAAACAAATGTAAACATTAGACAAAGATAACATGAGTAATCACAAAATGCAGTTTTTAAATGACGGTCTTTATTATTAAGGGACAAAGAAATCCAAACCTACAAGGCCCTGTGTGAAAGAGTGATTGCCCCCTAAACCTAATAACTGGTTGGGTTACCCTTAGCAGCAACAGCTGCAATCAAGCATTTGCGATAACTGGCAATGAGTCTTTTACAATGCTCTGGTGGAATTTTGGCCCTCTCATCTTTGAAAAATTGTTGAAATTCAGCCACATTGGAGGGTTTCCGAGCATGAACAGCCTTTTTAAGGTCATACCACAGCATCTCAATCGGATTAAGGTCAGGACTTTGACTAGGCCACTCCAAAGTCTTAATTTGTTTTTTCTTAAGCCATTCAGAGATGGACTTGTTGGTGTGTTTTGGATCATTGTTCTGCTGCGTAACACAAGTGTGCTTCAGCTTGAGGTCACGAACAGATGGCTGGACATTCTCCTTCAGGATTTTTTGGTAGACAGCAGAATTCATGGTTCCATTTACCATAGCAAGTGTTCCAGGTCCTGAAGCAGCAACACAGCCCCCAGACCATCACACTACCACCACCATATTTTACTATTGGTATGATGTTCCTTTTCTGAAATGCTGTGCTACTTCTTTGCCAGATGTTATGGGATATACACCTTCCAAAAAGTTCAACTTTTGTCTCATCAGGCCACAGAGTATTCTCCCAAAAGTCTTGGCGATAATCAAGATGTTTTCTGGCAAAACTGAGACAAACCTTTATGTTATTTTTTGCTCAGCAGTGGTTTTCATTTTGGAACTTTGCCATGCATGCCATTTTTGCCCAGTCTCATTCTTATGGTGGAGTCATGAACACTGACTTTAACTGTGGAAATTGAGGCCTGCAGTTCTTTGCGCTTTGTAGATGCTGTTGTGGGGTCTTTTGTGACCTCTTGGATGGTCTACTTCACTTTGTCAGGTCTTATTTAAGTGCTTTCTTGATTGAGAACAGGAGTGGCAGGAATCAGGCCTGTGTGTGGCTAGGGAAATTGAACTCAGCTTCCCAAAGATGTGATAAATCAAAGTTAATTTCTATTTTAAGGGGGGTGGGGGGGGGGGCAATCACTTTTCACACAGGGCCCTGTAGGTGTGGATCTCTTTTTCCCTTAATAATAAAGACCTTTATTTAAAAACTGCATTTCGTGTTTACTTGTGTTATCGTTGTCTAATATTTACATTTGTTTTGTGATCAGAAACATTTAAGTCAAACATACAAAAGAAAAAGAAATCAGGAAGGGGGGCAAACACTTTTTCACAACCCCATCCTGAAATATATCCCCGTTCTGCCGCTGTAATTTAATGTATGGAAAACAATAAACCATTATACTCACCAGGGGTGTACATAAAAGTCATAGGACCCCATAGCAGTATATGTATGGGGCCCCAAATATAATGCACCACCCATAGTCCTCCATACAGTATAATGCACCCCCACAGTCCTTCATATAGTATAATGCACCCCTCATAGTCCTCCATATAGTATAGTGCACCCCCCATAATTCTCCATATAGCATAATGCGCCCCCATAGTCCTCCATATAGTATAATGCACCCCATTGTCCTCCATATAGTATAAAGGACCCCATAGTCTTCCATATAATATAATGCACCCTCCATAGTCCTCCATATATAATGCAAAGCCCATAGTGCTCCATATATAATACACCCACCATATTCCGCAATATAGTATAATGCACCTACATTTATAATGCACAGCCTATAGTCCTCCATATTAGTATAATGCACAGCCCATATCCTTCATATAATATAATGCACAGCTGATAGTCATCCATGTAGGATAATACACAGCCCATAGTCATACATGTAGCAGTATGGCCACTGTGTACTCACAGATTTTAAAAAAAGAAATACTCACCTCCCATCCGCTCCCCCACCGCGCGGTGTACTCTTCTAAAGCCGGCAGCTGACTTTGGCTTGCAAGCGACATTAGCACATGACGTCACTGCTATGTGCCTCCAGTCACGTGCAATTTCTAATTTAATCCTAAATGTCTAAAAAAATAATAAAATATCTAGACATTTACTCAACTATGACACTAATAATGTTCTCTCTTGTGTTTTCAGCTTCACGTGGCTTTCTGGGCAAATTCATAGAAACTTTTTGACTAAGTTTACTGGACAGGTGGTAGAGTTATTTGATGAGGAGTTCAGACATCTCTATGCTTCATCCAAACCGGTGATGGGATTAAAGTCTCCTGCCCCGATGCAGCCAGTACTGAGGAAAGAGGAAAGCGTCACGAGCACCATGACAGACAGCAGCACCCAGGAGAGCGCAAACACCACCTCCGACCTTCTGAGCACCTCCTCAACTACCAGCATCTCCCAACGTTCACAAATTACCTCATCTCCTACAACCCCAACTCCAAACCCAACTCCAACACAGTCTCCACTTCACAGGATGAATTCCTTCCATGGATACTCCTCCTTGAGATCCCCTCCACCTCAAAATAATTACCAAGTGAACTACTACCAGAGGAATTATCTACCTGAAAGCCCAACACAACTCTTCAACAACAATAACAACATTTACCGCTCCATGAGAACCCGTAGAGAAGACTTCAGCCCAACATCAAGGTTCACTCAAGGATGGAGGTTGTTCTCCAAGCCAACAATGACTTAAGTCCAAGTGACTAAATTATTATGTAAATACATAAAATGCACTGAAAGATAATGCAAAAATCTAAACATAAGAGTGCAATGTATAGGACTCTATCGCAATGATGTTCTACACAACAATGAATGATTCCGACATATACAAGATAGTGTTCTTATATTGCCACCAGAAAGTATTCTTAGGTTGATAGGTCAAAGGCTCCTATATTTTTACTTTCTTTACATGTACAAAAATTGACTGTCTTTATATTAACTATTGTGTAAGTTACCATAATGGGGTCATGACCAGAAAAACAGGACATGAAGGTCCACACTCTTATGCCAAATTCAGAGGTCCAGATGTCACAGTCCTAGAATGAACCATGACTTTTTGACCATTTGCAGGTCTTCTGGCCATTTTTCCCCCAGTCAATTTGGCAGGTGCGATCTGTACTTGGACTGTGAAATACAGCTGTCAGAATTCTGCCTTAGGCTATGTGCACATCTTGTCTTTTTGCTGAGCTTTTGGAGTGGAAACTGAGTGAAAATGCAAGTTTTTAGAAGGATTTTGGAGAGCTTCCATTCAGTTTCCTTGCCCAAAACTCATCAAAAAAACTCAGTGTGAACATAGCCTTGACCCATGTAAAAATGTCAGAATAATGAGGTGACTGGCAGTACTTTGAAAGCTATGGAAGCATCTTTTTTGCAGAGTTGTGGTCCATTCGAAGATCAATAGTCAAGCTCTTGCTCTAGCTTATGTGTAATGGGGCTGTATAGGACTATATTCACAATAAAAGGTCATGCCTTAATGCAATTGCACTGATTTGCTAGGCTAACTGAATGCCAAAAAATGGCATTTGAGTTGAACATTGTGTACATAAAAGTCTGATGCCAAGTTATTTTATACCCAATTGGTGCAAATTTGTAAAAGAAAAACTCTTTTTGTTGGTCAACAAAGACACTTCCACTTTAACGGTATGTTCACATTGAGCTTTTTTTAGGAGTTTTTGGAGCAGAAACTAAGTGGAAACTTTTCAAATCTGCCTCAAAAACTCAAAACTCTTTAAAAGCTTAGAGTTTCCACTCAGTTTCTGCTCCAAAAACTCAGCAAAAGAATCAGAGTAAACACACCCTTAAACAGTTTTGTAAATTCTGCCCCAACAACTTATTTATGTAAATGTTTTACAAAAAAGCTGAAGAAATTCAATGAAGCACAGAGTTTTTTCAGGCATACAAAGTGTTTCAAGCGGTAACCCCTTCAGGAAACGTTTCTTTTTTGGGGAGTTTTTGCAGGAGGTTTCTTTTCCTGAAGTGATTTAGAAGAGTTTTGGAATAGGTTTTTTCCTCTAATGCTTTTTTTTTAAGCCTTCTGACTCGACAGTGTCTAGTTTGGAGCGTTTTCCACCAGATGCTTTTCAATACTTCTTCTTCAAAAAAAAAAAAGCTTGAAAAACTCTTCATATGAACAAAAGTGGATTTTCCAAAGAGATGTATAGGCAGAGTTTTACAAGCGTTTTGGAAGTGATTTTTGAGGACGATTTTGGAGAGGATCCACCAAAAAAAACCTCAGAGAGTAAACTCTGTTTGCACATAGTCTACACTGAGTCTTTTTGTTGAGTTTTTGAAGCTGAAACTCCAAGTTTTTGAAGAGGATTTTTTGTCAGTTTTCATTCAGTGCCTATATGCACACAACGTTTTATAAACTCAGGCAAATCTGGCAAGTTTTTCAAATAAAATACTTTGTGGGAAACTTTGGAGGTTTTTTTTTTCCTGAAGTGACTTTTGTGTTGTTTTTCAGTCGTTTTCTGAGCGTTTTTAGGACATTTTTTTCCCATGGTTTTTGTAACCACTCTTTTAACTGTCTTTTTTTGCCAGTCTTTTTTTTGCTCCATGCAATAATGAAGAAACTGCTAGCACTTTTTTAAGCAAAATGCTCTGAAAAACATCTTCTGGTGTCTTCCACGCGTCTTTTGCGCATTCCCATTAACTTGAATTGTAGAGTACAGATCGTCTTCCGAGCAGAAAACACCAGAAGAATAAACCAGTGACTTCTTTTAACCGCCTGTCGTTTTTAGAAGCCTAAAGACATTCAAAAGCCTGAAACTATGCACAGCAAGTCACTTTTACATAGATATTCATGTGTTCATTCTTTTGAACGTTTTTTCTCAGGTTTTTCAGGTGGTTTTCGCTGTGGAATCCGCCTGAAAAAGACGTAGCGTGCACATAGCTAGTTTTTGCTCCAAAAACTCCTCAAAAATATCAGTGTGAACACATCCTTAGGTGGCCAAATGCCTCGTCATCTATTTAGTGGGGCACATGAGTTCATGAACAAGATTCCCAATGTCCATACTTATTATCTTGTAAAACCACAGCCAAGGTACTGGGCTTCACGGAATCAACTGGGAAAGAAGGCCCTGTCGTTATTACCCATGGCAACCAATCACAGCTGGGCTTTCATTTTTATACATCTCTAGTAAAATGAAGTCTGTGTTGTTATAGGTTGCTAAGGGCGACAAAGATGGGGGTTTTTTTTTAGACAATTTTCCTAATTATGCCCCAATAATTTACTAAATATTTTTGGTCCCATCACATTGCATTGAAACCTGGTATTGGTTACTATGGTGACCAGAGTCTTATGGCTTAAGAACTGGCACTAGAACCCACAAATTTTGGCGGGTATCGGCTGACCATACAAAGTGTGTGAAGACCTTCCGACTCTCCCTCAACAGATAATTTTGGGTAGAGAAGGATTTCAACAGTCACTCCTTTTTTTTTGTCCCAAGAAGAGAAGCCAAAGAAGTCTGTCAGTGGTTCTCTCGTCGAGAACCCAGACACACTTGCCCGAGTATGGTGGCATCGGGAGACATACAGTAGTTGTTGGCTGTATAAACGTTTGTCCAACAGCTATCCAACGTGTACGGGGGCTTTTAGCCCATTTACCAACATTTAGACATATGCCCCAATGTGTACTGTAATATAACAAGTGCCGAAAATCAATCACCAAGAATGCTCCAAGGAAACCAAATTAACCAATTTTGGCCAATAATTAGAGATGAGCGAATTAATTGGTAATTAATCAAATTCATTACGAATTTCCCCAAAAGTTCAGACTCTGATGTAAAAAAAATTGGGGGAATCAAGAATCCAGTAAAATGGAGTCTAGCAACATCAATAACGTGCGCCGCAACACGCGGAAGTTCACAGATCAGCTGTTAAGTCTGCGGGAACCTGACCGTGATTCCTCTACAGCACCACCACTGGAGAAACAAAGTAATTACACCGTGTCTATTAAAATCAATTGTAATGCACACACGTGCCCAATCCTACTCTGCTCTACTCAAAGGGGGGCATACATAGAGTGTGCGCAATGTCAATACCACGTTTAGATCAGAACTTGCAATATGAATCCATTACTCTGTACTTTGTACATAATCTTTGTCCTATTTCCTACTAGTCAGGCAGCTATAATTATATATATGGTGATAAACAATATAATTTATCTCTATATTCTTCAGGCTACATTATACAATATATATATATGTATATATATGTATATGTATATATATATATATATATATATATATATATATATATATATATATATATATGAATATAAATAAAGTCTAAGATAAAATCCAATATGTCGATGACATGTGTGCCTGCCCTGACTGTAAATGACTATAATAAAGTGTATATAGTAAGGTTGGATTCTCTCCGTGATTTCTTATAGTACATCCATCTCAAAAAGAAGAAAAACAATGTAAAATCTTACATACTGTATACCGATGTAGCAGAGCAAATTATCATATTATCCCAATGCGTAGTACTGGATTCACACCTCTGAAGTCTGTTGACCATTTATTCCAAACCTCCTGGAGACCTCCCAGAATCGCGGGAGAGTTGACAAATATCCCGGGTTCTGCAGAACCTCACAGAAAAAAGCTTTTTATCAGGTTTCCTGTGTGTGGCATCGGGATGTTCATCAGATGGAGTCCCTGGTTTGAAAAATGGGTCATGATCCAAGTCATGTCCCTCATCCCACAATCACAATTTAGAGAGGAGGGCATCACACTGTGTTTGTGTGGGGGCTTATTTGGGGCATCATTCTGGGTGTGTGGCATTGTTGAGGCATCATACTGTGTAAAGAGCACTGTGGGAGGCCATATTACTATGTGAAATCACTGTGAGGAAATTGTAGTGTGTGAAGTATGTAGAAGAAAACAAGGCACTCCTATTTTGTTGGGGTACAAGTAGGGTCCCACCCCTTACACACCAGAAAATGAAGAACTTGGCACACGTGGTGAAGAAGTCGTGTCAATATGATTTATTAGTAAGTATATTCCCACAAACAATGCATCATTTGGGTCACAATTACCTTCATCAGATGTACAATACATCAAAATTCAATCAAAATTCCCACTTTTCTCCCTGATCTACCATACTGTGTGAAGGGCACCACTGTGGGGGCATCATACTAAATGAAAGACACCGTGCGGCCATTATAGTGTGTGAACATAGGCGGATTATAATGAGGGCAATCCGGGCGACCGCCCGGGGCCCCGAGCCTGCAGAGGGCCCGCGGCTCCGGACGGGGTGTCTAATGCCGGATTGCCCTCATTATATGTGCGGGCCGCCGCGTCACATACCGGTAGCAGTGGCGGGAGGGGGGGCCCCGTACCACTCCCCCAGCAGCGGCCACCGCTACTTCTTCATCGGCCGGGCCAGCACTGCAGCAGTTAACTTCCCTGTGCTGGCCCGGCCACGTCACTGCTAGGAGACACGGCCCTGTGCGCGGCCGTGTCTCCTAGCTGTGACGTCACGCAGTGCGCACCCGGCCTGCAGTGCTGCACCGAAGAGCCTGAGGACTGGAGCCGAGCCGGGGGATGGTGAGTGTGTATGTGTGTGTGTGTGTGTGTGTGTGTGTATGTATGTATGTATGTGTGTATGTGTGTGTGTGTGGGCAGATATCATTGTGTGATGTCTGTTTGTATGTGTGTGTGTGTGTGTGTGTGTGTGTGCAGATGTCATTGTGTGATGTCTGTGTGTGTGTGTGTGTGGGCAGATGTCATTGTGTGATGTGTGTGTAGGCAGATGTCATTGTGTGATGTCTGTTTGTGTGTGGGGGGGGTAGATGTCATTGTGTGATGTCTGTTTGTGTGTGTGTATGTGTGTGTTTATGTGTGTGTGTGTGGGCAGATGTCATTGTGTGATGTGTGTGTGTGTGGGCAAATGTCATTATGTGATGTCTGCTTGTGTGATGTCTGTGTGTGTGTGTGTGGGCAGATGTCATTGTGTGATGTCTGTTTGTATGTGTGTATGGGGGGTAGATGTCATTGTGTGATGTCTGTTTGTGTGTGTGTGTGTAGGCAGATGTCATTGTGTGATGTCTGTTTGTGTGTGTGGGGGGGGCAGATGTCATTGTGTGATGTGTGTGTGTGGGGGGCAGATGTCATTATGTGATGTGTGTGTGTGTGTGTGGGCAGATGTCATTGTGTGATGTCTGTTTGTGTGTGTGGGGGGGGGCAGATGTCATTGTGTGATGTGTGTGTGTGTGTAGGCAGATGTCATTGTGTGATGTCTGTTTGTGTGTGTGGGGGGGGGCAGATGTCATTGTGTGATGCCTGTGTGTGTGTGGGTGTGTGTGGGCAGATGTCATTGTGTGATGTCTGTTTGTGTGTGTGTGTGGGCAGATGTCATTGTGTGATGTCTGTTTGTGTGTGTGTGTGTGTGTGTGTGTGTGTGTGGGCAGATGTCATTGTGTGATGTCTGTTTGTGTGTGTGTGTGGGCAGATGTCATTGTGTGATGTCTGTTTGTGTGTGTGTGTGTGTGTGTGTGTGTGTGGGCAGATGTCATTGTGTGATGTCTGTTTGTGTGTGTGTGTGGGCAGATGTCATTGTGTGATGTCTGTTTGTGTGTGTGTGTGGGGGGGGCAGATGTCATTGTGTGATGTCTGTGTGTGTGTGTGGGGGGGCAGATGTCATTGTGTGATGCCTGTGTGTGTGTGTGTGGGCAGATGTCATTGTGTGATGTCTGTTTGTGTGTGTGTGGGCAGATGTCATTGTGTGATGTCTGTTTGTGTGTGTGTGTGTGTGTAGGCAGATGTCATTGTGTGATGTCTGTTTGTGTGTGTGTGTGGGCAGATGTCATTGTGTGATGTGTGTGTGTGTGTGTGTGTGGGCAGATGTCATTGTGTGATGTCTGTTTGTGTGTGTGTGTGTGTGGGCAGATGTCATTGTGTGATGTCTGTTTGTGTGTGTGTGTGTGTGTAGGCAGATGTCATTGTGTGATGTCTGTTTGTGTGTGTGTGTGTGGGCAGATGTCATTGTGTGATGTGTGTGTGGGCAGATGTCATTGTGTGATGTCTGTTTGTGTGTGTGTGTGTGTGGGCAGATGTCATTGTGTGATGTCTGTTTGTGTGTGTGTGTGTGTGTGGGCAGATGTCATTGTGTGATGTCTGTTTGTGTGTGTGTGTGGGCAGATGTCATTGTGTGATGTGTGTGTGTGTGTAGGCAGATGTCATTGTGTGATGTCTGTTTGTGTGTGTGTGTGTGTGTGTGTGTGGGCAGATGTCATTGTGTGATGTCTGTTTGTGTGTGTGTGTGTGTGTGTGTGTGGGCAGATGTCATTGTGTGATGTCTGTTCGTGTGTGTGTGTGTGGGCAGATGTCATTGTGTGATGTATGTATGTGTGTGTGTGTGTGTGTGTAGGCAGATGTCATTGTGTGATGTCTGTTTGTGTGTGTGTGTGGGCAGATGTCATTGTGTGATGTCTGTTTGTGTGTGTGTGTGTGTGTGTGTGTGGGCAGATGTCATTGTGTGATGTCTGTTCGTGTGTGTGTGTGTGGGCAGATGTCATTGTGTGATGTATGTGTGTGTGTGTGTGTGTGTGTGTAGGCAGATGTCATTGTGTGATGTCTGTTTGTGTGTGTGTGTGTGTGGGCAGATGTCATTGTGTGATGTCTGTTTGTGTGTGTGTGTGTGTGGGCAGATGTCATTGTGTGATGTCTGTTTGTGTGTGTGTGTGGGCAGATGTCATTGTGTGATGTGTGTGTGGGCAGATGTCATTGTGTGATGTCTGTTTGTGTGTGTGTGGGCAGATGTCATTGTGTGATGTCTGTTTGTGTGTGTGTGTGTGTGTGGGCAGATGTCATTGTGTGATGTCTGTTTGTGTGTGTGTGTGGGCAGATGTCATTGTGTGATGTGTGTGTGTGTGTAGGCAGATGTCATTGTGTGATGTCTGTTTGTGTGTGTGTGTGTGTGTGGGCAGATGTCATTGTTTGATGTCTGTTTATGTGTGTGTGTGGGCAGATGTCATTGTGTGATGTCTGTTTGTGTGTGTGGGGAGGGGCAGATGTCATTGTGTGATGTCTGTGTGTGTGTGTGGGCAGATGTCATTGTGTGATGTCTGTGTGTGTGTGTGTGTGTGTGTGTGTGGGCAGATGTCATTGTGTGATGTCTGTTTGTGTGTGTGTGTGTGGGCAGATGTCATTGTGTGATGTCTGTTTGTGTGTGTGTGTGAGCAGATGTCATTGTGTGATGTCTGTTTGTGTGTGTGTGTGGGCAGATGTCATTGTGTGATGTCTGTGTGTGTGTGTGTGTGTGTGGGCAGATGTCATTGTGTGATGTCTGTTTGTGTGTGTGTGTGGGCAGATGTCATTGCGTGATGTCTGTGTGTGTGTGTGTGTGTGTGTGTGGGCAGATGTCATTGTGTGATGTCTGTTTGTGTGTGTGTGTGGGCAGATGTCATTGTGTGATGTGTGTGTGTGTGTGTAAGCAGATGTCATTGTGTGATGTCTGTTTGTGTGTGTGTGTGTGTGTGTGGGCAGATGTCATTGTGTGATGTCTGTTTGTGTGTGTGTGTGGGCAGATGTCATTGTGTGATGTCTGTTTGTGTGTGTGTGTGTGTGTGGGCAGATGTCATTGCGTGATGTCTGTGTGTGTGTGTGTGGGCAGATGTCATTGTGTGATGTCTGTTTGTGTGTGTGTGTGTGTGTGTGTGGGCAGATGTCATTGTGTGATGTCTGTTTGTGTGTGTGTGTGGGCAGATGTCATTGTGTGATGTCTGTTTGTGTGTGTGTGTGTGTGTGGGCAGATGTCATTGCGTGATGTCTGTGTGTGTGTGTGTGGGCAGATGTCATTGTGTGATGTCTGTTTGTGTGTGTGTGTGTGTGTGGGCAGATGTCATTGTGTGATGTCTGTTTGTATGTGTGTGTGTGTGTGGGCAGATGTCATTGTGTGATGTCTGTTTGTGTGTATGTGTGTGTGTGTGGGCAGATATCATTGTGTGATGTCTGTTTGTATGTGTGTGTGTGTGTGTGTGTGTGTGCAGATGTCATTGTGTGATGTCTGTGTGTGTGTGTGTGTGGGCAGATGTCATTGTGTGATGTCTGTTTGTGTGTGTGTGGGCAGATGTCATTGTGTGAAGTCTGTTTGTGTGTGTGTGTGTAGGCAGATGTCATTGTGTGATGTCTGTTTGTGTGTGTATGTGTGTGTGTGTGTGTAGGCAGATGTCATTGTGTGATGTCTGTTTGTGTGTGTGTGGGCAGATGTCATTGTGTGATGTCTGTTTGTATGTGTGTGTGTGTGGGCAGATATCATTGTGTGATGTCTGTTTATATGTATTTTTGTGTTTCAAATGTGTTTATGCGTGTATGTATATGTCTGTATATGTTTGTGTGTGTGCGTGACTGCGTGCTTCCCCCCGCTGTGTATAGATGGCTACGTGCGGCCCCCCGCTGTGTATAGATGGCTACGTGCGCCCCCCCGCTGTGTATAGATGGCTACGTGCGCCCCCCCGCTGTGTATAGATGGCTACGTGCGGCCCCCCGCTATGTATAGATGGCGCCGTGCGGCCCCCCGCTGTGTATTAATGGCGCCGTGCGGCTCCCCGCTGTGTATAGATGGCTACGTGCGGCCTCCCGCTGAGTATAGATGTCGCTGTGCGGCCTCCTGCTGCCTCTGGGGGGGGAAGCCGTGCGGCCTCCCGCTGTGTATAGATGGCTATGTGCGGCCTACCGCTGAGTATAGATGGCGCTGTGCGGCCTCTTGCTGTCTCTGGGGGGGGTGCCGTGCGGCCTCCCGCTGTGTATAGATGGCTACGTGCGGCCTCCCGCTGAGTATAGATGGTGCTGTGCGGCCTCCTGCTGTCTCTGGGGGGGGGCGCCGTGCGGCCTCCCGCTGTGTATAGATGGCTACGTGCGGCCTCCCGCTGAGTATAGATGGCGCTGTGCGGCCTCCTGCTGTCTTTGGGGGGGCGCCGTTCGGCCTCCCGCTGTGTATAGATGGCTACGTGCGGCCTCCCGCTGAGTATAGATGGCGCTGTGCGGCCTCCTGCTGTCTCTGGGGGGGGCGCTGTGCGGCATCTATACTCAGCAGGAGGCCGCATGTAGCCATCTATACACGTATACTCAGCAGGAGGCTGCACGTAGCCATCTATACGGTGCCATCTATACACAGCGGGAGGCCGCACATAGCCATCTATACACAGCGGGAGGCCGCACGGCGCCATCTATACACAGCGGGAGGCCGCACGGCGCCATCTATACACAGCGGGAGGCCGCACGGTGCCATCTATACACAGCGGGAGGCCGCACGGCGCCATCTATACACAGCGGGAGGCCGCACGGCGCCATCTATACACAGCGGGAGGCCGCACGGCGCCATCTATACACAGCGGGAGTCTCAGTGCTTTGCAAGAGCAGTCAATAAATTCTGCTTGACTAATTCTGAGCACCATAAAGTCTGGTTCGCTTCTAACCTGCTGTCTTCATTTTCAGCTTGCTGAATTCTAACTCATTTACTGTCATTCGAGACGATGCCTTTGCTGGTCTCTTTCACCTTGAATACCTGTAAGTGCTCCACTTAATGTCATATTTTTGATTCTGTTCTTCTTCATCTTTTGGCATGTGCAATTGTATGAGCAAGTATTCATATGAATTTATGACCTACTTAAACCTTTGAGGACCTTAAATTTTATTCAATCAAATTTTTTTCCAGTTTAAAACTATGGGACATATATGTGCCTTGGTCCTCAAAGGGTTTTTAAAGGGGCTGCAAACATAAATACGAAAAAAATAATTCATTTAGTGCTTTTCGTGTTCATTTAATTTTTATTTGAAGTCCATTTTTTTTATATACCTTGAAATTAAGCCCTACCCCATGGAATGAAGCCCTACCTACATGACATCTGAGAGCTACATGGATCCCGCTTGTGAGGTGCCTGTCCGTCACTACTATTCAGTTTTAGGGTCCACTCACTAAGCCATATATTCTCTCATGCAAGAGAATAGGGCCAATTATACTAATGACACTCGGCTCAAACTCTGTCAGAGCTTCAACTGAGTGTGATCCGATTCTCTCGCAGCACAGATATGGAGAAGATGGAGAACTTACTTTCTCTATCTTCTCCATAGTCTCTGTGAGTGTTCATCGGACTGCACTTGGATGACATCCGAGTGCAGTCTAATGTTTTACGTGCACCCATAGACTTGTATGGGTGCACATGGTCCGAATATCGAATGAGATTATTTTCTCATGCCCATAATCGCAGATCTGCACTGTCCCATAGTATAACATAGGACCGAGTCCTATCCGATAAAACATCACATAGCATTCGGCCGTGTTATAAGACAGTGTGAACGAGCCCTTAGAGTCAAGGAATATTTACATGCAGATGATGATATTACTCTCTAAGTGTATATTTTTTTAGGCGAGTTCATAGTAAATGCTTTGCCTTTTTGACATGTGATCAACTAAAGAACAAGAAAGATTTAGGACCTCCCCTATAGAGAAACGGAAAATAGTTTGGAGGACTTGCATGTCCTTTTTTATTTATTATGAGAAAATCATAAAAGATCCCGTTTTTTAACCATGCTGTGACTTTCTGCTGAGGGAGAGGGAGAGAGCTGCCCTATTCAGAGTCTGTAATAAGACCTGCTGACAAAAGTGTTGAAGATACAGTCTAATGTGAATTAACAATGAAAAAAAGTTAATTTCACAAATGGCTTGTATTTTTTTTAATACAAACTTTTTTGTCTTTACAGCTCCTTTAAAGGGAATCTGTCATCAGGTTTTTGCCACCTAATCTGAGAGCAGCATAATGTAGGGTTAGAGGCACTGATTCCAGTAATGTGTCACTTACTGGGCTGCTTAGTGTTGTTTTGATAAAATCATTGATTTGTCAGAAGGTAATTATCACTAGATGACTAGTAAGTTCTGTAGGACCCCACCCCCATCACTGATCAGTAGATTTCTGTGTACACTGAGCATGGGCAGAAAGCTGCCAATCAGTGGTGTGGGTGGGGCTATACAGAGCGCAGCATTCAGAGAGCTGCTAGATCTGCAGCAGATAAAACGGTGATTTTCTCAAAATGACAACAAGCAGCTGAAAAAGTGACACATCGCTGGAATCAGGGTATCTGCCCCAATATTGTGCTGCTCTCAGATGAGGCAGCACAATTAATATTGTGCCAAATTAATTTCCCGTGAACTATCACATGATCTATCACAGGGGATCATGTGACATGTCGCGTGATAAATCAGGTGGGGGGGGGCCCGCGCCTTCTAAACTGCCCGGGGCCCTTGCTACTCTTAATCCACCCCTGTGTGTGAAGGTCGCTGTGGGGGTATCATAGTGTGTGTAGGGCAGTGTGGAGGCATCATACTGTGTGAGGGCTATTGTGGGGGCATCATACTATATGAAGGGCACTGTGGAGGCATCATACTGCGTGAAGGGCACTGTGGAGGCATCATACTGTGTGAGGGCTATTGTGGGGGCATCATACTATATGAAGGGCACTGTGGAGGCATCATACTGCGTGAAGGGCACTGTGGAGGCATCATACTGCGTGAAGGGCACTGTGGAGGCATCATACTGTGTGAGGGCTATTGTGGGGGCATCATACTATATGAAGGGCACTGTGGAGGCATCATACTGCGTGAAGGGCACTGTGGAGGCATCATACTACGTGAAGAGCACTGTGGGGGCATCATACCGCATAAATAGAATTGTAGGGGGTTATGATAGTGTGCTTAAGGTCAGTTTAATAACATCATAATTAGTAGGGGAATGTACTGTGAAGGCATCATACCGTGTGGGGAATGCACTATGGGGGCATGATACTGTGTGAGGGGGCACTATGGGTGTACTATATACTATGTGGGGGGCAGTGTGGGGGCCTTCAACTGTTCAGGTGGTACTTTGGGGGCATCATACTGTGTGAGGGGCCAGTGTGGGGGAATCACAATGTGTGAGGGTCACTGTGGGAGCATCATATACTATGTGGAGGGCACTGTGGGAGCATCATACTGTGTGAAGTGCACTGTTCAGTAATCATATTGTGTGAAGGGCATTGTGACGGGCATCATACTGTGTGAAGGGCACTGTGGAGGCATCATATTGTGTGGGGAATGTACTATAGTGGTATGATACTGTGGCGCCCCTGAGGGTTCGTCCGCCACAGGGATGCTGCACCTCTCTAATGGGGTGTAGTATCCCTCATTCGAGGTAAGAACGATGCAATGATCAGGACCTCACCTCCACATCCAACACCGCACTTCTCCCACCAGAGGGGGCTAGTAGGCACTAGGTGCTGCCCCTACTGGGAATTGGGAGACTGGGGAACCAAAAGATAGGGGGAACCATGTAGTGGGTGAGGGTGGAGGACGCACATTTAGTTTACACTTAATATTTCATATTTAATACACAGCCATCTTGGCTCTTGGTTCTTTGATTGTGATCTCCCTCCCTGAACGTGGATCCTGTGTGGACCTGCAGAGGATGGAGACACGGCCCTCGTACCCTGGCCTTGGGTCGAGGGGCAGGTTCGAGTTAACATATGTCTCAATCCATTCAAGGACCATGACCAAGAAGGCCTGGAGCTTAGGAGTGTAGCTCCACCGCAAAAGGATCCCAGGGGCATGCAGACGGTGCGGTATACGCCACCTGTCCTCGCTATTCTGATCTATTCAGAGGGATTCCGGCTGCAAGAGGGGTACCGGCCCCCGACACCTGACTTTGCTACTCTACGTCCTAGTCAGGGAAGCCCGGCAGGCCCTGAGGATCCCACCGGGTAACGGAAGGAGTGGAGCTGCCACCCCGTACCCTGTTTCTGAGCTTAGTCCAGAGGGAGACCCGGCCTATCTACACACACAAATAGGATATAAAATGAAGAAAAAACCACGACCATATCGACCCAAAATAATGATAAAATTTAACTATTATTCATAAATGGTATTAAAAATTCACTACACAATCAATATCAGGCACGATGCAATATGCAAAAAAGCACATATGATGTTGGAATATAACCATCTCACTGAAGGGACGATACGGTCCACATAGTATGGGGTCCGAGGCACCACAGCTATAAAATATAGTATATAGTCCCTCATATAATAAACTCTATCAAAGTACCATGTATCAGTAGGTAAAGTATTCATTCACCATATATGTCTAAGTGCCAAGTGGAAAACACTAATAATGGCCACTATTGCACCTAAGTCAGTCATAATGTGACAAGTAAAATTACTCAGAAATGGGACTATGCTATCAAAGTGCGTTCCTGGCAGTCATGATACTAGATGAATAAGCCACCATGTGGAAAAGAATTACCTGGGCCAGAGGCTGTGCTGTCAAGGTACCCTCACGTGGACCGTGCGTCCACTCCAACGCGCGTTTCGGCGTTGCCTTCTTCAGGGGGCGTCAACTTCCTCCGGGGGTATACGTATATAAATATTAACTTGGCCAATCAAATGATGGGGGCGGACCCATAGTAACGCGCATAGCGTCCCTGCTGCCAAGCAACCGGTGGCGCGGGCGTCATGCAAGGAATCACGTGATGGTCACATGGACCCACGTGATACAGGTACTTGCATAGAGACGCCAGGCGACACGGGGCGCACCAGCATCGGCGACGCTCGCGCGTAAGGTCCTTTAACTCTCTAGGAACAGATGACAAAGACTATAAAAATAAGTATAGACCCTACTGAGTTGTATATCTACTCCCACTACCACCAAATGGATGCATGGATCAATCTTAAATCTGGAGATAGTGTCCCAACCATGTAAATTAGAAGAATGACATCCTGCATACAAGACTATTATCATGATATAAGGACAATAAAGTACAGCAATACAATCCATATTCAGTTTTATATATATATATATATATATATATATATATATATATATATATAAAACAGTATGTAACAGGATCACATTAATGTCACTCTAACAATGCATAGTAATTAGGGTATCAAAGGTAACATCATTGCTATATTATCATGGTTCCCAAATTCTTCTTAAAGAGAACTATATCTGTTATGGAAGTAGAGATTATCCCAAGAATAACTCTACTTGGACAAATTGATGACCACAGAAATACATATGAGGATCTTCCAACAAAAGGAAAGAGAAGATCCAAGGTATATATACAGCAATAGATGTTCCCAGATAAATAGATTATTCAGTATGTTCTCATTCACATATTCATCCATATAGTATCAGCCATGATGTGGACGCAACTCTCCGGAGGAAATAGAGTGCAAATGGATGGTGAAAAATACTAAAAGATAATAAAAAAGTTAAAACCATTAAAAACAGCAATAAAACTTGTGACAAGGGAGAGATTAAAGAAAGGGAACGAAGCTGAGACTCTAATTCAGTCCATTGGGATGTACAGTACTTAATTGCCCAATCCATCTGGATTCAAGCTGAGCCAGACGTTGACTTAGTTTACCTCCACGAATGCCAACTCTCAACGCATCTATCCCCCGAACCCCCAGGAGAGAACTGTCACAATCATGGTGAAATTTGAAATGTCTTGGTATAGTCCTGAGTGTGGAGGGATCAGTGCAGTCGATCGCCGCCGATAACCCCAACACATGTTCTCTTACTCTCACTTTAAGTTGGCGCGTTGTTAGGCCGACGTAAATTAGTCCTCAAGGACAAGTAGCATAGTAAATAATAAAGCGTGAGGTACATGTGATGCGGCTCCTTATTTCATAGGTCTTAGTACCAGCCACATTGGAGAAGGTATTTATTCTATCCATATTGGGGCAAGCGACGCATCGACCGCACGGAAAACTTCCACACTCAGGACTCGACGCACCAAAAATTATCGAAGTACCAGATTCAGTATGGTAGTGACTATGTACAAGACAGTCGCGGAGATTCCTGGAGCGGCGCACATTAATGGGTGGGCGATCAGGAAGGATTTTTGACAATACCGGATCTATCAAGAGGATGGGCCAAGCTTGGGTCAAGCATTCCCTCATCCGTCCGAATTGTCTGTGATAGTTTGTTATAAATCTTGGTTTGTCATTGATCTTAGAACCTCTTTGTGTATATGACGCGCCCCTGGGCCTGTGTCGCGCTGCGTTGCGCACGCGGGAGCTTACCCGGAGCCGGATCTCTTGAGGGTTGTAGTCTCGTGGCGGTGATCCGGTCCGTGCCCAGGGAGTCAGACTAAGTGGCGCTGTATCAGCGGTAGATGATGGACGACTACGCCACCCGTTGAATGCAGCTATGGAGCTGCTGCTGCAGGGCAGACCGCTGAGGCCGGTGGAAGGATGGTGCAGCGTGGATGGTATAACCCCCAACGGGAGGGGTATGGCCTCAGGGCAGCCAACGTGGATGATGGGGGTAGCAGGAACCACTCAGAGACGATGCGGTGTAGTTCAGGGTCTTTACTGGTGACAAGGATAGACCCTCCCGGAGTACTGGCTAGCGGTTGGGGCCTGGTCAGTCCTTGAGCAGATGGGATCTCCCCTGGCCAGGCGGAGTTGTAGGCCTCCCAAACTAATGATACTCTTCTGGCTACCTTGCTAGAAGCGAGTATAAGTAGCCCACGTCCCTGAGTGTACCGTGTGGTGCTCACCCGTATGGCCGGTGACTCGGGGCCTTCTAGTAGCTTCCGCTCCACGACGGCGGTGCTGGTCCCATGCGTGTGACCGTGCCTTCGGGTTTCTTGGCCAGAGGACCTGAAATCCCCTGCCTGACGGATTCTGCTGCTGGGTAGGAGTTAGTCCCCACAGCCTCGGACTCCGGGTCCGGTAAGAAATCTTCTCAGTCAGGGCGAGCTCTGCAGCTGCCAGCCCCTGACTCTTTGTAACACTGCTCCCACAGAGCTCCTGTTGTTTCTTCCTATGCTGCTTCTCTTCTCTACTTCTGGCATGGCCCAGGAGCTGGGCCCAGCCGGAGCCACAGCTCCCTGTCAGCCCTCCTGGCTGAACTCTCCCTCTCAACTCTCTAACCCTGCCTCAGCCCCAGTTTTATACAGGGGAAGTTCTTCCCCTCCCAGGACTGGGCAGGAGGTGTGGCATGCACAGGATCCCTGACCAAGAGACCTCCCACCTGCTCTCAGACATAACATTGCTTGTTACTGTGGAAACCAGACCCCTGGGGTGCCACATTCCCCCCTAGTGAAATTTAGTACTCCGGGACTAAACATATTTTTAGAAAAACATAACAAGGTATAAACAATAATAATACAATAAGAAAAACACAAAGATGGTTACGGCGTGTCCGCAACCGGGTGCAGTCTTTGAAGAAAACAAAGGTGTCCATTTCACCAAAACAGGGAGACGTAACCAGGTAGGGGTCTGTCCTGCCCCGAGTCCTTAGTCTTTTAGTCCGTCCTGGGTTACGCTCCAACTATGTACAAAGGATTCCCGGCAAATCCACCAAAGACTCCCATAAATTACCAGAAACACATAATTATTTACAGGATATGGCCGCTCTCAGTCCTCGGCCAGTGGGGATAAGGATTGGCTGCTCACAGTCCTCAGCCTGGTAAGGGATAGGGGCACATGGGGAACCATTCACTAATCCCAACGGGGACCATATTTTAATTAGCAGCAGTCCTTGTACCCTTACGGGTAACTATTTACAGCTCTTTATTCACGCTACTTCCCTTCAGTAGCTATGTCCTCTTTGTGCTCCCTCCTGAGGGTAGTCCTCAGACCCGTCCGGGTCCTCTTGGCTTTCCTCGTATTGGTAGTACTGCAGCTCCTCCTCGGTTAGCTGGGTTAGTATCTCTGCGACAGTCCTCCTCCCAGGTGGCCAGGACTTTACCCCCCTTTGGGCTGCCCCGGTTAATTGGGCCACCAGGATGCTCACTTTTTGCTCCTCTGTGAGGGGGTACACCTGGAAGAGGCTATCCAGCTTTTCTCTAAAGTCATGCAGGGTATGTGACTCCCCTGAGTACTGGGGTAGCCAGGCTGCCCCCGGGATATAGGGCATGGTGAAAGGCATGACCGCAACAGCGGTGGCGCTGGCGGGGGTTGAAGCGGTGAAGCTCTCCTCCGTATCCGACATCCTTCTCCCCCCTAGTGGACCGTGGCCTACCTTGCGATGATCCTCTTCCGTAGGCCGCGGCTCCGCAGTGGATCGTCAGGGTTGAGGACCTTCCGTCGCGCTCCTGTGACGTCGGCGTCTGCTGGGCTCCTTCCAGGACCTTACGCAACGTCCGGACGTGAGGCGGGGCTTCAGTTCTCGCGCGCTTTCGGAGTCCACGCCCCTCTTCTTCCCGCGCGGCGTCCTCAAGATGGCGTCCAATGGCGGGAAAACTCCACGTATGGCGGGAAGAAGGCCGAAGATGGCGCCGGATGGCGGGAAAACTCCACCGATGGCGGGAAGGAAGCGGAAGATGGCGCCGGATGGCGGGAATCTTCACCACAGGTAAGTTTGAACAGTCTTTTTCAGGCACGCAGTACCCGGTGGTTGCGGGCACGAGATCCTGCCGACTATGCCAAAAGTTGACGCGCCCCTGGGCCTGTGTCGCGCTGCGTTGCGCACGCGGGAGCTTACCCGGAGCCGGATCTCTTGAGGGTTGTAGTCTCGTGGCGGTGATCCGGTCCGTGCCCAGGGAGTCAGACTAAGTGGCGCTGTATCAGCGGTAGATGATGGACGACTACGCCACCCGTTGAATGCAGCTATGGAGCTGCCGCTGCAGGGCAGACCGCTGAGGCCGGTGGAAGGATGGTGCAGCGTGGATGGTATAACCCCCAACGGGAGGGGTATGGCCTCAGGGCAGCCGACGTGGATGATGGGGGTAGCAGGAACCACTCAGAGACGATGCGGTGTAGTTCAGGGTCTTTACTGGTGACAAGGATAGACCCTCCCGGAGTACTGGCTAGCGGTTGGGGCCTGGTCAGTCCTTGAGCAGATGGGATCTCCCCTGGCCAGGCGGAGTTGTAGGCCTCCCAAACTAACGATACTCTTCTGGCTACCTTGCTAGAAGCGAGTATAAGTAGCCCACGTCCCTGAGTGTACCGTGTGGTGCTCACCCGTATGGCCGGTGACTCGGGGCCTTCTAGTAGCTTCCGCTCCACGACGGCGGTGCTGGTCCCATGCGTGTGACCGTGCCTTCGGGTTTCTTGGCCAGAGGACCTGAAATCCCCTGCCTGACGGATTCTGCTGCTGGGTAGGAGTTAGTCCCCACAGCCTCGGACTCCGGGTCCGGTAAGAAATCTTCTCAGTCAGGGCGAGCTCTGCAGCTGCCAGCCCCTGACTCTTTGTAACACTGCTCCCACAGAGCTCCTGTTGTTTCTTCCTATGCTGCTTCTCTTCTCTACTTCTGGCATGGCCCAGGAGCTGGGCCCAGCCGGAGCCACAGCTCCCTGTCAGCCCTCCTGGCTGAACTCTCCCTCTCAACTCTCTAACCCTGCCTCAGCCCCAGGTTTATACAGGGGAAGTTCTTCCCCTCCCAGGACTGGGCAGGAGGTGTGGCATGCACAGGATCCCTGACCAAGAGACCTCCCACCTGCTCTCAGACATAACATTGCTTGTTACTGTGGAAACCAGACCCCTGGGGTGCCACATATAGAGCAAATAGGAGAGGACTCAGTCTGAAGTCTAGGAACACTCTGGTGAGGGGTCCTGATTGAGCACTTGAATTACTCGGAGGTTGTCAGACCCCCGTCCCTGGTGACCGCAGAACTCCGTGAGGAGCAGGGAGAAGCCTTGCAGCTGTACTCTACACCGTGAGTAAAAACCCTGGAAGTCAACCCCTATGGCCTCCGGACTCGTTATTTCTGCACCACACCGCGCAGCACCAGGCACCCAGCACTACGACTCCCTCCATCCTTCTCCTCTGCCCTGAGGCCCTGCTCCGCCTGTGGGGAGTAGTATCAACGTCGGCTGCCACAACATCCCGCCTCAGAGGACTGCAGCAGCGCTGGTGGCCTTCACCAGGTACCACAGGTGGCGTAGTAGATAGCAACCACTCAACCCTGATAGCCCTTACATCCTTTTTAATGTGACGGCCCTGGGCACGGGACGGGTCCAGGCCACGGCTGCACCCCACCTTCAGTAGGACCTGGCTCCGAGTAACCCCCCCATCTTCCCAGGGCAGGGCTGCGAGCGTCACAATACTGTGTGAGGGGGCACTATGGGTGCATTATATACTATGTGGAGGGCAGTGTGGGGGCCTTATACTGTTCAGGTGGCACTTTAGGGTCATCATACTGTGTGAGGGGCCAGCATGAGGGAATCACAGTGTGCGAGGGTCACTGTTGGGGCATCATATACTATGTGGAGAGCACTGTGGGAGCATCATACTGTGTGAAGGGCACTGTAGAGGCATCATACTGTGTAAGGGGGCACTATGGGTGCATTATATATTATGTGGAGAGCAGTGTGGGGGCCTTCAACTGTTCAGGAGGAACTCTGGGGAAATCATACTGTATGAAGGGTCAGCATGGGGGAACTACAATGTGTGGGGGTCACTGTGGGGACATAATATACTATGTGGAGGGCACTGTGGGAGCATCATACTGTGTGAAGTGCACAGTGCAGTAATCATACTATGTGAAGGGCACTGTGGAGGCATCATACTGTGTGAAGGGCAGTGTGGAGGCATCATACTGTGTGAAGGAGCACTATGGGTGCATTATATACTATGTGGAGAGCAGTGTGGCGGCCTTATACTGTTCAGGAGGAAGTTTGGCAGCATTATACTGTATAAAGAGTCAGCATGGGGGGACCAAAATGTGTGGGGGTCACTGTAGGAGCATAATATACTATGTGGAGGGCACTGTGGGAGCATCATACTGCATGTGGCTGGGTTTCTTTGAGTCAATATATTGTGTGGGGCTGCATCGTGGGTTCGTCATACTACATAGGAGAAATGAAAGGGGTGTTTTAGTGGGTGGGAACACTAGGGGCATCACTGAAGCACTATTTCTATTCAGGCAAACAAAAAGGACTGTATGAGGTTATGTGACATGCAGAAGTAGTGCTGTTGCTTTAAAAGCATACAGCAACTATTAGAAGTAACACAAGCACAGGAGACAGGAAGTGTTGTGCTCCAGAAGCATCCAGCAACTAGAGGGGTTAACACAGTCACAGGAGACAGGGGGATTGTGGGGAAGTTGTTTACTGTTCTGGCTGGAGCCATAGAGAAGGGTGGTGTGTGAGCTGTATCTCACAGAAGACAAGGGAACAGAATTCAGGTCAGGAGGAAAGCTAAACACAGGTCAGATAGACTCCCTAAGTTAACAGTGTGGAGTATTATTGGGCAGAAAGATAAGGACTGGAAGGAATAGTGTCATAGGGATCATCTCCCTCATCAAACCCCCCTCCATCTCCATGCACGATAAATAATGCTGTGTACTAGTGAGTCCTTGTGATGGAAAAGCCTGCTGTTTATGCATAGAAGTGTGCTGCTAAGAGATCTAATCTGTGCTGAATTATACTACTGAAGAGACTGACGTTACTGTGCCTGCTTTATTAGACTGTACTGTAATGATGATTGTTGCTGTAATATCCCTGAATTGCACTGGCTGTGCTTCAGATTAAATTCCACTGTTAAACTGTTGAAAAAGACTCTTGTCAGATGTGTCTGGTCAGCAATTGAATCTATCGTGTGCCTGAGAGAAGCTGCAGCCTATGGTCGCCCTGAGTAACGGTTCCCCCAGGATTCCAACGAATTCATGAAACCCGTCTCGCCCTATCTGAACCTAGTGGCGTACGTTTAACAGTTAGCAAACGAAAATATTTGGCGTTGCAATATGGGTGCCTCATTTCGGAAAGTCATGCCTGAATGTTGACAATTAGGTGGTCGACACAGACTAGCACCAGAGACATTATTTTTAGGTGTGTGAACCCAGTGCAAAGTCAGAGTTCCCCACCTACCACATGCTATCTATAATACTGGTCTCCTCCTGTGGGGCACCCAAACCTTTTGAACCCATATGAGCTCCAGGACATGATTTTTTCTTTTTTAAATATAAGACTGCAGGAAACCTACTACATAAATAGCAAAACACATAGATAACGCAAATAAATGTCAAATCCAGCTCTGCTCCATCTGTAGTTTTATTACATATAATTGGGGACTATAGGCATTGCAGTAGTATGGGACAACCTAGGTCTTCCAAGGAGTTCTAGAACCACAGGTTCTATCATGCACTGCTGGCCTGGAGACTTTCCTATGATTTCCATGAAAGAGAATGTTGTGCCCCGAGGCCGTGTGTATAAATGACATCTGTCATGGAGATTATAAGGCTCAATATTCTGACATTTCTTTAAATACATGCTGTTAACATGCGGCTTACACTGAGATCTAACCAAACATGGAAACCACGACACGGCGTCCATAAAAAGTATTATAGCCCAAACCATTGGTGGCGCTCTAGGGGCCCCAATCATACTATTTCCTTGCTCAAAGTGGTATTCCTATCCATAGGAGGCTATGTCACTAACGTCTGACAGTTGCAGGTCCCACAATCCTGTCCCAGTGAAAATTAATTAAAAAATGTTTTTTTTAATAAAAGATATAAAAGTGTAAATCAAGCCCTTTTGCCGATTAAAAACTAAAACGAGTAGGTAAATAAACACGTTTGGATTCGCAGCATCCATACGAGTCCGCACTGCGAAAATATAAAACTATTTACTCAACTAGTAAACCACATAAAGAAAGAAAAATTGAAAGGCGACAATTGCTGTTTTTTGGTCATTGTACCTCCTACACCCCCCAAAAAAGTACAATAAAAAGTGCTTAAAAAATTGTCTATACCTCAAAATGGGCATTAGAAACAAGAACTCGCCAAGCAAAATATAAGCCCTCACTTTTTCTTTATCTATGAAACATTTTTTTTATAAGTTCTGGGTTTCAGAAAATGGTGACTCAAACCAATTAATATATATTTTTATATTATATAAACCACTAAAATAATAATTAAAAAAAACAACTATGCTGGTATTAACATATTCACACTGAATGAAGAATATTATGGGGTCAGTTCCAATGGAAACATGGGGGCAGAATGGAGAAACATGGGGGCAGGATGGAGAGACATGGGGGCAGAATGGAAACATGGAGGGCAGAATGGAGAGACATGGGGGGCAGAATGGAGATATTGGGGGCAGAATGTGAGACATTGGGGCAGAATGGAAACATGGGGGCAGGATGGAGCGACATGGGGGGCAGGATGGAAACATGGGGGCAGGATGGAGACATGGGGCAGAATGGAGACATGGGGGCTGAATGGAGACATGGGGGCAGAATGGAAACATGGGGGCAGGATGGAGAGACATAGGGGCTGGATGGAGAGACATGGGGGGCAGGATGGAGACATGGGGGGCAGGATGGAGACATGGGGGCAGGATGGAGACATGGAGGACAGGATGGAGAGACATGGGGGGCAGAATGGAGAGACATGGGGGGCAGGATGGAGACATGGGGGGCAGGATGGAGACATGGAGGACAGGATGGAGAGACATGGGGGCAGAATGGAAACATGGAGACAGAATGGAAACATGGGGGCAGAATGTGAGGCATTGGGGGCAGAATGGAACCATAGGGGCAGGATGGAGAGACATGGGGGGCAGGATGTAAACATGGGGGCAGAATGGAGACATGGGGACAGAATGGAAACATGGGGGCAGAATGTGAGGCATTGGGGGCTGAATGGAAACATGGGGGCAGGATGGAGAGACATGGAGGGCAGGATGTAAATATGGGAGCAGAAAGGAGACATGGGGACAGAATGGAAACATGGGGGCAGAATGTGAGGCTTTGGGGGCAGAATGGAAACATGGGGGCAGGATGGAGAGACATGGAGGCAGAATGGAGACATGGGGACAGAATGTGAGACATTGGGGGCAGAATGGAAACATGGGGGCAGGATGGAGAGACATGAGGGCAGGATGGAGAGACATGGGGGCAGAATGGAAACATGGGGGCAGAATGGAAACATGGGGGGCAGAATGGAGAGACATGGGGGGCAGAATGGAACATGGGGGGCAGAATGGAGAGACATGGGGGGGCAGAAAGGAGAGGCATGGGGGCAAAATGGAGAGACATGGGGGGCAGAATGGAGAGACATGGGGGCAGAATGAAGAGACATTGGGGCAGAATGGAGACATTGGGCAGAATGTGAGACGGGGGCAGAATGGAAACATGAGGCAGGATGGAGAGACATGGGGGCAGGATGTGGGACATTATTACTGTAGGGGCTAATTATGGAGACAATGGGGGCAGGATGTAGACATGGGGGCAAGATGTGGGACATTATTACTGTAGGGGCTAATTAAAGGATATTATTACTGCTGTGATGTATGTTATTTTTTGAGGATACTGTTTTCAGTGGGGGAGGTCCTGCTACTGTGCAGGACGGCACTATGTCACTTTTTTTCTTCATCTGGTGTAGTGTTGAAGTTGGGAAATATTGGGGAATGTGCTCTGGAAGCTGCTCTAGATAGCTTTTATTTTATGCAGAGACGAGTCCTGGCTGGAAGTGATGGTGGTCTGTGCTGGATGAAGAGGAAAAGCAAAGATGAAAGACTTCAACTAGAGACGTCACCGGTGAGTCAGTGTGTTATCTGTACACTGACACTATACACTGTATACTATGTACAGAGATCCTGTGTATAATGGTACTTATGATAATATTAGTATTCTGTTTTTTATTAATGATCAGTATTACAGTATTTGGTCACTATGTGGTGGTAATATGTGATCTGGTCACGGTGTGGCGGTATTTGTCCCTTGTATGTGGTATTATTCGGTCACTATGTGGTGGTAATATGTGGTCTGGTCATGGTGTAGCGGTATTTGTCCCTTGTATGTGGTATTATTCGGTCACTATGTGGTGGTAATATGTGGTCTGGTCATGGTGTAGCAGTATTTGTCCCTTGTATGTGGTATTATTCGGTCACTATGTGGTGGTAATATGTGGTCTGGTCATGGTGTGGCGGTATTTGTCCCTTGTATGTGGTGTTATTCAGTCACTATGTGGTGGTAATATGTGATATGGTCATAGTGTGGTGGTATGTATCCCTTGTATGTGGTATTATTGGTAATTTTAAAAAATGTATGTGACACATTCCCATAAATAAAAATATACCTAAAAGAGTATTGGGTATTATAAGAAATGTTTAATAGGTTAGAGTAGAGTAGGGTCCAGCCAGAAGAGTCTCCTTGTCATGGTGGTGGCTTAAAAAATCTTTTGGCCAAAACAAAAGCTGCTGGTTATATATGTGATATGGGGTTCAATAGGAACTGTTAATGTGTGATTGATGAAGATGTGGTGCAGAAAGTAGAATTTTTCCAAGAGTGGGCGGTGGGACTGTGGAATGTTCGAGGGGTGGAGGCGGAGCTGGGTGGAGGCGGAGCTGAGGTGGAGCCTGGGCTCTCTCAAGGGGGCCCAAAAATTTTGCCAGTATGGGGCCCCAAAATTCCTAGTGGCAACCCTGTATGTAATATGAGAGCAGTATGATGTACTGGCAGAGAGCCTGATTCCAGCGATGTGTCACTTACTGGGCTGCTTGCTGTAGTTTTGATAAAATGCCTGTTTTCTCTACTGCAGATCTAGAAGTTCTCTGAATGCTGAGGTCTGTATAGCCCCGCCCACACCACACAAAAGTCAGAGGTGGGGGCGGGGTTACACAAAGCAGGAGGACTAAATCGCATGAGGCAACTAGTCCTGTATTGAGAATTTCCTGCTGATAAAATACTGATTTTATTGAAACTACAACAAGCTGCTCAGTAAGTGACACATCGCTGGAATCAGGATCTCTGCCTCATGCAGCTCTCAGATTAAATAGTAACAGATTCCCTTTAAGTGCAGTCACATGTTAATGGAGTAATCCAACCATGACAATTGTCAGGAGAAATGGCGATTGTTATTGTTATGGAAGCATCAGACTATAACATTTGGAACTGAAATTTTTAGTCTGGGTCGAAGAACGTTGTTGTTGCCATTACAGACGAAGGATGATCTCTACATAAATGATCAATTCATACAAGGTCTGTAATGACCCTCATAGAGTGGCATAGGTTGGAAAATTTTGGGATATCAGGGCACAGGTTAGCATTGGGGTCATGAATGATTGACAGTGTACGCACACATCACACATCAATGTGCCTCTCATCTCACACAGATGACTCCTCGGCTCCTCCATGTTATGTAACACTCAGGACACTGCACATCGGAGTTTTTGACAGATCTCACCAAGCAGGCTCCACAGCGTAATACACGATCTTTTCTCTTTTACTTATCGACTTGTGTGACACATTGTGACTCATTTCCTAAATGCTGATGACGCGCCCCCTGGGCCATATTCTTTAGGGGGAATATCCGGAGCCGGATCAGATGGGAGTTGTAGTCTTCCGAGTGGCTGTGACCCGGTCCGTGCCCAGGGTGTCAAACTCAGTTGTATGTGGCAGTCCTACAGATGTTATAAAGTTCTTTATTGTCGACTACGCCACCCGTTGTATTGCGGTCACTATGGCCGCCGCTGCAGCAGGGTCCGCTGAGGCTGATGGTGTAGGTGCAGCTTTTGGTGGTATAACCCCCAACGGGTGGGGTATAGCCTCAGGGGGTCAGGTGCAGAGGATGGGGGTTGTGGTGGTGCAGCATAGATGTTAAAGGAAGACAGAGTCGGGTTGTGCAGTTTAGGGTATTTACTCACTGCTGATGTTCCGGTCACTCCAGCTTCAAGTGACCTCCCGAGCCGTGCTGCGTCCACCAGGTCCTGGATCCAGCCAACCCCCAAGCGAGTCCGGAGCGTGACCCTGAGCTCTCCTTCTGTCCTTTCTCTGGCCGTCCCCACTATTGATCCACCCAGGTCCAGCTCCCTCGGGCCTTCTGTTGGGTGACCCTTGGCCTTGGGTTCCCTGACCCTCCACGTGGTATGCCTTCGTGGTGGATGTGGTGGGTGGCCGTGGCAGACGCTGCCCACGGCCTCCGGTCTCTGGCTGGGGTGTGTTTTTGCCCCCACCAGCTTGGGTTCCGGTACCCTGATGCCGGCTCTTCACCCTTTGTTTTAATTTGGGATCTTAGAGTCCTTTCTTCTGCTTCCCCCTCTGGGTCTCTCTTTCTTTCTCCTCTCTCTCTCTGGATCTGCTCTGCTCCTCTTCCTGTGACTCCTCTGCAAAGGCTGACAGACTGACTGACTGACTGACCCTGTTCTTTGATGGTGCCCACCTTATATACACCCTCTATGTGTGAGCTCAGGTGACCAGCACCCAATGAGCTCCTATCTTTACCCAGGCTGCTCCCCCTATCTGCCCCTACACTACTTGGGATGTACCACCCCCCTCCCACTCCAGCCAGGAACAGACTCGGTCGTACCTGCACATTTCTAAGTGGGAGTACCGTCGGCCTGCTCCTCGGAAATGGGATGTGTGTAGTGCATGCAGCCTACCGAGCTCAGATCCACACTCCATCCTTACCCGGGAGTGGAATATCACACCTCTGGATTGAGGTGCAATACCCCTGTAGCAGCCGAATCCTCAGGGTGCTACATTCCCCCCTGGTAAATCACAGCACGTCCTCGGGCTGTAAGACATAAACACCAAAACATACAAAATTTTTTCATAAACAACATAAAACATATAAAACAACATTATATATATATATAAAACATTCTCGTCGCCTCTGGCTCCTCCTCCGGTCACTGTGCAACGTGTGACCGGGTAAAGTGCGACAGTCTCTCTGGAAAACTGGTTTTCCCTATAAAACCGGTAGGGGGCGCTTTAGGACGCGCAACTATTTACAGGGATATGGCCGCTCTCAGTCCTCGGCCAGGTAATGGGAATAGGGGTTGACCGCTCTCAGTCCTCGGTCAGTGGGATTTAGGGGTTAAACGGGTAACAGTTCACACTTGCTGGTCCCAACGGGGACTATTTTTAGCAACAGCAACAGTTTCAGTTTCAGTTTATGGTGCCCCGATGGGCAACTATATACAGCTCCTGCTTCGCTGTACTTAACGACGGCGTCCTCCTGCTCTTGCTTTATGGTTACCTTTGGCTCTAGTTTCAGACCCGTCCGGGCACGTATGCTGGGCGTACAGGTCCTCTCCCAGATGCGGCACTCTTGGTCTTATGGGCGCGGTGGTGTTAGCGCCCGGGATGCCCGGGCCTTGCGGCCAGGCCTGGGGTATCTGGAAGGTGAAGGGCACCGTAAGGACAGCGGCGCCCTGGGCTACTTGGCCCTGCGACCAGGCCGGGGGCTCCGCGGAGGTAGGGGGCGCTGTTGGTATTGCGACGCCCGGGGGTACTAGGCCTTGCGACCAGGCTGGTGGTACTTCCTGCTTGGTCACGCTCGGGGTCGAGGCGTGTGACGTCACAGGGGTCGCGGCTCCCGTTTGAGGCCTAGTCTGCGGCGGTGACGTTGCAGCGACGGGCACGGCAGGATAGACTTCGGGCTCTGCGACGGGGAGCTGGGGCAGGTACGCGGTTTCCCGGTTTGGGGTATAGACGTCCCCTTTACCTGCCTCCACTCGTTCGGCTCCCTTCTCGGCGCCGTCTCCGGCCTTGAGTCCTCCCGCGCCATCCTCAGAGGCGGTCGGTCTCCTCGTCTTGGGTGGCGTGCTCCGGCTGACGGGTCTCGGTCTGCTGGGCCATCTCTCGGCTCCACTCCGCCAACGTCTCTCGCTGCACCCGGGCCATCCTCCTTGCGAGGCCCTCCAGAGCGGTCTGCGCACACTCCCGGTCTCGGGGGAGCTGTGCTAGGACCTCCACTAGGCCTAGTGGGGTCGTTGCTTCCAGCAGGCTCCTGACCAACGGGTCGGTGCTGCTCTGCTCTCCTTCAGTTGTCTCCAGCAGGCTCCTGGCCAGCGGGCCGGTGCTGCTCTGCTCTCCCTCCTCTGTTTCTAGCAGGCTCCTGGCCAACGGGCCGGTGCTGCTCTGCTTTCTCGCCATCTCCGGGTAAGCTCCTCCGATACTCTTCTCCAGGCTTCTTGCCTCCGGGTGCGCTCGCTCTAGACTGCTCCAGGCGGCACCCATCTTTGTTCTCTTCTTTCGTCTCCTCCCCCTTCGAGGGCGGTCCCGAGGCCATTTTGTGATTGTCAGCTCCAGGGGCTGTTCTTTCACGCTGACAGACACCTCTAGCATCACAGTCTCTGTTGGTGGGGGCGGTTTCCACTTTTGGCGCCATTTTCGGTCCTGGCCCACGATGGGAGGTGGCCTCTCGCCACCCTCTGGCACGCCCATAATGGCGTCCGCTCTTCCAAGGCGGGAAACCTTTGGAAATGGCGGGAATCGCTTCCCAGTGGCGGGAAACTCTGCAGATGGCGGGAAAACGCTGTTAATGGCGGACAACCGGCTGGAATCGACCTGTGATGGGGTCCGATGGCGGGGACCCTCCGGAACCGGCAGGAGACTTCTTTTTGAGGTAAACTCGTTCTTTTCTTCAGGCACGCAGTACCCGGTTGTTGTGGGCACGTAATCCTGCCGACTACGCCAAAGTTGACGCGCCCCCTGGGCCATATTCTTTAGGAGGAATATCCGGAGCCGGATCAGATGGGAGTTGTAGTCTTCCGAGTGGCTGTGACCCGGTCCGTGCCCAGGGTGTCAAACTCAGTTGTATGTGGCAGTCCTACAGATGTTATAAAGTTCTTTATTGTCGACTACGCCACCCGTTGTATTGCGGTCACTATGGCCGCCGCTGCAGCAGGGTCCGCTGAGGCTGATGGTGTAGGTGCAGCTTTTGGTGGTATAACCCCCAACGGGTGGGGTATAGCCTCAGGGGGTCAGGTGCAGAGGATGGGGGTTGTGGTGGTGCAGCATAGATGTTAAAGGAAGACAGAGTCGGGTTGTGCAGTTTAGGGTATTTACTCACTGCTGATGTTCCGGTCACTCCAGCTTCAAGTGACCTCCCGAGCCGTGCTGCGTCCACCAGGTCCTGGATCCAGCCAACCCCCAAGCGAGTCCGGAGCGTGACCCTGAGCTCTCCTTCTGTCCTTTCTCTGGCCGTCCCCACTATTGATCCACCCAGGTCCAGCTCCCTCGGGCCTTCTGTTGGGTGACCCTTGGCCTTGGGTTCCCTGACCCTCCACGTGGTATGCCTTCGTGGTGGATGTGGTGGGTGGCCGTGGCAGACGCTGCCCACGGCCTCCGGTCTCTGGCTGGGGTGTGTTTTTGCCCCCACCAGCTTGGGTTCCGGTACCCTGATGCCGGCTCTTCACCCTTTGTTTTAATTTGGGATCTTAGAGTCCTTTCTTCTGCTTCCCCCTCTGGGTCTCTCTTTCTTTCTCCTCTCTCTCTCTGGATCTGCTCTGCTCCTCTTCCTGTGACTCCTCTGCAAAGGCTGACAGACTGACTGACTGACTGACCCTGTTCTTTGATGGTGCCCACCTTATATACACCCTCTATGTGTGAGCTCAGGTGACCAGCACCCAATGAGCTCCTATCTTTACCCAGGCTGCTCCCCCTATCTGCCCCTACACTACTTGGGATGTACCACCCCCCTCCCACTCCAGCCAGGAACAGACTCGGTCGTACCTGCACATTTCTAAGTGGGAGTACCGTCGGCCTGCTCCTCGGAAATGGGATGTGTGTAGTGCATGCAGCCTACCGAGCTCAGATCCACACTCCATCCTTACCCGGGAGTGGAATATCACACCTCTGGATTGAGGTGCAATACCCCTGTAGCAGCCGAATCCTCAGGGTGCTACACTGACATATAACAAAAACTACTGTACACCAGTGATCAAACTTTATAATACAGTAGTACATAGATCATAAGTCACAATCTATTGATGAACTCCAAACTAGCCAGCCACATACAAAAAGCCTCCATTTAAAATTTATAATAAAAGTTAATATTTCGGGGTTAGATTTCTTATACATTTTGGTATAGGTCAGTATTTGAGGAGAAGACCCTGGACATGGCATGTTCCTGGATTTCGTAAAGTCTTAAAGAGGACCTGTCATTTGCTCAAAAATTTCAGTTAAATACGTTGGAAAAATCTGTGTTCTCTTGATTCTAACACGTTTTTCCATTTTGTACTGTGACGCTCCATTACAGAGATATTCACATTTGTTGTTTCTGGAGCGCAATATGTGAAATCTCTGCTTGGCAGTCCAACAGGGCGTTTCTACAGATTTTTCTCTGAGAGGCTACTAATCACAGCTTGGCAGGTCTAAGAATGCTTGATCCGCTGTTGATTTGAAAGTGCAGCCCCCAAAGAAGACTCTGAATAAACGCCCATCATCTACCTGGGAAGAGTCTCGAGGTCCCCAAACACATCAGATTGTTGGCTGGACTTGCCAAAATCAGAGGATTCAGACAACTTTTATTTAATGTGTACATGTGAAACAAGCAAATGAGAGGGATCAACAGTATCTCACTAAACACATTAAACCTTGATTGGTGGGAAGCCCACTGTTGGGAACCCCCGCCCCCCTGATCATGTGAGCACAGTGAGAAGTATTTGAATTGAGTGGGGGTATAACGATGGTACTCAACTTAGGGTTTTTTTTTTTATTATTTATTTATTCTAGATTTTACAAATTTTGCTCTAGAATATCACATTTTAATATTTTTATATCCGCATACTCATGAGCAGACTGGCCCATTGGGGAATAGGTAAATTCCCAGGTGGGCTGCTGTGCAGGAATGGGATTGCCAATACATTTAATTCACTATGTACAGACAAACAGAGCATCACATCATTCATTTAACAATATATCCAGAGTCAGTGTTCCTGATGAGCTTTAGGCACCCCTTTTTGACATTGATAGCGAGCTGTCCTTTTTATTTCTACCATTTTGGGACAACTTTTTGATCACTTTTTATTTAATTTCTTACAAGTTTGGAATGAACAGAATTTTTTTGTGCGGGGTTCACTGTATGAGACAGATAGTTTTATAGTGTGGGTTGTTATGTACGTGGCAATACAAAATATGTGCGTCTTTTTTAGAGCATGGCTTTATTTCTTTTTTACACATACCATTTTGTTTATATATTTTTTACAATATTTATTAGTCCCAGAACATGCGATCTTTTGACCACTTCGCATGTAATGCAGTGTATTATATCATCCTGTTAGTGTAGGGGAAGGTGCAGCTTTCTTCACATTTGGGAAAATCGGTCCGATTATGCTAATCAGACTCAGATCAGAGTGAGATCCGATTTTCTCGTAGGTGAAGAACAGTTTTTCCACCTTCTCTATAATATAAAATCGAACCTTACTCAGATGTCATCCCAGTGTGGTCCAAATTTTCCTGAGTTGCATGGGTGAGTGCGATCCCATTCTCGGAGGCAAATCGAGTATGCAACTCCGTCCACATAAAAAATCGGACATGTGCATGGTCCCAAAGAACAAAATGTGGACTGCACAAGTCCGACTTATACAATCATCTGCATGAGCCGTAAGACTGACAGGGTGTCTATCAGACACCACCTCCGGCAGGATCTTATAGGGTATAGTACATTCCTCAGCATTGAAATTGTAACACTAAGAAGGAAAAGTCGTGGAGTTATGGAAATCACAGGATAGATAGACATGCTGATACTTGATACTGAATAAATTGAGATGTTTTGAAAATTATGTGTCCTTTTTTAAAATTTTTGGCAATCATAGAGGTTGTTGAGTCCCATGGGCACCCCGCAATCATATTGTGTGACATCATTAGCACCAAAATTTGGGGACTTCTTACCTGATCCCCGGATCACATGAGTTCGCCACTTTGAACTGCTGACCTCGATACCGTTCAATCCTGTGGTAAAGGGCTCCGTGCCCTAACTCTTCCTATTTTTCATACGACAGGCAGTTTTTTGACGTCACAGCCATGCACAGCATGCGCCGGCCCGCTTTTGAGCACAGGGCAAAATAGGACTTGGTGCATCAGGGGATCAGATTTGGCAAGTATAAACTTTATTTTTTTGTGGGAGAAGGGGGGGTGCCACACAGGGGGGGCAATGCCCGTATATTTTGGCGTTAGTGCGTATTTATACAACACTAGTGCTAAGTTACTGTCAGAAGCCATGGCGTTTCCAGCCTCCGGCATTGTGTGGGCGGACAGGAAGCACGGCACATTATGGGAAGGACAAATCCTGAACTAACGAGCTTACTTGTTATTTAGGCAGGTGCCTGTATACCGAGAGACGGGAGAGCCAACACCATTGTGTTCAACTGCTGTGTCTTGTGCTGCAAAGCCTAAGGCTTCCCTTAACTTTAATCTCTTTCACATTTCTCACGGTTGAAGGACATTTAAAGATATTAACATTAATCCCAGCACATTTTTCGACCAAATCATTTTACTTGTGAACTTTCGGGGCCCTTTTAATCTTGCGCTTCTGGGTTTAGCTGCATTTTTATAAGGGCTGAGCTAAAAAGCAAGAAAATAACCTCCAATCAATATCTATAAAATTCCAACAATCTCAAAAGAATAAACATGTCAACTAGTGTTGAGCGAACATGCTCGACACTGCTCGGTACTCGCCTGAGCATCACCATTCTCGGGATGTTCGGCGAGCACCGAGCATTTCCGGGTTGCTCGGGCGGGAGCTCGGGTCTCCGCCCTGGATGTTTGGCGCTCTTTACAGAGCCAATGAACATGCAGGGATTGCCAGCCAGTCACTGTAATGCCGCAGCCATGTTGATTGTGGGCATTACAGTGATTGGCTGGCCGCACAGCGTCACCTCGAATATTTAAAACTGGGCGCCACCATCTTGGACACAGTCGCTCCGGATTAGACAGTGTAGGGACAGCGCTGCTGATTTAGGGAGAGATATATACTGCAAAATAGTTAGTGTAGGGTCTGTAAAGGCAGCCAGAACAAACAAACAGTCCTTCTCAGGACTAATATCCATCCCAGATATCAGGCAGGCAGGCAGGCAGGCTGTATAGGAGACGCAGTGGTTATACCAGCAAACGCTGCATTACAGTCCTGTGTGCTCCTGTTGCTGAAATTGCTGGACTTAGCTCCAGGTCTCAGGGGCCAGGAAAAATCCTATTTTTTTCATCTAAATCCTCTTTTTTTTTTCCTCCTTCACACTGTACAAATACCCGTCTTATTAACCTTTTGCTGCCCCCCCCCCAAAAAAAAAAAAGTGTGTCTGTGACAGTTCAGACACAAATATATCTGTTGAAAATAGTCTGGTGTGGGCCAGAGAAACAGAAGTGTGGTTTTGCAGTTCCACGGTTCAAACCTCTGTATTATCCACTTTTGGGCCATTTGTATCTAAAAAAAAAAACAGTTTGAGTGTGTCGCTCACTGTTCAGCCGCAAATATATATATTTAAAAAAGTCTTGTATACGCCAGTAAATTATAACTGTGGTTTTGCTGTTCCACGGTGAAAAATCTCTATTATCCTGCTTTTGGCATTTTTTGCCGTAAAAAAAAAACTAATAGTGTCTCCCTGATTTTTCAGACACAAATATATCTGTTGAAAATAGTCTCATGTAGGCCAGAGAAACAGAAGTGTGGTTTTGCAGTTCCACGGTTCAAACCTCTGCATTATCCACTTTTGGGCCATTTGTATCTAAAAAAAAAAACAGTTTGAGTGTGTCGCTCACTGTTCAGCCGCAAATATATATATTTAAAAAAGTCTGGTATACACCAGTAAATTATAACTGTGGTTTTGCTGTTCCACGGTAAAAAATCTCTATTATCCAGCTTTTGTTATTTTTTCCGTAAAGAAAGACAGTTATAGTTTCTCCCTGATTGTTCAGATTGTTTAAAAGAGTAGGGTGTAGGCCAGAGAAATAGAACTGTGGTTTTCCTCTTCCACGGTTCTAATCTACTTTTTATTACGCTTTTTCCATTGATAGTGCGAGTGTAAGCTATTTCCTTCCTTTAAAATGGGCAAGGCGCGTGGCAAGGGACTTGGAACTGGACATTCTGGTGATGGTGCGTGTAGAGGACGGGGCCGTGGCCAAGGTGAAAATGTGCCACAACCAACAGCTACATCTTCTTGCTCCCACTTCTTGAGCGAATTACTAGGGAAGCACAGAACAACACCAGTATTGCAAACTGATCAGTGTGAACAGGTTATTAATTGGATAGCAGATAATATTTCCAGTTACCTGGGCACCACCACCTCCAGTCTGTCTTTCACATGGTCAAATCTTAGTAGCCGTGAGTCTCGACCGCATACTCCTCCTCACCCTGATGCTCCTTCCTCCCACCATGCCGAGTGTCGTCAGACAGCAACTGATCCCACACTTGGACACTCTGAAGAGCTGTTCACTGGTCCATTTCCAGATTTGTGCCCCTCGCCTGCTCCGCTTGAAGTGGTGGAAGAGGAGATCCCATGTAGCGATGCCCACATATTTGAACAGCCACGGCCACAGGAAGTCGACGCTAGCAATTTGTCACAAGAGGTGGACGATGACGAGACACAATTGCCAGGAAGTGAGGAGGAGGATCGTGGTGCGCAAGTGGAAGAGGAGGAGGTGGTGGATGATCTAGTAACTGACCCAACGTGGCAGGAGGACATGCAGAGCGAGGCCAGCAGAACACAGGGTGAGGGAGGCAGAGTACCCCAACAGGCAGGAAGAAGCAGTGTGGTGGCTGCACACAGAAGGCAGGCAACAGTTCCCCCTTTAACACCAACACGAGGGAGGTTGCCAGTACAACCTGTAGGTCTTCCAGAATCTGGAATTTTTTTAAAGACTCTGCTGATAACCCCAAAAAGGCCATTTGTACCACCTGCCATGCCAGCATCAGCAGGGGTGACAAAACTACCAGCCTGACCACCACCAGCATGATCAGGCACATGGCAGCAAAGCACCCGACTTTGTGGGGCGAACCCCAGGGTCCACGACCAGTGTCAGCGGGTGTCACCACTGCTTCTTCCGCTGTTGTGCATGCAATAGAACCCCCTGTTGTGTGTGCAAGGCAATCCCCTGTCCATACTGCATGCAAAGATGCCCCCTCCTCTCAGTCTTCACTTGTTATGGCAGTTTCTCAAGAAACAGCATCAACGTCCACGTCCACGTCCCACCGCAGCGTTCAATTGTCCATATCCCAGACCTTTGAACGAAAGCGGAAATTCGCAGCTAACGCCCCACAGGCCACAGTCCTAAATTCGCACATTTCACGACTGCTTGCATTGGAAATGCTGCCTTTTAGGCTGGTGGAAATGGAATCCTTCCTCAACCTTATGGCGGTGGCCGTCCCTCGATACTCGGTCCCCAGCCGACACTATTTTGCCCGGTGTGCCATCCCCGCACTACACAAGCACGTGTCCCAAAACATCTGTTGTGCCCTCAACAACGCAGTTACTGAGAGAGTCCACCTGACAACGGACACGTGGACAAGTGCTTGTGGCCAGGGACGGTACATCTCCCTGACGGCACACTGGGTAAACATAGTGGAAGCCGGGACCCAGTCGTACCTTGGGACGGAACACATCCTCCCCACACCGAGGATTGCGGGCCCTATGTCAGTCAGAGTTGCCCCCACAGTGTACAGCTCCTGCGCATCATCCTCCTCCTCCTCCTCATGTTCAGCCTCCATCTCAGATATCACCACATCAGTTACAAGCTGGAAGCACTGCAGTACTGCCTCAGCCAAGCGGCAACAGGCTGTGCTGAAACTCATAAGCTTAGGTGAGAAACCACACACTGCTTGTGGACAGCTGTGAAAGAGCAGGCAGATCTGTGGCTGACACCGCTGAACCTACATCCAGGCATGGTTGTGTGTGACAATGGCCGTAACCTGGTGGCGGCTCTGAGGCGAGGCGAGATCACACACGTACCATGCCTGGCTCATGTGCTTAACTTCGTGGTTCAGCGGTTTCTTAAATCGTACCCCGAGTTGCCAGATCTGCTCGTGAAAGTACGCCGCCTGTCAGCTCATTTTCGCAAGTCGGCTACAGCTTCCGCCGCCCTTGCTGTGTTGCAGCAGCATTTGCAGCTTCCGTCACACTGACTGGTGTGTGATGTCCTCACACATTGGAACTCTACCCTCCACATGTTTCAAAGGATTTGTGAGCAAAAGAGAGCAGTTGTGGAGTACCAGCTGCAACAAGGCCATTGATATTCAGGTCACACTCCACACATAAGACCTCAGGAGTGGACCTGAATGTCTGACATATGTACCATCTTGACAAACTTAGAGGAGTCCACCAAGATGGTGAGTGGCGATGACACCATCATTAGCGTCAGCATTCCACTTGTCTGTCTTTTGTAACACTCTCTGCAGAGAATTAAAGAGGAGGCATTGCAGCCAGAGTATGATGAGATGGATTAAGAAGCCGTAGTGGTCGATTACACACAGCCCAGTCTCATCTCATCCCAACGTGCATTGGGGGACAATGAGGGAGAGGAGGAGGAGGAAGAACAGGAGCTTGTATCATGCGCTGTAGACGGTAGTACCTGTACAACTGTCATACCGTCGGTGGCCTGAGGACAGGGGAGAGGAGGAGGAGGAGAGCATGGTCAGTCGTCATCTTGGTGAGGACACGGAAGTCTTGCGCGTTACCAGTCTGGCCCGCATGGCTGACTTTATGTTACGCTGCCTTAACCGTGACCCTCGCATTGTCAAAATGTTGGGTGACAGTCATTACTGGTTGGTGACACTTTTAGACCCCCGCTACAAGGAGAACTTTCACTCTCTTATTCCTGAGGTGGAGAGGTCTACAAAAATGGGGCAGTACCAGAAGGCCCTTGCTGCAGAACTGTTAAAAAAATTCCCATCTGAACACGCTAGCGGCAGAGGTCACAGTTTGTTGCCCAACCAAGGCGTACGTGCGAAAGAGACGCAACTCCAATCCAGCAGAGGCAGGGGAACACTGTCAACGTTCTGGGACAGTTTTCTCAGACCCTCCCTTCGGACAGACCCTGAAGCGCGGGGTACTCTCACAAGGAGTGGAAAGTTTCAAAAGATGGTGAGAGAGTACCTTGCGGATCGTACCAGCGTCCTCCGTGATTCCTCTGTGCCTTATAATTATTGGGTATCCAAGCTGGACACTTGGAATGAACTCACTCTGTACGCCTTGGAGGTCCTGGCCTGCCCTGACGCTAGCGTGTTATCGGAGCGTGTTTTTAGTGCCGCTGGGGGAATTATAACTGATAAGCGCACTCACCTGTCAACTGACAATGCTGACAAGCTGACCCTTATCAAAATGAACAAGGGCTGGATTGGGCCAGACTTCTCATCACCACCAAATGACAGCAGAGTAACATAAAGTCAAATCCACTGTGTTATTTCGGGAGGTGTATTCACATGCACCACTTCACACCCACACATGGGTATACGCTTCCTCATTTCGGCTGTTTCATGTACTTCTCCTTATTCTCAGCCTCCACCACCACTATAACACCAGGGTGACCGTGGTCCGTGTTGCCATTATTGAAAGTTCCTACGTCCTAATTTTTGTCAGCTTTTGCTTGGAAGGCATAAGCAAAGACTGTGGGAGACCCACTCCCCAATAATGGGAATAATATTTTTAAGATGCTGTACTGTATGGCTCTTGTAAGGGGCATTAAAACCGTCCTGTTAAGCTACTGCGACCTCCACCACTTTTCCAAGGGGCATTAAAACCGTCTTGTTAAGCTACTGGGACCTCCACATCTCTTCCGAGGGGCATTAAAACCGTCTTGTTAAGCTACTGGGACCTCCACGTCTCTTCCGAGGGGCCTTAAAACAGTCTTGTTAAGCTACTGTGACCTCCACGTCTCTTCCAATGGGCATTAAAACTGTCTTGTTAAGCTACTGTGACCTCCACCACTTTTCCAAGGGGCATTAAAACCGTCTTGTTAAGCTACTGTGACCTCCACGTCTCTTCCGAGGGGCATTCAAACCATCTTGTTAAGCTACTGGGACCTCCACGTCTCTTCCGAGGGGCATTAAAACCGTCTTGTTAAGCTACTGTGACCTCCACGTCTCTTCCGAGGGACATTAAAACCGTCTTGTTAAGCTACTGTGACCTCCACGTCTCTTCAAAGGGGCATTAAAAGCGTCTTCTTAAACCACTCTGAACTCCACAGCTCTTCCAAGGGGCATTGAAATGTTGTTTTTAATTACCTCTAACCTCCATGACTCTTCCAACGGGCATTGCATTTCCTCCTAATTTTAGTCAGCTTTTGCTTTTCAATGCAAAGGTGAAAACTAAGGGAGACCCACTCCCCAATAATGGGTAGAAGGTTTTTAGTACGCTGTAATCCACGTCTGGTTCAAGGGGCATTGCAGTTCCTCATAATTTTTGGAAAGCCTTCCATTCACTGCTTAGGCCAACAGTGTACAGGAGACCCAGTTGCTATAAATGGAAAAAACAGTTTAGTTAAGGCGCTCTGACCTCCATGTCATTTCCAAGGGGCATTGGAGTGCCTCAAAATTTTTTGTAGGCATTACACTCACTGTATGCCCTATAACTGTGTAGCCGAACGGCTCCTTTTGTTACAGAAGCATATCCTACAAGACATATGTGGTTGACTGGCCTGATATTGATGTGAATGGTCCCTGTTCCTCCTGCTCTTTCTCCTTTGCCACCACCTCATCCATCATTTATCACCTGAAGCTTTGTTTTAACGGGAGTCATAGAACTGGGATAGTAGCAGGAAAACATCCAGCAATCCTCGGAGGCTAGCCGCTACTACATACATGCGCTTGCATTCCAAGAAAACAAAGTAGATGCTAACTTCTACCATCTTCATCATGCTCCTCACCTTGGCACTCTCAACTCCCCTGATGGATAAGCCAGGGCCCACCGGAGGAGTCTGGTTCTCTGGTGGGCTCGTCCAATGCTGCCCTAAAGCAGGCCAGGCTAAGAAAAGTGTGTGGGAAGGTGACAGGAGAAATAGGGGCGGCTGGGGGCCGTTTATGGACACCCGGCCGCCCCCAGGTGGCTGGGGACTGTGTGTGGACACCCGGCTGCGGGGCGGCTGGGGACCGAGTATGGACACCCGGACGCCAGGCGGCTGGGGACTGAGTATGGATACCAGGCCGCCAACGCAGCCATGACGTGGTGGCCAGATTCCGCCTCCACATGCCTAAAAGGCCCAATTTAAAGTGCAAGCAAACAAGCAGTATGGTATTGCAGCCTGGGGGTGGGTGGGTGGCAGGCTGCATACTTGCGCTTGCATTGCAAGGAATGGGAGAGGTACAATTGAACACTGCCCTGGGACAAGGACTTGAATGGGGATAGTTGCAAGTCTGCAACGACAGGTGCAGGGTGGGAGGCATCTTCGCATGTACCATGAACAGGGGTTTGACATGCATACACTACAGCGGAATAGGCTGTCCTTCCCACTAAATGCACTGGGGAGGGCACAGGTAATGTTTTGTTATGCGCGCTTAATCTTATGTATATGGCACACCGGGACAAATAGGGGCGGCTGGGGACTGAGTATGGATACCTCGCTACCGAAGCAGCCATGAGGTAGTGGCCAGCTTCGGCCTCCTCCAAACTAAAAGGCCTCATTTCAAGTGCAAGCTAGCAGTATGGTATTGCAGCCTGGGGCTGGGTGGGTGGCAGGCTGCACACTTACGCTTGCATTCCAAGAAAACAAAGCAGATGCTAACTTCTATCATCATCATCATGCTCCTCACCTTGGCACTCTCAACTCCCCTGATGGAGAAGCCAGGGCCCACCGGAGGAGTCTGGTTCTCTGGTGGGCTCGTCCAATGCTGCCCTAAAGCAGGCCAGGCTAAGAAAAGTGTATGGGAAGGTGACAGGAGAAATAGGGGCGGCTGGGGACCGTTTATGGACACCCAGCCGCCCTCAGGTGGCTGGGGACCGAGCGTGGACACCCGGCCGCCGGGCAGCTGGGGACTGAGTATGGATACCAGGCGGCCAACGCAGCCATGACGTGGTGGCCAGATTCCACCTCCACATGCCTAAAAGGCCCAACTTAAAGTGCAAGCAAACAAGCAGTATGGTATTGCAGCCTGGGGGTGGGTGGGTGGCAGGCTGCATACTTGCGCTTGCATTGCAAGGAATGGGAGAGGTACAATTGAACACTGGGGACTGAGTATGGATACCTTGCTGCCGAAGCAGCCATGAGGTAGTGGCCAGCTTCGGCCTCCTCCAAACTAAAAGGCCCCATTTCAAGTGCAAGCTAGCAGTATAGTATTGCAGCCTGCTGGTGGGTGGGTGGTTGGCTGCATATTTGCGCTTGCATTGCAAGGAATGGGGGAGGTACAATTGAACACTGCCCTGGGACAAAGACTTACACGGGGATAGTTGCAAGTCTGCATCTTCTGATGCGGCAAGGATCACTTCTGATGGGCACACTTTTAGGCAATGACCTGGGTGTCAGAGATGCTTCCAGGGGTCTTCCCCATGCTGTTCCCATGTCTTTTCAGCACTGTATGCATGTGTCACACAGCACATGGCCAGATAAGGTTGTAAAATGTTAAAATGACATTTCCCGGTGAATGCATTTGTCACAGTTGAAAGCAATACAAAAGTGCAAAAACGCATAAAAAATGCTACTTGTGAACACAGCCCAAGGTGTGCAGGAGTATTTTGTTTTTGGTTATTTATTTTACCTTATACACAAGTCTTTACCCTGGAAAAGAAATTCCTTAACATATTTCACAGGAAAAAAGTTTCACTTTCGTTTTCGAACGTTTTATTATGAGCCCTTAAAAGTGGCTTAATACCTCTGACCACGTTGTTGACAGCAGTGACCTGGGGGTCAGAAATGCTTCCTGGGGCGATCCCCATGCTGTCCCCATGTAATTTGAGCACTGTCACTATCGTTTTGGGCACTTGTTAGGCTTTTAAAAGACTGCCGGGGGTGCCGCCGCAAAAATGCTCGGGTCTCCCATAGACATTGGGCTCATTGCTCGGGTCGAGCACCCGAGTATCACGGTGAGCTTCGAGCACCCGAGCATTTTAGTGCTCGCTCAACACTAATGTCAACTATACCACGAAGGTACGAGAAACAAACCAGAATAAGTTTTGAACTTTAGATTATTTTACTCTGATGACAGGTTTACACTTCCTCGTCCTTCTCTCCAACAGCTTCATCAGGTCGTCTCCTGGAATGGCACGTTCCAACAGTCCTGAAGAAGTCCCCAGATGTGTTGAGCTCTTGTTGGCTGCTTTGCCTTCACTTTGCGCCCAACTCATCCCAAAGCATCTAAGTTGGGGTGACATTGGGTGATTGTAGAGGCCGTATCATCTGACGCACCCTCCATCCTCTCTTTCTTGGTCACACAACCCTTACATAACCTGAAGAAGTATTTTGTCATTGTTCTGTCAAAAATGCCATGAAAAGTGCCAGAAAACGGGCGTTTTTAATGCAGAATTTTTAATGCAAAGAGAGCAGCTTTTGGCTGTTTAAAAAAACTCAGCAAAAATGCTGTGTGTGAAAATAGCCTAACTGTTTATATGCACATGTAGCTCTTTAAAAAACAAGTCCAGGAATATCTTTACATGACCGGTCCGTTCCACCGTTACTGAGAAATCAGTGCTTGAGTTGATATGCAAATGGCTATGGTAAATTGGAAGCCTCTGTCACTCCAGCTCTATTCTCACCCGATGCCTTCTCCTTCTGCTTGATTGACAGCTTCTATGCTGTGTGACTTCAGGCAAAGGAGCTATCAATCAAACAGAAGGCGGCAATGCTGGGTGGGGAATAGAGCTGGAGTGACAGAGGCTTCCGATCTACCATAGCCATTTGCATATCAATTCAAATACTGATCTCTGAATCAGCGCATTCTACAACAAAGTATTGAATAATATGTTGATTTCATGGAAACAAAAAACTACAGGAAACAATAATTATCAAAATGAAAATAAACTTACAGCAGATGTAAAGGTCATGTGCTGCGATCTAGAGATCAAATCTACACATTCTGAAAATAGATACTGAAAAAATATTTCAGTTTCGCTCAAAGCGACCTGGAAATGACATTTCGGTATCTGCTGTCACTCAGCGTCATTAATTGTGCAGCAAAAATGTAAACTTAGGTTACAAAGAAAAGTTCATGTGTTCTCCGGGAACTTATTATATTGTATGTTATGCTGATCCTCAAGGTGAAGATATCATCAGGAAATGACTGATTGTTTAAAATTTGTTAAAAATGTTGAAATATTTTTTATTCATATTCCGATTTTTATTAAAAAAAAATATATATATAGTAATTCTGCAATTTTCACATTGACCACTGGGATTTTTTTAGACTCATACTTTCTGTCCTTTCAGGAAAAGTTTTCAGCAGTTTACTTATCATCAGAGTCAGGAGTTTGTTCACTGCGGCTAATGTACATGTGAATTTCCAGAAATAACACGAAGTTTAGAGCCTAAAAAAAAGCTTCAATAGACGGGGTGAAAACTGTAAGATTTATATTTATTATTCTTGATAGAAATTGTAATAGGAAAAAATTAATGAAAATACAAAAAAAAGAAATTAACACAAAAACATTATTTAAACAATAGTTCACTGTGCGATGCTAGATTCCCTTTAAAACAGAAGTGAAAAGATACCATGAAATTTTGTGAATTAACCCCTTCTCGCTGTGTTCAATTTTCATTTTTTGCACTTTAATTCCACTTCTTTCTTTTTTTTTTAAAGTGGTTAAAAAGAAAAATCTTATGTTTTTATTTGGTTCATGTCTCTATTTTTTTATACATTTTTATTATGCCATCAATTGAGCTGTGTGAGTGCTTGCTTTCTACATTGCAGGCTTATGTTTTTATTGATATCATTATGGGTTACATACAGCGGGAACAAAAAAAGTATTGAACACGTCACCAATTTTCTAAGTAAATATATTTCTAAAGGTGCTATTGACATGAAATTGTCACCAGATATCAGTAACAACCCATCCAATCCACACAGGCAAATAAATCAATCCATAGATGTCCATAAAAATTTCTGTGTGAGAAATGACACAGGGAAAAAGTATTGAACACACTTACTGAAATTTAATTTATACTTCATATGAAAGCCTTTGTTGATGATGAAGCTTCAAGGCGCCACCTGTATGGAGAAACTAGTCGTAGGCATTGCTCAGGTGTGATTTTGACCCAGCCATTCTAGCAGCTTTGTTTTCTTTCTCTAAAACCAATTGAGAGTTACCTCGGTTGTGAGTTTGGGATCATTGTCTTGCTGAAATGTCCACCCTCGTTTCATCTCCATCAACTTTTTAGATGGCAGCAGATTTTTATCAAGCCTTCACATCATGGTTTCCTGGGATCACACAGTATTAGGTGTTTTGACTCCATTTAGCTTGTATTTAGCATACCTGCTGTAATGCACACGCCCGGGCTGAGCGGCGTGTGCGTGTGATTCCACTGGACCGTGCCGGAGAGTGAATGCCTGGAGGGGCGTAACTAGGTATTCACCCGATCCGACCAGGGTCGCACGACGGCATACGACGCCAGTGCACCAAGGAGGAACCGAGCAGAGGGACCAGGTGCTACTCCAGGACAGACCCCGGACACGGCTGTTGACCCACACAGGGGAATACAGGAACAGACTGGTTAGGCTGGCACAACTGGTATGCAGGCAGGCGGGTATGCAGGCAGGACGAGACCGCCCGGAGCGGTGAGCAAGAGCAGAGCAGGACGAGACCGCCCGGAGCGGTGAGCAAGAGCAGAGCAGGACGAGACTGCCTGGAGTGGTGAGCAAGAGCAGAGCAGGACGAGACCGCCTGGAGCGGTGAGCAAGAGCAGAGCAGGACGAGACCGCCTGGAGCGGTGAGCAAGAGCAGAGCAGGACGAGGCCGTCTGGAGCGGTGAGCAAGAGCAGAGCAGGACGAGGCCGCCTGGAGCGGTGAGCAAAAGGATAAGAGCGGAGCAAGGCTGCCGGAGCAGTGAGCAAAAGGGTCAGAGCGGAGCAAGGCTGCCGGAGCAGTGAGCAAAAGGGTCAGAGCGGAGCAAGGCTGCCAGAGCAGCGAGCAAAAGGGTCAGAGCGGAGCAAGGCTGCCGGAGCAGCGAGCAAAAGTGTCAGAGCGGAGCAAGGCTGCCGGAGCCGTGAGCAAGGCAGAGCAGGCTAGAACCGCCGGAGCGGTGAGCAAGGCAGAGCAGGGGGGACAGGGCTCTGTTCACACGGAACAGACAGGAAGGGAAAGGCAGAGCCAGATACCCACAGGGTACTTGCAGAGAAGTAGCGAGTGGACCACAAACTCACAAACGGGAGTACAGAGACAACAAGCAGGAGTTAGGTACGAGTTCAGACTCTGCAGAAAAAGGAAAGGACCGGACATACAGAAAAAACAGGTAAAAGATAGGAGAGAGTTCAGACTGGAACTGAGTGTACGGAGGAGACCGACACTGCAGCGGGATACAGGAGCGGGTCTGGGAATACGGCCCCCAGAGAGACGCCAGTGCACCAAGGAGGAACCGAGCAGAGGGACCAGGTGCTACTCCAGGACAGACCCCGGACACGGCTGTTGACCCACACAGGGGAATACAGGAACAGACTGGTTAGGCTGGCACAACTGGTATGCAGGCAGGCGGGTATGCAGGCAGGACGAGACCGCCCGGAGCGGTGAGCAAGAGCAGAGCAGGACGAGACCGCCCGGAGCGGTGAGCAAGAGCAGAGCAGGACGAGACCGCCCGGAGCGGTGAGCAAGAGCAGAGCAGGACGAGACCGCCTGGAGCGGTGAGCAAGAGCAGAGCAGGACGAGACGCCTGCAGTGGTGAGCAAGAGCAGAGCAGGACGAGACCGCCTGCAGCGGTGAGCAAGAGCAGAGCAGGACGAGACCGCCTGCAGCGGTGAGCAAGAGCAGAGCAGGACGAGACCACCTGCAGCGGTGAGCAAGAGCAGAGCAGGACGAGACCGCCTGCAGCGGTGAGCAAGAGCAGAGCAGGACGAGACCGCCTGCAGCGGTGAGCAAGAGCAGAGCAGGACGAGACCGCCTGCAGCGGTGAGCAAGAGCAGGACGAGACCGCCTGCAGCGGTGAGCAAGAGCAGAGCAGGACGAGACCGCCTGCAGCGGTGAGCAAGAGCAGAGCAGGACGAGACCGCCTGCACCGGTGAGCAAGAGCAGAGCAGGACGAGACCGCCTGCAGCGGTGAGCAAGAGCAGAGCAGGACGAGACCGCCTGGAGCGGTGAGCAAGAGCAGAGCAGGACGAGACCGCCTGGAGCGGTGAGCAAGAGCAGAGCAGGACGAGACCGCCTGGAGCGGTGAGCAAGAGCAGAGCAGGACGAGACCGCCTGGAGCGGTGAGCAAGAGCAGAGCAGGACGAGGCCGCCTGGAGCGGTGAGCAAAAGGATAAGAGCGGAGCGAGACTGCCGGAGCAGTGAGCAAAAGGGTCAGAGCGGAGCAAGGCTGCCGGAGCAGTGAGCAAAAGGGTCAGAGTGGAGCAAGGCTGCCGGAGCAGCGAGCAAAAGGGTCAGAGCGGAGCAAGGCTGCCGGAGCAGCGAGCAAAAGGGTCAGAGCGGAGCAAGGCTGCCGGAGCCGTGAGCAAGGCAGAGCAGGCTAGAACCGCCGGAGTGGTGAGCAAGGCAGAGCAGGGGGGACAGGGCTCTGTTCACACGGAACAGACAGGAAGGGAAAGGCAGAGCCAGATACCCACAGGGTACTTGCAGAGAAGTAGCGAGTGGACCACAAACTCACAAACGGGAGTACAGAGACAACAAGCAGGAGTTAGGTACGAGTTCAGACTCTGCAGAAAAAGGAAAGGAACGGACATACAGAAAAAACAGGTAAAAGATAGGAGAGAGTTCAGACTGGAACTGAGTGTACGGAGGAGACCGACACTGCAGCGGGATACAGGAGCGGGTCTGGGAATACGGCCCCCAGAGAGGCGGAACGAACAGGCAAGGAGCGTGTTCAGACAGGACAGACAAGATACAGGAGCGGGTCTAGGTAATCGGCCCCTAGAAGGCGGGAGGAACAGGCTAGGAGCGTGTTCAGACAGGACAGACAAGATGCAGGAGCGGGTCTAGGTAATCGGTCCCTAGAAGGCGGGAGGAACAGGCTAGGAGCGTGTTCAGACAGGCCTGGAAATACAGCCTCCAGGATAGGCAGACAAGAGAACACAGAACGGGACCTGGCACCTTCAGAGTGAAAGCACACACTGAATGAAACACAATGCTCAGGCAGGGATTGATTGGGGCAGCTGGGTTAAATACCAGGTGACAGACAGCAATAGGCTGAGGATGCACAAGGGGTGTGACCCACAGCAGGTACAAAAAGCAGGAAGTGATCGGGCGCCGCCCTTAAGCAGCAGAAACAGACACAAACAGACAGCATGGAGGGAAGCCAGAGAGACATTCTGGACTGGAGATCAAGTGCGCGCTCTTGCACAGTGGGAGATGGACCACTATGCAAGGATGCCGCCAGGTATGTTACACCTGCTGTGACATACAGGTGCATCTCGCTAAATTAGAATATTATCAAAAAGTTAATTTATTTCAGTTCTTCAATACAAAAAGTGAACCTCCTATATTATATAGAGTCATTACAGACAGAGGGATCTATTATATAGAGTCATTACACAGAGGGATCTATTATATAGAGTCATTACACACAGAGTGATCTATTTCAAGTGTTTATTTCTGTTAATGTTGATGATTATGACTTACAGCCATTTATTATTATTACACATTACTTAATTTATGGACATTTATGAATTGATTTCTTTGCCTGTGTGGATTGGATGGGTTGTTACCGACAAATGGTGACAATTTCATGTCAATAGCACCTTTAGAAATATATTTACTTAGAAAATTGGTGACATGTTCAGTACTTATTTTACCCGCAGTGTATCATTTTGATTTCTTTTTTATTGTATTTTTTAAGGGAGGTGTGACTGGAAAAAATGCATTTCTTCTCTTTCTGGCGTTTATTGTATGGGCTAATTCATTTTATATTTTGATAGATTGGACTTTTACAGGGGGGACAATTCCAAATATGATTTTTTTATTTCTATATTTTATAAGTTGTGAAATGGGTATGATTTTTATTTATTTATTTATTTTTACTTATTTTTTCGCTTTATTTTTTAAGCCCCCTTAGGGGACTTGAACCTGTGATCAGTTGATCGCTGGTACCATATAATGCTATGCCACTTTCAAAATGATGTTCTGCTAAGAAGCCCATATATACAGTAGTGAAAATGACGCCTTTCTATTATTTTGGGTTTCATGGGAGGACTAAGACTGCAACTATTGGGGCTTTCAGCAGAAGAACCTCATACAAGCAGCGAAGCAGTGTAAAGTATGGTGGTGGAAATGGTAAAGTTGGTGGCAGCTCACCATCAAAGAATCAAAACTGAACTCTTCGTTGTACCAGATGATAAGGTCACGTACGTGTGTGGTGCACGTGGTTCGTGGACCCACTGTGCCACGGGGCTTGGCTTACCTAGGAGGGGCATGGCTAAGTGACTACCTTGTCTTTGCTAGAGCTCCTGATGGTGGAGTTAGACTTGAGCTGCAGGTAGCCACCTGGTACCACTCCTAGGCAGTCCCCGGTACTGCAGCTGCTGACCCCTGGGGATCACAGACATGGACTGGATTCAGAGTATTTGCATCAAAAGATACGGACTCCGTTCAGACTATACAGGTTCTAGATCCTTGGGCAGAACAGATACTGACACAGAGTCACAGACAGGTTTGGATTTGGATACTGGAACAGGTTCTGACAGTACGGACTACAGAACACTAACCAGGACAGACACTGGTACAGGTTGAAGTACCGCCAGAACGGTTTCAGGTTCGGGTACCACCGATGCAGTTTCAGGTTCAGGGACCGCCAGGTGCGGTTTCAGGTTCAGGCCGTGGCCACACAAGGACCAGGGGTTCAAGCTTCATGCACTAACTACATGGGATACTAGGACGGGGGACCTGGCAACATGCCATTGCATGCACACATGTAGGGAACTACAGGGGTTGCTCAGGCACCTCCCTACTGGGGAGGGTTCAGTTTATACAAGATGCCTCTCAGCTATTGGCTGGGGGCATTTTCAAAGTACATGCGTTGCCCCTTTACGAACAGGCCGCCGGGAAGCCTGTGCAGCGTGCACAGGAGCAGGACGGGAAGAAGGAGACAGGGAGCTCCCCAAGCGGTGAGTATGTCGGCGTCCCTGCATGAAGGAGGAAGAGGGATCATGCAGGGGCGCCGGCATTAGTGTTACAGATAATATGAGACTCTCTGATGAAAAACTGAAGCTCATCTGGACCTCGTAACATGACAATCACTTTAAAACCTCCCATAAGTCCATAAAGGCATGGCTGTAAAAATGAAAAGCCCATTGATATGTGGAAGACTGGTAAAGAAACCCCTCAAACATCTCACAGCTGAAAAAATTCTTCATAGGTGAGTAGAAAAAATTAACTCTGAGTGAAAACACATGAAAAATCTATTTACGTCTTTAGGATCTAATGTAGGTGTTCAAGACATAGATTAGGTCTGATCAGGTTTGAAACGCGTAAGTGACTTCTCTATTTTTAGTGTGCTTCAATAAGGTTCTGGTTTTACGAAGATGACAGCACTGGATTTTTCTGTTCTTATATCTGTTGTGTCCCTTTACCTGATCCGGGTTACATGGATCAATCTACGTTGACAGAGCACTCCGGGTTACCTTCTCCATCCAATCTCCATCTCCATCTATTCTAACTTGTAAGTTCCTTCAGTTATACTTTCTTGATCCAAATCTGGATTCACAATGTATCAGAAGGAGAATAAAGAGGTTAGTTGCTGTTAGTAGATGGATGACAATTTTTCTGTTTGCTGGGTCGGGATGAGGGCCAGAGGTCCCAGAATAAAACTATGGGGGAAGATAGAACCAGAGAAGTTCTGCTGAACTTTCTGATCAAGGATAAGACTTCCTGCCAGAAGGGCTTAACGATTTGTCAGTCCCATGAAATGTGAAATAAAGAACTATCTCCACCAAGATATGATGGGAACAGTCTTATATTTGCTTAAATGTATGTTTGTTGGCTAAAAATAAAAAATTACAGCTGGTCTTCATTCAAAATATTGATTTGTTTGGCTTCTACAGCCTCTATGAATCACAGTACATAGCAGATTGCAGAATTAATTAATGATTCAGCTCTTTCTGATGGTGGGGTCTGTAATTCTTATCTCACTTCTCCTGAACCTTCTTCTAAGCTGATTTATGATAGTTTGGTCATGATTTAGTGTAGAAAATTTTGGAAGTTGCAGAGTAGCCTCAAAAATCATACAGAGAAGAGAAAGGATTTCCCACCTTTAAAGAGGTTTTCTTAGGATAAGTCATCAATATCAAATTGGTGGGGGTGTGACTCCCGACACCCACGATGATCAGCTGTTTCAGGTGCCAGCCGGATGTGATCAGTTGCGGAGCGGAACACCACAGTACCGTCAACAGCCGGGAACTGCACATCTGCCCCTATTGATATGGTTGATTGATATTGGTATTGGTATTGATATTGGGTGTCCTTACTTTTTACATCAATCACCACAATCTTATCTTATCATAATATCAGTAAGTTTCATAATTTTTGACCTTTTTATGAAGGAAAATAACAATTGCAGCCCAAACAATAGAATGGCTGACTGATTATTAGGCGGGGTATAGAGGAGCTCCACCTATACCGACTCCACTCCTGGCTCCTATGCCATTGTCTAATAAAGCTTGTCGCTGAACGAAAAGGTCACGGGCATGTCAGAATATGATGCCCCCATAATGGGGTCCTTGTTGTGGGTTCACAAGGTGTGTCATGTTTTGAGTTCACGCTGTGACCTGTTCACGTCAAGAACTGGTTTGTCTGCATTGCAGCGCGGAAGAAAGTATTAAATGTGAGCAGAGGTGACTGCCGAACATTAAGTCAAAAAGTTATATTGTGCAGATGTCAGAGCAGAAATGACTGCAGGTAGTGCGCGCCTTACTACGCTCACTTTTCACTCATATACTGTATAACAACAATAATAATAGTGCTAGATCCCAAGTGCTTTAACCCCTGTAAGGGAAGCTATAATCTGAAAAATAGCTATTGTTGAAATCAGGTTTTTCTTAAAATGTATTTGTAAAAAAAAAAAATAGGCAATTCTTTTATGTTACAATGTTTAGTAAAAAAAAATTAAAGTCTGCTTGTCCTTTCAGGAAAAGTTTTCAGCAGGCCCCTTATCATTAAATGCAGGATTATAGTGACAGTTAACACCTCTATACTCAACTGATAACACAGGATCAACCAATCACAATAGGTGATGTCACAGCTCATTCTCCTCCTTCTGTACAATGACTGATATACAGTAGATAACATCCACCATTCACAATTGGTGATTTCACAGCTCACCTCCTCCTGTAAAATGACTAATAATACCTCTATATACAGAAGATAACACAGGATCCACCATTCACAATAGGTGATATCACAGTTCACCTCCTCCTCCTCCTGTACAATGACTGATAACACCTCTATATACAGTAGATAACATAGGATCAACCAATCACAATAGGTGATGTCACAGCTCGCCTCCTTCTCCTGCACAATGACTGATATACAGTACATAATAGATCCACCATTCACAATAGGTGATGTCACAGCACACCTCCTCTTCCTCCTGTACAATAAAACCTGTGTCATAGAGAAAAATTAAAATCCATAAATACATCTCTGGAGAGGGGACATATCACCCTCACATTGAACATATGGCATTAATTATAACTGGGAAAGTGAGAAAGAACTGACACTTCAACCTTCATTGAAGAAGGACCTCACATTGAACATATGAGATTAATTATAATTGGGGAAGTGAGAGAGAGCTGACACTTGAACCTCATTTGAAGTAGGGACCTCCTACATTGACCAGGTAATTACAACAGGAGATCTGCTCTGAGAACCAGTCACCAAGACTCATATTCGTATATTCAGAGGCAGAGAAGTACACTTCCAAGGCAAGAGCTTCCTCTCTTCAGAGTACAGGTCCCAGACTTTTTCGAGCCAGTGGTCAGAAATGAATATTGGGGTTTGCATCGATCCAATATTTTTGGAAGATATATCTTCGGCGTCATAGCATAGGGAAGAACATAACACATTCACTCACATCACTGTAAGGCCATTCTAACCCCTCCAACTTAATATCGGCGATGGCTGATGCTATCTATGCAATGTTTTATCTCTATAGAAAGGTAAAATCGCGATAGAAAACATGACAACAATATCTACTGCCTGGGACTTCCAGGGGCTAAGATATCCTGAAAGTTGGGTATTTCATAAACTTCTAAAAGACCTAGCACATCCCACAACCAGCCTCTATATGAGCTCACCAAGGGGATGTATGTGGATGTAACCTGGATCTAATGAAAAGCAGAATTTGGGTTTTTGTATGTTGTCAGTCCTGGAAGGTACAGCATGCTGTAGTTTTGTCCTTTCTTAAGGAGTACCTCCCTCCACTAAGCTCTGAGCCATTTCCGTGACACAAGTTTAGTACTTTTTCTCTTGTTATCTCTTTTATTTCATGTGATTGTATATACTATATTGTTTTGTTCCCATTTTGTAACATCTTTGTATAGTTTTTTTTATAAACACTGCCTACCTTTCCAGATTAAATATATAGAATGTAATAGCTCTGTTCCATTTGCTCTGTAAACCGCACCCCTGAAGCCATACTCTACCTGTAACGGGTGTCCAATCAGCCTGTTTAAACGACTGGTGGTGGCAGCTAATAGTTCCTTTTGTTATTGTGGAGTTGGCAGGGATCACATCGGGTTTCCTGAAACAATAGAGACTTAGTGTCTAAAAAAAAAGCGGGAAAATTGCAAGATTTCTATCTTTTATTTTGAATACAGAGTCTGATATATAAAAAACATTGCCAAAAAGGAAAAATATATACATTTAACACAAATAACCGATTTAAACAATAGATAATTATGAAGATATTCAAGGTAATTCCCTGTGTGTACTATGTGATGGTGATTACAGTGATTAGGGAGATATGCAGCACAGCCTTTCAGAAGCTCCTAGGGCCACTGTGTTTGGTCTCCATGCGTAGCAGGGGCCCTGCTGGGTCCGATGACACCAGAACCATCTCCCTAGGAACGCCCAGTAAGGAGGTATAGCCCATCTTAGTTTTTGGGAATCTGTAGCTGGGAGGGAACTGGGGTGGAGACTGGGGCTTGAGCAGGGGGCAGTAGGGGGAGTAACCCAGAGAGTTTATCAGTTTCAGCACCCCTGAGCTGGGGAGGTCGTGCCATCAAGACATGTGGGACAAGTCCATCAACCAAGTAAAGGCCCACAAACCTTCCCTGTGGCAGCCCTTCCCCCAAAAGTCAGGTCCATCTAAACCGGTAACTGACTTGTAATAACTGCTTTATACCTTTTGTACCCATGCTTTTGTGATTGTAACTCTGACCACTGTATATGTATAACTCTTATGTATATAGCGTATTGTTTAGTGCGCCCTTATGGCGATTATATATATAATTCAATCTTGGGCTGTTCTTTTATCTCGATCCATGAACCTTACGCCTGTTGTTCGGTCCAACGAACATGCTACTGGGCTGGTTTCTAGCCCGATATAGTCCATTATATCAAATAGAAACTGGTGGCAGCTCTCCCAGGCCGACTAGGCTCTGCTTCACTGGAGATAGTGAGTGGAGCCTCTCAGCCTGTCAGGGTTGTGAGCGAGTGTGGTGCCACGTCAGTGACTGAGTGGGCCACCTCTACTCCGTCCCTGGTACCTTCCTGTCCGTGTGGACAGGAGGTGTCTGTGCATAACGTACCAACCTGACCTTACGCGTCCCTCAGGGGGGTGCGGAACGTCACATAGGTGCAGAAGGCAGGTCCATACCACGTCGTTCCGTCTGATGTAACTGTGATGTCAGGGGGGAGGCAGGATGTGGATCCATCACAAGAGGCAGCAACAGTGAGGTTCTGTGGGGTCCCCCTGTTGCCGTTTCTTCACAGTAATTTTCTGATGATTGCTTCCATTTAGGGATTGGACCCTTTTTTTTTTTTCACCAAGGCATTCCAGATCTAGACTGCCATGCATAGGGGATGACTTTTAAACACGAGAACACCCCTTTAAAGTTCTATGATGTCTACATTTTAGACACAATAAAACTTTCTGCCTGGACTCTATGTGGCAATGTGCATCTGGCTGCTGTATGGTTAATTAATTAATAGTGCGCTATATGACAATATATACGGTATTTAAAGCTGTTTTGGATTACTCAGTTTACAGGGAATAGTGCCAAGATATCTAATGGCTAACTATCTACAACAGCTTAGGGTATGTTCACACAGAGGTTTTTGAAGTGGAGTGTTTCATGTGGTTTTTGATAGAAGACCACTTCAACAGCCACATAAAAAATATCCTTATGTTTACACTGAGTTTTTTTCAGGATGAAGGAACTGGGGAGGTTTTGGAGGAGTATTTCTTTTCCAGAAGCTGTTTTGAATATTTTTTTCCCTGAAGAGTATTTTTTAAGCCTTTTGATTGAACAATGCGTAGTTCAGAGAGCTTTTCTTCAAGATCCACTTCAAAGAAGTGAAATGTCCTTTCTTTTTCTTTCCCATAAGAGTTTTTCAAAACCTCTTCAGGAACAAAAAAAATCCCATATGAACAGCAAAGTGGATTTCCCATAGAAATAAATCCGAAGAGTTTTTCAAGGGTTTTTGAGGAGAATTTTGGAGAGTGTTTGTGCAAAATAAATTCTGAAAAACTCAGTGTAAAAATAGTTAGTGCGCACCAAGTCTTTTTGTTGCATTTTTTTAGGAGCAAAAACTGAGCAGAAACTTTGTTTCTGAGGAGTTTTGAGCTTTTCATAGAATGTTAGAGTTGGAGGGGACCTTCAGGGTCATCGTGTCCATCCCCTGCTCAATGCAGGATTCACTAAACCATCTCAGACAGATGTCTGTCCAGCCTCTGTTTGAAGACTTCCATTGAAGGAGAACTCACCACCACCTCTCGTGGCAGCCTGTTCCTCTCATTGATCACCCTCACTGTCAAAAAGTTTTTTCTAATATCTAATCTGTATCTTCTCCCTTTCAGTTTCATCCCATTGCTTCATGTTTCCATGTGCAAATTTTGAAGAGCTTTCACTCCAAAAACTCATTAAAAAATGCTCTCAGTATGAACAGTCTAAATAGATAATATTGTCAGCTTTCATGTGGAAACAGCCAGAAGAACAGTCAGGTCACTTCTTTAAGCCACTTCACAGCTTTCGAAACCTGAAGCGGCTAAAAGACGTGACAAAAGATGGAACATGTGCACAGCAAAAAACATCACAGAAAAATGGCAGCCATGACATGAAACCAATGCACTATAGGATGCATTAGGTCCCCATGATAAAAGCAAGTGCAGCACAGGTGCAAAATACTGATGAGACAACCATTCTCACATCTACCATTCATGGAGGCGTGGTTGCTCACCATTACAAATGCACCCGTATAAGGCTTGTATAGGGCGTATTTTGGTCAAAATATCCAACAATATCTCATGTATTTTATACATCTTTTTTCTAATTTTTTGTTGCACATTTTTCATATTTTGCAATGTGCAGCAAGCCCCTTTAGTGTTTGATTGGGGAATCAGGATGTCTGTCTTCGTGGGGTGCACTTATATAGTGATGGGCTGCCTGCCTGATATAACGGTATGGGTGTCACTAATAGTCTGTAAGGCCACGGCTCCACTAAGAGTATTCGGTCGTATTTTTTCTCAGGAGTGGGAGACAAACCCAGGAGTGGGTGATAAATGCAGAATTGGTGACTTTGTTCTATTATACCTTTTCTCTGATTGTTCCTCACCTGGTTCTGGCTCCCAATCCTGAGAAAAAATACTGACCAAATACTGACCAAATACTGATAGTGTGGCCGTGGCCTTAGCCAGATACTGTGCACTACACGTATCTATGGGACAGGTGACCTGAATGTCGCGCCCAGGGGATGGGGTGTCTGGTGAGGCTCACCAGTGCTGCGGCAGCCCACTGAGGCCGGTGTTAAGGCAGCTTGGGTGGTATAGCTCCCCACAGGTGGAGCTAGGCCTCAGGGCAGAGGGGATGTAAGGATGCAGTACAGATGGGACCCAGCCGGGTCAGAGCAAGAACAGGGACAGACACAATAGTCACTTCAGTACCTTTTACTGATGGTATTCGAGGCACAATCCGGAGCACGGTAGGGTGAAGGGTGCATATCAGGATCCTCCCCAATGAGCGGGTGTAGGGCCTCCTGTTTCTTGCCTTTGTGTAGTAAGTTTCTGACCTGCCTGGAGCTAGGCCTAACTTTGTCTCTGTCCTGCACCGGCTGACTTTGTGGTAGGGCCTTCTCTTGGAATACGCGCTCCCAGCTTGCAGGGCCTCCGTGACTCCTGGCTCTGTTACGTATCAGCTCTTGGGTGATCCTGGGACCTGAAGTCTTCCAGGGGTCTCCGGTTGTCTCCACAGGGGGATATACGGCCCTGTAGACGCGGACCCGGTGTCCGGTATATGTTTTCTGGGGTGAGCTTGTACAGCTCCTCTGCCCCCAATGCTACTCACTCCTCTAGCCTTCGGCCTCGCTCGGAGCCCTCACTAGGCTACACACACTAGCGGCAGCTTGCCGCACTTCACCGCTCTTATGGCGTCGGCACACCTTAAGCTCACTATTCTGAGCTAACTGAGTCTGGGCTGGGCTCCACTGCAGGCTGACCTCTCTCAGGCTTAACTACTGCAGGAACTCTCTGTAGACTTCAGACTGAACTGCCTAGCTCCACCTTCCCTATTTATATCCCTAACGGGCTCCCTCTGGTGGTCTGAGGTGGAAGGTGGAGGTGTGTCTGTGCTGTGGGGACCTCTTGTGGAGGAATCCGTTCACGCACCCCTCTAGGATCTGTGACACTCATGCGCAGCAGGGGCGCCACATATACAAGCCTTATCTGTGTGCATTTATAATACCCTAAGGGCAGGTGCAGAGGACCACGTTTTCGGTCCGAGTGCGATCTGACAAAACATCGGATCATACAAGGACCAATATAAGTCTATGGGACCATACACGTGTCCGATTTTTCCTCAGACAGCATCGTTCCAAGGAAAATATCGCTGCATGCCGCAGTTTGATCCAATATTTGGATCGCACTTGGTCGTGCAAGTCAATGAGTCCATGGAAACCATCGGACTGCACTCGGATGACATCTGAGTGCTGTCCAATTTCCACGGACTGACAGAATGGAGGAGATGGAGGCATTTTTTTCTCCATCTTCTCCTCATCCGAGAGGATCGGACGACACCACGATCACAATCTGATCAATCTCTGATGTTCAGAGGTTTGGAAAATATAAGTGATAATCCCTGCAGATGCCGAAATGTCAGCAATATTGTTTATAACTTAACTTTTCCAAACAAGAACTGGATAAGGAAATGTCCTTTAAACGCTGAAGCTTCTGAGTAAACATGGGCTTAAATATAGCAACCGATTACCGAGTTTCATCATTTTAGCTTGGCAGAAACTAGAAAGAACAAAGCGCTGCTTGTGCAGGAGAGGTAAGGCCAGGATGATGGACGAAGGCTTTAGGATGTTTACATCTGATGGTGGAGATACGTAAAGGTTTTATCGGAGCAGACGTTCCAGCTGTCACTGCCGCTACGGACATGTACTGACAGCACCTCAAAGACATGATCTTACATAAACGTGTTCTGTCACGTTGTCATTTAACCCTTTCTGACCCCTTGTATGAGGTTGGTTGGCACCTGCCTGACACTGAGATGAAAAGCTGAATTATAATGGCCATGCAGATTGAGTGACTCCCTCCCTAAAGGCGTAATACCATTTATGCAATATAAAAAAAAACAACATACAAACAAAAAAGCAAAACAAAACATAAAGCCAGGTAGACACCTAGCAGTGACGAGGAGGCAAACAAGGTCACTGAAATGACTGGACCCTCATATCGCATAATACTGTGTGAGGGGCTGTGGGGTTATTATACTTGTGTGTGGGGACATCATATTGTGTGGGGAGCTGTGGGGTCTTAACACTGTGACTGTGTGAGTGGTTATGGGAACATCATACTATATGTGTGGGGGGCATAATACTGTGTGAGGGACTATAGGGCTATAATACTTTTGTAAGGGCTTGTGGAACATCATACTGTGTGTGGGGGCATAATACTGTTTTAGGAACTATAGGTCCATAATATTGTGAGGGGCTGTGGGGACATCATACTTGTGTGAGGGGTTGTGAGGACATCATACTGTGTGTGGCCTTAATACTGTGTGAGGGACTGTGGGGCACATCATACTCGTGCGTGGGGACATTATACTGTGTGATGGGCTGTGGGGACATTATACTGTGTGTAGGGGGGTATAATACTGTGTGATAGATTATAGGGCCATAATATTGTGTGAGGGGCTGTGGGGACATCATATTTGTTTGAGGGGCTGTGGGAACATCATACTATGTGCCTGGGGGCATAATGCTGTGTTAGGGACTATTGAGCCATAATATTGTGTGATGGGCTGCAGGGACATCATACTGTGTGTGGGGGGCTGTGGGGACATTATACTGTGTGGGGTGCTGTGGGGGCATCATACTGTGTGTGGGGTGCTGTGGGGACATCATACTGTGTGTGGTGGGGACATCATACTGTGTATGGGACCTTAATACTGTGTGAGGGGCTGTGGGGTTATCATAATAGTGTGAGGGTCTGTGGGGGCATCATACTCTGTGTATGTGGCTGTGGGGACATTATACTGTGTGGGGGGAGCTGTTTATCAAGGTACAACTATACTTATTAAATATTCTTAAGGCTGAATAACAGGTGCAAGTCGATTTGCTGCTTTTTATAAATTTGATAAAAATCAGTAAATTACATGGTGTTGATTCAATGCTACAGGTAAGAATACATGTTATAATAATGATAATCTCTAGTGTAACATGCATTAGCAACTGCTGCTCAACATACTTAATTTTGCTCAATATTAAGTGATAAAAATATAACATAATACTAATAAGCAAAATTAAGTTTGTTTTTTTTGGTCGGCCCTCAACAACAGTCAGGGTCTCTGATGTGACCCCTTGGGAAAATGAATTGCCCACTCCTGCCCTGCTCGTACCTTCCAACAATGAAAGACAGGAAAGGGGGAAATACCACAGCTTAAATACAACCCAAACTCCACCAACTTAGTTTTGAGCACTCACAAAGAAATAGTGCCCCTAGTGAAGCCCCATATGGTTTGAAACTGCTTTTATGGTCCAGAAATGCCCCCCACACAGTATTATGCCCCAAACATGCTCCTTCACACTTAATGAAGCCCCCACAATTCCCCCCACACGTCATGATGCCCCGACACAACAATGAGGTCCTCACACAGTATGATACCAATACCTACACAGTGCAACCCACAAAGAATTATGCCCATATCTGATGCCCCCACAGTGTCACCCAACCGACAGTATGATGCCCCACATTGCCCCTTTCCATCTCCAGTATGGTGACCCTCCACTCTCCATTCCAATGGCAAATTAAAAAAAAAAGTTGAGTCTCAGATGGCATAGTGAAAGGACATGCTGCCCACCAGTTAGGACAGCTCTCCAAATCTAGGACTGTCCCACTGGATACGGGAACTTTGGGAGTGTGGAAAAATATCCAGTCGTTACATGCAGGACCCATCAGAGTGTGAAAAATATCCAGTCGTTACATGCAGGACCCATGAGAGTGTGAAAAATATCCAGTCGTTACATGCAGGACTCATGACTTTTTGCTCACGGCCACTGTACACGAACTCTTTAAAACCAAGAACATGTGACTTGTGTATTAGGAAACAAAAAGGTGAAAAGTACACAGAATTTGTGCTAGTTTTGATCATCAATCAACAATGAGGTTCATCTTATATAAGCAAATATAAATATTACTGAGGTTGCCAGGGGAACGTAGCTTCTAACGAAATATTTCCATCAGATGGATGATGATTTGTAGTGCTTTACCGCATTCCAGCACATATTGCACCGCAATGACAATGAGGTTATTACCTGTCCAAAAAGTAATACCTGGAGGGAGTAGCAGAGAGGACAGAGAAAGAAGATGTGCAGCAGCCTAAAATTATGGGGGAAATTCATATCCCAAAATTTCATAAGATGCATCAAATTTTCTAAGGGGTGCAGGGCTCCTGAAAATTTTTGATGTATTTTTGGGCTGTCCGTATGCCAAAAACAAAAATACTCCCTACAGTTTATTTCAAGGAATTTCTGGAGTAAAATATTGTAAGCCAGTCTAGCCACGGTACATCATGCCCCTTCTTTCAAAGCTCTATTTTTGCAAATTTTTTGCATATTTGCAACTTTTAGAATACTTCAATACTCTGCATAAACTAGACTTAAAAAATAAAATAGCTAAAGCATACAGTTGCCTACAGTTTTGTTATTAGTTTGCCTAGTTGCCAACATATCTAGGGTTATTTAAGGCCCGTCCCAACCAGCTCCGCAGGGAATGTCCCAACTCCTCCCAGGAAAGCCCCTTTTTGGATGGGGTTTCTATAAACCTTCGCCCTCTTTTTGACCAAGAGGTGCCCGGAAACTGGGACAGATGACAACTATGAGTTTGATGAATAAAGTTTTCAATAAAGGGGTATGTCCACCTTAGACATTTATGAGATAGCCACAGAATATCTCGTAAATGTCTGAAAGATCTGTGGCCCTTTCCATTCACTAGTATAGAAATCAGCTAGGCACACCTATTTGTTCTCTTACCCGTCGAAATGGCAGCCAGAGCAACCCTATTATGGTCTGGAAACCCTATGTACCGGCCATAAATAGTGGTGGGAATAAACCTTCAGGCTTCAATGGAAAGGAGCTGCTGAGCGTATGCGTATTCTGACGGAGCACCGGTTGGGTTCCGGAGGTCAGACACCTAGATACCCTGTGTCAAAATTGGAATAAACCTTTAAAACCTGGTAAAATAATGGGTTATTTTTAATTTTCTTTTAGTAAGTCTTCTTTAACTTTTCTCAACCGTGCCAACATATTTATGGGATGAGATCAGTTTAATGATAGAGATAGATCCATAATGGTGTCACGTTTATCTGCTCCGGTATGGAACACAATACCAACAAACGACAGCTGTGCGCACAATAGGATGGGCCTGTACAGGCATTGATACCACCAGGACGGTATGTACGGATATTATACACACCTTGATGTATTGGCAATTACCCCTCATTGCAATTTAAACTGTATTTGAACTTGTCACCGCCCCGGGTAAGAAAATTTACAAGATTTTCCCACCCTAGCAACTGGCTTTGAAAATAATTTCTAGCAAAACAAACTCTTGTGATTACTACTTAACATGTTATATAAGGAATATTATTTTCCTCCATAGTCCTCCATTGCTTCTACATATGTCAGGGTCTCTTATAAGAAGCCCATGAATAACAGAATGATCCAAAAAAAGAGGCAAAACATTTTTTTTTTATTTGTATAAAATTTTCACTGAGTGAAAATATTATAAATATTATACAAAGAAAAGTCAAGTTTGAAAATTGGATTTTTCACTCAATTTATAGGAAGATGTTAGGGAAGATTGGTGCAAGCATGCGGCCCCCCCAAAAGGTTTGTTGCGGCCCACAGAGCTGTCTGGAAGACGCCGGCTCCCTTCTTCCTATATTCAAATGTATTCACATCTTATTTATTTAGCGGCACAGCATGGGAGATGTTCATATTTATGGGTCAGTATAATGATACATTTATTTTTAATGCCAACTTGTCGGGATGTGCTGCAGAAGACGGAGAAAAGGGAAATGTGCAGAGACGAGCTCTGGGCATGAAATCTCATCATGGCGTCCTTACTACATGGAGACAAAAGGGATGAGAACAACTCTAATCAGAGAAGATGTTACCTATATGGTACCTGGATGTAATTGTTTACTTGTGATACTGACTACGTCTCATCAGTACTGTGGTTCCGGTATGGTCCGCAGTCTGATGATGACTGGTAACAACAACTCCTAGTATCTCCTTACCATTGTTAAGGACACATTGGGAGTTGTAAGTTCATGCTATAAAATTGTATATGGGGCTGAAATGACATTGCAATTGTTCGCTGTGCTAAGTTTTGTGCTGTATACATGTACTGATGGTGGTTCAGCCACTGAATTCATGTACTGATCGTGGTTCTGGAACTGCATTCATTTACTGATTGTGGTTCTGATGCTGCATTCAGGTACTTACAGTGTTTCTGGCGCTGTATTCATGTACTGACAGTGTTTCTGGAGCTGCATTCAAGTACTGATGGTGGTTCTGGTGCTGTATTCTTGTATGTATGGTGGTTCTGATGCTGCAATTATGTATTGACTGTGGTTATGGAGTTGCATTCATATACTGACGGTGGGTCTGTCACTGCATTCATGTACAGATGGTGTCTCTGGTACTGCATTTATGTACTGATGGTGGTTCTGATGCTGCATTCATGTACTGATGATGGCTCTGATGCTGCATTCATGTACTGACGGTGGTTCTGGTGCTGCATTCATGTACTAATGGTGGTTTTGGTGCTATATTCATGTGCTGACAGTGGTTCAGATCTTGTACACATGTAACAATCCATAGCATGCTTCATGGCTATGTTAAAACTTAAAAATCATCAACATTTAGAGATTTGAGATTATGAGGTGGATTTGGCTAGTTCCTGCTCAGTTTAAGTTAGCCTCCTATATACAGTATGAGTCCGCACACAGTTCCATAGATGAAGTATGAGCCTCAATATAGCCTCCAATATACAGTATGAGCCCACACATAGCTCCCTATATACAGTATGAGCCCCCACATAGCCTCCTATATACAATATGAGCCCCCACATAGCCTCCTATATACAGTATGAGCCCTCACATAGGCTCCTATATACAGCATGAGCCTGCACATTGTCTCCTATATACAGTGTGAGCCTCCACATAGCCTCTTATATACATCATGAGCCCCACTTAGCCCCTATATGTAGTATGAGCCCTCATATAGCCTCCTATATACAGTATGAGCCCCCACATAGCTCCCTATATACAGTATGAGCCTGCACATAGCTCCCTATATACAGTATGAGCCTGAACATAGCTCTCTAAATACAGTACGAGCCCCACATAGCCTCCTATATACAGCATGAGCCCTGAAATAGGCTTCTATATACAGTGTGAGTTCCCATATATTCTCCTATATACAGTATGAGCCCTCATATAATTCCCTATATACAGTACGAGCCCTCACATAGCCCAGAAATATAGACACACATCTCATACACATAATAATAATAATAAAAAAAAAACACATACTCACCTCACTCCCGTTCCCCTGGCAATCTGCTCCGGTCCCTGAAGCTCCACTTGTACTTGTGGCGCGTATGTAAGGGGGTGACCTGAGTGGTCATACGCATTTCCCACTGTGTGAATAGAATGTTGTTGCCCTATGTTTATATAAGAGTGTTTTTATATTACATAATGCCTGATGTGTTAGTTACAGGGTCAGTATTGGACAGGTATAGAAAGGGCATTAGGTTAGGAATGGAAAAGTGCAGAGGTGGGCACTATAGTATAGTATTTAGTTACCAGTTACGAAATAGTTAAGGGGTTCAGGAGCTGCTCAAATGTGGGAGGAGCAGGTTAGTGAAGAACTCGGACACTTCCTGTTTTCAGTAGTTAGAGTTAGAGTGAGAGAGCAAGATGTGAGAAAGCAGTAGTTGGAGGTCCAGAGGACACCAGGAGCACGGGCTGTCCAGCAGCAGAGAAACATCAGCCAGAAACTCTGAAGCAGACATTCCTTTAACATTCAGGGCCTACGGTCCACAGGAGCCACAGAGAAGCATGTCTCAAAATCTTCCCAAAAGGGGAAGTCGGACGGGGAATAGCACAGAGAAGACGGTATGGGACTCTTAAAACTGCGGAGCGTCACAGAGGCCAAAAAGGTTAGCTATGGAAGGGACAGCTCAGGACAAACGGACAGTGAACGTCAATATGTGCTATGCAATGGACTTTGAACAAGGAAAAGTATGTATCCAATACTGCATGTTCCATTATGTTGAATTCGGACACTTAAGTAAAGTTCTTTTTTATAAAATAGAGTGGAAGTCCCCTAATGTGTGTGCGGCTGTTACTGAAGTGGAAGAACCGAAGAAAGCAGAGATCTGCGACCAAACCGTGAGTGTTACGCACCACATGCACAGCACAAGAGAAATGGGACATTGTTCTTTTGTAGGGAGCCAGGGTGTAGGAATACAGCAGTCTCTCACAACAACTACCACCTTGACCCCTTCACACGTACATGCTGGCGCGCGTCGGCTGATGACGTCATCGCACCAGTGGAGCTCCAGGAAAGCTCCCTGCCGGGATATGTGTAATAAGGGCAATCTGGCCATGGGCCCCTCCAGAGCCTCGGGCCCATATTATAATCATTTTATGGTCAGAATTTTGCCTAAAACCTGGGATTTTTCTGTGATCTGTGCACTTTTGGAATTATCACCGGGTAGCCGTGGCCCAGCTGAGTTATAATTCATATCGTGCATGCTATTAATGCTACATGTTGAAACTCAGCAATTAAATACACAACAGGCAAGTGACACTAATTATCACCTTCAGACTATAGGAGATAAAAGCCAAGAGGTTCATTACATGTTATTGTTGGCAAAACTCCTGTTCGGCTCACTTGGATATTGAAGCCTCAGGATGATCTATAGTTCTGTTTTTCACATGATCCCATATTCATCTTGATAACATTCTCCAAGACGCCCATATGTCAACTGCCCCAACCCAGAAAAATATATCTAAAATCTGTGCCATCAAAATACATTACAGAAGTTGCAACAGCACATCCAGGGCCGGCGCCAGGTTTTTGTGGGCCCCTTTAACACATACCACGATTCATGATGCACAGATACCGCAGAGAAATATATATATATAGTACAATGCAAATGTAGCGCCCCGAGGGTTCGGTCGCTACAGAGGTATTGCATCTCACCCAGGGGTGTGATATCTCACTTCCAGGTAAGGATGGAGTGTGTCTCAGGACCCTAACACCCACATGCATTATGCCACATTTACGGGGGACAGGGCGACAATGCTCCCAAGAGTGAGCACAACTGCCCCTGTCCCTGGCTGGAGTGGGGGGAGGGAACACCTAGAAAGGGGGAACCCGGTAGTGTGTGGGTGGGGAGAGTAGATTCTGGGTGCACTGGAAAGTAGGAGTATATAAGGTGGGCACCATCTTGGAGTCTGGGAGAGAGGAGAAGAGAGCAGAGAGAGAAGGAGACTGGGAGCGGGGGCTCTGTACGGGCTCTGCTCCGCAGGCAGGCCAAGTCTCAAGGCCTGAGCCTGGAGAGAGAAAACAGAAAGGAGAGGAACGGAGGAGTCCAGGAGTGGAGTGAAGGGACCCCAGGGGTGCGGACCGGCCAGTCGCCACCGTACGCCCGCCGCTACCAGAGTAGGGGGGTCAGGCCAAGAAAAGGGAACCGGATCCCTCATCTAGTGGAGGAGAGCAACTACCCTCAGCTAGTAACCGGAGGCCGTGGCATTGCACGTGTTACGGCCCCTCACTACACCCGTTAGGAAGGCACCATATAGGACCCAGGGAAATGTAACAAACGTTTGCCCGCCAAGGCCCGAGGCAGCTGGACAGAAACGTGGTCAAATGTGGGGTACGACGGGCCAGAGAAAGGACACACAAGGGGGTCCTGAAAAGCATTCCAAAGGTACCTGGGAGTTGGCCGAGCCCCTCACCTGGTGAGCACAGTACGACGTGGGCAGCCATTACCTGCAGAAGTGGCTTGGAGTGTAAAACTGTGAGTAAAGACCATGGACTGCATCACTGGACTCTGAGTCATTACTGTTGCTCCCGCGCACCATCACCCCCATCATCTGCACTCACTTCCCTGAGGCTATACTCCTCCCGTGGGGAGTTATACTACCCTCTGCTGCGCACACAACATCTGCAGCGGCGGTTCTCAGTGAACGCACTCCACGGGTGGCGTAGTCGGACATTTCAACATTAAAAAACAAGTAAACAGATCCGCCACTGGTTTGACCACCCTGAGCCACGGGACCGGGTCGCTGCCACGGAGACTACAACCCCTGACATTACACAGAGACCCGGCTCCGGGTATTCCCCCACACACGGTCCAGGGGGCGCGTCACAAAGATTTCACTTCTTACATTACATGAGAGATATCTATTGTAAATTCCACAATAGCTCAGAAACCGGCGAATCGCTCCATACAGAATACTGGCCCCCATAAAATGCTCCATACAGGATACTGGCCCCCTTATAACGCTCCATACAGGATACTGGGCCCCATATAACGCTCCATACAGAATACTGGCCCCCATATAATGCTCAATGCAGGCTGTGCCCCCACATAATGCTCCATGCAAGTTGTTCCCCCCACATAATGCCTCATGCAGGCTGTTCCCCCCACATAATGCCCCATGCAGGCTGTTCTCCCCATATAATGCCCCACGCAGGATGTCACCCCCCTTATAATGCCCAATGCAGGATGTCACCCCCCCTTATAATGCCCCATGCATTATGTCACCCCCCCTTATAATGCCCCATGCAGGATGTCACCCCCCCTTATAATGCCCCATGCAGGATGTCACGCCCCCCTCCCTTATAATGCCCCATGCAGGATGTCACTCCCCCCCATATAATGCCCCATGCAGGATGTCACTTCCCCCCTTTATAATGCCTCATGCAGGAGGTCACACCCCCCCTCCCTTATAATGCCTCATGCAGAATGTCACTCCCCCCCTTTTAATGCCCCATGCAGGATCTCACACACTCCCCCTCCCTTTTAATGCCTCATGTACGATGTGACACATCCCCTCCCTTATAATGCCTCATGCAGGATGTCACCCCCTCCCCCTTATAATGCCTCATGCAGGATGTCATCCCCCCTTTTAATGCCCCATGCAGGATCTCACACACATCCCCTCCCTTATAATGGCTCATGCAGGGTGTCACCCCCCCCTTTTAATGCCTCATGCAGGATGTCACTCCCCCCCTTTTAATGCCCCATGCAGGATGTCACTTCCCCCCTTTTAATGCCTCATGCAGGATGTCACTTCCCTCCTCTTTAATGCCCCATGCAGGATGTCACTCCCCCCCCTTTAATGCCCCATGCAGGATGTCACCCCCCCCTTTAATGCCCCATGCAGGATGTCAACCCCCCTCCCTTATAATGCCCCATGCAAGATGTCACACCCCCCCTTATAATGCCTCATGCAGAATGTCACTCCCCCCCCCCATCATATAATGCCCCACGCCTCCATACATTAAAAAAAAAATCCAATACTCACCTCACTTCTCACCTGCTGCTCAGCTCTGGACTCCAGCGTCGCCGGCGTCTTCCCGCTCTGCGCTGTGACGGCTCAGGAGAGAGCGCGGTGTAAAGACGTCACCGCGCTCTCTGACCTGAGACGTCACAGTGCAGCAGCCGCGGAAGAGACCGGAGCTGCGGCGGAGGCACGGGGAGAGGTAAGTATTATGCCGCCGGCTGCCGGGGCCCTGAGCAAGCAGGGGCTAGCGGGCGCTAACACTGCTCTCCTCCGCTCACGGGTCCCATAGCTCGTCGGGGTGCCCGACGGCGGGTGGGCCCCCCCGCCTGCTCAGGGCCCCGGCACTTGCCCGGGTGCGCCGGGTGCTGACGCCAATCCTGAGCACATCTTTATGTTGGGCCCTTCTGCTACAGGTATGACATTAAACCAGCAATTCTTCATCTCTTCATGGCTTGTCATTTAATCATCAGAGCAGGATACTTCCATCACCCTTGGCACATTTGTATATACTGACGAGTAAAAGAGTTTCAATATTTTGAACTTTTGACTTCCAGGCTCCATATCTCACCATCCACTACTGCTTCCAATGTGAGACTACCATCATTTTATTGACAATCATCTTGGCTATCTCATACATAAACTTGACTTGCAACTATTTAGCATATGATTAGTTATGCATATTCTTGTCATGTCACTGTTTAACGGGGCCGGGTGGTGGAACCTCTGTGCCCTGGAACAAGGAGGGACCCCGAGGGGCATGTGTTATACTGAAGACGACCTTGTATTAGAGCAGGTGGCTCTCACGGGTCAGATAGCTGGGACTGACCGGAGTAGCGGGTAGACACAACAGGTAGGTAGCAGTCTCTGGGTGAGCAGGCGGGTGGTCACGGGAAGTGACGGAAGAGCAGGTAAGAGTCTCTTGGCTGGCAGGCAGGTGGTCACGGCAAGTGACGTCGGAGCCTCCAGGTAGGCTAGCAGGCGGGTAGCAGGTGAGCGCTCCCAGGTGAGCGGGTAAGAGTCTCTTGGCTGGCAGGCGGGTGGTCACGACAAGTGACGGCGGAGCCTCCAGGTAGGCTAGCAGGCGGGTAGCAGGTGAGCGCTCCCAGGTGAGCGGGTAAGAGTCTCTTGGCTGGCAGGCGGGTGGTCACGGCAAGTGACGGCGGAGCCTCCAGGTAGGCTAGCAGGTGAGCGCTCCCAGTTGAGCGGGTAAGAGTCTCTTGGCTGGCAGGCAGGTGGTCACGGCAAGTGACGGCGGAGCCTCCAGGTAGGCTAGCAGGCGGGTAGCAGGTGAGTGCTCCCAGGTGAGCGGGTAGCAGGTAGGGCAGGTAGCAGGCAGGTAACTGGCAGGTGCTTCCTGTTCCGCAGGTGGACTTGCCCATAGACAGACTGGCGGATGCAGGAGACAGACTGTCGGGCTGAAGGGAAGACAAGCAGGCAGACAGGACTGGAAGTCAGGCTGGCAACGGGACCTGAGGGCTGAAGCAGAGGTGAGTATGCTTTGCAACAACTTTGCTCGGGCACCTCCATTTTGGAGGAGGTGCCTTATATATGGGAAGTCCTCCGGCTATTGGCCGGGGACTCCTTAGGACGGCGTGCGCACGGTCCCTTTAAGTCCTAAGCACAGTGCCCGGGAAGGAGTGCGCGCCGGCAGCAGCGAGGGAAGGAGCGCAGGAGGACGCCGCGCGCTGGGCAGGAAGGTGAGAGGGACGGCGTCTCTGCTTAGCAGGAGGCAGAGACACCGATGCAACACACTGCAATGCTACTGTTTTGATCCTAAAAATCTAAATTTTAATTTTTAGTATTTTGTTAATATTTTGTAAATCCACATTTGGCTTTCAAACACTGCTTGAATCCTTCTGGGCATGCTCTCGATCAGATTCAAACATGTCTCGACCGAAATCCGATCCCAGGTCTCTTCTACACGTTCCCAAAGTTGTTGCATACTGGTCAACAACTTTTTCTTCAACTCTACCCACAAGTGTTCGATTGGGTTGAGGTTTGTGGGGGTCAATCCAGCACCTCTACTTCATTGTCATTGAACCATTTCTTCGCCAATGTTGATGTATGCTCCGAGTTGTTGTCCTGCTGGAACGCTATGTCGTCCTTTTCATACCCATAGTACTCGAGTGTACGAAATTACTCGTCTTGTAGGATACTCACATGTAGGTCAGCATTGAGACCACCATCAATCCTGGTCAAGTATCCAACACCTTTGGCTGTGAAACAACCCCATATCATCAGGCTTCTTTTACTGAACTTGACAGTTCCTTCAATTTCTCGATCCGTTAGCCCCTTTTTCCCTTATTTCTTCAAGACCCATTTGCACCCATCAGAGTCTAGTCTATCGACTTTCGTCTCATCGTTCCAAATCACCCACACTTCTTATGACGATACTGGAGTCATAAGATGATTTTGGACTCATAAGTCAGCTTTTTTCGGGCCACCAATCCAAACTTGTGTAACATGCGTCGTGCGCCTGAAAGTCAAAAGTTCAAAACATTGTTACCCTTTTACTTGTCAGTGTATATTTCCTTTGGAAGCTGCAGCAGCTGTTATCTATGGAATTGTAAGGCTTGAGTCTCACACAACCCCATAAGGTGAGCACCCCCACCCTTTTGTTTTCGCTTTATTACTTGGATAAGACCATATTGCGCTTTTGGATTTTTTACCCACTTCCAATAGGTGGCACTAGAGTCCTAGCCCTCTTCCTCTCAAAATAGGTAATTTGCATATTTAATTTCCCAGAGGAGCATTGCATGGGCTATAAGTCACCTTACACTGGCATTTCAGGCATGTTGCTCCCCACAAGGAGAAACGTTAACTCTTAAACCCCAATCGAGAGGCCTCTCATACAGCCAAATCAGATCTCATGATCTGCACTTATGAGGGGCAACACTCTGAAACAGGTGTTTGCAAATTGAGATTCTGGTTTGACTTTTATCCTAATTCATGAGACAAGGCTCGTTAAAGGGTCGATATTGACTTTTAAGATTGCTACTTCCAATAGGAGGCACTAGAGTTCAAGTCCTCTTCCTCTCTGAAGAGACAATTTGCATATTTAATTTTCCAGAGGAGCATTGCATGGCCTATGAGTCTCCTAACACTGGCATGTCAAGCATAAGTTATCCCTTAATTCACTAAGAGGTGCACTCGACTTAATGAATTAGGTGTATCCTCCAACTGGTGTGTGCCTATGCAAGATATGTTGCTCCAGTTGGGGGATGGAGTACTTTTCTGGCAAAATTTACACCACCAAAGCGGTGTAAATTGTCATGAATTAGTCAGGCTGACTTCGCCTTGCTCCATCCCATCTCAGCTTTCTCCATTTTAGCGAAGCTGGTTGGAACTGGTTGCAAAAATGTTGCCACATTTGAAGGCTATTTAACCCCATTACCCCCGAGGGTGGTTTGCACGTTAATGACCAGGCCAATTTTTACAATTCTGACCACTGTCACTTTATGAGGTAATTACTCTGGAACGCTTCAACGGATCCCCCTGATTCTGAGACTGTTTTATCGTGACATATTGTGCTTCATGATTATGGTAAAATTTCTCTGATATCACTTGTGTTTATTTGTGAAAAAAACGGAAATTTGATGAAAATTTAGAAAATTTAGCAATTTTCAAATGAATTTTTATGCCCTTAAATCAGAGAGATATGTCACACAAAATAGTTAATAAATAACATTTCCCACATGTTTACTTTACATCAGCACAATTTTGGAACCAAATTTTTTTTTTGTTATGGAGCTATAAGGGTTAAAATTTGACCAGCGATTTCTCATTTTTCCAACAAAATTTACAAAACCATTTTTCTAGGGACCACATCACATTTGAAGTGACTTTGAGGGGTCTTTTTGACAGAAAATACCCAAAAGTGACACCATTCTAAAAACTGCACCCCTCAAGGTGCTCAAAACCACATTCAAAAACTTTATTAACCCTTCAGGTGCTTCACAGGAATTTTTGGAATGTGGAAGAAAAAAATGAACATTTAACTTTTTTCACAAAAATGTTACTTTAGACCCAATTTTTTTTTATTTTCGCAGGGGTAACAAGAAAAAATGGACCCCAAAATTTGTTGTGCAATTTCCCCTGGGCACGCAGATACCCCATATGTGGGGAAAAAACACTGTTTGGGCGCACGGCAGGGCTCGGAAGGGAAGGAGCGGCATTTGACTTTTTGATTGTAAAATTTGCTTGAATAATTAGCGGACGCCATGTTGCGTTTGGAGAGCCCCTGATGTGCCTAAACAGTGGAAACCCCCCACAAGTGACCCCATTTTGGAAACTAGACCCCCAAGGCACCTTTCTAGATGCATAGTGAGAACTTGGAACCCCTAGGTGCTTCACAAATTGATTCGTAAAAATTAAAAAGTATTTTTTTTCCACTTTTTCATTTTTACGAATCAATTTGTGAAGCACCTGAGGATTCCAAGTGCTCACTATGCATCTAGATAGATGCCTTGGGGGGTCTAGTTTCCAAAATGGGGTCACTTGTGGGGGAGCTCCAATGTTTAGGCACACAGGGGCTCTCCAAACGCAACAAATTGAATGGAAAATCAGCTCAAATTGTTGGCGGACACCATGTTGCGTTTGGAGAGCCCCTGTGTGCCTAAACAGTGGAGCTCCCCCACAAGTGACCCTATTTTGGAAACTATACTCCTCAAGGATTTTATTAAGGGGTATAGTGAACATTTTGAACCCAGAGGTACGACACAGAATTTGATAACATTAGGTCATCATATTGAATAAGTTGTCATTACTCTTGAGCGCAAGTGCTCGCTACTTGAGTTTGCATCGGGTACTCAGGTATGCACCATGTATCACGGGTGCTCAAGTGAAATGCTCGAGTCCCCGTCCGCATGTTTCACGGTTATTAGACACCCCAAAAAAAACATGTGGGGATCGCTCGTGCATGGCAGGCAATCCCCGCGAGTTTTTTTTGGCCGCGAACCATATGGGGCGGAGACTCAAGCACCCGCGATACTCAGTGCATACCCAAGCACCCGATGCAAACTCAAGTAGCGAGCACTTGAGTTCAACACTAGTTGCCATATCGTCATCTTTTTTTTTTTACTTTTGAAAAAAAACAACCCCAACCCTAACATTAGCACAACCCCAACCCTAGCGTTTATTTTTTACGCCGTTCTTCATACGGTATAAGTGATGAGATTACTTTATTCTTCGGGTCGGTGCGATTACAGCGATACCAGAATCATATCGGGTTTTTATGACTGACAGCTGTCACACACTAAAAGACACATATTTTGTAAAATCTAGTTTTTGCATCGCCATATTTTGGCCTACAGAGTCATGTGACGGCTTGTTTTTTTGCGGGATGAGTTGACGTTTTTATTGGTGCCATTTTCAGGCATGTGACATTTTTTGATCGCTTTCTACTCAGCTTTTGGGAGGCAGAATAAACAAAAAGCAACAATTCAGGAATTGTGTTTTTTTACATTTTTTTATTCTACTTCGCGTGTGGTAAAATTGATAATGCAGCTTTATTCTTTGGGTCAGTATGTTTACAGCGGTACCATATTTATATTGTTTTTTATGTTTTGGCGCTTTTACACAATAAAAGCTATTTTATAGAAAAAAATATTTTTTTGCATTGCTTTATTCTGAGAGCTATAACTTTTTTATTTTTCGGGTGATGGAGCTGTATGGCGGCTTGTTTTTTGCGGGACGAGATGACATTTTCAGCAGTACTATTTTTATTTATATTCGTCTTTTTGATCGCGTGTTATTCCATTTTTTGTTTGGGGGTATGATGATAAAGCATTGTTTTTTGCTTCGTTTTTTTTTTTTTTTTATCGTGTTCACTGAAGGGGTTAACTAGTGGAACAGTTTTATAGGTCAGGTCGTTATGGACGCGGCGATACCAAATATGTGTACTTTTATTGTTTTTTTTTCATAATAAAATTTATTGCTGGGTACATTATATTTTTATTTTTAGTGGATATTTTTTAATTTATTTTTTAATTTTTTTTTTTTTTTTTCACTTTCTGGGAGTTTTTTTTTACTTTTTTACTTTGTCCCACTATGGGACTTTCACTTTTTTTATTCTGATCGCCTGCACAGCATAGGGATGGAGTCGACGCTGGACAGGGAGAAGATAGTTTGGAGATGCACTGCGCATGTCCAAAAAATCTTCCTGCTGTCTGGTGACCCGGATGTTGTCATGACGACATCGGGTCGTCATGGCAACATCCTGGAAGCCACGGCAGACAGCGCTGGAGGCCGGAAGAGGAGGTGAGTATACCGATCACCTCCTCTTAGCCACCGCAATGCTGCGATCAACTTCGATCGCAGCATTGCAGGAGTTAATGTGCCGGGAGCGGTGCGGGACCGCTCCCTGTACATAGTACCGGGTGTCAGCTGTGACAATCAGCTGACACCCGGCGGCGATCGCGCCCGCACAGCCTGTGTGCGCGTGCGATCGCCATGACGTACTAATACGGGTCAGGCTCTTAAAGCCCAGGGCACTGACGCGTATTAGTATGTCTTGGGCTTTAAAGGGGTTAAGCTAGAAAACTGCCAAAAATTCTTTCATGAATTGGGCCTGTAATGTTTTGTCTTAAAGGCAGTGCCAATATATTTTGCATCAGTTTACAATTTAGAGGGGACTTGTACAAATAAAATAAGACATTACAGAGTAAGACATACTGTAACTCAACAAGTACCAAGAGGACTGAGGGCCCTGCTCGCAAGCTACAATCTATGAGCAAATAATAGGAGACAAAAGGTAAAAAGTTCCAGCCACCAACCAGTGTCTGTACAAGTACAGATACAAAGTGCTACTGAGTGCATGGAGGGTGAGGAAACAGATGATAGAAGGGACCAGATTTTGATCAAAAGTTATCAAGGGAGAAGTGGAATAGTTAGATTAGTGAGGTGAAGTGATAGGCCAGTCTAAACAAATGTGTTTTTAGAGAATGATTAAAACTGTAGTTACTGGGAATCAGGGCTGCCATAAGGGCATTACTGCCCTTACTGGCGTATGGGGCCCGGTGAGCAGAGAGGGCCCAGTCGGTGCCCTGTTCTTCTGCTCACCGGGACCCAGCGGCAGCATTCTGCCGGTTCAGTGAACGTGCGTCCTCGGACGCAGGTTTACTTTAAACCTATTGCCGTGCAGGAAGCTTCCCGCATAGCAATAGTTAACAGCCGCCGGCCAATCACAGTGATTGGCCGGATGCTGATGTCAGCGCGCATGTCGCTGGCGTATGACGTCACTGTCATGTGACGCGCCCCCTGGGCCTTGGGGTACCCGGTGCCGGGTCGGTAGATGCTGGGGATTGTAGTCACAGTGGCGGTGACCCGGTCCGTGACCCAGGGCGGTCAGCCCAAGGGAAATTTATATGTAGGTTTATAATGTCCGACTACGCCACCTGTGGAATGCGGCTAATGGAGGCCGCCGCTGCGGAACAGTCCTTTGAAGCTTGTGGTATTGCAGCAAGGGTATTATTACTCCCCACAGGAAGAGTGTTGCTTCAGGGCAGTGTGGGTGGATGATAGAGGTTGTAGTGCAGGGAGTCAGTAATGAACACAGAGTCCGTGTGATGCAGTCCCAAGGTCTTTACTCACAGTTGTTGTCCAGATTACAGGGGCCAAAGCAATCTCTCTCGTCGTGCTGTGCATACTCAGTGAGGGGCTCAGTCCACCCCCAGATAGCTCCGGAGTACTTAGCAGGGCCCCCTTCTGTGTGTCCTTTTTCTGGCCTCCTCCCTGCACCTCACACCCAGTGACACTTTTATCCTGTACCCTCGGGCCTTGGCGGGCGACGTGTGTTCCGTCCCCTGGGTCCTATGTGGCTACCTTCTTAGTGGGACTGGTGTGGACTTTCGGCTTATGGTACATAAAGTGCTGCAGCCTCCGGTTTCTAGCTGAGCCTTGCAGTTCTCCACTAGTTGAGGGACCGGTTCCCCTTATCTGGCCTGACCCCTCTACCTCCTGGTAGCAGCAGGCGTACGGGTGGCCTTCTGCACGGCCCATACCCCTAGGGTCCCTTCACTCCTCGTTCCTGGAGCCTTTCCTGCTCCCTCTCCTCTCTTCTTCCAGTCCTGGGCCTCACTGTTCAGGCCCGCCTCTGGAGCAGAGCTCATACAGAGCCTCTGCTCCTGTCACTTCTCCTCCTCTGACTGAACTCGACCTTGATCTAAGATGGTCTCTATTTTATACAGCTCCTGGCAAGCGCTCCCCTTTCTACTTCCTCCACCCCATCTACTACATGGTTCCCCCTCTCTAGGTGGTTCCCCCCCACTCCAGCCAGGGATGAGTGTGACGCCCCTGAGGGTTCGACCGCCACAGGGATGCTGCACTTCTCTAAGGGAGTGTAGTGTTCCTCCTCTGAGGTAAGAACAGTGCGATGGTCAGGACCCTTCCTCCACATCCAACACCACACTTCTCCCACCAGAGGGGGCTAGAATGCACTAGGTGCTGCCCTCCTGGTTATCGGGAGACTGGGGAACCAAGAGATAGGGGAACCATTTAGTGGGTGAGGGTGGAGGACTCACATTTTAGTGACACTTTAAAATTCATATTTAATACCCAGCCATCTTGGTCTTTGGTCCTTTTGTCTTTTGATGGTTCTTTGACTGTTCTACTGTGACCTCCTACCCTGGACGCGGATCCTGTGTGGGCCCGCATCGGATGGAGACACAGCCCTCGTACCTTGGCCTTGGATCAAGGGGCAGGCTGCAGATAATGTGTGTCTCAGCTCGGTCAGGGACCAAGACCAAGAAGGCCCGGAGCTTTAGAGTGTAGATACACCGCAAATGGATCCCAGGCGGGATGCAGACGGAGCGGTGTACGCCACCTGTCCTCGCCAACCTGATCTATTCAGAGGGATTCCGGCTGCAAGAGGGGTACCGGCCCACGACATCCGACCTTGCTACTCCACATCCTGGTCGGGAAAGCCTGGTAGGCCCTGTGGATCCCACCGGGTAACGGAAGGAATGGCGCTGCCACCCGTACCCTATTTCTGAGTGAAGTTCAGAGGGAGACCCGGCATATCTACACACACACAGACAGGAAAGGACCCGGTCTGAAGTCTAGGAACACTCTCGTGCAGGGTCCTGATTTAACACTGGACTTACTCGGAGGTTGTCGGACCCCTTCGTCTCTGGTGACCGCAGAACCCAGCGAGGAGCAGGGAGTCGCCTTCTTACTGCCATCTCTTTCGTGAGTAAAGCCTAGGAAGTTCACCCCTATGGCCTCCGGACTCTTTATTCTGCACTACACCGCACTACGCAGCACCAGACCTCCTGGACTACTACCCCCTCCATCCTGTCTCTCTGCCCTGAGGCTCTGCTCCGCCTGTGGGGAGTAGTAACAACGTCGGCTCCCATAACACCATGCCTCGGCGGACTGCAGCAGCGCTGGTGGCCTTCACCAGGTGCCACAGGTGGCGTAGTCGTAATCAGCCACTCAAACCGGATAAGCCCATACCATCCTTTTTAATGTGACGGCCCTGGGCACGGAGCGGGTCCGGGCCACGGCTGCACCCCATCTCTCCATCACAGGACCCGACTCCGAGTCCCCCATCTCCCAGGGTAAGGGGCTTACAGAAGGCTTTGAGGCGTCACATCAGGGACTGTGCTCTCTCGTAGGAGCAATCTCGCCCTGTCCCCCGGGAAATGTGGTGTAGTAAATGCAGGTGTTAGGGTCCTGAGCTGTACTCCTTCCTTACCTGAGAGTGAGATACCGCACCTCTGGGTAGGATGCAATACCTCTGTGGCGACCGAACCCTCAGGGGCGCCACACATGCGCCAGCGATCGTGCTTCCGGCGACAGCAGAGCAGCAGGACACCGCGAAAGCGCCGAAGGTAAGAAGAGACTTTTTTTTTTAAAGCCGCACCAGGACAGGATGGGGAACATTGGGGGCATCCGCAGAAAACATGGGGGCAGAATGAAAACACGGGAGACATTGGGGGCAGGATGAAAACATGGGGGACATTGGGGGCAGGATGAAAGCATGGGGGACATTGGGGGCAGAATGAAAACATGGGGGACATTGGGGGCAGGATAAAAACATGGGCGACATTGGGGGTAGGATGAAAACATGGGAGACATTGGGGGCAGGATAAAAACATGGGGGACATTGGGGGCTGGATGAAAACATGGGGGACATTGGGGGCAGGATGAAAACATGGGGGATGTTGGGAGGAGGATGAAAAAATGTGGTACATTAGAGGCAGGATGAAAACAGGGGGCATTGAGACAGTATGAAAACATGGGGGACATTGGGGGCAGGATGAAAACATGGGGGCAGGATGAAAACATGGGGCAGGATGAAAACATGGGGGCAGGATGAAAACATGGGGGCAGGATGAAAACATGGGGGCAGGATGGAAACATGAAGGCAGAATGGGGGAAATGGGGGCAGAATGAAAACATGGGGGCAGGATGGAAATATGGGGGCAGGATGGAAACATGGAGGCAGAATGGTGGACATGGGGGCAGAATGGAAACATGGAGGCAGAATGGAAACATGGAGTCAGAATGGAGGACATGGGGGCAGAATGGAAACATGGGGGCAGAATGGGGGACATGGAGGCAGAATGTGAGACATTGGGGGCAGAATGGAAACATGGAGGCAGAATGTGACACATTGGGGACAGAATGTGACACATTGGGGGCAGAATGTGACACATTGGGGGCAGAATGGAAACATGGAGGCAGAATGTGAGACATTGGGGCAGAATGGAAACATGAGGCAGTATGTGACATATTGGGGGCACAATGTGACACAATGGGGGCAGAATGGAAACATGGAAGCAGAATTTGACACATTGGGGGCAGAATGGAAACATGGGTGGGTTCTATTTGTTTTTAATTGTGTGGGTTTTAGCTCGCTTGTACAATAATAATAAAAATAAATATATCTTTTGTATTGAGATCCCGTTATGTTGCATTTCTTCTCTCTTTTTTGCACGTCTCTTCATGCAACAGGTTGATCTCTACTAAGCATATTACACTCAATGGTGCCTGCCTCCCCTTTCTTTTTTGCAGAATGGAAACATGGAGGCAGAATGTGACACTGTGACACCTCTACTCAGAGAAGCCCGTGTTTTACCCTGGGTGTTGGGGAACTCGGTGTCGGGCCCTGTGATGGAGAGATGGGATGCAGCCGTAGCCCGGGCCCGACCCGTGCTCAGGGCCGTCACATTACAAAGAGATGGTGTGGGCTTGTCCGGGTTGAGTGGCTTATTTTTAATGACTACGCCAACTGTGGTGCCTGGTGAACGGTCACCAGCGCCGCTGCAGTCCGCTGAGGCCCGGTGTCATGGCGGCTAAAGTTCTCACTGCTCCCCACAGGCGGAGAAAAGCCATAGGGGTGAACTTCCAAGGCTTTACTCACTTAGAGATGTCAGCGGGAAGGCGACTCCCTGCTCCTCGCGGAGTCCTGCGGTCACCAGGGTCGGGTGTCCGACTACCTCCGAGAAAGTCCAGTGTTCGGTAGCGACCCTACACCAGAGTGTTCCTGCACTACGGACTTCACCCTTTCCCGTCTGTGCGTGTGTGGATAGGCCGGGTCTCCCTCTGAGCTCCTCTCAGGACTAGGGCACGGGTGGAAATTCCTCTCCATCCGATGCCCGGTGGGATCCTCAGGGCCTAACCGGGCTTTCCCGTCCAGGACATGGAGTGCAAGGTCGGGTGTCGGTACCCCTCTTGCAGCCGGAATCCCTCTGAATAGATCAGGTAGGCGAGGACAGGTGGTGTACTCCGCTCCGTCTGCATCCTCCCCGGGACCCATCTGCCTGGGAGCCACACTCTAAAGCTCCCGAGCCTTCTTGATCCTGGTCCTTGGCCGGGTTGAGACATTCCTTGTCTGCAACCTACCTCTCGTCCCAAGGCCAGGGTACAAGGGCTGTGTCCCTTCTCGGTGCAGGCCCACACAGGATCTGCGCTCCCGAAGGGAAGTCACATTACACACAGTATTTTGACAGCACAGTACGACCAACTAATTAACTAGGTAGAATTAGCAGAAGGACCACTTGACAGACCGCTTGACAGACGGTCTGCCAGAGACTAGCAAGGGCTAGACAAAAGGACCAAAGGACCAAGATCAAAGATGGCTTTTTATTAAATATGAATTCTAAAGTGCAACTAACTTGTAAGTTCTCCACCCACACCCACTAACTGGTTCCTACCACTTTGTGTTCCCCAGTCTCCCTGTAACCAGGGGAGCAGCACCTAGTGCATACTAGCTCCCTCTGGTGGAGAAGTGTGGTGCTGGATGCAAAAGGTTAGGTCACAACCATCACACTGGCCTTACCTCAGAGGAGGAACACCACACTCCATTAAAGAAGTGTAGCATTCCTGTGGCGGTCGAACCCTCAGGGGCGCCACAACACCATGGGGGCAGAATGGAAACATGAAGGAAGAATGGAAACATGGGGGATGAATGTGAGACATTGGGGGCAGGGTGAAGAGACATGAGGGGCAACATGAAGACATGGGGAGCAGAATGGAGACATGGGGACAGGATGGAGACATGGGGGCAGGATGTGGGACATTATTACTGTAGGGGCTAATGAAAGGATATTATTACTGCTGTGATTAATTTTATTTTTGAGGATACTGTTTTTAGTGGGGGGGGGTCCTGTTACTGTGCAGGATGGCACTATGTCACTTTTTTTTCTTCATCTGGTGTAGTGTAGAAGTTGGGAAAAATTGGGGAATGTGCCCTGTAAGCTGCTTTAGATAACTGTGTTATTTTATGCAGAGACGAGTCCTGGCTGGAAGAAGTGATAGCGGTCTGGGTTGGAAACGAGGAAAAGCGAAAGACTTCAACTAGAAACGTCACTGGTGAGTCAGTGTGTTATCTGTACACTGACACTGTATACTGTATACTATGTACAGAGATCCTGTGTATAATGGTACTTATGGTAATATTAGTATTCTGTTTTTTATTAATGATCAGTATTGTAGTATTCGGTCACTATGTGGTGGTAATATGTGGTCTGATCATGGTGTAGCGGTATTTGTCCCTTGTATGTGGTACTATTTGGTCACTATGTGGTGGTAATATGTGGTCCGGTCATGGTGTGGCGGTATTTTCCCTTGTATGTTTTATTATTTGGTCACTATGTTGTGGTAATATGTGATATGGTCATTGTGTGGTGGTATTTATCCCTTGTATGTGGTATTATTGGTCATTTTAAAAAATGTATGTGACACATTCCCATAAATAAAAATATACCTAAAAGAGTATTTGGTATTGTAAGAAATATTTAATAGGTTAGAGTAGAGTAGAGTCCAGCCGGAAAAGTCTCCTTGTCGTGGTGGTCGCTTAAAAAATCTGTTGGCCAAAACAAAAGCTGCTGGCTATATATGTGATATGGTGTTCGATGGGAACTGTTAATGTGTGATTGGTGAGGACGTGGTGCAGAAAGTAGAGTTTTTACAAGAGTGGGCGGTGGGATTGTGGAACGTTCGAGGGATGGAGGCGGATCTGGGGTGGAGCCTGGGCGGAGTCTCAAGGGAGCCCGAAAATTTTGCCAGTCTAGGGCCCTGAAATTCCTGGTGGCAGCCCTGGCAACAAAGGGGGCATTATTACTTCCAGGGCACTGTAGATGGTTATAGCATTATGCGGTCTGTGTAGAGGTGGGAAAAAGTAGGAAAAGTGCCAGTTAAATAATAATCCAAAGACGTCTGTGCATTAAGTTCGGCAGAGACACATCGTGGATGGAAGAAGTTATCACGGTGATTTGGGCCAAATAGAGGAGAGAAGGGAAAGTGAATGACTATGATCAGCGAGAACCTGTCACCTATAAGACTCTGGATTTATCTGTACGGTATATACTTATACCGTACAGAGGCTTCAGATCTACCATAGCTCTTCAGCCTTATTTGCATACCAATTTAAAAGCTGATTTTTAGTAATGGAGGAACGGACTGGCCAGGTAAAGGGCCTATGTGTTCTAATGCCAGGGCAGAAATTCAAGTCCCAGCCTGGCACTGAATATAAGACAGGGAATAAATGCCGACAGGAGGCGCTACCATAGTCTGACTACAAGGAGCGCAGCATATGACTTGTCATTCCACCTCCTCAAGAAAAGACGTGGTGTGGAATCCAGCGGATTATTCTGGAAGGCAGTGTCATAGGCAGGAGATCTTTCAGCAGGTGCAGCGGCATTCAGTGACTTCTGCACTTTAGACCAGCTGACTGCTTCCTGGGGTCGGTCACCATGAGCTTATTCTTGTAACAAGTCATGGGGTAGGGAAAGTCAGTGATGAAATCTGAAAAAACATTAACGACAGAGTTCCCGAAAGACGGCCATGATCATGCAGATGTGTTCTTAATGGAGAGAGGGGAACAAGTCCCCAGGAATAAATGGATCAGACATCCTGAAATCCTTTTGTCACCAAAAATCTCCCGTCAGGAAAAAAAGTTGGGACACTGCCATACACATTAGGCCGGTTTTACAAAATGTTTAACCCTCACATCAGTGGCTCCATCAGGGTTTATGTATGAAGCTCTGGAAAACGGGATTTGGGTGCATGTGCTGACGGGGCCAATGACTGTAATGAGGCAGACGGAGTCCCTATGTGCTCTGTCGGGCATCATTTTTGGCTGTATGCACCTATTTGGAGCCCCAAGTCAACTATTTTTTTGGTGTCCATGTCAAATAGGCGTGTACAGCTGAAAATGATGTCTGACAGAGCACACAGGGACTCCGTCAGCCTCATTAGGTCAATGGCCCCATCAGCGCATCAGACGTCAGTCCCGATGAAGCTAATGACAGGAGGGTAAAACATACCCTTATTGAATGTTCACACAGGAGTTCTTTTAGGAGGTTTTGGGGGCAGGATCTGCTCCAAAATGCTTGTAAAAAAACAATCTTGCCTGGAAAACTAGGCAACGACAACTAAAACGTCTGCAAAAAAAAAAAACACTTCAGGAAAAAAAAACTTTTCCAAAATGCTTCAAGACTCCTTCAGGAAAATAAATACTCCCCCCCAAAATTGGAGAGTTTCCTAAATCAGTTTCCAATTGAAGGGTGTGTTCACACTGCATCGTTTTCTTTTTGTTTTTGCATTTTTGGGGAGTGGAAAGTGTAGCTAACAAAGCAGCTAAAAAAAATGAAGATAAAACGTAAAAACGTCTTGCTGTTCACCTGTTCAAGCTTTTGAATGTCTTTTAAACATTGCAGGCTTTCAAAGCTATGAAGCATTTAAAAGAAGTGACTGGTCCAATCATCAAGCTTTTTCCACAACTAGGAAGACGCTCAATACATACAATATACAGTTAGGTCCAGAAATATTTGGACAGTGACCGAATCTCGTGATTTCAGCTCTGCAGGCCACTATTTTTTATTTAAAATTAAACAACTGAGATGCAATTGAAGAGCAGACTTTCAGGTTTAATTAAAGGGGTTGATTTGTACATTTCAGATTTCATTCGGCTCCTTCTGTCTTCAGTCACATCATCAATAACCACTAGTGACCTGAAGCCATTGGAAGCCATGCATGCCCGCGCCATCACATGGCACCAAACTGTTGATTTGGCCACTCCTAACACTTGTGCTATCTCTCTGATTGATTTCTTCTTTTTTTTTTCAGTCTAATTATGGTCTGTATCCTTCCATTGAGAGCTCCTTTGCATATTGTGGGTTCACAGCAACAGCTTCCAAATTCAAATGCCACTCCTGGAATCAGCTCCAGACCTTTTACTTGCTTAATTGATGATGGATTAAAGAGAGAATAGCCCATGCAGCCCATTAAAATGTTTTGAGATAATTGTCCAATTACTTTCGGTTCCTTTAAAAAGAGGCAGCACCATATTAAAGAGCTGTAATTTCTAAACCCATCCTCCAATTAGGATGAGAATACCCTCAAATTAAATCTGAGAGTCGACACTTTACGCCTATATTGATTATATAACTGTATCTTGAATATGTTTTGGTAAAAAGCTAAAAAGACAAAAGTTGAATCACCTTCCAAATATTTCTGGACCTAAGTGTAAGTCAAGAAAAGTGATATTTTTTATCCACTGTGATTTTTATATTTGACGAGGTCCTATGATAAATATCATATTCCTTTGATAAATTGATTTTTTTCTAAATTGTAGATTTTTTACCTTTTGAAGCTGCTGTATATAACGTTGTAATAATTATTTCTTAGTTAGTTCTTTGTAATAAACCATCTTTCTAGGGTGTCTGGTCGTGTCTGACAGCGGCACTCCGCTCCTGCAGCTGCACGATCTCAATACCTAAACCCACACGGTAAAGGATGGAAGTTTACAAAGAAGCAACGATTAATGTTAATGATGTAAATGATTGATCACTTGGGTCACTTATCATTAATTCTCCAATATTTGTCACAGTTGTTAATAGTAATCTATTACATACAATATTTCCCATAATATGACTATTATATCTTTGGGGAATGTTCACAAGTGGCGCTTTTTTCAGCGTTTTTTTTTCTGCTGCTAAAACACTGTGTTTTACAGTACCAGCTTAGTGAATGAGATTTTTAAAGTCTCATTCACATGCTGTGTTTTTTTCCTTGTATTTTTTTTAAATCTGCCGTATGTCAATTCTTTCAGAGGTTTTGCAGTGTTTTTCACCCATTCAAATGAATGGGAAAACCCTACAAGTATAAACAGTGCAAAAACACAGCAAATAAGTGCAGATTGTAAGCAGTGTTTTTCATTACACCAATCTGGTTTTTGGTGCGGAAAAAAATGCTGCAAAAACGCAACGTGAACATTTCCTTATCCTGGATATGTTCTAATTGGAAATAAAAGAGAACGGCCAAAAAAGCATGGAGACATATTTAATTCTATGGTGTTTCCACTTTAAAAATTGCTAATCAGCTTGTATTTGTGCAGAGCCGTCTCTATAACATTCTATCACTAGATTCCATGATGACATCACTGGTGATGGTCGGCCATTATGACATCACACCTCACAGTGGTTGGCCACTATGACATCACACCGCACAGTGGTCGGCCATTATGACATCACAGCTCACAGTCACTATATATACAATGTACACAGGGTCACAGCTGCCTTTGTTGGCTTCATAGTGACTGAGCGCACTTGCAGTTTCTCGCTATTCTATAGTGACTGATCACACTTGCAGTTTCTCGCTATTCCATAGTGACTGAGCGCACTTGCAGTTTCTCGCTATTCTATAGTGACTGATCGCACTTGCAGTTTCTCGCTATTCCATAGTGACTGAGCGCACTTGCAGTTTCTCGCTATTCTATAGTGACTGATCGCACTTGCAGTTTCTCGCTATTCCATAATGACTGAGCACTTGCAGTTTTTAGCTATTCTATAGTGACTGATCGCACTTGCAGTTTCTCGCTATTCCATAGTGACTGAGCGCACTTGCAGTTTCTCGCTATTCTACAGTGACTGATCGCACTTGCAGTTTCTCGCTATTCCATAATGACTGAGCACTTGCAGTTTCTCACTATTCTATAGTGACTGATCGCACTTGCAGTTTCTCGCTATTCCATAGTGACTGAGCACTTGCAGTTTTTAGCTATGGCTGAATTACTTTTGGACAATCTTCAAGTAGAAGCTCTTTGGGAGATTCTTACCACCAATCGCCCTGAGATTGTGCTTCTACCACCAGATGGCGTCCTCAGCTTCACTCACCAGCTGCTGATGGAGATAGTAAGGGACTGCCTGACCAAATACCACCGAGGTCATCTGACCTCAGAGTATCTGATGGATTTATCTCAGAACATCAGGAAATTGCTACAGCAGGAAAGTGGCGGATGTTCCGCACAAAAATTCTCAATAATGGATAATAATTGTGGGATAGAAGCAGGGGCAGATTAAGAGTAGCCGGGGCCCTGGGCACTTTAGGAGCCGTGGGCCCCCAGCACCCGATCACATGACATGTCACACGATTCCCTTTGATAGATGATGTGATAAATCACGCGATTAACATGCAGGTGCTCAAGTGCACTACACATACAGTGCATTGTGAAAGTATTTGGCCCCTGTAGAGATCTGAGGTTGTGGATTGTAAGTAATCACCTAGGCAGGTTAACGATGCAACAATATTTCATTGATCACAGCCATAAAGCAATTCCAGGTAAATGGCCAAAATACAGCTCTCTCAGTCCTCAAGTTCCCAATCTGGGTTCAGTAGTTCCACTGGCTTTGTATCAGGCCATACTCACTGTCTCCCAAGTTTTGGTTGGCCCACAGATTTTGCATCTCCAGCCAGTATAGTCTGTAGCCACAGTCCATGATCCTCTAGACGGCAGATAAAACGATGAAAGCACAGGTATCCAGTAGCAGCAGTCCTTTTAAGAAAGTTTAAATCCAAATGACATAATCCATAATGGTAACATGTTCATCCATTTATCCTTCCACACAACTCCTCACTAAAGCATGTGTCTGTTTTCCTCCGGGGGGGTCAGCCCCCTCCAAAGGTCAGAAGTGATCACACCCTCCCCCTTAAACATTCACTGTTCCCTAAAACAATGAAGAATATTCTAGAAGCCTTCATCTGAGACTGCAAGTAAGACCCCCTGTGGTGACGGCTCCACTGTGTCTACAATCTACACACACATAATGAGATTATTGGCTATTGGAACAATGGTTAGATACTCCTGAGATACAGATTAGTGGAATGCTGGACATTTTACAAGTGAATCTAGTGCACATACTGACAAGTTAGCAGAACTATATAAAACATAACAAGTAAATCACTAATAAAACACAATAATAATATTCACAAAAATGGTGGTCCGTTGCTGGAAAAGTATCATAGTCTTTAGAAAGTGGGCAGCTCCTCACATAACTTTTCTACCTTTTGCCACATTTCCGGCTTCAAACATAAAGATATAAAATTCAAATTTTTTTGGAAAGAATCAACAAGTGGGACACAATCGTGAAGTGGAACGAAATTTATTGGATATTTTAAACTTTTTTAACAAATTAAAAACTGAAAAGTGGGGCGTGCAATATTATTCGGCCCCCTTGAGTTAATACTTTATAGCGCCACCTTTTGCTGCGATTACAGCTGCAAGTCGCTTGGGGTATGTCTATCAGTTTTGCACATCGAGAGGCTGAAATTCTTGCCCATTCTTCCTTGCAAAACAGCTCGAGCTCATTGAGGTTGGATGGAGGGCGTTTGTAAACAGCAGTTTTGAGCGCTTTCCACAGATTCTCGATTGGATTCAGGTCTGGACTTTGACTTGGCCATTCTAACACCTGGATACGTTTATTTTTTAACCATTCCATTGTAGATTTTGCCTTATGTTTGGGCTCATTGCCTTGTTGGAAGATAAATCTCTGTCCCAGTCTCAGGTCTTTTGCAGACTCCAATAGGTTTTCTTCCAGAATGGTCCTGTATTTGGCTCCGTCCATCTTCCCATCAATTTTAACCATCTTCCCTGTCCCTGCTGAAGAAAAGCAGGGCCAAACCATGATGCTGCCACCACCATGTTTCACATTGGGGATGGTGTTTTGAGGGTGAGGAGCTGTGTTGCTTTTACGCTAAACATTTCGTTTAGCATTGTGGCCAAAAAGTTCGATTTTGGTTTCATCTGACCAGAGCACCTTATTCCACATGTTTGGTGTGTCTCCCAGGTGACTTGTGGCAAACTTCAAACAAAACTTTTTATGGATATCTTTGAGGAATGGCTTTCTTCTTGCCACTCTTCCATAAAGGCCAGATTTGTGCAGTGCACGACTGATTGATTCTTCCCCCAAAAATTAGAATTTTATATCTTTATGTTTGAAGCCAGAAATGTGGCAAAAGGTAGAAAAGTTCAAGGGGGCCAAATACTTTCACAATGCACTGTAGCACAGCGCTATACATAATAGAGCAGGGGTGGGAAAGTAATATTCCTGAGGGGCCACATGAGAGATGTGACTGTTGTGGAGGCCGAACCAATAGGCTGAAATTAATTCTGCTCAATATTAACATATTAATTATAATTATTTTATATTATTAACTGTATCACTTAATATTGAGCAGAATTAAGTATGCTGACATCCCCCTATATAGTGTATAAGCCCAAACACAGACCTTTATATACTGTATGAGCCCCCACACAGCCCCGTATATACAGTAAAATCCCACACACAGCCCCTTATATACAGTAAAAGCCCACACACAGTCCCATATATACAGTAAGAGCCCATACATAGCCCCAATGTACAGTATGAGCCCACACACAGACTCCTATATAGAGTATGAGCCCTCACATAGCCCCCTATATTCAGTATGATCCCTCACATAGCCCCCTATATACAGCATGGGCCCTCACATAGCCCCCTATATACAGCATGAACCTCCACACACTTTAAATATTGCTTGGCAGCATGTATTTGTGCAGAGCCGCCTCTGTAATATTCCATCGCAAGATTCCATGATGACATCACTGGCGATGGATGGCCATTATGATATCAAAGTCACTACTTATACGATGTACATAGGGTCACGGCTGCCATTGTTGGCTCCATAGTGACTGATCGCACTTGCAGTTTCTCGCTATGGCTGAATTACTTCTGGATAATGTTCAGTTGGCAGCACTATGAGAGATTCTTACCACCAATCGCCCTGAGATTGTGCTTTTACCACCCGATGGGGTTCCTCAGCTTCACTCACTGGCTGGTGGTGGAGCTAGTAAGGGACTGCCTGACCAAATGCCACCGAGGTCATCTAACCTCAGAGTATCTGACGGATTTACCTCATAACATCAGGACCAGAAGCGGACTGGCCCACCGGAGGATCGGGAAAACCCCCGGTGGGTTCCGGGTCCCATTGGCCACGCCCCCAAGCACCGCCCCCCTACCACCCCTGGGCCCTGTACAGAGAACAGAGGACCCCCCCAGGTTGGTTCGCTAATCATATCGGCAGCACTATCCATTGTTTTCAACTGGGGTTCAAGTTCAAGTTCGGGTACAGGTCTGATACTCGAACCTAACTGTGGATTAAAAGTTCAGGTCGTCTATCAGAACCTGAACTTCCACGCCGGATATTGGTGGCTCTATACAACTAGACCGAATCAGCTCTTTCTGCCGGTCCTATATTCTGGGCACAATAGACTTTTGTACTTGGAGCAAATGTGTTTTACAAAGGCAAATACGAGGCAAATAAAACAGCATCAGTACTCAGCAAATTAAACAAAGTATATGTTTATTCTTCTCTGAAGAAAACTGACAAAACAATGAAATGGCTTTAAAAGTGTGGAGAAAAAACGGGAGGAAAATACCTTACGAAATGAGGGGGTTTCATGAAATACAATTGTAATATTACGATTGTGAATTATACCAAAAGAAACAGTTCAACCTTCACCTCATAAACAAAGATAGTCTGTCGAGGTGGCACCAACAACATAAATTGGTAAAAAGAAGTATAATGTCAAAGAAAGCTGCGGTGAAGGAATATAAAATCAAACATTGAACCAGAAGAGGAAGAGAAAACAAAAATATTTGGGAGTAGTACAGCTAATATTACAGGGATTGTTTCAGCATTTTAAAAAGCTTCTTAGATTGAATCTACACAAGTCCTGCTTCTCTAAAGAGATGACTAGCTGTTAGGCAGCGGCTAGGTCAAACGTGCAAAGGTTGCCATGTTCCACTGCCACATTGTGGTGTAATGTATGTGAATGGTGCGGCATTACGACCACAATCGGCACAAAGAATCCAACTTTTTGCGACCTACTTGTCGCGGCACACTAGGAGTCGCAACGCGGCCCCATTCACCTGCACTGTGACAGCCCAGAGTCGCAGGCAAACTTGATGTCGAGACCCTTCCTTACGGTTGAAGGTAAAAAGTATTACTACATAGTGCCCATCCAAAATAAGCCGGCGACCACGTAATGCTTGCAAGTCCACCAGAGTACCACTAGATGCCCCAGTAAGGCGTCTGGGAAGAAGTTGTGCAAACTAGATGATCCTTTAAGATCCTGTTTGTAAAAGTTTTAGGCGCACGTCATAAACTCTATTATTAAAAGGAATTTATATGTACATATATATTTTTACTAATTAAAACCGGACAGTGTTACATATTTTTATTTTCTGATCGTACTTTTATTCTATACATGATTATGGAGGGAGCGGTCGTCTGCTATTCACAACATTCAGATTTGCTTTACAGCAGCCACAGAGACCACGGATACAGGCACTGACTTCTATGGGGGGGTGGTGGGGAGAGCATTGTACGACCGGCGCATAGGTCCTTGTGCAAATTAGGTTTAACATAAACACGTTTTAAACAATAGGTTATTTTGGGATGATACATAAACTTTATAATGAATGAATCATTTTTTAAATAAAAATTGTTAAAAGGGTAATCCGATAATAGAAAGCTATCACCTATTCACAGGATGCGTAATAACTTTTCGATTGGTCACACTGATTGCTTTTTTTTTTTTTTGTCCCTTATTTTAATAGGACGGAGGTGTGCATGCCGTATTTATTCTATAATGGAACTGCCAAAGAAAGTCGAGTGTTATACTCAAAATTTTATTTTACTGATACTAGTTATTTCCAATATGTAGTTTAAGTTTGCATGCATTGATGTACAAACCTTTGCTGCAGCTAAGCCACAGATCAGTGGAGAAGCTAACTTTACAGCTTTAAGGCCTGGGGTCACACGTCCGAGATCTACGGTCCAACGGGCGGATCTCCTGACCTTAACTGACTGTCTCATAGCCATAAATGAAACATTTAGTCCAGGTCAGGAGACTAGTCGCCTATTAGTCCAGGTCAGGAGACCAGTCGCCCATTAGTCCAAGTCAGGAGACCTGCCACCTGTTTGTCCAGGTCAGGAGATCCGCCGCTGGACAAACGGGCCACTAGATATTGTGATACGAGCATGGTTCATAAATCACAGACGTGTGACCCCTGGCCTTTGTCTCTAACCTAAAGATTAAGACATTGCTTTTACAAAGGTTTAACAGACGATGATGCGTCATTAGATTTCTTTGCTGCAGGGTATGCGCACGCAAGTTGGGTACAGAAAATCAACTTTGCATTCTCATGCATGCAATGCGGAGTTAAAAAAAAAAAAAAAAAAAAAAAGTAAATTGATCGCTGCTAATCTGTTCGTAAATATACGCTGCAAATATTGCAATGCGAAGGGTTAAACGCAAGGCAAATCAAAGATGTCACTTAAACTCTCGCGAACCCGCTACAGGAAACGCCTCAGTGTTTATAATGCTACAAAAGACACCAGGCATTTTTCGTCTGTCTTTTTTGGGCTCCCTGTAGACTCCTCTATTTTAGTTTGTGGCATCTTCCACGCAGAAGATGTCAGAAGAAAGGTCAAGTCACTTCTTTAAATTGCTTTGCGTCTTTTGAAATTGAAGCGGCTACAAGACGATGAAAAGACTGAACATGTGCACAGAGCGTCGTTTTGACCTAGAAATGCTTATATTCAACCTCATGAGCGGTTTAGGCCTTTTTTTTTCAGTTGAGTTTCAGAGTGGATTCGCCTGAAAGAGACGTGTGCACCGGTCATAGAATTCTGCAGCTGGTCATGAGGGTGGTACAACATCAGAAATAGGGGACACGTGAACCAAATATTTATGCATTTAAAAAAAAAAAAAGGCTATATGCTGTTCTCAAACTTGCACTATTTCACGTGAATGTCCTCCCTTGAACAACTTTTTGCTTTTATAATCTAAGTAGGATAGAAATTCTGTGACAAAGAATGACTTTCAGCATCAGAGACGAACACGGCTTCTAGTGCCCTCATAAAGAGTTAAAGGGTATTCCCATCTCCAAGATCCTATCCCAATATGTGGTAAGGGTAATAATAATATTAGAAAATACCTTCAATTAGAAATGTAGTATAGTTTTTCTGATTCGATATGTCTCTTACCACACGTGCAGGCATTGGAGGACCTGAGGTATCCATGGTTACATCCACTGATAAAATGACAGTTAGCTAGCTGCTAGTGGTCGTAACCATGGATACCTAAGCTACTGCAATGCCCTGCACATTGGGAAAGCAACATAGCAAATCAGAAGAAGGTATTTGCTATTATTATTATACCTACTACATATTGGGATAGGATCTTGGAGATGGGAATACCCCTTTAAATCATCCAATTTTAGATTCATTAGACCTCATTCAGGCGTCCGCGTTTCATGTACACATACCCATTATATGTCCTTTTTTTGCAGATTGCTCTCCCTCAAAAAACAAAAAAATGGGGACACGCCAGAGTTTGATTTGCATATCTAACTTGCCTATTCAAGTAAATAAGGTTGCAAAAAAACAAAAACATATATATATTTATTATACACATACATACACATTTTTTTATTTTATTTTCTTTCTAATTTTTTACAACCTCGTTCGTTTACTTGAATGGGTAAGTTAAAGAGAGATATATATAGATATATATATATATATACACACACACTGCTCAAAAAAATAAAGGGAACACTCGAATAACACAACCTAGATCAGAATGAATGAAATATTCTCATTGAATACTTTGTTCTGTACAAAGTTGAATGTGCGGACAACAAAATCACACAAAAATCATCAATGGAAGTCAAACGTATTAACCAATGGAGGCCTGGATTTGGAGTCACCCCCAAAATTAAAGTGGAAAAACACACTACAGGCTGATCCAACTTTGATGTAATGTCCTTAAAACAAGTGAAAATGAGGCTCAGTATTGTGTGTGGCCTCCATGTGCCTGTATGACCTCCCTACAACGCCTGGGCATGCTCCTGATGAGGCTCAGTATTGTGTGTGGCCTCCACGTGCCTGTATGACCTCCCTACAACGCCTGGGCATGCTCCTGATGAGGCTGAGTATTGTGTGTGGCCTCCACGTGCCTGTATGACCTCCCTACAACGCCTGGGCATGCTCCTGATGAGGCTCAGTATTGTGTGTGGCCTCCACGTGCCTGTATGACCTCCCTACAACGCCTGGGCATGCTCCTGATGAGGCTGAGTATTGTGTGTGGCCTCCACGTGCCTGTATGACCTCCCTACAACGCCTGGGCTTGCTCCTGATGAGGTTGCGGATGGTCTCCTGTGGCAACTCCTCCCAGACCTGGACTAAAGCATCCGCCAACTCCTGGACAGTCTGTGGAGTGACGTTGGTGGATGGAGCGAGACATGATGTCCCAGATGTGCTCAATTGGATTCAGGTCTGGGGAACGGGCGGGCCAGTCCATAGCTTCGATGCCTTCATCTTGCAGGAACTGCTGACACACTTCAGCCACATGAGGTCTGGCATTGTCCTGCATTAGGAGGAACCCAGGGCCAACCGCACCAGCATATGGTCTCACAAGGGGTCTGAGGATCTCATCTCGGTACCTAATGGCAGTCAGGCTACTTCTGGCGAGCACATGGAGGACTGTGCGGCCCTCCAAAGAAATGCCACCCCACACCATTACTGACCCACTGCCAAACCGGTCATGCTGAAGGATGTTGCAGGCAGCAGATCGCTCTCCACGGCGTCTCCAGACTCTGTCACATGTGCTCAGTGTGAACCTGCTTTCATCTGTGAAGAGCACAGGGCACCAATGGCGACTTTGCCAATCCTGGTGTTCTGTGGCAAATGCCAAGCATCCTGCACGGTGTTGGGCTGTGAGCACAACCCCCATCTGTGGACGTCGGGCCCTCATACCACCCTCATGGAATCGGTTTCTAACCGTTTGTGCAGACACATGCACATTTGTGGCCTGCTGGAGGTCATTTTGCAGGGCTCTGGCAGTGCTCCCCCTGTTCCTCCTTGCACAAAGGCAGAGGTAGCGGTCCTGCTGCTGGGTTGTTGCCCTCCTACGGCCCCCTCTACGTCTCCTGGTGTAATGGCCTGTCTCCTGGTAGCGCCTCCAGCCTCTGGACACTACGCTGACAGATACAGCAAACCTTCTTGCCACAGCTCGCATTGATGTGCCATCCTGGATGAGCTGCACTACCTGAGCAACTTCTGTGGGTTGTAGAGTCCGTCTCATGCTACCACGAGTGTGAAAGCACAACCAACATTCAAAAGTGACCAAAACATCAGCCAGAAAAGCATTGGTACTGAGATGTGGTCTGTCGTCCCCACCTGCAGAACCACTCCTTTATTGAGGGTGTCTTGATAATTGCAAATAATTTCCATCTATTGTCTATTCCATTTGCACAACAGCATGTGAAATTGATTGTCAATCAGTGTTGCTTCCTAAGTGGACAGTTTGATTTCACAGAAGTTTCATTTACTTGGAGTTATATTCTGTTGTTTAAGTGTTCCCTTTATTTTTTTGAGCAGTGTATATATACACACACACATACATATGTATATAACTAACCCTTTCAAGTAAAAGAGGTTGTAAAAAAGAAAAATAATTAGATTTTATATATATTATATATATATATATATATATATATATATATATATATATAGAAAAAAATAAATAAAATATATATATATATAATTATTTTATTTTACAACCTCGTTTACTTGCAAAGGAAAGTTAGATACGTAAATCAAATCAAACTCTGACATGTCTCCTTTTTTGGGGGGTGGAATATATATATATATATATATATATATATATATACACACACACATACAGTGCATTGTGAAGGTATTTGGCCCCCTTGAACTTTTCTATCTTTTGCCACATTTCTGGCTTCAAACATAACGATATAAAATTCTATTTTTTGGGGGAAGAATCAACAAGTGGGACACAATCGTGAAGTGGAACGAAATTTCTTGGATATTTTAAACTTTTTTAAAAAAAATAAAAAATGAAAAGTGGGGCGTGCAATATTATTCGGCCCCCTTGAGTTAATACTTTATAGCGCCACCTTTTTCTGCGATTACAGCTGTAAGTCGCTTGGGGTATGTCTTTATCAGTTTTGCACATCGAGAGGCTGAAATTCTTGGCCATTCTTCCTTGCAAAACAGCTTGAGCTCATTGAGGTTGGATGGAGAGCGTTTGTGAACAGCAGTTTTCAGCGCTTTCTACAGATTCTCGATTGGATTCAGGTCTGGACTTTGACTTGGCCATTCTAACACCTGGATACGTTTATTTTTGAACCATTACATTGTAGATTTTGCTTTATGTTTGGGATCATTGTCTTCTTGTAAGATAAATCTCCGTCCCAGTCTCAGGTCTTTTGCAGACTCCAACAGGTTTTCTTCCAGAATGGTCCCGTATTTGGCTCCGTCCATCTTCCCATCAATTTTAACCATCTTCCCTGTGCCTGCTGAAGAAAACAGGCCCAAACCATGATGCTGCCACCACCATGTTTGACAGGGGGATGGTGTTTTGAGGGTGAGAAGCTGTGTGGCTTTTACGTCAAACATATCGTTTTGCATTGTGGCCAAAAAGTTCGATTTTGGTTTCATCTGACCAGAGCACCTTATTCCACGTTTGGTGTGTCTCCCAGGTGGCTTGTGGCAAACTTCAAACAAGACTTTATGGATACGTTTGAGAAATGGCTTTCGTCTTGCCACTCTTCCATAAAGGCCAGATTTGTGCAGTGTACGACTGATTGTTGTCCTATGGACAGACTCTCCCACCTCAGCTGTAGATCTCTGCAGTTCATCCAGAGTACTCATGGGCCTTTTGGCTGCATCTCTGATCAGTCTTCTCCTTGTTCGAGATGAAAGTTTAGAGGGACGGCCGGGTCTTGGTAGATTTGCAGTGGTCTGATACTCCTTCCATTTCAATATGATCGCTTGCACAGTTCTCCTTGAGATGTTTAAAACTTGGGAAATCTTTTTGTATCCAAATCCAGCTTTAAACTTCGCCACAACAGTATCTCGGACCTGCCTGGTGTGTTCCTTGGTCTTCATGATGCTCTCTGCACTTGAAACAGAACCCTGAGACTATCACAGAGCAGGTGCATTTATACAGAGACTTGATTACACACAGGTGGATTCTATTTATCATTACCAGTCATTTAGGACAACATTGGATCATTCAGAGATCCGCACTGAACTTCTGCACTGAAAGTAAAGGGGCCGAATAATATTGCACGCCCCACTTTTCAGCTTTGAATTTGTTAAAAAAGTTTAAAATACCCAATAAATTTCGTTACACTTCACGATTGTGTCCCACTTGTTGTGGATTCTTCCCAAAAAAATTAGAATTTTATTATCTTTATGTTTGAAGCCAGAAATGTGGCAAAAGGTAGAAAAGTTCAAACGGGGCCAAATACTTTCACAGTGCACTGCATAGATCGATCTATAGATAGATAGATAGATATGACTTTAATGGATAGGAGATGCTGCTTCTTTCTATTTATTTACTTTTTTGCATATGAGAATAGGAGATATCGCACAGATTTGTAAAAACAGACAAGCGCCCCAGAGATGAATGAAACCGTACCTAGGCAGCTAGAGAAAAAGAGTCAAAAACTTTTTTTTTTTTTTAATGAAGAGGTTTTTGTAAGACACTTCACTGCCTGATTTGTTGTCTCGTTATCCTTTTTTTGTGCCATGAATTCAGTAGAAACACAAAAGTTTTGCCGCGATTTTGTAAAACGACTGATGCAAAAACGGCAGCATGGCTGTAAAGTGTAAGCCCATAAATACTTTATGCTGAAGAAAACAAGTTGAGACAGCAAAAAATCAAATGGTCACTTTAGGAGAGGAGCATCAGCTAGGATAACAGGGAGACCTGTTCTGCATCACTGCATTTCTAAAGGCGGCCAAGAGGGAAGAGCACAAAGTCCAGACAGAGGGGTCACTGGTTCCAGCTCTGCTGGTGCAGGAGAGGAGCGCGACCATGAGTCCATCTATACGCTGATCACAGGTCTGGAGAGAGGACGGATGTCCTAATGCAGCAAGGGAAGACGAAATCCAGCCATAAATCTTCCGTACCAGCATGGCATTTCACTCATAAGAAAGCCAAATCGGTTAATGAATTATTTTACAAAATCTCAGAGAGAGAGTAACTAAACCTTTTTTTCTGTAGAATCTAACTTCTGCCTCTCCAAATAATAATAATAATAATAATAATAATAATAAAAAAAAAAAGAGGTCTGAATGAGGACTTCACTGCATTTTTTTGTAAGAAATTTTCAGGAATGTTTGTAAAAACACTGCCCACTTGATGCAACTTTTGAAAACCCAGTGAGGTTAAACATTCCTCTCTATTACATGCAGATTTGTCTCATATTTTGTACTATGAAGATCCACAGCATATTGGGACAAGCTAAGGATTTAAAATCCACACCGCAGGTCAATTTTCTATTTTGTTTTTTTGTAGAAAGTGGATGGGATTTGGTAATTTATTTCTTCCATTGTGCCGAAACTGTAATACACTGAAAATTTTCCACCTGCAAATCCAGATGAAAAAAAAAATCCACCAAGTATGAACACACTCTAAAACTGTCACTGGATGGCGCCTACTTCATACATAGATCTAAATAACCCCTACATGCAGAGAGCTCCCTCTAGTGGCAGCTGAAGGCAGCCAGAGTTTTAACTATTTAACTCTTAGCAAAGAATTTGGAGCTTAGACAAGCATAATAAGAATCAATGCATAATATTGGTGCTAAAAGTGATAATGTTCAAACAGAAAAAAAAAGCAGTAAGAATATTTTTTTTCTGGTGCATTTAAGTGCAGCAATTTTTTAATAAATTTACAGTACAACTGTGCTTCTGATAACAGCTGTAAAATCTGCATGTATATTTGGAGCAGCTTCCTGCTAAAAATCTATTTTAGCAAAGGCACTTTATTTTTGTAAAATATATATATACACTTTTTTTTCTTTTTTTTTTTTTTTTTAACTCTCCAGGGATCACATCCTCCACTGTCTGATCGCTGTCGACTAGAGGGGAGCAAAAGGATTTGCACTGCCATGGTCCGGAGGCCAGCTGGATAAGGCAGTCTGCACTTCTGTGTCTCCGTCCTGGGGGGCACGAGAGGCCTTCTGACGAAGTCTCATGTGGTGTCACGGGGCCCAGTTGACACCAGGATGCCGGCTGCCATGAAGGATCGGACTGGATGCCGGACCAGGACAGGTTGAATCTTGTTGCTCAACTCTAATGCTGTCATGTTCTTGAATACAACAGACACTGACATCACAGAGTATAAGAAAGTCATAAGATACCTCAGGTGACTAGTCTTCTTGTAGCGAAGGAAATTATGCAGAAAAACAAATAAAAAAACACAATTTTCAGATTTATCTTGTGTTATGATCTTGTAAATACATTTAAAAAAAAACACATATCTGAAGTGCAAGAGACTAATTACATTTGGAAAATTCAATATGTGCTTTATGGAAAAAAAAAAAAAAAAAAAAAAGCAGAATTAACAAATGACCTAAAAGTTGTGCAATTCGTCAGATAATAAGTACAAAGCTTAACATACATACGTATAAGACACCGTTTATTGGCAGGTGCGAGTCTAAAATTTTTTTTTTTTTTCTTTTGCCACGCCGATTTACAGAGCCATTTTTTAGAAAAAATGAAGAAACAAAAACCATTGTTTTCCTGCAAAAAAAAAAACAATGACACTTGGCAATCCCACAAAACAGCAATAAAATACAAAAAGGAGAATAACAAAAGTTTCTCACCTGAAAACAAAATTAAAAAAAACCTTTTAGTCGTATCTGTACTACTTGTTTATAGACTGTATAGTATTAACGATGATATCTGAAGAGAAGAAACTGCAAAATACAAAAATCACAGAGAACAAATCAACAGATGCCATTTAATGCGGGGTAACTCTCTCCTTAGGCAACCACAAAAAATAACGTTTGGTCACTCAAAGCTAAAAGCTTTTTTTTTTAACATATAAAAATGGGAAAAAAATAGGTAACCAACTGTTTAATTAGCACATAGTAATGTTAAACAAATGTAGCAAAAAGTAAGAAAAAAAAAAAAACAATAAAAACTAGTGGTCACTGTGTCGTCTGCCATTTCAGACCTCTCATACAAAGGAAAAAAAATACAAGAAAAAGAAAAGCGAGGAAAAAAAAAACAAAAAATACAAGTCAGTAAAAATGTATTAAAATCTTCTCAATTGTACAAGTTATGTGCTGCCCACATTATTAATTCTGTATTTACAGTAAAGTCCTCTGTCTGCAGTGTGGCTACTACTTTGGCACAGCATGCAGATCGACTACTCCACGGCAGCAGAGATTGCCGTTGCCGCTCCACTCCGCACTGTGGTTTCCAAGAGAGGATCTCCATGCACTTCACAGTAAACTGGACAAAGCTGTCTTCCCGGCTGACGTCGCTTTCCTTCCTGAAAGAGCGAGAGAAGCAATAATAAGCACAGGTGTGTACGTACAGAAACATATCCTAACACCCTTCACTGCCAAGATCCACGATTCTGACGAGCACAATCAAAACCTAAAAGCCAAAATGGCAGAAAAATTAACAAAAAAGAAAAACCCTTTTATTAAAACCTAAGTTTTATTTATATTAATTAAAAATGAACCCCTAAATAGTCATCGGCTAAACCTCAAGTCTATGCTACTCCTCCTTGGTAAAGCTCCATCTGGAATACTGTGTCCGGTTCTGGGCACCACATTTAAAAAAAAAGACATCGAAAAACTGTATCAAGTTCAGAGAAGAGCGACCAGGATGGTGAGTATGTCCTATGAGGAACGGTTAGAGGAGCGGGGAATGTTTAGCTTACAAAAAAGAAGACTGAGAGGAAACTTAATAGCTACAAATATCTGAAGGGCTGTCACAGTGTAGAGGGATCATCCTTATTCTCATTTGCAAATGGAAACACGAGAAGCAATGGGATGAAACTGAAAGGGAGAAGATACAGATTAGATATTAGAAAAACATTTTTGACAGTGAGGGTGATCAATGAGTGGAACAGGCGACCACGAGACATAGCGAGTTCTCCTTCAATGGAAGTCTTCAACAGAGGCTGGGCAGACTTCTGTCTGAGATGGTTTAGTGAATCCTGCATTGAGCAGGGGGTTGGACACGATGATCCTGGAGGTCCCCTCCAATTTAACATTCTATGTGCAAATGAGGAAAAAGGGAAGGATGATCCAGCGTATCAGACTAGTTTCTTAAAGTAAAACATAGCTTTTATTGTGCCCATTAAAATATTGCTCCACACCAATTGTCCATATGGTACACTACAAGGATTAGGACCTACACGTTTCGACGTTTAAGTCTTAATCATGGTCACCTTAGGTCCTGATCCTTGTAGTGCACCATATTGACAATTGGTGTGGAGCAATGTTTTAATGGGCACAATAAAAGCTATGTTTTATTTTTAAATACTAGCCTGATACGCTGGATCATCCTTCCCTTTTTACTCATCTGAGTTAGTGCGGCTTCTCTGACCGGATCCGGGCGAGACCATTCTCCGAATGGTGAGCGGACTCAGTTGTGTATTTATTCTATGTGCAAAGCCCCTGCAGTAAATATTGAAACCACCTGCCTTTTATTTGCACAGTTTCAATATTTGGATATTTCCGAATAGGATTACGTAACTAAGAACATTTCTGCCATTACATTTATAAAAATGCATATTCATTTGATTGCCAAGTTTTCTGCCATTTGTCCCATTTTGGAAACGACACCCCCTGAGGAAGGAATTCATCGGCTGGCGTGATGACCATCTTGATACCACATGTGCCTCACAGAATTTTAAAATATTAGGTCATGAAAACTAAATGTATTTTTTTTTTTCACGGAAAAGTTGTAAAAATTTCTCATCTCTCAAGGGTAAATGGAGAAAATAGACCCCAAAATATTTGCGCAATTTCTCCTGAGTACACCAATAGCCCATATGTGGTCAGAAACTACATTTCAGCCATCCACAGTGCAAAGCTTAGAAGGGAAGAAGCGCCACATTGGAGAGCAGATTTTGCTGGCATGGTTTGTGGGTGCTATGTCACATTAGCAGAGCCCCTGAGGTGCCAGAACAGCAGAACACCTCCAAAAGTGACCCCATTTTACATCCTACTCCCCGGAATGAATTCCTCTAGTGGTGTAATGAGTATACTGACACCACAGCTCTTTCATAGTATTTTATACTGTTGAGCTATGAAGAAAGAAAATTTACCATCAAAATGTTTTTAGCCCTAGATTTTACATTTTTACATGGGAAAATATGTAAAAGTGGCCCCTTAATTTGTCCCACAATTTCTGCAGTCCACCATATGTGGCTGTGCAGTACTGTTTGGCAACACGACAGGACTGAGGAAGGGACGAGTGCTATTTGACTATTTGAGCACAGATTTTCCTAGAATACTTTGTGGACTCCATTTGCAGAGCCAATAAGTGCCAGAATAGCAGAATCCCCCCTTTAGTGACCCCATTTTGGAAAGGATGCCCCTCTGGGAATTCATCTATGGGTGTAGATGATTTTCACTCCATGGATGATTTTCAGAAAAAAGTATGCAATGAATGTTTTAAAGCAAAAATGCAAGCATGTCCTTGCAGTGCCAAATATACAGGGTGGTCCAAAAGTAGGTGGCCAGAAAATAATATTTATTTTGATTTATATATAAAATTATATTTACTAACACAAGCATAACATTGACAATTAAATTTTATTCTGAACAATAATACAAAAGCCCTTACATTTTATCAACCCAGGTGCTCAAACTGTTTTCCATTACATTTTGCACAGCTTTGAAGTCGCCTCTTACGCTTCGATAAACTTTTTTGCACAAGTCTCTTTGGGTATTAATTTCTTGAAATGCATCTCTTATGTAATTTTTCCAATCACTGACACTTTTTGGTTTTTGACTATAAACTTTGTCCTTGAGTACTCCCCAAAAGAAAAAATCCATTGGGGTCAAGTCTGGTGAACAAGCCGGCAAAGCAAGTGGGCCTCTTCGGCCAATCCATTTATTAGGAAATGTTTCATCCAGATACTCGCGGACCACTCTTGAATAATGTGGAGGGGCCCCATCTTGTTGGAAATAAAGGTCATGTGAATTAGGCTATTGCTGTAACGGGGGAACAATTTGATTCATTAGAATTTCGAGATACTTATCTCCTGTGACTGTTTCATCAAAAAATATTGGTCCTAAAACACCAAAACTTGAAATACCACGCCAAACATTGACACCAGGCTCATTTAGTTGTTGCTCTAATGTTAAATGCATGTTCTCATTATACCAGTAAATACAATTAATGTCTGTTAATATGGCCGGAGAATTTGAAAGAAGCTTCATCACTCCACATAATGTTATCTAAAATTACTGGATTTTCTTCAATTTTGTTAAGCATAATCTCACTAAATTGCAGCCGCCTGTCTGGATCATCCTCCAATAAACCATGAATTAGACGTGGACGATAAGCTTTCCACCCAATAGATTTCAGGATTCACATGATAGAAACTCGTGAAATCCCCTATTCCACAGAGGATCTTCTGGAGACTTTTTTGGACTCTGAACAAATGTTTCAGCAACAAGTTGTTTATTATCTTCTGTGCAGACTGTTTTGGGTCGACCAGTTTTTGGACCAATAAGGATTGAGCCAGTGGCATTGAATTTGTCATGAATGCGGTAAATGGTTTGTCTCTTTGGGGCTTGAGTACCAAATGTTTCAACCCAATTTGCTCTAATGGTTTCAGCATTTTGAGATTTCCAATACTCTGTTAAAATACATTTTCTTTGATCTGTATTTAAATTATTTGCCATTATGTGTTATCTGAATTATCTGAAAAGACAACAGATTTGGGGGAGATCTATCTGTGAAAACTAGATCTGTGAAACTGGCTCAGTTGCCCTTAGCAACCAATCAGATTCCACCTTTCATTTTCCAGATTCTGTGAGGAATGAAAAGTGGAATTTGATTGGTTGCTAAGGGCAACTGAGCCAGTTTCACTTTACACCATGTTTGATAAATCTCCCCCTTCATAACCTTATTACACTTTCTGTCCACCTACTTTTGGACAACCCTGTATTGTGCCCAGATCATGTCTCTGGAGACATCCACCCCAGAAATTGTTAAGCGAGCTATACTTAAATGTGTCATTCACTAAATAAACCATATGCTTGAATGACAAAATGGGATACATTAATACAGTTTAAAAATGTGGTTGTGTGTGGAAGATTTTAAAGCATGCAGTTAATGATGGGCAATAATAGCGGGTATCACACCTCATTCCTCTCTTGGTACATACACGACATCTTGTCTGGGGGTTCTTCCTTGTTTCTGTTGCTGGAATGAGTGCAATAAAACGTCACTCAGTGACAACTTCAGATTCTAATGGATAAGCGGGGCCAACATTTGCAAAAACAAGATTTTCAATTACCTTTTCCTGATAATCAAGGAAAATATCTGAATTTCCTGCTTTTTTGTTTTACACAAAAGAATTATATTTGGCCACCTGAAACAAGTAAATGACTAACTTTTTATACCAGGTATATGATTTTCATGATACCAGGTTTGGCTGTAGAAGAACCTGGTCTGCAAGGTCCACACCCCCCATGTATTTGTTGTAGTCAATGACTGACCCAGGGTTTTGCTTTGGAGTAGTAGATCCTTTCTACAGTGACACATGTGGCAACTGTGTAGATTGAGCTAAAGATAAAAATATCTTTTTTATCCCTAGTCTTGAGGGCAAGGAGCTCTCCATTGCTTACAGCCCGACTGCCACTTTTGGAACTTTTCATTCACCAATGATTGTGGAAACCCCTTACGGTTTTTACAAATGATCCCACAAGCCACTATTTTGAGTTTGGTTTTTTCAGAGTTCAATGTGTTGTAAAAAAAATTACCTGGCAACACTGTTCTTCTGGTCAGTACGATTACGGCGATTCCAAACTTGTAAAGTTTTTATTTTAGTGGTGAAAATGTAAAAAAATAAAACATAAAAAGTTTAAAAAAATAAAATCTGGTTTGTGTCGCCATTTTCTCAGACCCATAACTATTCAGCAATTGAGCAGTGTAAAGACTTGTTTTGTTTTTATTGATGCCACTTTGGGATATATATATATATATATATATATACACACACACACATACATACATACATATATATTCAATGTATTTTTGCTACATTTTTTTGGGAGGTGTGGTGAACAAAAAACAGCAATTTTGGCACTTGTTTTATTCTTTGTGGTGCTTTTAATAGTGGTTATATAAATTTATATTTTCAGAGATAACACTTTAATGAACACGTCAATATAAATGCTGTTAACCTCTTAAATGTCACTATCAATATCTTATTCCATTCCACCTGCTCATTGCACCTCTCGCGATGTGAGAGCGCCAACGTGTGGCTTTGGAAGCCAGGGGTCTTCAGCAATGCTGCTTTCCATTACGGTGCTCTTATGAACAACAGTCTGTGGCCGGAATTCATAGGAGACCATGATTTTCACTATATACTACAATACTATGGTATTACAGTATATAATATGAGCAATCGAATGATTGCAGCTTCAAGTCCTCTAAAAGGAGCAGGAAAAAAAAAAAAAAAAGTTAAAAAAAAAAATTAATTTAAATCACCCTCCTCGCCCACCCCAATTAAAAAGAAATAATAAAAAAAGTGGTATTATCCGTCTGCAAAAGTCCAATCTATGAAAATCTCAAATTAACACAATCAATCAAGCGCCGCAAACAGAATATTTTTTTTAATTTTTTTAGAAAATTTGAAAACACCAAAATTATCTGCTTTTACTTCCCACAAAAATGCAATAAAAAGTGATCAAATGAGAGCCCGCTTAGGAAGCACGAGCTGGGCATAATGTACGGGCAATACAATGGCAGATTGGCAACATCCACTACCACTTGTTTCTGGAAAACAACCATGGAGTCAAAATCGTCACTGCACCTGTAGATAAATTCCCATAGGGGCGTAATTTCCAAAACGGGGTCACTTTAGGGGGATAATGCTCTTCTGGCAATTAGGGGCTCTGTATAAGGAGTCTGCAAACTATTGTACGATAATCTGTTCTCCAAGAGTCATAGTGCTCCGTCCCTCTTGATTCACGCCGTTTGGCTAAAATCAGCAGAAATTGTGGGACAAATTTTGGTGCACTTTTTACTCATTTTCTCATCTTAAAATGTAAAATCTGGGGCCAAACAAAAATTTTTTGGTAAAAATGTAATTTTTTTCATCACCGCCCAATGGTATAAAATTTTATACCTGTGGTATCAATATGATCACTGCACTCCTAGATGAATTCATTGAGAGGTGGTTTGTAAAATAGGGTCACTTATAGGGGGTGGGGGTTCTGCTGTTCTGGCACCTCAGGGGTTCTCCCAGTGAGTCATGGCACCCGCAAACCATAACAGTAAAATCTGCACTAGAATATGGCGCTCCTTCCCTTTTGAGTTTTGCACTGTGCCTGAAAAGTAGTTCCCGATTACATGCAGGGTATTGGCGCACTCAGGAGAAATTGCACAACAAATTGAAAGGTCCATTTTTTCCTATTAGCTCTTTTAAAAATGAAAAACTTGGGACTAAAACAACATTTTAGTGGTAAAAATGTTGTTATTCTTTCATCACCGCCCAATGATATAAAATTCTGTGGGGCGCATACAGTGTCAATATGATCACTACACCCCAAGATCAATTCATTGAGAGGTTTGTAAAATGGGGTCACTTGTGGGGATTTCTGCTGTTCTGGCACCTCAGGGGTTCTGCCAATGTGACATGGCACCCTCAAACCATCCCAGCAAAATCGGAACTCCAATATGGCGCTTCTTCCCTTCTGAGCTTTGCACTGTGCCTCAAAAGTAGGTTTCGACCATATATGGGGTATTGTCGCACTCTGTAGAAATTGCGTAACAAATTGTAAGGTTCATTTTCTCCTATTATCCCTTTTAAAATTAAAAACTTGGGGTTAAAGCAACATTACAGTGGAAAAAATGGTAATTTTCCATTTACTTAGCCCAATGTTATACAATTCTGTGAATCGCCCGAGGGTTAAAAAGTGCTCACTACACCTATAAATGAATTCGTTGCAAGGTGTAGTTTCCACAATGAGGTCACTTGTGGGGGGTTCTGCCGTTTTGGTATGTCAGGGATTCTTCAAATGTGACATGGCAACCGAAATCTATTCCAGAATTCAATTATTCGCTCCTTCCCGTCCAACCCCGGCCATGCGCCCAAACAGTAGTTTCCACCACACATGGGGTATCGGCGTACTCAGGAGAAATTGCACAGCAAATTGTATGGTCCATTTCCTCCTGTTACCCTTGCGAAAAGGAAAAATTTGGGGCTAAAACAACATTTTTGAGAAAAAAAAAATATATATTTTTTCATTTTCACGGCTCAACGTTATAAAATTCTGTGAAGCACCTGTGGGTTCAAGGTGCTCACCTCACCTCTAGATAAGTTCCTTGAGGGGGGGTGGTTTCTAAAGTGGGGTCACTTATGGGGTGTTTCCACCGTTTAAGGCACATCAGGGGCACTGTAAATGCGACATGGTGTTCCAAAACTTTGACGTTCCAAAACTGAAATAGTGCTCCTTCCCTTAGGAGCCTTGTAATGCGCCCAAACAGTAGCTTTCCACCACATATGGGGTATCGGCATACACAGGAGAAATTACACAACAAATTTTATTTCATTTTCTCCCGTTACTCTTTTGAAAATGAAAAATTTGGGGCTAAAGCAACATTTTTGTGGGAAAAATTTAAATTTTCATTTATTCCTTCCACACTGCTTTAACTCCTTTACCCTGAGGCTGTGTGCACACGATGCGTTTTTAATGCGTTTCCGCAGCGTATTTGCAGCTGCGGAAACGCATTAAAAACGCATGGTAGAAGGGCAGCAATGTTCCCCAATGATAATCCGCATGTGCTGTGCCCATGATGCGGATTTTTCCGCAGCGTTTATGCTGCGCTCAAAAATCCGCAGCATGTCCATTAATTTTGCGGAAACGCAGAGTTTTCGCCACCATTGACTTGCATTAGAACGCGCCAATACCGCAAGACTGCATCTGTACTTGCGTTATTGGCGCGTTCTAATGTGCGGATGGTACCCGAGTGTGGAGAAGATGAGACTCTCCTCCACACCCAGGTACCATTAAAAAGCTGTAAAAACAAGAATAAAATAAAAAATAAAGATATATTCACCTTCCGACGGCCCCCGGTCTCCTTCTCTCTGCTTGCGTGCAAGACTGAAGGACCTGAGGTGACGTCACAGTCATGTGACCGCAGGCCCTTCAGCGCAGTTTCTCGCGATATCCCGGCAGCCAGGAACAAGCCAGGACGAACGCGGCAGCACACGCCGGGCCATCGGAGGGTAAGTATAGCTTTATTTTTTTTATTTTTAAACATTCTTTTACGGTCACACTATATAAATCCATGCCGGTTGCATGGATTTATATAGTGTGACCTAGTTGTCAAGCACTTTCCAAGTGATGCTAAAATTGCCTGGAAAGCGCTTGTCAATCCGCATGCGGAAACGCATGTGAATCCGCATGTATTCCACAGGAAAAACGCATGTACAATAAGCATGCGTTTTTTTCTGCCAGAGATGCAGAAATTTTCTGCTTCATTTCTGCATCGTCGGCACATAGCCTCAAGGTGGTTTGCATGTTAATGAACAGGCCAATTTTTACAATTCTGTCCCTTTATGAGGTAATAACTCTGGAACGCTTCAACAGATCCCATTGATTCTGAGATTGTTTTTTTTTGTGACATATTGTACTTCATGATAGTGGTAAAATATATTCGATATGATTTGCGTTTATTTGTGAAAAAAATCGGAAATTTGGTGAGAATTTCGCAATTTTCAAAATTTTAATTTTCATGCCCTTAAGGCTATGTGCCCACGTTGCATTTATGAAGCAGAAAATTTCTGCTGCATAAATGCAAGTCCTCTCCCGGAAAAACGCATGCGGAATTCCGCACGCGTTTATCGCGCATTTTTCGCGCGTTTATCACGCGTTTTCCACATGCGGAATTGCCTTGCGTTTTTTATGCATTGGACAAAGGCAATTCCGCTTGCGGAAACGCAAAATTAAATGACATGCTGCGGATTTTTGAACGCAGCATAAACGCTGCGGAAAAATCCGCAGCATGTGCATAGAACTTGCGGAATCCCATTGGGGGCCATGGGGTGCGTGTTACCAAGCGTTTTTCAAGCGTTTACGCTGCGGAAATTCCGCATCAAAAACGCTTGAAAAATGCTACGTGGGCACACAGCCTAAATCAGAGAGAGATGTCACATAAAATAGTTAATAAATAACATTTCCCACATGTCTACTTCACATCAGCACAATTTTGCAACCAAAATTTTTCTTGTTAGGAAGTTATAAGGGTTAAAAGTTGACCAGCGATTTCTCATTTTTCCAACAAAATTTACAAAACCATTTTTTTAGGGACCACATCACATTTGAAGTGACTTTGAGGGGCTTTATGACAGAAAATACCCCAAAGTAACACAATTCTAAAAACAGCACCCCTCAAGGTGCTCAGAACCACATTCAAGAAGTTTATTAACCCTTCAGGTGCTTCGCAGGAATTTTTGGAATGTGGAAGAAAAAAAAACAAACAAGGGTATCAGGAAAAAAGTGACCCAAAAATTTGTTGTGCAAGGTCTCCTGAGCACGCAGATACCCCATATGTGAGGGAAAACCACTGTTTGGGCGCACGGCAGGGCTCGGAAGGGAAGAAGCGCCATTTGACTTTTTGATTGTAAAATTTGCTTGAATAATTAGCGGACGCCATGTCGCGTTTGGAGAGCCCCTGTGTGCCTAAACCGTGGAAACCCCCACAAGTGACACCATTTTGGAAACTAGACCTCTCAAGGATTTTATAAAGGGGTATAGTGAACATTTTGAACCCAGAGGTACGACTGATAAGATTAGGTCATCATACTGGATAAGTTGTCATTAGTCTTGATCGTAAGTGCTCGCTATTTGAGTTCGCAGCGGGTACTCGAGTATGCACCATGTATCGTGGATGCTAGATTCCAAAAACATGCGGGAATCGCTCGTGTGTGGCAGGCAATCCCTGAGAGGTTTTTTTGGATGTAAAACAGTCGCGAAACATATGGGGCGGAGACTCGAGCACCCGATGCAAACGAAAGTAATGAGCACTTTATTTTTTTTACCGTGTTCACTAAAGGGGTTAACTAGTGGGACAGTTTTATAGGTCAGTTCCTTCGGGACGCGGCCATACCAAATGTGTACTTTTATTGTTAATAATATTTATGGGAACAGTATATAGTTTTTGGATTATTTTTTAAACATTTTTCCAATTTTTTTTTTTTCACTTTCTGACACTGTTTTTTACTTTTACACTTTGTCCCACTACTTTCATTTTTTGCAGGCTGATTGCTTGTATAGCATAGGGATGCAGCAGTATCCTTATGCTATGCAAGCTGTCAGCCTCTGCAGACACAAGTTAGGTAGATCGTGCACTGAGCATTATCTACCTAGCTTGCTGATGCCGGGCGACCCGGATGTTGTCATGACGACCCAGCGTAGACAGCGCGAGACTCCGGATATAAGATACGAGGGGCGCTCTTACCGCTGCCTGCCCCGGAAAGGTTGCGATCGACTTCAATCGCAGCATTTCAGGAGTTAATGTGCCGGGACTGCTCGTGGCACATAGTACCGGGTGTCAGCTATGACACATTGCGGACGCGATCACATTGTGCGTAATAGTATGTACCTGGTCCATAAGGCCCAGGGCACAGGGACGTACTATTACTGACAATGTCAGTAAGGGGTTAATTCCTATGAAGTACCTAAAGGGTTAATAAACTTCTTGAATGTGGTTTTGACCACTTTGAGGGGTGCAGTTTTTAAAATAGTGTTATTTTTGGGTATTTTCTGTCATATAGGCCCCTTGAAGTCACTTTAAATGGGAAGTGTGGTACCTAAAAAAAAAAAAAATGGTTTTGTAAATTTTGTTGGAAAAGTGAGAAATTACTGATTAACTTTTAACAAAAAAAAAATGTTACTGGTGTAAAGTAGACATGTGGTAAACAGTTGCCGTATATTTTGGATTATAAGGCGCACTTTTTTTCTCGCAAATTTGGGAGGATAATGGGGATGAGTCTTATAATCTGAAGATAGCTTACAGGGGAGGGGGGCAGCTGAGGTGGACCGGGGGTCACAGGAGGCAGGGTCGCTGCTTTAGGAAGCCGGCAGGGGCAGGAGAGGGGCGATAATGCGGGCGCTGGACTGTGAGGAGGAGGTGTCCCGGAGCTGCGAGCCCTGTGCTCTCCTAAGATGTCCTCGCTGGCAGGAGTCCTCCTTCCCATTGATTACCCTGCGGTGTGCACCCCCTTAGGTGTGCACCCCCTTAGGTAAGCTATCATAAAATGGGACTATAAGACGCCCCACTAATTTTTTCCCATTTTCCTCCCCAAAATTTGGGAAATGTCTTATGGTCAGGTGCGTCTTATAGTCCGCAAAATACGGCATTTATTAACTATTTTGTGAGATATAACTTTTTAATTTTCAAATGTCAAATTTTCTAAATTGTTTTCATAAGCGCAAAAAATATCAACCAAAATTTACCACTTACTTGAAGTACAACATGTCAAGAAAAGACAATCTCAGGATTACTGGGATACGTTGAAGCGTTCCAGATTATCTTATACAGTGAGACTGGTCAGAATTGTAAAATTTGGCCTGGTCAGGAAAGTGAAAACAAGCCCGGGGCTGAAAGGGCTTGCCAAGTGCTCACCAAAGATAGCCTGACTGCCATTAGATACCAAGATGAGATCCTCAGACCCCTTGTGAGACCATATGCTGGTGCGCTTGGCCCTGGGTTCTTCCTAATGCAGGACAATGCCAGACCTCATGTGGCTGGGGTGTGTCAGCAGTTCCTGCAAGATGAAGGCATTGAAGCTATGGACTGGCCCGCCCGTTCCCCAGACCTGAATCCGATTGAGCACATCTGGGACATCATGTCTCGCTCCATCCACCAACGTCACTCCACACACTGTCCAGGAGTTGGCGGATGCTTTAGTCCAAGTCTGGGAGGAGTTCCCACAGGAGACCATCCGCAACCTCATCAGGAGCATGCCCAGGCGTTGTAGGGAGGTCATACAGGCACGTGGAGGCCACAGACAATACGGAGCCTCATCAGGAGCATGCCCAGGCGTTGTAGGGAGGTCATACAGGCACATGGAGGCCAAACACAATACTGAGTCTCATTTTGACTTGTTTTAAGGACATTACATCAAAGTTGGATCAGCCTGTAGTGCTGTAGTGTGTTTTTCCTCTTTAATTTTGGGGGTGAATTCAAATCCAGGCCTCCATTAGTTAATAAATTTGATTTCCATTGATGATTTTTGTGTGATTTTGTTGTCAGCACATTCAACTTTGTACAGAACAAAGTATTCAATGAGAATATTTCATTCATTCAGATCTAGGATGTGTTATTTGAGTGTTCCCTTTATTTTTTTGAGCAGTGTATATAAAAATGTTTGTCATCGCCACAATTTTACTGACCATGAGAATCCATGTTGCCAGGTCATTTTTTTCCTCACACTGAACTAAGTAAATACAAAACCCAAAGCACAATTGGGGAACTGAATATAAATATTTTTTTAAATGCACAATTACACTGCACTTGGAATTTTGTTTCTCGTTTTTCTGTATATTGAATGGTACAATAAATATAGTGGAAAAACGACAACTCATAGCGGAAAAAAACAAGTTCTCATACAGCTATGTCGACGGAGAAATCAAAAAAAAAAAAAAAAAAAAGTTATGGCTTGTGTAAGAAAGGGAGGAAAAAAAGGGAAAAAAAGAAAACTTGCCCGGATGGGAAAGAAAATCTTTATTTTTAAAGGTCTCTTATTTCATGGAGTACCAAGATGGTATTAATATAGGCCTTCAGCATGCCTCCGACTGGTATGGCAAACCGTTGGCACATGATTGCATTGCAAAGGGTGGGTTAAAAGTGATGTGCATCCAGAATAGCACATTTTAAATGTTGCTGTTAAGAGTTCTAATCGCTGATGTTACAGGCAGATTCTAGCTATGTAACGCAGCTGCCATCTGCAGGGTATGGTGCGGGCTCAGGTCCTGAGCCCACTGTATACACCCACACCTGACATAAACAGAGGATAAATCATTGTTGGAAGCAGCACATTGCCCCAAAAAAAACCCAGGTGATGTGCTGCTGACAAGATGCATGCTGTATGGGAACAGAGCGATTGGATTAATATGTATGTAGATGACTAAGCAAATGGACCTCAAGCATTAAAAGGGAATCTGTCAGAAGGTTTTGCTATGTAATCTGGCAGGAGCTTGAGGTAGGGGCAGAGACTGATTCCAGTGATGTGTCACTTAGTAAACTGGATGCAGAAATTATGATAGAGTCACAGTTGTCTCTGCTGCAGATCTAGCAAAGCTCAGATGTTGAGCTGTGTATAACCTCGCCCACACCACAGTTTTCTGTGTACATTGTATAGTGGCAGAGAGCTGCTAATCAGTGCTTGGGGCATGGTTGGACTAGCAGACACAAGGCCAGTTGTCCTTTGGTGATAATCTTCTGCTGATAAAAACTGATTGTTTTGAAACAGCAAAACACAGCCCAGTAGGGGACACCGCTAGAATCAGGGGCCCTGCTCCTACACTATGGTGATCTCAGATTACATAGCAAAAACTTCCTGACAGATTCCCTTTACAAGCCCACATACAAATTAGACTATTGTCGACAAAACGCAGTTATCGATAGGTTCAGACAACGCTCTAATATGTATGGGGGTGTCGGCCGAGAGATGTCTATCGCGCATATCCGATTTCGGAATGCCAAAAGCATTGTTCTACTAGACATAAGCTGCCGACAGACTTGTCAGTCAGCAGCTTTCTCAGATAACACAGGAGGGCTCGGTCAAACACGTGTGTATGGGAGAATCAGCAATCAGCCAACAGTCATCTAATGTGAATTGCTACATTAAGGCATGGGTCAACAGCTCTGCTTCACACATAATCCATATCCAAGTTAATAAAAGCTCCAAATTAGGAAAACTATTATAAGTGGACAAGCTCTTTTAACGCCTTGTCTTCCACTTTCACTGAAAAAATAAATATATAGGGTCAAGCACTACTTAACTGACCATTTCAATAGACCATTTTCATAGATGCCAATTGTCTCCTTTGCCTAATTTTTTTTTTTTTTATACATAGGCGATACAATGTCACATCCCTTTCATTCTGTCAGGTTCTCTGGCAAACGTTAGCACTACCTGTACGTTACACCTCTGGGGTTCTTCTCTGTGAATACCCCAGGCAGGGCTGTGGAGTCAGATTCGGTATAAAATGGACCGACTACTAAAATATATAATAAATTGGGTACAGTAGTTCAACGCAGTTTGTGGGAAATATTTTTTTCATACGAATTTGGGAAAGTTATGAAAATGTCCTATAAATGTCTGTCCTATTCCTGAGCTAAGGGTATAGACTTTTAGCTGAGATGAATCTGTGCTACAGTAAATTTATCACTAGTGATGAGCGAGCACTAAAATGCTCGGGTACTCGTTGCTCGGGTCGAGCAAATTGGAATACTCGGGTGCTCGACCCGAGCAACGAGCCCAATGTAAGTCTATGGGAAACTCAAGCATTTTTCAGGCGGCTCCCCCCGGCGGTCTGCAGACGACCTAAAAATTGCCCAAATCGATGGGAACAGTGATCAAATGACATGGGAACAGCATAGGGAAGACCCCTGGAAGCATCTCTGACCCCCAGGTCACTGCTGTCAGCAACGTGGTCAGAGTATTACACCACTTTTACGGACTCACAATAAAACATACAAAAACGAAACCAAAATGGATTTTCCTGGGAAATATGTTAAGGAACTTTCTTTCCAGGGTAATGACTTGTATATAAGACAAAATAAATAACCAAAAACAAAAATACTCCTCCACAACTTGAGCTATGTTCACACGTAGCGTTTTTGATGCGTTTTTTGCACTTTTGCATTGCTTTCAACCAAAACAAATGCATTCACCAGGAAATGTCATTTTAACATTTTACAACCTTATCTGGCCATGTGGTGTGTGACACATCATCAGACACATGCATACAGTGCTGAAAAGACACGGGAACAGCATAGGGAAGACCCCTGGAAGCATCTCTGACACCCAGGTCACTGCCTAAAAGTGTGCCCATCATAAGTGATCCTTGGCGCATGCGAAGATGCCTCCCACCATGCACCTGTCGTTGCAGACTTGCAACAATCACCGTCCACGTCCTTGTCCCACTGCAGCGTTCAGTTGTCCCTACCCCATTCCTTGGAATGGAAGCGCAAGTATGCAGCCAGCCACCCACCCACCCACAGGCTGCAATACTATACTGCCAAATTTTTGACAGCTGCTTGCACTTGAAATGTGGCCTTTTAGGCTCGTGGAGGCGGAAGCTTTTCACAAACTCATGCCGGCGGCAGCCGGGTGTCCATACTCAGTCCCCAGCTGCCACTATGTTTCCCGGTATCGCCTCCGCCTTCCACAAGCATCGGTCCCACAACATTACCCGTGCCCTCCCCAGTGCACTTACTGGGAAGGACCGCCTAACCACAAACACGTGGACAGGTGAATGTGGCCAGGGACGGTACGGAGCCAATCCACAACTTTTTTTGACTGAGAGTTGTATTTAGCTCGGTGAGAGGACTGGCATAGAGGGAAACCGTATCTACCCCGTGTGTCATTTCTCCCAGGAAGTCTTCTAAAGCTGCTTGCACTTGAAATGTGGCCTGAACATTACTGCTGGTACTTTTCTGTGGGAATTTGCTTGCCTCCTACCAGTCTGGAATATTTCCAGCAAACTATGGTACGACGCCATGGTATTAGCACTGCCCCCAGTACCAGTAGGGAAGCCATCCCCAATTTCCTTCTCATGAATTTTATTTAGTAGACGGAGTGGCTGCCCAAATACATTTTCTCACAAAGGAGCTGAAGATAGAGTGGCAGTAGGTGCAAGTTTCTCCAGTCTGTTAGATATTAGAGGGTGAACGGCAGCACATTGGATCAGTGGTTAGCACTGAAGCCTTGCAGCGCTGGGATCCTGGGTTCAACTCCCAGCAAGGACAACATCTGCAAGGACTTTGTATGTTCTCCCCGTGTTTGCGTGTGTTTCTTCCTCAGTAAAAAAGCAACCATAGAGTGTCCGGGAACCTTTCCACACACTTTTCTTAGCCAGGACTGCTTCTTGGCAGGGTTGGACGGTCCCACCAGAAAATCCTCTGGTGTGCCGTGTCTTCAACCTCAGGAAAGTTCATGATAGCGCTAACTTTGCAGCTGCTATGGGGCTCTTGAGCGGGTGAGAAAGCTTATACCTCAGAATCAAATCCTCTGGTGGGCACAATGTTTTTCAATCTGAAACAGCTTCTCAGTGGGAGTTGTATTTCACCACAGCCATATTCTTTAGCTCAGTAAAAGGACTGGCATAGAGGGAAACCGTATCTACCCCGGCTGTCATTTCTCCGTCACCAGGTTCCGCCCATTGTCACACACGACCATGCCTGGCTGTATGTTCAGCGGTGAGAGCCACAGATCAAGCAGCTGTGTTAGAGCTTTCAACAACTCTGCAGCGCTGGGCGGTTTGTCAATTAAGCATTAAGCATGTTCTCTTCAGCACAGCCTGTTGCCGCTCGGCCAAGGCAGTGCTGTCAGCTTGTGACTGATGTAGTCATTTCGGAGATGGAGGAGGAAGTGCATGAGCTGAACAATGTGATTACATTGAGGTTAAATTGGTGACGCTGTTTTTTATACTAAAGGAAGATCCTATTGTTTTTTTTTGTTTTTTTAAGTTATTTTTTAAGGCAAATGCACTCACAGGGAAATGTCATTTTACAACCTTAATCTGGCAATGTGGTGTGTGACACATCCTGTTTTATTTATGATGGAGGGACTCTGAAAGTCATAAAGCCTATTTTTATAGGGCCATCAGACGGCCCTTAATATTCTTAAAAGGCCAGCTGTCGGCCCTCGCTATTGTTAGAGAGCCATCAGCCGGCTATGCTTTGTTGTTCTTATTATTAACAAGTGGGTCTTCTATACTGTTATTGAGTATCCAGTGACTTCAAGGGCTGCCAAAAATTTGGACGCAACCAAATACCCCTTTGAAGAGACATAGAGGAGGGGGTCAGTAAAAAAAATGTTCCCATTATAAAGGAGCGGGTCTCCTATAGTGGTAATGCCCATGCTATGCCTGCAAGGGCAGCCAAAATTTGGGAAAAACCCCACTAAGAATTTAAAGACACACAGAGCAAGGCCACAGTAACAAGTACGACATGTTCCCATTAGAAAGGAGACTGTCTGCTATACAGTTATAGGGTATGCAGCGAGTCCAACGGCTGACCAAATTTAGGAAAAACCCCACTAAGAAATTAAAGACAGAGCAGGGCCACAGTAACGACAAATTCCCATTAGAAAGGAGAGAGTCTCCCATAGTGTTGGCCTATGCAGTGAATGCAAGGGCTGCCAAAAATTTGGAGGCACTTCAATGACCCTTGGAAGAGACGTGGAGGAGGGCCTCATAAAAAAAATGTTCCCATTAGAAAGGAGAGGGCCTCCTATACTTGTAATGCCCATGCACTAAGTGTATGGGCTGACAAACATTTACCCCTGGGGGGTATACATGAACATACTGTGTAAAGAAATTTTTTTTACGGGCATCATAAACACCCTTTAAAAAAATTATGTGGGTGTTGCATCACGGACCACGGTCACACTGGTGAGATGGTGGTGAAGGATGAGAAGAAGGAGGAGGACAAGAGCAAACAGCCAAAATCAGGAAGCCTATACCCATGTGTGGCTGTGAAAAGGTACATGAGAATACACCTCCCAAGAAAAGAGACTGGATTTGAGTTTATGTTACGCTATCATTCGGTGGTGTTGAGAAGTCTGGCCCAATCCAGCCCTTGTTCATTTTTATAAGAGTCAGCCAGTCAGCATTTTCAGTTGACAGGCAGATGGGCTTATCAGTTATAATTCCACCAGCGGTACTAAAAACCCGCTCTGATAAAACGCTTGCGGCAGGGCAGGCCAGGACCTCCAAGGCATAGAGAGCCAGTTCATTCCACGTATCCAGCTTGGATACCCAATAATTATAAGGCACAGAGGAATCACGGAGGACGTTGGTACGGTCGGCAAGGTACTCCCTCAGCATCTTCTCAAACTTTGCACTCCTTGTGAGAGTACCCTGCACCTCAGGGCCTGTGCGATGGGAGGGTCTGAGAAAACATTCCCAGAACTTTGACAGTGTTCCCCTGCCTCTGCTGGATTGAAGTTGTGTCTCTCTCGCCTGTACTCCTTGGTTGTCCATCGAAGTGTGCCCTCTGCCGCCAGCGTTTTCAGATGGGAATTTTTTTTAATAGTTCCGCAACAAGGGCCTTCTGGTACAGCCCCATTTTTGTAGACCTGTCCACCTCAGGAATAAGAGATATAAAGTTCTCCATGTAGTGTGGGTCTAGAAGTGTCACCAACCAGTAATGACTGTCGCCCAAAATTTTGAGAACGCGAGGGTCATGGGAAAGGCAGCGTAACAAACTCAGCCATGTGTGCCAGACTACTAACAGACAAGACTTGTGTCCTCACCAAGAGGATGACTGACCATGCTCTCCTCCTCCTCTCTGTCCTCTGGCCATCCACGCTGAACAGACGGTATGACAGATGTGCAGGTAGTTCCGTCTATAGTGCATGAAACTAGCTCCTGTCCCTCCTCCTCCTCATTGTCACCCAATCCACGTTGGGATGAAATAAGGCTTGGCTGTGTGTAATCACCCTGTATGGTTCCTTGCTCCATCTCATCGTGCTCCGTCTGCAATGCATCCTCTTTGATTGTGAGCAGAGAGCGTTTCAGAAGACAGAGAAGTGGGATGGTGACGCTAATTATGGCGTCATCGCCGCTCACAATCTTGGTGGAGTCCTCAAAGTTTTGGAGGATGGTACATATGTCTGACATCCATGTCCACTCCTGAGGCCTTATGTGTGGAGTCTGAACTGAATACAGACAGCCTTGTTGATGCTGGTACTCAACAACTGCCCTCTTCTGCGCACAAATCCTTCCCAACATCTGCAGTGTAGAGTTCCAACGCGTGGGGACATCACACACCAGTCTGTGAGCCGGAAGCTGCAAACGCTGCTGAAAAACCGCAAGGGCGGTGGAAGCTGTAGCTGACTTTCTAAAATGGGCACATAGGTGGCGTACTTTAACAAGAAGATCCGGCAGCTCCGGGTAGGATTTGAGAAACCGCTGAACCACGAGGTTAAGCACATGACCCAGGCATGGTACGTGTGTGAGCTCGCCTCGCCTCAGAGCCGCCACCAGGTTCCGGCCATTGTCACACACGACCATGCCTGGCTGTAGGTTCAGTGGTGTGAGCCACAGATCTGCCTGCTCTTTCAGAGCTGTCCACAACTATTCAGCATTGTGCGGTTTTTCACCTAAGAATATTAGCTTCAGCACAGCCTGTTGCTGCTTGGCTGAGGCAGTGCTGTAGTGCTTCCAGCTTGTGACTGATGTGGTCATTTCGGAGATGGAGGCTGAGGTGCAGGAGCTGTAGACTGTGGGGACAACCCTGATTGACCTAGGGCCCGCAATCCTTGGCGTCGGGAGGACGTGTTCCGTCCCAAGGTACGACTGGGTCCTGGCTTCCACTATGTTAACCCAGTGTGCCGTCAGCGAGATGTACCGTCCCTGCCCATAAGCACTTGTCCACGTTTCCGTGGTTAGGTGGACTTTACCGGTAACTGCATTGTTGAGAGCACGGCTAATGTTTTGGGACACGTGCTTGTGTAATGCGGGAACGGCACACCGGGAGAAATAGTGGCAGCTGGGTACCGAGTACCGAGGGACGGCCGCCATCAGGTTGCGGAATGCTTCCGTCTCCACGCGCCTAAAAGGCAACATTTCGAGCGCAAGCAGTCGTGAAATGTGAGAATTTAGTAGTGTGGCCTGTGGGGCATTGGCTGCATATTTGCACTTGCGTTCCAAGGACTGGGGTATGGACAACTGAACGCTGCGCTGGGACAAGGACGTGCTTCCTGATGCTGCTACTTGAGAGTGTGCAACGACAGGTGCAGGGCAGAAGGCGTCTTCGCATGCACCATGGACAGGGGATTGGCTTGCATGCACAACAGCGGAAGAAGCAATGGTGCCACCCACAGACACTGTTCCTGGACCCTGGGGTTCGGCCCACAAAGTCGGGTGCTTTGCTGCCATGTGCCTGATCATGCTGGGGGTGGTCAGGCTGGTCGCTTTGCCACCCCTGCTGATGCTGGCCTGGCAGGTGGTGCAAATGGCCTTTTTGGGGTTATCGGCAGAGTCTTTAAAAAAACAACCAGACTCGGGAAGACCTAACAGTTGTACAGGCAACTTCCTTCGTGTTGGTGTTACAGGGAACAGTTGCCTGCCTTCTGTCTGCGGCCACCACCCTGCTTCTTCCTGCCTGTTGGGGTGCTCTGCCTCCCTCTGCATGTCCTCCTGCCAGGTTGGGTCAGTTACTATATCATCCACCACCTAGTCTTCCACTTCCGCACCCTGGTCCTCCTCCTGACTTTCTGGCAACTGTGTCTCATCATCGCCCACCTCTTGTGACATTTTCCCGCCGTCGCCTTCGTGTGACCATAGCTGCCTGGGCATCGCTACACGCGATCTCCTCTTGCCCCGTTTCAAGTGGACCGGGCGAGAGGCCCGAATCTATAAATGGAAAAGTGAACAGCTCTTCAGAGTGTCCAAGTGTGGGATCAGTTGTTTCTGGGTACTCGGCCTGGTGGGAGGAAGGAGGATCAGGGAGAGGAATATGCGGTCCAGACTCATGGCTACTGAGACTTGACCGTGTGGAAGACAGGGTGGTGGTGGCTAAATACCTGGAAGCATTATTCGCTATCCAACCAACAACCTTTTGACACTGCTCTGGGTTCAATAGTGGTGTGCTGCGGTCCCCTAGAAATTGGGACAGGAAGGTCAGGCGAGATGTGGGTATTTGTTGTGGCACAATTTCGGCTTGCCCATGGCCTTGTCCTTGGCCTCTGCATACACCATTACCATCACGTCCAGTTCCCCGTCCCTTGCCCATTTTAAATGGAGGACAGTATCTTCCACTCTCATTATAAATGACTGAGTTTGGAGCGAACTTATATGTGATCTGTGTGATGGAGAAAACAGAGTTTTAAATACCTGGCCTGTAGGTAAGGAGTTTGACCAGCAAACTGGTGTGAATTGCTTCACTGACACACTGAAAGAAATTTTTAACGGAGGCCAGAAATGGCAGTATTTTCTGAAAACATATATGTGATCCGTGTGACAGAGAAAACACAGTTTTAAATAGCTGGATTTCTGCTATATACATACGACTGCCTGCCTGATATCTCTGCAGATGGATTAGTCCTCAGAAGGACTGTTTGTTAAGATGGATATGTGTAATGTACGGTTTTTCTCCCTACACTACCTAATACACAATCAAATCTCTCCCTAGTTCAGCAGCACCTCTCCCTACACTGTCTGATCGGGAGTGACTGTGATGAGAATGGTGGCGCCAGGTCTGATATAGACCTGATGTCGCTGTGCGGCCAGCCAATCACTGTAATGCCCACAACCAACATGGCTACGGCATTAAAGTGCATGGCAGGCAATCTCTGCATGTTCACTGGCTCTCTAAAGAGCGCCAAACATGCAGGAAGGGGACCCGAGTTCCTGCCCGAGCAACCCGGAAATACTCGGCGAGCGCCGAGCATCTCGAGCAGTGAGATGCTCGGGTGAGCATCGAGCATTAGCGAGCATGCTCGCTCATCCCTATTTATCACTTAAACATGAGCCATGTATGAGGGAGTCGGAGTCATGGAAATTGAGGAGTTGGAGGTTTGGCTTACCGACTCCACAGCCCTGACCCCAGGTCCCTATGAGGCTATGTGCCCACGATGCAGAAATGAAGCAGAAAATTTCTGCAGCATTTCTGCATCTCCCTGGCAGAAAAAACGCATGTGGATTGTACATGCGTTTTTCCTGCGTAATACATGCAGATTCACATGAGTTTCTGCATGCGGATTGACAAGCGCTTTCAAAGCGATTTTAGCATCACTTTGAAAGTGCTTGTCAACTAGGTCACACTATATAAATCCATGCAAACAGCATGGATTTATATAGTGTGACCTTTAGAATGGTTAAAAATAATAAAATAAACCTTGATACTTACCTTCCGATGGCCCGGCGTGTGTTGCTGCGCTCCTTCCTGGCTGCCAGCTGATCGCGGGACACTGCACTGAAAGACCTGCCGTCACATGACTGACGTCAGCGCAGGTCCTTCAGTCTGCTGGCAAGCACAGGGAAGGAGACCGGAGGCCGTCGGAAGGTGAATATAATCTTTATTCTTTTTTTTTTTACAGATTTTAATGGTACCTGGGTGTGGAGGAGAGTCGTCTCTTCTCCACACTCGGGTACCATCCGCACATGAGAATGCGCCAATTACGCAAGTACAGATGCAGTCTTGCGGAATTGGCGCGTTCTAATGCAAGTCAATGGCGGCGAAAACGCAGAACTTCCGCAAAATTAATGGACATCCTGCGGATTTTTAAGCGCAGCATAAACGCTGCGGAAAAATCCACAGCATGGGCATTGAAAGTGCGGAATTGCATAGGGGACCATGGCAGGAGGCTTACCATGCGTTTCCGCTACGGAAAATTCCGCAGCAAACACGCTTGAAAAACGCATCGTGGGCACACAGCCTGACCGAGATTTCTCAGCTATTCACACCCATTTATTCCCAATAAAAAGGGTGTCAGAGGTGTTACATGAACGTACACAAAGCAGTATCGTATTTTGAAACCTTCCCTCGCTACAATCTTAAATTACCAGTAGCGAGATGGTAAGAAATAAAATATGTCTAATTGCCAACAGCTACTTACATCACTCGCAGCTACAAGAGCCGCGATATGCCAGTTACACCCTCAAAATACACGGAAAATCTCATCAAAGTTCATTACGATGCAATTATCCATGTAACAAGACTTCACCTTCACAACACAGAGGACGTGCCGTTTTGCAAGACTCTAGATCAGGGACATCAAACTCAAAACACACAGAGGGCCAAAATGAAAACCTTGGACAAAGTGGCGGGCCAACTAGTATACAATATAATGGGCCCCACATAGTCCTGCGAACAGATTGACGGGCCCCACATAGTCCTGCGGACAGATTGACGGGCCCCACATAGTCCTGCGGACAGATTGACGGGCCCCACATAGTCCTGCGGACAGATTGACGGGCCCCACATAGTTCTGCGGACAGATTGACGGGCCCCACATAGTTCTGCGGACAGATTGACGGGCCCCACATAGTTCTGCGGACAGATTGACGGGCCCCACATAGTTCTGCGGACAGAATACAATTTTACAAAAGTAATGTAAGGGCTCATTCAGACATCAGTAATTTCTACGTTTGAGAAACATGGACCGATAATTCTGATCAGACTTTGGTCTGAGTGTCATTTAGTTTCTCTTGAACGTAGGGAGGAAGAAAAAAAAAAGTTTCTCCTCCTTCTTTCTCGGATGTCATCAGAGCACGATCCAATTTTTTCACGGACCTATAGTCTTGCATTGCAGATTATCTAACTCTCGGATCAAAATTGAACACATCACCAATATTTCTGCAAACTATTTGGACCCAGGAGGAAAAGAAAAAAAAAAACAGATACGTGCACAGCCCCATAGACTATCACAGATACAAGTGCGCTCTGTTAAAACCTCGGATAGCACTTGTATGAGAAAATCTGACGTGTGAATGAGCCATTAATGTGAGAAACAAGTCAGAAGCAGTAAGGGTTCGTTCACATGGCGCTCTTGTTGCGGATATACGATGTACAGGACCCATAATCCAGCACTTATAGACCTCCATGGGCCCGGACACTACATGTGACTCCAATGTTTTTTCCTCCAAAATTATTCAGAATTGGTGCTAAAAATAAAATACGATTCTGTCCATTTATTTTTCTGCTGACAAATAAGGAGCTACATGGACCAAAAATATGAAGCCTTAGGCTGTATCCAGATGGACAAGTTTCAACATCTAAGCTGTCCATTGCTTTACTGTTAACTTAGATCAAGGTTATTATATAGTCACGGTGCTGGAATTGTGGCCGTCATACGAACGTTAACATGTAATTGTATTTTAAATGGTCATATTCAGATGGCCCCAATATGTTTTTCCATACTGCACTTGTTCTCTACACATCAAAGAAGCTCAGGGCGATACCTTAGAAGTTGCTGATGAATCGGTTACATCACGTTTTGGAGGACAAGAATAGGGAAAGGCTTTGCTAACAAAACTGTGTAGTTTGCCAGTGGAAAGATCATCTGACTATATAAATTAATTGGCTATATTTTCCATTTAGAAAACATTTATGCACATATTATACATAAAATAGTCAAATAGTAGTCAAAATGAATAGGATTACATTGTATGCCAGAATTATAATCCTGTTGTAGGCCATGTTCACACATTGTGTTGTTGCTGTTTTTTTTTCTGCAGGTAAAACCTGCTCTCTTGGCAGTAAAGAAGCTGCTTACAAAAAGCATGTTTTGCTGCATTTTTCAGGATCCCAAAGTTTAGCTTTGCTTCCACCACAGAAGCATGGACAATGCAAGGTGTTAGAGGTCACCAATGCAAGACAGAATATGTAAAACCATGAAATCATTTTGGAAAACAGAACAATTTGATCAAATTATTTAGTGGTAAAAGATGTTTTGAACAAAAAAAAAGTTCACACAAGTTCATGAATAAAAACACAATTACAAATGTACACAACAGAGAAGGTGAAGTGGTCAGGAATAATTTACCTAAGACGTTGGCAGAGCATGGAGTTGGTAGGACACTGTTTACTTTCACACTTTGGTTTGCCCTTGAGTTGATCAGGTATTGTTCAATTTCACACCTTGGATAGCCAATGTTTACTTTACCCAAATCACTAATTTAATTAAACTGTACTAATCCTAAAGGCCCCATCACACATAACGAGATCGCTAGCAAGATCGTTGATACGTCACGGTTTTTGTGACACAATAGCGATCTCGTTATGTCTGACAGGTAGCAACGATCAGGCCCCTGCTGTGAGATCGCTGATCGTTACAAAGCTTCCTGGACCATTCCTGGGTCGTTGCGCTCCCGCTGGGCAGTGTGCATCGCTGTATTTGACACCTTATCAACAACCTCGTTAGCGATTCAGAACTGAGACACGTAGGAGTGCATAAATTGGACTTTTCCGCGCCCCTCGTCCCCGATTGGTGGTCGCTACAGCGTTCTCATTTTCAGCCGTGCATAAAGAAGGCAACAGAATAGCGATTCCATCCTTTGTTTCTGACCTCGTGCTGGATTGCAGATCCTAGCAGAATTCTCCAGGCTGTTGATATCCGTTCATTCGAATGAGTCCTGATTTTGCGGATCATTGTAGAGTTCTCCGGCTGTACATCTGGTCTTGTTCCTGACGCAGTAGCGTCCACCAATCGGAGATTAGGGGGCGCGGAAAAGTAATTTTTTGCACGCCTTTGTGACACAGTACAGTCCCTATCAAGGTGTGGATCGTTGAAATATGTGCTGTGTGAAAGCGTCCCAACGACCGCAGAGATCGTTACTTAGATTGCTGGGGCGGCCGAAATCATTGGGAAGTTCTGCATGTTTGACAGCTTCCCAGCGATCACGAAACGACTCTCCAGGGATCCCAAAACCGTGACGTAATAACGATCTCGCTAGCGATCTCGTTATGTGTGACGGGGCCTTAACTGCCATTCTCATGTGAGGATATAAAGACATTACAGTTTAAATGTGGGGGAAAAAACAACACACAAAAAAATGGGTTTCACATACTGCTGTACCTGTTTTTTTTCCCCCACTAAAAACGCAGCAAAACCTGATACCTGCATTTTTTGCACAACCTCATTGCTTTCTATGGGTGAAAAAACACTGCAGTGACATGCTGCAGTTTTCAAAAAAGCAGCAGTTTTCCAATTCAGTCAGGAAAAAAATAAAAATAATGTGTGCATGAGATTTCTGAAATCTCATAGCTTTTGATGGTACTGTAAAACGCAGCTTAAAATTTGCATAAAAAACACAGCAAAAACGCAAAGTGTGAACATAGCCTTAACGAGAAGAGAAGTGCCATGAAAATGTACATTCCCTCCATAGGTTTTATTATTGCATGTTTTCGGGTCTGCTTTAGGCTGCGTGCCCAGGAAGCATTTTCCAAGCGTTTATGCTGCGGAATTTACGCAGCGTAAACACTTGGTAATCCATCCCCCATGGTCCCCAATAACAAGCCGCAATGTCAATGCCCATGCTGCGGATTTTTCCACAGCGTTTATGCTGCGCTCAAAAATCTGCAGCATGTCCATTAATTTTGCGGACACGCAGCGTAATCGCCGCCACTGACTTGCATTGGACCGCGTGACATCCGCATCACTACATGTGCACAAGTGGATATCACACAGTTCAATGTGCGGATGGTACCCAAGTCTGGAGGAGAGAAGACTCTCATCCAGACCTGGGTACCATAGAAACTGTAAAAAAAAAAAAAAAAAAATTTAAAATAAAAAATAAATATTATACTCACCTTCCGATGTCCTCCCAGTGTTTTGTCTGCTCTGTCCGGTCTCTTGCACAGCTCGCGCTGTTGTGAAGGACCTGCCATGACGTCAATGAGTCATGTGACCTGACACATGGCTGAATGACGTCATCGCAGGTCCTTCACATCACCGCGAGCAGTGCAAGAGACCGGATGCGACGGAGATAACACCGGGAGGACATCGGAAGGGGAGTATAATCTTTTTTTTTATACCATTCTTATTCTTTTTTTTTAAACTAACTTAGCCACACTACTATAAATCCATGTCGGTTGCATGGATTTATATAGTGTGAACAAGTTGTCAAGCACTTTTCCAAGTGATGCTAAAAGCGCTTGGAAAAGCGCTTGATAACCCGTATGCAGAAATGCATGCAAAAATGCTTCACAAACGCTTCTACCTGGCGGGAAAAACGCATGTAAGGCTGCGTTCACACATTGCTTATTTTCGCGCGCGCTTTTCGAAAATACGCAATGTGCTTTGTGTCTGCCAGCAAAGTGAATGGGAAATTCACTTTGCCGTTCAGACACTGTGTAATTTTACGCAGCGGGAAAGCGCAGCTGCGTAAAGAATTGGCATGTCAATTCTTTACGCAGCTGCGTCCTGCGCTTTCTCCTATTGTGCCCATTATAAGCGATGGAATTACGCAGCGGTGTTCACACACTGCGTAATTCCATCGCTTTTTTACGGAGGAGCAGGATGGATACTCACCTACCCGATGTCAGGGGAGAGGCGTCCGGTCCGGTACGCTCCAATCCCGCGCTACCAGCATCTGCCGGTGAGCCGATCAGCTGTTGGCTAACCGGCTTGTAACCGGACGGTCAGCTGATTACAAGCCGGTCACGTGACAGTGTGCTGATCGCTTCACGGCAGATGCTGCAAGCGTGGGACGGAGCAGACGCGTCTCTCATCCATCGGGTAGGTGAGTATCCATAGTCTGTACATACACTGCTAGGGACACACACACAGACATTACACGTCACCCTTCATTTCACACTGCGTTTTTTGCTGCGCTTTTTTACGCAGTGTGTGAATGGAGGTGCTTTTATTACTTGCGTAAAAAAAAACAGGAAAATACGCAGCGTAAAAAAACGCAGGGAAATATGCAATGTGTGAACGCAGCCTAAAATCCGCATGCGTTTTTCCTGCCAGGGAGAAGCGTAAAAAATATGCAGCATTTCTGCATCGTGGGCACATAGCCTTATAGGGAAAAAAATGACCTGTTCACAAGATGCAAATGACACGAGAAAGGAGAGGACGACACCTGCTGGACAAATGTGTCACTGCTGCTATACATGAAAGATGTCCCCATGACATGATGACTGATCGATAAAAGGGGAAAACATAAAATGCCACAGGAAACATTGTGTATTTGTATTTAAGAACATGTATTACATAGTAGCGGTTGTGCTCCTACCAATGGTATTTTTAGTACCATAGAGAAATCAGTGTTCTGTATACTGACATCATGAAGGGATCATCCGCTTTGATCATGGTCTCTTTACAAAAGTTGATCACAAAGTTTAACCTAGCAGCAAGTGTTCACTCTCTCCGACCTGCTTTTGAGGGGCACTCTATCATCAGACTACGCCACCTTATACAAGGCCAGCACAGTATGAGAACAGGTCCAACACAGATAAAATTTCACTATAGAAGCGCCCGGAGAATAAAACAATTACAGGATATAAAATGTTTTGTGATTAGTCAAGAAGGCACAAAAAACAACAAATAAGTACAAGTGTTCAAGGTTATTGCTCACCCAACATTTACTGTACTTCGCTGCTAGGACTGAACACATCACAAGTACAATGATTGTATTGATGTAAATGTCTTGCACGTAAAGTGCCTTGAAAAATGATTCCTACCTTGTGAAGTTTTACATAATTTTTTTCACATTACACCCACAAACTTAAAAAGTATTTTATTGGGATTCTATGTGATAACACAAAGTAGCAAGCATTTGTGAAGTGTAAAGTAAGTGATACATGGTTTTCCATTTATATTAAAAATATAAAATCAGAAAACTGTAAATTGCATTTGTATTCAGCCCCCCTGTAGTGTGATACCCCTAATTAAAATATATATTATTTAGCCGATGTAGACAGTGAGCAGCAAGGTGTCGAAGCTGAAAACAGCTAATTGTGGGGTGTTGGACCTCCAACAATCCGATATTGAGAACCTATCCTCAATATCATAAGACCAGGCAATCTCTTTAATTTTCTACACATAAAATACTATACCAGGCAAGAGAAATCATATACAATATAAAAAAATAAATAAAAATCTTTAATCGAGTATATACAAATCACGACACGCTTAAAAGAAATTAAAATGGGAATGTGATGGCACCTCAGATGACCCAAGTTGGGACACGTGATTCCGGGCAGCACCTGATGCAATGGGGTAGGTGGATTGGTGTTGCGGCGCATGCACCGAGACCCAGGCACTTTATCCCAATACGTTCGGGTAGGGAATGGGCTAATCATTGGATCCTGACTCCCTACTCAGATGACGCCACCACTAACTAACACTTTACATGGGTATCCATTTTAATTCATTATATTTGTACTTTCTTCTTTGTAATCCTATTTATGGCAGTTGTACTAGTTACATCATTGTACTTTTGGTTTAGATTTTATTGTGGCTACATCACATTGTACTTTATTTTGTGGCTTGCTGCCCTCTTGTGTTTATTTATAGCTATTGCGCACTTGGCCATACATGTTTTTCTGCCCATTTATTGGTGTAGATAATATAAACTGTAATGTAAACTACAGTATATTACAGGTTGCTCTAGCACCCTGCACTTTGTAGATTTATTTAATCGGCCAGCTCTACCCTCACCCATCCCTTGTAGATTGTGAGCCCTCGAGGGCAGGGTCCTCGCTCCTCCTGTACCAGTCGCTGACTTGTATTGTTCAAATCATTGTAATTGTTTCTGCTATGTATACCCCTTTCACATGTAAAGCTCCATGGAATAAATGGAGCTTTAATAATAATAATCGTACCCATTAATTACCAGCTCTATTTTTCATTCTCATCTGGACTATTACAACTCTCTAATTGGTCTCCACCTTACTACATTCTCCCCTCTCCAATCTGTCCTGAATGAAGCAGCCAGGATCTTATTCCTTTTCAACCACTACACCGATGCCTCCACCCTGTGACAGTCATTGCACTGGTTGCCCATCCAATATAGAGTCCAATATAAACTTATCACTCACCCACAAAGCGCTCCATGGTTCAGCACCACCCTACATCTCCTCTCTCGTCTCAGTCTACCAACCTACCAGTACTCTCCGTTCTGATAATGACCTAAAACTTACATACTCAATAATCCGAACCTCACACTCCAGTCTCCAAGACTTCTCGCGTGCAGCGTCAATTCTTTGGGATGCGCTACCCAGGACAATTTAATTTTTAATCGTACCCTAAAAATGCATTTCTTTAGACTGGCATATCGCCTTACCTCACTTACCTAACTATCCCCGTTTTGCCCATTCAAAAATTTCTTCAAAATCAGGACCCTCGTAGCATCTGTTCACACGCAGATACAGAACCCTGTATGTGTACTATACACATACTGGCTGGTGACCGGTTCATGCAGCGTTATGTGAATACCCCATTTATTATATTGATGGCTGAACTATACAATACAAGCAATTTTCACCAATTACCTTTCGTGTACCCCCCATTTCCTCATATACTGTAAACTGGCGAGCAGGGCCCTCACTCCTTTTGGTATCTGAGTTATGTATTGCTCTGTAATGTCTTTATTGTCTGTACAAGTAACCTCTGAAATGTAAAGTGCCGCAGAATATGTTGGCGCTATAAAAATAAAAATTATGATGCGATTACGTCCCCCATATTCTGCCACCCATGTAACCAAACATTATACATCTTAAATTATGATTTTACAGTAATTGTACAGTAGTTTGGAGTTGATTCTGTAATGTTATTAGGGTCCATGTACCTTTACAAGGCCTCACTATAAGTAAGATATTAGGTTAGCGTTTATGTATTACATAGTACATATGCCATTTTTTTTGTATACTCTAGTAGCAGGTTTAGCACAATATTATTTTAATAAATTAGTGTATGTTCAGATGTTGCATTTTTTGCAGCTATTTTTTCTGTAAAAAGAAAAAAAAAAGCGCTTGGTACAATATACACGTTTTTCATCCATTTTTCATCATCATTTTAATGAGTGAAAAACGCTGCTGATAAAAACACAAAAGCTGAAAGAATTGACATGCTGGAAAAAACGCAGCAAGGCTCAAAATGCGTGTGGAGAAAAAAAAATTAACAGCATGTGCATGAGATTACAGAAATGTCTTATGCTGGAAATGTAAAACAAACCAAAGATGCAGCATAAAATGCGCAGCAAAAGCGCCATGTGTGAACATACCCTAAAGTGGACAAAGAACCTAAAACTGTAAAAAGTGAAGTTCTTAGTAATACATGATCCATAATACAATGTGCGAAACTGCACTAGGATTACACTGACTTTACTTACATGTCAATTTGATATCTGAAGACCGTGCTCACCAGGAAGAATATCGAAAGAAATAGTCTTCCATAAATGTAACAAAATACACAGGAGGTTGAAACGTTGCAGTGTTTTATTACATTTATGGAGCAATAAAGGATTTTTTCTATATTCTTCCTGGCAAGTGCTGACTTCAAAAATAGACTTTGGATTTCTCGGATGTATTTGGACTGTGTCGCTGCATTTTTTGCATATTTACTTACATGTCAGTCTTCCATTTTTGACAGTTTCCGTTTAACGTGTCTGGGTGGTTCCCAGGTATCGCTATCGTCAGTGTCAATTTCTTCTTCTTCGTCCTGATCATCCAAAAAATCTTCCTCTTCCTCAATTTCAAATGGATCCAGCCCGGCGTCCTCTCTCTGCAGGCGATCTGCAAACCATTCCCTCACCTGCTCATAACCCATCCGTGATTTCGCCACCAGGTCATCCAAGTCTTCCTCATTAAGATATTTGTGCATTAAGTAGTAGTCTTTAAGTAACGCTTTTCCAGTCTTGTGTTTTACTGGAGCTGGTGTCCATTCCCAGCTATTTGCTCTTCGTGATCCTTTGGGACGACCTCTGGGCCTCCCTCTTCCTCTACCCCTTGGCCGGCCTCGTCCTCTCTTTCGTACAAAGCCCTGCCCATTGACGGCATTAGGTGACAGATTGCCGTTCACTTGATATTGGTAAAACCACTTCAAATGATTGTTTTTAGCAGCGTACCTGGAGTCTCCAAACCACCCAATGATATCACATCTTGCAAGACCAGTCTCCTCCGAAAGTTTATCATAGTCATCCCCTGTGGGCCACTGGTTACGGACAAAGAAATTTTTAAGCACGTTTAGTTGCTGTGGGGTCTTTTTCCCAAGTTTACTAGCAAGAGCAGCTCCCGCTTTTACATAAGCATTTTCCGAATCCATCTCTTCCTTAATGCTTTCTTCTTCGATAAAAACTCTGGGCTCATCCTTTATGCTGGATCGCCTTTTCTCAGCGAACCAAGCATCGATTTCTCGTCTTGTTAGTTTGCTAAGGACCCTTAACTTGTTTAACTCTTCGTCCGTCGGTACGTTGTTTCGGTGATAGCTTTCCTCCAGGACTTGTAACTGTTCCACAGTCTTTTCTTTGAATCTCTGGGGGGTAAAATCTGGGAAAGCATTCCAGTTTTGCCTACGCTGCGGTGTTACAACAGGAAGAGTCGGGGAGTCTGTCGTTTCGTCGCTAGAATCAATAATTATAGTTCCGCTATCGCTTGGGAAATGGATACCGTGGCTCCCCTTGGAATTTCTTTGGTTGTATCTAGTATCGCTAAACCATTTCTTGATTTCACCTTTTGTCAATCCTGTGAACCTTATTAACCGGTCAATTTCATAATTACTTGGAAATGGGTTCTTTAGATAGCTAATTTTGAGGGCGGTCAGCTGCTCTTTCGATTTCTTTGAGCGCATATTAAATATGTCACTTATCATGGTGGGCTCCTGCTTGGGAAGTTGAGCACTGGGAATAGCAGCCACTCTCTTGGTTTCAGACACTGCTTGGGTTTGGGGAAGTTGGCTCGCCTGGAAGTGGGCAGTAGTTGGGACACCGGCCACCGTCAGCGCTATTGGTGTGGTCACGGGTATTGTGTTGGTTCCTCCGACTTGGGCAAGCACAAGGCTAGGCTGGCCAACTATTTGGCACGCCTGTAAGATAGAAGGCAGACCATTGGCAGATGAAGAAATATGAGCAGGGAAAACAGTAATTGTCTGTGGGACCGTGTGTACTGTGCCATTAAATTGCTTTCTTCGAGCGTCCTCCACTTCTTCAGGTGTCCAGCTAACACCGTGCTTTAGTCGTTGTGCTGAAAACCAGATTTTAATTTGTTCCTCTGTGCATTTGGTTTGTGAAGCGAGAAGGGTTATTTCGGAAACTGTTGGGTACGGAAACTTGTTGTAGTTACTCAGCAGAAGAGGGTTGCTGTCTAACGCTGCGTTGTATGTGGGAATGCTATTGATAGGGATTAAGACTTTGGAAAGGATGTTTTGCTGCGCCTGTAAAGTCGTAATCACTTGTGCCACTCCTGGTTGCAGAATATTAGCAGGCGTGATAACAGTACTTGGTAATTCTTGAGCACTTGTCACGACGATAGCGCTTTTTTTCACAGGCTCAGGAGCCACTGTAGTTGGCTTTGAATCTTTATTTTCTTGCGATTTAACTTTAGGCTCCTTCTCCTTTACCAAGTCGTTTTCTTCGGTGCCGTCTTCGGATGAGCTTTGCTGTACGCTGATTCGTTTCTTTTCTGACTTGTCCTTCATTATTTTCATTATTGGGGTCTTACTGATGGATATCGCGGAGTTTGACTCTGATTGTTCCTGGTTCTCCTCTTGGACGAAGCTTCCGTCGAACGTTAGATCGTTGACCGTTTGCTCAAATATTGATTGATTGTTGCGCTTAACCATAGTCAACTTAAAGTTGTCCTCTCCAGGATGATATTTCGTGTTGTGCTCAGAAAGTGAATCATACCGTTTGGTGAGAAAATTACACTCCACGCAAAAATAAGAAGAATTTAATACGATGTTGGGATGCTCTGAGTCCACGTGAAAGGTAAACATATTTAGGTCAGTTGTCTGAAATGAACAGTATTTACATTCGTAACCGCCTTCTACCACTTTATTTTGCTGATTGTCAGAATCATGATCTAGTGCTTCGTCCTCGCTTGATACGCTCTCAGGCACTGTGCTCTCTGGCATGGGTTGCTCCGCCGGCGTGGGAAGAGGTGGACATTCCTCGCCGTCGGAGATGACTCCTAGGTCGGTATCGTGCTCGCTGGTGAGCACCATGCAAGGAGTTTTTGTTTTCCGTTTACTTGCCATAGTGCTTGGGATCTTGTTATAAACTTGAAAAAAATAAAAAATAAAAAATCAAGTGTAAATCCAACGAGACACCAGCTGGCAAAATCCTCTAATGTTCCAAACGGTGTCTTAAAAAAGGGTTAAAACCTCTGGAGGATATGATGCAATGATGTAGTGCAGTAGCTTCAAGTTAAGTTCATGATGAATGTCTAGGAGAAAAAAAAAAAAAAAACAGGATAAAAATGTATTAAACATTAGGCAAGTCACAGATACTATAGTAATGTAAAGAATCATTGCAAGGATGTGTTTGCACCAGAGTTGTGGAGTCGGTAAGCCAAACCTCTGACTCCTCAATTTCCATGACACCGACTCCCTCATAGATGGCTCATATTTAAGTGATAAATTTACTGTACCACAGATTCATCTCAGCTAAAAGTCAAATAGGACAGACATATATAGGACATTTCATAACTTTCCCAAATTCTTATGAAAAAATATTCCCCACAAACTGCATTGAACTACTGTACCCAATTTATTATATATTTTAGGAGTCGGAGTTGGTCCATTTTATACCGACTCGACCAAAATGGGCTCCGACTCCACAGCCCTGGTATTATAACAGTTGATGATAAATGCACACATAACAGTAAGACTGATGGGAGTATGACCTCTACCATCAACTCCCAACCCCTCACTACCACTACCACACTGATGCAAAGAACTAACAAACATGTCAAGCACTGCAGCCCCTTTATTCTGATGATTGTATTTCAATTTCCTTTGACAAGTAATAGCATATCCTAATAAAACGATAAGGACTGCATTGGATGCCTGGGGAAAAATAGATGAGTACTAGCATAGAGTAATTGTGAATGTACCATGTACCCAAAAGAAAAAAAAAACATTGCAGAAATTAAACCGTCAAAGAGCACTAAATGCAGAGATTAAAAAAATAAAAAAAAAAGTTTTGCAGCAAGTGTTTAAAGGGGATTCTCCTTTTAGGAAACTTTCCAGATATGTAGAGTTCATTGTTAAAAAATAAAACTGTTCTTTACACACCCTCCTAGGGGCCAGCGCGGTGTTCACCGCAGCCTCGGTCTCAGTTGTGTGGCTGCAGCGGTGACATCACTGTAGCCAGTCACTGTGCTCAGTGGCTCGTGTGGTCTACACTGAGCTGAGAGATTGGCTGAGGCGAAGACACTACGCTTGGCCCTGAGAGGGTAAGTAAAAGCAGTGTTTTTTTTTTTTCTACAGCAAACTGAACGTATTAGAAAATGTTTTCTGAAAGAGGACAACCCCTTTAAGTAAATGGTACTAAAGACAGTCAGAACTAGATTTAAGAAGTGGTTAATAATCTGGACTTCCTGCCATTAATTGCAACACTGCAGTCAGTCTTTTCCAAGATAGTGGGAAACAACAGCCAATATTAAAACTATTAAAAGTATATTTAAAAGGCGATAATTGAAAAAGGGACATTAAACGTACAAGCGCCCGTAAATATTAAAAAGAACCGGTCAAAGGTAAACCTTCAAAAATTATCTTTGAACCCCAGTCTCACTAAATATTAAGGAGTAGGTTCGATACCTTTGATTAACGGATGACAAAGGAGACATCATCTGCATTAATCAAAGCCATGAGGCTGGGTTGGATGCTCACAGTAGGAACTGAAGATGGTCTGGAAAACGCCCATTAGACCGCTTAGAGGTCATCATCATATAGCGAGATTGATGGTCAGACAATGTCGGGCTGCGGTGATTTTAGGGAAGGAGTATCGGGATGCTTCACGATAAGAGCATAGTAAACCAATGCCAGACAATAGTTGTGTACAATTCATCATCCTTCTTTCCCCTAACACCATCAGTCGGGAGGGAGCCCCCTACACTTTAGATGGATGGCCAGTGCCACCAAATATCGATGCGCTCAGTAGTCGATAATTTACTGTGTACGAGGTGCTAAAAGGGATATTGTCGTCCTTAGATGTATTTGTCACCAGACAGCAGGTAAAAGCTTCACCGAAATCCTGGGGCCAAACTTTCATATAAACAAAAACTACCATGGTCAAGAGCAAGTGCCTAGTCGTAGACTACATCATCTCACATAAAATTAAACCCTGCGTCTGCCAGAAATACAACGTAAAATTACAAAAAAGAGAGCCCAAAAAATTACAAGACACCACCATCTGGTGAACTGACTCAAGGAAACTACCCTGTGGTATATCAGCAACATTATTTTTATAAACCACTTAATGGCTGACCAAATACAAAACGCACGAGAAAGAAAGATCAAAACAACATACTACATTAGAATTTGGGGCCTATAAATATCACTACTATGGATCCACGTGCACTGACTGGAATAAGGAACACATTTCGATCCAAAAGGTTGTGAAGCAGCTGTTGTACATAAGACGGTAAAAATAGTCCCGGCTGCTGAAGATCGGAGAGGAGGCTTCAGGTCAATCAGTAATATTCCTTTATTATGGAGCTTATGATTTATTTGAAGGTTCTGCAGTAGGTGAAGGTATGAGATGTGTGTCGCTGTATACTGTTATGGTGCTAGATAGAGGTGAGAAAATCGATTTGCACAAGTCAGGTCCATTGGCCAGATCAGTAACCTGAGACTGCAGGAAGGGAGGTCTGCGAATTTATCTATCTCCCGACTCTTCTTTTGATTGGTGCGACATCATCATTGCGGTGTGATACACACACACACACGTCATCGCACCAGCACAGCTAATCAAGAGTCTGGAATGACAGGAGGCAAGGCGATTAGCAGGCCTCCTGTCCAGCGTATTTTTCTGAAAAATGTCAGTCTAAACATTTACGTTGCTGATTTCTGGACCAGTGCTGTGAAGAAGAAGAAAGAAAAATGTCCAAAATGGCTAAAGACCCTTCATTCTGTTAAATGCTGATGTTCTGGGAAGTGGGACCAACCATCGATCAGTGGAGAAACTACATGGGGAGAAGCTGCTGGGATCCTGCAGTCGGTGTCTGTAGGACTGGCCAGCTTCTCCTCTCAGTAGACAACCATTTTCAAATAGAATCATCTGTAGTCCTGATCCTGAGACCCCGGTAGATAAATAATTGTGTTGGGAGGTAGCCGTTCCAGCAAATTTACCCCACAAGGCCATTTATGTAATATGTGAACAGCAAAATCTCACACAGTGGTCCTCAGATCCAATGCTCAGAGATAAGCCCCTTATCATGACCATCACGTGACAGCCCCCGGTATTACGTCCGCTATATGCGGCGTCTCCCCCGGTATTACGTCCGTTACATGCGGCGTCTCCCCCGGTATTACGTCCGTTACATGCGGCGTCTCCCCCGGTATTACGTCCGTTACATGCGGCGTCTCCCCCGGTATTACGTCCGTTACATGCGGCGTCTCCCCCGGTATTACGTCCGTTACATGCGGCGTCTCCCCCGGTATTACGTCCGTTACATGCGGCGTCTCCCCCGGTATTACGTCCGTTACATGCGGCGTCTCCCCCGGTATTACGTCCGTTACATGCGGCGTCTCCCCCGGTATTACGTCCGTTACATGCGGCGTCTCCCCCGGTATTACGTCCGTTACATGCGGCGTCTCCCCCGGTATTACGTCCGTTACATGCGGCGTCTCCCCCGGTATTACGTCCGTTACATGCGGCGTCTCCCCCGGTATTACGTCCGTTACATGCGGCGTCTCCCCCGGTATTACGTCCGTTACATGCGGCGTCTCCCCCGGTATTACGTCCGTTACATGCGGCGTCTCCCCCGGTATTACGTCCGTTACATGCGGCGTCTCCCCCGGTATTACGTCCGTTACATGCGGCGTCTCCCCCGGTATTACGTCCGTTATATGCGGCGTCTCCCCCGGTATTACGTCCGTTACATGCGGCGTCTCCCCCGTTATTGCGTCCGTTATATGCGGCGTCTCCCCCGTCATTACATCCGTTATATACGCCATCTCCCCCGTATTACATGTTATATACAGTGTCCCCCCCCCATTATTACACCCAGCACACAGGCACCTCTCGGGATATGGCGGGGCAGGCTCCTTCCTCTCCGTACACAGCACACATACAGAGGGACACGTCCGTATACAGGAGCCGCAGGCCACAGTCTCGTCGTCCTGTCATTGTGCGCAGTGTAATGGCGGCCCGGGCCTGTCCCCGGTCCCCGCGGCCTCACACATCACACAGGCCCGGGGAGGAGGTGACAGGGCCGCCGTCCTCAGCGCTCATCCTCTCCATTACCTGCTCCCGCCGTCAGCTCAGCTCTCCTCCGCCGCGGCCGCCTCCTCCTTCATGGCGGCCATCTTACACATGGCGACGACACAGGGGCGGCTGCTGCCACTACTGCTGAGGGGAGACTTCTCCGCCCGCAGCCACAAAACCGGCGAATAACAATTTATTCCTTATTTTTTTCCGTGCCGATAAATTACTGAAGGAGTAGAAAAAAAAAATGTTTTTTTTTTTCCCGGGAATGTGGCTGGTGGCTGCGAGGGTCGGATTTTTTTGGCGGTAATTGTAGGCGGGGAGAAAAATGGATTCTGTGGTAAATGGCTGTAACGTGAGCTCTCCTCCCACCGTGTCCTAAACACGGACAAACGTGGAGGAAAAATCACAGAAACCGCAGGAATCACATCTCCATATGCTAATTTTAGTCAAAAATATTAAGTAACTTATAATTAATCATTACATGAGGGGACAAAAACGGAGATGAAAATGCTGGCTATGCAAATTAGGTGTGAGGAGAGAGGAAATGGGGGCTGTAAACTTATCAGGGAGCTGTAAACTTATCAGGGAGCTTTGGGCAGGACAGGGTTAAACAACACCACGCCTATCCCCACCCCCCCAAAAAAAAGTTTCCTGTCCCCCTCATCCCCCCCAAAAATACCAATGTCAGATCAGTGGACCCCATGACAGAGATGTGAGTTGAATAATCGTCCCATTTGATGAATAATGGGGTCTTTTGCGTCACCTTTCCTGTCAGAAATGTCGAAATCTGCGTCGAGGCAGTTTAAGGGTTAACCATTAAATATCCTTGTGGGGTCTTATCACAAGAATGGGGGTCCTGTGCCCTCTCGTGTGAACAGGGCAGTAATAGGTGTATGTATATATATATATATATATATATATATATATATGTCACCAATTCCCTTTACGTCGATAGAGATGAACGCGTTTCGGAAAATTAGTTTTGGGCAGGTTCGATTTGGTCTGAATTGAAAATGTTCCCATTGCCGTGAAAATAACTTTACAATATTTTCTCCAGACCCCAAAAAAATAAATGGAGGGAAGGTGTTAAAAAGTATTAAAATATATTACGCTCACTGGACTCGTTATGTCGCCGCAGCTCCCCGTTCTCCGCACCAGTGATTGGCGTCACGTGGCGGCGCGGCACGGGAGAACCGAAGTCCGGTGTGGACAACCTGGGAGAGGCGGGCGAGCGTAATGTATTTTATTATTTTAACCCTGATCCTCGAAAGAAGACAGGAAAATAGCAGCTGGCTGGCCGCCATTTTGCTGGATTCCCGTGAATCAAACCCCCAAAATTTCACATTCGTCAGAATTTTTGAGAAATTCATAACAAAAATTAAATTAGTTACTGATCGATTCGCCCATCAATCCTCTAGAGTCTAGACCATGAATGGAGCCGTGGTCTCACACGCGCATTACTAAATTAACAAAGGGGTCATGAGACTCTACTTTTTGGGATTGGTTGGGTTCCTAGAACTCGCACCCCTAGTCATATATTTATCAGGTACCCCGTGAAATCAATGCAGCTCATTCGCCATTTCTTACCAGGCTCCTTCCGAGCCCACGCCTCATTCTTTTAAAGGGGTTCTGTTAAAGGGTTTGTCCATTACCAGGAAAACCCCTTTTTAAATTAAGTAGCCCCCCTTGTAAAATAAAAACACTGTTTCCAGGTGTCCTGGGGCTTGCGTGACATTGTTATGCCATGTGAGCCCTGAAGCTAATCAGCTTCCGCAATTGGGCTGCTGCGCTCTTACTATTTCCACCTGTCTGAGGTTCATCCGAAAGCGTAAAGAATAAATAAAAAAAAATGTTTTTAAGAATATAGGAAAAAAAAAAAAACATTGTTAAAAGTTTAATCACCCCCCCCCCCTTTCCCCATTAAAAATAAAGAAATAAAAAAAGCTAAACATATTTGGCGTCACTACGTCTGAAATATTCACATAATCAGAATATAAAATTAATTAACCTCATCGGTAAACATTGTAAAGTGAAAAAAATTAAACTCCAGAATTTTTTCAGCCTCCGCAACTCTGCAAAAAAAAATGCAATAAGAAGTTATCAAAATGTATCTACCCTTAGGCTATGTGCACACGTTCAAGATTTGAATGCAAAAAATTCCTTAAGGTTTCTGCACCTTTTGGCAGGAAAAACACTGCAGAAAAAATGCGCGTTTTGCTGCGATTTTTATGCGTTGTTTATGTGTTTTTGTACAGCAATGAATGCTTTTTGGAGCTAAATAAAGATATTTGAAAAAAGAAACGTGCGACATCGCTTTAACCTTTGGATCACCTTCAGACCTGGGGTGAGTATATTGGTTAATTTAAATGATTATAGATTGTGTCTGTTGTATTTCAAATAAAGTATTTTACTCTCAGGGTATGTGCACACGATGCAGAAATGCTCAGCATTTTTTCCTGAGCATTTCTGCATCTCCCTGGCAGGAAAAAACGCATGCGGATTGTACATGCGGTTTCCTGCCAGGGACATGCGGAAATGAAGCGGTCTTCACTTGCATTTCCGCATGCGGGTTGACAAGCGCTTTCCAAGCGATTTTAGCATCACTTGGAAAGTGCTTGTCAACTTCACACTATATAAATCCATGCAAACAGCATGGATTTATATAGTGTGTGAATGTCAAAAAATAAATATATACTTTACCCTCTGATGGCCCCCGGTGTCCTGTTTCGCTCGGTCCCGGCTACCGGCAGTGAAGACTGAAGGACCTGCCGACGTCAGCGTCACGTGACCCGTCACATGACTCTGACGTCAGCGAAGGTCCTTCTTCATTCAACCGCGAAGTGCCGGGAACCAAGCAGGAGCGCTGAGCGGGCCGTCAGAAGGTGAGTATATATATATTTTTTATTTTATTCTTTTTTTTTTAATGGTACCTGGGTCTGGATGAGAGTCCTCTCATCCACACCCGGGTACCATCCGCACATTAGACCGCATGAAAAGCGCATCAACATATACAGTGATGCGGATTCCATGCGGCCTAATGCAAGTCAATGGCGCTAAAAAAGCAGCGTTTCCGCAAAATTAATTGACATGCTGCAGATTTTTTAGCGCAGCGTTTACGCTGCGGAAAAATCCGCATCATGGGCACAGCACATGCGGATTTCAATTCGGGAACATTGCTGCCCTTCTACCATGCGTTTTTCATGCGTTTCCGTTGCGTTTACGCAACTGCAAAAACGCCGCGGAAACGCATTAAAAACGCATCGTGTGAACTCAGCCTCAGTGTGTTTGTTTATTTAACTCTTTACTTAGGTTTAGTAATGAAAGGGTCTGATTGAGACCTTTTCATCACTAAACAAAAGGGCTAGGTGTCAGCTAATCCCATAAACCTTAATCTCATTAGCATTCCCATTTATGTCACTTCTGGGGCAGCTGCAAGCTGCTATTTTTAGCTTAGGAAGGTGCCATTAGGCAAACGTGTTCCCTGGCTATTAGTAACAGCTCAGAGCTGTTTCGTTAGCCGCTATGTCCCCAGGATCAGCAACCAGCAGCAATTTGGACTTAGCGTATTTTAGCTGCGTCCATAACGCTGTGTTCTAATTCCACACTTTTGTTGTCAATACATGCAAATTCACCGCATGTAATCACAATTCAATCGGTCAAAATCTACAGAAATTGATATGCTGCGGGTGAGTTTGGGTACGTTTCCATGATCAGGAGCCGCTGCGGGTTTGAAGCTGCATGTGTATGCAGAATCAAACCCGCAGCGTCCAGATGTTACAGCATAGTGGATGGGATTTCTAGAAAATCTGAGGCTGCGGATTACCCGTGGACGCTGACATGCAGCGCGTCTTTCAGGACCGCAGCATGTCAAATTCTCTTGTGGAGTCGCTAGTCTCCGCAACAGAAATTTGACCACTAGAATATATTGAATGCGGTAAATCCGCATGGTTCAGTGAACACATGTGGATTTACCTGCGTTCAATAGAACGCAGCTTTTTGGACGCAGCAAAAATATGCTGCGTCCAAAGCGCTGCTACATCCGGATTGTGGGCACATAGCCTAAAATAAAAAAAAAAATGGTATGGGCTCCCGTGTCATTTTCACAACCAGTAGAGGGAAAGCCGACTGCTGGGAGCTGATTAGTAGCCGAGGAAGGGGTCATTAGCCAAAAATGTTCCCTGGCTATTAATAACAGCCCACAGCTGTTTGCTTAGCCTTTACTGGCTAGATTACAGGGGAACCCCAGAAAAAAATTGACGTAGGGTCCCCCTATAAAATCTAACCAGCAAAGGCTAAGCAGACAGCCGCGGGCTGATATTAATAGCCAGGGAATGGGCCATGGATCCTGGCCCCCTCCAAGGCTAATAATATCAGCTCTCAGCAGCCCCAGAAATGACACATCCATAAGATGTGCCAAATCTGGCGCTTGGCCTCCTCTGTTCCCACTGCCGTGTATCGGTAGTAAGTGGGGTAATAAGGTTGGGGTTCATGTCAGCCTTGTATTGGCGGCTGACATGAAGCCCAGGTTAGTAATGGAGGGCGTCTATAAGACGCCCCCATTACTAACCCCGTATTAAGGTTTTTGACATTTTTTCAAATAAAGACACAGCCAGAATAAAGTCTTTTATTTAAATAAAATTCCTCATGGTTTTAATCTTTTATTTAACAATAACAAACACTATACTCACCTAACGCCCAGTCCCCGAAGCCTTCGTCTCCTGTAAAAAATAAATAAAAAACAACCATATCCCTCACCTGTCCGCCGTCATGACGTAATCCCAGTGTCCCACGACGATCCGGGTCACTTCTACAGCAGCCACAGGTGACAGCACTGTATACATTGACTGGAGTGTAATCACTCCTGTCAGTTTACATTGCTATGCTGCTGCAGCTGAGTTCACTGGAGTTCGTCAGCTGAAGATCAGCTCCAGTGCCCTCATTTACTGCATCAGTGTGGGAAAATTACCACGCAGCGCCGATGCCGTAAGTGAGGTCCCGAAGCTCATCAGCTGATGTTCAGCTGATGAACTCAGGTGAACTCAGTCCCGGCAGTGCAGCGATGTACACTTGTCACGGGTGTGTCAGAGGTGACAGACAGTCACCCTGCAGTTGGTTACAGGAGATCTCTACGTTTGGCTTTACAGACATCTTCTTAGAGCAGGGGTCTCAAACACGCGGCCAACACCCAGGATGGGGCATTACTACAAGATGAGGACCAAGATGGGGAAATACTTCAAGATGAGGATCAGGATGGGCACATTACTACAAGATGGGGACCAGGATGGGCATTACTACAAGACGAGGACCAGGATGGGGCATTATTACAAGACGAGGACCAGGATGGGGCATTACTACAAGATGAGGACCAGGATGGGGCATTACTACAAGATGAGGACCAGGATGGGGCATTACTACAAGATGAGGACCAGGATGGGGCATTACTACAAAATGGGGACCAGGATGGGGCATTACTACAAAATGGGGACCAGGATGGGGAATTACAAGATGAGGACCAGGATGGGGCAATACTACAAGATGAGGACCAGGATGGAGCATTACTACAAGATGAGGACCAGGATGGGGAAATACTTCAAGATGAGGATCAGGATGGGCACATTACTACAAGATGGGGACCAGGATGGGGCATTACTACAAGATGAGGACCAGGATGGGGCATTACTACAAGATGAGGACCAGGATGGGGCATTACTACAAGATGAGGACCAGGATGGGGCATTACTACAAGATGGGGACCAGGATGGGGCATTACTACAAAATGGGGACCAGGATGGGGCATTACTACAAGATGGGGACCAGGATGGGGCATTACTAAAAGATGGGGACCAGGATGGGGCATTACTACAAGATGAGGACCAGGATGGGGCAATACTACAAGACGAGGACCAGGATGGGGAATTACTACAAGACGAGGACCAGGATGGGGCAATACTACAAGACGAGGACCAGGATGGGGCATTACTACAAGACGAGGACCAGGATGGGGCATTACTTCAAGACGAGGATCAGGATGGGGCATTACTTCAAGACGAGGATCAGGATGGGGCATTACTACAAGACGAGGATCAGGATGGAGCATTACTACAAGATGAGAACCAGGATGGGGCATTACTACAAGATGAGGACCAGGATGGGGCATTACTACAAGACGAGGACCTCGATGGGGCATTACTACAAGATGAGGACCAGGATGGGTCATTACTACAAGATGGGGACCAGGATGGGGCATTACTACAAGACGGGGACCAGGATGGGGCATTACTACAAGACGAGGACCAGGATGGGGCAATACTACAAGACGAGGACCAGGATGGGGAATTACTACAAGATGAGGACCAGAATGGGGCAATACTACAAGACGAGGACCAGGATGGGGCATTACTACAAGATGAGGACCAGGATGGGGCATTACTACAAGATGAGGACCAGGATGGGGCATTACTACAAGATGAGGATCAGGATGGGGCATTACTACAAGATGAGAACCAGGATGGGGCATTACTACAAGATGAGGACCAGGATGGGGCATTACTACAAGATGAGAACCAGGATGGGGCATTACTACAAGATGAGGACCAGGATGGGGCATTACTACAAGATGAGGACCAGTTCAAAAGGTGTATAGAAAAAAAATGGTATCACTAAAAATGTCACTTTGTCATGCAAAGAATGCAGCCCCCCAAATTCAATTTTTTTCCGTGTGCGGCCCATATACCCAGCTGAGTTTGAGACCCCTGTCTGAGAGGCTGTATCTAAGACCCAGCGACTACCTCCCTCCGGCTAATTAACACCCTGCCGGGGTGTATAAATACTTGCTGTATTTCAGAGGGAGGTGCTGGCGATATTCATTAGTACTTGTGAAGGCTTTAGCAAGAGCAGTACCTCGTCTTGAGGACATGTGCGCATTTGTCTGGATTCGTCTAAAGCTAAGCAATTTTCCCGGTTGTCCACCCTTGTTGTCTATAGTGTTTAGTGGAGATCGACTAGTGCTCATCTCTTCCCTTCCCTAGCCTTAGCCATACGCCAGGGAAAGACAGGGCGAGGCACGCGTGTGGTGATTGGTGAAGAGCCAATACAGGGACGTTAGGGGAGACAGGGTGATGCTAGATCAACCTAGGAGGTCTCCAATTCCCCCCTTTCTCGGGAGTCTGGGCTCCCTTTCTCTCTGTGTTGCACCAAGTCTTTCCCACACCTTGCGTGACAACACTGCCAGGAGCGATCTCGCTCCCGACAGTGTATTGCCGGCTGCTGGGTGATCAGGTCACCGTGGGACATTGGGAGGATGGGGAACAGGTGAGAAAAAGGTGTTTTTTGTTTTAATATAGATTTTTACTTTTTTTTTTAAGCACAGCGCACAGACGCCAACTGAGGAGACTACTGCTCCCCTCAGCCGCTGTTATCAGTGGGAGCGCCGTTGGATGATGGGAGTAGTCTTCCCTGTGTACCATTCTTTGTGCGTTTTTGACTCACTGACTTGGCTTATTGACTCCAGTCAAAAACGCAGCAAACATCCACAGCAAATCCACAAATATTTTTATACCTGAGTTTTTGCTGCGGATTTGACTGACTCACTTCAAGTCTTCAAGAATTGACATGCTGCAGATTTAAACGCAATGACAATCCGGACAGGAAAATTCCTGATCATGTGCACTTCAGAATTGTCATTGCAATAGCTGGCACACAGATTACCTAGCATTTTTGGTGCATTTCCGAGAGGAAAAAACGCCGCAAAAACGCATCAAAATCACACAGTTTGCACATAGCCTTATTAAAATGGTATCAATAAAAACATCTGCTCGCCATGCAACAAAACAATCCCTCAGACAGCTCCATCAACCAAAAAATTTAAACATTACGCGTCTTGGAATATGGTGACACAAGAGAAATGTTTTTTTTTTTGCAAATTTCTGAATTTGTTTTCAATAATTTAAATAATCGCCAGAATCGTACTGACCTGCAGAATCATATCGGCCTGTCATTTTTACTGCACAGTGAACAAAAAAATCACCCCAAAAAATGGCAGAATTGTGTTTTTTGCATAGTTTCATCGCATTTATTTTTTTTTTTTTCCATTTTCATGTGCCATGAATGGTAGAATTAATGTCGTCATTAAAAAACTACAAAAAAACAAGCCATCATATGGATAAAAAAGATAAAGCTCTTGGAAGGAGAGGAAAAAAAACAAAAATGCAAAAATGGAAAATTGCCCAGTTGGAAAAAGAGTTAAAATTGTAAAGTGTTCGTAAAAACAAGCAACTTTGCAATTTTTATCTTACAAAAATCCTCTTTGTTCTCTAGTCCAGAGGGATTTTTATGTTTTTTGTTTAACGCTGTTTTTTTTTTTGAGGTTACAGTCTATTATAGTCGAGCAACGGTGGCCCAGAATGCCCAGTGCTTACAAGCTCTTTTTAATACAGCTTGTAAGCACTGATCTATCCGTCCAGCTTTACTGTCTCTGCGCTCCTCCAATGTTACTGTAACATCGGAGAGAGCACTATATGGACGCGTGGCGCAGGCAGGAGGCAGGGAATGTGTGTGCTCCCAAAAATAAAACTTTAGAACAACCCTTTAATAGGATTGTGCCGCAATTCTTGACACATCACACAGGAAACATCTCACTCTTTCACGAAAAAAAAATAAATAAAGTGAATATGCCATAGGTTATGCCCACACCTGAGTTGATGGCAAAACAGTGGACACACTGACAGGGGTCCATTTCAGATATGCGCAGAGCCATAACAGTTCTTATTTTCAGTCTGCTCACATTACCTAAAACCCCCTATCAACTTCACTATTTCATCAGTGCTCATGAGCTAAAAATCCCTATAATCCCACCTATAATAAAAATAAACTAAGCCATTGTCCCAGATTTGCTAAAATTGACGTATCTAATGCCAGTCCTGGTAAAGCAGGTAGTTGCATTTATTGGCACCAAATGTATTAATTTGGCAGGTTTTGAAGTCTATTGACAGACAGAACGTCTGCTCAGCAGGCAATAGATAAGGCATAGATTTCTGCCAAAATTTGTAGCATTTTTACTTAGTTTACTTGTTATGACTCACCAAGTGAGGTAGATCAAGCCCAAGGTCCGGGTGGGCACACGGACCATGGGCATCCACACAGCAGGAAGGCAGGGCAAACAGGACATGGGTAGCCAAGTGACAGGAGACCGTGGGCAGGTGTAGAACATCAGGAAACAGGCAGGCGGAGGACGTCTGGAAGCTGCAGGCAGGCGGAGGATGTCAAGAAACTGCAGGCAGGCGTAGAACGTCAGGAAACTGCAGGCAGGGAAACTGCAGGAGGGCTGAGTTTGTCAGGAAACCCCAGGCAGGCGTAGAAAGTGAGGAATCTGCAAGCAGGTGGAGGACGTCAGGAAACCGCAGATAGAAGACACAGGTGTGTAGCCGAGGTCCAGTAACACAGAAGTCTTAATGCAATACCAAGACACAAGGGTGTGTTTCAGTGAACCTTATATAGGCTGGGACTGATGCTTACATTGGATCATGCCGGGCCATCTGCAAAGCCCTATGTGGAGCACAGCAGAGCCTAGAGGACCGAGGGGATCCGGGACAGGTGCGTAACATTACTTAATACATTAATGTGGCCTAAAAAAGTTTGACCAGTTCAGAAAACCTAATATGTACTCTTTTAGATAAATATGAGATCCTCAATTCTTGGCCAAAGTGGAGAGCAATTACATAGAGGGTCTGGGTCCAGAGGACCTATCCTGTCCTGCATTACCATGTGTAATGCATAACACCTTCTTGACATGGGACGTATAGTTGCATCTTATTTTCCAAGTAGTTCCTGCAAACATACGTACCAGTACGTTCAGGTGATCATACGGGTTGTGCCTGGTGTGATCACTGTAGGAGTTTGGCTTACGTAACAGCCCCGTCCCTGGCTGTTTAACCCTCAATAGTGACCCCAGCATTTAGATGGTTGTGAGAGGGAAGGGGCTCCCACTTTCATCTCATCAGCCCCCTGTCTGTTTAACCCTCAATAGTGACCGCAGCATTTAGATGGTTGTGAGAGGGAAGGGGCTCCCACTTTCATCTCATCAGCCCCCTCTCTGTTTAACCCTCAATAGTGACCGCAGCATTTAGATGGTTGTGAGAGGGAAGGGGCTCCCACTTTCATCTCATCAGCCCCCTCTCTTCGCAGCGCGATTACAAGTCAAAGAATGACCTCAGAGGCTGCCATGAATGGTGGCCTGTTAGGCCCTGCCATATGCAGGGTCTAACAGACCTACTATCAATGTTGACAGGTCTAATATCCTAAAATACTTAAAAGGAATCTGTCAAATGTGGCCCTATGTGAGTGGCCGTCAGCATGTATTGCTGTGCAAGGAGCCAGCAGGTTTATTATGTTGCACAATACATTTCAGCTGAATGTGTGGCCTAGGGTGGACATGCAAGTGAAATAGGTGCTGCTGTCAGTGGGCCCCTCTCCCATTCGGGAATGGTAGCGTTCACACCCTCTGCGCTCCCAATTGTTACACTCCTGGTTCCACCCCCTTGGTATAAAGAGCTCCTTAGACAAATGTAATAAATACTTTAATAAATATTGGTAGAGAACACAACACATTTTACAACAATAAGCTTTAATAACATATGAACATAAAATATATACAATTTATACACTCCTCCCCAGACACTTTTTGCTTTATACGTGGGATGGATTTCTCCACCATCAGCAATACTCTCCTATCCCGGAGTTGTATGGCTGGTGCTATTTGCCGCACAAATGGGCCCAAGCTTTGGAGGAAGCGGTCCGAATTGTCTTCTGGCTGGACAGTGCTCAAGTATCTGAGCACCCGCTGATCAATTTGTTGGGCAGCTTTCAGCTCAGGTTAGCTTCCTCGGCGTCATTGGGCTCACCTACACCCACAGACTCTCCTGTCCTTCTGTGCCTGTTGGGGATACTGGTGCAGCCTCTGCCTCCAGTGTTGAGGGACCTTCGCCAGCAATAACCCTTGAGGAGCTGTCTTGAGTGGCCAGGGGAGCAGACTCCTCTTCCACATCCACCTCCTCTTCCAGATTATCCTCAATGCTGTTGGAAAAAATGACAGTCTCGTTACACAAAGAAATCTACATGGCCGAACGTGTTGGCATCCTTGAAATTGTTCCAGAAAATGAAGTATGTCTTCTGGAAAATTATTGCAATTACACATGTTTTGTTATACATATGTTTATTTCCTTTGTGTGTATTGGAACAACGCCAAAAAAAGCAGAGAAAAAAAAAAGGCAAACTGGACATAATTGCACACAAAACCCCAAAAATGGGCCAGACAAAATTGTTGGTACTCTCAAATTAATATTTGGTTGGAATAAATAACTGTAATCAATCGCTTCCTATAACCATAAACAAGCTTCTTACACCTCTCAACTGGAATTTTGGGAGAAATAATTTTTCTGGGAGAAATACTTCATTATCTGGAACAATTTCAAGGGTGTCAACACTTTCGGCCATGACTAGGTCAGGTTCACATAATAAAAGGAGACTTGGAAGGTGGCCAAACAATATTTTCACATACACATATATGACTTTAAGGAATTAATTTTTGGAGGATGTCAGTTGACCATTTCACCGGAAATGGTTTTCACTTCACAGGTGTGCTACACCAGATGACCTGGCCTCCACAGTCACCAGACCTGAACACAATCAAGATGGTTTGGGGTGAGCTGGACCGCAGAGTGAAGGCAAAAGAGCCAACAAGTGCTAAGCATCTCTGGGAACTCCTTCAAGATTGTTGGAAGACCATTTCCGGTGACTACCTCTTGAAGCTCATCAAGAGAATGCCAAGAGTGTGCAAAGCAGTCATCAAAGCAAAAGGTGGCTACTTTGAAGAACCTAGAATATAAGACATATTTTCAGTTGTTTCAGACTTTTTTGTTAAGTATATAATTCCACATGTGTTAATTCATAGTTTTGATGCCTTCAGTGTGAATGTACAATTTTCAAAGTAATGAAAATACAGAAAAATCTTTAAATGGGGTGTGTCCAAACTTTTGGTCTGTACTGTATAATGTTATAAAATCATTATAATACCACCAATTTTAATGAAAAAAGCTTGTTAGTGATGCACATTGCATCACTAACAAAGCAATGGGGGCAATGTAGATAGTACGTGACAGGTTCCCTTTAAAGCCACGGATGTCAATTTCAAAAACACAGAGGGCCAAAGTTCAAAGCTTAGACAAAATCATGGACCAACCTTGATATGTATTAAAAAATTTGTCTCCAATTGAGGAAGTTTTTCTTTATTAAATACATAACGATTAATTTAAAAATTATAGTGGAATATTATAATATGTTATGTAAAAGCAATAAAAAAACATATGGCCCAATGGCCTAATTTAAATATGTAATTTAACAAAGGATAAAAATCCTTGAATGAAACAGATAATAATGTATGATGCAAACAAAAGTGCCCCGAAACACCGTATGATACCCCCAAAGTGAATTCCTCCACACTCACAGTATGATGACCCCACTGTACCCCTCTCTCTCAATGCCCCCAACAAAGAATGGTGACCCCATCACAGTATGATTCTCCAACTGTAATCCCCACACAGCCCTCCATACAGTATAATGGCCCCACGTAGTCCTCCATACAGTATAATGGCCCCACATAGTCCTCCATACAGTATAATGGGCCCCACATAGTCCTCCATACAGTATAATGGGCCCCACATAGTCCTCCATACAGTATAATGGGCCCCACATAGTCCTCCATACAGTATAATGGGCCCCACATAGTCCTCCATACAGTATAATGGGCCCCACATAGTCCTCCATACAGTATAATGGGCCCCACATAGTCCTCCATACAGTATAATGGGCCCCACATAGTCCTCCATACAGTATAATGGGCCCCACATAGTCCTCCATACAGTATAATGGGCCCCACATAGTCCTCCATACAGTATAATGGGCCCCACATAGTCCTCCATACAGTATAATGGGCCCCACATAGTCCTCCATACAGTATAATGGGCCCCACATAGTCCTCCATACAGTATAATGGGCCCCACATAGTCCTCCATACAGTATAATGGGCCCCACATAGTCCTCCATACAGTATAATGGGCCCCACATAGTCCTCCATACAGTATAATGGGCCCCACATAGTCCTCCATACAGTATAATGGGCCCCACATAGTCCTCCATACAGTATAATGGGCCCCACATAGTCCTCCATACAGTATAATGGGCCCCACATAGTCCTCCATACAGTATAATGGGCCCCACATAGTCCTCCATACAGTATAATGGGCCCCACATAGTCCTCCATACAGTATAATGGGCCCCACATAGTCCTCCATACAGTATAATGGGCCCCACATAGTCCTCCATACAGTATAATGGGCCCCACATAGTCCTCCATACAGTATAATGGGCCCCACATAGTCCTCCATACAGTATAATGGGCCCCACATAGTCCTCCATACAGTATAATGGGCCCCACATAGTCCTCCATACAGTATAATGGGCCCCACATAGTCCTCCATACAGTATAATGGGCCCCACATAGTCCTCCATACAGTATAATGGGCCCCACATAGTCCTCCATACAGTATAATGGGCCCCACATAGTCCTCCATACAGTATAATGGGCCCCACATAGTCCTCCATACAGTATAATGGGCCCCACATAGTCCTCCATACAATATAATGGCCCCACATAGTCCTCCATACAATATAATGGCCCCACATAGTCCTCCATACAGTATAATGGCCCCACATAGTCCTCCATACAGTATAATGGCCCCACATAGTCCTCCATACAGTATAATGGGCCCCACATAGTCCTCCATACAATATAATGGCCCCACATAGTCCTCCATACAGTATAATGGGCCCCACATAGTCCTCCATACAATATAATGGCCCCACATAGTCCTCCATACAATATAATGGCCCCACATAGTCCTCCATACAGTATAATGGCCCCACATAGTCCTCCATACAGTATAATGGCCCCACATAGTCCTCCATACAGTATAATGGCCACAAAGAGTCCTCCATACTGTATAATGGCTACAATGAGTCCTCCATACTGTATAATGGCCACAAAGAGTCCTCCATACTGTATAATGGCCACAAAGAGTCCTCCATATAGTATACTGGGCCCCTCATAGTCCTCCATACAGTATACTGGCCCCACATAGTCCTCCATACAGTATACTGGCCACAAAGAGTCCTCCGTACAGAATAATGGCTACAAAGAGTCCTCCATACTGTATACAGGGCCCCACATAGTCCTCCATACAGAATAATGGGCCCCTCATAGTCCTCCATACAGTATAATGGCCCCACATAGTCCTCCATACAGTATAATGGGCCCCACATAGAGCTCCATACAGTATAAGGGGATCACAGTCCTCCATACAGTATAATGGGCCACACATAGTCCTCCATACAGTATAATGGACCCCACATAGTCCTCCATACAGTATAATGGGCCCCACATAGTCCTCCATACAGAATAATGGGCCCCACATAGTCCTCCATACAGAATAATGGCCCCACAGAGTCCTCCATACAGAATAATGGCCCTACATATTCCTCCATACAGTATAATGGGCACAACAGAGTCCTTCATACAGAATAATGGCCCCCGCATAGTCCTTCATACAGTATAATGGCCTCATATAGTCCTCCATACAGTATAATGCGCCCCACATAGTTCTCCATACAGTATACTGGCCTCACAGTCCTCCATACAGTATAATGGGCCCCACACAGTCCTCCATACAGTATAAAGGCCCCACATAGTCCTCCATACAGTATAATAGCCCCACATAGTCCTCCATACAGTATAATGGCCCCAAATAGTTCTCCATACAGAATAATGGGCCTCACATAGACCTCCATACAGAATAATGGGCCTCATATAGTGCTCCATACAGTATAATGGCCCCACATAGTCCTCCATACAGAATAAGGGGCCTCACATAGTCCTCCACACAGAATACTGGGCCCCACATAGTCCTCCATACAGTATAATGAGCCCCTCATAGTCCTCCACACAGAATACTGGGCCCCACATAGTCCTCCATACAGTATAATGGGCCCCACATAGTCCTCCATACAGTATAATGGGCCACACATAGTCCTCCATACAGAATAATGGCCCCACATAGTCCTCCACACAGAATAATGGGCCCCAGATAGTCCTCCGTATTATATACACGGCCCCGCATAGTGCTCCGTACCGTATAATGGGCCCATATAGTCCTCCATACAGAATAATGGGCCCACATAGTCCTCCATACAGAATAATGGGACCACATTATGGATGAACTGGAAGCAGATGGATGAACTGGAAGCAGAAATATCTACAGGTAACTATGACATAGTGGGAATAACCGAGACATGGTTAGATGAAAGCTATGACTGGGCAGTTAACTTACAGGGTTACAGTCTGTTTAGAAGGGATCGAAGAAATCGGAAAGGGGGTGGAGTCTGTCTATATGTAAAGACGTGTCTAAAGCCTACAATACGGGAGGATGTATGGGAGGGAAATGAGGAGGTCGAGTCCTTATGGGTGGAGATACATGGGGCAAAAAACAATAATAAAATTATCATAGGAGTCTGTTATAAACCACCAAATATAGCAGAAGCCACGGAAAGTCTATTAATGAGACAAATAGACGAAGTAGCAAAAAATAACGAAGTGATTATTATGGGGGACTTCAACTACCCCAATATAGACTGGGAAACCGAAAGCTGTAGATCTCAGAAAGGAAACAGGTTTCTGTCAATTATCAAAGACAATTATTTGTCACAACTTGTGCAGGAACCAACTAGAGGGACGGCCCTTTTAGACTTAATATTAACTAACAGGCCAGACAGAATAACTGAGGTGCAGGTCGGGGGGCACCTGGGAAATAGTGACCACAACATTATACAATTCCACATGTGCTTCAGTAGGGTGCCCAGCAAGGGACTCACAAAAACACTGAACTTCAGGAGGGCAAAGTTTGATCAGCTAAGAGATGCCCTTCACCTTATAGACTGGGATAGTATCTTTAGTAATAGGAGCACGGATAGAAAATGGGAAATTTTCAAAACAGTCCTACATAGTCACTGTAGAAGGTACATACCTTATGGGAATAAAAGGGCTAGGAATAGGAGGAAGCCAATGTGGCTAAATAAGGAAGTCAAGAGGGCAATGAAAAACAAAAAAAGGGCTTTCGGTAAACTTAAACAAGAAGGCAGCGAGGAAGCGCTAATATCTTATAGGGAAAAAAACAAAATCTGTAAGAAACAAATAAGAATAGCAAAAGAGGAGACAGAGAGACTAATTGCCAAGGAAAGTAAAACGAATCCCAAACTGTTCTTTAACTATATAAACAGTAAAAGGATTAAAACTGATGGAGTTGGCCCATTGAAAAATAACCTGGGTAAAATCATAGAGGGCGATGAGGGTAAAGCAAACCTACTCAATAGCTTCTTCTCCACTGTTTTCACAAAAGAAAACAATTTATCGGAGGAAATGCAGAGTGATAAAGTTAACCCTCCGCTAAATATCACCCACCTAACCCAGGAGGAAGTTCAGAAACGCCTAAATAATATCAAAATAGACAAGTCACCAGGCCCAGATGGCATACACCCAAGGGGACTAAAAGAAGTAATGTGATAGACAGGCCGCTGTATCTTATATTCAAGCACTCTTTATGGACAGGGACTGTCCCACTAGACTGGCGCCAAGCAAATGTGGTACCAATATTCAAAAAGGGGTCTAAAAGTGACCCTGGGAACTATAGACCAGTCAGCTTAACGTCTGTTGTGGGTAAATTGTTTGAAGGATTTCTTAGAGATGCTATTGTAGAATATCTTAATGATAATAACTGTCTAACTCCATATCAACATGGATTCATGAGGGATCGCTCCTGCCAAACAAACCTGATGGCCTTCTACGAGGAGGTGAGCTCACAGCTGGACCGGGGAGAGTCAGTGGATGTTGTATACCTTGACTTCTCCAAAGCGTTTGATACCGCGCCACACAAAAGGTTGGTATATAAAATGAGAATGCTTGGTCTGGGGGATAATGTGTGCAAGTGGGTAAATAGCTGGCTGAGTGATAGAAAGCAGAGGGTGGTTATCAATGGAGTAAGCTCAGGGTGTGTCAGGGTTACTAGCGGGGTGCCTCAAGGGTCTGTCTTGGGCCCTATATTATTTAATATATTTATTAATGATCTAGTGGAAGGGTTGCATAGTAAAATAGCAATATTTGCAGATGATACTAAACTTTGTAAAGTAGTTAATACAGATGAGGATAGGGCACAGCTACAGGAGGATTTAGATAAATTGGGGAATTGGGCCAAAAAATGGCAAATGGGGTTCAATGCCGATAAATGTAAGGTCATGCACATGGGAAAGAAAAACAGCAGTCACCCATACATATTAAATGGGAAACCGTTGGGGAAATCTGACATGGAGAAGGACCTGGGCGTCTTGGTTAACAGCAAATTAAATTGGAGTGCCCAGTGTCAGGCAGCAGCTGCGAAGGCAAATAGAGTCATGGCATGCATCAGAAGAGGAATAGGGGCATATGATGAGAACATTGTTCTTCCTCTGTATAAAGCGCTGGTAAGGCCGCACTTAGAATATTGTGCACAGTTCTGGGCTCCGGTGCTCAGGAAAGACATATTGGAGCTAGAGAGGGTACAAAGGAGGGCGACTAAGGTAATAAAGGGAATGGAGGGACTAGAATACCCAGAGAGGTTGTCAAAATTAGGCCTATTTACGATGGAAAAGAGAAGGCTTAGGGGAAACCTCATAAACATGTATAAATACATCAGGGGGCAGTACAGAGATCTCTCCCATGACCTGTTTATACCAAGGATGGTGACAAAGACGAGGGGGCACACTATGCGCCTGGAGGAAAGGAGGTTCCTGCACCAGCATAGAAGGGGATTCTTTACGGTCAGAGCCGTGAGACTCTGGAACTCTCCGGGAGAGGAAGTGGTGATGTCCAACTCACTTAATGAGTTCAAGAGAGGCCTGGACGCCTTTCTTGAGAACAATAAAATTACATCTTATGCTTAGTGATAGTTAATTAATCCAGGGATTTAATCTGACTGCCAGATTGGAGTCGGGAAGTGAATTTTCCACATCCTCCATACAATATAATGGGCCCAGATAGACCTCCACACAGAATAATGGGTCCACATAGTCCTCCATACAGTATAATGGCCCCACATAGTCCTCCATACAGTATAATGGGTCCACATAGTCCACCATACAGTATAATGGGCTCCACACAGTCCTCCATACAGTATAATGGCCCCACATAGTCCTCCATACAGTATAATGGCCCCATATAGTCCTTCTTACAGAATAATGGACCTCACATAGTCCTCCACACAGAATAATGGGCCCCGCATAGTGCTCCGTACTGTATAGATGGCCCCGCATAGTGCTCCATACTGCATACATGGTCCTGCATGGTGCTCCACACAGTATAATGGCCCCAGATTTAAAAAAATAAATACTCACCTTTCCCATTCCAACACTGATCACTACCTACCGGTGGGCCCACGGACCATCCCCCTTTCGCTAGCGCCGCAGCCACTCCTCTGCGCGCACTCTCCCATCAGGCCGCGTGATCTCCCATCTCGCCCTGATGGGAGGTCGCGTGCAGAGGAGAGTGTTCGCGGCAGAATTAAGTCGATAACTAACGGCCGGGCGGCCCAAAACCTCTGCTGGAGGACCGGCCTTGGGGGAATTTGCCCCTCTGCCACCCGGCCCGATTCTCTCTCCTTCTACTCACTGCTGGTGACATATCTCTCAATCAGGGCATTACTGCCCTTACTGGAGAATGGGGCCCGTTGAGCAGAAACCGGGCCCCCTCTTTTTCCCTCTTCTCATTGTGCCCCAGGGGCAGGATTCGGCCCTTTCAGTTGAAATCTACTGCCGTACAGGAAACCGTTGGCTTCCTGCACAGCAATAGTTAAAAGCCGCCAGCCAATCGGAGGCCGACAGTGGACATCAGCATGCACGTTGCCGGTGTATGACGCCGGTGGACCGCAGCCAGGTAAGGAGAAACTTTTTTGCACTGAAAGCCACAACATGGGGCCAGGATGGGAGACCATATGGGGCCAGGAATGACGACACTGGAGGCCAGGAGTGGAGACCATATGGGGCCAAGATGGGAGACCATGGGGAATCAGGAATGAGACACTGGGGACCAGAAATGGGGACATTATTACAGAAGGGGGCCAGGATGGTGGACATTATTACTGTAGGGGCTAAGGGATATTATTACTGCTGTGATGTAATTTATTTTTGGGGATACTGTTTTCAGTGGGGGAGGTCCTGTTACTGTGCAGGGCGACACTATGTCGGCTTTTTTCTTCATCTGGTGTAGTGTAGAAGTTGGGGAAAAATTGAGGAATGTGCTCCTGAAGCGGTGCTCTAGATAAGTGTCTGTTATTTTCTACAGAGATGAGTCCTGACAGAAAGAAGTGATGGTGGTTTGCGCCGGATAAAGAAAAGCGAAGATGGACTTCAACTAGAGACGTCAGTGGTGAGTCAGTGTGTTTCCTATACACTTACTATATACAGAGCCCGTGCATAATGTCATTGGTGATCACTGTATTACCTGTACACTATATATAGTTTTTTAAGGTTGAAGGAAGACTAAGTCCATCTAGTTCAACCCATAGCCTAACATGTTGATCCAGAGGAAGGCAAAAAAAAAACATGTGGCAAACACTAAGCTCCACATTGGGGAAAAAATTCCTTCCCAACTCCATACGACAATCAGACTAGTTCCCTGGATCAACGCCCTATCAAGGAATCTAGTATTTATAACCTGTAATATTATACTTTTCAAGAAAGGCATCCCTGCCCTTCTTAAATTTTAACAGTGAATCCCTCATTACAACATCATGCGGCAGAGAGCTCCATAGTCTCACTGCTTTTATAGTAAAGAATCCCCGTCTGTGATTATGATTAAACCTTCTTTCCTCCAGACGTAGAAGATGCCCCCTTGTCCCCGTCTCAGGCCTCAGAGTAAAAAGATCAGTAAAAAGGTCTTTGTACTGTCCCCTCATATACTTGTACATAGTAATAAGATCACCCCTAAGCCTTCTTTTTTCCACAGTAAATAACCCCAAGTGTAATAACCTGTCTTGGTATTGCAGACCCCCCAGTCCTCTAATAACCTTGGTCGCTCTTCTCTGCACCCGCTCTAGTTCAGCTATGTCTTTCTTATACACCGGAGACCAGAACTGTACACAGTATTCTAAGTGTGGTCGCACTAATGACTTGTATAGAGCTCCTGTGTATGTATTACCTGTACATTGACACTATATTCAGAGCTCCTGTGTATAATGTCATTAGTGATCTTTGTATTACCGGTACACTATAAAACAGAGCTCCTGTGTATGTCACTGGTGATCCCTGTTCACTATATACTAAGCTCTTGTGTATAAGGTCACCGGTGATCCCTTTAAACTACACACTATATACAGAGCTCCTGTGTATAATGTTACTGGTGGTCACTGTATTACCTGTACACTATATACAGAACTCCTGTGAATAATGTTACTGGTGATCCCTGTATTACCTGTACACTATATACATAGTTCCTGTGTATGTCACTTATGGTAATATTAGTATTGCGCTTTTTTATTACCGATCAGTATTGTAGTAGTCGGTCACTATGTGGTGGTAATATGTGGTCTGGCCATGGTGTGACGGTATTATTTAGTCACTATCTGGTGTTAATATGTGGTCTGGTCATAGTGTGGCGGTATTTCTGCCTTGTACGTGGTTTTATTCAGTTACTGTAGTGGTAACATGTGATCTGGTCATGGAGTGGCGGTATTTGTCCCTTGTATGTGGTATTATTCGGTCACTATGTTGTGGTAATATGTGATCTGATCCTACTTAAAAAAAGAGTATTTTAAGAAATTTAATAGGTTAGAGTAGAGTAGGGTCCTGTCAAAAGAGTCTACCTTGTTGTGGTGGCAAGCTTAAAAAATCTTTTGGTCAAAACAAAAGCTGATGACTATGTATGTGACGTGATGTTTGATGGGAACTGTTAATGTGATTGGTGAGGATGTTGTGCACAATTGGAGTTTTTCCAAGAGTGGGCTGTGGAAGGTTTGAGAGGTGTAGGCAGAGCTGGGGTGGAGTTTCAACGGGGCCAGAAACAATTGCACCTTCAACCCAATCCCTCCTCTACCTTCCTTTCTTTTGAAGTACATTGTATCCGTATCTACTCTCCCTCCAACTGGCCGTCATATACTGACCCTTGGCCCGGCCACTGCCTTTATTGACTTCTCCACCTGGCTTCTAAACTTTCTCTTTGATGACATTCCCACCATCTTCATGGGTGACTTCAACATCCCTATTGACACCTGCCAGTCTGCAGTCTCCAAACTCCTGTTGTTGACTTCCTTTTACTCAGTGGTCCTTCACAGCCACCCACACAAATGGACATACATTAGACCTGATCTTCACCCGTCTTTGATCACTATCTAGCCTCACATCTGCCCGTATCTGACTACCATGTACTCACTTTTTCATCTCTATTCTCATCCTGTTTCTTGCAGATGGATAAGAGGATATTAGCCAAGTAATATGACAAGTTACTACTAAGTGATCCTATGCCAGATATGATGGGATGATCGGGGGGGGGGTCTAGGAGAGATTTATGGATCTTTGGTAAATAATAGCGCAACGGTTTATTGGCATCTGTGATAATGAGAAACCTTTTTTTCATTCATTGTTGAGGATGCCCTGTTCTGCAGCTTTACGAATGAGAGTGAAAATAGTGGATATGTATTGATCCAAAGGGGTCTGAATGTATGAAAGAGTAATGTTTTGGATTAGAGAGCAGGTTACATGCCTCTTTGAGGTAGTCATTATGTTTTTGGATAACAATCCCACCACCCTTGTCTGCTGGTCGGATCACGATATTGGTGTTCTTTTTGAGAGATGTAATAGCTGCTTTCTTCATGCGGGTGAGGTTATGGGTTGACTTATTGGATATACAGTAGACCTATTAATGTTCTTAAAGTCATGAAGGACCAAGTCTAGTAATGAGATAAGGAAGTGTCATTGGTTTTCCAGCAGATAGAAGCTGGACTTCGGATGGAATTCTACATGCAAATCAAATATATGCACCTTTAAGATTCATTTCCATATGAAGGAATGCACGTCTAAAAAGAGAGTAAAACTGTTCATTAGGTGGACAAAATGAGAGCGCCTTGGAAAAGATTGGAGATTCTGCTGCTGTACGTTGGATAAATTAAAAACATCCCTATAATCTTTTGGTAGAATTGTTTAAGCCAGACTGTCCCTTAAAGCTTTTGGTAGAAGTTGTGAGATTTTACCTTTTTTATTTTGCCCACCTCTTCTGGATTTTTTTAGTGGCCTTTGGGACAAAAGTTTTTTTTTTTATTGTTGTGAAGGGTTGGGCATTTGGCAGAAAGAAAGTGGGGTGGATGGGAGGGAGAAAGGGGACTGAATTGGTGTTGTTCACTTTCGTTTTGTCTAGAATAAAAAAGTGTTAGGAGTTTCTTTTGGGAGACGCGGGGGGACTCTCCACCTGGAGTTCTAGGAATGTGAGTAGAATGTCTGCTGAGGTCTTATATATGGCAAAGTTAAGATTGGTCTCCATTTTTTTTCAAAAAGAGGTAGAGTGCAGGTTAATGAGCATGTCTGCATATTTGTACAATTCACAAAAGTCATTATCTCAGTAAATTAGAATACTTTATAACAACAGATTGAAAAATGTTTTTAAAATCCAAAATGTTGGCTTACTGAAATGTATGTTCAGTAAATGCACTTACTGCTTGGTCAGGCTCCTTTTGCATCAATTACTGCAGCAATGCTGCGTGGCATGGAGGGAATCAGCCTGTGGCACTGCTGAGGTGTTATGGAAGCCCAGGTGGCTTTGATAGCAGCCTTCAGCTCGTCTGCATTGTTGGGTCTGGTGTCTCTCATCTTCCTTTTGACAATACCTCATATATTCTCTATAATAGATTCTCTATGGGGTTAAGGTCAGGCGAGTTTGCTGCCTATCAAGCACAGTGATACTGTTGTTTTTAAACCAGGTATTGTTCTTTTGGTCCAGGACAGGTGACAAGTCCTGCTGGAGAATGAAATTTCCATCTCCAAAAAGCATGAAGTGCTCTAAAATGTCCTGGTAGATGGCTGCGCTGACTTTGGTCTTGATAAAACACAGTGGACCTACACCAGCAGATGACATGGCTCCCCAAACAATCACTGATTGTGGAAACTTCACACTAGACCTCCAGCAGCTTGGATTGTGGCCTCTCCACTCTTCCTCCAGACTCTGGGACCTTGATTTCCCCAAAAAAATGCAAAATTGACTTTCATGTGAAAACAACACCTTGAACTTCTGAGCATCAGTCCAGGTCTTTTTCTCCTTGGTCCAGGTAAGACGCTTCTGGCGTTGTCTATTGGTCATGAGTGGCTTGACACAAGGAATGTGACACTTGTAGCCCATGTCCTGGATACGTCTGTGTGTGGTGGCTCTTGAAGCAATGACTCCAGCAGCAGTCCACTCCTTGTGAATCTCCCCCAAATTTTTGAATGGCCTTTCCTTAACAATTCTTTCAAGTCTGCGGTTATCCCGGTTGCTTGTGCACCTTTTTCTGCCACACTGTTTCCTTCCACTAAACTTTCCATTAATATGCTTGGATACAGCACTCTGTGAACAGCCAGCTTCTTTAGCAATGACCTTTTGTGGCTTACCCTCCTTGTGGAGTGTGTCAATGACTGCCTTCTGGACATCTGTCAAGTCAGCAGATTTCCCCATGATTGTGGAGCCTACTGAAACAGACTAAGGGACCTTTTTAAACACTTAAGAAGCCTTTGCCGGTGTTTTTTGTTAATTATTCTAATTTACTGAGATAATGACTTTTGTGTTTTCATTGGCTGTAAGCCATAATCATCAACATTAATAGAAGTAAACACTTGAAATAGATAACTCTGTTTGTAATGACTCTATAGAGGAGTTTCACTTTTTGTATTGAAGAACTGAAATAAATTCGATTTTTGAAGATATTCTAATTTTGTGAGAAGCACCTGTATGTCAGTCAGCCAAACAGCACAGACTATAGGTACTTATAGCAGGTGCTTCAGTCCCTGCTCATCCTGAGCAGTGAGACCATCCGAAACATCCAGGCACTGCTCATATGCTGAGCTGATATTCTGCTTTACTGAGCAGTGAGAGGTCACCTGTGTTCTGCCTGCTCTCACTACCGAAGCTGACCATATTTCCAGCGCTAGTCATCAGTACATGCTACAGGTATTTAAATCCTGAGCAATAAGACTGGACAGAATGTCTAAGTGACTCCTCACAGCTCAGGGGAATTGATTATCAGCGCTGTATGCAATTGCTAAAAGCAAGTGTGATCAGCCCCTGTAGAGATAATGCAAACTCTCACTTCTCGGGGAAATACAACCAGATACAACAGTGCACACAAGTGCTTCAGCAAATGCTTGGACTGAGCAGTGAGGGCACCTGTGAGGAGGAAAAGATAGACAGATTCAATCTGCACTTCTCTCAAGTTCAATCCTACTACAAGTCCAGGGACTATAGCAGAACCTCAAAGGCTAGAGATGGTGTTTTAGTAGAGGTGAAAACTAAGTTTATTTATTTTTTTAAAAAGCAAGGTATTTGGCAGCCCGGTGGCTCATTGGTTAGCTTTGTAGTGCTGGAGCCCTGGGTACAAATCCCACCAAGGACAACATCTGCAAGGTGTTTGTATGTTCTTCCCATATTTGCATGAGTTTACTCCGGGTTCTCCAGTTTCCTACCACACTCCAAAGACATACTGATAGGGAATGTAAATTGTGAGCCCCAATGGGGACAGCAATGACAATATCTGGAAAATGCTGTGGAATATGATGGTGCTATATAAAAAAAAAATACCATAAGTAAATAATAGATATTTGCAAATATTAATACATTTGTATTTCATAACCAATTATCCAACATTTATATCTTAGAATAACCCATTTAAAAAGAACCTTCTCCAACTATGTCATGTGGCGAATATCCATAATTTTAGAATCTGGTCTATAACATCACAAATGGCTTATGATCTAATCCTGTACTTCATTTTACCCCTTTGCTGGAACCCCAACACCTTGTTCTGACACCCATATATGATATACGCTTCCATTTACGGTAAGTCTTCCTCCAGTCCGTAGGCGATATCCTCTTCACTGCGTAAGAAGAGTTCAAACTTCTGATGGTTCACATCTGCAGTAGCATCAGGTGTCTACACAAGCATTATGGTAGCAATAAGACTTTTGCTGCTTGAAAATACTAGTTCAAAATGTGGATTGTTAGTAATTTGCTTCAGCACGGATTCAGCAAAATTACATTTTTCTGCACTCTAAAGGGCCATCGAAAGGTTGAAAAATGAAAAAAATACTCTGCGTTTCATCTTCTGATAAAACGCCGGTAGTGCGAAAAAAAAAACCCGGGCCTCTCACACGGAGACGGGACTGAGGCCCAGAATGGTTCTGTGCATGCAAGCGTGGTCATCCCGTACGTCAGGACCTTTCATGCGCTCACGCAGAACCCTACCGCAGGTTTCAGCGAGAGCAGCGGGTATCATAAGATGCGTTGAGGACCAGATGGGTGACGGTGAGGAGAGTATACAGATTTTTTTTCTACATATTACATTTATTAAGCTCTGGGTTCGGTAAAGGAACATTATATTAGTAGAGAATAACTTATTCGTAAATTGAATTTCCTGAGGGGGAAAAAAAAAAAACGCATATTTTTTGCTTGATTCGCTCATATCTACTTTTACCAGTTAATACTTGTTCTTCTGTTTCTACTTTTACCAATCCTGGAATTATTTAAATTGTACAAAAGAATTAAGCTTTTGATAAGATCATGTGGAATATCTTTTATTTTCACATTCGTACCTGGACTCCAGACTTCCTTAGGGATGGCAAAGAAAGTAAGTTGGAAGTCTTTATTGGAAAATAATGCCATTTTACCCTATATTTAGTAATAGCCAGCTCCAGCGAAATAATAAAAAAAGAAAGAGACAAAAATTATACATGGATGAATACAAACTTAATTTATTAGATCTTCATTAAAACGTGTAAAAAACTGGGTAGCGGCAAGATAAGACTATCTTTCCCAGCCGCACCCTGCTTCTCAGTGTTGAAAGACCCTCCCTATGCTCTCCTAGGTGCTTCCCGATAAATCTCAACATGGGCAATTTTTTTTTTCTATGGATGAGGTGACCATTGATCGCTATGAATGTAGTGACTGTGATCTGCTATTTGACCAATGTTCAATTCTATTTACAATCTCCTCATATCAGCGTTTGTTCTTTGGGATCTTGAGAGCATGTGCAGGCTCTCCGATGCATGTGACGCGCCCCTGGGCCTGTGTCGCGCTGCGTTGCGCATGCGGGAGCTTACCCGGAGCCGGATCTCTTGAGGGTTGTAGTCTCGTGGCGGTGATCCGGTCCGTGCCCAGGGAGTCAGACTAAGTGGCGCTGTATTAGCGGTAGATGTTGGACGACTACGCCACCCGTTGAGTACAGCTAAGGAGCTGCTGCTGCAGGGCAGACCGCTGAGGCCGGTGGTAGGATTGTGCAGCGTGATAGTATAACCCCCAACGGGAGGGGTATGGCCTCAGGGCAGCCGACGTGGATGATGGGGGTAGCAGGAATCACTCAGAGACGGTACGGTGTAGTTCAGGGTCTTTACTGGTGACAACGATAGACCCTCCCGGAGTACTGGCTAGCGATTGGGGCCTGGTCAGTCCTTGAGCAGATGGGATCTCCCCTGGCCAGGCGGAGTTGTAGGCCTCCCAAACTAACGATACTCTTCTGGCTACCTTGCTAGAAGCGGGTATAAGTAGCCCACGTCCCTGAGTGTACCGTGTGGTGCTCACCCGTATGGCCGGTGACTCGGGGCCTTCTAGTAGCTTCCGCTCCACGACGGCGGTGCTGGTCCCATGCGTGTGACCGTGCCTTCGGGTTTCTTGGCCAGAGGACCTGGAATCCCCTGCCTGACGGATTCTGCTGCTGGGTAGGAGTTAGTCCCCACAGCCTCGGACTCCGGGTCCGGTGATAGCTTCTCAGTCAGGGCGAGCTCTGCAGCTGCCAGCCCCTGACTCCTTGTAACACTGCTCCCACAGAGCTCCTGATGTTCTGTTCCTATATTTGCTTCTTTTCTCTGTCTCTACTTCTTCTCTACTCACTAACCCTGCCTCAGCCCCAGGTTTATATAGGGGAAGTTCTTCCCCTCCCATGACTGGGCAGGAGGTGTGGCATGCATAGGATTCCTGACCAAGAGACCTCCCACCTGCTCTCAGACATAACATTGCTGTTACTGTGGAAACCAGACCCCTGGGGTGCCACATTCCCCCTTAGTGAAATTTAGTACTCCGGGACTAAACATATTTTAGAAAAACATAACAAGATATAACAATAACAATACAATAAAGAAACACATAAAGGTGGTCACGGCATGTCCGTAACCGGGTGCAGTCTTTGAAGAAAGCAAGGTGTCCATTTCACCAAAACAGGGAGACGTAACCAGGTAGGGGTCTGTCCTGCCCCGAGTCCTTAACAGTCTTTAGTCCGTCCTGGGTTACGCTCCAACTATGTACACAGGATTCCCGGTAAATCCACCAAAGACTCCTATAAACAACTAGAAACACATAATTATACACAAGCAACAAGAAAAACAGGTAACCACAAATAAAACAATTTATACACTTCAAATCCTCCAACGTGCGGGTAACTGGCCTCTAGTGGCCCTACGGAGCTGACTGTCTGGCCCTGAACTACAGGGTGTAGGAGCTGTTAAGGGTAAACTTGGCAGCGGTCTACGGGCCCTTTGGCTCACTAGGGATATGGCAGGCTCACTGCAAGCAGAGGGTTGATCCTCCTGGTCTGCTGGTGTGGGGTCTTCTGCCTCCTGGACCGGCTGTTCTTCCAGCTCTACCTGTTGCTCCGTAGGTGCTTAGGATGCTGGTTGGAGGAAGGTGAGTACGGGTACCACAACTGCACCATTGACTTGAGTCCAAGACCGAGGGAAGTCTCCGAGCACAGTACTAACCATATCTTCCCTTTCCTCTACGGGTCGATGGTCTTCTTGTTCCTCTTCAGGGTTCCGTAGCTGTTCAGGACACTTCTTCAGGTGATCCCGGGATACAATGGCTGTGGTCTCCCCTCCGTCTTTACTGATAGTACAGACCTTCGGGTTCTTGTGGCTTGAGGGCAGTACGGTGTACGGGTCCTTTTCCCACTGGTCGTCCAACTTGTGGAGCCGTCTTTTCCTCTTCAAGACCTGCTCTCCGGGCACCAGGGGAACAGCGGGAGCATACTGGTTGTAAGTTTTCTCTTGTCTCTCCCTAGCCTGACAGAGACTTCGCTCCACGCTCTCCTGTACTTTCCGGTACTGCTGCTGCCTCTCTGTGTCCCAGTCTGCTTCTGGTGAAGTGTCCTCGGGTGTCAGGACTCCCATTTCCAGGTCAACAGGTAACTTACCAGGTCTCGCCCTCATTAGGTAAGCCGGGGTACAGTTGGTGGAACCTACCGGGATGTGGTTGTATAGGTCCACCAGATCGGGCAGCTTCTCAGGCCACAGACTGCGTTCTTCCAGGGGCAACGTTTTCAGAAGATCCATTACCACCTGGTTCATTTTCTCACAAAGTCCATTAGTTTGCAGATGATAGGGTGTCGTCCTTATCTTCCGGCAGCCATACAGATTGCAGAATTCCTGGAAGACCTCCGCTTCAAAGGCAGGTCCCTGGTCCGTCAGCACTTGGTCCGGGTATCCGTGTGGACGGCAGAAGTGCTGCTGGAAGGCTCTAGCTGCTGTTTGAGCCGTTAAGTCCTTGACGGGGACGACAACCAAGAACCGGGAGTAATAATCCACGATGGTTAACGCGTAGACGTAGCCACTTCTGCTTGGGGTCAGTTTTACATGATCCAAGGCTACCAGTTCCAACGGCTGCCGGGTGACGATGGACTGCAGGGGAGTCTTCTGGCTGGCACGGTCCTTCCTCCTCAGGTTGCACGGGCCACAGTCTCTGCACCACCTCTCGATGGTTCCCCTCATGCCTACCCAATGGAACCGCCCGCGCAGCAGGAACTCCAGCTTCTTCCATCCGAAATGCCCAGCTCCATCGTGGTATGCCTCCATCACCATGGCTGCGTCTCGTCGTGGCACCACTACTTGCCAGATTAGTTCATGCGTCCGGGAGTTAACCATCCTGCGGCACAACTTCCCCTTGTAAAGGAACAGTCTACTCTTTTCTGCCCACAGTTGCTTGGCTTCCTCCGGAGCGTCTGGGTCAAGGCGAGCCTCTGGCTGAGTCAGCATCTCCTTCACCAGCAGGACGGCAGGGTCACTGTCTTGCGTTTCCGCCCAGTTGTAGTGAGGTAAGGGGTTAAGCGTAGCACCTTGCTTACTCCTTACCCGATGGGAATACTGGATAGTCCCATGACGGTGAAACGCGGGGAGTTCGACTTCTTCCAGTCCCTCTGGATCTTCTCCTACGTCCGGTAGGTTTGGCATCCTGGACAGGGCGTCCGCGTTGGTATTGGAGCGTCCTGCCCGGTATTTGATGGTGAACTCGTAGTTGGACAGGCGGGCCATCCATCTCTGCTCTAGGGCACCGAGTCTTGCCGTGTCCAGGTGTGTCAACGGGTTGTTATCCGTGTACACGACGAACCGGGAAGAAGCGAGGTAGTGCTTAAAGCGTTCGGTGACTGCCCACACCACTGCCAGGAACTCTAGCTTAAATGAGCTGTAATTCTCAGGGTTTCTTTCGGTGGGTCGCAGTTTTCGGCTGGCGTAAGCGATTACTCGCTCTTTCCCCTGCTGGATCTGGGACAGCACGGCTCCTAGCCCGATGTTACTTGCGTCGGTGTAGAGGATAAAGGGCTGGCTGTAATCCGGGTACGCCAGGATTTCATCCCCCGTGAGGGCCATCTTCAGCTGGCGGAAGGACTCTTCTTCCAACTTCTCCCATCTGAAGGGCGGCTTCTGGTTCTTGGCCTTCCGGGACTGGCCTATCAGGAGGTCCTGCATAGGAGCTGCCTTTTTGGTGAAACCGGGGATGAACCTGCGGTAGTAGCCTACCAACCCGAGGAACTGCCGCACTTCCTTTACACTGGAGGGACTTGGCCATTCCTTAATTGCGGTGATCTTATCAGGGTCGGGAGCCACTCCGTCAGCGCTCACCACGTGTCCCAGGTACTGCACCTTTGATTTCAGGAGGTGACACTTGGAGGGTTTCACCTTTAGGCCGTAGCTTGCCAGAGCTTCGAACACTTCCGCCAGGTGTTTCAGGTGGTCCTCATAAGTCTTAGAATATACGATGACATCGTCCAGGTACAACAGGACCGTCTCGAAGTTTCTGTGGCCCAGACAGCACTCCATTAATCGTTGGAAGGTTCCTGGTGCGTTGCAGAGTCCGAACGGCATGCAGGTAAACTCGCTAAGTCCCATCGGGGTGGTGAATGCGGTCTTCTCCCGGTCCGCCTCTGCTACAGGAACCTGCCAGTACCCACTAGTGAGATCCAAGGTAGAGAAGAAGTTAGCAGATCTTAAAGCAGCCAAAGACTCCTCTATCCTTGGTAAGGGGTACGCATCCTTGTGTGTGATACGGTTGATTTTCCGGTAATCTACACACATCCTCATGGTGTTGTCTTTCTTTTTGACTAAGACTAGTGGAGCTGCCCAGGGGCTACAGCTATCCCTGATCACCCCAGCCTCCTTCATGTCTCTAAGCATCCCCTTGGCGTGTTGGTAGTGTGCAGGGGGTACGGGTCGATACCTCTCTTTTATGGGAGGATGGTCTCCCGTGGGGATGTGGTGTTCTACCCCCTTGACTCGCCCGAAGTCTAACGGGTGTTTACTAAACACTCTCTCGTACTCTTGAACCACCCGATAGACTCCCTGTTTCTGGTGTGAGGGAGTGGAGTCAGTACCCAAATGTAGTTGCTGACACCAGTCCTCCATTGTTTTCTTAGAGCCGTTACCTTCCTCCGGGTGAGATGGAGGCAAGGGTTCCACAGATTGTATAGCATTTTGGTTAATGGTATATAATTTGGCTAGCGTGGCATACCGGGGCAGGTATACTTCCCTCTTCCCGATATTGATTATGCGAACGGGCACCCTCCCATGGCGTACATTAACCACCCCCCGTGCTGTCAAGATGGTGGGCCTACTGTCTGAGTAAACTGGTTCTACCATTGCCTGGTAATCTCTACCTCTCAGACCAATAGCTGCCCGGCACCAAATCATCATTTCACTTTTTGGGGGCATGGCAATAGGGAAAGGGTCACACATTCTCACGCTACCAATCTCACCGCCGGAGAGTTCCACCTGTTGCCGTCGCATCAGTGCCCGGATCTCTTTTTGGAGCACTCGCTGCTTGCCGGAGCTGGCGTTCTTGGCAACCTGCTGTAAAAGGAAAATCACCTCTGCAAGACAATTTTCAATTACATTAGTTCCTAGAGTTATCTTTGGGTGACTCTCGTGTTTGTCAATTTCTACAATGATCAGTCCCTGTGCTGCCAGTTCAACTCTACCAATTTTAATGGTCACCTCTTTAAATCCGATCTGTGGCACGGGCTGACCATTGCTGGCGATGATACTCAAGTCGTCGTCAGGGTAGCGGGTAATATCCGAGTCATTCCAGTACTGCTTGAAGAGCACGTACGGGATGGTGGTGACCTGTGACCCGGTGTCCAGTAGGGCACTCATAGGAATGCCATCCAGTACCACAGGCAAGACTGGACGTCCTCCCACATATTTGTCGCGCCAGTTCGATGGGCCTGATGATCTTTTTCCTAGGGGTTGGCCCTCTACCCTAGGTTGTGCCAGTTTAAAGGACAGTACCTTGCCATATGTCCGGGTTGATTACAGCGGCGGCAGATGGGTCGTCCGTCCTCGTTGTATCGGTCGCTGGGTCTTCCTCTGGCCGGTGGGGTCCTCCTTGGTCGACGCCACGGGATGTCCTCCGGTCCGGATGCCAGCTGGATCTTCCCTGGAGTAGAAACCTGTAAAGACTGCACAGTTCGGGTTAGCGCAGCAACGCTTTTAGCTAGCTCTTGGACCTGATGGTGCAGGTCTGGAGCCGGGTCATTGCTCAAAGCCTGCGCATCAGCTCCCACAGGCCCTGCCGACAAGGGCGCCGCCTCCTGGTGGTAAGTGGTAGTGGGGCGTCTGTGGGTCACAACGCCACCTGGTGCCGGTTCTCGGAGCACATGGCTCTGTCCTTGAACTGTGCAAATCCCAGATGAGGGTCCTGTAAGGCCATTGCCCGCAACTGGGTTCGGTGGGCATTGCAATATAAACCATCTATAAATTGTTCAGTCAACAGCCTGTCCTCGTCTCCCACGCCGTCAGGGTCGGTCTGCTTAATGGCTCTCAGGGCTTCTTGTAGGTTTAATGCATAGTCCCTTATACTCTCATGTGCCCGCTGTTTGCACCCGTAGAATCTGAGCTTGATCTCGGCTGAGGTGCGGGTATCAAAGGTGTCCCTCAGCCGGGCCAGTATCCCTGCGACAGTCCTCCCCCCAGGTGGCCAGGACTTTACCTCCCTTTGGGCTGCCCCGGTTAATTGGGCCACCAGGATGCTCACTTTTTGCACTTCTGTAAGGGGGTACACCTGGAAGAGGCTATCCAGCTTTTCTCTAAAGTCATGCAGGGTATGCGATTCCCCTGAGTACTGGGGTAGCCAGGCTGCACCCGGGATATAGGGCATGGTGAAAGGCATGACCGCAACAGCGGTGGCGCTGGCGGGGGTTGAAGCGGTGAAGCTCTCCTCCGTATCCGACATCCTTCTCCCCCCTAGTGGACCGTGGCCTACCTTGCGATGATCCTCTTCCGTAGGCCGCGGCTCCGCAGTGGATCGTCAGGGTTGAGGACCTTCCGTCGCGCTCCTGTGACGTCGGCGTCTGCTGGGCTCCTTCCAGGACCTTACGCAACGTCCGGACGTGAGGCGGGGCTTCAGTTCTCACGCGCTTTCGGAGTCCACGCCCCTCTTCTTCCCGCGCGGCGTCCTCAAGATGGCGTCCAATGGCGGGAAACCTCCACGGATCGCGGGAAGAAGGCCGAAGATGGCGCCGGATGGCGGGAAAACTTCGCGGATGGCGGGAAGAATGTAGAAGATGGCGCCGGATGGCGGGAATCTTCACCACTGGTAAGTTTGAACAGTCTTTTTCAGGCACGCAGTACCCGGTGGTTGCGGGCACGAAATCCTGCCGACTACGCCAAAAGTTGACGCGCCCCTGGGCCTGTGTCGCGCTGCGTTGTGCATGCGGGAGCTTACCCGGAGCCGGATCTCTTGAGGGTTGTAGTCTCGTGGCGGTGATCCGGTCCGTGCCCAGGGAGTCAGACTAAGTGGCGCTGTATTAGCGGTAGATGTTGGACGACTACGCCACCCGTTGAGTACAGCTAAGGAGCTGCTGCTGCAGGGCAGACCGCTGAGGCCGGTGGTAGGATTGTGCAGCGTGATAGTATAACCCACAACGGGAGGGGTATGGCCTCAGGGCAGCCGACGTGGATGATGGGGGTAGCAGGAATCACTCAGAGACGGTACGGTGTAGTTCAGGGTCTTTACTGGTGACAACGATAGACCCTCCCGGAGTACTGGCTAGCGATTGGGGCCTGGTCAGTCCTTGAGCAGATGGGATCTCCCCTGGCCAGGCGGAGTTGTAGGCCTCCCAAACTAACGATACTCTTCTGGCTACCTTGCTAGAAGCGGGTATAAGTAGCCCACGTCCCTGAGTGTACCGTGTGGTGCTCACCCGTATGGCCGGTGACTCGGGGCCTTCTAGTAGCTTCCACTCCACGACGGCGGTGCTGGTCCCATGCGTGTGACCGTGCCTTCGGGTTTCTTGGCCAGAGGACCTGGAATCCCCTGCCTGACGGATTCTGCTGCTGGGTAGGAGTTAGTCCCCACAGCCTCGGACTCCGGGTCCGGTGATAGCTTCTCAGTCAGGGCGAGCTCTACAGCTGCCAGCCCCTGACTCCTTGTAACACTGCTCCCACAGAGCTCCTGATGTTCTGTTCCTATATTTGCTTCTTTTCTCTGTCTCTACTTCTTCTCTACTCACTAACCCTGCCTCAGCCCCAGGTTTATATAGGGGAAGTTCTTCCCCTCCCAGGACTGGGCAGGAGGTGTGGCATGCATAGGATTCCTGACCAAGAGACCTCCCACCTGCTCTCAGACATAACATTGCTGTTACTGTGGAAACCAGACCCCTGGGGTGCCACATTTGCATAACATTGCTGTCCTACAATATGGCTGTCATGGCTATGAGAGGGTCTGGGGTATGTTTTATTACGCAGGGTCATTAAGTACATCTGAGCATGCCTGACCGACAGCATTAAAACTCTTGGAAGATGGATCCAGTGGCAACGAAAGGTAAAAAGCACCCTGGAGGTGACAAATGATTACATTTAGAGGTTATCCCCTGTCCATGGGATAGATGACTTCATGATCACTTAGTGGTCCAACTGCTGGTTTTCCCTGCTATTCCGATAACCAGGACTCAAGAGCCCAGTGTGGATGGAGTGGAAAACGATCTTTGCACTGGCGCTCCATTCATTCTTATGGGAGTGCCGAAGAACAGTTGTAAACACTATTTACCAAAGGCAACAAAAACCCCAACTTAAAGACCCTAAAATATAACTTTTATTTGACTAGTACAAAGGAATATAACTTTAAAAGTTTGCAGAGGTCAGTATAACAACTAGCTAACTATCGATGATCCATTGATTTCTCATTTCATCTATCTGTATACTACACTGCTCAAAAAAATAAAGGGAACACTCAAATAACACATCCTAGATCTGAATGAATGAAATATTCTCATTGAATACTTTGTTCTGCACAAAGTTGAATGTGCTGACAAAAAAATCACACAAAAATCATCAATGGAAATAAAATTTATTAACCAATGGAGGCCTGGATTTGGAGTCACCCCCAAAATTAAAGTTGAAAAACACACTACAGGCTGATCCAACTTTGATGTAATGTCCTTAAAACAAGTCAAAATGAGGCTGAGTATTGTGTGTGGCCTCTACGTGCCTGTTGACCTCCCTACAACGCCTGGGCATGCTTCTGATGAGGGTGCGGATGGTCTCCTGTGGGATCTCCTCCCAGACCTGGACTAAAGCATCCGCCAACTCCTGGACAGTCTGTGGTGCAACGTGATGCTGGTGGATGGAGCGAGACATGATGTCCCAGATGTGCTCAATCGGATTCAGAACTGGGGAACGGGCGGGCCAGTCCATAGCTTCAATGCCTTCATCTTGCAGGAACTGCTGACACACTCCAGCCACATGAGGTCTGGCATTGTCCTGCATTAGGAGGAACCCAGGGCCAACCGCACCAGCATATGGTCTCACAAGGGGTCTGAGGATCTCATCTCGGTACCTAATGGCAGTCAGGCCACCTCTGGCGAGCACATGGAGGGCTGTGCGGCCCTCCAAAGAAATGCCACCTCACACCATTACTGACCCACTGCCAAACCAGTCATGCTGAAGGATGTTGCAGGCAGCAGATCGCTCTCCACGGCATCGTCAGACTCTGTCACATGTGCTCAGTGTGAACCTGCTTTCATCTGTGAAGAGCACAGGGTGCCAGTGGCGACTTTGCCAATCCTGGTGTTCTGTGGCAAATGCAAAGCGTCTTGCATGGTGTTGGGCTGTGAGCACAAACCCCATCTGTGGACGTCGGGCCCTCAAAGTCGGTTTCTAACCGTTTGTGCAGACACATGCACATTTGTGGCCTGCTGGAGGTCATTTTGCAGGGCTCTGGCAGTGTTCCTCCTTGCACAAAGGCGGAGGTAGCGGTCCTGCTGCTGGGTTGTTACACTCCTACGGCCCCCTCCACGTCTCCTGGTGTACTGGCCTGTCTCCTGGTAGTGCCTCCAGCCTCTGGACACTACGCTGACAGATACAGCAAACCTTCTTGCCACAGCTCGCATTGATGTGCCATCCTGGATGAGCTGCACTACCTGAGCAACTTCTGTGGGTTGTAGAGTCCCGTCTCATGCTACCACAAGTGTGAAAGCACAACCAACATTCAAAAGTGACCAAAACATCAGCCAGAAAGCATTGGTACTGAGATGTGGTCTGTGGTCCCCACCTGAAGAACCACTCCTTTATTGAGGGTGTCTTGATAATTGCCAATAATTTCCATCTATTGTCTATTCCATTTGCAAAACAGCATGTGAAATTGATTGTCAATCAGTGTTGCTTCCTAAGTGGACAGTTTGATTTCACAGAAGTTTGATTTACTTGGAGTTATATTCTGTTGTTTAAGTGTTCCTTTTATTTTTTTGAGCAGTGTATATATCCTAAGGTAAGCAAGGTGCGGCCGCTACCTATACTCTCCTATGCTTATGTATGACTTTTGTATACGGACTGCCATTAAAACAAAACACAGAGCCTCTCCAACATATTTCACCAGAGATCTGGCGTCATCAGGGAATAGAGGCTAAATGAGCTGACACATGGTCTGCCAGCCTCCTTAAGCCCTTGCACATGACATCATCAAAAGGTCATCCAATCATATGGCACCGATCATCTACCACTAGCAATCAGTACTCATAGTCACAAGGTTGCACTGACCAATAGACTCCTATTTCCCAAGCCTGATCCTCCCTAATTGGTCCAGCTACTTTGTCATTTCTTATTGCTATACCAATCCAAACACGGGATAATTCTTCCTTCTGCCCTCATTAACTACAACCTATAAGACAGCACTTCTCTTAAACATATATGTCCCATTTACCAATCCCGGAGCTCCATAGACACTTGAGTACTTCCGGGTTTAGTGACTCCCCAGCCTGCACCACTGCACTGCAAGACCTGTGATGAACCCGGAAGTACTCAAGTTATCTCCCTTGTTCCCATTAAGAACCAATGGAGGAGTGACAGTGTGCATTATCAACCGCAGCTCCATTCGAACAGGACTCTTCAGAGCTCCGATTATTGGGATTGGCTGGGGTCCCATGGGTTGGACCACCAATAATTGGCAAGTTATCTTTTTTTAATTCTCTGTGCAGAAAACATGATTTTGGGAACCCATATATTTCAGTAAAATTTACTTTTAATCATGACTATCAGAACTTTCTCTTTTGGATCTTCGGTCCAAGTTACTGATGTTACACCCTCACTCCGTTGTTATTATTATTAAGCAAACTAATATTGAAAGTAAAATTCTAAAGAGTCTGGCCAACCCAAGCCAAAATTCTGGCACATGGTAACCACCTATTACTCTGACATTGAACATTATTTCTTAAAACAAAGTTTTATTTAATATACAATTTATATACAAATATACAGTGATGCACCCCATCTTGACTGAAAAAAAAACAAATGTTGAAATTTTTGAAAATTTATTAAAAAGAAAAACTGAACTATCACATGGTCATAAGTATTCAGACCCTTTGCTCAGACACTCATATTTAAGTCACATGCAGTCCACTTCCTTGTGATCCTCCTTGAGATGGTTCTACTCCTTCACTGGAGTCCAGCTGTGTTTAATTAAACTGATTAGGACTTGATTTGGAAAGGCACACACCTGTCTATATAAGACCTCACAGCTCACAGTGCATGTCAGACCAAATGAGAATCATGAGCTCAAAGGAACTGCCCAAGGAGCTCAGAGACAGAATTGTGGCAAGGCACAGATATGGCCAAGGTTACAAAAGAATTTCTGCATTACTCAAGGTTCCTAAGAGCACAGTGGCCTCCATAATCCTTAAATGGAAGAAGTTTGGGACCACCAGAAATCTTCCTAGACAGGGCCGTCCAGCCAAACTGAGCAATCGTGGGAGATGAGCCTTGGTGAGAGAGGTAAAGAAGAACCCCAAGATCACTGTGGCTGAGCTCCAGAGATGCAGTAGGGACATGGGAGAAAGTTCCACAAAGTCAACTATCACTGCAGCCCTCCACCAGTCGAGCCTTTATGGCAGAGTGGCCCAATGGAAGCCTCTCCTCAGTGTAAGCCATATGAAAGCTCGCAGAGTTTGATTAAAAACACATGAAGGACTCCCAGACTATGAGAAATAAGATCCCAGACTATGAGAAATAAGATTGTCTGGTCTGAGGAGACGAAGATAGAACTTTTTGGTGATAATTCTAAGCGGTATGTGTGAAGAAAACCAGGCACTGCTCATCACCTGCCCAATACAATCCCAACAGTGAAACATGGTGGTGGCAGCAATATGCTATGGGGGTGTTTTTCAGCTGCAGGGACAGGACGACTGGTTGGAATTGAAGGAAACATGAATGCGGCCAAGTACAGAGATATCCTGGATGAAAACCTCTTCCAGAGTGCTCTGGACCTCAGACTTGGCTGAAGCTTCACCTTCCAACAAGACAATGACCTAAGCATACAGCTAAAATAACAAAAGTTGTGGCTTCAGAACAACTCTGACCATTCTTGACTGGCCCAGCCACAGCCCTGACCTAAACCCAATTGAACATCTCTGGAGAGACCTGAAAATGGCTGTTCACCATCCAACCTGACGGAACTGGAGAGGATCTGCAAGGAAGAATGGCAGAGGATCCCCAAATCCAGGTGTGAAAAACTTGTTGCATCATTCCCAAGACTCATGGCTGTACTAGCTCAAAAGGGGGCTTCTACTAAATACAGAGGAAAGGGTCTGAATACTTAAGCCCATGTGATATTTCAGTTTTTCTTTTTTAATAAATTTGCAAAAATTTCTACATTTCTGTTTTTTTTCAGTCAAGATGAAAAACCCCTTTACAACCCAAGGTGGTTTGCACGTTAATGACCAGGCCAATTTTTACAATTCTGACCACTGTCACTTTATGAGGTAATTACTCTGGAACGCTTCAACGGATCCTCCTGATTCTGAGATTGTACTTCATGATTGTGGAAAAATTTCTTCGGTATCACTTGCGTTTGTGAAAAAAAAAAACGGAAATTTGGCGAAAATTTTGCAATTTTCAAAATGTTAATGTTTATGCCGTTAAATCAGAGATATGTCATACAAAATAGTTAATAAATAACATTTCCCACATGTCTACTTTACATCAGCACAATTTTGGAACCATTTTTTTTTTTTTTTTATTAGGGTGCTATAAGGGTTAAAAGTTGACCAGCGATTTCTCATTTTTCCAACAAAATTTACAAAACCATATTTTTTAGGGACCACATCACATTTGAAGTCACTTTGAGGGGTCTTTATGACAGAAAATACCCAAAACTGACACGATTCTAAAAACTGCACCCCTCAAGGTGCTCAAAACCACATTCAAGAGCTTTATTAACCCTTCAGGTGCTTCACAGGAATTTTTGGAATGTGGAAGAAAAAAATGAACATTTAACTTTTTTCACAAAAATGTTACTTTAGACCCATTTTTTTTTTTTTTCCGCAGGTGTAACAGGAAAAAAAATGGACCCCAAAATTTGTTGTGCAATTTCCCCTGAGCACGCAGATACCCCATGTGGGGGAAAACCACTGTTTGGGCGCACGGCAGGGCTCGGAAGGGAAGGAGCGCTATTTCACTTTTTGAATGTAAAATTTGCTTGAATAATTAGCGGACGCCATGTTGTGTTTGGAGAGCCCTTGATGTGCCTAAACAGTGGAAAACCCCACAAGTGACACCATTTTGGAAACTAGACCCGTCAGGGATCTTAGCTAGATGTGTGGTGAGCACCATGAACCCCCAGGTACTTCACAGAAGTTTAGAACATTGAGCCGTAAAAATACAATTTTCACATTTTTCCCACAAAAATGTTTTTCAGCCCCCACTTTTGCATTTTCAGAAGGGTAACAGGAGAAATTGCACCATGCAGTTTGTTGTGCAATTTCACCTGAGTAAGCAGATACCCCATATGTGGGGGAAAAACACTGCTTGGGCAAACGGCAGGGAAGGAGCACCATTTGACTTTTTGAATGTAAAATTTGCTTGAATAATTAGCGGATGTGCCCCAGTTGTGCCTAAACAGTGGAAAACCCCCACAAGTGACACCATTTTGGAAACTAGACCCCTCAGGGAACTTATCTAGATGTGCGGTGAGCACCCTGAACCCCCAAGTACATTGGAGAAGTTTATAACATGGAGCCGTGAAAATAAAAAAAAAAAAAAAATCAAACTTTTTCCACAAAAATGTTTTAGCCCCAATTTTTTTTCCACAAGGGTAAGAGGAGAAAATGGACCCCAAAAACTTTTGTGCAATTTCTCCCGAGTACGCAGTGGGGGAAAATACAGTGTTTGGGCGCACGGCAGAGTTGAGAAGGGAAAGAGCACTGTGTGACTTTTTGAAAGGAAAATTGGCTGGAATTGAGAGCGGACGCCATATCGCGTTTGGAGAGCCCCTGATGTGGGGGGTTTCCACTATTTAGGCACAAGTGACCCCATTTTGGAAACTACACCCCTCAAGGATTTTATCAAGAGGTATAATGAACATTTTGAACCCAGAGGTACGACACAGAATTTGATAACATTAGGTCATCATATTGAATAAGTTGTCATTAGTCTTGAGCGCAGGTGCTCGCTACTTGAGTTTGCATCGGGTACTCAGGTATGCACCATGTACCGCACGTGCTCGAGTGACATGCTCAAGTCCCCGCCCACATGTTTCATGGTTATTAGACACCCCAAAAAAAACATGCGGGGGATCGCTCGTGCATGGCAGGCAACCCCCGTGAGTTTTTTTGGCAGCGAAGCATATGGGGCGAAGACTCGAGCATGTCATTTGAGCACCCGCGATACTCAGTGCATACCCGAGCACCTGATGCAAACTCAAGTAGCGAGCAGCTAGTCGCCATATTGTCTTTTTTTTTTTTTACTTTTGAAAAAAATCTCAATCCTAATAGAACCCTAACCCTAGAGTTTATTTTTTACGCCGTTCCTCGTGCGGTATAAGTGATTAGACGACTTTATTCTTCGGGTCGGTGCGATTACAGAGATACCAGAATCATATCGGGTTTTTATGATTGACAGCTGTCACACACTAAAAGACGCCATATTTTGAGAGCTATAATTTTTCCATAATTTGGCCGACAGTCATGTGACGGCTTGTTTTTTGCGGGATGAGTTGACGTTTTTATTGGTACAATTTTCAGGCATGTGACATTTTTTGATCGCTTTCTATTCCGATTTTTGGGAGGTAGAATAAACAAAAAACCAACAATTCAGGAATTTTTTTTTTTTTTTAAAAAAACTTTTTTATGCTGTTCCGCGTGTGGTAAAATTGATAAGGCAGCTTTATTCTTCGAGTCAGTACGTTTACAGTGGTACCAAATTTATATAGTTTTTCTATGTTTTGGCGCTTTTACACAATAAAAGCTATTTTATTGAAAAAAATAGTTTTTTGCATCGCTTTATTCTGAGAGCAATAACTTATTTTTCGGCTGATGGAGCTGTATGGCGGCTTGTTTTTTGCGGGACAAGATGACGTTTTCAGCGGTACCATTTTTATTTATATTCGTCTTTTTGATCACGTGTTATTCCATTTTTTGTTTGGCGGTATGATAAAGCATTGTTTTTTGCTTCATTATTTATTTATTCTACCGTGTTCACTAAAGGGGTTAACTAGTGGGACAGTTTTATAGGTCAGGTCGTTCCGGACGCGGCGATACCAAATATGTACACTGCGCATGACCAAAGTATCTTCCTGCTGTCTGGTGACCCGGATGTTGTCATGACGACATCGGGTCGTCATGGCAACATCCGGGAAGCCGCGGCAGACAGCATTGGACGCCGACAGGAGAGGTGAGTATCGCGATCACTTCCCCTTGCCCCCACAATGCTGCGATCAACTTTGATCGCAGCATTGCAGGGGTTAATGTGCCGGGAGCGGAGCGGGACCGCTCCCAGCACATAGCACCGGGTGTCAGCTGTGACACCTGGTGGCGATCGCGCCCGCACAGCCTGTGTGCGGGCGAAATCAACAGGGCGTATTAATACGTACCTGGCTATTAAAGCACAGGGCGCAGGTACGTATTTGTACACCTTGGGATGTAAAGAGTTTAATGGTAAAAAAATAAAAAAAAATATGAACTTTTTTTTTAGAGTTTACCAAATGGCTGCAATGAAACAAAGAGTGAAAAATTTAAAGGGGTCTGAATTCTTTCTGTACCCACTGTACATATGCATTACAGGTTATAATTTAGTGAAAAAGAATGTGTAAGTGGTGGAGAAAAGTTGAACTTGATGGACCCAGGTCTTTTTTAAACTTATGTAACTATGTAAATAATCCCTCATGTGGTGATATGAGAGCACAGGTCTGCCATGTCTGCAGCTTTGCTGTAGTGACTGATGTGAATCTGTGCCAATCTGTTAAAATTCATTAATCTCCTCTAGATTCAGTGGTTACGATTCCTGTTCCTTCTATTGATTCCTCTCCTTGGAGAGTTTCATACATTCACTAGGCTTGTCTGAATGTAGACCTAATATCAACTTGCACATAGGCAAAAGAAATATACAAAGGTAAGGCCTGGATTGAATACAATGTAAAGCTATCAGAGCAGCTACCTGGGTAGAGAAGGTGTAAAATCAAAAAGGCAACCTAGCACACTCTTGGTGCTAGCCACTGCATCTACCAGGTCCCAGAGTAACTCCAGCTTTATCCCCTACATAGGGATCTGGAGTTAAAACAGGGCTCCCTTAGATGCGTTCATGGAGAAGCAGCTGGCTGGATCAGCAAGCCTAAGGCAAGGATGACAGTAACTAAAGAGACAGACTCAGGAGCCAAAACCATAGTTCGCGAAAGAGCCAGGGTCAGATACCAAAAAAGTTAGAGAAAAACAAATTCAGACAGGGCTAGGTCAAGATCAGGGGAGATCACCGAGACAGAAGTAGTCAGGGTCACAAGCAAGATAGTTAGTAAGGAAACAACTAAAATATAGCATCGGTCCTCAATGAGTAAACCCAGCACAATAACTGGCAACTCCGACAGCCCGATGTGGGAGAAAATACGAAATATGCAAGAAACAAATACAAGCAATAGTAATTTAAACACAATGATATTTTCCTGTAATCGTGTGCAATTAATTTAATCATTAACACTTCAATTCTGAGCTCATTAGCTACCGTATAGGACATGGATTTTGAGGAACTATATGGCCAATTATTCTACATTAGTTTCCCACTTTCCAAATCGTAATTTCTTTTGTCATCACGTTGCATAATCTTTTGAATAAAAGCATACAATTTATTATCTTTTATCAGATGCTAGTGATTAATGGCTCCAGCATAAAAACAAACACAAAAGTGATTAGAAGAGGAACATTCCTTTATTATGTCCTGTTATATATTCAATATAACATTCCACAAAACTAAACACTCACATGACTCTGCCCTACACAGAATCTTTCCAAAGAACTTAACATTTTGTCTTCCGGAAAACATCCGGCCCTCTTCTCATTAATTTACAGTATGTGACCACATATAAGACCATGTGAGTAACAATCAAGGTAGCAGAGGGTGCGACCGAGCCTGTGGGGGATGGGGGCGTACTGACGCCTATTTCAGCTGGATGATTGTCCTTAGATGCCTATTCAGTTAAAATTTTTGTGGTACAGAGAGCCACTGGCCTGTCACAGCCTGTCAGTTGATATTTGCGAGCACATCGCGGGCAGTGCATAACGTCACTGCCATGTGCTGCCCCAATGGAAGTCTTCATACAGAGGCTGGACAGACATCTGAGATGGTTTAGTGAATAGTGTTTTTGGAAATTAATACATATCTTTTAAAAAAAAGAAGTGTTGTAGCATGATTATTTTGTGAAGCCACACACCTTGTCAGCAAAATCAACAAACACATCCTGTCGTCCAGAGAATGGTCACAGATTCACAGACATGCGACACATCCGATCAGTAGTCCTGTCCAAGACTACAAATCAAATCGGACTAAATGTTAGACATGGGTGGAGCAATTCGCAGGACTCCAGTCCAGTGTCCAGATCAGCGGTACTAGGCAGCTAGACGGGAGGCCCACGAATCTCTTACCATCCATCAGCACTTGGCACATGTTCATCTTGGATACTTATGGATGCACAGTGTGTGTCAATGGCAGTTGAAGATTAATGTGTCACGTCAGATGACCCCGCATCTGCCACTATTTAGGGTAGTTGGATTCACAGTGTGAGGAGAGGGAATTGAGCAACAGGATTATAGAGCCCTTCTCATTTTGTCAAGGGTGCACTTTTTGTGTGGCACTTGTATAAAGAAAGCAAAATCTCAAACTTTCAGTAAAAAAAAATGGATATAAAAACTTAAAACTGATAGATAACAAGTGATTAAAATGTCACAATACTGTAGACTTGTTCTAATTTGATCGATATTGTCATGGACAATTGGTAAATCACTATCTGAAACGCTTACCTCTAGTTACTCCAAAGTGCGGGCCACTAAGTGTCTACCTTCTGTATACCCTGCTGTCCACTGCTTATTGTCAAGTGTAATCCATCTCTATCAACAGACACACACGGAAATGAACTACATGAAATGGGGACAGGGCTTGGTCTCTGTACAGGAAGTGGGGGCGGGTCTTTATTTCTACAGGAAGTGGGGGTGGGTTTATTTGAAGTCCTCCCTGGTGGCTTCTTTGCAGCAATTTGATCATAAAGGCCTGCTTCTCGCAGTCTCCTCTTGACAGTTGATGCTGAGATGCTACTGGTGCTGGATGTATCATTTATGAGTGCTGTTATCTGAGGAGCAGTCAATTTACGATTTTTGAGCCTAGTAACTCTGATGAGCTTATCCTCTGCAGCAGAGGTAATTCTTGGTCTTCCTTGTCTCGGGCGGTCCTCATATGAGCCAGTTTCATCACAGCGATTGATGGTTTTCATGACTGCACTTGGGGACACTTTCAAAGTTCTAGCAATGTTCCGGATTGACTGACCTTCAAGTCTTAAAGTAATGATGGACTGACGTTTCTCTCTACTTATTTGAGCGGATCTTGCCATATTCTAGCTTAGGACAGTCGTGGATTAGGGCTTAGCACAGGATGCATCTGTGTATCAACACTGCTTCTGCAAAACACACGTGATGGTCAAAAACATTTTCTGAAGGCTGGTGACCCCACAAATTAACTATTGACAAGTCATACCTGTCCATTGGAAGCCATTCCAGGTAACGACCTGATGAAGCCGCTTGAGAGAATGCCAAGGGGATGTAAAGCTGTCTTCAGAATAAAAGGGGGTACTTTGAGGAACCTAAGGGTTAACACATTCTGGTTTGTTTCAAAAGTTTTAGGCAGGTGTGAAAAAATGCTGCAAAGTAAGAATGATTTCAAAAATAGAAGTGTTAATAGTTTGCATTTTGTTTATTTTAATCAATTAAGTGAATGAACCAAAAATAAATAAATAAATATATATATATATATATATATATATATATATATATATATATATTTGGTATGAGCATCCTTTGCCTTCAAAACAGCATCACTTCCTCTAGGTACATTTGCACAAGTTCAGGGATTTTATAGGATTATAGTCATGTGTATGAGTAACCAATTATACCAAACCGGAGATAAATGATCATTTTCAAATATACAGTGGGTACAGAAAGTATTCAGACCCCTTTAAAATTTTTCACTCTTTGTTTCATTGCAGCCATTTGGTAAATTCTAAAAAGTTCATTTTTTCTCTCATTCAGGCTATGTGCACACGATGCAGAAATGCTCCAGATTTTTTCCTGAGCATTTCTGCATCTCCCTGGCAGAAAAAAAACGCATGCGGATTTTACATGCGTTTTTCCTGCCAGGGACAAGCGGAAGTGAAGCATTTTTGCATGCATTTCCGCATGCTGGTTGTCAAGCGATTTTAGCATCACTTGGAAAGTGCTTGACAACTTGGTAACACTATATAAATCCATGCAAACGGCATGGATTTTATATAGTGTGACCGTAAAAGAATAAAAAATAAATATTATACTTACCTTCTGATGGCCCCCGGTCTCCTCAGAAAATGCATCTTGGCTTGCCGGCAGCTCGCGATGGTCTGAAAGGACCTGCCATGACGTCATTTAGTCATGTGACGGGTCACGCAACCGCCGACATCAGCGGTCGCGTGACCCGTCACATGACTAAATAACGTCATGGCAGGTCCTTTCAGACCATCGCGAGCTGCCGGCAAGCCAAGACACATCACTGAGGAGACCGGGGGCCCATCAGAAGGCAAGTATAATATATTTTTTATTTTTACAGGTACTATGGTACCCGGGTCTGGAGGAGAGTCTCGTCTTCTCCAAACCCGGGTACCATCCGCACATTGAATTGCATGAAATCCGCATGTGCTTATCTAGTGATGAGCATTTCATGCGGTCCAATGCAAGTCAATGGCGGCGAAAACGCCGCGATTCCGCAAAATAATTGGTAGTGCTGCGTATTTTTCCGCAATGATAATCTGCAGCGGAAATTTGCACATGCGGATTATCATTGGGGAAAACGGCAGACCTTCTACCAAGCGTTTTTTATGCGTTTCCGCAGTGGAATTGCCGCTGCGGAAATGCTTAAAAAAACGCATCGTGGACACAGCCTAAAGTACACTCTGCACCCCATCTTGACAGAAAAAAAACCCAGAAATGTAGACATTTTTGCAAATTTATTAAAAAGAAAAACTGAACTATCACATGGTCATAAGTATTCAGACCCTTTGCTCAGACACTCATATTTAAGTCCCATGCTGTCCATTTCCTCGTGATCCTCCTTGAGATGGTTCTACTCCTTCATTGGAGTCCAGCTGTGTTTAATTAAACTGATAGGACTTGATTTGGAAAGGCACACACCTGTCTATATAAGGCCTCACAGCTCACAGTGCATGTCAGACCAAATGAGAATCATGAGCTCAAAGGAACTGCCCAAGGAGCTCAAAGACAGATCTGGCCAAGGTTACAAAAGAATTTCTGCATTACTCAAGGTTCCTAAGAGCACAGTGGCCTCCATAATCCTTAAATGGAAGAAGTTTGGGACCACCAGAAATCTTCCTATACCTGGCCGTCCAGCCAAACTGAGCAATCGTGGGAGATGAGCCTTGGTGAGAGAGGTAAAGAAGAACCCCAAGATCACTGTGGCTGAGCTCCAGAGATGCAGTAGGGACATGGGAGAAAGTTCCACAAAGCCAACTGTCACTGCAGACCTCCACCAGTTGGGCCTTTATGGAAGTGGCCCGACGGAAGCTTCCCCTCAGTGTAAGACATATGAAAGCCTGCATAGAGTTTGCTCAAAAACACACAAAGGACTCCCAGACTATGAGAAATAAGATTCTCTGGTCTGATGAGACGAAGATAGAACTTTTTGGTGATAATTCTAAGCGGTATGTGTGGAGAAAACCAGGCACTGCTCATCACCTGCCCAATACAATCCCAACAGTGAAACATGGTGGTGGCAGCATCATGCTATGGGGGTATTTTTCAGCTGCAGGGACAAGACGACTGGTTGCAATTGAAGGAAACATGAATGCGGCCAAATACAGAGATATCCTGCATGAAAACCTCTTCCAGAGTGCTCTGGACCTCAGACTTGGCTCAAGGTTCACCTTCCAACAAGACAATTACCCTAAGAGCGCAGCTAAAATAACAAAGGAGTGGCTTCAGAACAACTCTGTGACCATTCTTGACTGGTCCAGCCAGAGCCCTGACCTAAACCCAATTGAGCATCTCTGGAGAGACCTGAAAATGGCTGTCCACCAACGTTCACCATCCAACCTGACGGAACTGGAGAGGATCCCCAAATCCAGGTGTAAAAAACTTGGGCAGTTCCTTTGAGCTCATGATTCTCATTTGGTCTGACATGCACTATGAGCTGTGAGGTCTTATATAGACAGGTGTGTGCCTTTCCAAATCAAGTCCTATCAGTTTAATTAAACACAGCTGGACTCCAATGAAGGAGTAGAACCATGTCAAGGAGGATCACAAGAAAATGAACAGAATGTGACTTAAATATGAGTTTCTGAGCAAAGGGTCTGAATACTTATGACCATGTGATATTTCAGTTTTTCTTTTTTAATAAATTTGCAAAAATTTCTACATTCCTGTTTTTTTTCAGTCAAGATGGGGTGCAGAGTGTACTTTAATGAGAAAAAAAAATGAACTTTTTAGAATTTACCAAATGGCTGCAATGAAACAGAGTGAAAAACTTAAAGGGGTCTGAATACTTTCCGTACCCACTGTAAATATGTCCAACAGTGCCATCAGCTCAAGGGTTTGCGCAAGACATATCCAAAGATCTGTGCTTAATTCTCCAAGATGTTTGGAACAACCTCTTTACCAAGTTCCTCCAAAAATTGTGTGGAAGTGTATCTAGAATTGATGCTGTTTTGAAAGCGAAAACTGGTCACGCCAAGTATTCGTTTGACTACGCTTTCTCTCTTGTTCACTTTGCCACACATGAACACCATGGTGAAATATTATTTACCGTACCATGCCATACATGCACGGCGCTGGGATGGAACGAGCACAAGAACTATGCCTGTACCATCGACAACGGGAACAGACTGTTGCAGTGGAGCCCAGCTGTATGTAATAGCCAGGATCAAAGCTATGCGTAATCCTGGCTGTTTAAAGCTTTACATGTTCTGTTCGCACAGACCATTCATGTAAAGACTTTGCCAGAGAGATCGCCTTGTCAGACCAGCTGCACCCAAGCAGCGCGATCGAGGGGTGCCAACTGGATGCCATGACAGCCAGAGGCCGAACAATGGCCTCTGTGTCTGCCATACACAGCAGCCTACCAGATCACACCAGATGCAGGGTCTGTTAAGTTGTTCAATGAATTATCAATGTGATCAAAGCATAAGTCCCATTAAGGGATTAATCAAGACTTAAAAAATAAAAGTTTGTGTAAAAAAAAATAAATCTAAAAAGGCTCTAAAACTTAGTTTTAATAACATGGAATTATTGGTGGCACAGATATAACGACCTGTACTATAAAACAATCATTTATCTTTCAAAAACAATATCCAAAATTGCTATATTTGTTTATCATCCTCACAAAAAAAAAAAAAAAAAAAAAAAAAAAAGGATGTAAAAACTCCATGCACATGAAAATGGTACCAATAAAAAGTACAGCTCGATATGCAAAAATAACCCCTTATACAGCGCGGGGAAAAAAATATGTTATTGCTCAGAATATGATTTTTCTCCAAAAAGAAAGATATACAGTGGGGAAAAAAGTATTTAGTCAGCCACCAATTGTGCAAGCTCTTCCACTTAAAAAGATGAGAGAGTCCTGTAATTGACATCATAGGTAGACCTCAACTATGAGAGACAAAATGAGAAAACAAATCCTGAAAATCACATTCTCTGATTTGGAAAGCATTTTTCAAATTTTGGTGGAAAATAAGTATTTGGGCAATTACAAAAGTTCATCTCAATACTTTGTTATATATCCTTTGTTAGCAATGACAGAGGTCAAACGTTTTCTGTAAGTCTTCACAAGGTTGGCACACACTGTTGCTGGTATGTTGGCCCATTCCTCCATGCAGATCTCCTCTACAGCAGTGATGTTTTGGGGGTGTCGCTGGGCAACACGGACTTTCAACTCCCTCCAAAGGTTTTCTATAGGGTTTAGATCTGGAGACTGGCTAGGCCACTCCAGGACCATGAAATGCTTCTTACAAAGCCACTCCGTTGCCCTGGCGGTGTGCTTGGGATCATTGTGATGCTGAAAAACCCAGCCAGGTTTCATTTATTTATTTTACTCACTTATATAACACCATTAATTCCACAGTGCTTTACAGACATTATGGGCACTGTCCCCATTGGGGCTCACAATCTACATTCCCCATCAGTATGTCTTTGGAGTGTGGGAGGAAACCGGAGAAAACCCACGCAATGCCCACTTCAATGCCCTTGCTGATGGAAGGAGGTTTGCACTCAAAATCTCACGATACATGGCCCCATTCATTCTTTCATGTACACCGATCAGTCACCCTGGTCCCTTGGCAGAGAAACAGCCCCAAAGCATGAAGTTGCCACCTCCATGCTTCACAGTAGGTATGGTGTTCTTTGGATGCAACTCCGCATTCTTTCTCCTCCAAACATGCCAAATCAGAGAATGTGATTTTCAGGATTTGTTTTCTCATTTTGTCTCTCATAGTTGAGGTCTACCTATGATGTCAATTACAGGCCTCTCGCATCTTTTTAAGTGGGAGAACTTGCACAATTGGTGGCTGACTAAATACTTTTTGCCCCACTGTATGTACATAAAATTCAAACTGCAGAATGAAGGTAACATGTTAATTGTACTGCAGGGAGAGTGCTGTAAAAAATATTTATGTTCAAAGGATGAATTAAAAAAACACAATAAAGATCAAAAGGTGATCAGTAAGTTACATGCACCGAAAATGGCACCAGTGAAAACTATAGTTTGTCTTGAAAAAAGCAAGTCCTAAAACTACTCTGTGTACAGAAAAAAAAAACAAAAAAAAAAACAATAACGTATGGGTCGATCAACCAAAAAGATTTTTCTTTAAATTATTTTTAGGGAGCAATCAGATGGTAGTATCCATCGGGCAGAGATCGGAACGAAAAGCCGGACTGGCCGGCGGCTCGCCCGACCCAAGCATGACAGCTGCATAGAAACACATGAAGAGGACACGCTCAGATTGGGAGAGCCGCCGACCAGTCCGTGCACTGCTTTCCAGTCTCTGTCCGATTTATACGGCCATCTGACTGCGCTCTTATGGTAAAATAAAATAAATAATAAAAAAAATTGAAAAAAAATATAAACATTTCTTTTGTCGCCATTTTCTGAGACCCGTAACATTTTTATTTTTCCATCGAAGCTGTGTGAAGGCAAGCTTTTATTGATACAATTTTTATATTTATATTTCATTTATTATATCCATATATTATTGTTTATATATTTTATTGATACCATCATATTTATATATTATAGTTAATATATATAATATACTTACCTTGTAATGTCTTCACATCCGGTTCCGTCCAGATGTGTTCGGATCCCAGAATTCCAAGCGGCGGAAGTTCGTTGACCGCCATATTGGGACACCCAAGTGATGGGTGTCTCAATATGGAAACCGCTGGTGGTACCAGCCTCTTGCGCAGTACCACCAGCGGAACATCGTCGCGAACATGCCGTACAAGTTGCCGCTGGGATCAGCCGAATGATTCACTGACCGCCGCCATCTTTGTACAGGAGGAGCGCATGTGCAGTTTTAATGTGACTGCCGCTATCAGCCTGCACAAAGATGACGGCGGTCAGATTTACTGCGTTGGGAGGCGGGTGGCGAGAGAGACAGAGCACAGTGGCGAGAGAGACAGAGCACAGTGGCGAGAGAGACAGAGCACAGTGGCGAGAGAGACAGAGCACAGTGGCGAGAGAGACAGAGCACAGTGGCGAGAGAGACAGAGCACAGTGGCGAGAGAGACAGAGCACAGTGGCGAGAGAGACAGAGCACAGTGGCGAGAGAGACAGAGCACAGTGGCGAGAGAGACAGAGCACAGTGGCGAGAGAGACAGAGCACAGTGGCGAGAGAGACAGAGCACAGTGGCGAGAGAGACAGAGCACAGTGGCGAGAGAGACAGAGCACAGTGGCGAGAGAGCTCAAACGGGACAGAACATGAGTGGAGAGCACAGGAAGGAGAGAGACAGCAGACAGGAGAGGTCAGCACATGGGGGAAAGAGAGTGGATAGCTGGGTGAGCGCATTGGGGGGGGGGGGGGATTCCCAACGCTGCAAAGCCTGCCCCCATCGTGACATCACCGCCCTCCCGATGCGATAGCATCGGGCCTCCATCTAGTATTCTATATTTACTGACATTTTATTAATTATTTATATATTATTTGATAAAATAAATATTTATTAAAAATTGTATTAAAACAATTTTTATTCATTATAGTTTTATATTATATTTAATATATTACTATATTTTATTATTATATTTACCGGTATTGATATTTATGGATACATTTTTTTAATTATATTACTACATTTATATATTTTATTTGATAAAAATGTAATATATATTTATATTATATTTAATGTGTTACATATTATACAATATAATGAAGTATATTATTTATTGATACCATTTTTTTAATGAACTATATGTATTATTTATGAATACACTTAATTATAGATATATACACACACATTTAATATATATTTATAGATAAAAGTATTAAATATAATACATGTATTACTTATTATATTTTAGTATTTATTTATACAATTTTTTTTATTAATTATATATTACTATATATTTTTATATTATTTATTGATACCATTTCAGGATAGACACAGAGTTTTGATCGCTTATTACCCTGCCGTTCTGGCGTTTCAAAACTGATTTCCTCTATACAATATTTATCGATCTGGTTAGTTGTATATTTTGATGACTGGACTTTTACAGACATATTTGCAATGATAGAATATGTATTATTATTTTTTTTAATCTCTTTATTTTCCATGGTTGTAAGGGGGGGGGGTGTTGGTGGGACTATAAGTTATATTGTTATTAATGCCTAAAGCTTTTGCACTGTTTTGTATCTGTATATCCCAGCGTAGTATAGTGCAGATGTACATAATCTGTGTATAACCCATTATACTAGTTCTATTATTGTACATACTCCGTATATTACATACCCCATTGTATTATACATATATACACTGTAATAATACAGATAGCATATACATGCCGTATATATGCTATGTTCCCTCCATTATGTTAGTACACAGCACGTATACAGGAGCCGCAGGCCCCAGCCTCGTCGTCCTGTCATTGTGCGCAGTGTAATGGCGGCCCGGGCCTGTCCCCGGTCCCCGCGGCCTCACACATCACACAGGCCCGGGGAGGAGGTGACAGGGCCGCCGTCCTCAGCGCTCATCCTCGCCATTACCTGCTCCCGTCGTCAGCTCAGCTCTCCTCACTCTCCACAGATAATGGCGGATCGGGCTGTGTTTTTTTTTTTTTTTTTTTCTTTTGGCGGCAAAGTAGGAGGAGTGGTAAATGGCTGTAACGTGAGCTCTCCTCCCACCGTGTCCTAAACACGGACAAACGTGGAGGAAAAATCACAGAAACCGCAGGAATCACATCTCCATATGCTAATTTTAGTCAAAAATATTAAGTAACTTATAATTAATCATTACATGAGGGGACAAAAACGGAGATGAAAATGCTGGCTATGCAAATTAGGTGTGAGGAGAGAGGAAATGGGGGCTGTAAACTTATCAGGGGGCTGTAAACTTATCAGGGGGCTTTGGGCAGGAAAGTGTAAAAAAATCCCTATAATATCACTGATAATAAAAAGTGACTATAGTAAATCATGGTCCCACATTGCTAAGATTGGAGCAAATACATAAAATTTGGCACCATTTTTAGCCCCTTCTTGCCACGGCCATTTTCCGTTTTTTCCTTTCCTTCTTCCAAGAGCCATAACTTTTTTATTTTTCCATCCCCGTAGCCATACAAAGGCTTGTTTTTTGTGGGACGAGTTGTACTTTTGAATGACACCATTAATTTTACCATGTACTGAAAAATGGAAAAAAAAAAAACATTTCAAGTGTAGTGAAATTGCAAAAAAAAAAAGTGCAATATCCCAATAGTTTTTTTTGGGTGTTTATTGACAGTGTTCACTATATGGTAAAACGGACGTGGCAATATGATGCTCCAGATCAGTATGAGTACGCAGATACCAAACGTGGATAACGGTAAAAAAAACTGGAAATTTGTAAAAAAATAAAAAAATTTTTTTGCTTTTATCACCATTTTTGAGACCTGTAAGGTTTTCATTTTTCAGGATATAGGGCCGGGTGAGGGCTTATTGTCTGCACCCCAAACTGAAGTTTTTACTGAAACCATTTTGGGGTAGATATGATGCTTTGATCACCTCTTATTGCAATGTTGCAGCTGCCAAAAAAAACAATTCTGATGTTTTGATTTTTTTTTTCTCATTATGCTGTTTACCGATCGGATTAATTTACTTATATTTTCATATATTCGACTTTATATCACATGTATTTTTTTTTTTAATGCGGCAAAAGTGGGGAGATTTGATCTTGTGTTTTTGTTTTTTTCATATTTTTTAAAACTTTTTCTTCTTAACTTATCACTGGATTTAATAGTCCCCTTAGGGGACTTGAATCTGTGCAGGGAAAGATGCAAGCTGCCATTTGCATTTACTGGTGTGTGTAACCGAGCACGACCCCACAAATACAGCAGCCCCTGGGCACAGGAGACTGAGGAGGGCATCCAACCGTATCTCTTACACTGTGGCTGCCCAGTCCATAGCTCAGGAGTGGAGGGGGAATGCGCCATTTTATTGTAGCCCAGTGCTGTGCTCTGAGCTACAATTTCCCTGTCACCCCTCACAGTGCAGTCCGCTGAGCAGTTTATCTAATCCAGCCGCAGCTTTCCCCACCCTGAAATAAAGCATCATTAGTGATGTCAGATTCAGGGGTTGGGCTAGACCCTGCTGTCAATTCCGATGCAGGCTCAATATGCTTCTGCTGAAAGTACTATATCCCTTTGAATGCACAGTGACAGTGCACTCCCTCGACAGTGCACTGTAAGTGCACATTGTATGGCATGAACGCTGCAAGCATGGAGAACAGATACCAGCCCAGATATCATCAATGACTATCAGTGACTTCTGTTTCGGGGGCTAGTTTCGGCTCTCTCCTTTACAATGTGCACTGAGTGCGCTCTCTCTTGCCAGCTCGTCGCTTGTGTCGCATCTTTAGAGACCCGTAACGTTTTCAAATTTTGGTCAACAGGCCTGTGTGAGGGCTTATATTTTTATGTCTCGCGCTGACTTTTTTACTTTTTTTTTTTGCTGCAGTTTTCTCATTACACAGTTTACTGATCTAATTAATTTTACATTTTGATAGATTGTGCTTTTACGAATGTAATGCTACCACATGTGTAATGTTATTGGTGTAATTTGAATTTACATTTTTTCGTTTGTTTGTTTTTACTTTTCACTGTATCTATTCGTCCCCTTAGGGGACTTGAACCTGTGCTATATAGAGCACCACAGTACTGCTGCATATTGCAAAAAGATCCTAGTTACTTACCGTTAACGGGATTTTACAGAGCCCATGACAGCACCACCTGAGAGAGGGTATCTGCCCACCAAGGACAGGAACCTACTGAATAAAAGGCGGTACCTCTCTTCCGCATCAGTTTTTGTTTCAGAGCATGAGAGGGCCTCCGAAAAATAGGTTAGTACATAACTACCACCTAAACATTTCTTAATAAAACACACTAAGAAGTGCACACCATAAGTGATAAAGGGGAGGGAATTAATAGGGTGCTGTCATGGGCTCTGTAAAATCCCGTTACCGGTAAGTAACTAGGATCTTTTCTCCTTCTCCCATGACAGCACCACCTGATGACCAAGTTGCCGCCTTACATATGATGTCGATGGGCACATCCGCCTTCTCAGCCCAGGAAGCAGCTACAGCCCTGGTGGAGTAGGCCTTCATGTTCTCTGGAACTGGCAGATTGATAGAAGAGCACGCTAAGCCAATGGTGTCCCTGACCCACCTAGCTATGGTCCCCCTTGTAACCATAAGCCCTTTCCTAGCCCCCTGAAATTAGATGAATAAGGCGTCACTTTTTCTCCAGGCCTTCGTCACCTCCAAATACTGGACTAATACCCTCTTAACATCTAAAGTGTGAAGTTTTTGTTCCTCTGAATCTCTAGGATCAGGATAGAAGGAAGGGAGAGTAATTACTTGTGTCCTATGGAATTTGGAGGCTACTTTTGGAAAGAAGGCTGGGTCTGGTTTTAAGATTACTCTATCCATACACACCTGAGTGAACGGATGGTTAATTGACAGCGCGTGCAGATCACTAACCCCACGAGCTGACGTTAGAGCTATCAGCATGGCTGTTTTTAAGGCGAGAAGTTTCTCCGAAACTTCCTCTAAGGGCTCAAAGGGAGGCTTGGTTAGCACTTCTAGAACCAGATTAAGGTCCCAAGGAGGCAAACTTGGAGTAGGAATAGGTCTAGATCTACTGCAAGCTTTAATTAATCTGATGATCCACCTATTCGCTGCCAAGTCGCAATTATATAGTGCCCCCAGAGCTGATACTTGTACCTTAAGGGTACTGGTGGCTAACCCCATGCTTAAGCTTTTCTGAAGGAATTCCAGGATGGCCCCAATAGGAACCCTCCCTTTGGCGGACTGACCTGAGGTAGACAGAAATTTACGGATAAAAAAATAAGTAATCCTGCGCTTGTAAGGTTAGGCCGTAGCGGAGAGGGGGGGAGGTTTTTTTTGACCAAAATAATGCAAAATGTGATAAATAAGAAAAGGGTTTTTATTTAAAAAAGGGTTTTTATTTAGGATAGTAAATCTCACATAAAAGTTACGTTAAAATCCACAATAAGGGTTTAAAATATTAAAATAGGGGTAGATGGTGGGTTCTTTGAGGTAGAGGTTCTGTGTAGATTCCTTGTAGTTGTAGCCTCATGGGTTTCTGGGCCAGTTGTGGAGGGGTTGTGGTCTAAATGGTTCCTGGGTGGAAAAGAGAAGGGAGAGGAGGGGTTAATGGGCAAATTTTCCCTTCCAGATTTGGGTTAACTGGTCTAACGGGTGAGAGGGATGTGATTTACCTGTTGTAGATCCATGTTAAAATCGTAATATGGATTGCTGGTGCTTGTCTTGGTGGGTGATGATCGTTCCCTTGATGTTTGGACAGCGGGATTGGGAGGTATTGCTGGTGAATAACAGAGTAGTGTTAGTTATACAGTATTGGGGGGTATAGGTGGTACAGGTGGAAGAATGTGTTTTTTACCTGTAAGAGGTACTGGGTTTCAAGGCTGCACGTGAAAGTATCGGCTGTCTTGATTAATGTTATCCGGTTCCGGGTGATGGAGAGCTAGTGTATATTGCAGTTCCTGAGAGGTACTAATGTTAGTGTGCTATTGGATCATCTATAAATCCCCAAGTGGTGGGGGGGAGGGGGAGGGGTTGGGACATGCACAGTGCAGGTAGGATGAATTGGTATTACCTGTTAGGTTTGGGCACTGAGGATCTGCTTTTCCTTTTAACTCACTAGTGGTAGTAGTCGCAATAGGGAAGCAGTGTCTGTGACCGTTCAGACATAAATATATCTGTTTAAAATAGTCTGGTGTAGGCCAGAGAAACAGAAGTGTGGTTTTGCAGTTCCACGGTTCAAACCTCTGTATTATCCACTTTTGGGCCATTGGTACCTAAAAAAAAAACTGTTTGAGTGTGTCGCTCACTGTTCAGCCGCAAATATATATATTGAAAAAAGTCTGGCATACACCAGTAAATTATAACTGTGGTTTTGCCGTTCCACGGTAAAAAACCTCTATGATCCTGCTTTTGGCATTTTTTTCCGTAAAAAAAACTGTAATAGTGTCTCCCTGATTGTTCAGACACAAATATATCTGTTTAAAATAGTCTGGTGTAGGCCAGAGAAACAGAAGTGTGGTTTTGCAGTTCCACGGTTCAAACCTCTGTATTATCCACTTTTGGGCCATTTGTACCTAAAAAAAAACAGTTTGAGTGTGTCGCTCACTGTTCAGCCGCAAATATATATATATATTTAAAAGAGTCTGGTATACACCAGTAAATTATAACTGTGGTTTTGCCGTTCCACGGTAAAATATCTCTATTATCCAGCTTTTGGTATTTTTTCAGTAAAGAAAAACAGTAATAGTGTCTCCTGATTGTTCAGACACCAATATATCTGTTTAAAAGAGTCTGGTATACACCAGTGAATTATAACTGTGGTTTTGCCGTCCCACGGTAAAAAATCTCTATTATCCAGCTTTTGGTATTTTTTCCGTAAAGAAAAGCAGTAATAGTGTCTCCTGATTGTTCAAACACCAATATATCTTTTTAAAAGAATCTGGTATACATCAGTGAATTATAACTGTGGTTTTGCCGTCCCACGGTAAAAATCTCTATTATCCAGCTTTTGGTATTTTTTCCGTAAAGAAAAACAGTAATAGTTTCTCCCTGATTGTTCAGATTGTTTAAAAGAGTCGGGTGTAGGCCAGAGAAATAGAACTGTGGTTTTCCTCTTCCACGGTTCTAATCTACTTTTTATTACCCTTTTTCCATTGATAGTGCGAGTGTAAGCTATTTTACTTCCTTTACAATGGGCAAGGCGCGTGGCAAGGGACGTGGAACTGGACGTTCTGGTGATGGTGCGTGCAGAGGATGGGGCCGTGGCCAAGGTGAAAATGTGCCACAACCAACAGCCACACCTTCTCGCTTCCACTTCTTGACCGAATTACTAGGGAAGCACAGAACAACACCAGTATTGCGAACTGATCAGTGTGAACAGGTTATATTGGATAGCAGATAATACTTCCAGTTACCTGGGCACCACCACCTCCGGTCTGTCTTCCACACGGTCAAATCTTAGTAGCCGTGAGTCTCGACCGCATATGACTCGCCCAGAGGGATGGGGAAAACTCGGTACCCAGGCCTTTGCCTGGCCTTGGGGATGTCGCGGTGGTCGGCTCCCGGGCCCGTACCCTGGGGTCAGCTTTTAAAAGGGGGTTGTTTGTTAATTTTATTAAAGTTCGTGACGCCACCTGTGGTTCCTGGTGAGAATCACCAGCGCTGCGGCAGTCCACTGAGGCTGGTGATAAGGCAGCTCGATGGTATAGCTCCCCACAGGTGGAGCTAGGCCTCAGGGCAGCGTACGGAGAAAGGGATGCAGGACAGGCGAGATCCAGCCGGGTCAGAGCAATAACGGGGACGGACACAGTAGTCACTTCAGTACCTTTTACTGGTGGTAATTCGGGCACATCCCGGAGCACTGTAGGTTGAAGGGTGCATATCAGGATCCTCCCCAATGAGCGGGTGTAGGGCCTCCTGTTTCTTGCCTCTGCGTAGTAAGTTTCTGACCTGCCTGGAGCTAGGCCTAACTTTATCTCTGTTCTGCACCGGCTGACGTTGTGGTAGAGCCTTCTCTTGGAGTGCACGCTCCCAGCTTACGGGGCCTATGTGTCACCTGGCTCTGTTACGTATCAGCTCTCTGGTGAGCCTGGGACCTGTAGTTCTCCAGGGATTCCGGTTATGCCTTACTTGGTCATAGAGATCCCGGTAAGCTCGGACCCGGTGTCCGGTATATGTTTCGAGGTGAGCTGGGTAAGCTCCTCTGCCCCCACTGCTACTCACTTCCCACTCGCCTTCAGCCATGCTCGGGCCCTCACTAGGCTACTCACACTAACAGCAGCTTGCTGCTCTTCACCGCTCTTACAGGCGTCGGCACACCTTGGGCTCTAACTGAGCTCCCTGAATCTAGCTAGCAGGAGCCTCGTGCTCCGCTGCTGGACTATTAGCTGAATTCTCTAAACTAGACTGAGCTCCACTGCAAACAGACCTCTTTCAGGCTTCTCTCCTGCAGGAACTCTTCAGAGGAACTCTCAACTGCCTAGCTCCACCTTCCCTATTTATATCCCTAACGGGCTCCCTCTGCTGGTCTGAGGTGGAAGGTGGAGATGTGTGAATGTTTATGGGGGCCTCTTGTGGAGGATTCCATTAATGCACTCTTCTAGGATCTGTGGTACCATGCGCAGCTGGGCGCCACATTCCCCCCTAGCAAAACTCAGCACTCCCGGGCTGAAGTACATTTTAAAACAACAATAGTAAACATGAACAATGCAATAACTCTTCCCTTTATGGGAGGCACATTTCTTAAATGTTGCATAATAACATAAACAGGTACAAAGCGTCCTCAGAATTCAAGTCTCTTATGGTGAGGTTCCCAGACAGGATGCCCATCTCACAGGGTAGAGTACTTGGTGGTTTGAGGGACCTGTCCCAAACCCTCAACGTAGGCCCTGGGGTGGCTGCAGGGCATGAAGATCCCGAGTTGGACCTCCAGTAGAGCCACTCCAGACAGGTTTTGCTTCTGAGGTCACCTAAAAGGGCACTCCAGGAAGTGCAAATATTTACAAGAAATAGTTTTTGGGCTGCACACAGTCCTCAGCCACGGAGTTCTTAGATAAATAAGGAAGTCATTAGGCAAAGTGTCCATATAACTTGAACTGTTCAGTAATAAAACAAAGCACAAAATAATATACATATGCATGAAAACACACAGAAATACAGTTCAATACCCCAGGGGTAACTATCTACATTTGTCAGAGTTTAGCTATATTACACAGTATATCTGACAGGGGGTTGACCTTTAGTACTACGCGTGGACCTGCGTGGTACTGGAATGCGTGAGGCACTAATAGGTGCTCTACCTCCCAATGTGTCAGTACTAGGTGTGGAGGGGCTGCAAGGCTGTATTGACCTCTCTACTGGACTGACAAGTTCACCATTGGCTGGGCCTTCTTGCTCTTCTCCTACCGGGGATCCTTCGTCTGGGGATTCTTCTTGAGCTGGCTCCTCTTCAGCACTTACAGGCTCTTCTTGCTGTGAGTAGAAGGTGATTACAGGGATGATTACTGCTCCTCCTAGTTGGGGCCAATCTGCCGGGAAATCTCCTAAGTCAGTGTGTATTACTGCTTCTTTAGGCTCCTCCAGGATAACGAGAGGCACTTCCTCTTGGGGTTTTAGCAGATCTGGACACAACTTTAGGTGATCCCTGGATACTGTTGCAGTCGTCCTTCCTCCGTCTCTACTAATTATGCAGGTCTTCTTATTATCAAATCTTGAATTCAACACAGTGTAGGGTTCCCTCTCCCATTGGTCATCAAGTTTGTGGTTTCTTCTTTTCCTTTTTAGTACTACTTCACCAGGTGTGAAGGGTTCTGCTTGGGCACCTCTGTTGTATTGAGCTTCCTGCTTGTCCCTCACCCGAGTGAGACTGTCTTCAACACAAGCTTGTACTCTTCTGTACTGCTCCTGTCTGGCCGTGTCCCAGTCCTCAGTGGTCACATCCGCTTCTGGTTCTACAACACCAAGCTCCAGGTCAATGGGCAGCTTTCCTGGCCTTGCTCGCATGAGATATGCCGGAGTACAGTTGGTGGAACTTACTGGTATGTGATTGTACAGATCGACTAGGTCAGGTAGTAGGTCTGGCCACTGATTTCTCTCCTCAAGTGGTATGGTCTTTAGCAGGTCGATGATGATGTTATTCATCTTCTCACAGAGACCATTGGTTTGTGGGTGATACGGTATAGTTCTTATCTTCTTACACCCGTATAGATGACAGAACTCCTTGAACAACTCAGCCTCAAAGGCCGGGCCTTGGTCCGTCAGCACCTGCTCAGGATAACCATGGGGTCTACAGAAATACACTTGGAACGTCTTTGCTGCTGTCTCTGCCGTCAGGTCTTTGACGGGGGTGACCACCAGGAAATGTGAGTAGTGATCCACCATGGTCAGAGCATAAGAGTACCCTGACCTGCTGGGGGACAGCTTGACATGGTCCAGGGCCACGATCTCCAGGGGTCGAGTCATCTTGATAGGTTGCAGGGGTGCCTTCTGGCTGCTGTAGTCCTTTCTTCTGAGGCCACAGGGTCCACAGTCCCGGCACCACCGCTCAATGGAGCTGCGCATTCCTACCCAGTAGAATCGACACTTCAGCAGGGTCTCTAGCTTTTTCCAGCCAAAGTGCCCCGCCTGATCGTGGTAGGCCTCCAACACCATTTGGATGTCTGTCTTGGGGACCACTATCTGCCATACCATCTCATGGGTTTTTGGATTGACGTACCTCCGGCACAGCTTCTCACGGTAGATAAACAGCTGGCTTCTCTCGCTCCACAGCTACTTTGCTTGCAGAGACGCTTCTTTTTCCAGGGAGGAACCTTCTTGGGTTATCAGCTCCTTCATGCGGCTAACAACCGGGTCACTGTCCTGGGTCTCTTTCCAGCTGTGGTGAGGCAGGGGGTTTAACGTCTTTCCACGCTGCCTCCTGGAGGCTCGTTGCTCGTGGATCATCCCATTCCGGTGAAAGGCAGGTAGCTCAATCTCTTCCAGGTCATCCACTTCTTCCTCTGTGTCTGACTGGTGAGGCATCCTGGACAGGGCATCGGCGTTGGCGTTCTTGCGGCCCGCCCGGTATTTAATTGTAAATTGGTAGTTTGACAGCCGAGCCATCCATCGTTGCTCCAAGGCTCCTAACTTGGCTTTCTCAAGATGGGTCAAGGGGTTGTTATCAGTGAAGGCAGTGAACTTACTTGAGGCTAGATAGTGCTTGAACCTTTCAGTGATGGCCCAGACCAAGGCCAGGAACTCTAACTTAAAGCTGCTATAGTTCTCTGGGTTCCTCTCGGTCGGGCGGAGCTTCCTCCTTGCATATGCGATCACTTTCTCTTGACCATTCTGCTTCTGACTTAGGACAGCTCCCAGTCCTTAATTGCTGACATCAGTATACAGCAGGAAAGGTTGGCTGTAGTCAGGGTAGGCTAGGATCTCATCGCCTGTCAGGATCTCCTTCATCTCCTGAAATGACTCTGCTTGCTCCTTACCCCAGTGGAATGGGGGATTTCTGCCTTTGGGGGACTGTCCTACCAGGAGGTCTTGCAGAGGAGCTGCTTGCTTGGTGTAGTCTTTTACAAACCTCCGGTAGTATCCTACTAGTCCCAAAAAAAGACGCACCTCTTTGAGGTTCTTCGGCTCCGGCCACTTCTGGATGGCAGTGACCTTCTCCGGGTCTGGTGCTGCCCCTTCCGGACTGACAATGTGCCCCAGGTACTGTACCTTTCTCTTGAGCAGGTGGCACTTTGAGGGCTTCAACTTCATCCCGTACCGGGACAGTGACTCAAATACCTCTGCCAGATGCTTCAGGTGGTCCTCATACGTTTTGGAGTACACTATCACATCATCCAGGTATAGTAACACAGTCTTGAAGTTGCGGTGTCCCAGGCAGCACTCCATCAATCTCTGGAACGTTCCAGGGGCATTGCAGAGTCCAAACGGCATACTGTTGAACTCGTAGAGTCCCATCGGGGTAGTGAAGGCCGTCTTCTCCCGATCCTCCTCAGCCACAGCTACTTGCCAGTACCCAGTAGTGAGGTCAAGGGTGGAAAAGTAATTTGCAGACTTTAAGGCAGCTAGCGACTCCTCTATGCGTGGTAAAGGGTATGCATCTTTATGTGTAATGCGATTTACTTGTCGGTAATCTACACACATTCTCATGCTCCCGTCCTTTTTCCTAACTAGCACTAGGGGAGCTGCCCAGGGACTACAACTATCCCTTACTACCCCCGCCTTTCTCATGTCGTACAACATTTCCTTAGCCTTCTGGTAGTGTGCTGGTGGTATAGGCCTGTAATGGTCTTTGATGGGTGGATGGTCACCTGTGGGGATATGGTGTTGAACCCCCTTAATCCTCCCGAAGTCAAGTGGATGTTTACTGAACACCTGCGCGTATTCTTGAACCACCTGGTGTACACCCTGTTTCTGATGGGCAGGAGTGGTGTCTGTCCCAACATGGAGCTGTTGACACTAATCCTCCACCTGGGTTGCAGGGTCATCATCCTCCACTTCGTCTGGAGAGGTTAACGACTCCGCCTTGTGAATGCAGTTGTTATTTACAACTGCATTCACAGTTTGGCAACAGTGGCATAACGTGGCAATCTGACCTCATCTTCCCCACAGTTGAGAAGACGGACGGGAACCCTCCCATTGCGTACATCTACCACTCCTCTGGCGGTTAAGAGCTTGGGTCTGTGCTCGGAGCAAAGGGGTTCTACTACCGCCTGTTAGCTCTGTCCTTTAAGACCTATAGCAGCTCTACACCAGATAAGCATTTCACTCATTGGGGGGATCACAATGGGTATGGGGTCCGTCACCCGCACATTACCGATTTCACCATCTGTTAACCTTACTTGCTGTTGGTACATCAGGACTTGGATCTCCTTCTGCAGCGCCCTCCCCTGTCCTGGCCTGGCAGTGTCAGCTATCTGTTGGAGCAAGAACACAACTTCTCCCAAACAGTTACCAACAATGTTAGTGCCTAGTACCATATACGGATTGGTATCATCAGGATTAGTCTCTACTACAATTAGTCCCTGGTCCTTCAGCTCCACTCTCCCCACCTTTACTGTCACATTCTTAACCCCGATTAGGTTAAGGGGGAGTCCATTTGAGGCATAAACAGAAAGATTTGGAGCTGGCGGACGTAGGTCGTCCATGGACCAGAACCTCTTGTAGAGGACGTCAGGCATTATGGTTACCTGAGATCCTGTGTCCAGTAGAGCGTGCGTCGGGATGCCGTCCAGCACAATGGATAGGAACGGTCTTCCTCCGACGAACCAGTTGTACCAGTCTGAAGGGCCTGGGGAGTTTACTCCTGGGTGTCGGCCCTCGGCCCCAGGGTTTTCTCGTTTAAAGGACAATTCTGGGCGGTGTGTCCGGTCTTGCGGCAGCGGCGGCAGGTAGGGTCCTTCTGTGGACGGCGCTGGTCACTGATTCTCGTAGAGGGTGGTGTTGTCCTCCTCCTCCTTCGCATCCAGGGGACATCCTCAGGGCTATCGGCTAACAGGATTTTCCCTCCTTCCTCGGGCTCCGTCCGCAGCTGCAGAGCACTCAGCACAGTGGTCAGGGTTTTGCTCAACTGGCGCACTTCAGAGCGCAGACTGTCCAGCTCTCTAGGGGACGTTGCTGGAACCTTAGCTTCAGCAGCCACTGGGGAAAAGGTGGGTGTAGCAGGCACTGGGGTAACCCCACCCTGGTAACATTGGATGGCATTTGTTTCCAGGGGCTGCAGTCCTTTTATAGCCATGTCCTTAAGATTGTCAAAGATGGCATCTGGATGATCTAAGGACCACCAACGCACAGTCCTGCTCTCCTCTGGAGACCTCAGTCCCCGGACAAACTGTTCCTTCAGCATTTTGTTTTCATTTTCGATGCTGGTCGGACTAACCTGTTTCAGAGCCCGCAGGCCCCTTGTAGACGCCAGGCATAGTCCCGAACATTGTCCTCCGGCTGTTGAGAACAGTTGTAGAACCTCATCCGGAGATCCGCCTCAGCATGATCCTCAAAAACAGTCTGTAGCTTTTTAAAGATTGCAGATACTGACTCCTGGTCTGCGGCTAACCATGTTTCTACTTCCCGTTCCGCTACACCAGTCAGTTGTCCTAATACAACAGCGGCCCTTTGCTTGCCTGTCATAGAGTACATGTCCAAGATACCGCATATCTTCTGTTTGAATCTAGACAGGGTATCTGGTTTGCCGTTGTACTAGGGGAGCCACTTTGCTCCAGGAATGTACGGTAGAGTTATATGGATGACAGGACATACAGGCGCTGCTGGTGGAGCGGCTGTCTCGGCCTGCCCGGCATCAGGCGCGGGTTGAACATCAGGGCCGTTAACCGGTATTCCGGCGTTGTGCTGTTTCTCGGACATTCTGGTGCCCCCCTAGCGAATCGTGGCCTACCTTCTTTTCTTCCGGTAGGCCGCAGCTCCGCAGGTGACGGTCGTCTTCAGGACCTTGCGTCGCTTGCGTCCTACGTCAGAGCATTCAGCGACGCTCCTTCCAGGACCTGGCGCTTCCTGGTTTGACGTCGAGGCGTGAGGCGTGGGGCGTGTCCGGGGCTTCGCGCGCTTTTGCAGGTACGCCCCTCAGTTTCCCGCGGTTACGCCCTTCTTCTCGCTCGGCGGCCCAACAATGGCGGCAATCTTCACCACAGTTTAACGTACACAGTTTTTAATTAAAGGCGCACAGTACCCGGTGGCAACGGGCATAACACTCCGTCGTTGCTGTGGGCACACGATCCTGTTCGTGACGCCAGGAAAGATGACTCGCCCAGAGGGATGGGGACGACTCGGTACCCGGGCCTTTGCCTGCCCTTATTCTTCTGATCAGGAATTCTCCAATGATCCATTTTCATCTGATAAATATTTAAGAAGACCTACTATTGTTCTATTCCCTGATGATCGAATTTTGATAATCCCTTCATCTGACATGTATTTCATGTTTTCTACCATTACCATATTTGTCTATACGGTGGTTTTCTATGTATATTATGATAAGATATGACATTCATTACCGCTTGATATTTTATCTGAAAAGTAGCTATTTCGACACTAGGATGTACACCTTTGGATATATGCACGCAGTTTTTATGTGCACGCTAATATACGTGTATGATCAAGTAATTAATATACGCATTAATAATGACGACAGATTTGTTATGTGGCCATTTCCATTATATGATGCTGATGCGTGCATTTAGGATGTACGCACTGTCCATGTATGCGTGTGGATCCACATATAAGATTTTATGCATATTATATTTATGTGTAATCTCTGTGTCTGTGGATGTATGTACATTATTAGATAATTGTATTTACAGATAGCTGTGATATATTTTTTATTGATGTGATCATCCCCATACACACAGTGCTGGCACGTGCACTTTATATATGTGCGTAGATTTCTTTTTATATATATATATATATATATATATATATATGTGGAATTACATGTATGTTGAAATAGCCATTCTATTTGGAAATTATGTCATACGATTGTAGATTGTAATATGATCCTGCATTTTACATTTATTATGGTTAATGGTGATACCTCATATCTGGTTGGGATATTATATTGCTGATGGCACTGTTATTTGTGATATAAAATCATGTATAAGTTATCTATCTGCTATATCAGGGGAGAACATTACATGTAATATCTAGGTAATGTCACTCTTTCCTTCCACATAGTATCATAGGTGTGGAAGGGTCCAGTCTGGATAGGGGAGAGTTCGATATATTCTTCTGTTATTAATATAGACAATGGTGCAGGTATATATACATCTAAATACACTTACTTTCATTACACTTCTTTTTTCATATGGCGCAGACGCGCCTCGTACATGCGCTGCTCGCGCCGTGTGGCGTCGCTGGCCGGACGGGTTGCTGGGGTGACAAGGGGGATGACGTTTGTCCTCCTCCCCGTCATTCTTTGCGGACGCCGGCTGGCCGCGCCACAGGGCGGGGCAACATGACGAGTTGCGCGCCGATTCGCTGGCGAGTTATCCCATTCCCCTATATAGCACCTGCTCTTAATCTCTAAACCACGCCTCCTGACGAAGCCGGAAGGTGAAACGCGCGTCGAGGCTAGCGCACGGACCGCTAGCATACCCTAATCTATCGCACATCATGACACAAGGTAATTGTTATACTATGTACTGTCTCTACTGTCTCTGAGTCCATTTTGGGACATTGAGAGACAGAATTAGGCTGCATATAATCTCTTGTGATGACCCATAAGATCAACTACCAGCGACATTTTAGCATGCCCCATAGCTCTATATGATTATTATGAAACCTTACCCATATGTATGGGATTCAGTATGTCTCTGAAACTTTTTTACTGCTATAGATATTTGAGGTTAGCATACGGACCCCTAACATTTTCTAAATGATATAAGGTAATTCCCAGGGGCGGAACTACTGCCCGTGCAGCCCGTTCATTGAACGGGGGCCCCGAGGGAGAGGGGGCCCCTCCAGCCTCCAGCAGGGCCGCCATCAGGGCATGACTGCCCTGACTCCAGTATGGGGCCCAGCCGGTAGGGGCCCCCTCGGAGCCCCGTTGGGGGCCCCCCTCTTGTGCGTCTCTCTCCTCATGGGGCCCCCGGCCCCATGCTAAGCGCCGGGTCCGGGACATCTCAGAGGTGCGCTGCGCTGCTGCGGCAGCGCCTTCATGATTCCCCTGACTTCCGGTCATGTAACAAGTTTTATTTTTTTTTAAATACAATTAACTAGAAGTGGGGGAAGATGAGAGATGCACATGTGGGGGGGGGGAGATGAGAGATGCACATGTGGGGGGGGGGAGATGAGAGATGCACATGTGGGGGGGGGGAGATGAGAGATGCACTTGTGGGGGGGGAGAGATGAGAGATGCACATGTGGGGGGGGAGATGGGAGATGCACATGTGTGGGGGGGGAGATGAGAGATGCACATGTGTGGGGGGGAGATGAGAGATGCACATGTGTGGGGGGGAGATGAGAGATGCACATGTGGGGGGGGTGAGAGATGCACATGTGGGGGGGATGAGAGATGCACATGTGATGGGGGGGTGAGAGATGCACATGTGGTAGAGGGGGATGAGAGATGCACATGTGGTGGAGGGGGATGAGAGAGGTGCACATGTGGTGGAGGGGGATGAGAGAGGTGCACATGTGGAGGGGGATGAGAGAGGTGCACATGTGGTGGAGGGGGATGAGAGAGGTGCACATGTGGGGGAGGGGGATGAGAGAGGTGCACATGTGGGGGAGGGGGATGAGAGAGGTGCACATGTGGGGGAGGGGGATGAGAGAGGTGCACATGTGGGGGAGGGGGATGAGAGATGTGCACATGTGGGGGAGGGGGATGAGAGATGTGCACATGTGGGGGGGGGATGAGAGATGTGCACATGGGGGGGATGAGAGATGTGCACATGGGGGGGATGAGAGATGTGCACATGGGGGGATGATAGATGTGCACATGGGAGGGGGATGAGAGATGTGCACATGGGGGGATGAGAGATGTGCACATGGGGGGGATGAGAGAGGTGCACATGTGGGGGAGCGGGATGAGAGATGTGCACATGGGGGATGAGAGATGTGCACATGGAGGGGTGAGAGCTGCTCATGGAGGGGTGAGAGCTGCACATGGGGGGGGTGAGAGCTGCACATGGGGGGGTGAGAGCTGCACATGGGGGGGATGAGAGCTGCACATGGGGGAATTGGGAGAAAATGAGCTGCACATGGGGGAATTGGGAGTAGGGGGATAATGAGCTGCACATAATGAATGTGGGGTGGGGGAGAGTAAATGATGATGGGGTGGGGAGAGCACGGACATGATATAATGAATTGGGGCAGGGGGTGCATGTAAATAATGAATGCGGGGAGCAGGAAGTATAGAGTAGGGGGCGTTGCGGATGCAGGAGTGTAACTGGTAACAAATTGGCGGAAAGAGTAGAGGTTCTAATTAAATTATATATTAAGTGCCTATTTACAGTTAATGGGGGCACCGTGGTGGATTACAATTTATATTTGGAATGGTAGGTTGTATAATAACTAACCATATATTGATGGTGGATGCACGTCTGTATTAAGCTGCGTAATGTAGAAGTTGGGGAATGTGCTCTAGATAACTGTGTTATTTTATGCAGAGACGAGTCCTGGCTGGAAGACGTGATGGCGGTCTGTGCTGGATGAAGGAGAAAAGCGTAGCTGAAGGACTTCACCTAGAGACGTCACCAGTGAGTCAGTGTATTACATGTACACTTACACTATATACTATGTACCGGGCTCCTGTGTATAATGTCACTGGTGATCACTGTATTACCTGTACACTATATACAGAGCTCCTGTGTATAATGTCACTGGTGATCACTGTATTACCTGTACACTATATACAGAGCTCCTGTGTATAATGTCACTGGTGATCACTGTATTACCTGTACACTGACACTATATACAGAGCTCCTGTGTATAATGTCACTGGTGATCACTAGATTACCTGGACACTTACATTATACATACCATGTATAGAGCTCCCGTGTATAATGACACTTATGGTAATATTAGTAATGTGGTGGTAATATTAGTAATGTGGTGGTAATATGTGGTCTGGTCATGGTGTAGCAGTTTTTCTCCCTTCTGTGTGGTATTATTCGGTCACTATGTTGTGGTAATATGTGGTCTGGTCATGGTGTGGCGGTATTCCCTGTATGTGGTATTATTGGTCATTTTAAAAAAAAATGTATATGACACATTCCCTTAAAGAAAACTAAATAAAAATATATCTAAAAAGAGTATTGGATATTTTAAGAAAATTTTAATAGGTTAGAGTAGGGCCCGGCCAGAAGAGTCTACCTTATCATGGTGGCGGCTTTAAAAATCTTTTGGCCAAAACAAAAGCTGCTGACTATGCATGTGGCGCCATCACATGGCCGAACGTCAGGAGAACCTGGTGGCAGCGACGTGGACGAGCGCCAGGATTCTGCAGGGATCGCATGGGGGTAAGTATAACAAGTTTTATTTTTTTTAAATACAATTAATTAACTAGGAGTGGGGGGAATCAGAGATGCACGGGGGGGATGAGAGATGCACAGGGGGATGAGAGATGCACATGGGGGGGATGAGAGATGCACATGGGGGGATGAGAGATGCACATGGGGGGGATGAGAGATGCACATGGGGGGGGATGAGAGATGCACATGGGGGGGTGATGAGAGATGCACATGGGGGGGATGAGAGATGCACATGGGGGGGTGAGAGATGCACATGGGGGGATGAGAGATGCACATGGGGGGGATGAGAGATGCACGGGGGGTGAGCTGCACATGGGGGGATGAGAGATGCACGGGGGGGGATGAGAGATGCACGGGGGGGGATGAGAGATGCATGGGGGGGTGAGCTGCACATGGGGGGGATGAGAGCTGCACATGGGGGGGTTATGTTTACATAACTTTGTTGCCTTATGAAGGGCAGGGGGGGTCCCCAAAAATTTCTTGCACAGGGGCCCACTACAGTCTATGTCCGCCCCTGGTAATTCCTATATTATATATTGTCCTTGAGCCTATATTGGGACATAGAAAGATAGTATTGGGTTGTGTATAATCCTTTGTGGTGACTTATCAAATTAATTACTAGCAACTATATGCATGGGATCTAGTGTGTCTCTGTAACACTTTTACTGTGATGGACATTTCAAAATTTTTTTGTATATAATGTCATTTCAGTCCTCTCCTTCTTTTCATCCCAAACCTTTATATAATATATTTCTATGTTGTATATTTATACTATGTTAAATAAAATTTATTATTTTTTCATAAAACTGACCCCACAGTTTGTTTTGAATTCCTGTCTGTTCCTAATGGAATATAATAACGATAGATCACCAGTGTGGTGATATGGATTCAGGAACTCATTGTTTTTCGGCTTATTATTATATTGGGGATTGATCTCACTTTTTTAGTGATATCTTTATAGGTGTATATGTTGTGATCATACTTATGTTCATAGATCCGCCCACAGGCTACATGGATTATAAGAAACGCGATAAAGCCTGGGTTAATCAACTCGGGACAGTGTTTGGTGAGAAAACGACTGCTACAGTTAATGAGACACACGGTATAAAAGACTTGAAACTGAAAATTAAAGATTTATTAAAAAAGAGGATAAAAACGTGGTGGAACAAGGCCGCCCTCGAAAATTATCTACATAAGGACATAATACCTAGGGGACTGCGCATCCAATTGTTTCCTACTTTGGATGTGGAAGATTCTACATTTACCAATAAATGGGAAGAGACTCTAACTAAATGCTCCCGTACATTATTGGAGCTGTTGATAGGGGCAGATAAGAGGTCATTAGACCTTTTGGAAACAGAAATTGAAGACGTACGTAGTAAAATTCAGGCAGCTTTGACAACGGACGAATACAAAATATTTGATCAGTCTTTGGAAGTGGACTTATCTAAGTGGGAATTAGAAATACAAGGTAATAAAACCAAAAAATATCAGAGAGATTTTGGTGACTATCAGTCCAAAAATATATATCGCTGGCATCAAAAACGCCACACAATTAGACAAAGAATTTCATCTATCTCTAACACCTCTACTACTTCGGAAGAAGAATGTGGAGAGCGTTTTTTAGACAAACGACTAACCACAGTCGATGATGGAACCACCAAAATCCAGACAAGATTTTCCAGACCCCAAAATATAAAAGGCAGGAATCATCCATATTATTTCAGAGACAAGAAAACAAATAAACTTTAAAGGTAATTAATTTATCTAAGCACCACTTATCTGATACACAGACCGAGGTTCTTAAAAAGGGCCTTTCATTTGCACCGGTGGTGGGTTCCGATTATTTCACCCTTGTTAAGGATTTAGAGCTATTTGCTCGTAAACTTATTTTTAAAAAATATTTTTGTCCTGATCTGACATCCTTTACAATGGACACTCAATTTCAGGCCCTTCATGACCTGGAATCATTGGTAGCCGAAAATGCACCACTTGATAATCCCTCTATGCCTACATCTTTATATCCACGGTCCCAGACATTTCCACCCTTGTCCGCTTGTCCATCCGTGGAGATCTTCGTCAAATTGGTCAGGGAAGACTTTTCAAAGCTAGATTCTAGAATCACCCATGATAACCTCTCACGACCAATTAGGAGAGCTATACGAGAACTGGAGAGTATGAAGGATATTGTGATTAAGAGAGCGGACAAGGGTGGCAATGTGGTCTTATGGCCAGTGGATATGTATGAAATGGAGGCTTTCAAACAATTAAATAGAAGAGACTGGTATAAAAAATTAGATACAATCCCCCTATCCAAATTTAAACAACAACTTTCTGATTTACTTTATGAGGGAGTTGCCTCATCCATCATCCCCCCAAAAATGGGAAAGGCACTTTTACCTGAATACCCTATCGTACCCACTTTTTATTTGCTCCCCAAAGTTCACAAAGACCCCCTCTGCCCACCGGGGAGACCCATAGTATCCGGCATAGGGGGTCTTTGTGAACCTGCCTGCCAATTTATCGATTTTTATCTACAAAAATGCGTAGAAACCCTTCCATTGTTTGTGAGGGATACTACTGACGTACTGAGGAGACTTGAGGGGATCGTTCTGGACGAAGATATGTGGCTTGTCACCTGCGACGTGGAGTCCCTTTACACGTCGATATGCCACGACCATGGGATTGAGGCCGCAAGATTCTATCTAAGCATGACTAATTTGGACTCAGATCTGATTACTTTTATTGTATCCTTATTACAATTCGTTCTGACACATAATTTTTTTGTGTTCAAGGACCGCCCCTTCCTTCAGCTCCAGGGAACGGCGATGGGGGCCTCTTGTGCGCCCTCATATGCCAACCTTTTCCTGGGGCTGTGGGAGAGGGATACGGTCCTTGGCACATTTGGTCATCAGAATGTGGTCTCATGGTCGCGGTATATCGACGACATATTGTTTGTGTGGCAGGGCTCCGCGTCGCAGCTTGACATGTTACTTAACCAACTTAATAATAATGATATCAATATCAGGCTTACTTGGAAGTATAGTCAAGTTCAAATTGATTTCCTTGATCTATTTATCATCAAGTCACCGGATGGTACCATAAGCACAGATATTTTTAGAAAAGTAACATCAACCAATGCACTTTTGCACTTTGAATCATCATATCCACCCAATTTGAAGAAATCTATCCCAGTAGGCCAATATCTTAGAGCCCGTCGTATCTGCTCAGATGATTCACGTTTTTATGAGCAGGCAAAGGATCTGTCATGTAGATTTCTACATAGGGGCTATAAATATCGAGACATTTGCAGAGGTTTTAATCGTGCAAAGGAAACTAACAGACAGGCCCTTCTAATGGGACAAGATAGAAAAAGACCACCCGTAATGCATGCTCCACCAAGATTTATTACTACTTTCAACACAAATTGGAAAGACATACAAAGGATTTTATTTAAACACTGGTCAGTACTATGGACAGACAGAAGTTTGCAATACGAACTCCCAAAATATCCATCTGTCACCTGGCGAAAATCGCGTACATTGGGAGATATCCTTTGCAAAAGCCATTATGTACCACCCAAAAGTAAATTTCTATTTGATAGCCCCGGTCCCCCTTGGGGATGTTTTACATGCGGAGTTTGCTCGGCATGCAAATACATCCTGAGGACTAAATCCTTCTCCAATTCTAAAAACAACAAGGATTTTAAAATTGTCCATCATATTACATGCGAGACGGAAGCAGTGGTCTATTATATCAAATGCCCTTGCGGGCTTATATATATAGGCATGACCACCAGAGCATTAAAAATAAGAATACAGGAACATATTCGAGATATTTAAAATGCAATCAATTGTACTGAACCTCAGTCACTTAAAACAATCCCCAGACATTTCTTTGAACGCCATAATTGCAGCCCTAAGGGTTTTGCGGCATGTGGCATTGACCTTATCTATATGGGGATTAGAGGTGGGAACATTAAACAAAAACTCTTACAAAAAGAAACAAAATGGATGGTCACATTGGATACACTAGTCCCCAACGGCCTTAATGAAGCCATCAGTTTCAAGCCTTTTCTTTAATTTCCTTGACTGCTTTTTCTTTATTTTAATCGCAGGTGCTTGGTGTGTGTTTTTATATAGATCTGTGTTTTATTTTTGTTTGCTGATTTTTCTTAGTTTTGGAAGTCTCCCTCGCCGCGATCCTCCATCCTGTAGCCATTTGAAGAATACAAGCTTAATCGCCTGCCCTTATTCTTCTGATCAGGAATTCTCCAATGATCCATTTTCATCTGATAAACATTTAAGAAGACCTACTATTGTTCTATTCCCTGATGATCGAATTTTGATAATCCCTTCATCTGACATGTATTTCATGTTTTCTACCATTACCATATTTGTCTATACGGTGGTTTTCTATGTATATTATGATAAGATATGACATTCATTACCGCTTGATATTTTATCTGAAAAGTAGCTATTTCGACACTAGGATGTACACCTTTGGATATATGCACGCAGTTTTTATGTGCACGCTAATATACGTGTATGATCAAGTAATTAATATACACATTAATAATGACGACAGATTTGTTATGTGGCCATTTCCATTATATGATGCTGATGCGTGCATTTAGGATGTACGCACGGTCCATGTATGCGTGTGGATCCACATATAGGATTTTATGCATATTATATTTATGTGTAATCTCTGTGTCTGTGGATGTATGTACATTATTAGATAATTGTATTTACAGATAGCTGTGATATATTTTTTATTGATGTGATCATCCCCATACACACAGTGCTGGCACGTGCACTTTATATATGTGCGTAGATTTCTTTATACAGTGCCTACAAGTAGTATTCAACCCCCTGCAGATTTAGCTGGTTGACACATGCGGAATTAACTTGGCATTGTGACATTTGTACTGTAGATCAGCCTGGAAGTGGGAAATGCACTGCAGCAAATTTTTTTTATTTTTTTTTTTAGAACGTTAAAAGTTAATTCAGAGTGTCATTTATTATTCAACCCCTCAAACCACAAGAATTCTGTTTGGTCCCCCTAAAGTATTAAGAAGTAGTTCAGGCACCAAGAATAATGAGCTTCACATGTGTGGATTAAAGATCTCTTTTGCCAGCCTTTTCTGACTATTTAAGACCCTCCCCAAACTTGTGAACAGCACTCAGACATGGTCAACATGGGAAAGACAAAGGAGCATTCCAAGGCCATCAGAGACAAAATCGTGGAGGGTCACAAGGCTGGCAAGGGGTACAAAACCCTTTCCAAGGAGTTGGGCCTACCTGTCTCCACTGTTGGGAGCATCATCCGTAAGTGGAAGGCTTATGGAACTACTGTTAGCCTTCCACGGCCTGGACAGCCTTTGAAAGTGTCCTCCCGTGCCGAGGCCAGGCTTGTCCGAAGAGTCAAGGCTAACCCAAGGACAACAAGGAAGGAGCTCCGGGAAGATCTCATGGCAGTGGGGACATTGGTTTCAGTCAATACCATAAGTAACGTACTCCACCGCAATGGTCTCCGTTCCAGACGAGCCTGTATGGTACCTTTACTTTCAAAGCGTCATGTCAAGGCTCGTCTACAGTTTGCTCATGATCACTTGGAGGACTCTGAGACAGACTGGTTCAAGGTTCTATGGTCTGATGAGACCAAGATCGAGATCTTTGGTGCCAACCACACACGTGACGTTTGGAGACTGGATGGCACAGCATACGACCCCAAGAATACCATCCCTACAGTCAAGCATGGTGGTGGCAGCATCATGCTGTGGGGCTGTTTCTCAGCCAAGGGGCCTGGCCATCTGCTCCGCATCCATGGGAAGATGGATAGCACGGCCTACCTGGAGATTTTGGCCAAGAACCTCCGCTCCTCCATCAAGGATCTTAAGATGGGTCGTAATTTCATCTTCCAACAAGACAACGACCCAAAGCACACAGCCAAGAAAACCAAGGCCTGGTTCAAGAGGGAAAAAGTCAAGGTGTTGGAGTGGCCTAGTCAGTCTCCTGACCTTAACCCAATTGAAAACTTGTGGAAGGAGCTCAAGAATAAAGTCCACATGAGACACCCAAAGAACCTAGATAACTTGGAGAAGATCTGCATGGAGGAGTGGGCCAAGATAACTCCACAGACCTGTGCCGGCCTGATCAGGTCTTATAAAAGACGATTATTAGCTGTAATTGCAAACAAGGGTTATTCCACAAAATATTAAACATAGGGGTTGTATAATAATTGACCCACACTTTTATGTTTAAAATTTAATAAAATTCAACTGAGCAACATAACTTTTTGGTTTGTAAGATTTATGCTTCTGTTCATAAAACCTACTCTCGTTTGCAGTTTGAAGGCTCTAACTTATTTGCATCTTATCAAACCAGCTAAATCTGCAGGGGGTTGAATACTACTTGTAGGCACTGTGTATGTGGCACCCCAGGGGTCTGGTTTCCACAGTAACAGCAATGTTATGTCTGAGAGCATTTGGGAGGTCTCTTGGTCAGGGATCCTATGCATGCCACACCTCCTGCCCAGTCCTGGGAGGGGAAGAACTTCCCCTATATAAACCTAGGGCTGAGGCAGGGTTAGTGAGTAGAGAAGAAGTAGAGACAGAGAAGCAGATATAGGAAAAGAACATCAGGAGCTCTGTGGGAGCAGTGCTACAAGGAGTCAGGGGCTGGCAGCTGCAGAGCTCGCCCTGACTGAGAAGTTATCACCGGACCCGGAGTCCGAGGCTGTGGGGACTAACTCCTATCCAGCAGCAGAAACCGACCGGCAGGGGATTGCAGGTCCTCTGGCCCAGAAACCCGAAGGCACGGTCACACGCGTGGGACCAGCACCGCCGTCGTGGAGCGGAAGCTACTAGAAGGCCCCGAGTCACCGGCCAAACGGGTGAGCACCACACGGTACACTCAGGGACGTGGGCTACTTATACCCGCCTCTAGCAAGGTAGCCGGAAGAGTATCGTTAGTTTGGGAGGCCTACAACTCCGCCTGGCCAGGGGAGATCCCATCTGCTCAAGGACTGACCAGGCCCCAATCGCTAGCCAGTACTCCGGGAGGGTCTATCTTTGTCACCAGTAAAGACCCTGAACTACACCCTGAGGCCATACCCCTCCCGTTGGGGGTTATACTATCATGCTGCACAATCCTACCACCGGCCTCAGCGGTCTGCCCTGCAGCAGCAGCTCCTTAGCTGTACTCAACGGGTGGCGTAGTCGTCCAACATCTACCGCTAATACAGCGCCACTTAGTCTGACTCCCTGGGCACGGACCGGATCACCGCCACGAGACTACAACCCTAAAGAGATCCGGCTCCGGGTAAGCTCCCGCGTGCGCAACGCAGCGCGACACAGGCCCAGGGGAGCATCAACTTTTGGCGTAGTCGGCAGGATTTCGTGCCCGCAACCACCGGGTACTGCGTGCCTGAAAAAGACTGTTCAAACTTACCTGTGGTGAAGATTCCCGCCATCCGGCGCCATCTTCGGCCTTCTTCCCGCCATATGTGGAGTTTTCCCGCCATTGGACGCCATCTTGAGGACGCCGCGCGGGAAGAAGAGGGGCGTGGACTCCGAAAGCGCGCGAGAACTGAAGCCCCGCCTCACGTCCGGACATTGCGTAAGGTCCTGGAAGGAGCCCAGCAGACGCCGACGTCACAGGAGCGCGACGGAAGGTCCTCAACCCTGACGATCCACTGCGGAGCCGCGGCCTACGGAAGAGGATCATCGCAAGGTAGGCCACGGTCCACTAGGGGGGAGAAGGATGTCGGATACGGAGGAGAGCTTCACCGCTTCAACCCCCGCCAGCGCCACCGCTGTTGCGGTCATGCCTTTCACCATGCCCTATATCCCGGGGGCAGCCTGGCTACCCCAGTACTCAGGGGAGTCACATACCCTGCATGACTTTAGAGAAAAGCTGGATAGCCTCTTCCAGGTGTACCCCCTCACAGAGGAGCAAAAAGTGAGCATCCTGGTGGCCCAATTAACCGGGGCAGCCCAAAGGGAGGTAAAGTCCTGGCCACCTGGGGGGAGGACTGTCGCAGGGATACTAACCCGGCTGAGGGACACCTTTGATACCCGCACCTCAGCCGAGATCAAGCTTAGATTCTACGGGTGCAAACAGCGGGCACATGAGAGTATAAGGGACTATGCCCTGAACCTACAAGAGGCCCTGAGAGCCATTAAGCAGACCGACCCTGACGGCGTGGGAGACGAGGACAGGCTGTTGACTGAACAATTTATAGAGGGTTTATATTGCAATGCCCACCGAACCCAGTTGCGGGCAATGGCCTTACAGGACCCTCATCTGGGATTTGCACAGTTCAAGGACAGAGCCATCCGGGTGCTTCGAGAACCGGCACCAGGTGGCGTTGTGACCCCCAGACGCCCCACTACCACTTACCACCAGGAGGCGGCGCCCTTGTCGGCAGGGCCTGTGGGAGCTGGTGCGCAGGCTTTGAACAATGACTCGGCTCCAGACCTGCACCATCAGGTCCAAGAGCTAGCTAAAAGCGTTGCTGCGCTAACCCGAACTGTGCAGTCTTTACAGGTTTCCACTCCAGGGAAGATCCAGCTGGCATCCGGACCGGAGGACATCCCGTGGTGTCGACCAAGGAGGACCCCACAGGCCAGAGGAAGACCCAGCGACTGATACAACGAGGACGGACGACCCATCTGCCGCCGCTGCAATCAACCCGGACATATGGCAAGGTACTGTCCTTTAAACTGGCACAACCTGGGGTAGAGGGCCAACCCCCAGGAAAAAGATCACCAGGCCCATCGAACTGGCGCGACAAATATGTGGGAGGACGTCCAGTCTTACCCGTGGTACTGGATGGCATTCCTATGAGTGCCCTACTGGACACTGGGTCACAGGTCACCACCATCCCGTACGTGCTCTTCAAGCAGTACTGGAATGACTCGGATATCACCCGCTACCCTGACGACGACTTGAGTATCATCGCCAGCAATGGTCAGCCCGTGCCACAGATTGGATTTAAAGAGGTGACCATTAAAATCGGTAGAGTCGAACTGGCAGCACAGGGACTGATCATTGTAGACATTGACAAACACGAGAGTCACCCAAAGATAACTCTAGGAACTAATGTAATTGAAAATTGTCTTGCAGAGGTGATTTTCCTTTTACAGCAGGTTGCCAAGAACGCCAGCTCCGGCCAGCAGCGAGTGCTCCAGAAAGAGATCCGGGCACTGATGCGACGGCAACAGCTAGAACTCTCCGGTGGTGAGATTGGTAGCGTGCGAATGTGTGACCCTTTCCCTATTGCCATGCCCCCAAAAGTGAAATGATGATTTGGTGCCGGGCAGCTATTGGTCTGAGAGGTAGAGATTACCAGGCAATGGTAGAACCAGTTTACTCAGACAGTAGGCCCACCATTTTGACAGCACGGGGGGTGGTCAATGTACCCCATGGGAGGGTGCCCGTTCGCATAATAAATATCGGGAAGAGGGAAGTGTACCTGCCCCGGTATGCCACGCTAGCCAAATTGTATACCATCAATCAAGATTCCATACAGTCCGTAGAACCCTTGCCTCCATCTTCCCCGGAGGAAGGTAACGGCTCTCAGAAAACAATGGAGGACTGGTGTCAGCAACTACATTTGGGTACTGACTCCACTCCCTCACACCAGAAACAGGGAGTCTATCGGGTGGTTCAAGAGTACGAGAGAGTGTTTAGTAAACACCTGTTAGACTTCGGGCGAGTCAAGGGGGTAGAACACCACATCCCCACGGGAGACCATCCTCCCATAAAAGAGAGGTATCGACCCGTACCCCCTGCACACTACCAACACGCCAAGGGGATGCTTAGAGACCTGAAGGAGGCTGGGGTGATCAGGGATAGCTGTAGCCCCTGGGCAGCTCCACTAGTCTTAGTCAAAAAGAAAGACAACACCATGAGGATGTGTGTAGATTACCGGAAAATCAACCGTATCACACACAAGGATGCGTACCCCTTACCAAGGATAGAGGAGTCTTTGGCTGCTCTAAGATCTGCTAACTTCTTCTCTACCTTGGATCTCACTAGTGGGTACTGGCAGGTTCCTGTAGCAGAGGCGGACCGGGAGAAGACCGCATTCACCACCCCGATGGGACTTAGCGAGTTTACCTGCATGCCGTTCGGACTCTGCAACGCACCAGGAACCTTCCAACGATTAATGGAGTGCTGTCTGGGCCACAGAAACTTCGAGACGGTCCTGCTGTACCTGGACGATGTCATCGTATATTCCAAGACGTATGAGGACCACCTGAAACACCTGGCGGAAGTGTTCGAAGCTCTGGCAAGCTACGGCCTAAAGGTGAAACCCTCCAAGTGTCACCTCCTGAAACCAAAGGTGCAGTACCTGGGACACGTGGTGAGCGCTGATGGAGTGGCTCCCGACCCTGATAAGATCACCGCAATTAAGGAATGGCCAAGTCCCTCCAGTGTAAAGGAAGTGCGGCAGTTCCTCGGGTTGGTAGGCTATTACCGCAGATTCATCCCCGGTTTCACCAAAAAGGCAGCTCCTATGCAGGACCTCCTGATAGGCCAGTCCCGGAAGGCCAAGAACCAGAAGCCACCCTTCAGATGGGAGAAGTTAGAAGAAGAGTCCTTCCGCCAGCTGAAGATGGCCCTCACGGGGGATGAAATCCTGGCGTACCCTGATTACAGCCAGCCCTTTATCCTCTACACCGACGCAAGTAACATCGGGCTAGGAGCCGTGCTGTCCCAGATCCAGCAGGGGAAAGAACGAGTAATCGCTTACGCCAGCCGAAAACTGCGACCCACCGAGAGAAACCCTGAGAATTACAGCTCATTTAAGCTAGAGTTCCTGGCAGTGGTGTGGGCAGTCACCGAACGCTTTAAGCACTACCTCGCTTCTTCCCGGTTCACCGTGTACACGGATAACAACCCATTGACACACCTGGACACGGCAAGACTCGGTGCCCTAGAGCAGAGATGGATGGCCCGTCTGTCCAACTACGAGTTCACAATCAAATACCGGGCAGGACGCTCCAATACCAATGCGGACGCCCTGTCCAGGATGCCAAACCTACCGGACGTAGGAGAAGATCCAGAGGGACTGGAAGAAGTCGAACTCCCCGCGTTCCACCGTCATGGGACTATCCAGTATTCCCATCGGGTAAGGAGTAAGCAAGCCGCTACGTTTAACCCCTTGCCTCACTACAACTGGGAGGAAACGCAAGACAGTGACCCTGCCGTCCGACTGGTGAAGGAGATGCTGACTCGGCCAGAGGCTCGCCTTGACCCAGACGCTCCGGAGGAAGCCAAGCAACTGTGGGCTGAGAAGAGTCGACTGTTCCTTTATAAGGGGAAGTTGTGCCGCCGAATGGTTAACTCCCGGACGCATGAACTAATCTGGCAAGTAGTGGTGCCACGAAGAGACGCAGCCGTGGTGATGGAGGCATACCACGACGGGGCTGGACACTTCGGATGGAAGAAGCTGGAGTTCCTGCTGCGCGGGCGGTTCCACTGGGTAGGCATGAGGGGAACCATCGAGAGGTGGTGCAGAGACTGTGGCCCGTGCAACCTAAGAAGGAAGGACCGTGCCAGCCAGAAGACTCCCCTGCAGTCCATCGTCACCCGGCAGCCGTTGGAACTGGTAGCCTTGGATCATGTAAAACTGACCCCAAGCAGAAGTGGCTACGTCTACGCACTAACCATCGTGGATCACTACTCCCGGTTCTTGTTTGTCGTCCCCGTCAAGGACTTAACCGCTCGAACAGCAGCTAGAGCCTTCCAGCAGCATTTCTGCCGTCCACACGGGTACCCGGACCAAGTGTTGACAGACCAGGGACCTGCCATTGAAGCGGAGGTCTTCCAAGAATTCTGCACTCTGTATGGCTGCCGGAAGATAAGGACGACACCCTATCATCCGCAAACTAATGGACTTTGTGAGAAAATGAACCAGGTGGTGATAGATCTTCTGAAAACATTGCCCCTGGAAGAACGCAGTCTGTGGCCTGAGAGGCTGCCCGACCTAGTGGACCTATACAACCACATCCCGGTAGGTTCCACCAACTGTACCCCGGCTTACCTGATGAGGGCAAGACCTGGTAAGCTACCTGTTGACCTGGAGATGGGAGTCCTGACACCCGAGGACACTTCACCAGAAGCAGACTGGGACACAGAGAGGCAGCAGCAGTACCGGAAAGTACAGGAGAGCGTGGAGCGAAGTCTCTGTCAAGCTAGGGAAAGACAAGAGAAAACTTACAACCAGTATGCTCCCGCTGTTCCCCTGGTACCCGGAGAGCAGGTCTTGAAGAGGAAAAGGCGGCTCCACAAGTTGGACGACCAGTGGGAGAAGGACCCGTACATCGTACTGCCCTTAAGCCACGACAACCCAAAGGTCTGTACCATCAGTAAAGACGGAGGGGAAACCACAACCATTGTATCCCGGGATCACCTGAAGAAGTGTCCCGAACAGCTACGGAACCCTGAAGAGGAACAAGAAGACCCTCGACCCGTAGAGGAAAGGGAAGATATGGTTAGTACTGTGCTCGGAGACTTCCCTCGGTCTTAGACTCAAGTCAATGGCGCAGTTGTGGTACCCGTACTCACCTTCCTCCAACCAGCATCCCAAGCACCTACGGAGCAACAGGTAGAGCTGGAAGAACAGCCGGTCCAGGAGGCAGAAGACCCCACACCAGCAGACCAGGAGGATCAACCCTCTGCTTATAGTGAACCTGCCATGCCTCTAGTGAGCCAAAGGGCCCGTGGACAGCTGCCCAGTTTACCCTTGACAGTTCCTACACCCTGTAGTTCGTGGCTAGACAGTCAGCTCCGTAGGTCCACTAGGGCCACTAGAGGCCAGTTACCCGCACGTTGGAGGATTTGAAGTGTATAAGTTGTTTTATTTATGGTTACCTGTTTTTCTTGTTACTTGTAAATAATTATGTGTTTCTAGTTATTTTTAGGAGTCCTTGGTGGATTTACCGGGAATCCTTGTACAATTGGTTGGAGCGTAACCTAGGAATGGACTAAAGACTGTTAAGGACTCGGGGCAGGACAGACCCCTACCTGGTTACGTCTCCCTGTTTTGGTGAAATGGACACTTTGCTTTTCTTCAAAACTGCACCCGGTTGCGGACACGCCGTAACCATCTTTATGTGTTTTTCTTATTGTATTATTATTGTTTATACCTTGTTATGTTTTTCTAAAAATATGTTTAGTCCCGGAGTACTAAATTTCACTAGGGGGGAATGTGGCACCCCAGGGGTCTGGTTTCCACAGTAACAGCAATGTTATGTCTGAGAGCAGGTGGGAGGTCTCTTGGTCAGGGATCCTATGCATGCCACACCTCCTGCCCAGTCCTGGGAGGGGAAGAACTTCCCCTATATAAACCTAGGGCTGAGGCAGGGTTAGTGAGTAGAGAAGAAGTAGAGACAGAGAAGCAGATATAGGAAAAGAACATCAGGAGCTCTGTGGGAGCAGTGCTACAAGGAGTCAGGGGCTGTCAGCTGCAGAGCTCGCCCTGACTGAGAAGTTATCACCGGACCTGGAGTCCGAGGCTGTGGGGACTAACTCCTATCCAGCAGCAGAAACCGACCGGCAGGGGATTGCAGGTCCTCTGGCCCAGAAACCCGAAGGCACGGTCACACGCGTGGGACCAGCACCGCCGTCGTGGAGCGGAAGCTACTAGAAGGCCCCGAGTCACCGGCCATACGGGTGAGCACCACACGGTACACTCAGGGACGTGGGCTACTTATACCCGCCTCTAGCAAGGTAGCCGGAAGAGTATCGTTAGTTTGGGAGGCCTACAACTCCGCCTGGCCAGGGGAGATCCCATCTGCTCAAGGACTGACCAGGCCCCAATCGCTAGCCAGTACTCCGGGAGGGTCTATCTTTGTCACCAGTAAAGACCCTGAACTACACCGTACCGTCTCTGAGTGGTTCCTGCTACCCCCATCATCCACGTCGGCTGCCCTGAGGCCATACCCCTCCCGTTGGGGGTTATACTATCACGCTGCACAATCCTACCACCGGCCTCAGCGGTCTGCCCTGCAGCAGCAGCTCCTTAGCTGTACTCAACGGGTGGCGTAGTCGTCCAACATCTACCGCTAATACAGCGCCACTTAGTCTGACTCCTTGGGCACGGACCGGATCACCGCCACGAGACTACAACCCTAAAGAGATCCGGCTCCGGGTAAGCTCCCGCGTGCGCAACGCAGCGCGACACAGGCCCAGGGGTGCGTCATGTATATGTATATATATGTATATATATATATATATATATATGTATATATATATATATATATATATATATATATATATATATATATATATGTGTGTGCAATTACATGTATGTTGAAATAGCCATTCTATTTGGAAATTATGTCATACGATTGTAGATTGTAATATGATCCTGCATTTTACATTTATTATGGTTAATGGTGATACCTCATATCTGGTTGGGATATTATATTGCTGATGGCACTGTTATTTGTGATATAAAATCATGTATAAGTTATCTATCTGCTATATCAGGGGAGAACATTACATGTAATATCTAGGTAATGTCACTCTTTCCTTCCACATAGTATCATAGGTGTGGAAGGGTCCAGTCTGGATAGGGGAGAGTTCGATATATTCTTCTGTTATTAATATAGACAATGGTGCAGGTATATATACATCTAAATACACTTACTTTCATTACACTTCTTTTTTCATATGGCGCAGACGCGCCTCGTACATGCGCTGCTCGCGCCGTGTGGCGTCGCTGGCCGGACGGGTTGCTGGGGTGACGAGGGGGATGACGTTTGTCCTCCTCCCCGTCATTGTTTGCGGACGCCGGCTGGCCGCGCAACGGGGAGGGGCAACATGACGAGTTGCGCGCCGATTCGCTGGCGAGTTATCCCATTCCCCTATATAGCACCTGCTCTTAATCTCTAAACCACGCCTCCTGACGAAGCCGGAAGGTGAAACGCGCGTCGAGGCTAGCGCACGGACCCCTAGCATACCCTAATCTATCGCACATCATGACACAAGTTAATTGTTATACTATGTACTGTCTCTACTGTCTCTGAGTCCATTTTGGGACATTGAGAGACAGAATTAGGCTGCATATAATCTCTTGTGATGACCCATAAGATCAACTACAAGCGACATTTTAGCATGCCCCATAGCTCTATATGATTATTAGGAAACCTTACCCATATGTATGGGATTCAGTATGTCTCTGAAACTTTTTTACTGCTATAGATATTTGAGGTTAGCATACGGACCCCTAACATTTTCTAAATGATATAAGGTAATTCCTATATTATATATTGTCCTTGAGCCTATATTGGGACATAGAAAGATAGTATTGGGTTGTGTATAATCCTTTGTGGTGACTTATCAAATTAATTACCAGCAACTATATGCATGGGATCTAGTGTGTCTCTGTAACACTTTTACTGTGATGGACATTTCAAAAATTTTTTGTATATAATGTAATTTCAGTCCTCTCCTTCTTTTCATCCCAAACCTTTACATAATCTATTTCTATGTTGTATATTTATACTATGTTAAATAAAATTTATTATTTTTTCAGAAAACTGACCCCACAGTTTGTTTTGAATTCCTGTCTGTTCCTAATGGAATATAATAACGATAGATCACCAGTGTGGTGATATGGATTTAGGAACTCACTGTTTTTTGGTTTATTATTTGATGGGTGGATGGTCACCTGTGGGGATGTTAAAGATGAGATTCTAAAATCTACTAAAAAACATTATATGAAACTCTGATGTATACTAAATATCTATATTTATATTCTGTTATATGTTATGAATCTTGTTTTGCATATATCTGTTATATTGGATATCATTTAGTCATATATACCCTCACTTTAATATATTATGAAAACCTTGATATATATATATCAGATATCTGTACTCGTGTGTCACTATATAAATATCCTGAAAGGATTAGTTGGAGCTGGTTATAGAGGTGGACTTTCAAATTGTTTACAAGAAGGAGAGGAGACAAAGGATTCAACATGACACCTCCCAAGAGAATATCCTGAGGAATGAGGAGAATATCTGGGGAGGAAACATTTAACCCCATAGGACAAGATAATGAGACTTCTCTATACCATGGGCCAGAGACTACTGTGATTGCTCAATTGCCTCAGGGTGACACCCTATTGGGACCTTCCTCCATACTGAACATATATATGTTATGCTGGAATAATAAACACATCTTTTCTGCGCCATTTCTCTTCAAGAGAAGTTCAGTATCTGACTCTGTCTGTCCGATATCAAAGCTTCACGTATACACTTGAATAAGTTAATTTGGCAAGGGATAAGCAAAGGGTCGCGGTCCTTTGAACCTCACTTCCACAGGGATATGGTGTTGAACCCCCTTAATCCTCCCGAAGTCAAGTGGATGTTTACTGAACACCTGCGCGTATTCTTGAACCACCCGGTGTACACCCTGTTTCTGATGGGCAGGAGTGGTGTCTGTCCCAACATGGAGCTGTTGACACTAATCCTCCACCTGGGTTGCAGGGTCATCATCCTCCACTTCGTCTGGAGAGGTTAACGACTCCGCCTTGTGAATGCAGTTGTTATTTACAACTGCATTCACAGTTTGGCAACAGTGGCAAAACGTGGCAATCTGACCTCATCTTCCCCACAGTTGAGAAGACGGACGGGAACCCTCCCATTGCGCACATCTACCACTCCTCTGGCGGTTAAGAGCGTGGGTCTGTGCTCGGAGCAAAGGGGTTCTACTACCACCTGTTCGCTCTGTCCTTTAAGACCTATAGCAGCTCTACACCAGATAAGCATTTCACTCATTGGGGGGATCACAATGGGTATGGGGTCCGTCACCCGCACATTACCGATTTCACCATCTGTTAACCTTACTTGCTGTTGGTACATCAGGACTTGGATCTCCTTCTGCAGCGCCCTCCCCTGTCCTGGCCTGGCAGTGTCAGCTATCTGTTGGAGCAAGAACACAACTTCTCCCAAACAGTTACCAACAATGTTAGTGCCTAGTACCATATACGGATTGGTATCATCAGGATTAGTCTCTACTACAATTAGTCCCTGGTCCTTCAGCTCCACTCTCCCCACCTTTACTGTCACATTCTTAACCCCGATTAGGTTAAGGGGGAGTCCATTTGAGGCATAAACAGAAAGATTTGGAGCTGGCGGACGTAGGTCGTCCATGGACCAGAACCTCTTGTAGAGGACGTCAGGCATTATGGTTACCTGAGATCCTGTGTCCAGCAGAGCGTGCGTCGGGATGCCGTCCAGCACAATGGACAGGAAAGGTCTTCCTCCGACGAACCTGTTGTACCAGTCTGAAGGGCCTGGGGAGTTTACTCCTGGGTGTCGGCCCTCGGCCCCAGGGTTTTCTCGCTTAAAGGACAATTCTGGCCGGTGTGTCCGGTCTTGCGGCAGCGGCGGCAGGTAGGGTCCTTCTGTGGACGGCGCTGGTCACTGATTCTCGTAGAGGGTGGTGTTGTCCTCCTCCTCCTTCGCATCCAGGGGACATCCTCAGGGCTATCGGCTAACAGGATTTTCTCTCCTTCCTCGGGCTCCGTCCACAGCTGCAGAGCACTCAGCACAGTGGTCAGGGTTTTGCTCAACTGGCGCACTTCAGAGCGCAGACTGTCCAGCTCTCTAGGGGACGTTGCTGGAACCTTAGCTTCAGCAGCCACTGGGGAAAAGGTGGGTGTAGCAGGCACTGGGGTAACCCCACCCTGGTAACATTGGATGGCATTTGTTTCCAGGGGCTGCAGTCCTTTTATAGCCATGTCCTTAAGATTGTCAAAGGTGGCATCTGGATGATCTAAGGACCACCAACGCACAGTACTGCTCTCCTCTGGAGACTTCAGTCCCCGGACAAACTGTTCCTTCAGCAATTTGTTTTCATTTTCGATGCTGGTCGGACTAACCTGTTTCAGAGCCCGCAGGCCCCTTGTAGACGCCAGGCATAGTCCCGAACATTGTCCTCCGGCTGTTGAGAACAGTTGTAGAACCTCATCCGGAGATCCGCCTCAGCATGATCCTCAAAAACAGTCTGTAGCTTTTTAAAGATTGCAGACACTGACTCCTGGTCTGCGGCTAACCATGTTTCCACTTCCCGTTCCGCAACACCAGTCAGTTGTCCTAATACAACAGCGGTCCTTTGCTTGCCTGTCATAGAGTACATGTCCAAGATACCGCATATCTTCTGTTTGAATCTAGACAGGGTATCTGGTTTGCCGTTGTACTGGGGGAGCCACTTTGCTCCAGGAATGTACGGTAGAGTTATAGGGATGACAGGAGTTACAGGCGCTGCTGGTGGAGCGGCTGTCTCGGCCTGCCCGGCGTCAGGCGCGGGTTGAACATCAGGGCCATTAACCGGTATTCCGGCGTTGTGCTGTTTCTCGGACATTCTGGCGCCCCCCTAGCGAATCGTGGCCTACCTTCTTTTCTTCCGGTAGGCCGCAGCTCCGCAGGTGACGGTCGTCTTCAGGACCTTGCGTCGCTTGCGTCCTACGTCAGAGCGTTCAGCGACGCTCCTTCCAGGACCTGGCGCTTCCTGGTTTGACGTCGAGGCGTGAGGCGTGTCCGGGGCTTCGCGCGCTTTTGCAGCTACGCCCCTCAGTTTCCCGCGGTTACGCCCTTCTTTTCGCTCGGCGGCCCAACAATGGCGGCAATCTTCACCACAGTTTAACGTACACAGTTTTTAATTAAAGGCGCACAGTACCCGGTGGCAACGGGCATAACACTCCGTCGTTGCAGTGGGCACGCGATCCTGTTCGTGACGCCAGGAAAGATGACTCGCCCAGAGGGATGGGGACGACTCGGTACCCGGGCCTTTGCCTGGCCTTGGGGATGTCGCGGTGGTCGGCTCCCGGGCCCGTACCCTGGGGTCAGCTTTTAAAAGGGGGTTGTTTGTTAATTTTATGAAAGTTCGTGACGCCACCTGTGGTTCCTGGTGAGAATCACCAGCGCTGCGGCAGTCCACTGGGGCCGGTGATAAGGCAGCTCGATGGTATAGCTCCCCACAGGTGGAGCTAGGCCTCAGGGCAGCGTACGGAGAAGGGGATGCAGGACAGGCGAGACCCAGTCGGGTCAGAGCAAGAACGGGGACAGACACAGTAGTCACTTCAGTACCTTTTACTGGTGGTAATTCGGGCACATCCCGGAGCACTGTAGGTTGAAGGGTGCATATCAGGATCCTCCCCAATGAGCGGGTGTAGGGCCTCCTGTTTCTTGCATCTGCGTAGTAAGTTTCTGACCTGCCTGGAGCTAGGCCTAACTTTATCTCTGTCCTGCACCGGCTGACGTTGTGGTAGAGCCTTCTCTTGGAGTGCACGCTCCCAGCTTATGGGGCCTATGTGTCTCCTGGCTCCGTTATGTATCAGCTCTCTGGTGAGCCTGGGACCTGTAGTTCTCCAGGGATTCCGGTTATGCCTTACTGGGTCATAGAGATCCCGGTAAGCTCGGACCCGGTGTCCGGTATATTTTTCGGGGTGAGCTGGGTAAGCTCCTCTGCCCCCACTGCTACTCACTTCCCACTCGCCTTCGGCCACGCTCGGGCCCTCACTAGGCTACTCACACTAACGGCAGCTTGCCGCTCTTACAGGCGTCGGCACACCTTGGGCTCTAACTGAGCTCCCTGAATCTAGCTAGCAGGAGCCTCGTGCTCCACTGCTGGACTATTAGCTGAGTTCTCTAAACTAGACTGAGCTCCACTGCAAACAGACCTCTTTCAGGCTTCTCTCCTGCAGGAACTCTTCAGAGGAACTCTCAACTGCCTAGCTCCACCTTCCCTATTTATATCCCTAACGGACTCCCTCTGCTGGTCTGAGGTGGAAGGTGGAGATGTGTGAATGTTTATGGGGGCCTCTTGTGGAGGATTCCATTAATGCACTCTTCTAGGATCTGTGGTACCAATCGCAGCTGGGCGCCACACATACTCCTCCTCACCCTGATGCTCCTTCCTCCCACCATGCCGAGTGTCGTCAGACAGCAGCTGATCCCACACTTGGACACTCTGAAGAGCTGTTCACTGGTCCATTTCCAGATTTGTGCCCCTCGCCTGCTCCGCTTGAAGTGGTGGAAGAGGAGATCCCATGTAGCGATGCCCAAATATTTGAACAGCCACGGGCACAGGAAGTCGACGCTGGCAATTTGTCACAAGAGGTGGACGATGACGAGACACAATTGCCAGGAAGTGAGGAGGAGGATCGTGGTGTGCAAGTGGAAGAGGAGGAGGTGGTGGATGATCTAGTAACTGACCCAACGTGGCAGGAGGACATGCAGAGTGAGGCCAGCAGCACACAGGGGGAGGGAGGCAGAGTACCCCAACAGGCAGGAAGAAGCAGCGTGGTGGCCGCAGACAGAAGGTGGGCAACTGTTCCCCGTAACACCAACACGAGGGACGTTGCCAGTACAAGCGGTAGGTCTTCCAGAGTCTGGAATTTTTTTAAAGACTGCTGATAACCCCAAACAGGGGTTATCTGCCATGGCTACCTGCCATGCCAGCATCAGCAGGGGTGACAAAACTACCAGCCTGACCACCACCAGCATGATCAGGCACATGGCAGCAAAGCACCCAACTTTGTGGGGCGAACCCCAGGGTCCACGACCAGTGTCAGCGGGTGTCACCACTGCTTCTTCCGCTGTTGTGCGTGCAATAGAACCCCCTGTTGTGTGTGCAAGGCAATCCCCTGTCCATACTGCATGCAAAGATGCCCCCTCCTCTCAGTCTTCACTTGTCATGGCAGTTTCTCAAGAAACAGCATCAACGTCCACGTCCACGTCCCACCGCAGCGTTCAATTGTCCATATCCCAGACCTTTGAACGAAAGCGGAAATTCGCAACTAACGCCCCACAGGCCACAGTCCTAAATTCGCACATTTCACGACTGCTTGCGTTGGAAATGCTGCCTTTTAGGCTGGTGGAGATGGAATCTTTCCGCAACCTTATGTCGGTGGCCGTCCCTCGGTACTCGGTCCCCAGCCGACACTATTTTGCCCGGTGTGCCATCCCCGCACTACACAAGCTCATGTCCCAAAACATCTGCCGTGCCCTCAACAACGCAGTTACTGGGAGAGTCCACCTGACAACGGACACGTGGACAAGTGCTTGTGGCCAGGGACGGTACATCTCCCTGACGGCACACTGGGTAAACATAGTGGAAGCCGAGACCCAGTCGGACCTTGGGACGGAACACATCCTCCCCACACCGAGGATTGCGGACCCTATGTCAGTCAGAGTTGCCCCCACAGTGTACAGCTCCTGCGCATCATCCTCCTCCTCCTCATGTTCAGCCTCCATCTCAGATATCACCACATCAGTTACAAGCTGGAAGCACTGCAGTACTGCCTCAGCCAAGCGGCAACAGGCTGTGCTGAAACTCATAAGATTAGGTGATAAACCTCACACTGCTTGTGAGTTGTGGACAGCTGTGAAAGAGCAGGCAGATCTGTGGCTGACACCGCTGAACCTACATCCAGGCATGGTCGTGTGTGACAATGGCCGTAACCTGGTGGCGGCTCTGAGGCGAGGCGAGATCACACACGTACCATGCCTGGCTCATGTGCTTAACCTCGTGGTTCAGTGGTTTCTTAAATCGTACCCCGAGTTGCCAGATCTGCTCGTCAAAGTACGCCGCCTGTCAGCTCATTTTCGCAAGTCGGCTACAGCTTCCGCCGCCCTTGCTGTGTTGCAGCAGCATTTGCAGCTTCCGTCACACCGACTGGTGTGTGATGTCCCCACACGTTGGAACTCTACCCTCCACATGTTGCAAAGGATTTGTGAGCAGAAGAGAGCAGTTGTGGAGTACCAGCTGCAACAAGGCCGTCGATATTCAGGTCAGACTCCACACATAAGACCTCAGGAGTGGACATGGATGTCTGACATATGTACCATCTTGACAAACTTTGAGGAGTCCACCAAGATGGTGAGTGGCGATGACGCCATCATTAGCGTCAGCATTCCACTTGTCTGTCTTTTGCAAAGCTCTCTGCAGAGAATTAAAGAGGAGGCATTGCAGCCAGAGTATGATGAGATGGATCAAGAAGCCGTAACGGTCGATTACACACAGCCCAGCCTCATCTCATCCCAACGTGCATTGGGGGACAATGAGGGAGAGGAGGAGGAGGAGGAGGAGGAAAAACAGGAGCTTGTATCATGCGCTGTAGCCGGTAATACCTATACAACTGTCATACCGTCAGTTCAGCGTGAGTGGCCTGAGGACGGGGGGGGGGGGGGGGGAGGAGGAGGAGGAGGAAAGCATGGTCAGTCGTCATCTTGGTGAGGACACGGAAGACTTGCCCGTTATCAGTCTGGCACGCATGGCTGACTATGTTACGCTGCCTTAACCGTGACCCTCACGTTGTCAAAATGTTGGGTGACAGTCATTACTGGTTGGTGACACTTTTAGACCCCCGCTACAAGGAGAACTTTCACTCTCTTATTCCTGAGGTGGAGAGGTCTACAAAAATGGGGCAGTACCAGAAGGCCCTTGCTGCAGAACTGTTAAAAAATTCCCATCTGAACACGCTAGCGGCAGAGGTCACAGTTCGTTGTCCAACCAAGGCGTACATGAGAGACATGCGAGAGAGACGCAACTCCAATCCAGCAGAGGCAGGGGAACACTATCAACGTTCTGGGACAGTTTTCTCAGACCCTCCCTTCGGATAGATCTGAGGCGCGGGGTACTCTCACAAGGAGTGGAAAAGTTTCAAAAGGTGGTGAGGGAGTACCTTGCCGACCGTACCAGCGTCCTCCGTGATTCCTCTGTGCCTTTTAATTATTGGGTATCCAAGCTGGACACTTGGAATGAACTCGCTCTGTACACCTTGGAGGTCCTGGCCTGCCCTGCCGCTAGCGTGTTATCGGAGCGTGTTTTTAGTGCCACTGGGGGAATTATAACTGAAAAGCGCACTCGCCTGTCAACTGACAATGCTGACAAGCTGATCCTTATCAAAATGAACAAGGGCTGGATTGGGCCAGACTTCTCATCACCACCAAATGACAGCAGAGTAACAAAGTCAAATCCACTGTTATTTCGGGAGGTGTACTCACATGCACCGCTTCACACCCACACATAGGTATACGCTTCCTCATTTCGGCTGTTTTATGTTCTTCTCCTTATCCTCAGCCTCCACCACCACTATGCCACCAGGGTGACCGTGGTCCGTGTTGCCATTATTGAAAGTTCCTCCGTCCTTATTTTTGTCAGCTTTTGCTTGGAAGGCATAAGCAAAGACTGTGGGAGATCCACTCCCCAATAATGGGAATAATATTTTTAAGATGCTGTACTGTATGGCTCTTGTAAGGGGCATTAAAACTGTCTTGTTAAGCTACTGCGACCTCAGTGCGTCTTCCGAGGGGCATTAAAACTGTCTTGTTAAGCTACTGTGACCTCCACCACTTTTCCAAGGGGCATTAAAACCGTCTTGTTAAGCTACTGCGACCTCCACGTCTCTTCCAAAAGGCATTAAAACAGTTCCTCATAATTTTTGGAAAGCCTTACATTCACTGCTTAGGTCAACAGTGCACAGGAGACCCAGTTGCTACAAATGGAAAAAATGGTTTAGTTAAGGCCCTCTGACCTCCATGTCACTTCCAAGAGGCATTGGAGTGCCTCTAAATTTTTGGTAGGCATTGCACTCACTGTATGCCCTATAACTGTGTAGCTGAACCGCTCCTTTTGGTACAGAAACATATCCTACAAGACATGTGTGGTTGTCTGGCCTGATATTGATGTGAATGGTCCCTGTTCCTCCTGCTCTTTCTCCTTTGCCACCACCTCATTCATCATTTATCACCTGAGGCTTTGTTTTAACGGAAGTCATAGAACTGGAGAACTGGGATAGTAGCATGAAAACATCCAGCAATCCTCGGAGGAGGTAGGATATGCGCCAAAACGCTGACCACCTCAGGCCTAGCAGCTACTACATACATGCATTCCAATAAAACAAAGCACATGCTAACTTCTATCATCATCATCATCATCATACTCCTCACCTTGGCACTCTCAACTCCCCTGATGGAGAAGCCAGGGCCCACCGGAGGAGTCTGGTTCTCTGGTGGGCTCGTCCAATGCTGCCCTAAAGCAGGCCAGGCTAAGAAAAGTGTGTGGGAAGGTAACAGGAGAAATAGGGGCGGCGGCCTCTGTTATTCGGCTTCCTGTCTCTCCAACCACTATGGTCTCTGGGAAACTTGCTCTGATTGTATTTCCTCTTCCAAAAGGAGCTCTTATATCGGGGAACAGACACCGTAAGAAACCCACGTTTCTTGTCCGTGGCCTTATCCAGGATGTCATCTAAGGCCTTCCCGAAAAGAAAGTCCCCTTTGCAAAGGATTGAGCAGAGTTTAGATTTCGACTGCACATCCCCTGGCCAGCTCTTGAGCCATAATGGCCTACGGGCTGCATTAGAAAGATTTGCTGACCTGGCAGCCAGCCTAACTGAATCTGCCGATACATCTGCAAGGAAAGCAGCCGCCCCCTGCAAAAGAGGAAGACCCCACAGAATTTTCTCTTGAGACATTCCCTTTGATCTGGTCCTCTAACTGTTGAAGCCAGATCATCATAGACCTGGCGGTGCAGGTGGCTGCCACTCTGTTTCAGAGCCGCTGCTAAGGACTCCCAGGCCTGTTTTAGAAAAGACTCTGCCTTTTTATCAAGCGGATCTTTTAGGGTCCCCAAATCCTCAAAGGGCAGTGTGGATCTTTGAGGACTTCACAATGGCCACATTAATTTTAAGGGTTTTGTCCCACTTAGCTGCATCCTCCTCTTCAAAAGTGTATCTCCGCTTAGAAGACGACAACTCTGTGTGTTTTTTTCCATTCCGTATCTATAAGAGTCTTGATCCTCTCGTTAACTGGGAATGTGCATCTCCTCTTCTGATCTAAGCTCCCGAACACGAACATGACGTCCTGAACTGTTCTGGGAGCTTTGGCATCGGCAATATCCATAGTCACTCTAATAGCCTTGACCAACCTTTCAGTATTGTCCACCGAAAAACAAGGCCTACCCCCCTCCATCATCATCCGAAGACTCTGATGAAGAGAGGTCAGAGGGGGAAGGATATTCTCTAGTGAAACGGAACTCTAATGATTCCTCTGATTCCGAGGAAACCCGTTTGTTTCCTCCTCTTACGAGATGTCAAGTTCTTTAAGGAATCATAGAATCATAGAATGGTAGAGTTGGAAGGGACCTCCTGGGTCATCTGGTCCAACCCCCTGCTCAAAGCAGGATTCACTAGATCATCTCAGACAGATGTCTGTCCAGCCTCTGTTTGAAGACGTCCATTGAAGGGGAACTCACCACCTCTCGTGGCAGCCTGTTCCACTCATTAATCACCCTAACTGTCAAAAAGTTTTTTCTAATATCTAATCTGTGTCTCCTCCCATTTAGTTTCATCCCATTGCTTCTAGTCTTTGCTTGTGCAAATGAGAATAAAGATGATCCTTCTACAATGTGACAGCCCTTGACATATTTGTAGACAGCTATTAAGTCTCCTCTCAGTCTTCTTTTTTGCAAGCTAAACATTCCCAAATCCTGCAACCGTTCCTCATAGGACATGGTTTGCAGACCGGTCACCATTCTGGTCGCTCTTCTCTGAACTTGCTCCAGTTTGTCTATGTCTTTTTTAAAATGTGGTGCCCAAAACTGTACACAGTATTCCAGATGAGGTCTGACCAAAGAGGAGTAAAGACCGATAATGACTTCACGTGATCTAGACTGTATGCTTCTGTTAATACATCCCAGAATTGTATTTGCCTTTTTTGCTGCTGCATCACACTGTTGACTCATGTTCAGTCTATGATCTATTAGTATACCTAAGTCTTTTTCACATGTACTGTTGCTTAGCTCTATTCCTCCCATTCTGTATATGCTTTTTTCATTTTTATTGCCCAGATGTAGTACTTTGCATTTTTCCCTGTTAAAAACCATTATGTTGGTTGCTGCCCACTGCTCCAGTTTATTTAGGTCTTTTTGAATCCTCTCTCTCTCTTCTCTAGTATTAGCTATCCCTCCTAGCTTTGTGTCATCAGCAAATTTAATCAGTTTACCCTCAATTCCTTCATCTAAATCATTGATAAAGATGTTGAACAATACAGGTCCCAGGACGGAGCCCTGAAGTACCCCACTTGAGACATTCATCCAGCTGGATGTGAAGCCATTTACAACCACCCTTTGAGTCCGATCACTAAGCCAGTTATGAATCCACCTAACAGTTGCCTGGTCCATTGCATACTTGGTCATTTTTTCAATAAGAATGGTGTGAGATACTTTGTCAAATGCTTTGCTGAAGTCAAGATATACTATATCTACAGCATTTCCCTGATCCACCCAGTCAGTGATTCTGTCATAGAAGGAAATTAAGTTAGTCTGACATGACTGGTTAGTTACAAACCCATGCTGACTCTGGTTAATCACTTCATTCTTATCCATGTACTTACATACATGTTGTTTAATAATTCGTTCAAAGATCTTTCCTGGTATAGAAGTCAGACTCACCGGCCTATAGTTCCCTGGGTCCACCTTCTTCCCCTTTTTGAAGATAGGAACAACATTTGCTCTTCTCCAGTCTTCTGGGACTTCTCCTGTTCTCCAAGAATTTTCAAAGATTATGGAGAGTGGTTCTAAAATTTCTTCTACGATCTCCTTCAGTACTCTGGGGTGTAATTCATCTGGACCTGGAGACTTGAACTCATTTATGTTAGCTAAATATTCCCTCACAATCTTTGTTTACAGATAACTTGGATTCCTCTATTCCTTTAAAAGGACAGTGAAGATCAGTTGATGTTACATTTTCTTTCTGAGAGAAAACAGATGCAAAATAGGAATTAAAAAGTTCGGCCTTCTCAACATCCTCTCTTACCATTTCTCCATTTTCATCCTGTAAAAATCCTATAGCATCTTTGACTTTTCTTTTACTTTTGACATACCCCCAAAATCCTTTTTTATTGCTTTTGACATCTCTTGCAAGCCTTAATTCATTGTCAGCTTTAGCTAACCTGATACGTGCCCTACAGGATCTGCAGACTGCATTATAATCTTCTTTAGATATGCCTCCCTCTTTCCATTTAATAAACATTTCTTTCTTTCTTTTTAGCATGTGTTTAAGTTCTGTGTTCATCCATCCTGGTTTCCTTAAATGCTTCCCATTCTTCCTACTTTTCGGGATTGTTAACGATTGTGCTTTGAGAATCTCATTTTTAAAAATTTCCCATCCTTCCTGGACATTTTTGTCCTTAAGGACATCCAGCCATTGGATCCCTCCTATTCTCTTTCTGAGTCTCTTAAAATCTGCCTTTCTAAAATCTAACCTTGAAGTTTGAGTCTTCACATGTCTTCCTCCTCTAGTTATCCAAAATTCTATAATAGCATGATCGCTGCCTCCTAGGGTCCCAGCCACCTTTACCTCCTCAACCATTTCCTCCCTGTTTATAAGGATTAGATCCAAAGTAGCAGATCCCCTTGTTTTCTCCCCTACCTTTTGGAAGATAAAGTTGTCAGCAAGAGAGGATAAGAATTTGCTTGACCTGTTAGTTTTACTTGAGAGAGATTCCCAACAAATGTCTGGATAGTTGAAATCTCCCATGACCACTACGTCATATTTTTTGGAGAACTTGGTCATTTGATACATAAAGAGTTCATCCATATCTTCAGCTTGCCCAGGTGGCCTGTAGTAAATGCCTACAATGGTGTCCTTTCCGTTGTGCTCTCCTTGTATTCTTACCCAAACAGTTTCCACAGAACTCCCAGTCTCTGAAGCTTCAATCTCTGTGCAGATATACGCTTTTCTAACATACAATGCAACACCTCCTCCTCGTTTATCAAGTCTGTTTCTTGCAAATAAGTTGTATCCTTTTAGCCTTTTATTCCAATCATGTGTATCGTCCCACCAAGTTTCAGTGATTCCAATGACATCATATTCCTTTTCCTGCATTAGTAGTTCCAATTCTCCTTGTTTGTTGCCCATGCTTTGTGCATTTGTATAAAAACATTTTAGTTTGTGATTGGTTTCTCTTCCTCCCATATTTTTATTATTTAAAAATTGTTTTGTCTTTGTTCTTCCTTTCCACTTTCAGTAGCAGAGATCTCAATAGTATTTGTCAGCTGTATGGCTTTTTCTGGCCTTTTGCTTCCCTTCCCACATTGTTCTAGTTTAAAGCTCTTCTGATGAGTGTAGCAAGGCGACTTCCAAATACATGTTTTCCAGTCTTCGTAAGGTGCACCCCATCTCTAGCAAGTAGTCCATCGTATAGGTAATTCATTCCGTGATCCAGAAATCCAAATCCTTGTTGACGGCACCATCGACGTAGCCAGTTGTTCACCTGTAGAATCTTATTCCACCTCATTGTTCCATGGCCATCCACTGGGAGGATGGATGAGAAGACCACCTGCGCTCCCAATTCTTTCACTTTCTTGCCTAAGTCTTCAAAGTCACTGCAGATGGTTTCCAGGTCCTTTCTTGCGGTGTCATTTGTCCCCACATGTATTAGCAGGAATGGGTAGTGATCTGTAGGTCTGAAGAGTCTTGATATCCTGTCAGACACATCTTTAATTTTTGCTCCTGGAAGACAGCACATTTCTCTTGAGGTTATGTCTGGTCTGCAGATAGCGGCCTCTGTTCCTCTTAACAGGGAATCCCCCATGACCACCACTCTCCGTTTTTTCTTCACAACATTCTTCTTTCTCCATCCAGGAGGATTCTGAGGGCTTACAAGGTTATTCATTGCTGGCAAAGTCTTATTTTGCTGTATTTCTTCATGGTTCTCCTGCGTGAGAGCCTGGTACTGGTTCCTGAGCAGTATGGGTGCTGACTGCCTCTCGATCCTCCTGCTTCTGTGGGTCACATGCTTCCATTCCTCTGTTTCGTCAGGTGCAGTTCGAATTTCTTCTCTTTCTGAATCATGAAGAGATAATTCTGCTCTGTCTAAGAACTCTTCACCTTCCTTAATGATTTTCAAGGTAGTTAACCTCTCTTCTAGATTTCGCAACTTTTCCTCCAACAGGGACACAAGCTTGCATTTCTGGCATGTGAAGTTTGGCTTTTCCACTGGCAAGTCTGTGAACATGTAGCAGGATATGCAGCTCACCAAATGGCTCCTGGACTCTTCCATGTTCTGTTAATGTTCTGAAAACAGTGAAAAAAGCTTAAAAAAAAAGCTTCAAAATGCAAATTATCTCCTCAGGACTCCTCCCCTGACCTCCGTCTGGATTAAGGTTCTTAAATACATGGAAAAACTAGGGGACTCCGCTGCTATAGTTTTCTGGATACAATCAGAGCAAAGGTTCTTAGCATAGGAGCTGGGAAGGCTATAATATATATAAATATATATATTATATATATATATTTCACTAAAATATAAATTTTGTTTTCTCTCTCCACATGCCAGCTGGCGCGTTATGCTACAGGATCCCTTCTGCACGTGCGCAGACCCAGCGGCTCCTGGCACACTTGCAAACGGGGATGCCTGAAAATCGCACCCCGCGCAAGCGCAGACCCGGGCTTCCGGTCCGCTACGTCACTGGGCGCGACGCGATCCTGCATGTGCACAGCCCAAAAGGCCTGCTGGCGCGCCCAGCCACAGCCACGGTGCGTGCGCTGACCCGGCCGCAGGACCCAGCGCACGCGGGAGAGGACCCCGGAAGGTGCCCCCACCCCCCGCACGCAGACCTAGGTACCAGCAAGATGGGGCTGGGAACAGAGGACCCATCTGCTGTTTCTTCACGGCCTCCAGGTCGCATCGATCCCAGGATCCAACTCCAGATCCCAGGAACAGGTAGGCGAGGCACCACCTAGAGAGGCTCCCATAAAGGACAGGAACCAAAACTGATATGGAAGAGAGGTACCGCCTTTTTATTCAGTAGGTTCCTGTCCTTGGTGGGCAGACACCCTCTCTCAGGTGGTGCTGTCATGGGAGAAGGGGAAAATCATGGTCTCATCCAAACATCTGCCAGAAGCTGACGTCCACAGGAGAACAGTCACAACAGGCTCCATCCCACCCACAGCTGTATATTGGAGTCAGGGTGCCGGAGTATGATGCAACTGTATGTCACATGTCGGTAATATAATGGAGTAGGGAGCCAACAGGTCCTCGTGCCATTATTTTGTCTAGGTAGAGCTTGGACTTGTCACTTTACCCAAGACTGGCGCATGAATTGTAGGACTTGGCAGGCTTTCAGGCAATACCTAAACTGGCAACAGAGACCAGTAATACAGGAGCAAACAGATGTAAGAGGCAAGTGTGAGGGAGCATCAGTGAGTATAGTGTATGTACTATAGAAGGCCATCATACTGTGTGACGGCTGTGGAGACCTCCACCAACATGAGTGGGAGAGTGGTGGGAAACTGTACAAATCCAACAAGAAAAAAAAAGCTGAAATAATTTTGAAAGGAAAACTCACGTTAAACATAGTCCGTGCACAGCTGCCATTATTTAAAGGGATTCTGATTAACCCCTTATAAAGTTTCACTGTTCCAAGACAGATTTTCCTGACATTTTGTTTGTTGCATTTTACAGCAAAAGCCAACACTGCACATCACCAAAAGAACACCATCCCTAAAGTGAAGCATGTCAGAGGCTGCGTTATGCTTTGAGGCTATTTTTCCAGCAGCTGGAACTCGTGCTTTTAGTCAAGGTGGAAGGAATTATGAACAGTTGCAAATATCAGTTAATTCTGCAAAAAATAACCTTCAGGTCTCTGCTAAAAAGCTGAAGAGGGGGAATTTCAGCAAAACATTCCCAGGCAACCTCCAAATTAAAAAAAAAAAAAAAATGGCTGCACCAGGAGATCATAGCTTTGTAATGGCCCAGCCAGAGTCCAGACCTGAAGTCTGTTAAAAATCTGTGTGTGACCTGAAGAGGGAGGGCGATATACACAGGAGATGCCCCCGCAATCTGACAGATGTGAAGCTACTGCAAGTGAGAGTGGGCAAAGATTGCCAATTCTGTATGTGCCATGTGATAGACTCTTACCCAAGAACACTGACTACTGTCTTAAATTCAAAGGGCACTTCAACAAAGTATTAGTTTAGAGGTGCCTAGACTTATGCAACCACATTTTAGTAAACATTTTTTCACCCAAAAAGATTTGTTTACTTTTCAATGCAGATTATGGGTGACATTAAAAGGTGAAAAAAGTTATGAAATTATTCTTCTTGATATGATTTTTTTTTTTTTTAAAATAAAACCCAGTAATTAAAAAAAAACAAAAAAAAAAAACACGGAGTGTAGTCATTGGGTGTTACTTTGGGGACATTTTACTGTGTGGAGCATTGTACTGTGAGAATAGCCCCACAGGGTATACCATTCTTCCTGTATAAAAATAAAACGGAGTACATTCATATATATCACGTGTACACAGTGCTGATGTATGACTGTACTATAAATGAAGAAACCACACAGTTCTCTGCATTTCCATTAACAATGACTTATTTATTTAGAAGGACATGCGAACATGTAACACATGATAAAACAGCTCTGAGGAGAGAAGGGACAGACATGTACTTTATACACATGAACACATTTTATAGGTAACAAGTAACGAGGAGTTTGCAACAACTTAACGCGTTTTAAGAATTTCTCTAATTAGTAAAAATACAAGACCCGAGTCCTGTTCACAGCTTATAAATGGGCAGGAGCGAGCGACGAGAAATGTGGAAGTTCTGAAGGAGCATTTCCCTGGAGTTCCTACATTACAGTCAGCATTGTCCCAGTCGGATCGGCTGATAACAGGGAACAATAAGTTCTATTCACCTTTACAGTAAACGAGTAAAGAAGTCCTAGATAACCCCAGGTGTATGTTTCACCCCTGGATGAAGTTGAGTCGAAACACATGTCGGGGTCTGAGGTGGAGGCTGATCCAGTGACACTATTTTCATTATGAGTGGTTAGTACGCTATTCCTCAGTATATTTGCTGAATCACTTACTATTAAATGTACTTAAATATATTATAGTACCACCACTATGCCATTAGCGACTACATTTGGCTTATGCATCAACTTACTTCCTCTCGTCTCGAATATATATGCATTTTAATTATGTCGTGTTACTAATAAAATAGGATTGTAATATTTAATGGGGTATTTTCCATCCCCAATATGTAGGTGAAATAATATTAGCAAATACTTCCAGTTAGAAATGTAGGGTAGTTTTTCTGATCAGCTATGTCACTTACCCAATGTGTAGGGCAGTGTAGTAGCTTAGGTATCCATAGTTACGACCACTCCGTGAAAGTTAGTTGTCGTAACCATGGATACCTAAGCTACTGCAACACCGTTCACATGGGGTAAGTGATATAGCTAATCAAAAAACTATATTTCTAATTGGAGGCATTTGCTATTATTACACCTACTAGATATTTGGATAGGATTTTGGATATGGGAATACCTATTTAAGTTAGTTTGGAATAGTTTATACACAGAATTTGTATTCTTTAGATGTAGCAGTGTGCAACCCAGAGTTAGGCCATCTGTGGTTTTTCATTATATTGATTACAAACTTAAAAGGAACAATCAAATCTCTGCTAATAAATTAATGCAGCCCAAAGTGTATGGGTATAGAAAAATCCTTAATACCGTCATTCTGTTCCCATACAGCATGCATATGGTCGGCAGCACAACCTGTTTACACAAGGCAAAAATGCCACCGATGATGAATTAGACACACTGACATCCATCTTGGAGACGCAGGATGACTAGAAATTAAGCAGAGAAGTCAACAGGAGGCAAATACTGGCCACCTGGTAGGCGACTATATATCACTAATTTAGGGCCATGATGGAGAGTCACATAATCTGCTGATAAACATGCACTTTCCTTGTTTGGTGGCTGATCTGTTGGATGTTTACAAGGGTCCGTGATTGGAAGCAAGTGTTTTTTTTTTTCCTTCTTGAAGGTGTACTGTCAGCCTGTGTAAATGGGCCTTAGCAGAATATAAGCAAAATTTTATCTCCAGGTTACAATACAGGCATCCCCCCCATCAGGAAAACATAAATGACTATGAACTACACAACTATAATTATGCTGCTTTTTTTGTTAAATTCTTAATGTAAAGATCTCTGCTTGCTGTCACTGAATGCTCGTCTGCACAGAAAGCGGCAGAGGCGACCAGGGGATGGCGGCTGAAACTGGGGGTCCGAACAGAGGTTGCCACAAATCTTTGCTCGTCTCTAGTGATTAAAGCAGTATCCAGAAAGGGCCAAAATACATTGGAGAAAAGATGGATGTCGTGTATTTCTAACATAGTATCCTGTATGTCCACAGCAAAAAGGGATCGCAGGAGAGGGGATGATCAGGTGGCCTAGTATATGTCATAAATGTCTGATCAGATAAGCGTCCCACCTCTATGCTGCTCCCTTGCTGGGAGAGTCCTGTGATCCCTTTCGCTGCCTTTTGACTTCCATAACTTTCACAAACTAATAGAGGAGGAAGATAATCCTCTGCTGAATTCTACGGTCGCTGCAACTGCCTTGTATCTGCAGACAATGGGGGTCCGCAGGCCCCTTGTTTTGGTGGAAGCTTAATATGGCATTCTGTACATGTAAGAAGCGGAGACTCCACATAAGGCTGTTAATGAAGCAGTTTCTATAAACCCAAAACAAAGTAATTAAAGTTAAGCAAAAAGATTAGACGGACCCTGAACCAGCGGCCAGGGCTGTAATCTGTGGCTGACAAACGGCGGCCCTGCAAACCTAAATGCCAGGCTCTCCGCCCGGCACAACCTCAAGCCATAATGACCGTGTGCCAGTCCTACTAATAAGAGGCACCAGCGATGCAGACAAGTGGCTGCCAGGGTTATGGGCTAGTAGCACAGACTACAAAGTGGCCGCTGAACCAAGATCCTGCGAATCTTTTGGCTCAAGTCTAAATAGAATTAATGAATATATACATTGGTTTATCCGTAAAAATATCATGAAGCTTTAAAACCAGAAAAACCCTCAAAACATTTGGTATTAGGGGACTTTTAGAATATGTACAAGTAAACACTTAATATATTAGATAGACGATATCTTGAGTCAATTTACAAGTTCGGTGAGCCATCTCAAATCCTAAAATGCGTCATCTCACGCTCCATTTCCTAAAAGGTGAATAAGAAAAAAAAGATTAAGACACAAAAAAAAAACAAATATGAAGGTATTTCAGCCACTTGCGATACTTCATCTTCTACCTGTGAGGAGGCTCAGTCTAGGCCATGTGATATTTCAATATTGTTGCAATCACCCAATTGTTTGTGTGATGCCATCTTCTGCGTACGACCTCCTTACCTGTAATAATTGTGTCTTGTCATATTCCTTACGATGTCTGTAAATACACTGGCTCAGCAGAGCATATAACTTCTCCAGCTGTAATACATTATATCCTTTGCTGTTATCTACAACTTTGTTTAAGAGTACCTGAAAAGAAAAAAAAAAATTAAAAATTAAAATGCATTCCTTACAAAAATTATTCATACACGTCTCCTGCAATAGTAGAATTGCTAAGAGGAAAATGTGTAATTTTTTTTTTTTTTGTTCATTGGGGTAAGTCACACAACTTTTTTTTTTTTTTTTTTGCTGTGGACCAGCGGAGGTAAATACTACTACAGAAATAAAAAGGAGAACTCTATGCCCGTGGTAAATGGAGATGAGAAAATACATTTGAGTGGAATTTAATTTTACAAAAATCCACATTTGTCATGATGTGGCTCCTTTGCAGTCAGGACCCTTCCCAGGTCTAATAAACCCCGACCTATAGTGCAAGAGATCTGGGGATTTCAGCACGGCCGACAGTGATCCAAAGAGGACTGGATGGGTGGCAGTCAGTATAAGGATTATTATTTTGGATATTATATTATTACACTCTGGGATATACCACTTTTCCATAGTCTGTGTACAGATTTCTATACCAGCCGAAAGTGTCCTGACCCGAACTCGGCATTACACTGGCATACATGAGGCTATTGAGCGTTGATCAAGACATTTGTGGCCATTCAGTCCCTTAGTGGCCTGTGAAACGCGAACATTTGAAAAATCGTCCCAGGTTGAATTTACATCACGTGAAAACAGCATAGGCATGTTCCCTCTGATGGAGGCTATGGACCCGATTCATCCAGGTTTGCTTTGCCATTTTTCTTGAAATGTTGAAAAAAAAAGTTTGCGCAACTCGGAAGTTGTGCAAAAACGTAGCGGCTTGGGGTTTACGCCAGTGCTAGCCACCTCCACCAAAAAGTGGGCAGAGCTTGAGCAGGACGGGGAAAAACCCACCCAGCAAATTAATCAAAATTTGCTTCAGTTTCCTGACTGGAGTAACATTTCTGGCGCTCAGCAGTTTTAGGTTTATTAAGCACTTCTTAAAAGTATAAAAAGCAAACAATTAGCAAAAATAAAAGCAAAGTTTATGGCTTCAATCTTCTTGAGCAATATGTTTATACTTTTGACATTAATAAAAAAAAGAAAGATTAGGAACTTGCCTTGAGGTGCTCGTGATTGACGTGGAAGGTTTGTGCTGGCTCAGAAAGAATATCCATGATTTTATCCACGCTGATAAGGTGCTGCTGCTCCACCTGCATTTGTCTCCCGCGGGTCATCCGCAAAACACACAAGTCTAGTTAGAACAAAAAAAAAAATAAAAAAATTAGAGATTTTATTTATTTTATGTCTAATAGCCATCTCTCCCATTTCTGAAACAAACTTATATTCCACAACAGGGGGTTGCAAACAAATTAAAATATCAATTATGTCAGTCTTTATAGAAACAGACTAGACTTATTTTGAATAAGCAAACCCCGACCTGAACAAACTTATCTTCAGCTTCATTGGGGAAAACCATGGCTGCCACTAAGAAAAAAAAAAGTTGACTCCTCCTCAGCAGGTTACAACAGCTTACTGGCACCAAGATCCATTTTAGCTGGGTATCGGTAGGAGGCAGACACGGGTCTGGGATCCAGATCTATTTTATTTATTTATTTTTTAACGCAAAGTGCCGAAGTTATATGTGGCAAGTTTAAGTAAGAGGCCGAGCCACTCCTGAAGTATCTGACCTCAGCAAATTCCTTCTTTTAAAAAGCAAAGAAAAGTTTTGTGCAGAAAATGTGACAGTCAGAAAATGGAGTAGAAACCATAACATTTTTATTGTTTTAAAGGCATATATTTAGGGCTAAAAAAACAACATTTTTTGCAATTGTGTTTCATAAAAAAAAAAAAAAAAGTTGCAGTTGGTCTTTTACAGGTTCTTCGTCTCCCTGTACATAACAGATATGGTCTGTGGTCATAAATTATCTGAGAGGAGCTTGGAAAAACACAGATAATCACAAATTCTAATTATCACTCAACTCATTCTCCAGCCAATAGAGGCTTATAGAAGGAAAATGGTGCAACGTTTTTAATGGAAACCAATTGTAAAAATGTTTTTTAGCTTAATACATGTATTTTTGTAAAAAAAAAAAATATATAAAAAAAAAATAATGACTTCATCAATAATACTCTCTTCCTTTCCCAAAGTGTTGTTGAGGTCAGTGATTGACGAAAACCGTGCATTGATGACATAATATTGTACCTCAACATCACAGCAACACCAGGCACTATGGAAATAAATGGGAGTTTTACTGTACTTACGCTAACTAGAAACTGTGGCATTTATATAGATATTATAAAAACGAAATAATTATCCTACGTTATTAAATACCAAAACTGATCAAAAATTAAAGTGCAATTACAAAATAGGCGAATTAAGAGCCTTACCGTTCACCTCTTCATGATCATCACTCTCAGCAGGTGCATGATTTTCCACAGGTCCCTCGGGGGCCACAGATTTAGGTGAATCCTTGGTAGGAGAGGCTTTTGCGGTTTCTTTGGTCACACCTCCATTTTCCACATTACCGTTCTCTGCCTCCATTGACGACTCGTCTATCAGCTCTAATTCAGTCTGATCTAAACTGGACTCCTGGAGCTCGTGGTCGGCGTCGCTTCCATGTTCTTCGTTTTTTTCAGACCGAGGGATTTTTTTTTTTATTTTAGCCAGACAACCAGAACTCCAACGACTCTTCCGCTTATGTTTTTTCTTTCCTTTGAAAGGAGAAAAAAAAAAAAAAACAACACGAAGATAATAACTAAAAAGCAAATGTAGATGGAAGAATGGCTGAAATTAGACTTTAGAGAAGGGCTACGACTTGCTGGATCAGACAACACTAGGGAGCACAACATATTAAATAGCGGACAATGTATAGGAATGGGGTGTTAAGCCACAAAGGAGTTGCAGTCAGTGAAGGTTCAGTGCGGATTTAATTAATAGCCATGCGATGAGGGAAATATGTAACAAAAAAGACCTGTAACTTCACGTTGTGTATTTTCAGCTGCTTTTACAGTGCAGTACATACACCGCATGAGAGGCACGTGCGATCAGAATTTCCCCTCACGACTTTTACGTTGTTTTAAGATTACAAAAAGACCAGCCTTTCCCAACACACCTAAGCTAGGAGTACTTGCTGTCACAGGTACCATCGATCGGCACGTTTTCTCAGGATTTTCCATATCAGTTTTCTTCCCATCATCAACCGTAGAAGTTTTAGGAAGCACATGGTAATAAGATGGTATGTACTTGGAAGATGAAACGCCTAAAAAAAAAAAACAAAAAAAAAAAAAAAACAAACAAACAAACAACACCTTTTAACAATTAATGCACAAAGCTCCCTGCAATTGACATACCCCATACATGTTGAATAAAGGATCTCATTGAATAATAAAGATATAAAAATTCACACATCAAAACGTTTTGATCGGTGGATGTACAGAGACTGCAAAATGATCCCTACAAAGGGATCCAGCGTTGTGGCGGTGACTAAATTTCCCTGGAGAGGCAAACACATGCAGTCTACAGAAAGTCTTTGGACCCGGTTCATTCAAGGAGCTTCACTAGCTTTCTGGTGTAAAACGCCTTGAAATATTGGTAAAATTTCTGCGCAATTTGAAATTTTTATAACCGTAAATATGCAACAATTTACGCCTCAAGTGTCATAAATGAAGCCAGTTACAAGATGTGCAAAAATTCATTAGGAGACGTGCATCTTACATCACTACTTTAATTAAAGCTGCGTACAGAAAAAAAAAAAGTTTTTGCATCCATCTACATACTGCAAAAGAAACAGATTTCACTGACCTCTCTTCTTTCGAGATTCCTGAATTTCATCGCAAAGCTTTTCAAATTCTTCATCCAGCTCTTGCTTTATTATTGCATACGTGGCATCCCTTAGAGCGCAGGCTCTGTGGCGGATTAAACGGTCTAAAAAGGGATGGAGGATCACCATGACAATTAAACATACGTACTCATTACAGAAAGTCTTTAGTATACCAGTGTTTTAGGACTGTGTGCACGGTGGGAAGACTGGTATTAAAGCATCGTCCACATGAGAACATAAGTGGAAACGTACCCCCAGGGTTCTTGTCTGGATTGTACTCGAGTGCGTTGCTGCATATCAGATCTACATCCTTTAAATATTCCTTTATGGTTCGATACTTATGTAAATCAATTTTGCTTATGACAGTGGAAAGGTCCATCGGTTGTGCGATCACCGTCACGTAATCAGGAACCTGTCAAAAGAATATAGAAGTTTCCTTTAGAAAGCAGAATTTAATGAAAAACAATTCAGAGACCGGTGTTCTGCCAGCGGTTCTTTACAGGGTCCTTATACAATCGTCAGCCAAAAAACATGCACCAATATTGTTACCTCTTCTTGGTCCACTGGCTTTGTAAAAGCTCTGAAGCGTTTATCAATAGCCAATCTATGGGTCACATCTCTAAGGAAGAGTCGCAGCTCACGAAGAGTGTCTTCTTCCTGCTCCTCCAATCTTTTCAACTCCTCGACAGTCAGCTCCCGTGGTTCAGGAGGGGGAGCCACCGGCAAAACCTCGAGGGCCTGCACAACTAATAAATCGGAGAAACCCCTTCATATCTGCACGTTAACATTATAACCTACCAGAAACGCCTACGTACAAAAAGCAGATTTTACTAACCGGCTTTTTTCTTTGAAGTTGGAGGTTTGGCAGCTTGATTTAAGAGAAGATCCTCGAAGAAAGCGGTCCGCTGTTCCTTGCCGGGTAGGGGAACGTGAAACACTTCACCATAATCATCTAGGAAAAGTTCTTGCAGCTATGAAGAAAAAAACACTGATCTGTGAGATACAGCTACATTTCTTGGATGGAGATTTTTGCCTGTAAATTTCCAGATTCCTTCCCCCCTTGTTGTACACCAGTAGCTGTATGGGAAAGCATCGATAGGTTTTCTTCATTTACCTCGGAGGGCAGATCGCCGTAATTGACATCACAGGTCGCAAGGAGAAGAATTGGAGAAAAGGACGGGATGTTCTTGAGTAAAGTGATGAACGTTGCCTTCAGCGTGTAGCCGACCGTCTCCCACCACAGATGAATGTGTGGAATATATAGGATGCTTGGGGCGGTTCTTTTTGCCTCACGAAAAAGCTATATAGAAGGGGAGGAGAGTGAAAAGTGTAAGAATTACCACATTCAGGTAATATGTGCAATTGTAACATTCACATTATTTCGAAAGGAAAAGAACTCGTCGTTTCTACATGACATAATATTACACCATCGAGGTGTAGGTATATCACGGAGGCTTAGGGGCCAAGCTCACGCCACACAGTGCCGGTGTCGGCTGAGTTTTACAGCCGGAACCTGCCACCAGCAGAAGAGATAGGAGCTAGCCCCAATCACTGCTGTTTATCCACTGAAATGCCCCAGCACTGAAGTGGGGAGACCCCTCATGCACATCCACGCAAGCGCTCATGCATATGGAAGAGTCTGGGGAGATCGATGGTACGGCTAATCATTCGGCGGGCAGCTATCTGAAGTGTATGGGGTGCTTAAAGGGTTATTCCTATCTACAAACACCGATCCCAATGTGTAGTAGGTGTAATAGTATTAGCAAAATACCTCTTATTAGCAATGTAGTATAGTTCTTTTGATTCGCTATGTTGCTTACCCCATATGCAGGGCATTGCAATAGCTTAGGTATCCATTGTTAGGACCATTAACTACTGTCACTATGAATGGTAGTAACCATGGATGCCCAAGCTACTGCAATGCCTTATAGTGTGAGCAACATAGCGAATCAGAAGAACTATACTACATTTGTAATTGGAGGTATTTGCCATTATACCCACTACATATTGGGATAGGATCTTGGAGATGGAAATACACCCCTTTAAGTCTTTGAAATTTCATCTCTACCTTTACAAAAGGCAAGAGCATTGCAATTTCCTACATAAACACGCTCGTCATCACCTGTGCACAGTTTTCCTCTGGAGACACGACACTGACACCAAAAAGAACGGCCAAGTCCAGTGTGTATACTGTGAACTTCTCCAAAGCGTGAATGATGGCTGGAGCCAAGTGCGTCCCCTGACCGAGCCCCGGACATCCCGAAAGCAGCATCCTGGGTCTGTAACATGTCGGCTGTTGATTTGCATTCCTGAAATAAAACGACAGGGTTATTCCTCATGCATAGATGTAATCTATGGGGTAGGTCTCATGTCTGCCAACATTTAAAACTGCAAAACTTGTAAAAACAAGTAAAATTGCACTTAATTGATCTTAAAACAAAAAGGGATTTTTAATGTTATTGTTTACTGCTTGTTGAATGGGTTATCAGCCATCACTGCAGTTATTAGCGGTGGTTGAATGTGTGCCGTGCTTACAAGCTTTTTCCAATCTAGCTTGTAAGTACAGCTCTGAAGCCATTAGCTGGAGCCATTAGCCCCCAATCCAGCTGCACTGCGTCAATGCTAGAAACAAAAAGTTACCTACATACAAAGATCCATCACAGTACAATACTCACACACTGAGGTGAAGAAACGGGCGATTTTCTTTTTGGTTGTTAGTGACCTTGTGAATAATCCCATTTTCAAACATAGACGGCTGCTCATCATCGCTGTACAGCAAGTCCTCATCCAGCATGGCGCTTGAGGATGCTAAAAATGGAAAACAATTAAGATAAATAAAAATAAAATGTACCGAAAATGACAAAACAAGGCTCAAACTGCCATAAAAGGACTGAAGGTTTAATACTAATCAACCTGTTAGGGATTTTGCTCATGGAGAACGGAATTAATTTTACATCCAGATGAAAAAAAATCCACAGAGGATGAGATTTTAAACAGATGTTGCCCAAAACAATACAGGAAAATAATTATTCACTGGATTTTACTTTTTTTTTGCCATAAAAAGGGTGAAATCCACGACATGTTCTACAATCAGATTTTGCAGCAAAATTTATCAATGTGTACAGTCATCACAAAGAACAAATTTTTTTAAACAGTTTACATACCGGATGCTTTACTCTTGAGTCCTTCATCTGCATGTGGGAAAACTTTCCTCAAGGCGACCAGGATGTTGTGTAGCGTGCTCTTCAGCAGAGGCTGAATAATGGAGGACAACGCTTGGCCTGGAGAAACCACCGCTCTCTGTGACGCAGGCACAAGTTTCTGCATGGCTAATATGAAGTCTTTGGCAGTAATTTTAATAGTAGATATATCCAACAGCAACTTGTCTGATGTGGTGTAAATCTGAGGGTATCTTCTGCGGAGAGCGCACAGCGCTGCTTCGGCACACACGGACTTGATATCTGCACCACAATAACCTTCAGGAGGAAGATGAAGAAATCACTTACCAAAAACGCAAATGCGAGGCTATGAGGCCATGCTCAAGACTAACAGATATATATATAAAAAAAAAAATCTTACCAACGCATTTCTCAGCCAATTCTTGCAGAAACATTTCTGATGGTTTGGGATTCCACTCTTTGGTATGAATTTTGAGAATTTCCAGCCTTGCCTAGTAATATAGAGAAATAGTGTTATAATCGTGAGGCTATAATAGAAAAAGGGTAAAATTAAATGGAATAGCACAAACACTTAAAACTGATAATGCAAAAATAATCAAAGGACTACATAGCACAAGTTAGACTTTGTGGCAGTTTAAGAACTGAATTTGCATTTTCCTCCTGTTTTGAGCCTTTTAATCTTGTCATCACTTTTGTTTGTCAAAGAGGGCGGATTTTTTTATTTCACTCATTTTTTTGCCACTTTCAAAAGTTTTTTTGTGTGTAAATGTACACCATAACCCCTCCAGTTTATTTTTTTGTGCCCTTTGAAGGCTAATGAGCCACAATTTATCAGATTCTAAATAAATTAACCCCTTTACCCCCGAGGGTGGTTTGCACGTTAATGACCGGGCCAATTTTTACAATTCTGACCACTGTCACTTCATGAGATAACTACTCTGGAACGCTTCAACGGATCCCCCTGATTCTGAGATTTTATTTTTCGTAACATATTGCACTTCATGATAATGGCAAAATTTCTTGGATATGACTTGCACAATTTTGGTACCAAATTATAGATATATTTTTTTGTATTAGGGAGATATAAGGGATAAAAGTTTGGACAGACTTTGAGAGGCTTTATGATAGAATGGTGTCACTTTTGGGTATTTTCTAAAATCTGCACCCCTCAAGGTGCTCAAAACCACATTCAAGAACTTTATTAACCCTTCAGGTGCTTCACAGGAATTTTTGGAATGGGGAAGGAAAAATGAACATGAACTTTTTTCACAAAAATATTACTTTAGACGTCAATTTTTTTTTTATTATTATTTTCGCAAGGGTATCAGGAAAGAAAAAAAAATGGACCCCAAAATTTGTTGTGCGATTTCCCCCTGAGCAACCAGATACCCCATATGTGGGGAAAACCACTGTTTGGGCGCACAGCAGGGTACGGAAGGGAAGGAGCGCCATTTGACTTTGAATGTAAAATTTGCTTGAATAATTAGAGGATGTTTAGGGAGCCCGTGATGTGCCTAAACAGTGGAAACCCCCCACAAGTGACACCATTTCAGAAACTAGACCCCTTAGGGAACTTATCTGGATGTGTGGTGAGCACCTTGAACCCCCAGGTGCTTCACAGAAGTTTATAACATTGAGCCGTAAAAAAAATAAAAATAAAAAATCAAACTTTCCACAAAAATTATCTTTAGCCCCAAATATTTTATTTTCACAAGGGTAACAGGAGAAAATGGAATCTAAAAAAGGTTGTGCAATTTCTCCTGAGTACGGCGATACCCCATATGTGGGGAAAATACAGTGTTTGGGCGCCTGTCAGGGTTCAGAAGGGAAGGAGCACTGGGTGACTTTTTGAATGCAAAATTGGCTGGAATCAAGAGCGGACGCCATGTCGCATTTTGGGAGCCACTGATTATCCTTAATAGTGGAATCCCCCCACAACTGACTCCATTTTGGAAACTACACCCCTCAAGGATTTTATCAAGGGGTATAGTGAACATTTTGAACCCAGAGCTATGACAGAATTTGTTAACATTAGATCATCATATTGAATAAGTTGTCAGTCTTGAGCAAGTGCTCGCTACTTAGTTTGCATAGGGTACTCAGGTATCGCAGGTGCTCGAGTCCCTGCCCCACGTTTCACAATTGTTAGACAACCCCCCCCCCTCCCAAAAAAAATAAAAAAATACATGCGGGGGATCACTCGTGCATGGCAAGCAATGCCTGCAAGTTTTTTTTCTTCTGGCAGCAAAGCTTATGGGGCGGAAACTCGAGCACCCGCGATACTCCATGCACCAGATACAAACTCAAATAGCGAGTACTTGCGTTTAACACTGGTCGCCATTTTTTTTTTTTCCTTTACTTTTGAAAAAAATCCAAACCCTAACCCTAACTTAATACAACCCCAACCATAGCACAAATCTAACCCTAGAGTTCATCTTTCACTTCGTTCCTCGTGCGGTATAAGTGATTAGACGTCTTTATTCTTCGGGTCACTGCGATTACAGCGATACCAGATTCAGATCTGCTTTTTATGATTGACAGATGTCGCACACTAAAAGACGCTTTTTTTGTGGGACAAGTTGACATTTTTATTGGTACCATTTTCAGGCACGTGACATTTTCTGATCGCTTCTATTTCAATTTTTGGGAGTCCGAACAAGCAAAAAAAAAAAATCCAGGAGTTGCTTTTTTGGTGTTTTTTTAATGCCATTCCGTGTGTGGCAAAATTGATAAGGCAGCTTTATTCTTCGGGTCAGTACGTTTACAGCGGTATTGCATTTACATAGTTTTGTTATGCTTTGGTGCTTTTACACAAAAACTATTTTATAGAAAATAAAAAATTTTGTATCGCTTTATTCGGAGAGCTATAACTATTTTTCGGATGATGGAGCTGTATGGCGGCTTGTTTTTTGCGGGACAAGATGATGTTTTCAGCGGTAATATTTTTATTTATATTCGTCTTTTTGATTGCGTTATTCCATTTTTTGCTTGGCGGTATGATAAAACAGTTTTTGGCTTCATTTTTTGTTTATTTTTTTACAGTGTTCACTAAAGGGGTTAACTAGTGGGACAGTTTTATAGGTCAGGTCGTTCTGCACGTGGCGATAGAAAATATGTACTTTTATTGGTTTATTTTTTTTTTCATAATAAATATGGGTACAATATATTTTTGGGGATTACTTTTTCTTTACAAATATTAAAAAAAAAAAAAAAAAAAAAAAAAAAACAGACAAGACAAAGTCAAAGAATTTAACTTTTAAACTTTGTCCCACTGTGGGACTATCACTTTTTGCAGCCTGTTCGGCTGTATAGCATAGAGAGCAGCAGCATCCCTGTGCTATACAAGGAGAGTTACTTTGGTCATGCACTGCCCATGACCAAAGTAACTTCCTGCTGTCTGGTGACCTGGATGCTGTCAAAGACATTGGGTCACCATGACAACATTCGGGAGCCGCCGCAGACAGCGCGAGATACCGGCAGAGGTGGCAAGTATTGCAGCATTTCGGGGGTTAATGTGCCAGGAGTGGTGCAGGACCGCTCCTGGCACATAGCACCGGGTGTCAGCTGTGACAATCAGCTGACATCCGGCGGCGATCGCCCCGCACAGTGAGTGCGGGCGCGATCGCAGCCCGCTTAATAGTACGTAGCTGGCCCTATAGGCCCAGGGTGAAGCAACGTACTATTACTGACGTCGTCAAAAAGGAGTTAACCTTTGTATTGAAGCAAATTGCAAACATTGTTCCCCATTTTGATGATTTTTGCTAAAAAACTGCTAGGGAAAACAAAAAAGGAGCAAGACATTAAATACACATTTATGGCACTGCTTACATCTCTGTCTGGCAGGCTGAAGAGAAATTCTCGGTCAAATCGGCCAGGTCGCCTGAGAGCTGGATCTATGGAGTCAAGTCTGTTGGTGGCTCCTATCACAACGATCTCTCCTCGACTGTCCAATCCGTCCATTAGAGCCAGCAGCGTGGATACTATGGAGCTGACATTAAAAGAGGGGAAAAAAAAATAAATAAAAAAATCTTACTGTATGTTTTTCTTTGTTTTTAAAGAGGACCTGTCACCAAGACAAAAAGGGACCAGTTTTTACTCTTAACTTATATTAAATGTCCTGCATCCCCCCCCCCCTTTAAATCTGCGGTACACAGTTCCAGAGATTTCATTTAGGGCTAACTTTTATAGCCTTCACCAATAGGGCGCCACTCATTGAATTCTCTGGGGAAATGCATCTATAGGCATAATTGCAGTGCCCTCTTATTTAATATCATAAAAAGCATTTGTCGGAGGACACCAGAAACCATGGGTGTACGCTGCTGTCACCAGAATGCTGATGCTAAGAAGTACAATTAAAGAAAAAAATTGACTCCTCCTCAACAGGCTACACCACCTGCAGACAAGGGACTAAACCAATTTAGCTTAGTGTCATTTAGGAGGTAGACACAGGCCGGCCCTAATGTTGTGCCTGCTGACAGTCAGTGCCGAGGGTTCGGTTACAGCCACTCTCTACATACAGAGCGGAGACTGAACCAGCGCCGCCCCCATGACTGAAACCTGAATTCTCCTGGGAGGCATAAAGTTCATTTCCTCCTGGCAGCAGTGGTCTAAGTACCAGCACCGGGTAGGTTCAAAATGCTATTGACCTGCAGATTAACAGCATTTTTTCAAGGCCTTTAACTTAGGCTCTGGGTCTGCCGCCACTTACTCTGCATGCCCAATTCATGTATCTCAGCGTGCTCTTCAACGACAGCGTGGACTTCTTCCTCCGCTCCAATTGCTGCTGCCTCTGCCAGTGGTTAATGCTCACTCCACCTGGGCGGTGGGGGTCTCCTGGGCAGTTCGCCATCAGGTTGCTACCTGGCCGTCCATTTACAGAGTTTTTACCTTCACGTTGTCTGACTAAGCCTGGTAGGGATGTGCAGCTAGAGGCAGTCACCCAGGTTATAGGATAGTAAGGCAGATCCCTCAGGCTATTACCTTCTTGTTTTGCCATTCTTTGTTTCCCACTCTTGTGACATTTGTATGACCCAATGAAGCAACTGAGGGGAGAGAATTTTTGGTACTTAATGTAAAATCCCTGTCTCGCAGCCTTCATTGAGGGGGACAACACCCACCTAATGGCTTTTTTTGGGATGTTTTATTTCCACGGTGGCCTATAACTTCCTCTGTTCTACTGTGCTGTTTTTAGTTGTCATATACCTTCTACTGCTTTCTCGTTAACTTGTTTCGTCCGGTACCTATAGTTCTGCAGGGGAGGAGCTGACTTTTCTTAGTTGTAATTATCAGTGTCAGCCTCCTGGTGGCAGTAGTGTATACTCATTGATTTCTGTGCCCCCAAATGACTGCTATGAGTATGGGATTTTATGGCAGGTACCAAAAATACTCTTATGGGTCTTTTTATTTAGTGCACCTAATCCCTCTTGGACTGTATAGCAGATAAATATAATAAACAAAATATTAATACTACGCACACATCCTCACTTGCAAATTTTTAGCTTTAGCATTAAAAAAAAATAAAAGGAAAAATTGCAAAAGTAAAATTGGTAAGTTTGCCATCTTACCTATGAATCTGGTCTTGCCTGCTTGACCGTACAGGAGCCAGGCCATCAATCTCGTCAAAAAAGATTATGGAAGGACGCATTTGATAAGCCTGTGCATAGAATAGAGATCAGTAAGAATTACTTTTTGCCTGTTGCATCTTTTCATTGTAAATGGTGGGTGGTCAGCGTCATTAATGATAGAAAGGAAGCTACATGGACACGTTAATCATTTTCATCATCAAGTGTCTCCATTTGTCCCTGCCCGTTTTGATCAGATGGTGATAAGTGTTATTAAAATTAATAGTATCCTATAGGAAAAAAAAATTGCTGCACGTAAACAATTACTTGTAAGATTCAGGGCCAAATTCCCAAACTGTAATTTACCTGATCAAATAACAATCGTAGCTGGCGCTCAGACTCTCCGACCCACTTGCTCAAGCAATCGGCACCTTTTCTCATGAAAAAGGCGACTCTTCTATCACCCACGCTGCATTCATTGGCCAAAGCACGAGCAACCAAGGTCTTGCCGGTACCAGGAGGACCATAGAACAAACACCCCCTGGAATATGAGAATTAGGAAAAAGACACAGGTTGTAAATGCAGTTTAAGTATATCTTTGCATACCTATTTAATACTATTCATTGGCTTTCTAAATGCAAAGTTAAGTAACTTTCTAAAGTGTTCTTTTCTTTCTTGTATCTGAGAACTTTTGCAAAAATGTTACAAATCAAGTCAGAGCTCCGACTCCTGATGTTTCTCTTCTCCTCTCCAATCTCAGTGTTAAGGCCCCGTCACACATAACGAGATCGCTAGCGAGATCGCTGATGAGTCACGGTTTGGTGACGCAATAGCGATCTCGCTAGCGATCTCGTTATGTCTGACAGGTAGCAACGATCAGGCCCCTGCTGTGAGATCGCTGATCGTTACAAAGCTTCCTGGACCATTCCTGGGTCGTTGCGCTCCCGCTGGGCAGTGTGCATCGCTGTATTTGACACCTTGTCAACGACCTCACTAGCGATTCAGAACTGAGACACATTGAGGTGCATAAATTGGACTTTTCTGCGTTCATCGTCCCTGATTGGTGGTCGCTACTGCGTCCTTGTTTTTTCAGATCCCACCAGCGTTCTCCGGCTGTGACTCCACTTTGAACAAATCAGACATCTTTAGCGAAGTAGGTATTGTTTGGGGTCTCAAATGAGTTTCCATTTTTAATTCATTTATAGGACATCTACCAATTATCTGCTATCATTGCTCTTCAGGGAGGGAGGGAGGGCTTGGCTTCTATCTGTATATATATGCTTTTGCATGGGCAGATATTTTAGGGGTCTCGTGCACACACACCCACACAGCACGTTTTCTGACACGCTGTCGTGGCCAACCGCTTCAGAGTTTTTCATACGCCAATTAACATGAAGCTTAAATCAATAGACTCTGTTCTTTTGGCCTGTTGCACGCTTCAAAACTTTCTTCGTCGACGTGATGCAATTACGTACTATCCGCCTGGCTTTGTGGACTCTGTGGACCGAGCCAATGGGGAAGTGGAGCTCGGTGAATAGCGTGCAAACGATCCTGCAATTGCAGGCCTTCAACCAGTGGGACATGGCAGAAACACCCATGATGCGAAGACCTGCCGCGACAACTGCTGCCAGTATTTTAACGGTCCTGGTGCCCCGTCACACATAACGAGATCGCTATTGAAGCCAAGCCCTCCCTCCCTGAAGAGCAATGATAGCAGATAATTGGTAGATGTCCTATAAATGAATTAAAAATGGAAACTCATTTGAGACCCCAAACAATACCTACTTCGCTAAAGATGTCTGATTTGTTCAAAGTGGAGTCACAGCCGGAGAACGCTGGTGGGATCTGAAAAAAACAAGGACGCAGTAGCGACCACCAATCAGGGACGATGAACGCAGAAAAGTCCAATTTATGCACCTCAATGTGTCTCAGTTCTGAATCGCTAGCGAGGTCGTTGACAAGGTGTCAAATACAGCGATGCACACTGCCCAGCGGGAGCGCAACGACCCAGGAATGGTCCAGGAAGCTTTGTAACGATCAGCGATCTCACAGCAGGGGCCTGATCGTTGCTACCTGTCAGACATAACGAGATCGCTAGCGAGATCGCTATTGCGTCACCAAACCGTGACTCATCAGCGATCTCGCTAGCGATCTCGTTATGTGTGACGGGGCCTTTAGAGACAGCAGAAGGGCGGGTCAGTAAATAGATCTCAACTGCATGGGGTGGATGGAAAGTAATTACAGTCTCAGGGAGAACAGAGAAAACCGCACATGAAGAGGGAAACGTGCAGGATAGAAGCTGAGGTGATAAGGGAGTCATTGAAGACTGCCGCACGCTGTTTACACATAGACCTCATATCCAGCCTACATTACTGAGACACTCCCAGAGGAGAAAAATCTGAAACTTTGATTATGCTGCGAACTGCATATTCGCGTCAAAAAATAAAATGGGGATAGCAAACTCAAGCTTAGTGCAATTTTATTAACTAAAGGTAAATCACTAATATAGGTTATCATGCAACTTGGTACTGTGGAGTACAGAGTGGAACAAAATACATTAAAATCCCAGTGAGGCACAACTTTACATACCGTGGAGGCTGGATTTTAAATTTTTCAAAGATTTCTGGATAGAGCAATGGGAAAACCACCATCTCTTTCAGAGAGGCTATATGTCTAGAGAGGCCACCAACGCTGCTGAAACGCACCTATATAAAAAAAACACAACAAAAAACTACAAATAAGATTTTCTTTCGTACAGAGGCAAACTTGAATGCACAACAATAAATAAAACCGTGCAAAAGTAATGAGGAGTCCTCACTTACAGATGTATCAAGTTGCATTGGATCAACATCAGCGAGGCTGGCCCCAATTTTCAACCGATCTTTTTGTATTCCCTTCAAATCGTCTCTCAAGAAGTTCATCGGAAGACACCTTTAAGAAAAAAAAAAGGCAAAGAAAAAAGTAATAATCTGTATCTAGTCAATTACATCCATTAGGTTTAATAAGGAAAGCTCGTACCTGCTGATGGCCTTGTTGCGGCTCCGGTTCATACGCCTCTCAAAGTGCTGTTCATCATCTGACGAGGAGGAAGACGTGGAGTCGCTGCTGTGTATAGCATGTCTCCTCCTAAACCAAAGTATTTCATTATTATACATTTGTAAATGTTATGAAAAGTATTAGGAAACACACAAGAACAAAAACTCTCGATCCAAAGCAGAGAAATGGTGAATCAGTAGATTGACTGGGTTTGTCCAAGAGTCATGAGAAAAGCCTGCTTTTGCTTCCTGACCTGTTGAGTCGCCTCTTGCAATAAGGACTTCTTGGGCCGGCAGATCCGAACCGGTACGTGCGTCTCCTCACAGGAGATGGAGTAGCAGCGTAAAACATATTGCGCTTCTTATGATGTCGGGGTTCTGCTTGAAAAACATTTTACAAGTCAAGCAAACATACAAATGCAGTGGGTGACGCACTCATGACTTTAACAGATAGCAACAAGCGTTCCCACACGCATGGCAGCAAGTTTACTGTAGGGCAGAGCATTTGGCCAAAACACTTCTACAACATAAATGCTTAGCTACACGATTTGTGATGGAGCGCAATGTTATTTACGGAGGCAGCCATTGGAGGACCTGAATGACAGCTTACAAAAACAATTTTCACTCCTGGAAAAAATGTGTTCAAAAGCATAAAAAGGTCTCCTACATAATCACAAAATGTAAGATTTAAGTGGAGCATGTAGCAATGTACTTACACACACTAATACTTTACTTAGGATAATAAAGGATGAAAGTCACAAGGAAATGGCTACAGTGATGTAGAAAACACACTTTCTTTGCATACGCTATATGGAGAAAAGTATTAGGACAAGTTTTATTGATTCAGGCCCCTCGCACCCTCCCCCGGTGTTTAACCCTTTCGCAACCTTGGGTTTTGTCGTTTTTGCATTTTCGTTTTTTGCTCCCCTTGTTCCCAGAGCCATAGCAGTTTTTTATTTTTTGGTCAATATGGTCGTGTGAGGGCTTATTTTTTGCGGGACAAGTTGTACTTTTCAACGCCATTACTAGTTTTACCATATCGTGTACGGGAAAAAAATTCCAAGTGCAGTGAAATTGCAAAAAAAGTGCAATACCACAGATTTTTTTTTTTTTTTTACCACGTTCACTGAATGCTAAAACTGACCGGCCATTCTTATTCTCCAGGTCATTACGAGTTCGTAGACCCCAAACATGTATAGGTTCTTTTTTTATTTAAGTGGTGGAAAAAAAATCCCAAAGTTTAATATATATAAAAAAATAAAAATAATTAAAAAAAACAGCGCCATTTTCTAAGACCTGTAGCGTCTATTTTTCGGGATCTGGGGCCGGGTGAGGGCTTATTTTTTGAGCACGATCGCCCGTTATTGCATTTTATTGCAATGTTGCGGCGACCCAATAAAGTAATTCTGGCGTTTAGATTTTTTTTTCTCTCGTTACACCGTTTACTGATCGGATTCTTTTTTTATATTGATAGATTGGGCGATTCTGAACGAGGCGATACCAAATATGTGTATGTAGGTTTTTTTTTTTTTTTTTTTGAATGGGGCGAAAGGGGGATGATTTAAACTTTTATATTTTAATTTTTTTTTTTTTTTTAAAAAAACAACATTTTTTTTCTTTTCACTATTTGCTTGCTTCTATAGTCTCCATAGGAGACTAGAAGCAGCACTTGTCTGATCGCCTCTGCTACATACAGATGATCAGCAGATCACCAGTATGTAGCAGAAATGCTCCTGTGCTATGAGCGCCGACCACTAGGTGGCGCTCATATCGACCAGCTCATGACAACCACTGAAGTCTGCTGCAGACCCAGGGTTGTCATGACCACCCATTGGTGACTCGCGATCACGTGATGGGGCCGATGGGCAGGGTAGGTGACGAGCTTCCGGCGCGGCGCTGTTAAATGCCGCTGTCAGAGATTGTCGGCTGGAGTGTTGTTAAGCCGCCACAACTGGACTCTGGAGGAGACGTGTTCTGGGCAGTTGCAGGTCGCACTTCTCTATCAGGCATCTGACGGAGGAGTCTGGGTTTAGTAAATATCAGAGCAACTGGACCTTTCTTGGTGGGAGGTCCATAAAGACATGGTTGGGGGGAGTTTGGTGGAAGAACAAGCCCGGCCACAGAGCCAGATACTGGTATATAATGTGTTAAAAATGAACACACTATATGGACTGGAGAGGACTGAACACACCATAGGCGGCTGTCAGCATTACCTTGTAAAGGCACTTGATAAGGCACTACGGTTTTTCTTTGTCTTAGCTCATAGCGTTTTTGATTGTCTTCTTCACCATCTTCGTCTTCATCCTCGTCATCATCCTCTTCATCCTCATCATCATCTTCGTCCTCATCCTCATTGTCTTCGCCTTCTTCTGAGGAATCTAAAAGGGTTATTGGATTCCTATTTACCAATGTCGTCACGTGAAACAATAAATTGCACAAAATAAAAACAATTCCAGAAACCAATATGGTCCAGCCGCTTGCACAATAAACTTTTTTTTTTGCATTACCTTTAAGCAAAGGCCTGTGACTGCCAGTGACATGGGACTTCCACCAGCTGCTATTAGAAGCGCACATGGCACATGAATGCTCTTATACCGGTAACTTACAAGTGTAGGTGCTCGCCCTCTGCAGGTCCAGCACCAGCTCTCAACCTCTGTGCTTTGGCTGCAGCAGTGACATAACAGCGCTCATCACCGCTGCTGCCAATCACGGAGCTCATGCCGTTGTCAAAACAGATTGGGACAGCAGCAGAAAGTAGAAGCTGGACCCAGGATGGAAAGGCACCTCCTCTGTTCATTTACAAGTATAAAAAAAAAACAACACACACATGGGCTCCACTTTTCTTAAAGCGGTTGTCCACAACTTTTAATTTGACGGCATATCCTTAGGATAGGTCATCAATGTCTGATCGGCCGCGGTCAGACACATGGCACCCCAGCTGATCAGCTGTTATCGGCCGCAAGTACTTACACTTGCAGAGCTGCCTGTCTATTTGCAATGGCCTATTCAAATCAATAGGATGGGATGTGTAGTACCCTGCGGCAGGCACTACAAGTAGACGGGCAGCTCCGCAAGTACTTCCGGACGCCGGCAACAACGATAACAGCTGATTGCCGAAGGTGCCTGGTGTTGGACCCTGGCTGATCAGACATATCCTGAGGATAGGTCATCAATGTAAAAGTCGTGGACAACCTCTTTAGGGTATGTGCACACATCTCTTCTAGTTGGATTCTGCCTGAAAAAGTGCTTTTAAAAAAAGAAAAGAAAAAAAAAGTTCATGACTTACTGTTCATATGTTCAGTCTACTAGAGGCTCTTAGCTTCAGGTTTCATGCCATGAAGCAGCTAAAAGTAGTGACGTGATAATTCTTCAGCCGTATGGCAAGCAGCTCACAAGGTTATATATACAGAAAAAATAAAAGGCTGCAAAATCAGGCAAAAAAAGAGGCTTCAGGAAACACACCTAAATGTGAGCACAGAACCTGCTTACGTCTACAGACAAGTGAGGACATCTAATGCTCTACACTGAACGGGCTCCGTTACCTCCACTTTCTTCCTGATTGTCTGTAGTTTCTTCATCGAGCTGAGGCTCTTTGCGTTTCTGCTTCACACGAGAATACATGTCAATATTTTCCTGAAAAACAAGCAAATCAGCATCTGAATGACCATCCCAGCTTTTGTATGAATTGTATTGGTGGATTTTTATTTTTTTTTTATTATTCATTCGCTTCCTAAAAGGCAAAGTTAAGCAACTTTCTAAATAGACAATATTTTTTCTCCATTTTGCCTCTGCGATGTGCAAGTCCTTTATCTAGGAGAGTGATCTGTAAAACTGATACAAATCCAACAACGCTCCTGCTGCTGCTGATTCTCTGCTCTCCCCCTGTCTTGTCAATGTTATAGATGGCAGCAGGGAGGAAACTGTACACAGATCCACAGCGGAGAGGGGAGAATGCATGTGCAGTTGAAGGAAAGGCAGAGAAATGGTCTATAGACACATTCAGCCAATATTACTGGGAGAGACATTCACAAGAGAAATCTGAAACTTGGATCAGACTACAAACTGCTTATCAGTGTCTGAAAATGAATGAAGACTGCGCCAACTTTTAGTCTTCAAATTAACCACCATATGTAAAAATATATTTTTTTCCCATTTCAAGTGTCCATAGCCTTTATGACCTGTGTTTTCCAACACCTATAACCTTTTATTCTCTTTAAACACCAGGTTAATTCTCAAGCTATTAAATTGCTTTAGTTAGACAGTATGAAAATAAGCAAGTTTTCAACTGACTTGTCTTTTCCATCTGTTGTCATTATCTTACATAGTGTACAGCAGGTTGCTTTGAAGCTCAGGCCACAAGCGATTACCCAGCGTGTGGAGTAGTTACATCTCAGGAGAGGGGTTAACTCCCAACATACCAGCTACCTGCTCACCTCCCTCTCAGCTCCTGACAAGCTGCTGTTATAAATCTTGCAAAATCACCATTCCCCACATGTAGCTTCCAGAGTGGTTCTCAAAATCTTGTTTTTTGTCATCCTAGCAGTGTGCTTGGTTAAATGCCCTTTTATTTTCTCTGTGTAAATATAGCGATCGCACTGTACACTCCAGAACAAACCACTCGTGGCGGAATGTTACAGAACTTGTGCTGAGCTTTAGAATACTTTTAATATAACAGCTGTGTTCCTCATCAAAACTGTCACTGAAGGAGAATCCACCCTGCCAGCCCTCTTATTTCCTAGCTGCTCAAGAGGCAACTTCAGAATAATCCTTTCATATTTCATTATTGACTATCAGCAAACATGTAGCCCCATCTTTTGTTTTTTTAATCTATGAAGGCGCCCTTAAGGGAATCGGTTACCAGGTTTATTGTGCAGGCAGTATAATGTATCAGACCATGGAACTTCTCCCAATGCATGATTTTATCAGCCACAGTGAGTCCAGGTATTCATGAGCTGCCAGACTTCACCCACTAATTACAAACTTTCTCCCTATGGAGAAACTGGGCAAACGGCTACAGGTGAAGGCTTCAGTTGGTGAATATTGAGGTCTTACTGGCATGTAACAGACAGGACCCCAGAGCAGAACTCCTACTGTGGCTGATGAGGTGCACGATCTGTTGACGCCTACCAGAAGAGACACCACTGGAAATCATGGTCTCTGTCACTACTTTACAATTAGGCAGCATAAACCTGGTTCTGAGAGGATTCTTTGGAATCACCTGATTTAGGGGACGCTATCTTTTTCACCTATAAGAAAAAACAGACATCTGAATGATGACTTAATTAAAAAGAAAAAAAAAAAGAGGAAATATTTACTTCTTCGGTGTCATTGAAAACTCCTAAGTCTTCAAACTCACGCATTCTGCGTCGACGCATTTTTTTCATATCGTCCATTTTTTGTAGAACGGCTTCAGCGGTACTGAAAGAGAACGTCTTATTAAGCTTCGTATTTTTCAGATGTTGAAAATGCATAAATGTGACCTGACAAAGCCAGGCTGCACCAGGTTTGATCTCATCTTTAGGGTACGTGCACACGGCGTCTTTCAGGCAAATTTAGTCTAGAAGAAGCCTGAGGAAGGGCTACAAAAACATTTACAAAAATTACATTGCTGTGCCCATGTTCTGGACTATGTCACTTTTTAACCACTTTAAAGTTTGGAAACTTTGAAGCGGTTAATAGTAACCTTTTCATTCTTTGGACAGCGTTGTATGGAGGCTGCCCTCTCTACATACTTGAAAGTAAAAGGCGCAGGTGAAGAGGCTTTAGGAAAACGTTTGGTATTTTCCTGAAGCATTTTTGCCTTGAAAAACCTGGTTCCACCGGCATCTTAAGGACACCGTGTGCACACACCGTTAGAGACTTATACGTACTTTGTTATAAGTTTGTCAAATAGCACAGACTGGTTTGTGGTGGTGTATTTGCTTCGTCTGATCCTGCCACTGCGGCGAACCTCAACATCTCCATTCTCTTCATGCGTATTTTCTTTCTCCGCACTTCTGGCTCTCAACGGTCTGTTCTCTTCACTTTGGAGATGGTCTTATTTGTACGAGGGGGGAAAAAAAAAAAAATTTAAACATTTTTCCCCTAAATACAAGCAATAGGCTTCCAACTGCATAATTCTTTTATTACGGCGGTAACACAAGGATACTTTTTTTCTATTGGACAGGAGAGATCACCAGTTTTGAGAACCTTGCAGAAACTACATCAACCACAACAGCTGCTTAATATCGCCGAAAAAGCAGATTAATGGAGGTTTCAACTCAAATGATCACTGAAGGTGAATGGTGAGGAGCAGTCTCCATTAATCAAACTGCTGTTTACCAAACATCCCACACGTGATCGGATTGAGCGCTGGAGAATTTGGATCCCTGCTATGTTCCTCCATCATTCCCGAGTGATTTCTATAGTGTGTGAGAGTGGTATGACCAGCGCAAAGAGGGAATACTGCCATAAAGCACGGATACTCAGTCTGTACAATGTCACATCCACATGACCCAAAACGGCATTGCCCTATCGCACTGCCCTGCCGGATTTTCTTCCACAGCGCACCGTTGCCATCTCCTACCAAGGTAAACGACGCACACCAACCTGACCATCCATGTGGTGCAAACAAGAATGGGAATAATCTGAACAGGCCGCTTCATTCATTGCCACAAGAACCAGTTCTGACAAGGGTCAGCACGAGCACCCTGACAGGTCTGTGGGTATGTAGGTCCACACACAGCGAGCTGCCATGCTCTGTATGTTCGGACACCCTTTTTATCAGACAGCAGTAACCTTTACTCAACTTGTACCAAAGCAGCATTTCTGTTGGATCGAATGGAAAGCACAGCCTTTGCCCCGTGCATCCATGACCTTGGCTCCCAATTTATTATTTGTCTTTTTTAACCAAAAACCACTTTATACCAGGAATAGCCAGAAAAACTTGTTGTACACTGAGAACACACCTATCAGACGCTCTGAGCTAGCTGTCTAGTCATCACGCTTTTGACCCTTATCGCTCTTATTCTTACAGACACACATTGCCCACTTTTGAGAACAGACTACTGACTTGCTCTCCGATTAATGACAGGATTATGTACAGACATCTCCAAGTGATGCAGATCCCGTAACAACTGACAAGCCTCAATGTAGAGCAGTGGACCGTAAGCGTTGTAGGAATCTACCCGTGTGGTCACAGCTTTTGTAGACATTTTATTTTTCATCTAAGGTAATCTGATATATTGAAAAGTAACAGAAAATAAAAGACTCTAAAGGGGCGACTTCGTGAGACACTTGCACCACTTAAGGGTGGTTGGTGCAGCAACAGATTATATAGAACGACAATTACTAGCACAAGTCTGTATTGGCTCGTACATAGCGAGCGTAGCTTTCAATCTGTCTTTAAGAACAGCTCAAGATGGGACCAGTATACCAAAATCCCCGGCTCTTGATACATTTAGCACATTACATTACAATGCACTTTAATATTGGAAAACCAGTCTTAATAAACCTCTCCCCCTACGTACCGTCATTGCCATTTGGTGTTGGATCTGCTTGTAATCTGGCCAGTCTCCTAAAAGGAGAGACAAAAGGTTATGAATGATAATGCTACGGCTTAGCAGTTACATACAGCTAAATTTGCTAGCAAATATCAGTGTGCATGGTGTAGTAAAAAATTATTTACACAATTTACAAATGCACAAAAAAAACAACGAACATGTCAGTGTCAGGTGTACGCACCTAGAAAACCTTTTCTCTTCTGTGTTACCCATGGTCGGCGATTCATTCGTTTTGTCAAAGCTGGAATCTGAAAGGTTATGTCCATTTTCAGGTTTTTTCTTGCTCAGTGAGCGCAGTGCATGGCCGCCTCCATCATCTTTTTTGTTGGAAAAAGAGTTCTAAAAAGGGAATATGAGAAAAATGTTATTTTCCTGATTAGGGATGGGTAGACCACTGGAAGTTCAGGTTCACCCATCTCTACTCCTGATTTAAGGCAAATTCACACACTGAGTATTTTTAGTGCAGGTTTAACAAGTGGAGCAGGGGAAAAAAAAAATTGTTGCAAAAGTACATATTTTTTAATTTATTTGGTTTTGAATTGTCACTCTTTTCAACATATTGCACATTGACCAGACAGCTGTCTTGTCAGGCCACTTCTCAAGACCATACACCAGCACCGTGGACACTGCTTATACACCGGCACCGTGGACACTGCTTATACACCGGCTAGGTTTGCTGTTATGATCAGTTTTTACTCCTATTGATAGTGATGCTGTTGAACTCAATTTTTTATCTCTGTAGCTTTAATTGCTCCATTTCTTGATCCTCCATCTACCTGCAATACTCAAAACTTTATCGAAACATAGACCCTAAAAGAGTACCCTGCTGAAGGGTGGGCTGCTGCATTAAAAGGCAATCTGTCAACAGGTTTTTGCCATCTGAGCAGTGCAATGTATGGGGCAGAGACCCTGATTCCAGTCATGAGTCAACACTCCTGATACTTTGATCTCAGGAACAGCAACTACCATGTTAGTGTCTGGCAGCAGCTTTATTTCAGTGATCGCAATGTGCATTTTGTCAGCCTTGGGCTGAATTACCACAGATGCATGCAAGTTATATTTTTAAGACAAAAGCTGAATCGAAGGTTTAAAGTGCACCTGTCAGCAAGATTGTGCTTAGTAAACCACATACACTGTCAGGTGGGCGCCTTCACACTGATTAAAATTATACCTTTGTTCATTAAATCTGTGCTGTGGTTCATTTTTATTTTCATTTTTGAGAGGATATGCTCGAGCTTCGGGGCGGCCTTTGGGAAGGGGCTTTATCTGGTGCTCTGCTTACTTATTGATATATACAGCTTCTGACATGACACTGTGCCTTCAGTGACCTGCTTACTATTTTAAAAATACTGCCTGTGTAATTGTGGTAGAAATATAGAAATTTACATGTAACAAAACAGCCCCGCCGGCCGTGCAGTAGCATCTCTCGGTTGCCGCATGCGCGGCCGGCAGCAGCTACATTGATGTAATGCAGAGCCGGCTGTCAGTCAGTGCCGGGGCGCGGTAACAGCCGCCGCTCACTATGTACTGAGCGCTGATTGAAGCTGCAGTTCTGACTAAAGGCCCAAGGCTGCTGGGAGCACAGACGCTGGAACAGCAAAAGGATATTTGGCCAAATGTGTAGTTATTTTATACAATTTCTTTCCCGGCCCAAGAACCTCTTTAACTGGTAATTCTAACAAGATGATTTTCCTAAATCATCGTATATTTACAATTGCAATCAAAACTATTCACCCCTCTGCCTTACCCAATTACAAAATCAGTCAGTTACTAAAATGTATAAACTTTGTTTGTTCCTTGGCCACTTATGTCAAAGAAAAAAACAACACAAAAGGAAATTCTCTCCCAATCCCCTAATAACATGGTTCGCCTTCCCTCCCGCACTTTAAGTTCACTCATAGTTTTTGAGGTGGTCACAAAAGAAGAAATAACCAGGCTCCTCTAGGTCTTCTCACCCTTCTGCCTGCACTAGTGACCCTACTCTCTCTAACCTCCTCTAGTCCCTCTCCCCGGAGGTCACTGCACATCAAACAAATATTTAACCACTTTCTTTTGGAATATTTCCCTCCTCCTTCAAACATGCCATCATAACCCTGTTACTAAAAGAAAAAAAACAAAAAAACATTACTTGTCAACTGCAGATCTGTCTCTAACCATCTCTTCATTTCTTAACTCCTGGAACCCATCAAATCTGCTCTTTCGGATAACGACCCTTTACAACCCGGTTTCACTCTTTTACACTGTACAGAAACTGCCCTTCCTAAAGCCTCTAACAATTTGGTAACAGCTAAACCTAATAGTCACTTTCTTCTGGTTCTCTCTGCAGAATTTGACACTATCATTTGCTGGCTCTTATCTCCCTTTCCCCTTACTGTGGGGTTCCTCAGGGCTCAGTCGTAGGCCCCCCTCCTGTACTCTGTATACCACCCAATATTGGACAAATCAGATTTGGTTTGTTAGTCACTTGTAACTGACAGCCAATGATACATCACCCCTGCATTACTGCACAATACCAGTGAGATTGTTCACTGTCTCTGGCAGTATAACATCCCTGTATCTACAACTGAATCTTTCCAAACCTAAACTCCTTGGCCCAGAACAATTTTTTGACTCTGCGCCCAATTGATGAATCTGCGCCATTTTGAAAAGTTTAAAACGGCAACTAATACCAGAAGAAAAATAGGAAAGGGACATAAAAAATCCAAATGAATTGGGAGCCTTGTATTTCCTCCCTCGACTAACCTGCCTAAATCAGACACTGGCATTTCTATGGATGGTTCCAAAGCAGCACACTCGCTGTCATGGGGATGGGGTGATTTGACTCCACTCTTTCCTTTACTCCCGACATCCTATCACTCATGTTGCCTGCACCTCAAAAACACTGCAACTTTTTCTTACCTTTCAGCCTACAAAAACGTTTACTGTTGCTCTGATGTATACTTGTCTGGAAAACCACAACTCCTCTCTACTTATCAGTCTCCCTCTTACTAAACTCATATTTCCAATCTCTCAGAAAGCAGGAGCCTGGGTCATTTCTGTCCAGCCACTACACAGATGCCGCCACCCTGTACCAGTCGTTGCACTGGTTACCCATCTGCTACAACAACAATGTATCACTTTCACCCACAAAGAAGCCATCTCAGTCTCCTGACCTCAATATCATTGAGCCACTCTGGGGAGATCTCAAGCACGCAGTTCATGCTAGACAGCCCAGGAATTTACAGGAACTGAAGGCTTTCTGCAAGGAAGAATGGGCAGCTTTACCATCTGAGAAAATAAAGAACCTCATCCACAACTACCACAAAAGGCTTCAAGCTGTCATTGATGTTAGAGGGGACAATACACAGTATGTCAACATGGCCAGCAATCAACTGACACTTCCTCCACTGTATACACAAGGGGACACCGCCAGTCATACATATATTAATATAATATAAACACACACACGGGGCAAGACGAGAGGGCACCGCTATAATAAATTGGCAACCTTGAAATTGTTCCAGAGAATGAAGTATTTTTCCCAGAAAGTTATTGCAATTAAGCATGTTTTTTATACATGTTTATTTCCTTTGTGTGTATTCTAACACAAAAAAGAGGAAAAAAAATAAGGCAAATTGGACAAATTCACACAAAACCCCAAAAGTGGGCTGGACAAAATTGTTGGCACCTTTCCAAAATTGTGGGTAAACAACTGTGTTTCATGCATGTGATGCTCGTTCAAACTCACCTGTGGCAAGTAACAGGTGTGGGCAATATGAAAAATCACACCTGAAATCAGATAAAAAGGGGAGACGTTGACTCAATCTTTGCATTGTGTGTGTGCGCGTCACACTAAGCATGGAGAACAGAAAGATGAGAAGAGAACTGTCTGAGGACTAGAGAACCAAAAGCGTTTAAAAATATCAACAGTCTCAAGGTTACAAGTCCAGCTCCAGAGATCTTAGAATCATAGAATGGTAGAGTTGGAAGGGACCTCCTGGGTCATCTGGTCCAACCCCCTGCTCAAAGCAGGATTCACTAAATCATCTCAGACAGATGTCTGTCCAGCCTCTGTTTGAAGACGTCCATTGAAGGGGAACTCACCACCTCTCGTGGCAGCCTGTTCCACTCATTAATCACCCTAACTGTCAAAAAGTTTTTTCTAATATCTAATCTGTGTCTCCTCCCATTTAGTTTCATCCCATTGCTTCTAGTCTTTCCTTGTGCAAATGAGAATAAAGATGATCCTTCTACAATGTGACAGCCCTTGACATATTTGTAGACAGCTATTAAGTCTCCTCTCAGTCTTCTTTTTTGCAAGCTAAACATTCCCAAATCCTGCAACCGTTCCTCATAGGACATGGTTTGCAGACCAGTCACCATTCTGGTCGCTCTTCTCTGAACTTGCTCCAGTTTGTCTATGTCTTTTTTAAAATGTGGTGCCCAAAACTGTACACAGTATTCCAGATGAGGTCTGACCAAAGAGGAGTAAAGACCAATAATGACTTCACGTGATCTAGACTGTATGCTTCTGTTAATACATCCCAGAATTGTATTTGCCTTTTTTGCTGCTGCATCACACTGTTGACTCATGTTCAGTCTATGATCTATTAGTATACCTAAGTCTTTTTCACATGTACTGTTGCTTAGCTCTATTCCTCCCATTCTGTATATGCTTTTTTCATTTTTATTGCCCAGATGTAGTACTTTGCATTTTTCCCTGTTAAAAAACATTCTGTTGGTTGCTGCCCACTGCTCCAGTTTATTTAGGTCTTTTTGAATCCTCTCTCTCTCTTCTCTAGTATTAGCTATCCCTCCTAGCTTTGTGTCATCAGCAAATTTAATCAGTTTACCCTCAATTCCTTCATCTAAATCATTGATAAAGATGTTGAACAATACACGTCCCAGGACGGAGCCCTGTGGTACCCCACTTGAGACATTCATCCAGCTGGATGTGAAGCCATTTACAATCACCCTTTGAGTCCGATCACTAAGCCAGTTATGAATCCACCTAACAGTTGCCTGGTCCATTGCATACTTGGTCATTTTTTCAATAAGGATGGTGTGAGATACTTGATGTTCATTTGTCCAGTATGCAACATAATCAAGAAGTTTACAACCCATGGCACTGTAGCTAATCTCCGTGGACAGCAAAGAAAAATTGATGAAAGGTTGCAACGCAGGATAATCCAGATGGTGGATAAGCAGCCCCAATCAAGTTTCAAAGAAATTCAAGCTGTCCTGCAGGCTCAGGGTGTATCAGTGTCAGTGCAAACTATCAGTCGACATTTGAATGAAATGAAACTATGGCAGGAGACCCAAGAGGACCCCACTGATGACAGAAAAAAAGCTAGACTGCAGTTTGCAAAAAATGTATTGAAGCTAAAATCCTTCTGAAAAAGCGTCTTGTGGACAGATGAGACCAAGAAAGAACTTTTTGGTAAAGCACAGCAGTGTACTGTTTCCCGAAAACAGAATGAGGCCTACAAAGTAAGAAAAAAAAACACAGTACCTACAGTCAAATATGGTGGAGGATCAAAGATGTTTTGCAGCCTCTGGCACTGGGGGCCTTGACTGTGTGCAAATCATGAAACCTGAAGATTACCAATAAATTTAGCATAGCAATGCAGTGAGCAGTGTCAGAAAGCTGGATTTGCGTCCTAGATCATGGGTCTTCCAGCAGGACAATGATCCCAAACATACTTCAAGAAGCCCCCAGAAATGGATGGAAACACAGCGCTGGAGAGTTCTGAAGTGGCAGCAATGAGCCTGGATCTAAATGCCATTGAAAACCTGTGAAGAGATCTTTAAATTGCTATTGGGAGAAGGCACCTTCAAATGAGAAACCCGATGCAGTTTGCAAAAGAAGAGTGCTCCAAAATTCCAGTTGAGAGGGGTTAGAAGCTTGCAGATGGTTATAGGAAGCGAACACTTGAGCTTAGCGTTTGGCCCCTGTAAAATAATAATAATAAAAAAAAAACTATACTCACCTCCCGTGCCAGCGGTGTCGGCACTCACCGTCCCGGGAGGCATAAGCCCAGAGCCTAATCAGCGCTGGCGTCACTGTCTCCGCCTTCTTACGAATTGAACATGGAGAGGAAGTCCAGGCTGCGACTGATCTGACGACTTCTTCATGTTCAGTATGTCTGAAGGCAGGGCCAGTGAACATCAGCGCTGATTGGGCCCCTGGCTCATATGTAACAGCCTCATGGGAGTCCCAGGATTGTGAGTGCTGACACCACTTGAAGGGAGGAGTGTATAAGATTTTTTTTTATTTTATCGGTGCCAAGTGTGGGGTATAAGAAGGAACTGTAGTAGTGGACAACCTGAGGGTTGAGTTGAGGGTTCCAACAATTTTGTTCAGCCCATTTTTGAGTGAAATTATGTTTAATTTGCATCTTTTTTGTGTTGTTCCAATACACAAAGGAAATAAACATGTGTGATTATAATAATGTTCTGTGAAATACTTAAATTCCAAGAGTGCCAACACTTTTGGCATTGACGGTATATAAGCACAAGGACAGATCAGGGGGCACCGCGAGAGATAGAGATATATATACACACACAGATGTGCTCAAAAGTTTACATACCCCAGCAGAATTTTTCATTTCTTGGCCTTGTTTCAGAGAATATGAATAACAAACTTTTCCTCCACTCATGGTTATTGGTTGGGTGAAGCCATTTATTGTCAAACTACTGTGTTTTCTCTTTTTAAATCTTAATCACAACCAAAAACATCCAAATGACCCTGATCAAAAGTTCACATACCCTGGTGATTTTGGCCTGATAACATGCACAGAATTTGACACAAATGGGTTTGAATGGCTACTAAAGGTAACATCCTCACCTGTGACCTGTTTGCTTGTAATCAGTGTGTGTGCATAAAAGCTGAGCGAGTTTCTGGGATCCAGAAAGACTTACATCTTTCCAATGACGTTTCTGGATTGTGAGTCATGGGGAAAGCAAAAGAATTGTCAACGGATCTACAGGAAAAAGTAGTTGAACTGTATAAGGCTATGTGCCCACGATGCAGAAATGCTCCGAATTTTTTCCAGAGCATTTCCCTGGCAGAAAAAAAGCATGCGGATTGTACATGCGTTTTTCCTGCCAGGGACATGCGGATGTGAAGCAATCTTCACATGCAGTTCAGCATTCGGGATGTCAAGCGCTTTCCAAGCGGATTCGCATTGCGTTAAAAAACGCAGCAGGACAATTTCTAGCACGATCCCGCAGCGAATTGGCGCCCATTGAAGTCTACTGAAACGCAGCAAACCCGCAGGTATATGTGGATTTGCTGCGTTTCAATTAAAGTCAGTGGTCGCGAATTTGCGGCATAAACGCAGTGCGGGTGGTACCCGGGTTGGAGATGAGGACTGCAACTCCTCTCATCCCGACAGCAGGAGCTGTGTGGATGGAAGGAGCAGTAGTCTTCTCAGCCAAGCCGGCTACCACGTGCTGTAAAAAAAAAAAAAAACACCTATATACTCACCTGATCCTCTCCTCCTGGCGGCATACTGCGGGGAGCTGGCTCACTCTCCGCAGTATACTGTGCTTCCAGGACCTGCGCTGACATCAGTGATCAGCTGATTGGTCACGTGACCATTCGCAAAAATGTTCCCAGGGTGGTAAGCTCACCGGGGCTGATCAACCCCAGTGACCTCCTGCAGCATGTATATTGACAGGAGTGATTTTACATCCCTGTCAGTATACAATGCTCCCTTCTGCAGAAGTGACATCAGCGATGGCTGATGTCACTGCTGTAGAAGTGACTCAGATAGTCGTGGGACAATCACTGGAGGTACATGGACTAAATTGTTGACGCCGGACAGGTGAGGGATATGGTTGTTTGTTATTTTCCTTTTTTTTTTTTTGGAGGAGATCGAGGTATTCGGTGTCTGGGAGGGTAATAAAAAAAATATTGTAGAACCATGTGTTTATTATTTCATTAAAATACAAAGACGGGTCAAAAGTCTTTGGACCCATTGAAGCACCGGAAGGCAACGAAACGGCAGTTGTCCCTTTTTTCCTCTCTCCCGCATACCCTTCGGGGTCTCAGTCCAATGCTGCGCGCTGAAATGCTCCGCACACAAAAATAAAGGAACGTTTTAAAGAAGACTGGGTGAGTGCTGCCTTTCCTTCTATTCTTGCTTGTGATTGAAATATTTCTTGGATGTGCACCACCGTTTAAGTCTTGAAGCACATAGTCTGAATTATGCCCTGGTGATTGATCTTCTGAAAAAAAAGCGTGGTGCCAGAATGTTTCTCTTGCATTTGAACTGACTGACCACAAAGTATCTCACCTACAATACGCCAAACAGCACAGAGACAAGCCTCAATTTCTGGAACAAGGTAATTTGGAGTGATGAGACCGAAATTTAACTTTTTGGCCACAGCCATAAACGTTACATTTGGAGAGCGGTCAACAAGGCCTACAATGAAAGGAACACCATTCCTACAGTAAGGCATGGAGGTGGACTGCTGATGTTTTAAGGATGTGTGAGCTACAAATGCACAGGAAACTTGGCAAGGAAAGATGAATGCAGCACATTATCAGCAAATACTAAGCCAAACCTTCGACTTCTCAATATCCTTGACACCGACTCCCTCATATACGGCTCATGTTTAAGTGATAAATTTACTGTAGCACAGATTCATCTCAGCTAAAAGTCTAGACTCCTAGATCAGGGATAGGACAGATATTCAGAACTTTCTAAAATTCTTATGAAAAAAGTATTCCCCAGAAACTGCATTGAACTACTGTACCCAATTTATTATATATTTTACGAGTCTGTCCATTTTATACCAACTCCACAGCTCAGAGATAGATATACAGTACAGACCAAAAGTTTGGACACACCTCATTTAAAGATTTTTCTGTATTTTCATGACTATGAAAATTGTACATTCACAATGAAGGTATCAAAACTATGAATTAACACGTGGAATTATATACTTAACAAAAAAGTGTGAAACTGAAAATATGTCTTATACTCTAGGTTCTTCAAAGTAGCCACCTTTTGCTTTGATGACTGCTTTGCACACTCTTGGCATTCTCTTGATGAGCTTCAAGAGGTAGTCACCGGAAATGGTCTTCCAACAATCTTGAAGGAGTTCCCAGAGATGCTTAGCACTGGTTGGCCCTTTTGCCTTCACTCTGCGGTCCAGATCACCCCAAACCATCTCGATTGAGTTCAGGTCTGGTGATTGTGGAGGCCAGGTCATCTGGCGTAGCACCCCATCACTCTCCTTCTTGGTCAAATAGCCCTTACACAGCCTGGAGGTGTGTTTGGGGTCATTATCCTGTTGAAAAATAAATGATGGTCCAACTAAACGCAAACCGGATGGAATAGCATGCCGCTGCAAGATGCTGTGGTAGCCATGCTGGTTCAGTATGCCTTCAATTTTGAATAAATCCCCAACAGTGTCACCAAAGCACCCCCACACCATCACACCTCCTCCTCCATGCTTCACGGTGGGAACCAGGCATGTAGAGTCCATCTGTTCACCTTTTCTGCGTCGCACAAAGACACGGTGGTTGGAACCAAAGATCTCAAATTTGGACTCATCAGACCAAAGCACAGATTTCCACTGGTCTAATGTCCATTCCTTGTGTTCTTCAGCCCAAACAAGTCTCTTCTGCTTGTTGCCTGTCCTTAGCAGTGGTTTCCTAGCAGATATTTTACCATGAAGGCCTGCTGCACAAAGTCTCCTCTTAACAGTTGTTGTAGAGACGTGTCTGCTGCTAGAACTCTGTGTGGCATTGACCTGGTCTCTAATCTGAGCTGCTGTTAACCTGTGATTTCTGAGGCTGGTGACTCGGATAAACTTATCCTCAGAAGCAGAGGTGACTCTTGGTCTTCCTTTCCTGGGGCGGTCCTCATGTGAGGCAGTTTCTTTGTAGCACTTGATGGTTTTTGCAACTGCACTTGGCGACACTTTCAAAGTTTGCCCAGTTTTTCGGACTGACTGACCTTAATTTCTTAAAGTAATGATGGGCACTCGTTTTTCTTTACTTAGCTTCTTTTTTCTTGCCATAATTCAAATTCTAACAGTCTATTCAGTAGGACTATCAGCTGTGTATCCACCAGACTTCTGCACAACACAACTGATGGTCCCAACCCCATTTATAAGGCAAGAAATCCCACTTATTAAACCTGACAGGGCACACCTGTGAAGTGAAAACCATTTTCGGTCATGAAAATACAGAAAAATCTTTAAAATTAGAAGGTGTGTCCAAACTTTTAGTCCGTACTGTAGATAGAGACACACACATAACACGTGGCACCGCCAGTTCCAATATATATATGTATATACACACACACGGGGCCGGATCACCGCTAGTCATACAGACAGACGGGGCCGGATCACCGCTAGTCATACAGACAGACGGGGCCGGATCACCGCTAGTCATACAGACAGACGGGGCCGGATCACCGCTAGTCATACAGACAGACGGCCGCGCACACAGCCGCCGCCTCACTGGCGGCCTCACTCACCGGGCGCCGCTCCTTCTTGCTCCGGCCGGGGTCGCTGCGCGCACTCTGGGAGCCTTTGGTGTACTTCGCCCGCGCAGTCTCCAGGCTGTAGAAGTCGGAGCTAGAATCCAGCAGGGAGTCGCCCTCCACATACACCGGGGCGGGAGCGCCCTTGGCAGCGGACGAGCTCCGGAGCTGAACCATCTTCTCACCGCGAACACTTCCAAATTCTGGCGCCACAAACTTTCCCCCCACGAACCGCGGCGCTGAGCCTAGATCCCTCCGCCGATGGGCCTCTTTCCCCCTACGTCTAGCTAACGGAGGCCAAACCTCGTCCTTCCACAGCGGGATATAATTTTCTATCAGGTCACTCCTCGATAAACAACGCTTTATCCAACGTCCAGTCCGTTTGGATGAACTTTATGCTTTCAGCTACGACACATCCTCGGCGGATGTGCACATCATCACAACTGTTCAGTTTCAGCGCGGGAAGTCACAAAAGGATGTGATTGGTTAACGTTCGTGACGCCACGCCCCTCTTGCGAAAACAAGCGCCGCTAGCACTGTAGGTTCAGTGAGGGGAATGCGGCGCGGAACTACAACTCCCATGATTCAAATAAATAGGAATGAACTTAAGGAATCATGGATTTTGTAGTTGTATGGCAGGGAGCTAGTTAAGTAGGCTGAACAACGGTCTGGCGGGAAAGAGGTTAACTAAACACGTGATTACGCTTATCGGCCGTCGTTTCCTGGTTACCAGGGAAACGACTTCCTGTGAAAAATGTTACTCGGGAGTACGGGCGATGACAAGAGCCGTGCACTGACCCGGGGCCTCCCCCGCCCTCAGGTGTGAGCGCCGCACCCGGGCGCAATGCAGGAGGCAGCGGCCTCTCCTCCCCCTGTTCTGCCGGACCGCATGGACTGCTGCTACACCGGCTGCTACTGGTAAGACCGTGTATGGGCGGCACCGGGCAGGACCACCGGGGCCGGAATAATGTCATTACTGCTGCTTATACCCACAGCGAGGAGAATGTGTGGAAACTGTGCGAGGCCATCCGAGAGCGGGCACCGCGGGCCTTACCGGAGTGCCATACCGTCTTCCTATCCAACAGCCACAAGATGGTGAGAGCCCAGAGATGAGAACCACTCGACTACTGCTCTGCATATATGTGTGCGTGTATATATGTGTGTATATATGTATGTGTATATATGTATGTGTATATATGTATGTGTATATATGTATGTATATATATATATGTATATATATGTATGTATATATATATATATATGTATATATGTATGTATGTGTATATATATATATATATATATATATATATATATATATGTGTGTGTATATATATGTGTGTGTGTATACAGTGGGTACGGAAAGTATTCAGACCCCGTTAAATCTTTCACTCTTTGTTTCATTGCAGCCATTTGGTAAATTCTAAAAAGTTCATTTTTTTTCTCATTAAAGTGCACTGTGCACCCCATCTTGACTGAAAAAAACAGAAATGTAGAAATTTTTGCAAATTTATTAATAAAGAAAAGCTGAAATATCACATGGTCATAAGTATTCAGACCCTTTGCTCAGTATTGAGTAGAAGCCCCCTCCTTTTGAGCTCGTACAGTCATGAGCAGGGTCGGTCTGGGGCCCACAGGAGGATTTGATCTTCGGGGCCTACCGTACATCTATATGTAAATACCTGTTACCCCTGTTATAGTGGAGTGTCAACTATAAATCACAAGCGGCTCCTGCACAAATACTGTGCACCGTTGTAACTGTGATGTACAAGTTTACATTACAGGGGTTCTTTGATGAAAACAAATTATCACCGATTCACAGGTTAGGTAGGAGATATCTTATTGATCGGTGTAATCTGACCATCGATCAGAAGAATGGGGAACTTTTATCCCTGACAGGACACTTTTATCCCCATTTTAAAATGCAGCGGCAGGTGGGACGTCTGACCGCAGCGCCATTCATTCTCTTTGGGGCTTCCAGAAATAAACAGGAACAGCCACTGAGGGAATGAATTGATCAGTGGTCAAGTCGCACATGAGCTCCAGTCTGATGGGGATAAAAGCCCCTCATTCTGCAGATAGGTACATGTCCCAGCAGTCAGGCCCCAAACCAATCAATAACTTATCCTTAGGTCACGTTCAGTATTTTACATCACTTATTTGTAAGCCAAAACCATGAGTGGAACAATCAGAGAAAAAGTATAATAGAAACACGTCACCACTTCTACATTTATTACCCCCTACTGGAAGTGCGTATTTGCTACTGTGTAATAGACACAGGACAGGGAGGGGTTAAACGTAAAAGCAATTTATCTCTATTGGAAATAAAGAATCTTCCCCTTATTGATATCAGAGAGAACAAATGGCTGCCTTACATAACACAATCCACTATACCAAGACCAATACCACCACATACAAAGGGACACTTACCGTCACACCATGACCAGATCACATATTACCACCACATAGTAACCAAATAATATCACAAACCAGGGACAAATACCGCCACACCGTGACCAGACCACATATTAGCATCATCTAGTGACCGAATAATACCACATACAAGGAACAAATACTGCCATACCATGATCAGACCACAGGTTACCATTACATAGTCAACGAATAATCTATATATATAATCGTCTTATCCTGTCTGTCTGTCTGTCCTGGAAATCCCGCGTCGCTCATTGGTCCGGCAGCGGCCGATCAGCGCCGCGGGATTTCTGAAAAAAGATGGCGGCCGTTAGCGGCTCATCTGCGGGACGGAGCTCAGCGGCGATGCAGCCGGGAGATGACCGGCGCGAGGCGCTCATCTCCCGGCCGGTAGCAGCGGAAGGACCCCGACCGCCGGCGCCACTGACCTCCATGCGGAAGGGAGGACCGGGGAGCGGCGCTGCGGGTCGGGATACTTCTGCTGCGAGCGCCCGCTCATGTCCCGGGTTCTCGCAGCGGAAGTACCCGCACAGGCAGCACCGCTCCCCGGTCCTCACCAAGACAATTCGATGATTGGTCGCGGTCTTCGGACCCGACCAATCACTGATCTTACCGCAAAAGTTAAACACCGCTGTGCTGATTGGTCGCGGACGCTGCCCGTGACCAATCACCGATTTGGGCGCCACATTTAAATATCGGCCGCGACCAATCAGCACATCAGTGTTTAAATGTGGAGCCAAGATTGGTGATTGGTCGCGGCCGATATTTAAATTTGGCGCCCAAATCGGTGATTGGTCACGGGCAGCGTCCGCGACCAATCACCACAGTAGTGTTTAACTTTTGCGGCAAGATCAGTGATTTGTGCGGCACATTTAAATAGCGGCCGCGACCAATTGGATGTCAGCGGCGCTCCCCGGTCCTTCACACCCTAGGCGCATGGATGTCAGCGGCGCTGTGCGGATACTTCCGTGGCGAGAACCCGGGACATGAGCGGGCGCTCGCAGCAGAAGTATCCCGACCCGCAGCGCCGCTCCCCGGTCCTCCCTCGACACGCTAGCCGCTGATGTCCCCACAGTATCCGCATGGTGTTACAAAGGTCCGGACATTTGTGTTAAAAATCGCTGATTGGTCGCGGGCGCTGCCCGCGACCAATCACCGATATTGGCGCCACATTTAAACACTACTGTGCTGATTGGTCGCGGACGCTATTTATATGAGGCGCCAAAATCGGTGATTGGTCGCGGCAGATATTTAAATTTGGCGCCCAAATCGGTGATTGGTTGCGGGCAGCGCCAGCGACCAATCAGCGATTTTTAACACAAATGTCTGGACCTTTGTAATACCATGCGGATACTGTGGGGACATCAGCGGCTAGGGTGTGAAGGGAGGACCGGGGAGCGGCGCTGCGGGTCGGGATACTTCTGCTGCGAGCAGTCGCTCATGTCCCGGCTTCTTGCAGCAGAAGTATCCGCACAGGCCGCAGCGCTCCCCGGTCCTCACCAATACGATTCCGCTCCCCGGTCCTCACCAATACGATTCGCTGATTGGTCGCGCTCTCCGCCCGCGACCAATCACCGATTTGGGCGCCACATTTAAATAGCGGCCGCGACCAATCACCGATCTTGCCGCCACATTTAAACACTGCTGTGCTGATTAGTCGCGGACGCCAGCCGCGACCAATCAGCGAGCTTGGCGCCAAATTTAAACAACGCTCTGATTGGTTGCTTCCGCCAGCCGACCGCGACCAATCAGCGAGATTGGCGCCTAATTTAAACAGCGCTATGATCTCCCGACGGCAAGTGTGAACGGAGGACCGAGGAGCGGCGCTGCCGGTCGGGATGCTTCTGCTGCGAGCAGCCGCTCATCTCCCAGCTGCTCGCAGCGGAAGTACCCGCACAGGCAGCGCCGGTCCTCACTAATACGACGCTGATTGGTCGGGGCCGGCGGCCGCAACCAATCATGCGTTAGAATCGGGCCACCATCTAGTACTACAATAAGGATCATGAATAAAAAACACAATACTAATAACACAAATATTACCACTGGTGATATTATACACAGGAGCTCTGTATATAATGTCAGTGTACAGGTAATGCAGGGATCACCAATGACATTAAACATAGGAACTCTGTATATAGTGTCAGTGTACAGGGATCACCAGTGACATTGTACACAGGAGCTCTGTATACAGTGTATAGTGTGCATTTCCATGTAATACACCGACTCACCAGTGACGTCTCTAGTTGAAGTCCTTCATCTTCGCTTTTCTTTTTCATCCTGCACAGACCGCCATCACTTCTTCCAGCCAGGACTTGTCGCTGCAGAAAATAACACACAGTTATCAATAGGTGATCACTTCTAGAGCACATTCCACACTTAGGCTATGTTCGCACATAACAGATTTGATGCAGACCGTTTTTGCCTCTCTGGCAGAAAAAAACGCATGCAGAATTTACATGCGTTTTTTCTGGCAGAGAGAAGCGTTTTTTCAGCATTTTTACATGCGTTTTCGCATGCGTTTTTTCAAGCGATTGTGAGCATCACTTGGAAAAGTGCTTGACAAGTTGGTCACACAATATAAATCCATGCAACCGGCATGGATTTATAATGTGTGAACAACTGATGCTTTAAATGCAGCATCTATAGTAAAAAAAAAAAAGAATTAAAACGTTAAAAATAAAAAAAAACCTGTATATTCACCTCTCCAGCAGCCCCCGGTCTGCTCCCAGCCACGCCCTCTCTCCATGGCGTCCCGAGATGTAGTGTCAGGACCTGCGGTGACGTCATTTAGTCAGCTAATGGTCATGCGACCATCACCTGACCGCCGACGTCAGCGGTCGCGTGACCATCAGGTGACTAAATGACGTCACCGCAGGTCCTGACAGTACATCGCGGGACGCCATGGAGAGAGGGCTTGGCTGGGAGCAGACCGGGGGCTGCCGGAGAGGTGAATATACAGGTTTTGTTTATTTTAAACTTTTTTTTTCACCACGTGGTAGCCGGGATGAAGAGGAGTTGTTGTCTCCTCTTCATCCTGGATACCACACGCACCGCGATTACGCTGCAAATTCGCGGCCATTCAATTTAATTGAAATGCAGCAAATCCACATATACCTGCAGGTTTGCTGCTTTTCAATGTTCCTCAATGGCCGCGAATTTGCAGCGTAATCGCGGTAGAAATGGTCATGCTGCAACGCAATGCGAATTCGGCGCGCAAATTAGCGCATCATGTGCACAGCACATCCGAATTCACATTGCTTTGCATGGCAGACGGCTTTACAAGCATTTTCGCGGCGTTTTCGCTGCTGTAAAAACGCTACATGGGCACTTAACCTTATTCTCTACATGGGCACTTAACCTTATTCTCTGATTTCTACACTACACCAGATGAAGAAAAAAAGCGACATAGTGCCGTCCTGCACAGTAACAGGACCCCCGTTTTGTTACTCCCCCATGGTGAACAGTATCTTCAAAAGTAAATTATATTACAGCAGTGATGTTCCCTACAGTAATTATGTCCCTACTTGCCACCATAAACTAATAATACCTCATCCTGGCCCCCATACTGTAATTGTCACCCATCCTGGCACCCTTTTATTTAATGATGTCCCCAGTCCAAGGCTCCCATGTATCCGCCCTCCCTCCATCCTGGGCCTGTATGTATCCCACCTATCTTGGGCCTGTACGTATCACTCCCCATCATTGGTCCCCATGTATCATCCTCTTTCCTCCTCTCTCCATCATGGGCCCATATGTGTGATCCGCTCCCCCCCCCCCCCCACCCCCTCCATCATGGGTCCCTATGTGTCATATCCCCCCCCCTCCATCATGGGCCCCTGTGTGTCATATCCCCCCCCCCCTCCATCATGGGTCGCTATGTGTCATATCCCCCCAACACATTCAACATGGGCCTCTAGGTGTCATATGCCGCTCTCCCCTCCATCATGGGCCCCTGTGTGTCATATCCTGCCCCCCCCCCATCCATCATGGGCCCCTGTGTGTCATATCCCCCTCTCCCCTCCATCATGGGCCCCTGTGTGTCATATCCCGCCTCCCCCCCCCCCCCATCCATCATGGGCCTCTGCGTGCCATCCGCCCCCCCATTCACATAGGGAAAAAAAAAACTTCTTAGCTTCCTGCGCTCCCCCGGCGGCATCCTCTGCAGCTTCATAACGGTGTGGTCTGCGACAGGGCCGCCGATCAATCGGAGGCCGCGCCCTGACAGCAGCCTGGAGGCCATCTCCACATTGCTGCTATGCGCTGCGCACTGACGTCAGCGCCCGGCGCATAGCAGTGATGTTCAATGCCCGCCGGCCTATCAGAGCCTGAACGCTGATGCACGTGGGTTTGATTGACCGGCGCATCGCATAGCAGAGACGAGTAGATGTTCCCGGCGGCAGCCATCAAGAGGAAGGTATGCTTTCTGACCACGGGCCCATCAGAGGCCGGCACGCAGCGGCCTTTGATTGGCCCGTGGTCAGAAAGATCAAGGACCAGTTACCGGTGGCCCCACTATATCCGTCACGGGGGTTCTCCCAGTGGGCCAGTCTGACGCTGGCCATGAGTCTTGGGAATGATGCAACAAGTTTTTCACACCTGAATTTGGGGATCCTCTGCCATTCTTCCTTGCAGATCCTCTCCAGTTCCGTCAGGTTGGATGGTGAATACACTGTGCAGAATTATTAGGCAAGTTGTATTTTAGAGGATTATTTTTATTATTGATCAACAACTATGTTCTCAATCAACCCAAAAGACTCATAAATATCCAAGCTTAATATTTTTGGAAGTTGGAGGGGGCTTTTTTTCGCTTTGGCTATCTTAGGAGGATATCTGTTTGTGCAGGTAACTATTACTGTGCTGAATTATTAGGCAACTTAATAAAAACCAAATATAATCCCATCTCACTTGTTTATTTTCACCAGGTAAACCAATATCCGTGCACAAAATTTAGAAATAAACATTTCTGACATGCAAAACCAAAAAAAATGAGTGATGAATATAGCCACCTTTCTTTATGATGACACTCAGCAGCCTTCCATCCATAGATTCTGTCAGTTGCTTGATCTGTTTTCGATCAACATTGCGTGCAGCAGCCACCACAGCCTCCCAGACACTGTTCCGAGAGGTGTACTGTTTTCCCTCCCTGTAGATCTCACATTTTATGATGGACCACAGGTTCTCTATGGGGTTCAGATCAGGTGAACAAGGGGGCCATGTCATTATTTTTTAGACCTTTACTGGCCAGCCACGCTGTGGAGTAGTTGGATGCATGTGATGGAGCATTGTCCTGCATGAAAATCATGTTTTTCTTGAACGATACCGACTTCTTCCTGTACCACTGCTTGAAGAAGTTGTCTTCCAGAAACTGGCAGTAGGTCTGGGAGTTGAGCTTCATTCCATCCTCAACCCTAAAAGGTCCCACAAGTTCATCTTTGATGATCCCAGCCCATACCAGTACCCCACCTCCACCTTGCTGGCGTCTGAGTCGGAGTGGAGCTATCTGCCCTTTACTGATCCAGCCTCTGGCCCATCCATCTGGCCCATCAAGAGTCACTCTCATTTCATCAGTCCATAAAACCTTTGAAAAATCAGTCTTAAGATATTTCTTGGCCCATTCTTGACATTTTATCTTATGTTTCTTGTTCAAAGGTGGTCGTTTTTCAGCCTTCCTTGTCTTGGCCATGTCCCTGAGTATCGCACACCTTGTGCTTTTTGATACTCCAGTAACGTTGCAGCTCTGAAATATGCCAAAACTGGTGGCGAATGGCATCTTGGCAGCTTCATGCTTGATTTTCCTCAATTCATGGGCAGTTATTTTGCGCCTTTTTTGGCCAACACTCTTCTTGCGACCCTGTTGGCTATTTGCCATGAAACGCTTGATTGTTCGGTGATCACGCTTCAAAAGTTTGGAAATGTCAAGACTGCTGCATCCCTCTGCAAGACATCTCACAATTTTGGACTTTTCAGAGCCCGTCAAATCTCTCTTCTGACCCATTTTGCCAAAGGAAAGGAAGTTGCCTAATAATTAAGCACACCTTATATAGGGTGTTGATGTCATTAGTCAACACCCCTCCTCATTACAGAGATGCACATCACCAGATTTACTTAATTGGTAGTTGGTTCTCAAGCCTATGCAGCTTGGAGTAGGACAACATGTATAAAAAATATCATGTGATCAAAATACGCATGTGCCTAATAATTCTGCACGCGGTGTAGTGATGAGCGAGTATGTTTTGTTAACCCTTCCGCCGAGTATGCTCGGGCCGAGCACCGAGTAGTTACAGCTGCTCGGTGATGTGTTTGAATCACTCCCGTGTGCGTGATTTGCGACTGACAGCTTTAATACATGTGAGGAATGTGTAAGAAATAGACATTCCTCACATGTATTAAAGTTGTCAAACAGTCGCAAATCATGCACACGGAAGTGATTCAAACATATCACCGAGCAGCTGTAACTACTCGGTTCTCAGCCCGAGCATACTCGGCAAAAGGGTTAACAAAACATACTCGCTCATCACTAGTGAACAGCCATTTTCAGGTCTCTCCAGAGATGCTCAATTGGGTTTAGGTCAGGGCTCTGACTGGGCCAGTCAAGAATGGTTACAGAGTTGTTCTGAAGCCACTCCTTTTTTATTTTAGATGTGTGCTTAGGGTCATTGTCTTGTTGGAAGATGAACCTTTGACCAATTCTGAGGTCCAGAGCACTCTGGAAGAGGTTTTCATCCAGGATATCTCTGTACTTGGCTGCGTTCATGTTTCCTTCAATTGCAACCAGACGTCCTGTCCCTGCAGCTGAAAAACACCCACATAGCATGATGCTGCCACCACCATGTTTCACTGTTGGGATTGTATTGGGCAGGTGATGAGCAGTGCCTGGTTTTATCCACACATACCGCTTAGAATTATCACCAAAAAGTTCTATCTACGTCTCATCAGACCAGAGAATCTTATTTCTCATAGTCTGGGAGTCCTTCATGTGTTTTTGTGCAAACTCTATGCAGGCTTTTATATGTCTTGCACTGAGGAGAGGCTTCCTTTGGGCCACTCTGCCATAAAGGCCCGACTGGTGGAGGGCTGCAGTAATAGTTGACTTTGAGGAACTTTCTCCCATCTCCCTACTGCATCTCTGGAGCTCAGCCACAGTGATCTTGGGGTTCTTCTTTACCTCTCTCACCAAGGCTCTTCTCCCACGATTGCTCAGTTTGGCTGGATGGCCAGGTCTAGGAAGACTTCTGGTGGTCCCAAACTTCTTCAATTTAAGAATTATGGAGGCCACTGTGCTCTTAGGAACCTTGAGTAATGCAGAAATTCTTTTGTAACCTTGGCCAGATCTGAGCCTTGCCACAATTCTGTCTCTGAGCTCCTTGGGCTGTCCCTTTGAGCTCATGATTCTCATTTGGTCTGACATGCACTGTGAGCTGTGAGGCCTTATATAGACAGGTGTGTGCCTTTCCAAATCAAGTCCTATCAGTTTAATTGAACACATCTGGACTCCAATGAAGGAGCAGAACCATCTCAAGAAGGATCACAAAGAAATGGACAGCATGTGACTTAAATATAAAGTCTGAGCAAAGGGTCTGAATACTTATGACCATGTGATATTTCAGTTTCTCTTTTTTAATAAATTTGCAAAAATATCTACATTTCAGTTCTTTTCAGTCAGGATGGGGTGCAGAGTGTACTTTAATGAGAAGAAAAATGAACTTTTTAGAATTTACCAAATGGCTGCAATGAAACAGAGTGAAAAACTTAAAGGGGTCTGAATCCGTACCCACTGTGTGTGTGTGTGTGTGTGTGTGTGTGTGTGTGTGTGTATATATATAATACTGCCCCCTATGTACAAGAATATAACTACTATAATACTGCCCCCTATGTACAAGAATATAACTACTATAATACTGCCCCCTATGTACAAGAATATAACTACTATAATACTGCCCCCTATGTACAAGAATATAACTACTATAATACTGCTCCTATGTACAAGAATATAACTACTATAATACTGCTCCTATGTACAAGAATATAACTACTATAATACTGCCCCTATGTACAAGAATATAACTACTATAATACTGCCCCTATGTACAAGAATATAACTACTATAATAATGCCACTATGTACAAGAATATAACTACTATAATACTGCCCCTATGTACAAGAATATAACTACTATAATACTGCCACTATGTACAAGAATATAACTACTATAATACTGCCCCTAAGTACAAGAATATAACTACTATAATACTGCCACTATGTACAATAATATAACTACTATAATACTGCTCCTATGTACAAGAATATAACTACTATAATACTGCCACTATGTACAAGAATATAACTACTATAATACTGCCACTATGTACAAGAATATAACTGCTATAATACTGCCCCCTATGTACAAGAATATAACTACTATAATACTGAGAATAAATAGTAGAATCCGGGCCTCTATGAAGATATAGCAGCAGTTTCTTGCCGTTATCACAGTGTGATAGGACAGGATGCACAGAAGCACATTTTCTGACTAGTTTGGAGCAGGAGGAGCAGAGACAAACAATATGAAGATTTCAGCTATTTAAATACCTGAGGTAATTACAGATATCGCTCACACACAATTAACACTTGAATAGACAAACAATGAAAATACAGCTCACTAGGTTTTTGAGGGAAAAAAGAAAAAACCCCATTCTATTCACCATTATGTAGAACAGGCTGTGACGAGGAACAAATAATGCAAAATCAAGTCTCTCTTTATTATTATCAAGACCAAAAGGGACACAAGTGTCCAACAGGAAAATCCAGTTTGCCCCCAGTAGAAGGAGGTGTGGGGATGGTCTCCACCTCTACTAGACCAGTTAGCTTTTTCTATTCGGCTCGTGATCTGCGTTCATAGGAGACTTTGATTTTTCCTATACATAGCAGTGGTTATGTATAACACAAGCGATGGGACGATCACAGCTTCAAGTCCCCTAAGAGGGCTATTAAATTAAGTAAAAAGTGAAGAAAAAAAAAAGTTTTTAAAAATATAAGATGAAATCACCATTAGTGTTGAGCGATACCTTCCGATATCAGGAAATATCGTATCGGATTGGATCGGGCCGATACCCAAAAAGTATCGGATATCGCCGATTCCGATACCGGAAACCAATGCAAGTCAATGGGACACAAATATCGGAATGAAAATAAACCCTTTCTTTCCTTGTAGGTTAATTCTATATGAAGGAAAACAACTAAGAATAATGTAGAATGACATGAAAAGCCGGCAATTCATCAGCGGCATACACCGGTACCCGACAATTTACAACAGAAAGAATAGAGCTTCACACATAGATTAGATAGATAGAAACATGTCAGTCACATATATATGAAGTACAGTGACAGTGTTGCTTACTGTACTTGTCATTTAGTGTAAAGGATTTATTAAAAAAAATATTAGTGTTTTCGTGCACCGTCTCTTTAAGAAAGCCGGCCGGCAATTCAGCATCTGTACCCGACAATTTAGAATAGAAAGAATAGAGAATCACACATAGATTAGATAGATAGAAACATGTCAGTCACATATATATGAAGTACAGTGACAGTGTTGATTACTGTACTTGTCATTTAGTGTTAAAATAAAGGATTTATTTAAAAAAAAATTGGCGTGGGGTTCCCCTTAATTTTAGGCTCTAGCGGAGGTTAAGCAGACAGCTGGGGCAAATGTTTGAAGCCTGGGAAGGGGGTAATACCCACGGAGCTTCCCAGGCTACTAATATCAGCCCCCAGCTGAATACCTAGCCTTTACTAGCTATTAAAATGGGGGAACCCCCCCCAAAAAAATAACGTGGGGTCCCCCCTAATTTAATAGCTAGCACAGGCTAGGCAGACAGCTGGGGGCTGATATTAATAGCCCAGGAAGGGTGCCATGAATATTGGCCCCCTCCCAGGCTAGAAACACCAGCCGTCAGCCGCCCCAGAAATGGCGCATCCATAGGATGCGCCAATTCTGGCACTTAGCCTCGCTCTTCCACGCTGCCCTGGTGCGGTGGCAGGGGGTAATAGGGTTGGGGTTGATGTCAGCTTATAATGCCAGCTGACATCAAGCCCAGGTTAGTAATGGAGAGGCGTCTATAAGACACCCCCATTACTAACCCCATAGTCAAAGTTAAAAGAAAACACAAACACCCAGAATAAAGTCCTTTAATTGAAATAAAGACACAATTCTTTATTGTTCTAAATTAAACCATACTTACCATCACGCCCATTCCAGCTGAAGCCAACGATCTCCTGCAATAAAAGTAAAATAATAAAGCAACCTCATCCTTACCTTTCCATGGTTCCCACGACAGCTTCAGCTCTGCTACATCGAGATGACAGGCTGGACCGCAGCAGAACGCTGCCATCCAGCCTGTCATCCCGCAGACACTGAGAAGCGCAGGCATGCTTGCGCTCCTCAGTGTCTCTCTGTGACGTCATCCAGATGAGCCGAGTTCATGTCCAATGAACTCAGCTCACCTCATGCACGTCACTGACAGCGTGGGAAAATTCTCACGCTGAAGTGCTGAGTGCAGGAGAATTTTCCCACGCTGTCAGTGACGTACATGAGGTGAGCTGAGTTCATTGGACATGACCTCGGCTCATCTGGATGCCGTCACAGCCAGACACTGAGGAGTGGAAGTATGCCTGCGCTTCTCAGTGTCTGCGGGATGACAGGATGGATGGCAGCGTTCTGCTGCGGTCCAGCCTGTCATCTCGATGTAGCAGAGCTGAAGCTGTCGTGGGAGCCATGGAAAGGTAAGGATGATGTTGCTTTATTATTTTACTTTTATTGCAGGAGATCGTTGGCTTCAGCTGGAATGGGCGTGATGGTAAGTATGGTTTAATTTAGAACAATAAAGAATTGTGTGTTTATTTCAATTAAAGGACTTTTTTCTGGGTGTTGTGTTTTTTTAAATACTTTACTAGAAATTCATGGTGGTCATGTCTAATATTGGCGTGACCCCATGAATTTCGGGCTTAGGGCCAGCTGATAATGCCAAGCTGGCCTTAACCCCTTTATTACCCAGTGAGCCACCGCACCAGGGCCCGTTCCTGCCTGCTGTACCTGACTGGACACAAATATAGGGCGAAGCCCCACATCAATTTTTTTTAATTATTTCATGAATTTCCTGAAATGATTTAAAAAAAATTGACGTGGGGCTTCGCACTATATTTGTGTCCAGCCAGGTACAGCAGGCAGGAACGGGCTGCCCCCAACCACCAGCTGCCTATTTGTACCTGGTTGGACACAACAATATAGGGAAGCCCTTTTTTTCTTAATTATTCCATGAATTTCATGAAATAATTAAAAAAAAAAAAACGTGGAGCTTCTCCCTATTTTTGTGTCCAGCCAGGTACAACTAGGCAGCTGGGGGATGGAATCTGCAGCGCAGGGAGGCCCAAGCTTTCTGCCCCCCGCTGAAAATTGCAGTCCGCAGCCGCCCCGGAAAATGGCGCGTTCATAGAAGCTGGATGCTGTACCTGGCTGGCATACAAAAATATGGCGAAGCCCACGTCAAAAGTTTTGGGAAAAATTAATTAAAAAATAAATAATAATTTAGGGACTGCATCTTTATTAACTCCTCAAATGTCATTTAGTGTTAAAATAATGGATTTATTTAAAAAAAAAATGGCGTGGGATCCCCCATAATTTTAGTCTCTAGCGGAGGTTAAGCAGACGGCTGGGGCAGATGTTTGAAGCCTGGGAAGGGGGTAAAACCCACGGAGCTTCCCAGGCTACTAATATCAGCCCCCAGCTGAATACCTAGCCTTTACTAGCTATTAAAATGGGGGACCCCCCCCCAAAAAATGACGTGGGGTCCCCCCTATTTTAATAGCTAGCAAAGGCTAGGCAGACAGCTGGGGGCTGATATTAATAGCCCAGGAAGGGTGCCATGAATATTGGCCCCCTCCCAGGCTAGAAACACCAGTCGTCAGCCGCCCCAGAAATGGCGCATCCATAGGATGCGCCAACTCTGGCACTTAGCCTCGCTCTTCCATGCTGCCCTGGTGCGGTGGCAGGGGGTAATAGTGGTGGGGTTCATGTCAGCGCCAGCTGCCATGAAGCCCAGGTTAGTAATGATGGGCGTCTATAAGACACCCCCATTACTAACCTACAAAGTGTTAAAAAGAAAAAACACACTACACCCAGAAAAAAATAATTTATTTGAAATAAAACACACAATTTTATTTAATTCTTAGTTTACTAAAAATAATAGTTACCTGTCCACGTTCCTGCGCTGATCTCCCATGCACAGCTGTCACATCTGGAGATGGTGACAGCTGTGCATGGCTGCTGTAAGCTCACGCTGCCGGGAACACGTCCGCTCCCGGCAGCGGGAGCCCCTGACTGAGGTCACCGGAGTGCATTCAGGCAGCGCAGCTCCGGAGACCTCCTTTACGGCACTGCTGTACCGTGGGAATTTCTCACGATACAGCAGGGCCGTAAAGGAGCTAACCGGAGCAGCGCTGCCTGAACTCCGGTGAACCCTTACGGCCCCGTCATTCTAGCGGCGGCAGCGGTTCAGAGCGGTCACATTCTATGTGGCTGCTCTGAACTGGAGATCTTCGTGGGACACTCGTGGACTACTACGGAGGGGTAAGGATAAGGTTGTGGTTTATTATTTTATATTTTATTACAGGAGATCGATGGCTTCGGGGAATTAGGTGTCTTGGTGAGTATAGGTGTAGTTTTTTATTTTTTACTTTATTTTAGGTGGCGATCGGCGGGGACAGGTAATGTATGAACTAATTTCTTTTAGGTAACCACTGGCCACCAATGACATGTATTTAACATTTATTGGGGACACAGTAGGGCAATTTAAATAGCAGGATCAGTCTGATGGGAACTACTGCTCCCATCGAGCTGATCCTGCTGGCAGGAGTGGACGGGGGACAGACATAGGCCGATGGGAGTAGTAGTGTCACATCGGCCTATGTCTGCCTGCACGCACACACTCGTAGACATCGCACAGACACCGCGCACACACACCCGCACAGACACCGCACACACTCGCAGACATCGCACAGACACCGCGCACACCCGCACAAACATCGCGCACACACACCCCGCACACACACTAATCATGACGGTCTGATCGTCTGGGAGGTGAGGCTGACCTGTGCGGCCGTGGGAAAGTTCATGTGAGTTCATGCAGTCAAGCATGAACTCACATGAACCCTCTGAGGGCACCGCGGCTAATTCAAATGAACAGCTGATCGGCATCAGCTGATACCTCAACTGTTCATTTGAAATAACCGGCGGGAAAGCGCAGCACAGAACGGGAAAGCCGGCGGTGAAGTCTTTTCACTGCCGGCTTCCCCGCCCGGGTCCTTCACTCCCCGCTCCTTGGAGCTGCGCTCCCCGCCCGGTCTTAACTTACGATCGGGATGGGAGGTGGCGAGGGGAGCGGAGGATCGGGGTGGGAGGCTGCGGGGAAGCAGTATGGGGCTGTGTGATTGTTTAAAAGCCGGCGGCTTTATACCGCCCGCCGGCTTTTAAACAATCAGGAGAATTCTCCCCCGCTGGGATGGCATTCTGATGACAGGCTGGATCGCGCTGCCATCCAACTTGTCATCCTTCACAGACACTGCAGAGCGCAGGCATTATGGGAACTTCCGATTCCGGTATCCGATATTGTAAAAGTATCGGAATTAAGTATCGGAATTCCGATACCGCGAATATCGGCCGATACCCGATATTACAGTATCGGAATGCTCAACACTAATCACCATCCTTTTGCCTCATTGAAAATAAAACAAATACACATATTTGGTATCGCTGCATTCAGAAATGTCTGGTCTATCAAAATATAAATAAATTAATCCGATCGGTAAATGGTTTAATGAAAAAAAAAATTGAAACTCCAGAATTACTTTTTTTTTTTTCCGCAGCAACAATGCAATAACAGGTGATCAAAATATCGTATCTACCCCAAAATGGTATCAATATAAACGTCAGCTCAGGGTGCAAAAAATGAAAATGAAAACGTTACGGGTCTTGGAAAATGGCAACAAACTAGGAAAAAAATTTTCATATAAATTCGGTAAGAAAGAGTTTCACCACTTAAATTAAAAATAAACTATCCATGTTTGGTGTCTGCGTCCTCGTACTGACCTGGGGAATCATACTACCAGTTTTACCATATAGTGAACATGGTAAATAGAAAACCCAAAAAACGATTGTGGAATTGCTGTTTTTAATGCAATTTCACCGCACTTAGAATTTTTTTTCCCGTTTTCCAGTACATTATATGGTAAAATGAATGCTGTCGTCCAAAAGTACAACTCGTCCCGCAAAAAAACAAGCCTTCATTTCACATGGAAAGCGCCATGAAATAAATGGTGCTATAATAATAATACGGCCATATTAATGGAAAAATAAATAAGTTATGGCTCTGGGAAGAAGGGGAGGAAAAAAACTAAAAAAAAAAAAGGAAATTGGTCGTGACGGGGTTAAGAGATGTAGTGTAAATAAACAATAAAGGCATTTGCTTTAATTATTTTAGAAATTGCATTAAATTCAATAAAATATTCCATCATAGGTGTCCCTGCCTATAGGGGAGGTTGTGAGAGTTCAACGAAATTGCTCCAATTCAATTGTTTATATCCTCGAAGCCCAAAGAGTTTGCTCCAATTTGAGAAATAGAGCAAACCCTCGATGGCTTTTGTCTCGAGCCAATACTATAGCAAAAAAATATATAAAAAAATATCAAGTTTTTTTTCTGCAGCCAAAACCTGCTCTCTTGCCAATTCAAAACTACCATTTTGTGCTGTTTTTGGTGGAGCTTTTGGCAACCTTTTTCGGGTTCGGATTACACATGTGCTTTGTCGACGGTACATGTTTACTAAAATTAGTTTTTATTGCCGAAAAACTTTCAAAAACTCTGTAAAAAAGTTGAAATTTTTTTTGCACTTTCTCATTGTTTTTTTTATGGGTTAAAGAAAATGCTGCAAAAATGAACATGCAGATTTAAAAAACTAATCCATTCACATATTGCATCAGGAAAAAAAAACGTGCTTAAGATTTCTGACATTTCATAGCTTTTGCTGGTATTGTAAAAAACAGCTTTTAATTTGCGTAAAAAAAGCTGCAAAAAAGTTGCGGATGAACATCAGCTAAAGCTACGTTTCCACGATGAGTTTGAGTTTCTTCTGTTGCAGATTTTCCGCACCTGTTGTGGGTTACTCACGTTTTCCCGTTGTTTTTTTTTTGTTCATTTTTAACATGCGTTTTTGACTCTGCGTTTTTTTCTCTTTTTGGTGCGTTAAGTTTTAAACAAAGCGACTTTTTGTTTTTTGATGCGTCATGTTATTTGGCTTTGACAAAACTTTTTATTGATAGACATGTGCAAATTACATGCGTTTTTGATGCATTTCCACTGCAAAAATGCACTTAAAATGCACTAAATACATGTGCGGCTTTTTTACCTGCAGATTTTCTGCTTCCAATGCAAGTCTATGGAGAAAATCTGCACATAAAACTCTGTGTACTCGCAAGAGAAATTGACATGTTGCAGAATTGAAACACGCACCGCAGGTCAGTTTAAGCTGAGGGAAAAAAAAGCGCAGTGGGCAGGAGATTTATAGAAATTTCACTTACATTGCAGGAAGGAAATGCCATCTTTGCATCGGTGTTAGTTTTTTTTTCTGTGTTTTAATTCAATGCGATTTCTAAAATTACTGAAATAAATATATCCTACTGAACACTTGTGTCCCCTTTTGGTGTTAATACAAAGGTCACTTTTCTTATTAGCATTTCACTATAAATTATATTTAATATTCGTTAATATAATATTAAATATATTTCAAATTTTGTATGTGCCATTCTGTATCTTGCCTTGCTACACTGATGGGTATTTGTGGGGATTATGGAGAAATAAACTGAAAATTTTAAATTTTTATCTAAACTCAGAGCCCTGCATTCTACAATTCCCTTACTTTTTTCATGTGGCTTAATCTTGCTGCTCTGGGTGATCAAAGTCTAATGTCAGATGATATATTTTGCATCTTTACCTACTATAGTTTTAACCCAATATATACAAGAATATAACTACTATAATACTGCCCCCTATGTACAAGAATATAACTACTATAATACTGCCCCTATGTCCAAGAATATAACTACTATAATACTGCTCCTATGTACAAGAATATAACTACTATAATACTGCCCCTATGTACAAGAATATAACTACTATAATACTGCCCCTATGTACAAGAATATAACTACTATAATACTGCCCCTATATACAAGAATATAACTACTATAATACTGCCCCTATATACAAGAATATAACTACTATAATACTGCCTCCTATATACAAGAATATAACTACTATAATACTGTTTAGGAGTGGTAACAGTTTGTGTGTATGGTAGCCGTTTCCATTAGACCTTTATCTTGTGATTTCTTTCCTGCTTCGAGCCTTCTGCTCTGGTTCCTGTCGCTCTTATACATCCATCATATTTTGTTATTTGCAGATTCCGATATGGAAACAGAAGTGTGGAAAAGGCGAGGATCCAGTAATATGGGTGAGCTCTCCCTCCTCCCAAACTCAAAGTCCCTAGTTGCTCCTGTAATGTGAAGTATCTTCTTACCATGGGGGTCTTACTATTTATTCTGCCTCCTTTAAAAAAAAAAAAGTGTTTATAATTTACACCGTGCCGCTCTTCCCTACGGCCAAGATATTCGGACGCTTGTATGAACTCTGAATTTCTAATATGGAATATGAACATTGGTTTCCTAAAGTCGACAACGCCTCGCAGTGATACAATTCTGACACCCACCTATGTGAGATGAAATGGGGGGAAATGCTTTACTTCTCTGTGGAGCATGGACACAAATTCAGTGTACGGGGGGGGCTTCAGGTAGGACGGCACTATAGTGTGTGGGGTAACGCTCTGCATCTTGCTTCGCCCCTACAGGATTATCATGTCATTCTGCTTCATGACGGCAGCGATGGGCAGAGGGTCATCTATGATCTGGACACGGTGCTACCGTTTCCCTGTCCTTGTGATACCTACATTAAGGAAGCTCTCCGCTCAGACGACATTATCCACAAGAACTTCAGAAGGTAATCTGCTGGATTATAGCACATGAGTTGGTCCACTGCATTAATGTCATTATTTCACAGGTCTTTTCTAGTTCTGTTCTGCTTTGTTAAAGACAGGGCCGGATCCCTGACCTGCTGGACACCAGCGACTCCCACCAGGCCCTATGTACTGTTACAGCAGGGGTGGGCAATTAATTGTCCATGGGGCCACATGAGAGACCGAACCAATAAGCTGACATGAATTCTGCTCAGTATTAATATTAACATAACCGTTACAATTAATAATTATATTACTTAACATTGCGCAGCAGCAAGTATGTCTACACCCCTATGTAAAGTATGAGCCCCCACCATGCCCGTCTTTATACAGCATGAGCCCCCTATATGCAGTGTGAGTCCACACACAACCCGCTATGTGTGGTGTGAGCCCTCGCGCCGCCGTCCATCGCAGGAGTGAACAGTGCATAATTTTTTTATTTTATTTTTTACTATTAACTACTCAGCTTGAAAAAAAAAAAAAACACACTTATTTATGTCCTAGAGGATTTAGTTTAAGGAAGCTGTGAATTAAAGAAGTGCAAATGGGAAAGATAGTTACATAGTTTATAAGGCCGAAAAAAGACAAGCATCCATCCAGTTCAGCCTATTTCTTGTGCACTGCAGCTATTCCGCAGCGTTGATCCAGGGGAAGGCAAAAAAAAACAAACATGCGGTATAGGCCAATTTACATCACTGAGGAAAAATTCACTTCCCGACTCCAATCTGGCAGTCAGATTAAATCCCTGGATTAATTAACTATCACTAAGCATAAAATGTAATTTTATTGTTCTCAAGAAAGGCGTCCAGGCCTCTCTTGAACTCATTAAGTGAGTTGGACATCACCACTTCCTCTCCCAGAGAGTTCCAGAGTCTCACGGCTCTGACCGTAAAGAATCCCCTTCTATGCTGGTGCAGGAACCTCCTTTCCTCCAGGCGCATAGTGTGCCCCCTCGTCTTTGTCACCATCCTTGGTATAAACAGGTCATGGGAGAGATCTCTGTACTGCCCCCTGATGTATTTATACATGTTTATGAGGTCTCCCCTAAGCCTTCTCTTTTCCATCGTAAATAGGCCTAATTTTGACAACCTCTCTGGGTATTCTAGTCCCTCCATTCCCTTTATTACCTTAGTCGCCCTCCTTTGTACCCTCTCTAGCTCCAATATGTCTTTCCTGAGCACCGGAGCCCAGAACTGTGCACAATATTCTAAGTGCGGCCTTACCAGCGCTTTATACAGAGGAAGAACAATGTTCTCATCATATGCCCCTATTCCTCTTCTGATGCATGCCATGACTCTATTTGCCTTCGCAGCTGCTGCCTGACACTGGGCACTCCAATTTAATTTGCTATTAACCAAGACGCCCAGGTCCTTCTCCATGTCAGATTTCCCCAACGGTTTCCCATTTAATATGTATGGGTGACTGCTGTTTTTCTTTCCCATGTGCATGACCTTACATTTATCGGCATTGAACCCCATTTGCCATTTTTTGGCCCAACTCCCCAATTTATCTAAATCCTCCTGTAGCTGTGCCCTATCCTCATCTGTATTAACTACTTTACAAAGTTTAGTATCATCTGCAAATATTGCTATTTTACTATGCAACCCTTCCACTAGATCATTAATAAATATATTAAATAATATAGGGCCCAAGACAGACCCTTGAGGCACCCCGCTAGTAACCCTGACACCCCCTGAGCTTACTCCATTGATAACCACCCTCTGCTTTCTATCACTCAGCCAGCTATTTACCCACTTGCACACATTATCCTCCAGACCAAGCATTTTCATTTTATATACCAACCTTTTGTGTGGCACGGTATCAAACGCTTTGGAGAAGTCCAGGTATACAACATCCACTGACTCTCCCCGGTCCAGCTGTGAGCTCACCTCCTCGTAGAAGGCCATCAGGTTTGTTTGGCAGGAGCGATCCCTCATGAATCCATGTTGATATGGAGTTAGACAGTTATTATCATTAAGATATTCTACAATAGCATCTCTAAGAAATCCTTCAAACAATTTACCCACAACAGACGTTAAGCTGACTGGTCTATAGTTCCCAGGGTCACTTTTAGACCCCTTTTTGAATATTGGTACCACATTTGCTTGGCGCCAGTCTAGTGGGACAGTCCCTGTCCATAAAGAGTGCTTGAATATAAGATACAGCGGTCTGTCTATCACATTACTTAATTCTTTTAGTCCCCTTGGGTGTATGCCATCTGGGCCTGGTGACTTGTCTATTTTGATATTATTTAGGTGTTTCTGAACTTCCTCCTGGGTTAGGTGGGTGATATTTAGCGGAGGGTTAACTTTATCACTCTGCATTTCCTCCGATAAATTGTTTTCTTTTGTGAAAACAGTGGAGAAGAAGCTATTGAGTAGCTTTGCTTTACCCTCATCGCCCTCTATGATTTTACCCAGGTTATTTTTCAATGGGCCAATGCCATCAGTTTTAATCCTTTTACTGTTTATATAGTTAAAGAACAGTTTGGGATTCATTTTACTTTCCTTGGCAAATAGTCTCTCTGTCTCCTATGATAGTGCCTATCATAAGTACAGAACTTGTGGTATAAAACAAGTATGAGGACCAAATAAGTGACAGACTTAAAGTGTAACCATTGTTTTAATTATTTCTTTTTTTGGGGTGAAAATAAGCAAGTTTCTAATATATCTTATCAGAGGAATCTGCTTCTTTTATTCTCAAAATTCTCAATTCCCGGGTAAAATGTGTCTTCAGTGAATACAGATTTCCTCATTACTGAGAGAGATAACAGTTGGTGCTCATAAAGTTCTATGGAGAAGTGTAACTGTTTTTTCAGGAGAACTTGCAGCAGAATGTCTGTGTCTGTCTCTAGCTCCTCCTCTCTCCATAGAATTTTACAAGCACCAACTGTCATCTCCTGTCTCCATAATTAGAAAATCTGTCTTTACTGAGTGCCGCTTTTACCGCTAAATCCGCTCTCATTACCTTAACTGACAGAAATTTTGCACGTCCACAGTGTGTGCCTGGCCTGGCACGGCACGTGCGTGGTACCCGCTGTGGGCAACAGCCTCACATGTCAGTGAGGATTTTGCGAAGGGTTGTTGCAGTTCCCATTCTGGCCACATGATGTCAGCATTTAATTAGATTAGTTAAAAAAAAAAAAAGCTACTAACCTGCTAATATTTGGGTAAATAGCTTTGTGAAACTCCCCAGCTGCGAACTTTAGAATCAGAATTTTAGGACTATATTTTAATGCAGGACCAAAAGAAAATTCTTTTTGCAATTATTTAAATAAAAAAAAAAAAAAAAAAATCTTTTGTGCATCCCCCACCTCACCCTCTCAATAGACTTTTTATAGGGAGCTACAGCATAACATGGCAAATCCTAATTCACTCTGTAAGTGCGGAGTCGCAGCATCGCTGCGCTAAAAATAAGTAAATGGAAAATCTCTGCATCAAATCCACACCAAAAAAACACTTAAAAAGAAAAGGAATACGCATTAAAAAAAAAAGGTTCTAGCCTAGTTTAATGTGGCCACTTGCAGACAACAAAGCCGATTTCCACCCCCCCTCCGTGTTATGTGCTTGTTTTGCCGCTCTATCCTCAGATCAGATGGTGAATGTTAGATTGGTGCGACCCCCCCCCACCCCCCCAGAGATGGGTATAACGGGGTCTCCCCTCGCTGTGGCCGAGCTGCTCCTTTTTTAACATGGGACCTAAAGGTGACGTGAGCAGCCGGTGGAGATCTCTTATGTAACGTCTCCCTGCTCCTACGATATAACAGCGCGCATGTTCTCTCCTAGGAAACTGAGGGTGATACCAGCAGATGAGTATCTCAAGACATTCGCTTCTGATCGATCCCATATGAAAGACGCCAACAATGAATGGAGGAAACCACCGCCCCCATATCCTTGTATCAAGACATCGGGTGAGTGATCGGCTTCTCTTCAGGTTGGTACTGCTTGTGCGGCTCTGCTGCTTCCAACAGGCCCAACGTTCATCAAAATCCACCATATCTGCCAATAATTACCTTCCATCAGTAGCTGAGTGCAGGGGTCTCGTGCCTCTATGGACATTTTCTTGTGTATATAAATTACTGTACTGATCCTGAGTTACATCCTGTATTATACTCCAGAGCTGCAATCACTATTCTGCTGGTGCAGTCACTGTGTACACACATTACATTACTGATCCTGAGTTACATCCTGTATTATACTCCAGAGCTGCACTCACTATTCTGCTGGTGCAGTCACTGTGTACATACATTACATTACTGATCCTGAGTTACATCCTGTATTATACTCCAGAGCTGCACTCACTATTCTGCTGGTGCAGTCACTGTGTACATACGTTACATTACTGATCCTGAGTTACATCCTGTATTATACTCCAGAGCTGCACTCACTATTCTGTTGGTGCAGTCACTGTGTACATACATTACATTACTGATCCTGAGTTACATCCTGTATTATACTCCAGAGCTGCACTCACTATTCTGTTGGTGCAGTCACTGTGTACATACGTTACATTACTGATCCTGAGTTACATCCTGTATTATACTCCAGAGCTGCACTCACTATTCTGCTGGTGCAGTCACTGTGTACATACATTACATTACTGATCCTGAGTTACCTCCTGTATTATACTCCAGAGCTGCACTCACTATTCTGCTGGTGCAGTCACTGTGTACATACATTACATTACTGATCCTGTACTGATCCTGAGTTACATCCTGTATTATACTCCAGAGCTGCACTCACTATTCTGCTGGTGCAGTCACTGTGTACATACATTACATTACTGATCCTGAGTTACATCCTATATTATACTCCAGAGCTGCACTCACTATTCTGCTGGTGCAGTCACTGTGTACATAAATTACATTACTTATCCAGTACTGATCCTATATTACACTCCAGAGCTGCACTCACTATTCTGCTGGTGCAGTCACTGTGTACATACATTACATTACTGATCCTGTACTGATCCTGAGTCACATCCTGTATTATACTCCAGAGCTGCACTCACTATTCTGCTGGTGCAGTCACTATGTACATACATTACATTACTGATCCTGTACTGATCCTGAGTCACATCCTGTATTATACTCCAGAGCTGCACTCACTATTCTGCTGGTGCAGTCACTGTGTACATACATTACTGATCCTGTACTGATCCTGAGTTACATCCTGTATTATACTCCAGAGCTGCACTCACTATTCTGTTGGTGCAGTCACTGTGTACATACATTACATTACTGATCCTGAGTTACATCCTATATTATACTCCAGAGCTGCACTCACTATTCTGCTGGTGCAGTCACTGTGTACATACATTACATTAGGATCAGTACTGGATAAGTATATTCCTCTCCAGAGCTGCACTCACTATTCTGCTGGTGCAGTCACTGTGTACATACATTACTGATCCTGAGTTACATCCTGTATTATACTCCAGAGCTGCACTCACTATTCTGCTGGTGCAGTCACTGTGTACATACATTACATTACTGATCCTGTACTGATCCTGAGTTACATCCTGTATTATACTCCAGAGCTGCACTCACTATTCTGTTGGTGCAGTCACTGTGTACATACGTTACATTACTGATCCTGAGTTACATCCTGTATTATACTCCAGAGCTGCACTCACTATTCTGCTGGTGCAGTCACTGTGTACATACATTACATTACTGATCCTGAGTTACATCCTATATTATACTCCAGAGCTGCACTCACTATTCTGCCTGTGCAGTCACTGTGTACATACGTTACATTACTGATCCTGAGTTACATCCTGTATTATACTCCAGAGCTGCACTCACTATTCTGCTGGTGCAGTCACTGTGTACATACATTACATTACTGATCCTGTACTGATCCTGAGTTACATCCTGTATTATACTCCAGAGCTGCACTCACTATTCTGCTGGTGCAGTCACTGTGTACATACATTACATTACTTATCCAGTACTGATCCTATATTACACTCCAGAGCTGCACTCACTATTCTGCTGGTGCAGTCACTGTGTACATACATTACATTACTGATCCTGTACTGATCCTGAGTCACATCCTGTATTATACTCCAGAGCTGCACTCACTATTCTGCTGGTGCAGTCACTATGTACATACATTACATTACTGATCCTGTACTGATCCTGAGTCACATCCTGTATTATACTCCAGAGCTGCACTCACTATTCTGCTGGTGCAGTCACTGTGTACTTACATTACATTACTGATCCTGTACTGATCCTGAGTTACATCCTGTATTATACTCCAGAGCTGCACTCACTATTCTGCTGGTGCAGTCACTGTGTACATACATTACATTACTGATCCTGTACTGATCCTGAGTTACATCCTGTATTATACTCCAGAGCTGCACTCACTATTCTGCTGGTGCAGTCACTGTGTACATACATTACATTAGGATCAGTACTGGATAAGTATATTCCTCTCCAGAGCTGCACTCACTATTCTGCTGGTGCAGTCACTGTGTACATACATTACTGATCCTGAGTTACATCCTGTATTATACTCCAGAGCTGCACTCACTATTCTGCTGGTGCAGTCACTGTGTACATACATTACATTACTTATCCAGTACTGATCCTATATTACACTCCAGAGCTGCACTCACTATTCTGCTTGTGCAGTCACTGTGTACATACATTACTGATCCTGAGTTACATCCTGTATTATACTCCAGAGCTGCACTCACTATTCTGCTGGTGCAGTCACTGTGTACATACATTACATTACTGATCCTGTACTGATCCTGAGTCACATCCTGTATTATACTCCAGAGCTGCACTCACTTCTGCTGGTGCAGTCACTGTGTACATACATTACATTACTGATCCTGAGTTACATCCTGTATTATACTCCAGAGCTGCACTCACTATTCTTCTGGTGGAGTCACTGTGTACATACATTACCGATCCTGAGTTGCATCCTGTATTATACTCCAGAGCTGCACTCTTAACTGTGCTGGATTTTGTGTTGCAAATTCTGCTATAGATATTTCCAGTATACTTAGTACATGTGGACGGGATCTTCTAGAAAGTTGTGTTTCTTGAACAGACAGTGTCCTTGCGCCCTACAAGCATTACCTCTGCTTACCTACCACTTACAGTGCTGGACACACCGCAGTCCTGAAAGCAGCAGTGGAGCTTTGCTTTGGTTTCTTGGGGCCGGTTCCAAAATCTCTCTGGCTCGTCATGAGCCGCTCTGGATCGAGATGTGACAGATGTGCTCGAGTTATGTAAAGCTGCTGTGAAATGTTTAGAGGTCGTCACACAAACATCAGGCTGCGATCAGTACGTCTGCTGCAGATCTTACTCTGGTGGACATTGCTGGTGTGCAAGAAAGTATAGACAGATGGCGAGTAAGGCATGCCTGTCCAGTCACACACAACCTGTAAAATAGCAAGGCAACCACAAGTCTAACCAGGAACTGTCCCAAGTCTCATGCATTGTAACTGTCCATCTACTCTTTTCAGAGAGATGTTACTATTCATTAGCATTCTGCCAGCATTATGGGTGCTGGAACTTCATTTATCTCACTAGCATGTATTGCCCCTGCGATTGCTGATGTTTTGCTTGTCCTGAACTAAAAAGCCTGTCTGTCTGCTGTTGGACAAATAGAAGAGAAGCCGGAGAGAGACAAAGAGCCACCATCAATGTTTCGTTCACCGAGCCACTTGGTTATCACTTTTGCCTTGTGACCCGGTCTTCATCATGCTGGAAAAAGCATCATCGCCACATTGCTCCTGGATCATTGGGAAACGTTGTTCTTGGGAAAGTTTAGATCCCATTCTTTATCCTTGGCCATGTTATTTGGCAAAATTGTGAGTGAGCCCCTTCCATGGATGAGAAGCCCCCACACATGAGTGGTCTTTAGAGGCTTTACTGTTGGAAGACACAGCGCTCACCTTTTCTTCCCCAGACAATAATTTTTCCAGATGTCCAAAGCAGTCTGAAGGGGCTTCATCAGGGAAAATAATTTACCCCAGTCCTCAGCAGTCCAATTCCTGCGCTTCCTGCACAATGTCAGTCTGTCCTTGATGTTTTCTTTGGAGAGAAATGGCGGCTTTGCTGCCCTTCTTTAATCAAGGCCAGCTTCTAAAAGCCTTGGCCTCACTGTGCGTGCAGATGCCCTGACCTGCGTGCTGCCATCTCAGAGCAAGCTCTGCACTGGTGTTGCAATGATTCCACAGCTGACTCCTCTTTAGGAGATGATCCAGGTACTTGCTGTTACTTTTTTGGGTGTTCTGAAACTTTCTTCACAGCATTTGTATAAAGAGGGTTCACACGTAAGATATTCTACAGGATGGAGCTGTATATAGGGGGATCTGAGAGGGGTGATATACTGCAGGATGGGGTTGTGTACCAAGTGGCAGAAAAGGGTGATATATTGCAGAAAGGGATTGTATACAGCAGGGCTGTAGAGTTGTTAAGCCAAACCACCGACTCCTCAATTTCCCTGACTTCCGACTCCACAGCCCTGCCTCACAACTGAGCGTGTACATACAGTGCAGCACAGATTCATCTCAACTAAAAGCCAAGATCAGGAACAGAACAGACATTTACAGGACATTTCATAACTTTCTCAAATTCTTATGAAAACATTTACTGCACATCCTGCATTGTACTAATGAACCCACTTTATTATACACTGCTCAAAAGAATAAAGGGAACACTCAAATAACACATCCTAGATCTGAATGAATGAAATATTCTCATTGAATACTTTGTTCTGTATAAAGGTGAATGTGCTGACAACAAAATCGCACAAAAATCATCAATGGAAATCAAATTTATTAACCAATGGAGGCCTGGATTTGGAGTCACCCCCAAAATTAAAGTGGAAAAACACACTACAGGCTGATCCAACTTTGATGTAATGTCCTTTAAAACAAGTCAAAATGAGGCTGAGTATTGTGTGTGGCCTCCATGTGCCTGTATGACCTCCCTACAACGCCTGGGCATGCTCCTGATGAGGTTGCGGATGGTCTCCTGTGGGATCTCCTCCCAGACCTGAACTAAAGCATCCGCCAACTCCTGGACAGTCTGTGGTGCAATGTGACGTTGGTGGATGGAGCGAGACATGATGTCCCAGATGTGCTCAATAGGATCAAGGTCTGAGGAACGGGTGGGCCAGTCCATAGCATCAATGCCTTCATCTTGCAGGAACTGCTGACACACTCCAGCCACATGAGGTCTGGCATTGTCCTGCATTAGGAGGAACCCAGGGCCAACCGCACCAGCATATGGTCTCACAAGGGGTCTGAGGATCTCATCTCGGTACCTAATGGCAGTCAGGCTACCTCTGGCGAGCACATGGAGGGCTGTGCGGCCCTCCAAAGAAATGCCACCCCACATCATTACTGACCCACTGCCAAACCTGTCATGCTGAAGGATGTTGCAGGCAGCAGATCGCTCTCCACGGCGTATCCAGACACTGTCACGTCTGTCGCATGTGCTCAGTGTGAACCTGCTTACATCTGTGAAGAGCACAGGGCGCCAGTGGCGACTTTGCCAATCCTGGTGTTCTGTGGCAAATGCGTCCTGCATGATGTTGGGCTGTGAGCACAACCCCCATCTGTGGATGTCGGGCCCTCATATGACCCTCTTGGAGTCGGTTTCTAACTGTTTGTGCAGACACATGCACATTTGTGGCCTGCTGGAGGTCATTTTGCAGGGCTCTGGCAGTGCTCCTCCTGTTCCTCCTTGCACAAAGGCGGAGGTAGCGGTCCTGCTGCTGGGTTGTTGCCCTCCTACGGCCCCCTCCACGTCTCCTGGTGTACTGGCCTGTCTCCTGGTAGTGCCTCCAGCCTCTGGACACTATGCTGACAGACACAGCAAACCTTCTTGCCACAGCTCGCATTGATGTGCTATCCTGGATGAGCTGTACTACCTGAGCAACTTCTGTGGGTTGTAGAGTCCATCTCATGCTACCACGAGTGTGAAAGCACAACCAACATTCTAAAGTGACCAAAACATCAGCCAGAAAACATTGATACTGAGACGTGGTCTGTGGTCCCCACCTGCAGAACCACTCCTTTATTGAGGGTGTCTTGATAATTGCCAATAATTTCCATCTATTGTCTATTCCATTTGCACAACAGCATGTGAAATTGATTGTCAATCACTGTTGCTTCCGAAGTGGACAGTTTGATTTCACAGAAGTTTGATTTACTTGGAGTTATATTCTGTTGTTTAACCGCTTCCCGACCGCCCACTGTAGATAAACGTCCGCGCTGCCTGGGCTCTGTGCAGCGCGGATGTTTAAAAACGGTGGGTGGTCCCGCAGCGCTCAGGACCCCCAGGGTCCTGCAAACGCTGCGGGAGCGGTGCAGAGCGATAGCTCTGACAGGGAACATCATCGGGACCTGATTGGATCAGGTCCCAGTGATGTTAACCCTTTGCTGTCTTCTATATGCCGCGATCTATAGTGATCGCGGCATATAGAAGACAGCAGGAGGAGAGGGGGTCGTCTTACTTACCTCTCCGACGACCCCTGATACCTTCCAGGACCTTGGGTTGCTATGGCCTCCAGCTCTGCCATATATGGTGTCCTGCCTGGCTCAGTCTGCAGCCTGCAGCTGAAGCCTGGCAGGAGACTGACTGAAAGTCAGTGAAGATCTCATGTAATGTAATATATGTCTGTTACATTACATGGGATCAGAAAAATAAAAATTAATGTCCCATACAGGGACTAAGTAAAAATGTAAAAAAAAAAAATGTTTTGAAACTGTCAAAAAAAATACAAAATAAATTAAAATAAAATAAATAAATAAAATATTAAACCGATAAATCCGTATATTTATGCAAAAATAAAAAAAGTACACATATTTGGTATTGCCGCGTCCGAAACAACCCGAGCTATAAAACTGTCACACTAATTAACTCCTTCTGTGCACACTGTAATAAAAATAAATAAAAAACGGAGCAAAAAACTATGCTTTTTCCTCATATCGCCAAACAAAAAGTGGAAAAAAATGCGATCAAAAAGCAAAATGGAAATAAAAATGGTACCGCTGAAAACGTCATCTTGTTCCGCAAAAAAAAGCCGCCATACAGCTCCATCAGCCGAAAAATAAAAAAGTTATAGCGCTCAGAATAAAGCAATGCAAAAAAAATATTTTTTCTATAAAATTGTTTTATTGTGTAAAAGCGCCAAAACATAAAAAAAATACAGTAAGTGTAGTATCGCTGTAAACGTACTGACCTGAAGAATAACGCTGCCTGATCACTTTTACCACACGCAGAACGGCATAAAAAAAACCCTCAAAAAACAATTCCTGAATTGTTGTTTTTTGTTAATTTTACCTCCCAAAAAACGGAATAAAAAGCGATCAAAAAATGTCCCGTACCCAAAAATGGTACCAATAAAAATGTCAACTCGTCCCGCAAAAAACAAGCCGTCACATGACTCTGTCGGCCGAAATATGGAAAAATTATAGCTCTCAAAATATGGCGATGCAAACTAGATTTTGCAAAAAAAAAGCATCTCTTAGTGTGTGACAGCTGTCAGTCATAAAAACCCGATATAAATCTGGTATCTCTGTAATCGCACCGACCCGAAGAATAAAGTAATCTCATCACTTATACCGCACGAGGAACGGCGTAAAAAATAAATAAAACCAATTCTTCACCTGCTACTGATTTGTTTATTATGTCTCCCAAAGATCGCAGTAAGGCTCTGCTCACATTTATCCTGCGCTCTGCGCTGAGCACTTACACCAGAGTTTCCGTGTAAATCTCTGAAATACGTGATTCAGACGGAACCCATGACGGAAGATTCCCTGTAATGAGGCAGATATAGGCCACTGTGGACGCCGTCTAGCCTGGGATCCCACGGTGTCATTTGTTTTAGGCGTGCTTAAAAGTGCAGTTGGCCACAGTTTTGTGCACTTCAGAAAAAAAGGACACCGCTAAATAGAGGCCAGATGGAGTCCAGAGTAACTCTGCTGCCTCATTACAGTGAATGGATCCCGCAGGGGTTTCATCTGAATTACATCACTTGGAAATTTAGATGGAAACCCCAATGTAAGTGCTCAGCCTAGAGTGCCAGATAAATGTTACGTAAAATGTTCCCAATAAAAGCTTCAACTCAGTCCTCAAAAAAAGCTAGCCCCCACTCAGGTCCGTCATCTGTTAAAAATATAAGGGACTTCCAAGTTACTGGTAGCAGAAAGGCTCTGGAAAAGCAAAATGACCCTTGCCCCCCAAAAGAAATTCAGAAAATTTCGTGCTCCCAAATCCAAATGCCTATTCTACAATAATTTGTTCTCCAATTGTCAAATAGCGCTCCGTCCCTCCCAGATCTCGCCGTATGGCTAAGCGGTACAGTACAGCCACATATGGGGTATTGCCACTTTTAGAAGAAATTGTGTGACACATTTCGGCACCATTTTTACCCATTGCCCTGTGTGAAAATATAAAATCTGAGGGAAAACATTTTTTTGTGGTAAAATATAATTGTTTTCTTCACTGCCCAATGGTATAAATTTAAAAATTAAAAAATACTCACTACTTCCCTAGATGAATTCATTGAGAGGTGTAGTTTACAAAATGGGGTCACTTGTGGGGGTTTCAGCTGTTTCGGCATGTCAGCGACTCTTCAAATGTGACATGGTGTCTGCTGCCTATCCCAGCCAACATAGCGCTCCTTTCTCTTCCGAACCCTGCCGTACACCAAAGCAGTGGTTTTCCCCCACATATGGGGTATCGGCGTACTCAGGAGAAATTGTACAACAAATTTCATGGTGCAATTTATCCTGTTACCCTTATGATAATGCAAAATTAGGGAATGAAAAACATTTTTTGTGGGAAAACTGTGAAAATTTTATATTTATGGCTCAATATTCTAAACTTCTGTGAAGCAGCTGGGGGTGCAAGGTGCTCACCACACATCTAGATAAGTTCCCTAAAGGGTCTAGCTTCCAAAATGGTGTCACTTGTGGGGGGTTTCCACTGTTTAGGCACATCAGGGGCTCTCCAAACGCAACATGGCGTCCGCTAATTATTCAAACAAATTTTACATTCAAAAAGTCAAATGGCGCTCCTTCCCTTCCAAACCCTGCCGTGCGCCCAAACAGTGGTTTTCCCCACATATGGGGTATCGGCGTGTTCAGGAGAAATTGCACAACAAATTTCATGGTGCAATTTATCCTATTACCCTTATGATAATGCAAAATTAAGGGATGAAAAACGTTTTTGTGGGAAAAATGTGAAAATTTTATTTTTACAGCTCAATATTATAAACTTCTGTGAAGCACCTTGGGGTTCAAGGTGCTCACCACACATCTAGATAAGTTCCCTAAGGGGTCTAGTTTCCAAAATGGTGTCACTTGTGGGGGGTTTCCACTGTTTAGGCACATCAGGGGCTCTCCAAACGCAACATGGCGTCTGCTAATTATTCAGACAAATTTTACATTCAAAAAGTCTAAGGGCGCTCCTTCCCTTCCGAACCCTGCAGTGCGCCCAAACAGTGGTTTTCCCTCACATATGGGGTATCAGCACGCTCAAGAGAAATTGCACAAAAAATTTTGGGGTCCATTTCTTCCTGTTACCCCTGTGAAAATAAAAAAATTGGGTCTAAAGTAACATTTTTGTGAAAAAAGTTAAATGTTAATTTTTTTCTTCCACATTCCAAAAATTCCTGTGAAGCACCTGAAGGGTTAATAAAGTTCTTCAATGTGGTTTTGAGCACCTTGAGGGGTGCAGTTTTTAGAATGGTGTCACTTTTGGGTATTTTCTGTCATAAAGACCCCTCAAAGTGACTTCAAATATGATATGGTCCCTAAAAAAAATGTTTTTGTAAATTTTGTTGGAAAAATGAGAAATCGCTGGTCAACTTTTAACCCTTATAGCTCCCTAACAAAAAAAAAATTTTGGTTCCAAAATTGTGCTGATGTAAAGTAGACATGTGGGAAATGTTATTTATTAACTATTTTGTGTGACATATCTCTCTGATTTAAGGGCATGAAAATTCAAAGTTTGAAAATTGCAAAATTTTCTAAATTTTCGCCAAATTTCTGATTTTTTCACAAATAAACGCAAGTGATATCAAAGAAATTTTACCACTATCATGAAGTACAATATGTCACGAAAAAACAGTCTCAGAATCAGGGGAATCCGTTGAAGCGTTCCTGAGTAATTACTTCATAAAGTGACAGTGGTCAGAATTGAAAAAATTGGCCCGGTCCCGAAGGCAAAAACAGGCTCTGGTGTGAAGTGGTTAAGTGTTCCCTTTATTTTTTTGAGCAGTGTATATTGGTCCATTTTATACCTACTCCCAACAAAATGGACTTCGACTCCACAGCCCTGGTATACAGCGGGGCTAAGAGGAGTACTATACTGCAGGATGGGCTAGGGATATATATAGCTCGGCTGAGAGGAGTTTACTGGAAGATCAGTGAAGTGAAAAGGCAAATGCTGCTCTGTTAATGCACATGGCAGAAGATAATCATCTGTTGTATGCATCAATCAGAGCATCATGCACAGGAGATGAGATCTCAATCTGCGCATGCGCCGCCTCCACCAGCCATTTTCCCGGAGTCCACCTCATAAAGTATGGAAGGTACGAGGCTCCGGTCTTTCACAAAATGTCGGCAGAGCCCCCGCAGCACCAGGCCTACTTCGTCCTACCGGCCTGGGGCCCGCCGCCATCGCCCCACTCCTGCCTCAGCTGCCAGAAGCTTCCGTCAGCAGCGACCCTTGCACCCAGCTGCATCGCACCTACAATTCGGATTATAAGACGCACCCCTCAAGCTTGTGGGGGGAAAGTGCATCTTATAATCCGAAAAATACGGTATATAATATGAGCTATTGATTGATATTTAGGTCAAAATATGCAAACTCGCAACCCACTAAATTAAAAGCAAAGCCGCAATAAGAGTAATTAAAATTCCCCCAAAATTCAAGAATAAACACCGCAAAAAAGGAAGCCGCAAACCCAAGCTACATCCTGATGCATTCGTTATGAGACCTGGGCAGGTAAATACCGTTGTCCTTTTTTGCTGTGTTTATGTCTAAAACCTAAGTTTACTTGTCCCTGCTCGTCCTGCCTGCGGTGTTTGGACTAGCCCGGGACTGCCGTCAATAAATGTGTCTGGGCAAAAGGAGCATGCCCACAGCGGTGTAAGTGACATCCCGGTGTGTGCAGGGAGGAGAAGAGCTCCCTCTACCTGCTTTCCCCTCACAGGCCGGGATGACCGTATTAATTGACCACTGGCAGGGAGAGCAGGGACAGTAAAACTTGTTTTTATATTATTTAATGAGAATGATTGCAGCAGGAGCGGAGTGTAGTGATTATGTGAGCCAGCAGTGACTTGCTACCAAGGTAATTATTCAGGGAGTGGACTATGCCGCAGGTATCATGAAGTAGGCGGAGATGACAAAACCTTGTGCCGGATCAGATCGCAGGAAGGATTAAGACAGCAGGAGATAAGTGTGCTGATTTTGTGGGTGACAGTGACCTGTTTTATATTGTGATTGTTTGTTTTTGATGACAGGGCTGCATGTGACAATGCCATTGTCAAGTAACTGCTGAACAGATCATTTCAGGAGATGTCATCGCCGTCCATAACACAAGAGTAGCAATTACTAAACCTTCAATCCTTTTCTGCAGAATCTTCTATGAACCTGGACGACTTCATCAGCATGGACCCCCGGGTAGGATACGGCGCGGTGTACACACTGGACGCTTTCACACAACGTTTCGGTACACCCGTCTGATACCTCCGAGTTCACGGGGACAATCCATTGTAACAATCCTTTGTGAAGAACAAGTTTCCACCATGCATAATTCATCGGAGACATTGTAGACGCAGCGCCGCTCGGCTGATTCCCAGTGGAGGGACGAAGGGGGACAACTACGTAATAAAAGCTGTCATCAAGCGGGTATTTATTTTATATGATGGTGGAATAATGCTGCACAAATTCGGGAAATTTGGACTCCAGTCGACCAGACGTTCATTAAATGCTTCATTTTCTTTAGTTTCTTCTGTCATTTCCTTCCGTGCCATTCTGCAAAGAAAGTTGCTTTAAAAATTTATCTGGTTTTTGCCGCTGTGTAAAATCTGCACTTTGTGCAATTGTATAACTTTAGAGCCAATCAATAATGGTTACGAGTAGGCGGAATTAATTGCAATGTCCACAATTAGAAAAACGTGTCTGCTTTCTTACAGAAACCACGCCACCCCTGACCACAGGTTGGTTATGGTATTGCAATTCAGCCCCATTGAAGAGAAGGGAACTGAGATGCAATACTGGGTCAGTGCTGGCGGTAGGAAGAAAGCTGACATGTTTCTCTAATCCTGGACATTCCCTTTAGAGTAAATCTGCCATGAGATTTTATAATACAAATTGCATTTATTATTAAATACATCTCTTAGATCTTATAAGGCTGGTGTGCATGCACTGACAAACCCATGTAAGAATGGCTGTAACAGGGTTTAAAGTAATAAGCAAGTAAGTATACTTTTACATAAATGGCAGTGTTATAATAGTTATATTCTTGTACATAGGGAGCAGCATTATAGTAGTTATATTCTTGTACATAGGGAGCAGTATTATAGTAGTTATATTCTTGTACATAGGGGCAGTATTATAGTAGTTATATTCCTGTACATAGGAGCAGTATTATAGTAGTTATATTCTTGCACATAGGAGCAGTATTATAATAGTTATATTCTTGTACATAGGGGCAGTATTATAGTAGTTATATTCTTGTACATAGAGGCAGTATTATAGTAGTTATATTCTTGCACATAGGAGCAGTATTATAATAGTTATATTCTTGTACATAGGGGCAGTATTATAGTAGTTATATTCTTGTACATAGGAGCAGTATTATAGTAGTTATATTCTTGTACATAGGGGGCAGTATTATAGTAGTTATATTCTTGTACATGGGGCAGAATTATAGTAGTTATTTTCTTGTATATAGGAGCAGTATTATAGTAGTTATATTCTTGTACATAGGGGACAGTATTATAGTAGATATATTCTTGTGCATAGGAGTAGTATTATAGTAGATATATTCTTGTACATAGGGGCAGCATTATAGTAGTTATATTCTTGTACATAGGGGACAGTATTATAGTAGATATATTCTTGTGCATAGGAGTAGTATTATAGTAGATATATTCTTGTACATAGGAGCAGTATTATAGTAGTTATATTCTTGTACATAGGGGACAGTATTATAGTAGATATATTCTTGTGCATAGGAGTAGTATTATAGTAGATATATTCTTGTACATAGGGGCAGTATTATAGTAGTTATATTCTTGTACATGGGGCAGTATTATAGTAGTTATATTGTTGTACATAGGGGGCAGTATTATAGTAGTTATATTCTTGTACATAGGGGGCAGTATTATAGTAGTTATATTCTTGTACATAGCAGCAGTATTATAGTGATTATATTCTTGCACATAGGAGCAGTATTATAGTAGTTATATTCTTGTACATAGGAGCAGTATTATAGTAGTTGTATTCTTGTACATAGGAGCAGTATTATAGTAGTTATATTCTTGCACGTAGGAGCAGTATTATAGTAGTTATATTCTTGTACATAGGGGCAGTATTATAGTAGTTGTATTCTTGTACATAGGGGCAGTATTATAGCAGTTATATTCTTGTACATAGGGGCAGTATTATAGCAGATATATTCTTGTGCATAGGAGTAGTATTATAGTAGATATATTCTTGTGCATAGGGGCAGTATTATAGTAGTTATATTCTTGTACATAGGGGGCAGTATTCTAGTAGTTATATTCTTGTACATAGGGGCAGTATTATAGTAGATATATTCTTGTACATAGGGACAGTATTCTAGTAGATATATTCTTGTACATAGGGACAGTATTCTAGTAGTTATATTCTTGTACATAGGAGCAGTTTTATAGTAGTTATATTCTTGTACATAGGAGCAGTATTATAGTAGTTATATTCTTGTACATAGGGGGCAGTATTATAGTAGTTATATTCTTGTACATAGGGGCAGTATTATAGTAGTTATATTCTTGTACATAGGTGGCAGTATTATAGTAGTTATATTCTTGTACATAGGGGGCAGTATTATAGTAGTTATATTCTTGTACATAGGGGCAGTATTATAGTAGATATATTCTTGTACATAGGGACAGTATTATAGTGGTTATATTCTTGTACATAGGTGGCAGTATTATAGTAGTTATATTTTTGTACATAGGTGGCAGTATTCTAGTAGTTATATTCTTGTACATAGGAGCAGTATTATAGTAGTTATATTCTTGTACATAGGGGGCAGTATTATAGTAGTTATATTCTTGTGTCCAGATGGCTGATGGAAGAGGCATTCTGAATAATTAGATATAAGTTTTTATTACTTTTTTTTATTAAGAAATACTCGTCTACCATACAGCTTTCCTCTTACATTGAGCTCAATCTCTGCTGTGCCTGTTCTTGCTCAGTCCATGGCCTTTGTATTCCGGTAATCTGTGATGGGAGCGTGTTGTCTTCCCGGTGGTAACGCGCTGTTCTTCACCAGGTCTGAGCTTTCCCAGGTGTTGCGTCGCTGCCAGGACTCACAAGAGCTCTCGAGATGTAATGGATCCAAGGCTGAAGCAGCGCTCCAGGTTCTGGCTGTAATTCTGCCATCTCGGACTGAATGGATTATTTGTTGTAGCTTTTTTTATAAGATTGGATCACATCCCAAAGACACAATGCGCATAGTGCATAACCAGCATTACTTCTGTATACAAGGAGCCATCTGAAAAGTTTATTTTTCTTTTGACTGTGGAACATTTTGAAATGAAATCTTTCCTTTTACGTATTGGCAATGAGTGACATTAACGCAAATGATTGGAAGAAAGTAAACTGTGATAAGTATTGGCACGGCACAGCCTTACCCCAATCACTTACTGTATGTATATGTAATACATAATTATAAAATCAGCTGCACACAACCTGAGGCCGACATGTATCACACCGACATGTATCACACCGACATGTATCACACCGACATGTATCACACCGACATGTATCACACCGACATGTATCACACCGACATGTATCACACCGACATGTATCACACCGACATGTATCACACCGACATGTATCACACCGACATGTATCACACCGACATGTATCACACCGACATGTATCACACCGACATGTATCACACCGACATGTATCACACCGACATGTATCACACCGACATGTATCACACCGACATGTATCACACCGACATGTATCACACCGACATGTATCACACCGACATGTATCACACCGACATGTATCACACCGACATGTATCACACCGACATGTATCACACCGACATGTATCACACCGACATGTATCACACCGACATGTATCACACCGACATGTATCACACCGACATGTATCACACCGACATGTATCACACCGACATGTATCACACCGACATATATCACAGTGACTATTGCTTCTGTCATTTGCAATTACACAAGTGGACAATCTTCCCATAGCTCGAAGTTACAATATGGCCCCTTCTGTGCTCTACAGTCTGGGATTTCATGGTTGTATTTTTGTATATACACATTATTGTAGTGAATGCTCTTTATATGTAAATCATCATCAGCAGGAGTGGATTTATATATCGGATCACGGGTGGCATCATTTACTGAATAGGCCTAGAAGTCTCTTCCGTATATGAGAGAACATGTATATTAATAATGCAATATACACTATATGGAGAAAAGTATGTGCCCCCTTCTCATTACACTTCTAGGAGCTTTCTGACCCCTCATTCTACATCTAGAGACATTATATGAAGTCGGTCCCTCTATAGATAGGACAGCTTCTACTTTTCTGGGAAGGATTTCTATAAGATTTTTGAGGTTACTGTGGGAATTTTAGTTTTTTCATCCAAAAGAGCATTTGTGAGGTTAGACACTGATGTTGGGGGGGGGGGGGGGGGCTGGCTCACAATCTCCGATCTAGTTCATCACAAAGGTTTTGGATGGGGTTGGGGGTCTGCTCTTCAACACAGAGCTCCCCCTCCATGTCTGTATGGAGCTTGTGCACTGGGCACAGTCATGGGGAACAGAAAAAGGGTCTTCCCCAAACTGTTCCCACAAAGCTGGAAGCTACAATTGTCCACAATGTCTGGTGCTGAAATTTTAAGATTTCACTGGAAATAAGGGGTCGGTGATAACCTCTGAAAATCAGGCCCATAGCCTCATCATCATCATCCTCCTCCACCATCTGTACAGCAGACACAATGCAGTCGGGGGGTAACGTTTCCTGACATTCACCAAACCCAGACTCCTCCATCACAAGATCCGATGAAGCAGAGTTGAATTTACAGCAACAGAGGTGAAGGTGCTGTATTCCAGGGAGAAGCAGAGGAGACTGCAGCGAGGAGTCAGTCAAACAGGCATATGTTGACTCTGTGATATAGACAACTGAATTTGTCACTGTTTAAGGCAGAACTGGCCACCAGTACAGTAGCGTTACCAAGTAATCTAGTTCCTAGTGATGTAGCAGAGCTGAGTTTGTCAGGAAGTACAATCATAGGTCAAACAAAGACGTAGTCCATGGTAACAATGTAGACCTCAACTACCTGAATACTCTCGTCCTCTCTTACCACCTGAGCTGGTTTATAAGACCTGGAATTGTGATGTCAGAGGAGCGTGTTGAGTTGGCCTGACAAAATGGTGCACTGAGGAGCTTAGACCACTGATAGAAGTAGTTTTACGCGGTACCCAACCCTGCATCCAGGAGATATGAGAAACAATGTGTACCTGGCATTTACCCAAACCCAGACTCCTCCATCAGACGCCAGACCGAGAAGTGTGATCCGTCACTGCACAGGACACTTCTCCTCCAGAGTCCAGTGGTGGCGGCTTTACACCACTCCATCCAACGCTCGGCATTGTGCTTGGGGATATAAGGCTGCATGCAGCTGCTCAACCATGAAGCTCCCGGCGGGGGCGCAGTGTTTGTGCTGGTGTTACCAGAGGGGGTCTGGACTCTGCAGTTATGGGGTCAGCAGAGCTGTGGTAACTTTTCTGCCCTCAGCACTCGGCCCCCCACTCTATGACATTTTGGGGTCTCCACTTCTTGGCTGAGTTTCTGCAGTTCCTTCCACTTCTCAGTAATATCACTCACAGGTGATGGGGGAAGATTCAGGAGGAGAAATGTCACTTGTTACCCCTGTGGCTCCTATTACAAGACCGTGTTGGTATCAGTGAGCTCTTCACCACCAGCTGCTTTACGATCGTAAAGGCAAACGGCATGGTGGAGGCCTGGAGATTATACACCGGGGGCGAACGGCAAGATGTTATACAACGGGGCTGAATGTTCTACATCGGGGCGAAATGCTGTTAAGGTTTCGGTATTGTTGCACGGAGCTTCAAGCCGTACTTGGCTCTCAGATTTAAGCTTTGCCCTGTACTGCATAGAAGCAAAGGGTACACTTACTTACGGGCAGTGTTGATATGATGCTCTTGAAATCCCAGTGAAATAAAACATCAACAAAATGACGAATGTCTCTGAATAAACTCCTCTCGTTTTGGTCAGCCCGTGCACCACAAATCAAAATATGGCAGCTCTTAATAAAATTCATTGGGCTGCAAGTGCCTTCGCCTCTTCCCACTGTTTGGAAATGTGGAGAATGCATCTGAAAAATAAAGTCACAAATTTCTAGAAAGGTATGACGTGTGTGATACTCTGCGGCTGGTTTAGTAGATGTGTAGTAGACCGTACGACTACAGGGTCTCCGTGGTCCCATCTTCACTCTGTACTATTCACAGGAAGAAGAGAGGCTCCAATGATTTTTGTCTGCACTGTCCACAGTCAGTTTTTGTGCCCCAATTTGTCATTCATCATTGACAAGACCAACGGGAGTTTTGACAACCGGATGTTTTTAGTTTTTGTGCCAATTGTATATGAAAAAGGCAAGAGGCTGGTACCAACCACCATTTAAAAATAACACCTTCTAAATGTGTGATGGCAGAGTTGGAGGTGACCACGAGAGTATCTATTGCACTGGACGACTTTGGCTTAACAAGTAATATACAGACATATAATTGATTAAATGGGTACCGGCAGTGCTTTATTTCTCCTGCAGGGGCGCTGAAAGGAAATTGAACACTTGTTACTGATTCCAGAAACAGGACTACCTCTAATCTTAGCAAAAAAGGGAATGCACCATGGTCACTGTTGTTTCAGCAAACCTTACCTAAATCTGTAGTACAAGAGACTAGAAGAAACTTTGTAATCTATAATATAGGAGAAATGAGCCTCTTTCTCCACTTATGAGACACTTTTCCTTCCCTTGCCTCCTGAACCATTCACTCTAAAAAAAAGAAAAAACTACTCAATCAGTCTTGCTCACTGGAATAGATGACAGATGCCTTTTGAGAGAGAGCGCTTTTCACATTACGATTTTCCGTTTTCGCGCTTTTGTTTATTTCCACTCCATCTTTTAACATCCATTAATTGTTTTTTTTTTTTTTTTTTTTTTTTTTTAATTTCTCCATCATTAAGTAACAGAATGAGCCAGACTGTTCCTGCTATGTCTTAGCTGATGAGGTGGATCCTTATACATCTGATTAATATAGCAGAGCTGGAACAGCGGCTGCTGAGGGAGCAGAGCTGGAACAGCGACCAGGGCTGTGGAGTCGGTCAGCCAAGCCTCCGACTCCAACTCTGACCCCTCAATTTCCATGACTCTGACTCCCTCATACATGGCTCATGTTTAAGTGATAAATTTACTGTAGCACAGATTCATCTCAGCTAAAAGTCTAGACCCTTAGATCAGGAATGGGACAGACATTTATAGGACATTTCATAACTTTCCCAAATTCTTATGAAAAAAATATTTCCCACAAACTGCGTTGAACTACTGTACCCAATTTATTATATATTTTAGGAGTTTGAGTCTGTGCATTTCACACCGACTCCAACTCCACAGCCCTGACAGCGACGGCTGAGTTGGCGGTGCTGCGACGGCTGAGTTGGCGGTGCTGCGACGGCTGAGTTGGCGGTGCTGCGACGGCTGAGTTGGCGGTGCTGCGACGGCTGAGTTGGCGGTGCTGCGACGGCGATGGCTGAGGGATTATTATAGGATTGCTTCATATTGCACAGAAGAGAAAATAGGACTAGACAGGGCAGTACATGGTGCTGGAAGCGGACAGATGTGTAGTATTTGCACTTAGCGCCAGTCTTCCTGTTTATCGCCCGTAATGGCTTGAATTGTGCGTTTGCCGTGGACTTTTTATACAAGGCACAACCGCTATAAATGTGCGGAGCTGCACCTGATAAACCCTGGAGAGGTGGTGCTCGTCTGAGCTGTCAGATCAGTGTTGATCAGTCTTCCCAGTGACCAGTTGGACCCGACGGGTCAGACATTACTTAACACTGTATCAGTTATAAATGGGTGTAACTTGGATGGAAAAATGAGTTTAAAGTCTGTCTTCCATGTGTCATCCGTTTTATATGGGTTCCAACAGACATTCTGATCCACAAAACGGATGATAATTGGACCTGCTCCGATTTTTGCGGACCGAAAACTGAGGCATATGGATCAATGACACTCTATGGGTCCGTGTCCCGTCTGTGAAGAAGACGGGCAGAACGTGGATGTGTCACGCTGACGTGTGAATGTGGCTTTAGAAGGACGGTGTGCTATAGTACAAGCATCCAGTTGCTCCTCCTGAACAAGCACTGATGATTGATGGAGGTTTCGCCAGCTTTGTGTTCCTCCTGATGTTTATTCTGGCAGATAGTTGGCGTCTGGCTAAATTTGGCCCAATTCTAGGGAGACGAGATACTCGAATTTTAGCATATTTCATGAAATCTGTGTAGTGATGATCCCTGTAGTGCAGCAGCTTCATGAAATATTGAGATTGTGAAATAAGGACATGATAAATTATCACTAATAAAACACATCAGTGTCGTCCAGTCCAGAGAAACTTGGACCCTCCGGTCTCATAGATTTGTTCTGATTATCCACCAGGAACGAAGCTGCGATCGTGGGAATGTTCCCACCCCACGATAAACGCTAATCTGCTGGGGACTCGGGGAGACGACCGAAGCAAACGTCCTTCATGAGCCAGGCTTGTTTCATCACTGACATGACGGAAATACAGTGTGAACTGATTCAAAGAATGCGATGTAGCAGAGCTGAGCGTGTCATTTGGTCCAGCTCAACTGATACTCTTCCAAATGCTGGAGGTAGAAATGTAAATGGCACGGAGGTGGAAAAATAAAACGCAGTTGTACCTGAGATTTTTGAAAACCACTCCGCAGGAAGGCAAAATAGCGGTTGTCCCATAAAAACACGTCTATCGTCTGTCTGTGGAATCTTCTGCATTGGTTCTTGTGGAATTCCACGGAACATTAATGTTTTCTGAATTACTGGATGTCTCCAAAAAAAATTTTTTTTCTGTTTGTATTCTTGATAAATTGGTTAGGAAATATGATTGATAATCCGATAGTGTGAACAGAAAATTATTCTGATCGTTTTTTGGATAATATTTGGGATTTGCTGGGTAATCCAATTTACCTATTTTAGCTGGAAAATTGATCCTCAGAGAGACTTAAGTGTGTTGTGAAATCCTGATTTATAAGAAGCGTTCAGTCTTTCATGGAGTCCTCCGACTTGCCAAAATTCTTTACGGGAACCGTGGGACATATTGGGTCCATATCGTCCTTCACAGGTCGGACACGACCTCTACGAAGCTGAAAATAAAGGATTTCATTATTACAGATATACAGGAGGTAACGCAATGTTCCTTTAATCTAGAAATTCTGACCGTAAACAGGTGGCTGGATTTACAGAACAAACCATAAGGCTATGTGCCCACGATGCAAAAATGCTCCGGATTTTTCCTGAGCATTTCTACATTTCCCTGGCAGAAAAAATTTCATGCGGATTGTACATGCGTTTTTCCTGCCAGGTAGCAGCTTTTTTGCATGCATTTCTGCATGCGGGTTGTCCAGCACTTTTCCAAGCGATTTTTAGCATCACTTGGAAAAGTGATTGACAACTTGGTCACACTATATAAATCCATGCAACCGGCATGGATTTATATAGTGTGACCAAGTTAATAGTTAAAAAAAAGAATAAAATGGTAAAAAAAAAAACCTGTATACTCACCTTCGCCCCCGATCTCCTTCTCCGGTCTCCCCGATAGTATAAAAGGACCTTCCATGACGTCATTTAGTCATGTGACAGGTCACGCGACCGCTGACGTCAGGGGACCGGGGGCCATCAGAAGGTGAGTATAATGGTTTTTTTTTTTTTTTTTTTACAGGTACTATGGTACCCGGGTCCGGAGGAGAGTCTCCTCTTCTCCAGACCCGTGTACCATCCGCACATTGAATCGCTTTATATCCGCATGTGCACATGTAGTCATGCGGATATTAAGCGATTCAATGCAAATCAATGGCGGCAAAAACGCCGCGATTCCACACAATTAATGGTAGTGCTGCGTATTGTTCCGCAGTGATAATCCGCAGCGGAAATTTCCGCAGCATGTGCACAGCACATGCGGATTATCATTGGGGAACATGGCAGACCTTCTACCAAGCATTTTTGCAGCGGAATTGCCGCTGCGGAAACGCTTAAAAAACGCATAGTGGGCACACAGCCTTAGACTTTTCTAGATATTCCTGTACTTGCTAATATCTGATCCCAAACTACTAAGAATTTTAACCCCTTCCAGACCAGGCAATATTTTGTTTTTAAGCGTACATTTACAGTGGTGTGAAAAACTGTTTGTCCCCTTCCTGATTTCTTATTCTTTTGCATGTTTGTCACACTTAGATGTTTCAGATCACAAAACAAATGTAAATATTAGACAAAGATAATACAAGTAACCACAAAATGCAGTTTTTAATGAAGGTCTTTATTATTAAGGGAAAAAGAAATCCAAACCTACAGGGCCCTGTGTGAAAAAGTGATTGACCCCTAAACCTAATAACTGGTTGAGCCGCCCTTAGCAGCAACAACTGCAAAGAAGCGTTTGTGATAACATAAAAGACTCATTGCCAGTTATGATCTGCAACATGTACTAAGGAAAGATAGGGGAAAGCTGTCCCTACAGTAAGACTAAGCTGAATCCCTACGATGTAGAGGGCTGCCTGTTCCTAGCGAACAGATCCGCCTTAGTCCTGGGCTAGTCTGAACGAAGACCTATAGAATTAAGGGTGGGGTCCCTAAAAGAACTAAGGACTGGGACAAAAATGGGACACATCCTACACAGAGAAGTTGTTGCAGAACACAAAAAGACAAACTGACAAAAAGTACTAGAGGTCCCAGAAGGACCAAGCGAACTAACAGAGAAAGGCACCGAAGCATCTGGCTAAAGAGACAGTCAAATACTTAAGTCCAGCACATCCAGAAGGGCGGAGCTGGAATAAAAAGGCAGATGGTCACGTGACCGCAAAACACAAGATGGAAAAACAAACAGGAGGGTTCTAACATTTTACAACACTCGGGAGGAATTTTGGCCACTCATCTTTGCCAATTTGTTGTAATTCAGCCATATTGGAGGGTTTCCGAGCATGAACCACCTTTTTAAGGTCATGCCACAGCATCTCAATCATGTTAAGGTCAGGACTTTGACAAGGCCACTCCAAAGTCTTAATTTTGTTTTTCTTAAGGCATTCAGATCTGGACTTTCTGGTGTGTTTTGGATCATTGTCCTGCACCGTAACCCAAGTGCGCTTCAGCTTGAGGTCACAAACAGATGGCCAGACATTCTCCTTCAGGATTTTTTGGTAGAAAGCAGAATTCATGGTTCCATTTACCACAGCAAGTCTTCCAGGTCCTAAAGCAGCAAAACCACCCCAGACCATCACACTACCACCACCATATTTTACTGTTGGTATGATGTTCCTTTTCTGAAATGCCGTGTTACTTCTAAGCCAGATGTAAAGGGACATACAGTACACCTTCCAAAAATTTCAACTTTTATCTCGTCAGTCCGCAGAGTATTCTCCCCAAAGTCTTGGCGATCCTCAAGATGTTTTCTGGCAAAAATGAGACTAGCCTTTATGTTCTTTTTGTTCAGCAGTGGTTTTCATCTTGGAACTCTGCCATGCATGCCATTTTTGCCGAGTCTCTTTCTTATGTTGGAGTCATGAACACTGACCTTCCCTGAGGCAACTGAAGCCTGCAGTTCTTTGGATGTTGTGGAGTCTTTTATGAACTCTTGGATGAGTCGTCACTTCGCTCTTGGGGTAATTTTGGTCAGCCAGCCACTCCTGGGAAGGTTCATCCCTGTTTCATGCTTTCGCTATTTGTGGATAATGGCTAACACTGTGGTTTGCTGGAGTCCCAAAGCTTTAGAAATGGCTTTATAACCGTTTCCAGACAGATAAATCTCAATTACTTTGTTTCTCATTTGTTGCTGAATTTTTTGGGATCGCAACATGATGTCGAGCTTTTGAGGATCTTTTGGTCTACTTCACTTTGTCAGATAAGTCCTATTTAAGTGATTTCTTGATTGAGAACAGGTGTGGCAGTAATCAGGCCTGTGATTGGCTAGGGAAATTAAACTCCGCTTCCCAAAGATGTGATAAACCACAGTTAATTTATATTTTAATGGGGGAATCACTTTTTCACACAGGGCCCTGTAGGTTTGGATTTCTTTTTCCCTTAATAATAAAGACCTTCATTTGAAAACTGCATTTTGTGTTTACTTGTGTTATTTTTGTTAAATGTTTCAGATCACAAAACAAAATTAAATATTTAAGTGCACAAACATGCAAAAGAATAAAAAATCAGGAAGGGGGCAAACACTTTTTCACACCTTTTGTATTTTCTCCCCTCCTTCCAAAAGCCATAAGGCTACGTCCCCACAGTGAGCTTTTTGGTGAGTTTTTGATGTTGCTGCTTTTCTGCACCATTTCAGTAAAATGGGTTACTTGTATTTTTTTTTTCAAAAATACAAAGAGTTAAAGAACCTAGAACCAACGTACACACTGGGATTTTCTGGTAGTGATAAATTAGCCTCGGAGCCCTTCCCTTTGGTTGACGGAGGCTGTTGGATGCTTAGTGTTTGCAGTAATTGGAGTTTCCTGGCCGTGGTATAAATATAAGCGCAGCTTCCAGGTCCTGCGGTGTCTCCATCCCACACAGCTGGGGCACATGTGATTTACACCAACATATGGGCCTTATAATAACAGTTTTCTGGCCGGAATGTGAACACCAATACCCGTATGTGTAATTATATCTATCCCTTAAATTAATAGCACTAAAAAAAGAAGAGATTAAAAAAAAAAAATAGACAAAAATAAATACAAAAAAACTTGATAGAAAAGTTTTCATGCACTCCTGTTTTTAAAAGGGGAGTTAAAAAATGATTTTTTAAATCAGGTTTTTATGTCAAGTGTAGTTTTTAAAGACGATCTGTGAATTGCCATAAATATATAATTCTTTTACCTGGGGTAAATGCTGCTGTTCTCCTGAATCTGGTGATGTTTTTCTTTTGTTCCTGCGCCTCTCCCTGAGATATGGCCTCCTCTACCCTGTATATGAATCAAGTCTTTATAACCAATTGGGCATGTTTTTGAATTTTTCTTTTTAGTTGTCTTATTAATTACCACACCTAATTGGCATATTTTAGACATATTGCTGAGGAGGTCATATCTCAGGAACGGAGAGGCACAGGAAAATAAGAAAAACATCACCGGATTCAGCGGCATTTACATCAGGTAAAAAAAATGCATATTTAAGTGATAGGTACAATAAAAAATTATTTTACAGGAAAGGGGCGTTACCAGTGTGAGACCTATAATGACTGACAGTCGGTCCTCCTCATCTCACTGCAGAGCTGTGTGTGAGTATAACTAACACAGTACAGCAGAGCTGAACTTGGTCTAAACACAAACACAACTGCAGTTTTAGCTCTCCATTCATGAAGCTGTCAACTCCGCTGTACGCCTCTTCATCCACACTGATTGTGTGTGAGATGGAAGCTGGAGAAGTGTTAATTGTAATCAGGCACAGTTCAGCAGCAGAGCTGACAGCACTATGAGCGAACAACTGCAACTACAAAGCTCTTTATAGTGAGACAGCTCAGCTCTGCTGTACTGTTAGTTGTAATCATGCACAGCTCTACAGTAAAATCAGGAGAGCATACTGTCTGCCATGACATGTCTCACACTGGTAACGCCACCTTTCATTTAAAATATCCTCTGGAGGGAGACTCTTGAGGAGATTTAGGTCCGGCCCATAGATTTTAACAGCTCATTTACATACTAACATAAACATGGATTTCTCTGGAATAAGAAATCGGATTGCAGATATCAAGGTATCATTTTACTCAACTTCCTATGACCTAAATGCCCATATAGACGGCTCAGGAGGGTTTGTTAAATATACACTACTCAAAAAAATAAAGGGAACACTTAAACAACAGAATATAACTCCAAGTAAATCAAACTTCTGTGAAATCAAACTGTCCACTTAGGAAGCAACACTAACAATCAATTTCACATGCTTTTGTGCAAATGGAATAGACAATAGATGGAAATTATTGGCAATTATCAAGACACCCTCACTAAAGGAGTGGTTCTGCAGGTGGGGACCACAGACCACATCTCAGTACCAATGCTTTCTGGCTGATGTTTTGGTTACTTTTGAATGTTAGACAAGAGAGCTTGGTAGATTTGGGCAATATAATTGTAGTGGCCTTTGTACACACCATATATTCCATGTCTCTAACAAATTGCCCACCTAAGGACTATTCAGTAAGAGGATAATCGTGTAGTACTACACAAAGGGGGGGGGGAGGCCGAAGCACAAAAAAAGAGATGATCCATGGCAACAACATGATAAAAAGGTATAAATATATTAACAATTGCAATGGGGTGAAAACACACACATGCGATACACAGTATTAAAATGGCGCACACACAGGTGGAAAAACTCCGGAGCAGGTATAATGTACATATGCCTACAGATGCACAGCCGCCTAAACCTAAACTGACATCGGTAAATCAAAATTGAAGTGTTAAGCATTGCTCATGGAGACCTAGTAATGTATATAAACCATACTTAAGTAACATAAGAGAATGTCCCCAATAAAGAATATATCTGTTCCGTTACGTGTGCTCCAACCCCGACGCGCGTTTCGGCGATCAGCCTTTGTCAAGGGGTATGTGCAGAATGGTAACAGTGCAGTAAAAGAAGGCACGGGCAACCAATAGAAAGGGTCCCACGAACCCTTTTGAATGTTGGTTGTGCTTTCACACTCGTGGTAGAATGAGACGGACTCTACAATCCACAGAAGTTGCTCAGGTAGTGCAGCTCATCCAGGATGGCACATCAATGCGAGCTGTGGCAAGAAGGTTTGCTGTGTCTGTCAGCATAGTGTCCAGAGGCTGGAGGCGCTACCAGGAGACAGGCCAGTACACCAGGAGACGTGGAGGGGGCCGTAGGAGGGCAACAACCCAGCAGCAGGACTGCTACCTCCGCCTTTGTGCAAGGAGGAACAGGAGGAGCACTGCCAGAGCCCTGCAAAATGACCTCCAGCAGGCCACAAATGTGCATGTGTCTGCACAAATGTTTAGAAACCGACTCCATGAGGGTCATATGAGGGCCCGACATCCACAGATGGGGGTTGTGCTCACAGCCCAACACCGTGCAGGACGCTTGGCATTTGCCACAGAACAACAGGATTGGCAAAGTCGCCACTGGCGCCCTGTGCTCTTCACAGATGAAAGCAGGTTCACACTGAGCACATGTGAAAGACGTGACAGAGTCTGGAGACGCCGTGGAGAGCAATCTGCTGCCTGCAACATCCTTCAGCATGACCGGTTTGGCAGTGGGTCAGTAACGGTGTGGGGTGGCATTTCTTTGGAGGGCCGCACAGCCCTCTATGTGCTCGCCAGAGGTAGCCTGACTGCTATTAGGAACCAAGATGAGATCCTCAGACCCCTTTTGAGACCATATGTTGGTGCGGTTGGCCCTGGCATCCTCCTAATGCAGGACAATGCCAGACCTCATGTGGCTGGAGTGTGTCAGCAGTTCCTGCAAGATGAAGGCATTGAAGCTATGGACTGGCCCGCCCGTTCCCCAGACCTGAATCCGATTGAGCACATCTGGGACATCATGTCCCACTCCATCCACCACCGTCACGTTGCACCACAGACTGTCCAGGAGTTGGCGGATGCTTTAGTCCAGGTCTGGGAGGAGATTCCACAGTAGACCATCCGCAACCTCATCAGGAGCATGCCCAGGCGTTGTAGGGAGGTCATACAGGCACGTGGAGGCCACACACAATACTGAGCCTCATCAGGAGCATGCCCAGGCGTTGTCAGGAGGTCATTACATCAAAGTTGGATCAGCCTGTAGTGAGTTTTTCCACTTTTATTTTGGGGGTGACTCCAAATCCAGGCCTCCATTGGTTAATAAATTTGATTTCCATTGATGATTTTTGTGTGATTCAACTTTGTACAGAACAAAGTATTCAATGAGAATATTTCATTCATTCAGATCTAGGATGTGTTATTTGTGTGTTCCCTTTATTTTTTGAGCAGTGTATATGTTGTGTATATATTTATTACGGGATAGTCTTACCCCAACCGATACACAAGGAGGACGTTGCGATAATCCTTATAACAAAAAAAAAAAATAGTGGTTTATTAAATTGTCTTCATAAAGTAGTTATTGTAGTATTGTAGAAAAATACAGAATATTTGAAGTAGTTGACCATAGTGAAAGATTCACTTTAAAAAATATTTTATTTATTTTTAGTCTCCTGAGGGAAATTGATTCTGCAATCAGGGACCTTCAGCAATCCATCAGCTACCCCCAAACACGTCGAGAACCGTGGGCACCAGATCAATTGGGCCAAATGCAGCCGTCAAGAGATTTACAGTGGCATTTAAATGGTTAAACAGCAGCGATCAGAGCTAAGGGATGGTTTACACTGCGCGATGCGTGTTGCCAGTTGGCGATTAAAATCTCCACCTTTTCCACTGTGAATTCTGCAGAAATATTTACTGCAACAAATTTATTGCAAATGTTATATTGTAATAATTCCACAGGGTATCAGCCTTTGGGGAACATATCCTAATTAAAACAATGGATGCCACATAGTTATGCAGGCATATCTGTTTTCTCCCAATATCTGCTCAACTCAGGAGCTATCAGCCGTGAGATTGCTGAGATCATTTTGATGCTGGAGAACCCTTTCTATGCAACAGCACGTGTGAAGAAGACTTGGGTATACTACTAGATCACAGACTGCACATGAGTCAACAGTGTGATGCAGCAGCAAAAAAGGCAAACACAATTCTGGGATGTATTAACAGAAGCATAGAGTCTAGATCACGTGAAGTCATTACCCCCCTCTACTCCTCTTTGGTCAGACCTCATCTGGAATACTGTGTCCAGTTCTGGGCACTACATTTTAAAAAGACATTGAAAAACTGGAGCAAGTTCAGAGAAGAGCGACCAGAATGGTGAGCGGCCTGCAAACTATGTCCTACGAGGAACCATTTAAGGATCTGGGAATGTTTAGCTTGCAAAAAAAGAAGGCTAAGAGGAGACTTAATAGCTGTCTACAACTATCTGAAGGGATGTCACAGTGTAGAGGGATCATCCTTATTCTCATTTGCACATGAAAACACAAGAAGCAATGGGATGAAACTGAAAGGGAGAAGATACAGATTAGATATTAGAAGAAACGTTTTGACAGGGTGATCAATGAGTGGAACAGGCGGACACGAGAGGTGGTGAGTTCTCCTTCAATGGACAGAGGCTGGACAGACATCTATCTGAGATGGTTTAGTGACTCCTGCATTGAGCAGGGGGTTGGACACAATGACCATGGAGGTCCCCTCCAACTCTAACATTCTATGCAGGTGATTGACTGAAGTTGTGGTGTTATTCTCCGATGCTTCGCTCTTCTCTTTGCTTCATCCAGTGCTTCGTTTCGCTGATAGGATTGTGTCTAGACAGTGGTAAAAACAGGAAATCTATATGATTATATTAGAAGCTACCACTGCGAGCCAAAGCCGGACTAAATTTACAGCTGTGCAAAGACCAAGTTTCTTTGCCAAGTTTTGCTTACAGTCACTGCAGAAAGATAATGAGAAAAAAAGAATAAAAAAACAGCTCAGCGACGAGCCAAACAATTGGGGGGTTACCTATACAATGTCAGAGGCAAAGCTCGGGGTTCAGCACAGTGAGGACTAAACACATCACAGTGGGCTCCTAATCTAGGTAGCTATGTATTTAACTATGGATTTGCACTCTAATCATAGTGGGTATAGAGGAATCTCAGCAGATGACCGTGCTGTTACTGAATACAAATCACTATACAAAGACCAAGACTGATATTACTGCCGCATGGTGACCATAAAGTGGAGATATCAGTCCGACAGAACATACAAGTGATTACAGTACAGTTATATATTGTGACTTATTGTCTTTCTTATGGAGTCCTTTTCTTTTCCCATCTTTTGTATCTGTCCCAGACCACTATGACAACTTCTTCCAGCCACAACTTGTCTTCAGAATTTACAACAAAGACGTGTTTGACTTCTCACATTTCCAGCACCGTCCCCATCTATTTTCAGTGCACCTATAATGTAATAATGCCCCTTAAGTGCCCATTTAATTAATATTGTCCTGAGTAATAATGGCTCAAGTGTGCACTACTGGACATCCAACTTAATCAATTCAGGGACCCATAGAAAATAAAAACAAACTATATTCACCTCCCTCAGCAGTGTCGTTCCTGTGATGGGGTTACCGGCAGGTCACATGACATTTTTGTGTCCCTTGAACGCTGCAGCCAATCGCTCTATGACGGTTCCGGGTGGAGAAATCTGGACTGTCCTTAAGCAGAGGAGAATTTCTGCTCTAGTAAAGTGCATGTTCCCAAGATAAAAGATGGAGAAAGAGAAGATGCTTACCACTGCATCTCACTGGCAGAGGTACGGAGCCATGAAGAAGGGCGAGGAGAATTTACCATTAGTGGTTGAATTGTGGGCAACAGTGTGAGACGAGTAACAGACGCCTGGAATTAGCTGACAAGCATGAAGACCAATCGACCTGGGCTAGTCCCGGGAGGGACTGTACCATAGGTGAAGAAACAAAAGCTCTCGCAGTCCATGGAGTGAGTGTGCTAGGGTGATGCGGACTCGGTCAAAGTTATCCAGTCAGGAGAAACCAAAGAGAGAAATTTTAACTGTCCTCCCCATGGTCTAGAGCTACCTATGTACAAGAGCAAGAGACTGTATATAAGTTGTTGAAGAAACGTTCAAGTTTTGAGTAAAGCTGAGCCTTTGAAAAAGACTGTACTGCCCTGAGAAGGGCCTTAAAGGTGTTGTCCAGGCTTGGGATCAAAGTTTATGTGACTGCAGACTTGTGAATCCTCACAGTGCAAGCTCTCAGGATTCTCCAGTGGCGGAGCCGGGAACTGACAGTCATGTGATTGCAAGTATGCAACTTGCATATTTACGGCCACATTACAACTAGACGTGTCCGGCCTCGCTCAATTCATTTGTATTTAGGGATGCTGAGCACGTCTAGTTGGAAAGTGACCGCATGTATGCAAATGCCATAATAGTGGTCACGTGCCCACGCGCTCCTGGAGCTAGCGTTGGAGAATCCTGTCAATGATCACTGAGGAGTCACGAGGCTGAAGGCATATAAAGTGACTGCAGACTTTAACCCCAAGCCTAGTCAACCCCTTTAATGTAAAGTCTCTAACAGGGCCCACAACTATCACGGGTCTTTAATAATATTAGTCTTCTCATATGAGCCAAATGGTACTTATGACCCACTGAGGTTTCAAGACCTGGGTGTTACAGCAACTCCTGCATGCTCTATAGTTATCCCCCAGGATAGTTCATCCGATTCCTTACCCATTAATGTGTGATTAGATGGGAGTGAGAAAAATAAAGAGCTTCCTGCACTCCCTGGTACGTCGTAGCCTTTCACCGTTCACTTAGGCACAGTTAATTGTCTTTTCCTGCATGTCGGTACTATTCTATAAAGGGAGATGAGCTCCAGTACCTGGCACGTGTACAGAGGTGCCGCTGTATTAGATAACCAGTGAATGTCCTGCTGATCAGTGGGTGTGCTACACAGGGTCCATGCACATGGCTTTAAAGTTGGCTAGGTTACCTAGCTGTAAAGTTCTTAGACACTGGTAATCCAGTGGTTGTTTTCCTTATTGTCTCTCTACAGGAAATGGGGGCATGTCATTGTCTCTACAGGAAGTGGGGGCAGGTCATTGTCTCTCTACAGGAAGTGGAGGAGGGTCATTGTCTCTCTACAGGAAGTGGAGGAGGGTCATTTTCTCTACAGGTCGTAGGGACAGGTCATTGGCTATAAACAAGAAGTGGGGGCAGGTCATTGTCTATATACAGGAAATGGAGGAGGGCCATTGTCTCTACAGGAGGTGGAGGAGGGCTATTGTCTCTATAGGAAGCGGAGGATGGTCATTGTCTCTACAGGAAATAGAGGAGTGCCATTGTCTCTACAGGAAGTGGAGGAGGGTCACTGTCTCTACAGGAAGTGGAGGAGGGTCACTGTCTCTACAGGAAATTGAGGAGGGCCATTGTCTCTCTACAGGAAATGGAGGGTCATTGTCTCTCTACAGGAGGTAGGGGCAGGTCATTGTCTCTTTACAGGACATGGAAGAGAGCCATTGCCTCTCCACAGGAAGTGGAGAAGGGTCATTGTCTCTCTACAGGAAATGGAGGAGGGCCATTGTCTTTACAGGAAATGGAGGAGGGCCATTGTCTCTCTACAGGAGGTAGGGCAGGTCATTGTCTCTACAGGAAGTGGAGGAGGGTCATTGTTTCTCTACAGGACATGGAGGAGGGCCATTGACTCTCTACAGGAAGTAAAGGAGGGTCATTGTCTCTACAGAAAGTGAAAGAGGGTCATTGTCTCTCTACCGGAAATGGAGGAGGGCCATTGTCTCTACAGGAAGTGGAGGGGTGTCATTTTCTCTCACCAGGAAGTAGGTATAGGTCATTGTCTATAAACAGGAAGCGGGAGGTGGGTCATTGTCTATTTATAGGCAGTAAGGGCTGGTCATTTTCTCTCTACAGGAAATGGAGGAGGGCCGTTGTCTCTACAGGAAGTAGAGGAGGGTCATTGTCTCTACAGGAAATGGAGGAGGGTCATTGTCTCTACAGGAAATGGAGGAGGGCCATTGTCTCTACAGGAAATGGAGGAGGGCCATTGTCTCTACAGGAAGTGGAGGAGGGTCACTGTCTCTACAGGAAATGGAGGAGGGTTACTGTCTCGCTACAGGAAATAGAGGAGGGCCATTGTCTACAGGAAATAAAATAGAGGAGGGTCACAATCTCTACAGGAAATGGAGGAGGGCTATTGTCTCTCTACAAGAAATGGAGTGTCATTGTCTCTCTACAGGAGGTAGGGGCAGGTGATTGTCTCTCTACAGGACATGGAGGAGAGCCATTGCCTATCTAGAGGAAGTGGAGAAGGGTCATTGTCTCTACAGGAAATGGAGGAGGGTCATTGTCTGTCTACAGGAGGTAGGGGCAGGTCATTGTTTCTACAGGAAGTGGAGGAGGGTCATTGTCTCTCTACAGGACATGGAGGAGGGCCATTGCCTCTCTACAGGAAGTAGAGGAGGGTCATTGCCTCTCTACAGGAAGTTGGGGCAGGTCATTGTCTATATATAGGAAGTGGAGGAGGGTCATTGTCTCCACAGGAAATGGAGGAGGGCCATTGTCTTACTACAGGAGGTATGGGTAGCTCATTGTCTCTTTACAGGAAGTGGAGGAGGGTCATTGTCTCTCTACAGGAAGTAGGGACAGGTCATTGACTACAGAAAGTGGGGGCTGGTCATTGTCTATATACAGGACGTAGGGGCGGGTCATTGTATCTCTACAGGAAATGAAGGAGGGTCATTGTCTCTATAGGAAGTGGAAGAGGGTCTTTGTCGCTTTACAGGAAGCGGGGGCAGGTCTTTGTCTCTACTCTGTCTCGCTCATCTGTCAAGCTACATACAGCACAGCAGAAATGTGGGGATTTTAGTTTAGGACAGGCAAGCCATTTGACAAGGGCAGTATCAATATATGTTGGAAAGTTAGCGAAAGGATGTTCCAGCTCCTATAATGCTGGTAGAATGCAGATGAAGAGAAACTGCCCACTTAAAAAAAAAGTGAATGGCAAGTTACAGAGCATGAGAATCATGACATTTCCTGGACATATTGACTTGTACGTGCACCAAAAGCAGGACCCTGCTTTTCTACATGCTTTATGTGACAAGAAAGATTTGTTTTAATTTAAAAGGGCTAAGCTGCAATATCTGCCACAGCCTCCGGACAAGAGTGGCGCCACTTCTGGGAAAATAAAAAGCAAGGCCTTTTTTTCTTTATCTCATACAACCCTTGAATGTTTAAAGAAAGCCGAGAATGACAGGAATGCTTGTAAACATGTCATGTTTTATTGCAGTGTATGAGTTCATACAGTAAAAATTTCACAGGTCACGGCGGGTGAACAGCTTTATGGTCCTTCTCATTGTAATACTCTCACAGCAGTAAACCAACAGTCCCCGTAGAACAGCTCTGTGGTGAATCAGATGTATCACACAGAAATACGGTGGGTGGTAAATATAATGAAGCCGTAAGCAAAATCGGCAAAGATCCAATAAATATATACATATACGTCTCCAAACTTCACAAATCTTGCAGTGAAATCTGCATAAAAGTTGCAAAAAAACCCACATTCCGACAGTAAGGAATAGAAGGCGGCATTGACATATAGAGGAGAGTAGGGCCACGTGGCTCGCGGAGACATCCGTGCAAATCGGTCCGATCTCGGATGGTCGTGCACGGACTGGCCACGGTTCTCCCGACCCGAGTGTGAAAGCACCACACTCGGGTAAGTAGACCCATGGCCAGTCCGGATGGACGTCTGAATAGGGCGACACCCTCATATCCCTTGCCTCTGACAGTTCGGACTGAGTGGTTCTGCAGATACCCCATAGCAGTCTATGGCCTAGCCATCTAAGGCATTGATGCCACTGTCTGAACAGGATACATAAAAAAAAATTTGTAGACATTTCTACAAAACAATACTACAGCATATCTGGTTTGTCATTGTACCGTAGGAATCGTAGAGCTGTCGCATGCCGAAAAAAAGTAAAGAAAAAAAAAGAACACTGCGTAAAACAAGTCTGTAGTTTATACATTACACATCTGTCTGACATGGAAAGTGGAAGAGTAAAATTTCATGGTGGAATATATACGTATATATACTGTATACACAAGATCCTCCTGTACAATATATTGCATTTTACATTTCTCTCATCTACACATCAGCAGATGAGGACTTTGCTTATGGGCCCAAGAATTGGGCAGTGGCCAAGTTAAGGAGACATCCTAGGCAACAAGGCTACTGAGTAAAAGATTTGTAGGCTGTCCAAGTCTTCTTCCCTACACTGAGTGGGACGAATCTGGTGCCCAGGGTGGTGGAAACCTTGGGCACCCAACGGGCCTCCATCATTCACTATTCTGCTCACTGTTTTGGTGGCTTTGCTGAAAAGAGGTGCAGAGGTGGCCACACATGTCTCATGAAGTCCACTTTTCTTAAAATGTGGGTCAGAAGAAGTCTCGGGTGGCATGGGAAGTCTTCCGGCTCTAGAACTAATAATGAGGACCACTGATCTGCCACAATCAGGTTGTTCCTTTTCAGTCCTACGAATGCAGACATGCTAGCCAGTAAAAAGGCAGCACTTTGGGCCTCATGTCTCAAAACTGATACTACTATAGTTGCCATGATAATTTTAGGGGGTAAAGGAACCCTTTACGATCAGTCCTGGGGGAGACAGGTTCACATAGACTGAAAACTCACCATGGAGTATCCATCATATCTGATTTCACATTATTTGTGATGGATATATCAGTCTTCGTTCCCCTATGGATTATGCAAAAAAATTACCCCAGAATGAAATCACTGAAGGTCGACTTCAACTGTTGCAAAGCCCAAGTACAGTAAATGAAAAATGTCCCAAAAATGGTCAGCCTGGGTGATTCACTCTTCTTCTCCGAAATGTTGAACCCAGGATCAATCATTGTACAGGATAAGAAAAAAACATTTCTGTTTTTCCTCCATACCCATCCAGAGGATATGTCTACTGTTACAGCTCAGATTTGTTACACTGTTACAGTAAATGGGACAGTGACACTGTTTATGGAAGACAGCAGCCATGGAGAACCCCTTTAATAATAGATCCTGAGGTCAGTGTGTCAAGAGAAAAGTAGATCATCCAGGTTGAAATGTTTCTATATCCTTGAAGGCAGGCAAACATCCTGTCTAGAGTCCTTAGGACTGTAACCACGTTTACAATAGGACTGTCTAAATGAAGAAGTCAACTTAAAGGGGACCATAAATATGTAATTGTTTTTATCTAGTGTGAATGTCACTGTTCTCCTGAATCCGGCGTTGTTTTTCTTTTGTTCCTGCTCCTCTCCGTTCCTGAGATATAGGCCCGCTTACTTGCATATAAATCTAGTCTCTCTATGGAAGTGGGCGTCGTCCTCACCTCTGCTCTATGGCCTTCTTGTGATTAACCACGCCCAGTTAACTGTGTAGACTAGACTTATGTGCAGGGTAAAGGAGGCCATATCTCAGGAACGGTGAGGAGCAGGAACAAAAGAAAAGCAACACCGGATTCAGGAGAACAGCGGCATTTACACCAGGTAAAATAATTATATATTTATGGCAAGTGACAGGCCCACTTTAAGTCACACCATACTCATGGCTATGACCATGCAGAATACAAAATCTCAGACTGAGTGGACTAGGGCTATACCTGGACTTTCCACCCAAACACGCGCTGTACATAATCTATACATACTGTAGTAATCCCTGGTGTTTTACATAATTGCACTTCCATGATATATCATTGCACCAATAGACAATCCACTCACAGGTTGAAGTCTACAGACTTTTTGCCCCATTAAACCCCCAGCCTTATTGATAGCAGATGATCTCTCCGTGATAATTTTGATCATTTTAACCCTTCACATATTCCAAATATATACATAAGCCAGCTGTACCTTGCTTACAGACAAACAGTTATAAAAAGTAAAAAAGTGCATCTTATATGAACATATATGTAAAATTTGTGCTAAAAAAGAAAACAAAAGTGCTGCGTAACTCGCCTTTATGGAAATCAAAGCTTCCTCTTTAAATAGGTTAAGACACCGAGGAAATGTTACCACTACAACGCTATAAAATAGCTATAAAATAGTCCAAACTAGGACATAGTGTGAGAGCGACCACACAAAGGTACAATAGATGGAGCAAATTCCAATTTACTATCTGACAACGTCTCCTTGAATCCTGACCATTCCTTAAACGTATTGTCTACCTTTTGGGGGTAATGTTTTTTATGCATTTAATTAGGGCTAAAAATACATTTTTGTAATTGGATTTCATAAAAATTTTTGCACCGCTTCCCTTCCACAGCCTCTGTGTTACCTTGACAATTGCTGGCTGAAAAATGAGTTAACTGAGTATCCGTCAGTGAGCTGGCTATGACGATCTGATGCGGAATTTGTAACTCTGTCTTTTTCTGAGCTCCTCTCAGTTGATTTATGGCCACTGACCACATCAAAGTTGAATAAGCAGGAAAATAGGCTGTAAAAGCCAAACGGAGCAAAATTTTTAACGAAACCCAATTACAAAAATTTTTTTCAGCCCTAAATACATGCATTTAAGTAAAAACAATATCCCAAAGGTGGACAACCCGTTTAATATCAAGATTCACGCTATCGCACCTGACTGCCCGCTCCAAGAGATGGGTGACTACTATCAGTTTAGGGAGAAGAAGAGGTAGAAATACATGTAGTTTGTGAGTTCTCGGAGTACAGTAAAGTGGGACATTTGGAGAAGACCCCAATAATCTCTATAATGGTTCACTTATGACATCATTCATGGGTCCGCATTCATTCACGCCGCTGGAGGTACTTTATATGAACAGTACCCCCTCCGATTCGGCTTCTTGGATCTAGATCCCCCAGTCTCCCATTATTTTTTCGTCTTTTCTTCAGACTCGTACTCTCATGGTGAACGTCGCCATTTCCAGAGGCAGCGATCGATGTCTCTATATGATATTTACAATATTTACAGCTTAAGCTCGGCCATCCAGGGGTTCAGTCTGTAAAGTTCAGCCTGTCGGTTCAGAATCGGAACAAGTTGATAAAATCTTGTGGGGACAGAGAAACCAGGCAGCTCTCCGGGTTGTTGGCGGTGCAGGGGTGCTCCGTTCCCTAAGAGGGAAAATATGAACGTTAGTGGTATCACCAGCTTGGCCAGCAGGTGGCAGTCTTTCTGTCACCTGTCTGCGTTGATAGGGGCCATATTCTATTTATTATAGTTCATTGGTCCTAGTGGGGTCGTCCTGGACAAAGAAAGAGGGGTGACAACCGGGACCACAGCGGCGCTCTGACTCAGTTATGTCAGCACTCTGGTTGGCATCGTTATCGGGGCACCATATCTCAGGATGGCACTGTTATTGAGGCACCATATGTCTGGATGACACTGTTATTGAGGCACCATATCTCTGGATGACACTGTTATTGAGGCACCATATGTCTGGATGACACTGTTATTGAGGCACCATATCTCTGGATGGCACTGTTATTGAGGCACCATATCTCTGGATGGCACTGTTATTGAGGCACCATATGTCTGGATGACACTGTTATTGAGGCACTCTGATTCTTTTATGGGAACATTTTAGTTTTATTATGTGGGCACTCTGTTATCAGAGCAGTCTGGTTGGCACTGTTATGAGGGCACTCCAGTTCTTTTATGGGGACATTTGTTATCTATTATGGTGGCCATCTGGCTCTGTTATGTGGACATACTGACTGTTATGTGGGTACGGTGGCTCTGTTATGTAGGCACGCTGGCTCTGTTATGTGGGCACACTGGTCTTGGTATGGGAGCATGGTGGCTCTGTTATGTGGGCACGCTGGCTCTGTTATGTAGGCACGCTGGTTCTGTTATGTGAGCACACTGGTCTTGGTATGGGGGCATGGTGGCTCTGTTATGTGGGCATGCTGGCTATGTTATGTGGGCACGCTGGCTCTGTTATATGGGCACGTTGGCTCTGTTATGTGTGCACGCTGGCCCTGTTATGTGGGCATGCTGGCTCTGTTATGTGGGCATGCTGGCTCTGTTATGTGGGCATACTAAATGTTATGTGAGTATAGTGGCTCTGTTATGTGGGCATACTAAATGTTATGTGGGCACGCTGGCCCTGTTATGTGGGCATACTAAATGTTATGTGGGCACGCTGGCCCTGTTATGTGGGCATACTAAATGTTATGTGAGTATAGTGGCTCTGTTATGTGGGCATACTAAATGTTTTGTGAGTATAGTGGCTCTGTTATGTGGGCACACTGGCTCTGTTATGTGGGCACACTGGCTCTGTTATGTGGGTACGGTGGCTTTGTTATGTGATCACGGTGGCTGTTATGTGGGCACACTGGCCCTGTTATGTGGGCACTCTGGCCCTGTTATGGGCACGATGGCTCTGTTATGTGGGCACACTGGTCTTGGTATGAGGGACCAGGGCTCTGTTATGTGGGTACATTAGCTCTTTTATGTGTGCACGCTGGCTCTGTTAGGGGCACGCTGGCTCTGTTATGTGGGCACACTGGTCTTGGTATGGGGGACAGGGGCTCTGTTATGTGGGTACATTAGCTCTTTTATGTGGGCACGCTGGCTCTGTTATGTGTGCACGCTGGCTCTGTTAGGGGCACACTGGCTCTGTTATGTGGGCACACTGGTCTTGGTATGTGGGTACATTAGCTCTTTTATGTGGGTACATTAGCTCTTTTATGTGGGCACGCTGGCTCTGTTATGTGTGCACGCTGGCTCTGTTATGTGTGCATGCTGGCTCTGTTAGGGGCACACTGGCTCTGTTATGTGGGCACACTGGTCTTGGTATGTGGGTACATTAGCTCTTTTATGTGGGTACATTAGCTCTTTTATGTGGGCTCGCTGGCTCTGTTATGTGTGCACGCTGGCTCTGTTAGGGGCACGCTGGCTCTGTTATGGGCACACGGGCTCTGTTATGTGGACACACTGGTCTTGGTATGGGGGACAGGGGCTCTGTTATGTGAGTACATTAGCTCATTTATGTGGGCTCGCTGGCTCTGTTATGTTTACAAGCTGGTCTGTTATGGGGCACGTTGGCTCTCTTTTTAGGGCACACTTGACTTATTATATGGGCACTCTGGCTCTGTTAAGTGTACACACTGGCTCTGTCATGTGGGCACTCTAGTCCTGCTATCTTGGGCACACAAGCTCTCTTTTTTGGGCACACTGGCCTTATTATGTGGGCACGCTGCCTGTCATTACCAGGACATGTTCTGTATTTATCCAGCAATGAAGATCTACATTCTCCCTGAAGTATGTGGCAACTATCCTGTTAAAACCCCAGTATGCCATGACATAATAAAGTGTGCCTCGTGTCTCGGCTTTCAGTCATCCTTTCTTCTTACCTTCCAGGACAAGATGTGACAATGACGGCAGAACTGTAATGTGTCCCCATACTGCTCTCTTCTTGGGTAGCACCGCACCAGCTTAAAGTACATTTTCTTCCAATCCAGGTGCCCCTTATCTGACATGATGAGCCTCTTACGAATCTAAAATACAAGGAAAACATGTATCAAATGTAGAAATGATTATCACTATTATTTCATTTATCTGATATGAATTTATTATAGTTATTATTTATATGGATAGTAGTTACACATGTCGTTACTGATACAAAATCATAGATCTCAGGTTTTTCTTACTATGTGAACTGAAGTAGGAAGGGAGGAGAAGGACGAAAGAAAAATCAACCTTATGAGAACTAACATGGTGGAAAAAAACTTAGCTATTAATATTATTACTCTGGAGCAGAAGTGTCTGATGTTATCAAACAAGTGCACACATTTAGGATGCAGGTATACAGGACAGTTTTAATTTTTGATTGGAGATAGGAATAATAATATAATAGTATGAGCACTCTAACGGATATCATACTGTGTGTGTAGGAGGCACTGTATGGGGCATCATACTGTCTGTGTAAGAGACACTGTATGGGGCATCATACTGTGTGTGTAAGAGGCACTGTATGGGGCACAATACTGTGTGTGTAGGAGGCACTGTATGGGGCATCATACTGTCTGTGTAAGAGGCACTGTATGGGGCATCATACTGTGTGTGTAAGAGGCACTGTATGGGACATCATACTGTGTGTGTAAGAGGCTCTGTATGGGACATCATACTGTGTGTGTAGGAGGCACTGTATGGGACATCATACTGTGTGTGTATAGGCACTGTATGGGGCATCATACTGTGTGTGTAGGAGGCACTGTATGGGGCATCATACTGTGTGTGTAAGAGGCACTGTATGGGACATCATACTGTGTGTAAGAGGCACTGTATGGGGCATCATACTGTGTGTGTAAGAGGCACTGTATGGGGCATCATACTGTCTGTGTAAGAGGCACTGTATGGGACATCATACTGTGTGTAAGAGGCACTGTATGGGACATCATACTGTCTGTGTAAGAGGCACTGTATGGGACATCATACTGTGTGTGTAGGAGGCACTGTATGGAACATCATACTGTGTGTGTAGGAGGCACTGTATGGGGCATCATACTGTGTGTGTAGGAGGCACTGTATGGGGCATCATACTGTGTGTAAGAGGCACTGTATGGGACATCATACTGTCTGTGTAAGAGGCACTGTATGGGACATCATACTGTCTGTGTAAGAGGCACTGTATGGGACATCATACTGTGTGTGTAAGAGGCACTGTATGGGACATCATACTGTCTGTGTAAGAGGCACTGTATGGGACATCATACTGTGTGTGTAAGAGGCACTGTATGGGACATCATACTGTCTGTGTAAGAGGCATTGTATGGGGCATCATACTGTGTGTAAGAGGCACTGTATGGGACATCATACTGTGTGTGTAAGAGGCACTGTATGGGACATCATACTGTGTGTAAGAGGCACTGTATGGGGCATCATACTGTGTGTAAGAGGCACTGTATGGGGCATCATACTGTCTGTGTAAGAGGCACTGTATGGGACATCATACTGTCTGTGTAAGAGGCACTGTATGGGACATCATACTGTCTGTGTAAGAGGCACTGTATGGGACATCATACTGTGTGTGTAAGAGGCACTGTATGGGACATCATACTGTGTGTAAGAGGCACTGTATGGGGCATCATACTGTCTGTGTAAGAAGCACTGTATGGGACATCTTACTGTGTGTGTAAGAGGCACTGTATGGGACATCATACTGTGTGTGTAAGAGGCACTGTATGGGACATCTTACTGTGTGTGTAAGAGGCACTGTATGGGGCATCATACTGTGTGTAAGAGGCACTGTAGGGGACATCATACTGTGTGTAAGAGGGTACTGTATGGGACATCATACTGTGTGTGTAAGAGGCACTGTATGGGACATCATACTGTGTGTGTAAGAGGCACTGTATGGGACATCATACTGTCTGTGTAAGAGGCACTGTATGGGGCATCATACTGTGTGTGTAAGAGGCACTGTATGGGACATCATACTGTGTGTAAGAGGCACTGTATGGGACATCATACTGTCTGTGTAAGGGGCACTGTATGGGACATCTTACTGTGTGTGTAAGAGGCACTGTATGGGACATCTTACTGTGTGTGTAAGAGGCTCTGTATGGGACATCATACTGTGTGTGTAGGAGGCACTGTATGGGACATCATACTGTGTGTGTATAGGCACTGTATGGGGCATCATACTGTGTGTGTAGGAGGCACTGTATGGGGCATCATACTGTGTGTGTAAGAGGCACTGTATGGGACATCATACTGTGTGTAAGAGGCACTGTATGGGGCATCATACTGTGTGTGTAAGAGGCACTGTATGGGGCATCATACTGTCTGTGTAAGAGGCACTGTATGGGACATCATACTGTGTGTAAGAGGCACTGTATGGGACATCATACTGTCTGTGTAAGAGGCACTGTATGGGACATCATACTGTGTGTGTAGGAGGCACTGTATGGAACATCATACTGTGTGTGTAGGAGGCACTGTATGGGGCATCATACTGTGTGTGTAGGAGGCACTGTATGGGGCATCATACTGTGTGTAAGAGGCACTGTATGGGACATCATACTGTCTGTGTAAGAGGCACTGTATGGGACATCATACTGTCTGTGTAAGAGGCACTGTATGGGACATCATACTGTGTGTGTAAGAGGCACTGTATGGGACATCATACTGTCTGTGTAAGAGGCACTGTATGGGACATCATACTGTGTGTGTAAGAGGCACTGTATGGGACATCATACTGTCTGTGTAAGAGGCATTGTATGGGGCATCATACTGTGTGTAAGAGGCACTGTATGGGACATCATACTGTGTGTGTAAGAGGCACTGTATGGGACATCATACTGTGTGTAAGAGGCACTGTATGGGGCATCATACTGTGTGTAAGAGGCACTGTATGGGGCATCATACTGTCTGTGTAAGAGGCACTGTATGGGACATCATACTGTCTGTGTAAGAGGCACTGTATGGGACATCATACTGTCTGTGTAAGAGGCACTGTATGGGACATCATACTGTGTGTGTAAGAGGCACTGTATGGGACATCATACTGTGTGTAAGAGGCACTGTATGGGGCATCATACTGTCTGTGTAAGAAGCACTGTATGGGACATCTTACTGTGTGTGTAAGAGGCACTGTATGGGACATCATACTGTGTGTGTAAGAGGCACTGTATGGGACATCTTACTGTGTGTGTAAGAGGCACTGTATGGGGCATCATACTGTGTGTAAGAGGCACTGTAGGGGACATCATACTGTGTGTAAGAGGGTACTGTATGGGACATCATACTGTGTGTGTAAGAGGCACTGTATGGGACATCATACTGTGTGTGTAAGAGGCACTGTATGGGACATCATACTGTCTGTGTAAGAGGCACTGTATGGGGCATCATACTGTGTGTGTAAGAGGCACTGTATGGGACATCATACTGTGTGTAAGAGGCACTGTATGGGACATCATACTGTCTGTGTAAGGGGCACTGTATGGGACATCTTACTGTGTGTGTAAGAGGCACTGTATGGGACATCTTACTGTGTGTGTAAGAGGCACTGTATGGGACATCATACTGTGTGTAAGAGGCACTGTATGGGACATCATACTGTGTGTGTAAGAGGGTACTGTATGGGACATCATACTGTGTGTGTAAGAGGCACTGTATGGGACATCATACTGTCTGTGTAAGAGGCACTGTATGGGGCATCATACTGTGTGTGTAAGAGGCACTGTATGGGACATCATACTGTGTGTAAGAGGCACTGTATGGGACATCATACTGTCTGTGTAAGAGGCACTGTATGGGACATCTTACTGTGTGTGTAAGAGGCACTGTATGGGACATCTTACTGTGTGGGTAAGAGGCACTGTATGGGACATCATACTGTCTGTGTAAGAGGCACTGTATGGGGCATCATACTGTCTGTGTAAGAGGCACTGTATGGGACATCATACTGTGTGTGTAAGAGGCACTGTATGGGACATCTTACTGTGTGTGTAAGAGGCACTGTATGGGACATCTTACTGTGTGTGTAAGAGGCACTGTATGGGACATCATACTGTGTGTGTAAGAGGCACTGTATGGGACATCTTACTGTGTGTGTAAGAGGCACTGTATGGGGCATCATACTGTGTGTAAGAGGCACTGTAGGGGACATCATACTGTGTGTAAGAGGGTACTGTATGGGACATCATACTGTGTGTGTAAGAGGCACTGTATGGGACATCATACTGTGTGTGTAAGAGGCACTGTATGGGACATCATACTGTCTGTGTAAGAGGCACTGTATGGGGCATCATACTGTGTGTGTAAGAGGCACTGTATGGGACATCATACTGTGTGTAAGAGGCACTGTATGGGACATCATACTGTCTGTGTAAGGGGCACTGTATGGGACATCTTACTGTGTGTGTAAGAGGCACTGTATGGGACATCTTACTGTGTGTGTAAGAGGCTCTGTATGGGACATCATACTGTGTGTGTAGGAGGCACTGTATGGGACATCATACTGTGTGTGTATAGGCACTGTATGGGGCATCATACTGTGTGTGTAGGAGGCACTGTATGGGGCATCATACTGTGTGTGTAAGAGGCACTGTATGGGACATCATACTGTGTGTAAGAGGCACTGTATGGGGCATCATACTGTGTGTGTAAGAGGCACTGTATGGGGCATCATACTGTCTGTGTAAGAGGCACTGTATGGGACATCATACTGTGTGTAAGAGGCACTGTATGGGACATCATACTGTCTGTGTAAGAGGCACTGTATGGGACATCATACTGTGTGTGTAGGAGGCACTGTATGGAACATCATACTGTGTGTGTAGGAGGCACTGTATGGGGCATCATACTGTGTGTGTAGGAGGCACTGTATGGGGCATCATACTGTGTGTAAGAGGCACTGTATGGGACATCATACTGTCTGTGTAAGAGGCACTGTATGGGACATCATACTGTCTGTGTAAGAGGCACTGTATGGGACATCATACTGTGTGTGTAAGAGGCACTGTATGGGACATCATACTGTCTGTGTAAGAGGCACTGTATGGGACATCATACTGTGTGTGTAAGAGGCACTGTATGGGACATCATACTGTCTGTGTAAGAGGCATTGTATGGGGCATCATACTGTGTGTAAGAGGCACTGTATGGGACATCATACTGTGTGTGTAAGAGGCACTGTATGGGACATCATACTGTGTGTAAGAGGCACTGTATGGGGTATCATACTGTGTGTAAGAGGCACTGTATGGGGCATCATACTGTCTGTGTAAGAGGCACTGTATGGGACATCATACTGTCTGTGTAAGAGGCACTGTATGGGACATCATACTGTCTGTGTAAGAGGCACTGTATGGGACATCATACTGTGTGTGTAAGAGGCACTGTATGGGACATCATACTGTGTGTAAGAGGCACTGTATGGGGCATCATACTGTCTGTGTAAGAAGCACTGTATGGGACATCTTACTGTGTGTGTAAGAGGCACTGTATGGGACATCATACTGTGTGTGTAAGAGGCACTGTATGGGACATCTTACTGTGTGTGTAAGAGGCACTGTATGGGGCATCATACTGTGTGTAAGAGGCACTGTAGGGGACATCATACTGTGTGTAAGAGGGTACTGTATGGGACATCATACTGTGTGTGTAAGAGGCACTGTATGGGACATCATACTGTGTGTGTAAGAGGCACTGTATGGGACATCATACTGTCTGTGTAAGAGGCACTGTATGGGGCATCATACTGTGTGTGTAAGAGGCACTGTATGGGACATCATACTGTGTGTAAGAGGCACTGTATGGGACATCATACTGTCTGTGTAAGGGGCACTGTATGGGACATCTTACTGTGTGTGTAAGAGGCACTGTATGGGACATCTTACTGTGTGTGTAAGAGGCACTGTATGGGACATCATACTGTGTGTAAGAGGCACTGTATGGGACATCATACTGTGTGTGTAAGAGGGTACTGTATGGGACATCATACTGTGTGTGTAAGAGGCACTGTATGGGACATCATACTGTCTGTGTAAGAGGCACTGTATGGGGCATCATACTGTGTGTGTAAGAGGCACTGTATGGGACATCATACTGTGTGTAAGAGGCACTGTATGGGACATCATACTGTCTGTGTAAGAGGCACTGTATGGGACATCTTACTGTGTGTGTAAGAGGCACTGTATGGGACATCTTACTGTGTGGGTAAGAGGCACTGTATGGGACATCATACTGTCTGTGTAAGAGGCACTGTATGGGGCATCATACTGTCTGTGTAAGAGGCACTGTATGGGACATCATACTGTGTGTGTAAGAGGCACTGTATGGGACATCTTACTGTGTGTGTAAGAGGCACTGTATGGGACATCTTACTGTGTGTGTAAGAGGCACTGTATGGGACATCATACTGTGTGTAAGAGGCACTGTATGGGGCATCATACTGTCTGTGTAAGAGGCACTGTATGGGACATCATACTGTGTGTGTAAGAGGCACTGTATGGGACATCTTACTGTGTGTGTAAGAGGCACTGTATGGGACATCTTACTGTGTGTGTAAGAGGCACTGTATGGGACATCATACTGTGTGTAAGAGGCACTGTATGGGACATCATACTGTCTGTGTAAGAGGCACTGTATGGGACATCTTACTGTATGTGTAAGAGGCACTGTATGGGACATCATACTGTGTGTAAGAGGCACTGTATGGGACATCATACTGTCTGTGTAAGAGGGTACTGTATGGGACATCATACTGTGTGTGTAAGAGGCACTGTATGGGACATCATACTGTGTGTGTGTAAGAGGAACTGTATGGGGCATCATACTGTGTGTAAGAGGCACTGTATGGGACATCTTACTGTCTGTGTAAGAGGGTACTGTATGGGACATCATACTGTCTGTGTAAGAGGCACTGTATGGGACATCATACTGTGTGTGTGTAAGAGGCACTGTATGGGACATCATACTGTCTGTGTAAGAGGCACTGTATGGGACATCATACTGTGTGTAAGAGGCACTGCATGGGACATCTTACTGTCTGTGTAAGAGGCACTGTATGGGACATCTTACTGTGTGTGTAAGAGGCACTGTATGGGACATCTTACTGTGTGGGTAAGAGGCACTGTATGGGACATCATACTGTCTGTGTAAGAGGCACTGTATGGGGCATCATACTGTCTGTGTAAGAGGCACTGTATGGGACATCATACTGTGTGTGTAAGAGGCACTGTATGGGACATCTTACTGTGTGTGTAAGAGGCACTGTATGGGACATCTTACTGTGTGTGTAAGAGGCACTGTATGGGACATCATACTGTGTGTAAGAGGCACTGTATGGGGCATCATACTGTCTGTGTAAGAGGCACTGTATGGGACATCATACTGTGTGTGTAAGAGGCACTGTATGGGACATCTTACTGTGTGTGTAAGAGGCACTGTATGGGACATCTTACTGTGTGTGTAAGAGGCACTGTATGGGACATCATACTGTGTGTAAGAGGCACTGTATGGGACATCATACTGTCTGTGTAAGAGGCACTGTATGGGACATCTTACTGTATGTGTAAGAGGCACTGTATGGGACATCATACTGTGTGTAAGAGGCACTGTATGGGACATCATACTGTCTGTGTAAGAGGGTACTGTATGGGACATCATACTGTGTGTGTAAGAGGCACTGTATGGGACATCATACTGTGTGTGTGTAAGAGGAACTGTATGGGGCATCATACTGTGTGTAAGAGGCACTGTATGGGACATCTTACTGTCTGTGTAAGAGGGTACTGTATGGGACATCATACTGTCTGTGTAAGAGGCACTGTATGGGACATCATACTGTGTGTGTGTAAGAGGCACTGTATGGGACATCATACTGTCTGTGTAAGAGGCACTGTATGGGACATCATACTGTGTGTAAGAGGCACTGCATGGGACATCTTACTGTCTGTGTAAGAGGCACTGTATGGGACATCTTACTGTGTGTGTAAGAGGCACTGTATGGGACATCATACTGTGTGTAAGAGGCACTGTATGGGACATCTTACTGTCTGTGTAAGAGGGTACTGTATGGGACATCATACTGTGTGTGTAAGAGGCACTGTATGGGGCATCATACTGTGTGTAAGAGGCACTGTATGGGACATCTTACTGTCTGTGTAAGAGGGTACTGTATGGGGCATCATACTGTCTGTGTAAGAGGCACTGTATGGGACATCATACTGTGTGTGTGTAAGAGGAACTGTATGGGACATCATACTGTCTGTGTAAGAGGCACTGTATGGGACATCTTACTGTGTGTGTAAGAGGCGCTGTATGGGGCATCATACTGTGTGTAACAGGCACTATATGGGACATCTTACTGTGTGTGTAAGAGGCACTGTATGGGACATCTTACTGTGTGTGTAAGAGGCACTGTATGGGACATCATACTGTGTGTGTGCAAGAGGCACTGTATGGGACATCATACTGTCTGTGTAAGAGGCACTGTATGGGACATCTTAGTGTCTGTGTAAGAGGGTACTGTATGGGACATCATACTGTCTGTGTAAGAGGCACTGTATGGGACATCATACTGTGTGTGTGAGAGGCACTGTATGGGACATCATACTGTGTGTGTGAGAGGCACTGTATGGGACATCATACTGTGTTTGTAAGAGGCACTGTATGGGACATCATACTGTCTGTGTAAGAGGCACTGTATGGGACATCATACTGTGTGTGTAAGAGACACTGTATGGGACATCATACTGTGTGTGTAAGAGGCACTGTATGGGACATCATACTGTGTGTGTAAGAGGCACTGTATGGGACATCATACTGTGTGTGTAAGAGGCACTGTATGGGACATCATACTGTCTGTAAGAGGCACTGTATGGGACATCATACTGTGTGTGTAAGAGGCACTGTATGGGACATCATACTGTCTGTAAGAGGCACTGTATGGGACATCATACTGTCTGTGTAAGAGACACTGTATGGGACATCATACTGTGTGTGTAAGAGGCACCGTATGGGACATCATACTGTCTGTGTAAGAGGCACTGTATGGGACATCATACTGTGTGTGTAAGAGGCACTGTATGGGACATCATACTGTCTGTGTAGGAGGCACTGTATGGGACATCATACTGTGTGTAAGAGGCACTGTATGGGACATCATACTGTGTGTGTAAGAGGCATTGTATGGGACATCATACTGTGTGTGTAAGAGGCACTGTATGGGACATCATACTGTGTGTAAGAGGCACTGTCTGGGACATCATACTGTGTGTGTGTAAGAGGTACTGTATGGGACATCATACTGTGTGTGTAAGAGGCACTGTATGGGACATCATACTGTGTGTAAGAGGCACTGTCTGGGACATCATACTGTGTGTGTAAGAGGCACTGTATGGGACATCATGCTGTCTGTGTAAGAGGCACTGTATGGGACATCATGCTGTCTGTAAGAGGCACTGTATGGGACATCATACTGTGTGTAAGAGGCACTGTATGGGACATCATACTGTGTGTGTAAGAGGCACTTAGTGGGACATACTGTGTGTGTAAGAGGCACTGTATGGGACATCATACTGTGTGTAAGAGGCACTGTATGGGACATCATACTGTCTGTGTAAGAGGCACTGTATGGGACATCATACTGTCTGTGTAAGAGGCACTGTATGGGACATCATGCTGTCTGTGTAAGAGGCACTGTATGGGACATCATACTGTGTGTAAGAGGCACTGTATGGGACATCATACTTTGTGTAAGAGGCACTGTATGGGACATCATACTGTGTGTGTAAGAGGCACTGTATGGGACATACTGTGTGTGTAAGAGGCACTGTATGGGACATCATACTGTGTGTAAGAGGCACTGTATGGGACATCATACTGTCTGTGTAAGAGGCACTGTATGGGACATCATACTGTCTGTGTAAGAGGCACTGTATGGGACATCATACTGTCTGTGTAAGAGGCACTGTATGGGACATACTGTGTGTGTAAGAGGCACTGTATGGGACATCATGCTGTCTGTGTAAGAGGCACTGTATGGGACATTATACTGTGTGTGTAAGAGGCACTGTATGGGACATCATACTGTGTGTAAGAGGCACTGTATGGGACATCATACTGTGTGTGTAAGAGGCACTGTATGGGACATCATACTGTGTGTGTAAGAGGCACTGTATGGGACATCATACTGTGTGTGTAAGAGGCACTGTATGGGACATCATACTGTATGTAAGAGGCACTGTATGGAACATCATACTGTGTGTGTAAGAGGCACTGCATGGGACATCATACTGTGTGTAAGAGGCACTGTATGGGATATCATACTGTGTGTAAGAGGCACTGTATGGGATATCATACTGTCTGTGTAAGAGGCACTGTATGGGACATCATACTGTGTGTAAGAGGCACTGTATGGGATATCATACTGTCTGTGTAAGAGGCACTGTATGGGACATCATACTGTCTGTGTAAGAGGCACTGTATGGGACATCATACTGTGTGTAAGAGGCACTGTATGGGAAATCATACTGTCTGTGTAAGAGGCACTGTATGGGAAATCATACTGTCTGTGTAAGACGCACTGTATGGGACATCATACTGTGTGTAACAGGCACTGTATGGGACATCATACTGTGTGTAAGAGGCACTGTATGGGACATCATACTGTCTGTGTAAGAGGCACTGTATGGGACATCATACTGTCTGTGTAAGAGGCACTGTATGGGACATCATACTGTCTGTGTAAGAGGCACTGTATGGGACATCATACTGTGTGTAAGAGGCATTGTATGGGACATTATACTGTGTGTAAGAGGCACTGTATGGGACATCATACTGTGTGTGTAAGAGGCACTGTATGGGACATCATACTGTGTGTGTAAGAGGCACTGTATGGGACATCATACTGTGTGTGTAAGAGGCACTGTATGGGACATCATACTGTGTGTGTAAGAGGCACTGTATGGGACATCATACTGTGTGTAAGAGGCACTGTATGGGACATCATACTGTCTGTGTAAGAGGCACTCTATGGGACATCATACTGTCTGTGTAAGAGGCACTGTATGGGACATCATACTGTCTGTGTAAGAGGCACTGTATGGGACATCATACTGTCTGTGTAAGAGGCACTGTATGGGGCATCATACTGTGTGTATAAGAGGCACTGTATGGGACATCATACTGTGTGTGTAAGAGGCACTGTATGGGACATCATACTGTGTGTGTAAGAGGCACTGTATGGGACATCATACTGTCTGTGTAAGAGGCACTGTATGGGACATTATACTGTCTGTGTAAGAGGCACTGTATGGGACATCATACTGTCTGTGTAAGAGGCACTGTATGGGACATCATACTGTGTGTGTAGGAGGCACTGTATGGGACATCATACTGTGTGTGTGTAAGAGGCACTGTATGGGGCATCATACTGTCTGTGTAAGAGGCACTGTATGGGACATCATACTGTCTGTGTAAGAGGCACTGTATGGGGCATCATACTGTCTGTGTAAGAGGCACTGTATGGGACATCATACTGTGTGTAAGAGGCACTGCATGGGACATCATACTGTGTGTAAGAGGCACTGTATGGGACATCATACTGTCTGTGTAAGAGGCACTGTATGGGACATCATACTGTCTGTGTAAGAGGCACTGTATGGGACATCATACTGTCTGTGTAAGAGGCACTGTATGGGACATCATACTGTCTGTGTAAGAGGCACTGTATGGGACATCATACTGTGTGTAAGAGGCACTGTATGGGACATCATACTGTGTGTAAGAGGCACTGTATGGGACATCATACTGTGTGTGTAAGAGGCACTGTATGGGGCATCATACTGTGTGTAAGAGGCACTGTATGGGACATCATACTGTGTGTGTAAGAGGCACTGTATGGGGCATCATACTGTGTGTGTAAGAGGCACTGTATGGGGCATCATACTGTGTGTAAGAGGCACTGTATGGGACATCATACTGTGTGTAAGAGGCACTGTATGGGACATCATACTGTGTGTGTAAGATGCACTGTATGGGACATCATACTGTTTGTGTAAGAGGCACTGTATGGGACATCATACTGTCTGTGTAAGAGGCACTGTATGGGACATCATACTGTGTGTGTAAGAGGCACTGTATGGGACATCATACTGTGTGTAAGAGGCACTGTATGGGACATCATACTGTGTGTAAGAGGCACTGTATGGGACATCATACTGTCTGTGTAAGAGGCACTGTATGGGACATCATACTGTGTGTAAGAGGCACTGTATGGGACATCATACTGTGTGTGTAAGAGGCACTGTATGGGGCATCATACTGTGTGTGTAAGAGGCACTGTATGGGACATCATACTGTCTGTGTAAGAGGCACTGTATGGGACATCATACTGTCTGTGTAAGAGGCACTGTATGGGACATCATACTGTGTGTGTAAGAGGCACTGTATGGGACATCATACTGTCTGTGTAAGAGGCACTGTATGGGACATCATACTGTCTGTGTAAGAGGCACTGTATGGGACATCATACTGTCTGTGTAAGAGGCACTGTATGGGACATCATACTGTGTGTAAGAGGCACTGTATGGGACATTATACTGTGTGTGTAAGAGGCACTGTATGGGACATCATACTGTGTGTGTAAGAGGCACTGTATGGGACATCATACTGTGTGTGTAAGAGGCACTGTATGGGGCATCATACTGTGTGTGTAAGAGGCACTGTATGGGACATCATACTGTCTGTGTAAGAGGCACTGTATGGGACATCATACTGTGTGTGTAAGAGGCACTGTATGGGACATCATACTGTGTGTAAGAGGCACTGTATGGGACATCATACTGTGTGTGTAAGAGGCACTGTATGGGGCATCATACTGTGTGTGTAAGAGGCACTGTATGGGACATCATACTGTCTGTGTAAGAGGCACTGTATGGGACATGATACTGTGTGTGTAAGAGGCACTGTATGGGACATCATACTGTGTGTAAGAGGCACTGTATCGGACATCTTACTGTCTGTGTAATAGGGTACTGTATGGGACATCATACTGTGTGTGTAAGAGGCACTGTATGGGACATCATACTGTCTGTGTAAGATGCACTGTATGGGACATCATACTGTGTGTGTAAGAGGCACTGTATGGGACATCATACTGTCTGTGTAAGAGGCACTGTATGGGGCATCATACTGTGTGTAAGAGGCACTGTATGGGGCATCATACTGTGTGTAAGAGGCACTGTATGGGGCATCATACTGTTTGTGTAAGAGGCACTGTATGGGACATCATACTGTCTGTGTAAGAGGCACTGTATGGGACATCATACTGTGTGTGTAAGAGGCACTGTATGGGACATCATACTGTCTTTGTAAAAGGCACTGTATGGGGCATCATACTGTGTTTAAGAGGCACTGTATGGGACATCATACTGTGTGTAAGAGGCACTGTATGGGACATCATACTGTGTGTAAGAGGCACTGTATGGGACATCATACTGTGTGTGTAAGAGGCACTGTATGGGACATCATACTGTTTGTGTAAGAGGCACTGTATGGGACATCATACTGTCTGTGTAAGAGGCACTGTATGGGACATCATACTATCTGTGTAAGAGGCACTGTATGGGACATCATACTGTGTGTGTAAGAGGCACTGTATGGGACATCATACTGTGTGTAAGAGGCACTGTATGGGACATCATACTGTGTGTAAGAGGCACTGTATGGGACAACATACTGTGTAAGAGGCACTGTATGGGACATCATACTGTTTGTGTAAGAGGCACTGTATGGGACATCATACTGTCTGTGTAAGAGGCACTGTATGGAACATCATACTGTCTGTGTAAGAGGCACTGTATGGGACATCATACTGTGTGTAAGAGGCACTGTATGGGACATTATACTGTGTGTGTAAGAGGCACTGTATGGGACATCATACTGTGTGTGTAAGAGGCACTGTATGGGGCATCATACTGTGTGTGTAAGAGGCACTGTATGGGACATCATACTGTCTGTGTAAGAGGCACTGTATGGGACATCATACTGTGTGTGTAAGAGGCACTGTATGGGACATCATACTGTGTGTAAGAGGCACTGTATGGGACATCATACTGTGTGTGTAAGAGGCACTGTATGGGGCATCATACTGTGTGTGTAAGAGGCACTGTATGGGACATCATACTGTCTGTGTAAGAGGCGCTGTATGGGACATCATACTGTGTGTGTAAGAGGCACTGTATGGGACATCATACTGTCTGTGTAAGAGGCACTGTATGGGGCATCATACTGTGTTTAAGAGGCACTGTATGGGACATCATACTGTGTGTAAGAGGCACTGTATGGGACATCATACTGTGTGTAAGAGGCACTGTATGGGACATCATACTGTGTGTGTAAGAGGCACTGTATGGGACATCATACTGTTTGTGTAAGAGGCACTGTATGGGACATCATACTGTCTGTGTAAGAGGCACTGTATGGGACATCATACTGTCTGTGTAAGAGGCACTGTATGGGACATCATACTGTGTGTGTAAGAGGCACTGTATGGGACATCATACTGTGTGTAAGAGGCACTGTATGGGACATCATACTGTGTGTAAGAGGCACTGTATGGGACATCATACTGTGTAAGAGGCACTGTATGGGACATCATACTGTTTGTGTAAGAGGCACTGTATGGGACATCATACTGTCTGTGTAAGAGGCACTGTATGGAACATCATACTGTCTGTGTAAGAGGCACTGTATGGGACATCATACTGTGTGTAAGAGGCACTGTATGGGACATTATACTGTGTGTGTAAGAGGCACTGTATGGGACATCATACTGTGTGTGTAAGAGGCACTGTATGGGGCATCATACTGTGTGTGTAAGAGGCACTGTATGGGACATCATACTGTCTGTGTAAGAGGCACTGTATGGGACATCATACTGTGTGTGTAAGAGGCACTGTATGGGACATCATACTGTGTGTAAGAGGCACTGTATGGGACATCATACTGTGTGTGTAAGAGGCACTGTATGGGGCATCATACTGTGTGTGTAAGAGGCACTGTATGGGACATCATACTGTCTGTGTAAGAGGCACTGTATGGGACATCATACTGTGTGTGTAAGAGGCACTGTATGGGACATCATACTGTGTGTAAGAGGCACTGTATGGGACATCATACTGTGTGTGTAAGAGGCACTGTATGGGGCATCATACTGTGTGTGTAAGAGGCACTGTATGGGACATCATACTGTCTGTGTAAGAGGCACTGTATGGGGCATCATACTGTGTGTGTAAGAGGCACTGTATGGGACATCATCCTGTCTGTGTAAGAGGCACTGTATGGGACATCATACTGTGTGTGTAATAGGCACTGTATGGGACATCATACTGTGTGTAAGAGGCACTGTATGGGACATCATACTGTGTGTGTAAGAGGCACTGTATGGGACATCATACTGTGTGTGTAAGAGGCACTGTATGGGACATCATACTGTCTGTGTAAGAGGCACTGTATGGGACATCATACTGTGTGTGTAAGAGGCACTGTATGGGACATCATACTGTGTGTAAGAGGCACTGTATGGGACATCATACTGTGTGTAAGAGGCACTGTCTGGGACATCATACTGTCTGTGTAAGAGGCACTGTATGGGACATCATACTGTGTGTGTAAGAGGCACTGTATGGGACATCATACTGTGTGTAAGAGGCACTGTATGGGACATCATACTGTCTGTGTAAGAGGCACTGTATGGGACATCATACTGTGTGTGTAAGAGGCACTGTATGGGGCATCATACTGTGTGTGTAAGAGGCACTGTATGGGACATCATACTGTCTGTGTAAGAGGCACTGCATGGGACATCATACTGTGTGTAAGAGGCTCTGTATGGGACATCATACTGTGTGTAAGAGGCTCTGTATGGGACATCATACTGTGTGTGTAAGAGGCACTGTATGGGACATCATACTGTGTGTGTAAGAGGCACTGTATGGGACATCATACTGTGTGTAAGAGGCTCTGTATGGGACATCATACTGTGTGTAAGAGGCTCTGTATGGGACATCATACTGTGTGTGTAAGAGGCACTGTATGGGACATCATACTGTGTGTAAGAGGCTCTGTATGGGACATCATACTGTGTGTAAGAGGCTCTGTATGGGACATCATACTGTGTGTGTAAGAGGCACTGTATGGGACATCATACTGTGTGTAAGAGGCACTCTATGGGACATCATACTGTGTGTGTAAGAGGCACTGTATGGGACATCATACTGTGTGTGTAAGAGGCACTGTATGGGACATCATACTGTGTGTAAGAGGCACTGTATGGGACATCATACTGTGTGTGTAAGAGGCACTGTATGGGACATCATACTGTGTGTAAGAGGCTCTGTATGGGACATCATACTGTGTGTAAGAGGCTCTGTATGGGACATCATACTGTGTGTGTAAGAGGCACTGTATGGGACATCATACTGTGTGTAAGAGGCTCTGTATGGGACATCATACTGTGTGTAAGAGGCTCTGTATGGGACATCATACTGTGTGTGTAAGAGGCACTGTATGGGACATCATACTGTGTGTGTAAGAGGCTCTGTATGGGACATCATACTGTGTGTAAGAGGCTCTGTATGGCACATCATACTGTGTGTAAGAGGCTCTGTATGGGACATCATACTGTGTGTGTAAGAGGCTCTGTATGGGACATCATACTGTGTGTGTAAGAGGCACTGTATGGGACATCATACTGTGTGTGTAAGAGGCACTGTTTGGGACATCATACTGTGTGTAAGAGGCTCTGTATGGGACATCATACTGTGTGTAAGAGGCTCTGTATGGGACATCATACTGTGTGTGTAAGAGGCACTGTATGGGACATCATACTGTGTGTAAGAGGCTCTGTATGGGACATCATACTGTGTGTAAGAGGCTCTGTATGGGACATCATACTGTGTGTGTAAGAGGCACTGTATGGGACATCATACTGTGTGTAAGAGGCACTGTATGGGACATCATACTGTGTGTGTAAGAGGCACTGTATGGGACATCATACTGTGTGTGTAAGAGGCACTGTATGGGACATCATACTGTGTGTAAGAGGCACTGTATGGGACATCATACTGTGTGTGTAAGAGGCACTGTATGGGACATCATACTGTGTGTAAGAGGCTCTGTATGGGACATCATACTGTGTGTAAGAGGCTCTGTATGGGACATCATACTGTGTGTGTAAGAGGCACTGTATGGGACATCATACTGTGTGTAAGAGGCTCTGTATGGGACATCATACTGTGTGTGTAAGAGGCACTGTATGGGACATCATACTGTCTGTGTAAGAGGCACTGTATGGGACATCATACTGTGTGTGTAAGAGGCACTGTATGGGACATCATACTGTGTGTGTAAGAGGCACTGTATGGGACATCATACTGTGTGTGTAGGAGGCACTGTATGGGACATCATACTGTGTGTAAGAGGCTCTGTATGGCACATCATACTGTGTGTAAGAGGCTCTGTATGGGACATCATACTGTGTGTGTAAGAGGCACTGTATGGGACATCATACTGTGTGTGTAGGAGGCACTGTATGGGACATCATACTGTGTGTAGGAGGCACTGTATGGCACATCATACTGTGTGTAAGAGGCTCTGTATGGGACATCATACTGTGTGTGTAAGAGGCACTGTATGGGACATCATACTGTGTGTGTAAGAGGCATTGTATGGGACATCATACTGTGTGTGTAAGGGTACTGTACTCTACCGAGCATGCTGTGTCAGACCCATAAGAGTCTTTAGTGTGGCGCTGAGTCCGCAGTGCCCCGGGTAGGAGGATACTGCGGCTATTGTGATGAATCAAGGACCGCTGTGAGAGGTGCACAGGAGGTTGTTTTGTGCTTGTGGATAGAGTTACCTGCCGCTCTGTAAAGTGATACTGACAGAGCTTTTTCCACAACAGACGGTCCTCGCTGAGAAGCCGCAGATCTGAGGACACTTGGCCCAGGCACACGATATCCCTGCCATCTGTTAACCTCTGCAGGATGTTGAGTTGCAGACACAAGGGCAGATCTGTTAAGGTCATTCCTTTACCCGCAGGCTAAAGATAGAAGAGACAATGCGTTAATCTGCGAGGAATGAGCAGGAGGAGGACTCCGCTCTCATTTTTCAGATTTTAAAGTAAAATTCTGCTTTTATTAACATTTCACAGATAACATTCTACCTAAAAAGTTGAGTAACTTTGTAAATACTTTGCTGTGTGTGGTTTCTGTATTGATTCTGGGTTATTTTATATAATTTTTTCCATTCACATTAATAGTTACTGTCAATAGTCTGCTGGTTGCTAGGGAAACTGTGTAAGCTCCACCCATAATTAGACATGTGACATAAGTAAGCTCTAAGGGGCGATCACACAGGGGTTCTGGCCGCACCCAGCCAAAACTCCGCCCACGTGCAGCGGCCAATGCAGGTCTCAGCGTAAGGCCTCGTTCACACATCAGTAGTTCATCAGTATTTGTATTATGCCAAAGCTAGGAGTGTCTCCAAAACACAGAACAGGTGTCAATCTTTCAATTATAGTTTTTCTCTGTAAGTTCCACTCCTTGCTTTGGCATACAGATACTGACCAAATACTGACGTGTGAATGAGGCCCTACAGTGCAATTGTCATTTCAGGTCCCACAATGCACTGCTCTATCCTAACAGGACACCAGAAGTCAGAGTTCTTTCTTTCCTTCTTTTTTTTTTTCTTTTTTTTGTTTCCTTCCTTCTTTCGTTTTCCTTCTTTTCCTGTTTTGTTTCATCTTCTCTCTTTCTTTCCTTCTTTATTTTTTTTTCTTCCTTCTTTCCCTCCTTCTTTTCTTTCCTTCCTGTTTTCCTACTTTCATACATTGTTTTTTTCATTCTCCTTTTTCCTTATTTCCTACTCTCTTTCCTTCTTTCCTTAGGTTTCTTTCTTTCCTTCTTTCCATGGGTTTCTTTCTTTCAACAGGTTTCTTTCTTTCCTTCCTTCTTTACTTCATCTTTCCTTACGTTTCTTTTTTTTCTTTCCTCTCTTCTTCCGTCTTTTCTTTTCTTTTTTTTCTTCTATCTATCCATTAGTGCAACTTGATGCTTGTTGGCCCAGTGCAAAATCTCCAATAGAGATAGTATTGGAGTTTTCATATGGACCAAAGGGACCCATTAGGCTGCCTCCCTATAGCTACCCCCTGCATCTATCTATCTATCTATCTATCTATCTATCTATCTATCTATCTATCTATCTATCTATTATCTATCTATTATCTATCTATCTATTATCTATCTATTTATTATCTATCTATCTATCTATCTATCCATCCATCCATCCATCCATCCATCCATCCATCCATCCATCCATCCATCCATCCATCCATCCATCCATCCATCTTGCAGCCATTATAATGAGTCTTCTACATTTATTTTGCATGTATTTTTCCTTTCTCTCTTACCCTGGTGATCTGGATGTTGTTGAGCTGCTGCTGCCAGTCCAGGATGGTCTCCATTCGGGGAACCCAGAAGTTAATGTTCCCCACCAGCACAGACTTGCCCACTCCTTGGACCAGGTTGCACAGGGACGTGTACAGGGTTTGCAGTAATTCCTTGATCAGTCGAATATTCTGCTGATCGCCAAGAACTGCCAGGAAAAAGGGCAAAAGACGATGAGTAATCTAGAAAGTTTCCCCGTGAACTAACTTAATTCCAGATACCCCCCCCCCTCCCCGATGGGACATATTATAAGTACCAGATTTATCTTAAATGTTGACTAAGCCTAAGGTACCAGAGGGGGGTGGGGCATCCGTGTGCATAACATCCTTCGCACCCCCACACCAATTATCGTTACCATCAATCACTGACATCTTAAAGGGGCGGTCCGTACTATTCTCATAGTCATGGAGTCATGGGATTCCCAGCAGATACGGTGCCCTTACCTTTCTGTACCACCTTCTCCAGGATGTTCATGTAGTTCTTCTGGGCGATGCCGCTCAGGGACGTCAGCTGAGACTTAGCAATCAGTTCTAAGAGCTGAGGGGAAAGAAGAACATCTTAAACATTTGATAATATTAAGAAGAGATCAGAAACTGAATTACCAGGAAAGTGAGGTGAGCAATTTGATTCCCTCTGCCCTGGTCCACTTCTGCGGCGGGCATCTTCTGCCCGGCGTCTTGGGCGCCTTTACCACTTATTAGACCATGTGATGTTATAACAGTGAGCCTTAAAGATGGTCCAGAACCTCCCAAGATGCCAAGGGCGCAGAAGTGAAGACCGGCAATACATCATTTCTTGTGCCGTCCAACATTGTTTTTTTGCAAATGAAAACATTCATTCCTATTGAACCCTATGTAGCCCCAATTCATTGCGGAAAGGTGCAGCACTGACAGATGTCCCCCAATGCTGTACACGCTGCGGTAGTACAGAGGAGGTGACATGTGCCAGTCCTTATTTATTTACTACTGAAACTTCCCGAGATGAGCGACTGGCACGACCTGTTGTCATATGGAAAATAGTTACTTTACGAGCTCCTGTTTACACCTGGCAGTCGCCATCATCGAGTGTCATCCACCTGCAGCCGTCACTCTGCACAGTCACCGGCATGTGACTGTCACCGGGACACCGGCATCATGACTCAGTGCAGGATCAGGTTCTTTTTCCATCACACAAGCCAATACAAGTATTACCAGCTGCCAATCACCCCTGCGACACACCAGCGTGAGGATGGGGCAGATTGTTTTTCTTTTTTTTAGAATGTTTTCTTGAAAATCTGCATATATTACTCACTTATTACTCACTAAAGAAGAAGTAACATCTCGCATGTTGTCAGCGACCATCAGTGACTACTAGAACCTTGTGTGTAACCTGCGGAATCTATCGATCGGTCCGAGGTCTGATAAATATTACATTACTGATCACACGGTACTGCAATGGGGTCACACGTTCTATGGTCCCTAGCAGTGTCTGGCCCTAAACCTCAAAGATTGTACCTTCCCCCATTCTCAAAATCTTATTTCCTTCTATATAAATATAATATAATGCTATTTGTATCATCAATGACCACACAAATCAAAACAGCATCGATATGACAGTACCAGCGTTGCAACTTTGCATAGAATACTATCTACCTTAAAAGGAATATGTCAGCAGTTTTTTTTCTATGTAATCTGTAGGGGCAGAGACCCTGATTACCTGTCACTTACTTGGCTGTGTTTTGCTGTTTCAATAAAATCAGTGTTTTATCAGCAGATTATCACTACAGGACTATGTGTCTTGTGCTTCCTAGTTCAACCACGCCCCCAACACTGATTGGACAGTGTACACAGAAAGCAGCCAATCAGTGGAGTGGGTGGGGTTATACACAGCCCAGAGCTACATCTACAGCAAAGAAAACTGGGATTGTATCACAACTGCTGCACCCAGTAAATGAAGTGATACATCTATGGAATCAGGGTCTCTGGCCCTACAGCCTGCAGCTATCGGATTACATAGCAAAAGCTGCTGACCTATTCCCTTTAACAATGATATAGGTATAGGGGTGTAGAGGTGGCAGATACACCAAGGCTTAGGTGCCCAAGAGGATCTAAAGACCCTTCTGATACATAAGAATACATTTGTATTATAAAGTAGGGCCCCTGTTATAGATTTTGCCTCAAGGTATGCCTCTGTGCATTAGGGGGACTTTTCCATATCTGACTTGGTACATTATTATACGTTCCCCACTTCCCTTCTTCCTCCCAGAAAATCATGTATAAACTGACAACTGAGCACTACCATTTCCCTTCTTATTAACAGTAGTATCGCCCAGCTGTCAATTACAGGAGGAATAAAAGAGGGACAGAACAAAGCTAAGTTGTAAGGAAACCTGCTGAATTAATGTAGTTTAATGTGGAATACAAATATTTATCAAATCAGACTCTTTATCCGCTTCAGGACCACCCATATGCTTTAGATGTCTGGCCAGTCCGGCTCTAACTCTAGGAGTTCAAAAAAGGCCCCGGATAGTATCACAGCCACATGCGATCGTGTAGCTGCGGGAGCAGGGAGTCGACTGCCAGATACAGCCGGAGTCCCTATAGAGAAGGCAGAGAAGGTTTATTACCTTTTGTACCTCATCGATCGCTGTTACCACCAAAGAAGCACTGACGGCGCTTCCGCCTCCATACACAGTGGTCAGGAAAAAGGAGCTGCTGCTGCAAATAGGCTGCATTTTCCCTGTAACTGGGGCTAATACCGGCCCCAGTTACAAGGGAAATAAGATCAAAATAAAAATATTTCAACATTTAAATGGCCCCTACTCACCCCAAAGGGGGTCATAATGTGTAAAATAAATGAAAAATATAAAATAAAAAAGGTAAAAAAAATAAAGATGCCACTGTCAATTTAAATGACTACGTAAAAAAAAAACGTGTTGGATATATAAAAATATTTGTTACAGAAATGAGAAAAACAAACTCATATTTCCTTTATTTTTCTACCGTTATCTCCCGACATTAGCAAAAAAATAAATGAGAGAATTTGACAGTGAAATAAAAATGAAGCCCCCTGTATAACGAAAAAAAAGATTCAAAAAGTACTTATATATCCGAACATGTACATATATACAAGAACAAGAAAAAAAATGTACATTTCTTTAAACCCTAAAATGTGCCTGGTCAGGAAGAGGGGAAAATGGTCAAACCTTGAACAGTTTAATGAAATATTGGATGGAGCAAAGCTCGTTTTATTATATTCCAGAACGTGATGAAATATTGATGGATTTGCTTTTGGCTTTTATATTAATGACGCGGATTATGTACCGGGTCGTGTCGATCAGCTGAATTGCGATTTATTATCTCAGCTCTATCAGCCAACAAAACTAGAACTTGTTGTTTTTAGTTTTAACATTTTTTGCGCACAGATGTTTTCCCCAAGTGCCGTAGAGGTTTAGTGACATAGACGCGGTCATCTAATAAAATTCCTATTTCTTCAGCCAAAACCTTCAATCTTAAATTTATTGAGTGCCCCTTTAGTGGGTTATTCCAAAAAAAAAAAAAAAGCTATCCCGACCCCTATCCGTTCGGGGATAACTTGCTAATAAATGAGAGTCCAAACTCTACGACACCCAACAATCCCGAGATCGTGGCTCTGAAACCCTTGGAACAGGACAGCCCCGTCTTGCATGGAGCAGAGGTGCACATGCTCGGCCTCTGCTCCATTTATTTTCAATGGGACTGCTGGAAATACCCGACAACAACACTTGGCTTATTCCGGAAGTCCTAAAGATAATGAATGGAGGGCAGGTTGAGTATCCATCCATCCATCCGCTCCATTAAAGATGGGGATTCAGAACCTGATTTTTGGGGTTTCAGAGACCTGATCTTGGGATCACTAGAAGTTCCAGAAATCAGCAAGTTATCTAACTAATATAAATATGCTAAAGTTAACCCTTTAAAACCTTCGCGGTTGAGACTCTATTCGGGACTTTAACCTATTAACGTGTCGGCTATAGTCTCTTCATTGAGAGAAGTGGATGAGAATCACCTCTCAATGAACATTTCAAACATTTTTGCACAGAATATGGGAAGTCAAGATGTGAAGATGCTGATAGCTAGATAGACTTCTCATTCCTCCATGGATGAACTTGGAGAAATCTTTTGGTTGGAGTTATCCCTTAAGCATAAAGAAGTAAAGGGTTTGTGACAACTGCATTCATTTCCAGATGTAAAGCTATTTGTGGTCACAAATGCCCAAAAGATGAAATAATTAGTGAAACGAGTGTGTTTTGTATGTTTATTAGCTTTAGTCAGATTACTTTATTGTTTACCTTAAAAAAAAAAACCATAAACTTGGTATTAAAAAGCCTGAGATCATCCTTGCTCCCGGGTTATATGAAAAAAACAAACAAACAGATGATGTCATGTATAGATAACATCACCATAAGTGCACGAAATTAAAGTGCTAGAAATTATCCTTCTTGAGTCCTTAGCCTTTACTTATTGTAGATTTATGTGGCTAATTTAGTAAGGATTACCCATGATTGACCACCTTTTTATTACATTTTCCTAGCCTCAAAGAATTATTATACATGTCTACCCAGTGGATTTGTTCACACTGCTCACTTAGTCAATCTCAAAAATAACTTTTGTACAAAGGGGTGCCTTACTGCAGGGTAGTACTCACTGGTACCAATGGAACTTACTCTCTAAAAATGGCAAAAGGTCATGCTTTGAGGTGGAAGTATCTGGTGAAAATTTTACTCACTCTCATCACAAAGAGCCAGAACTTTACATCATACAGAATAATGTTATTTATCAGCCATATATTAACATGTCCCTGTGTTTTTTGCAGCCCAGATAAAGGAAGAGGATACAGCTGCTTCTAAATGGTTAATCTGTAAGAGGAGGACATAACTGCTTCTAAAGGATTAATCTACTAGAAGAGGAAATAGCTACTTGTCAAGGGTTAATCTACTATGGAGAAAACTAGCTGCTTCTAATGGATCACCCCTATTCGAAAGGATTTATCAAAATCTCCCCTTACATACACATGAATCTCACAACAGACATTTACCCTTTTAACAGTTTTTTTCTACTCCCCTGCTGCTCCATAATACACAGAAATACAACTTACATTGCTTAAAGAGGTTGTCCACTACTTTTACATTGATGGCCTATCCTTATCGGCCGGGGTCCGACACCCAGCACCACCGCGATCAGCAGTTATTGCCGGCAGCGCCCGGAAGTACTTACTTGCGGAGCTGGCCATTTACTTGTAGTGGCCGGGGCGTGTTACTGCACATCTCCCTCCTATTGATATGAATAGGAGGCAGATGTGTAGTACCAAGCCCCGGACACTACAAGAAGATGGGCAGCTCCACAAGTAAGTACTTCCTTGCGATAACAGCTGATCGGCAGTGGTGCTGGGTGTCGGACCCCGGCCGATCAGACATTGATGCCCTATCCTAAGGATAGGCCATCAATCTAAAAGTAGTGGACAACCTCTTTAATATATCACTACATCCAGTCGGAGGAACGACAGCAGCACAGATCTCACCTCTTTTTAAACACAATTTTCCCCCTCCCAGCTTAGAGACAGGTAGTCTTCTAAATCTGTCAAGTAAGTGAGACAGTGGAGAGCCCACCTTTAGCTTCCCTTTATTAAAGGGCCAGAGTTTTTATTACTAAATTAGTGAGGACATTTTTTACTTTTTTTTATCTAAAACTTTTTGAGAAATGTATATATTTTAGCCTCATAAAGTTTCCCAGGAGGTGATAAGTCCTCTTTTAAAGTTTTACAGAACAGAGCTGCAGTCAACTGGCAGCTGTTAACACCATCTTCATAGAAAACACAGAAATCAGTCAGTTCATGGAAGCGACTAACCTTTGTATCATCCCATAAAACAAAACTTTCTATCCTACCTGTACTGTACCTGGGTCCAATTCCCACTGGGGCCAACATCTACATAGAATTTGTATGATCTCCCTGCGATTGGATGGGTCAATGTGAGATAGAGTTTTGAAACTTTTTGAAAATTTTTCTATTAGGACTACACAAAAAAAAGGGGCAACTAAGTAGGCGAATTAAGTAAGAGTAGCCGTCTTCTGCTCCCGGCACAGCTTATATGACGAGTCTCAGTGATTTATAACCCGTCCGGTCCCGCTGCCAAGACACATGGTATTCTTGTTTTTGTAATGAATACACAGAGCGTCTGGTTACTCAGTGCGATTACACAGATGCTCCTACGTTGGCACACAGACATCTCTGTAAATTACATTTTATTTGGGTCTGCCAAAACCAAAGTAAATATTATTATGGAAAATGCCGGGGCAAGAATAATATTTGCCCCTGACCTATATTCGAGGCATTTTACACAACACATTAAAATAGTCAACAAATGTCCTTATGATTTGGCCAACACAGAGGTAGATACTTCAAAGTTAGCGACCCAGTACCAGGTTACTCTGTGACCCCCAGCTTCATAGTTGCCCCCAGGTCCATGGTGCTCAAAGGCCCCTGTGCCACATTAATAGACACCAATATGGCACGTGATAGATGAGGGGACTTTTTACAGATTTTTCACAGCTGTCTAGGCCAATAATGCTTCCGCTGGCAGAAAATAATGTATCTAGATAGAAAGATTTACTCAACACATTTTCCCATACTTACGCGTACAACATAATTGAATTTTCGAGAGTCCAAGATGGCAGTGGAGAAGTCCAAGTGGTTGAAAGCCTCGCCCAGAGTGCAATATCCATGACGCTGTAGGAACAAAGGAGGGTTGAGTGTTATTGATGGAGGCTAATTTTTTGAAAACTCCTCAATCACATTATTGGGACAGGTCACTGCCTTCCACAAAATCAACGAACTCCTCTCCTGTTGATGTATTCATTCCCGATAATTATTAGCTGAAAAGTCTTATATCCCGTCTGCTTTATGACATTGCCCCTTTTATATGCAGACTAGTACTCAATCACATCATTAGACGGGTCACTGACTTTTACAAAATCAACATACTCGTCTTCTGTTGACGTCATCATTCTTATAATCCAATAGACTGCTACGTTTTTTAACCTCCCACTTTGGGTACTAGACTTATCACCTGCAGCCCTGCAATACTCATGTGACTGAATAGGTTACTACCTGCTGCAAAATCAACACACTCCTCTTCAATTAATATAATCGTTCCCGTGAACATATGGGCCTCGGATTCATCATGCCAGTCTTGACGCGGGGGTGTGCTGGAGTAAGATGTTCCTGAATCATTAAGAGGCTCCCGCCTCTTGACAAGTGGTGTGTAAGATTTCTGGCTCGTCATGGATTAGATGAGCTATGGCGTTATGCTCCCAACGCGTCCATGTCTAAACCCAGCTCCACCCATCTTGGCAGAGCTGGGTAAAACTGGCGTGAAAATGTAAAAAAATTACAATTTTTTTGAGCAACCCCACGTTGCGCAAAAATTTTGCTACTTTTTCAAAGCAATTTAAGCCAGAATTCCGTCAAAATTGCTTTGATGAATCGGAACCTTATAATAATAATAATAATTTTTATTTATATAGCGCCAACATATTCCGCAGCACTTTACAATTAAGCGGGGACATGTACAAACAATAAATTCAATACAAGGTGAGACAGTTTAACAGTTACATCAGGAGTGAGGTCCCTGCTCGCAAGCTTACAATCTACATGGAAATGGGGGGACACAATAGGTGGAAAGTGCTTGTTATTTCAGGTCTGGCAATTAGCTGAAAACTGTTCTATTCCCATTGACTTCATGACACTGCATAATAAAATAATCATACAAGGGTCACTGCCTCCTACAAGGTCAGTACATTCCTCTTCTGTTGCTTTCAACATTCTCAGGATCTCATTGGATCGGACGTGTTAATATATCCCTTCTTATATCATGACACAGCCCTTTTCACATGCTGCAGTTTCCTCACTAAAAAAAATCAGAAGGGATCAGGTCGCTGCCTCCCACAAGCTCAACACACTCCTCTCTTGCTGCTATGGTCTGATAGTCTACAGGTTGCTCTAATAGTGCACAATGTAAATGGACGCTAATACAATGATGCTACCCAAATCCACGGACCATGTTCGTACCTCTTTGGTGCTTCCTTTGTGCACGTAGATCCACTTCTCTTGGTAAAAATCTGTTTGTGCAAGAAAATATGAGTCATAAAATGATGGAAAAAAAAAACGAAACCCAATTCATTATTTGATGTTTGTCTCTATAAAGGCCATTCTTCATTCTAGAACAATGTATTAGGCCTATCCCCGGGATTATAATGGACTCCTGTTGGACGGTCGTGCGGAGATGTGACGGGATACGGTCGCTGCCACTTACATTGTGTCTTTGTATTGTTGTTGAGAAAGTCCTTCTTTCTCTTCTTGGCAGCGATGTCGTAGTTCAGGTTAGTGACGAGGTTCTCTTTATTGTTTTCTTTATTGTTCTCCACCTGGCAATAACTGGAAAGACACCGGAATCTATCAGACCCAACTGGATCAGTTAAAAAAAAGTTGTTTTGTTCTAGAAATAGCGCCACGCTTTTTTTAAGGCTGTGTGTGGTATTGCAGCTCAGCCCCATGGAAGTGAATGGAGCTGAGCCGCAATACCACATACTACCTGGGAACAGGTGTGGCGCTACTTTATTATATATAATGAAAACTTACACAACTTTGTACCTCTCAATTTTCAAGATCTCTGCTTACTGTCAGTGACTGGCAAAAAAGAGCATCCAGTGTCGACAATCCTCTGTAAGCTAAACATGGCGGCTGCTTGTCTGTCCTGATACTTTGCTACAATGTAACAGTGAAGGTAAAATGGGTTGTTTTTATCTCATAGACGATTGTCTATCAACAAATAGGTCGTGTTCACACAATGCTGTTGTGATGTGCTTTTTCCCCCGATTTTCCAAAAATGTAATAAAATCGCAGCTTTTTTTTTTTACACCATTTTTGGAAAATTGGGAAACAACATATCACAATATGTAAAGAGTATTCCTTGTTTGGGTGTTCAGATTCTTAAAGCGGTTCTCCAGGACTTTACCATTGATGGCCTATCTTTAAGATCAATGTCTGATCTTTGGGGGTGCGACACTCTGCACCCCCGCCGATTAGCTGTTCCCGGTGTCGGCAGGTACTACTCAGCTCCGTCTACTGTATAGTGGCCGCGGCGGGTACTGCACATCCGCCACCTATTCAAATCAATAGGGAGTAGATGTGCAGTACCCAGCCGTGGCCACTATTTCGTTAATGGCGCTGCAACTGTGCAGTTCTGTGCGCCGCTGTCACCGGGAACGGCTGATTGGTGGAGGTGCCGGGTGTCGCACCCCCACCGATCAAGGCCATCAATGTTAAAGTCCCACACAACCCAAGAATGTTCTCATTCACAGACAGCTTGCAGACATCTTGAAACTGCTAAGAAGTTGAAACAAGGAGTATATTAAAAAAATTGCAGAACTTACTAGGAATCCGTGTGATCATTGTATAATGAGAGTTCTGCAACTTTTTTATAGACACTTTAACAATTGCTGCTTGTTGTTAGTGATTGGAAACATTCACACATTCTAGTATTAATGGGATTTTTTTTTTCATGGACAGGATTTTAAGAACGCAAAGGTTCGAGGATTCGCTTCTTAGTAGATTGCAGACTTATATATTATAAAGTAAGAGAGCAGATATAGTGTTAAATCGCACGACGCCTTTAAGTCTCCTGGTACGATACTTATTCTGGGGCGCAGGATCGGTGCCAGGCGAGGGCTCAGGAATCTGTTTAGTTCACAATGACTCACAGTACAGGAATACAGGGCAAAACAACACATAGCTGTACACAGACAGGCCCCAACACGCCGATGTAGCAGAGCTGACATGGTGACATACAGATCGCTGCTTATTGCTAGACTCATTGCTAGTGTCACAAAACTACCTCCTGCCCAAGTGATGCAAGTGATGTGAGGAGACGCTGCCCCATATAGGGGGTCTTATAAATTTCATTATGGTGCCACTTTAAAGGGCCAGGAGAGAAGCAATACGTGGTGCGAAGGTTGCAATCAAATCTCGTCCTCGTGCCTTAGGGGGTAGGGGTTTGGCGCGGTGGGGGGCGCAGTTGCCCTATGCTGTACACGTCACATCATGATTGTGGGGTCCTGGAACTGATTTTGCACTGGCGGAGGTCCAGGAAGTTTATGTTATGTCTTTTTTTTTTTGCAAATGGTTGATGCATTGACATAATTTACAAATTTCAAAAAGGAAAAAAAAAGTGCTACTTTTTGAAACCTTGCACTCGTAACACTAAAGGAGCATTAATCTGCTCTAAAGGGGGCTTTATTTTTTTTGCAGGGGACATTACTACTGGGCAAGTGGGCACAATACTCCCCTCGCCCTGAGTGCTGGCAAGCCACACAGTGCCACTGCAGTGACATATTGTATTATCAGAACAGCCTGCGTACTGCCCCTTTAAATGTGCTGTTGCACCTTCATATGACCCACTATTAGCCCCTGGACCCCAATGCAAAATCTGTCACTTTGCCCTTTACCTAAAACCGGCCATTTATTAAACCGATGTCTTCTTAAGTGACAAAGGGGTCTTTGGAGCCCCTAAAACACCCGCCACCCTTTATAGCTACACCCCTGATGACCCCACAATTGCCATCTGATGGGAGGAGAGGGTCGGCATTATTATGGTATGTGTATAATGTAATAAATGTGTGGGTTCCCTTTAGTTACCTGGAAAGGTTCCTACAGTCCTAAAAAGGATAATTTCTTGACAGCGGATTGGGGGCCAATAATCGCAGATGAATTGTTCTGTTATTCCAAGCATTGCCCAACAATAGGTTACATAAGAGGGAAAATGAGCAGCGAGATGTCGGAGCCAGATGCATTTCTGAAAGGATTACACATCCCTGGTATAATGCCGCTTCTGTAGTGGGTATTGCACACACAAGGTCATGGTGCCTGGCTGACACCCCTAATTTTTAATTAGTTTATCCCTTCCCTTGTAACAGGGCCAAAAGCACTTGTGAGGCAGATCCATCACACCACAAAAGACAGGGGGAGGGGGGTTCATTTTCAGTCCAACAGATAGCGAAAGAAAAAAACAGTACTGTGCATCAAATGTCATTAAAGGTTAGGTTATATCAGAGAAACAGGTTCACCGTGTAAATGGGTCAAACTGCAATACCAGACTCAGCCTATGAGCAAAAGAGGCACTGTTTCTGGAATAAGATAGCCATGTTTTTCACACACATGCACCCCCTGTTCGAAGCCAAGCAATGCCTACCATTATGACCACCATTACAGCTACTAAAAAGGTTGTCATCCAGATTTCCTCTTGTGCGAGAATGACATATCTGTATATCATTCAGGTAAGTGGAGAGATGGACAAAGACCCCAAGGGGAGAGTTAATGGCTAGTCATTCTCCTTTTTCATAGTTGCCAACATTTCTCGGGATGTTTAAGTCATACCCGACCCCTGCCTATCCCAGAACCTACTGTGCTTATCCCAGGACCTCCCCTGCCCATCCCAGGACTTCCCCTGCCTATCCCAGAACCTCCCTGTCTATCCCAGGACCTCCCCTGACCGCCCCAGAACCTCCCCTGCTCATCCCAGGACATCTCCTGCCTATCCCAAGACCCCCCTGACCACCCCAGGACCTCCCCTGCCTGTCCCAGGACCTCCCCTGCCCATCCCAGGACTTCCCCTGCCTATCACAGGACCTCCCCTGCCTATCCCAGAACCTCCCTGTCTATCCCAGGACCTCCCTGTCTATCCCAGGACCTCCCCTGACCGCCCAGAACCTCCCCTGCTCATCCCAGGACATCTCCTGCCTATCCCAAGACCCCCCTGACCACCCTAGGACCTCCCCTGCCTGTCCCAGGACATCCCCTGCCTGTCCCAAGACCTACCTGCCTATCCCAGGACCTCTCCTGCTTGTCCCAGGACCTCCACTGCCTATCCCAGGACCTCCACTGCCTGTCCCAGGACTTCCACTGCCTGTCTCAGGACCTCCACTGCCTGTCCCAGGATCTCCACTGCCTGTCCCAGAATCTCCCCTGCCCGTCCCAGGATCTCCCCTGCCCGTCCCAGGACCTCCCCTGCCCGTTCCAGGACCTCGCCGGCCCGTCCCAGGATCTCCTCTGACTGTCCCAGGACCTCCCCTGCCCATCCCAAGACCTCCCTCGCCAATCTAGGGAACTACCCCAACTCTTTCCCAAATTTTTCATACACCCCTCCACCTTTCAGAACAGGAAATCCAGAACAGTTGGCAACTGTGCTTCACCAGAAAGAGGAAGCGGAAAGATTGTGATTGACACATGTTATGTCTTACACAAACGGAGGAGTTTGAGGCGCAAAAGAGATGGAAGTAACAAGTAATCCTAGACACAAAGGTCTATAAATATCATGCTATGTAGCCATAAAATCACATGCACCACTGCAAAAATGTTCAATACTGGGACTTGTAGTTCAACTTAGCAAAGTAAAATGACCAAACAATCAAAGTTGTTTTTTGATTTCCTAAAAATGTAACTTTCTCTTTGCCTGTTCTGGAGACAGTTTGATTAGACGTCCTTTATCACCTCCTAGACCCTTTTTGCCATACAGAATATGTCTGTGCTTTTTTGGCATTGCATAAAGTTTTTACAACTTTCCAATCTATTTTGTGTTCCAATATCTCCCCATTTTCTAGATCTCTGCTTGATGCCAGTGAATAGAAACTTCCCAATCCTGTCACAATTGTATCCAGTCCAGACAATGCTCTGTGAGCTAAACCTGCGCTGATACATTGTAACAAACAATTAGAACAGGAGAGCTTTCATCTCAGTTTTCCTTTATTAAACACTGACTATATTAGAATGTGTAAAGCTAAGTAATTCCCTGACCTCAAGAGCTCACAGCCCAAATATATATCTATTTAAAGGGGTTGTCCAGAACTAGAAAAACAAGGCAGTTTTTTTTTTTTTCAAAAACAGTGCCACCCCTGACTATGGGTTGTATGTGGTATTGCAGCAGGACTTCAATGGGACTGAATTGCAATACCAGACACAACCCGCTGCTAGAGAGGGCGCTATTTTTAGAGGAAAGCCATGTTTTTTCTAATTCTGGACAAGCCCTTTACTTATTACAGATTATAATGCAATTTTTAGGATATTGCATCGTCTCCAGAGGGAAAGTGTTAACGTTTTTGTACAATTCTCATTATTCGGGTATCGGCATATATTGCACAGGGTCCAATCTCTGGGACCTCCGCCTGTCTGGAGTACATCATCATATTGAATGTGAGCTATAGAAATAGAAACAGTTGGGGGCGCTGCGCTATATTGATTGCGTATAGTAAATTATACGTATATTCACATTTGTGGTGGAATCATTTGCGCAGTGTCATTATAAGATCCATCGTATACAGCGTACACTGAGTACACAGGGTGACGACGGCTGCCAACCCTTCTGGGCAATGTCACCCTGATTGTGATGTGCCAGGAATTCTGTTGATGATTGCTCTACTGCCTCCTACAGGGCAGATGAGGACATTACAGGTCACATGCTTTTCTGAAGGGAAACAAAAACAACCTAGGCGCATGGCTGAGATCCCAGGGAAGAAGCAGATCTCTCCAAAGCTCCATCCAGCCAAGTCACTGTTTACATTGCCTTAATATAGATCAGGAAGCCGCCACTGCGCCAACACATGGCTGAGGATGCTGAGACTTGTAGTCGGCGGCTATTATACCCGCGCTGTGATACAACGTAGCTGCATTGAAACAATCTCATCTTTCCAACCTGTGGTTCTCTAGCTGTTGCAAAACTACAACTCCCAGCGAGTCCCGACAGCTGACAGCATGTTAGGGGTTGTATCGATCCTTTATATTTGATATATATCCCTAATGTTTATTTGTAGATTGCAAGCTCTTAGGAACACAGAGTGGAGAGCGATCCCTTGTGTGATGTAGAATCAGTAACATTGTTTACTAAATAATAATGAATAAGTGTTTGGATGTAGCAGAGCTGTGCGTGTTATCTACTAAATATCAATAGATAAGTGTTCAGATATAGCAGAGCTGTGCGTGTTATCTACTAAATATCAATAGATAAGTGTTCAGATGTAGCAGAGCTGTGCGTGTTATCTACTAAATATCAATAGATAAGTGTTCAGATGTAGCAGAGCTGTGCGTGTTATCTACTAAATATCAATAGATAAGTGTTCAGATATAGCAGAGCTGTGCGTGTTATCTACGAAATAACAATAAATAAGTGTTCAGATGTAGCAGAGCTGTGTGTGTTATCTACTAAATAACAATAAATAAGTGTTCAGATGTAGCAGAGCTGTGCGTGTTATCTACTAAATAACAAATAAGTGCATGGATGTAGCAGAGCTGTGCGTGTTATCTACTAAATAACAATAAATAAGTGCATGGATGTAGCAGAGCTGTGCGTGTTATCTACTAAATAACAATAAATAAGTGCATGGATGTAGCAGAGCTGTGCGTGTTATCTACTAAATAACAATAAATAAGTGCATGGATGTAGCAGAGCTGTGTGTGTTATCTACTAAGTAACAATAAATAAGTGCATGGATGTAGCAGAGCTGTGCGTGTTATCTACTAAATAACAATAAATAAGTGTTCGGATGTAGCAGAGCTGTGCGTGTTATCTACTAAATAACAATAAATAAGTGTTCGGATGTAGCAGAGCTGTGCGTGTTATCTACTAAATAACAATAAATAAGTGCATGGATGTAGCAGAGCTGTGCGTGTTATCTACTAAATAACAATAAATAAGTGTTCAGATGTAGCAGAGCTGTGCGTGTTATCTACTAAATAATAATAAATAAGTGTTCGGATGTAGCAGAGCTGTGCGTTTAACTACTAAATGACAGTAAATAAGTGTTCGGAGGTAGCAGAGCTGTGCGTGTTATCTACTAAATAACAATAAATAAGTGCATGGATGTAGCAGAGCTGTGTGTGTTACCCATTCTCTTACATAAGCCGATTACCACAAACAATACAGATCTGAAGGTCTCAATAGCGAATCCGGCTCTGCTACATCTACGTACGTAACGAACTGTATTTTTCTGCGTAGGACGGATTATACTGACCTGTTAATGTCGCCGACAAAGTTACTATGTTCCTCCAGGAATCTTTTCCAGCCATCCTCAGTCTTCACCCAGTTCTGACCAGGAGACCTCCAGTCCTGTCCTAGGAATGGCATGGTCCTTTGTGATGGGGGCTGTGGTCCTGGGTATCCGCTGTTTTGCTGCTCCTGTGTCTGCAGTGTTCTCTCTCTGCTGTTCCCAGCTTGTTCTAGGCTATTTATACTTGGGGCTTTGTTGCCGGAAGTCTCAGGCCCGGCCTCCGACGCTGACATGTGGCTTTGTTTATACCTCAGCTTTGTTATTGCAAAATCTGAAACTCTATCATCAGGCTGCGTCCTGAGAGCAACAGCTGCAGCCCCGTCACCCCAACGTCCCCCCTACCCACTTCTCCGCAGGTGAAGCCCACCACCACCACTCCCATATTTTCCCCTAATTCTGGGGTTTACATGGAACTGAAACATTAACCCTTGTACAGCTGACTCGCCTCGTAAACAGGAACATAATCGCGGTGTCACATGTGTCAGCGCTCGGATTGCTGCAAGGAGGGTTGTTTGGAGGACGGATTGCAACAAGGAGGTCATTATAGGATGATAACGATCAGAAAGTAACGTATACGTTGTAGGTAAAATGCTGCAAAGCAAGAAGCTTTCTAAAATAGACGTGTTAATAGTTTATTTCTATCAGTTAACAAAATGCAAAGTGAATGAACAAAAGAGAAATCTAAATCCCATCAATATTTGGTGGCCACCCTTTCCCTTCATCAGTTCTTCTCTGTACTTGTCACTTGCACTCAGTTTTTGAAGGAACTCAGCAGTGAGGTTGTTCCAAACATCTTGGAGAACTGACCCCAGATCTTCTGTGGACGTTTCTTGTGCAAATCCTTCTGTCTCTTTATGTGATCCCAGACAGACGGGATGATGGGAGATCAGGGCTCTGTGGGGCCGGATCATCACTTCCAGGACTCCTTGTTCTTTTTAATGACATTGGCTGGATGTTTGGGGTCATTGTTCTGCTGCAGAATAAATTTGGAGCCGAGTAGATGCCCCCCTGTTGGTATTCCATGATGGATAAGTCTGACTGTATTATTTACATTGAGGATACCAAGAAATTGACAACATTGAGGACCGTAGACCAAGGAAACTTAGTGCAGCAGATGAAAAAAACATCATAATTACTTCCCTTCAAAATCAAAGGATGTCCAGCAGTGACATCAACTCAGAGCTGGCAGCAACCAGTGGGACTCAGCTAAACCCATCTACTGCTCGGAAAAGTCTGGTCAAAAGTGGTCTTCATGGAAGAATTGTGTCCAAAAGCCAGACCTTCAACATGGTATCAAGACCAAATGACTAAACTATGTACTGTATAAAAACAGGAAATGGAGGGCAGAAAAATGCTCTGGAGTTAGGAGTCAAAATTTCAAAAATACTTGGCTGTAACAGAAGACAGATTGTTGCCGAAGGGCTGGAGAGCAGCACAATAATGAGGGTCTGCAGGAACAGGGAAGCTCGGTGGAGGGTCCTGCGAGTTTCAGGCTGCATTTCAGCAAATAGAGTTGGAGATTTGGTCAGGATTATTGGCGTCCTCAATGCTGAGAAACTCAGGCACAGTACTGTATCTTGTCTAATCAGTGTATAAATGAAAAGTTCTGCAACTTTCTGATATATTACATTTCTTTTCCTAATCATTTTCAAGATGTCTGCTTGCTGTCAGTGAATGAGAACACTTTCTTTGTACACACTGGCGGATATAAACAGAAGAGGGCCCTGTACAAGAACAATATATGGGCCTTTTGCAGCCCAATAACTCATCATAATGCACAATTCCACCAATTGTGTCCCCTTACCTCTTGGGCCCCTGTACAGATGCACAGGTTTCACCAATGACATGTCTGCCCCTGTGGGTACGTCTACAGGAAACAAACCTGTACATAGCTAGTCCTGCTCTCCCTTGAGGTTTTGTTACAATTGTGAGCTAAACAAACAGGGCTTTAGACTGATACATTGTACAGCTTGTTGCTGAGACCTGAGCAGCTGCTGCTGAGCATTGTCAACTAGATACAATTGTATCTACTTATCAGAGGAGTAAAGGATTAGCCATGAACAGCTTTGACTGTGAATGCAAACAAGAGCGTTCTCATTCACTGACAGCAGATATCTTAGAACGCTCCTCTTCTTTACATTTAGAGGCAACAAACCTGAACATGTCTCGTCCTGCCCTTACTTCATGGCTTGTTACAATTGTGAACTGACCATCCAAGACTCCAGACTGATACATTGTGCAGCAGCTGCTGCTGCTGAGCATTGTCAACTAGATACAAGTGTATCTGTGACGCTCGCAAGCCCTGCCCTGGGACGATGGGGGGTAACTCGGAGCTGGGTCCTATGTTTTTGGTGCGGTCGCAGCTGTGGCCTGGACCCGTTCCGTGCCCAGGGCCGTCACACTGAAAAGGATGTACGGGCTATCAGGGTTGAGTGGTTGCTATCGACTACGCCACCTGTGGTACCTGGTGAAGGCCACCAGCGCTGCTGCAGTCCTCTGAGGCGGGATGTTGTGGCAGCCGACGTTGACACTACTCCCCACAGGCGGAGCAGGGCCTCAGGGCAGAAGACAAGGATGGAGGGAGTCGTAGTCTAGGATGTCTGGTGCTGCGCAGTGTGGTGCAGAAATAAAGAGTCCGGAGGCCATAGGGGTTGACTTCCAGGGTTTTTACTCATGGTGGCGAGTACAGCTGCAAGACTTCTCCCTGCTCCTCACGGAGTTCTGCGGTCACCAGGGACGGGGGTCCGACAACCTCCGAGTAATTCAAGTACTTAATCAGGACCCCGCACCAGAGTGTTCCTAAACTTCAGACTGAGTCCTCTCCTATCTGTGTGTGTAGATAGGCCGGGTCTCCCTCTGGACTACTCTCAGAAACAGGGTACGGGTGGCAGCTCCGCTTCTTCCGTTACCCGATGGGATCCTCAGGGCCTGCCGGGTTTCCCTGACTAGGACGTAGAGTAGCAAAGTCAGGTGTCGGGGGCCGGTACCCCTCTTGCAGCCGGAATCCCTCTGAATAGATCAGAATAGCGAGGACAGGTGGCGTATACCGCTCCGTCTGCATCCCCCTGGGATCCTTTTGCGGTGGAGCTACACTCCTAAGCTCCAGGCCTTCTTGGTCATGATCCTTGACCGGGTTGAGACATATGTTAACTCGAACCTGCCCCTCGACCCAAGGCCAGGGTACGAGGGCCGTGTCTCCATCCGCTGCAGGTTCACCCAGAAGCCACGGTCAGGGATGGAGATCACAACCAAAGAACCTTGAGCCCAAGATGGCTGTGTATTAAATAAGAAATATTAAGTGTAAACTAAATGTGAGTCCTCCACCCTCACCGACTACATGGTTCCCCTTATCTCTTGGTTCCCGAGTCTCCCAATTCCCAGTAGGGGCAGCACCTAGTGCCTACTAGCCCCCTCTGGTGGGAGAAGTGTGGTGTTGGATGTGGAGGTGAGGTCCTGATCATTGCACCGTTCTTACCTCGAAGGAGGGATACTATACCCCATTAGAGAGGTGCAGCATCCCTGTGGCGGTCGAACCCTCAGGGGCGCCACATATCCACTTCTCAGATAAGGGCAAGACTAACTATGAACATGTTTACAGAGTGTTCTTATTCATTTACCGCAAACAGATCTTAAAACAGGGAAGATTTCATTTATTCACAAATTAAAAATTATTTAAAGGTAGTCTGTCACTGGGCCAGACATATAGAAGAAAAGGAAGAATCACTGGAAAAGTCCCTTTAAAATATCTTGACCTTATTTATAAATCCATACAAGGCAAGAGGCAAATGTGACGTTGACACATTTCGACCTGAACGGTCTTAATTGTAACACTGGGCTGGAAATACCATTGGTGCAATCTGTGCAGCCGCTCAGGGGCCCCTGTGAGCTACAGGAGCCACGTCCACCTCTAGGGCAGAAAGCAACTAGACCACCAGGGAGACTCAGAATAACTTAATATTACGATTGAACGCCATGGAAGCTGACTTTAAAGAAGGCCTGTCACGTGCCAGAAATATGTGTTTGTTGTTCCTGGTGTAAATGTCGCTGTACTCCAGAATCTGGCTCCATTTTTCTTTTGTTCCTACTCCTCTCTGTTCCTGACATATGCTCCTCTCTTCCCTGTATATTAATCTAGTCTTGTTAGCCAAAGGGGCGTCCTATTGTTATCCCTGTGGGCGTCTTCTTGAGGACTGCACCCATTTGGATAAAAAGACTTGAGTTGATGTGCATACAGGGAAGAGGAGGCCATATCTCAGGAACGCAGAGGAGCAGGAACAAAAGAAAAACATCTCCGGAGTCAGGAGAACAGCGACATTTACACCAGGTAACAAAATTGCTAATAGCAAGTGACAGGTCATCATTTAAGGAGGTTGTACCAAGTTACTAAGTTATCCCTTATAGATAGAATATAGGGGATAACTTATTTAGTGATGGTGGTCCAAAGGCTGGAACTCTCACCGTTCCTGAGATCCTGGAGGTCGAACAAGAGCACTTTCACTCCATTCATTTAGTATGGGGCTGCCGAGCACTGCACACAGTTATCTCTGGTGATCCCATAGAGTACACATGTCAAAGTCTGGCCTGCGGGGTGAGTATATTTGGCCCACGAAGCCAGGTGTGGCCATTATTCTGTATGGAGGACTATGTGGAGTTCATTATTCCGTATGGAGGACTATGTGGGGCCATTATACTGTATGGAGGACTATGTGGGGCCCATTATTCTGTATGGAGGACTATGTGGGGCCCATTATACGGGATGGAGGACTATGTGGGGTTCATTATTCTGTATGGAGGACTATGTGGGGCCCATTATACTGGATGGAGGACTATGTGGGGCCCATTATTCTGTATGGAGGACTATATAGGGCCCATTATTCTGTATGGAGGACTATGTGGGGCCCATTATTCTTTATGAAGGACTATGTGGGGCCATTATTCTGTGTGCAGGACTATGTGGGGCCCATTATTCTGTATGGAGGACGTTGTGGGTTCATTATTCTGTATGGAGGACTATGTGGGGCCCATTATTCTGCATGGAAGACTATGTGGGGCCCATTATTCTGTATGGAGTACTATGTGGGGCTATTATTCTGTGTGGAGGACTATGTGGGGCCATTATTCTGTATGGAGGACTGTGTGGGGCCCATTATACTGGATGGAGGACTATGTGGGGTTCATTATTCTGTATGGAGGATTATGTGGGGCCCATTATTCTGTATGGAGGACTATGTGGGGCCCATTATTCTGTATGTAGGACTATGCGGTTCATTATTCTGTATGGAGGAATATGTGGGTTCCATTATTCTGTATGGAGGACTTTGTGGGGTCCATTATTCTGTATGGAGGACTATGTGGGGCCCATTATTCTGTATGGAGGACTATGTGGGGCCTATTATACTGTATGGAGGACTATGTGGGGCCCATTATTCTGTATGGAGGACTATGTGGGGCCATTATTCTGTGTGGAGGACTATGTGGGGCCCATTATTCTGCATGGAGGACTATGTGGGGCCCATTATACTGTATGGAGGACTATGTGGGGCCCATTATTCTGTATGGAAGACTATGTGGGGCCCATTATTCTGTATGGAGGACTATGTGGGGCCCATTATTCTGTATGGAGGACTATGTGGGGCCCATTATAATGTATGGAGGACTATGTGGGGCCCATTATTCTGTATGGACGACTATGTGGGGCCCATTATTCTGTATGGAGGACTGTGTGGGGCCCATTATACTGTATGGAGGACTATGTGGGGCCCATTATTCTGTATGTATATGTGGGGCTCATTATACTGGATGGAGGACTGTGTGGGGCCCATTATTCTGTATGGAGGACCATGTGGGTTCATTATTCTGTATGGAGGACTATGTGGGGCCATTATACTGTATGGAGGACTATGTGGGGCCATTATTCTGCATGGAGGACTATGTGGGGCCCATAATTCTGTATGGAGGACTATGTGGGTTCATTATTCTGTATGGAGGACTATGTGGGGCCCATTATTCTGTATGGAGGACTATGTGGGGCCTATTATACTGTATGGAGGACTATGTGGGGCCCATTATTCTGTATGGAGGACTATGTGGGTTCATTATTCTGCATGGAGGACTATGTGGGGCCCATTATTCTGTATGGAGGACTATGTGGGTTCATTATTCTGTATGGAGGACTATGTGGGGCCCATTATTCTGTATGGAGGACTATGTGGGGCCTATTATACCGTATGGAGGACTATGTGGGCCCAATATTCTGTATGGAGGACTATGTGGGGCCATTATTCTGTGTGGAGGACTATGTGGGGCCCATTATTCTGTATGGAGGACTATGTGGGGCCCATTATTCTATATGGAGGACTATGTGGGCCCCATTATTCTGTATGGAGGACTGTGTGGGGCCGTTTTACTGTATGGAGGACTATGTGGGGCCATTATTCTGTATGGAGGACTATGCGGGGCCCATTATAATGTATGGATGACTATGTGGGGCCCATTATTCTGTATGGAGGACTATGTGGGGCCCATTATACTGTATGGAGGACTATGTGGGGCCCATTATTCTGTATGTATATGTGGGGCTCATTATACTGGATGGAGGACTGTGTGGGGCCCATTATTCTGTATGGAGGACTATGTGGGGCCCATTATTCTGTATGGAGGACTATGTGGGTTCATTATTCTGTATGGAGGACTATGTGGGGCCCATTATTCTGTATGGAGGACTATGTGGGGCCTATTATACTGTATGGAGGACTATGTGCGGCCCATTATTCTGTATGGAGGACTATGTGGGGACATTATTCTGTGTGGAGGACTATGTGGGGCCCATTATTCTGTATGGAGGACTATGTGGGGCCCATTATACTGTATGGAGGACTATGTGGGGCCCATTATTCTGTATGGAAGACTATGTGGGGCCCATTATTCTGTATAGAGGACTATGTGGGGCCATTATTGTGTGTGGAGGACTATGTGGGGCCCATTATTCTGTATGGAGGACTATGTGGGGCCGATTATTCTGTATGGAGGACTATGTGGGGCCATTATTCTGTGTGGAGGACTATGTGGGGCCCATTATTCTGTATGGTGGACTATGTGGGGCCCATTATACTGTATGGAGGACTATGTGGGGCCCATTATTCTGTATGGAGGACTATGTGGGTTCATTATTCTGCATGGAGGACTATGTGGGGCCCATTATTCTGTATGGAGGACTATGTGGGTTCATTATTCTGTATGGAGGACTATGTGGGGCCCATTATTCTGTATGGAGGACTATGTGGGGCCTATTATACTGTATGGAGGACTATGTGGGGCCCATTATTCTGTATGGAGGACTATGTGGGTTCATTATTCTGCATGGAGGACTATGTGGGGCCCATTATTCTGTATGGAGGACTATGTGGGTTCATTATTCTGTATGGAGGACTATGTGGGGCCCATTATTCTGTATGGAGGACTATGTGGGGCCTATTATACTGTATGGAGGACTATGTGGGGCCCATTATTCTGTATGGAGGACTATGTGGGTTCATTATTCTGTATGGAGGACTATGTGGGGCCCATTATTCTGTATGGAGGACTATGTGGGGCCCATTATTCTGTATGGAGGACTATGTGGGGCCTATTATACTGTATGGAGGACTATGTGGGGCCCATTATTCTGTATGGAGGACTATGTGGGTTCATTATTCTGTATGGAGTACTATGTGGGGCCCATTATTCTGTATGGAGGACTATGTGGGGCCTATTATTCTGTATGGAGGACTATGTGGGTTCATTATTCTGTATGGAGGACTATATGGGGCCCATTATTCTGTATGGAGGACTATGTGGGGCCTATTATACTGTATGGAGGACTATGTGGGGCCCATTATTCTGTATGGAGGACTGTGTGGGGCCCATTATACTGGATGGAGGACTATGTGGGGTTCATTATTCTGTATGGAGGATTATGTGGGGCCCATTATTCTGTATGGAGGACTATGTGGGGCCCATTATTCTGTATGTAGGACTATGCGGTTCATTATTCTGTATGGAGGAATATGTGGGTTCCATTATTCTGTATGGAGGACTTTGTGGGGTCCATTATTCTGTATGGAGGACTATGTGGGGCCCATTATTCTGTATGGAGGACTATGTGGGGCCTATTATACTGTATGGAGGACTATGTGGGGCCCATTATTCTGTATGGAGGACTATGTGGGGCCATTATTCTGTGTGGAGGACTATGTGGGGCCCATTATTCTGCATGGAGGACTATGTGGGGCCCATTATACTGTATGGAGGACTATGTGGGGCCCATTATTCTGTATGGAAGACTATGTGGGGCCCATTATTCTGTATGGAGGACTATGTGGGGCCCATTATTCTGTATGGAGGACTATGTGGGGCCATTATTCTGTGTGGAGGACTATGTGGGGCCCATTATTCTGTATGGAGGACTATGTGGAGCCCATTATTCTGTATGGAGGACTATGTGGGGCCCATTATACTGTATGGAGGACTATGTGGGGCCCATTATTCTGTATGGAAGACTATGTGCTGCCCATTATTCTCTCTGGACGACTATGTGGGGCCCATTATACTGTATGCAGGACTATGTGGGGCCCATTATTCTATATGGAGGACTATGTGGGCCCCATTATTCTGTATGGAGGACTATGTGGGGCCGTTTTACTGTATGGAGGACAATGTGGGGCCATTATTCTGTATGGAGGACTATGTGGGGCCCATTATAATGTATGGAGGACTATGTGGGGCCCATTATTCTGTATGGACGACTATGTGGGGCCCATTATTCTGTATGGAGGACTGTGTGGGGCCCATTATACTGTATGGAGGACTATGTGGGGCCCATTATTCTGTATGTATATGTGGGGCTCATTATACTGGATGGAGGACTGTGTGGGGCCCATTATTCTGTATGGAGGACTATGTGGGTTCATTATTCTGTATGGAGGACTATGTGGGGCCATTATACTGTATGGAGGACTATGTGGGGCCATTATTCTGAATGGAGGACTATGTGGGGCCCATTATTCTGTATGGAGGACTATGTGGGTTCATTATTCTGTATGGAGGACTATGTGGGGCCCATTATTCTGTATGGAGGACTATGTGGGGCCTATTATACTGTATGGAGGACTATGTGGGGCCCATTATTCTGTATGGAGGACTATGTGGGTTCATTATTCTGCATGGAGGACTATGTGGGGCCCATTATTCTGTATGGAGGACTATGTGGGTTCATTATTCTGTATGGAGGACTATGTGGGGCCCATTATTCTGTATGGAGGACTATGTGGGGCCCATTATACTGTATGGAGGACTATGTGGGCCCATTATTCTGTATGGAGGACTATGTGGGGCCATTATTCTGTGTGGAGGACTATGTGGGGCCCATTATTCTGTATGGAGGACTATGTGGGGCCCATTATTCTATATGGAGGACTATGTGGGCCCCATTATTCTGTATGGAGGACTCTGTGGGGCCGTTTTACTGTATGGAGGACTATGTGGGGCCATTATTCTGTATGGAGGACTATGCGGGGCCCATTATAATGTATGGATGACTATGTGGGGCCCATTATTCTGTATGGAGGACTATGTGGGGCCCATTATACTGTATGGAGGACTATGTGGGGCCCATTATTCTGTATGTATATGTGGGGCTCATTATACTGGATGGAGGACTGTGTGGGGCCCATTATTCTGTATGGAGGACTATGTGGGGCCCATTATTCTGTATGGAGGACTATGTGGGTTCATTATTCTGTATGGAGGACTATGTGGGGCCCATTATTCTGTATGGAGGACTATGTGGGGCCTATTATACTGTATGGAGGACTATGTGCGGCCCATTATTCTGTATGGAGGACTATGTGGGGACATTATTCTGTGTGGAGGACTATGTGGGGCCCATTATTCTGTATGGAGGACTATGTGGGGCCCATTATACTGTATGGAGGACTATGTGGGGCCCATTATTCTGTATGGAAGACTATGTGGGGCCCATTATTCTGTATAGAGGATAATGTGGGGCCATTATTGTGTGTGGAGGACTATGTGGGGCCCATTATTCTGTATGGAGGACTATGTGGGGCCCATTATTCTGTATGGAGGACTATGTGGGGCCATTATTCTGTGTGGAGGACTATGTGGGGCCCATTATTCTGTATGGTGGACTATGTGGGGCCCATTATACTGTATGGAGGACTATGTGGGGCCCATTATTCTGTATGGAGGACTATGTGGGTTCATTATTCTGCATGGAGGACTATGTGGGGCCCATTATTCTGTATGGAGGACTATGTGGGTTCATTATTCTGTATGGAGGACTATGTGGGGCCCATTATTCTGTATGGAGGACTATGTGGGGCCTATAATACTGTATGGAGGACTATGTGGGGCCCATTATTCTGTATGGAGGACTATGTGGGTTCATTATTCTGCATGGAGGACTATGTGGGGCCCATTATTCTGTATGGAGGACTATGTGGGTTCATTATTCTGTATGGAGGACTATGTCGCCCATTATTCTGTATGGAGGACTATGTGGGGCCTATTATACTGTATGGGAGGACTATGTGGGGCCCATTATTCTGTATGGAGGACTATGTGGGTTCATTATTCTGTATGGAGGACTATGTGGGGCCCATTATTCTGTATGGAGGACTAAGTGGGGCCTATTATACTGTATGGAGGACTATGTGGGGCCCATTATTCTGTATGGAGGACTATGTGGGTTCATTATTCTGTATGGAGTACTATGTGGGGCCCATTTTTCTGTATGGAGGACTATGTGGGGCCTATTATTCTGTATGGAGGACTATGTGGGTTCATTATTCTGTATGGAGGACTATGTGGGGCCCATTATTCTGTATGGAGGACTATGTGGGGCCTATTATACTGTATGGAGGACTATGTGGGGCCCATTATTCTGTATGGAGGACTATGTGGGTTCATTATTCTGCATGGATGACTATGTGGGGCCCATTATTCTGTATGTAGGACTATGTGGGTTCATTATTCTGTATGGAGGACTATGTGGGGCCCATTATTCTGTATGGAGGACTATGTGGGGCCTATTATACTGTATGGAGGACTATGTGGGCCCATTATTCTGTATGGAGGATTATGTGGGGCCATTATTCTGTGTGGAGGACTATGTGGGGCCCATTATTCTGTATGGAGGACTATGTGGGGCCCATTATTCTATATGGAGGACTATGTGGGCCCCATTATTCTGTATGGAGGACTGTGTGGGGTCATTTTACTGTATGGAGGACTATGTGGGGCCCATTATTCTGTATGGAGGACGTTGTGGGTTCATTATTCTGTATGGAGGACTATGTGGGGCCCATTATTCTGCATGGAAGACTATGTGGGGCCCATTATTCTGTATGGAGTACTATGTGGGGCCATTATTCTGTGTGGAGGACTATGTGGGGCCATTATTCTGTATGGAGGACTGTGTGGGGCCCATTATACTGGATGGAGGACTATGTGGGGTTCATTATTCTGTATGGAGGATTATGTGGGGCCCATTATTCTGTATGGAGGACTATGTGGGGCCCATTATTCTGTATGTAGGACTATGCGGTTCATTATTCTGTATGGAGGAATATGTGGGTTCCATTATTCTGTATGGAGGACTTTGTGGGGTCCATTATTCTGTATGGAGGACTATGTGGGGCCCATTATTCTGTATGGAGGACTATGTGGGGCCTATTATACTGTATGGAGGACTATGTGGGGCCCATTATTCTGTATGGAGGACTATGTGGGGCCATTATTCTGTGTGGAGGACTATGTGGGGCCCATTATTCTGCATGGAGGACTATGTGGGGCCCATTATACTGTATGGAGGACTATGTGGGGCCCATTATTCTGTATGGAAGACTATGTGGGGCCCATTATTCTGTATGGAGGACTATGTGGGGCCCATTATTCTGTATGGAGGACTATGTGGGGCCCATTATAATGTATGGAGGACTATGTGGGGCCCATTATTCTGTATGGACGACTATGTGGGGCCCATTATTCTGTATGGAGGACTGTGTGGGGCCCATTATACTGTATGGAGGACTATGTGGGGCCCATTATTCTGTATGTATATGTGGGGCTCATTATACTGGATGGAGGACTGTGTGGGGCCCATTATTCTGTATGGAGGACCATGTGGGTTCATTATTCTGTATGGAGGACTATGTGGGGCCATTATACTGTATGGAGGACTATGTGGGGCCATTATTCTGCATGGAGGACTATGTGGGGCCCATAATTCTGTATGGAGGACTATGTGGGTTCATTATTCTGTATGGAGGACTATGTGGGGCCCATTATTCTGTATGGAGGACTATGTGGGGCCTATTATACTGTATGGAGGACTATGTGGGGCCCATTATTCTGTATGGAGGACTATGTGGGTTCATTATTCTGCATGGAGGACTATGTGGGGCCCATTATTCTGTATGGAGGACTATGTGGGTTCATTATTCTGTATGGAGGACTATGTGGGGCCCATTATTCTGTATGGAGGACTATGTGGGGCCTATTATACCGTATGGAGGACTATGTGGGCCCAATATTCTGTATGGAGGACTATGTGGGGCCATTATTCTGTGTGGAGGACTATGTGGGGCCCATTATTCTGTATGGAGGACTATGTGGGGCCCATTATTCTATATGGAGGACTATGTGGGCCCCATTATTCTGTATGGAGGACTGTGTGGGGCCGTTTTACTGTATGGAGGACTATGTGGGGCCATTATTCTGTATGGAGGACTATGCGGGGCCCATTATAATGTATGGATGACTATGTGGGGCCCATTATTCTGTATGGAGGACTATGTGGGGCCCATTATACTGTATGGAGGACTATGTGGGGCCCATTATTCTGTATGTATATGTGGGGCTCATTATACTGGATGGAGGACTGTGTGGGGCCCATTATTCTGTATGGAGGACTATGTGGGGCCCATTATTCTGTATGGAGGACTATGTGGGTTCATTATTCTGTATGGAGGACTATGTGGGGCCCATTATTCTGTATGGAGGACTATGTGGGGCCTATTATACTGTATGGAGGACTATGTGCGGCCCATTATTCTGTATGGAGGACTATGTGGGGACATTATTCTGTGTGGAGGACTATGTGGGGCCCATTATTCTGTATGGAGGACTATGTGGGGCCCATTATACTGTATGGAGGACTATGTGGGGCCCATTATTCTGTATGGAAGACTATGTGGGGCCCATTATTCTGTATAGAGGACTATGTGGGGCCATTATTGTGTGTGGAGGACTATGTGGGGCCCATTATTCTGTATGGAGGACTATGTGGGGCCGATTATTCTGTATGGAGGACTATGTGGGGCCATTATTCTGTGTGGAGGACTATGTGGGGCCCATTATTCTGTATGGTGGACTATGTGGGGCCCATTATACTGTATGGAGGACTATGTGGGGCCCATTATTCTGTATGGAGGACTATGTGGGTTCATTATTCTGCATGGAGGACTATGTGGGGCCCATTATTCTGTATGGAGGACTATGTGGGTTCATTATTCTGTATGGAGGACTATGTGGGGCCTATTATTCTGTATGGAGGACTATGTGGGTTCATTATTCTGTATGGAGGACTATATGGGGCCCATTATTCTGTATGGAGGACTATGTGGGGCCTATTATACTGTATGGAGGACTATGTGGGGCCCATTATTCTGTATGGAGGACTGTGTGGGGCCCATTATACTGGATGGAGGACTATGTGGGGTTCATTATTCTGTATGGAGGATTATGTGGGGCCCATTATTCTGTATGGAGGACTATGTGGGGCCCATTATTCTGTATGTAGGACTATGCGGTTCATTATTCTGTATGGAGGAATATGTGGGTTCCATTATTCTGTATGGAGGACTTTGTGGGGTCCATTATTCTGTATGGAGGACTATGTGGGGCCCATTATTCTGTATGGAGGACTATGTGGGGCCTATTATACTGTATGGAGGACTATGTGGGGCCCATTATTCTGTATGGAGGACTATGTGGGGCCATTATTCTGTGTGGAGGACTATGTGGGGCCCATTATTCTGCATGGAGGACTATGTGGGGCCCATTATACTGTATGGAGGACTATGTGGGGCCCATTATTCTGTATGGAAGACTATGTGGGGCCCATTATTCTGTATGGAGGACTATGTGGGGCCCATTATTCTGTATGGAGGACTATGTGGGGCCATTATTCTGTGTGGAGGACTATGTGGGGCCCATTATTCTGTATGGAGGACTATGTGGAGCCCATTATTCTGTATGGAGGACTATGTGGGGCCCATTATACTGTATGGAGGACTATGTGGGGCCCATTATTCTGTATGGAAGACTATGTGCTGCCCATTATTCTCTCTGGACGACTATGTGGGGCCCATTATACTGTATGCAGGACTATGTGGGGCCCATTATTCTATATGGAGGACTATGTGGGCCCCATTATTCTGTATGGAGGACTATGTGGGGCCGTTTTACTGTATGGAGGACAATGTGGGGCCATTATTCTGTATGGAGGACTATGTGGGGCCCATTATAATGTATGGAGGACTATGTGGGGCCCATTATTCTGTATGGACGACTATGTGGGGCCCATTATTCTGTATGGAGGACTGTGTGGGGCCCATTATACTGTATGGAGGACTATGTGGGGCCCATTATTCTGTATGTATATGTGGGGCCCATTATTCTGTATGGAGGACTATGTGGGTTCATTATTCTGTATGGAGGACTATGTGGGGCCATTATACTGTATGGAGGACTATGTGGGGCCATTATTCTGAATGGAGGACTATGTGGGGCCCATTATTCTGTATGGAGGACTATGTGGGTTCATTATTCTGTATGGAGGACTATGTGGGGCCCATTATTCTGTATGGAGGACTATGTGGGGCCTATTATACTGTATGGAGGACTATGTGGGGCCCATTATTCTGTATGGAGGACTATGTGGGTTCATTATTCTGCATGGAGGACTATGTGGGGCCCATTATTCTGTATGGAGGACTATGTGGGTTCATTATTCTGTATGGAGGACTATGTGGGGCCCATTATTCTGTATGGAGGACTATGTGGGGCCCATTATACTGTATGGAGGACTATGTGGGCCCATTATTCTGTATGGAGGACTATGTGGGGCCATTATTCTGTGTGGAGGACTATGTGGGGCCCATTATTCTGTATGGAGGACTATGTGGGGCCCATTATTCTATATGGAGGACTATGTGGGCCCCATTATTCTGTATGGAGGACTCTGTGGGGCCGTTTTACTGTATGGAGGACTATGTGGGGCCATTATTCTGTATGGAGGACTATGCGGGGCCCATTATAATGTATGGATGACTATGTGGGGCCCATTATTCTGTATGGAGGACTATGTGGGGCCCATTATACTGTATGGAGGACTATGTGGGGCCCATTATTCTGTATGTATATGTGGGGCTCATTATACTGGATGGAGGACTGTGTGGGGCCCATTATTCTGTATGGAGGACTATGTGGGGCCCATTATTCTGTATGGAGGACTATGTGGGTTCATTATTCTGTATGGAGGACTATGTGGGGCCCATTATTCTGTATGGAGGACTATGTGGGGCCTATTATACTGTATGGAGGACTATGTGCGGCCCATTATTCTGTATGGAGGACTATGTGGGGACATTATTCTGTGTGGAGGACTATGTGGGGCCCATTATTCTGTATGGAGGACTATGTGGGGCCCATTATACTGTATGGAGGACTATGTGGGGCCCATTATTCTGTATGGAAGACTATGTGGGGCCCATTATTCTGTATAGAGGATAATGTGGGGCCATTATTGTGTGTGGAGGACTATGTGGGGCCCATTATTCTGTATGGAGGACTATGTGGGGCCCATTATTCTGTATGGAGGACTATGTGGGGCCATTATTCTGTGTGGAGGACTATGTGGGGCCCATTATTCTGTATGGTGGACTATGTGGGGCCCATTATACTGTATGGAGGACTATGTGGGGCCCATTATTCTGTATGGAGGACTATGTGGGTTCATTATTCTGCATGGAGGACTATGTGGGGCCCATTATTCTGTATGGAGGACTATGTGGGTTCATTATTCTGTATGGAGGACTATGTGGGGCCCATTATTCTGTATGGAGGACTATGTGGGGCCTTTAATACTGTATGGAGGACTATGTGGGGCCCATTATTCTGTATGGAGGACTATGTGGGTTCATTATTCTGCATGGAGGACTATGTGGGGCCCATTATTCTGTATGGAGGACTATGTGGGTTCATTATTCTGTATGGAGGACTATGTCGCCCATTATTCTGTATGGAGGACTATGTGGGGCCTATTATACTGTATGGGAGGACTATGTGGGGCCCATTATTCTGTATGGAGGACTATGTGGGTTCATTATTCTGTATGGAGGACTATGTGGGGCCCATTATTCTGTATGGAGGACTAAGTGGGGCCTATTATACTGTATGGAGGACTATGTGGGGCCCATTATTCTGTATGGAGGACTATGTGGGTTCATTATTCTGTATGGAGTACTATGTGGGGCCCATTTTTCTGTATGGAGGACTATGTGGGGCCTATTATTCTGTATGGAGGACTATGTGGGTTCATTATTCTGTATGGAGGACTATGTGGGGCCCATTATTCTGTATGGAGGACTATGTGGGGCCTATTATACTGTATGGAGGACTATGTGGGGCCCATTATTCTGTATGGAGGACTATGTGGGTTCATTATTCTGCATGGATGACTATGTGGGGCCCATTATTCTGTATGTAGGACTATGTGGGTTCATTATTCTGTATGGAGGACTATGTGGGGCCCATTATTCTGTATGGAGGACTATGTGGGGCCTATTATACTGTATGGAGGACTATGTGGGCCCATTATTCTGTATGGAGGACTATGTGGGGCCATTATTCTGTGTGGAGGACTATGTGGGGCCCATTATTCTGTATGGAGGACTATGTGGGGCCCATTATTCTATATGGAGGACTATGTGGGCCCCATTATTCTGTATGGAGGACTGTGTGGGGTCGTTTTACTGTATGGAGGACTATGTGGGGCCCATTATTCTGTATGGAGGACGTTGTGGGTTCATTATTCTGTATGGAGGACTATGTGGGGCCCATTATTCTGCATGGAAGACTATGTGGGGCCCATTATTCTGTATGGAGTACTATGTGGGGCCATTATTCTGTGTGGAGGACTATGTGGGGCCATTATTCTGTATGGAGGACTGTGTGGGGCCCATTATACTGGATGGAGGACTATGTGGGGTTCATTATTCTGTATGGAGGATTATGTGGGGCCCATTATTCTGTATGGAGGACTATGTGGGGCCCATTATTCTGTATGTAGGACTATGCGGTTCATTATTCTGTATGGAGGAATATGTGGGTTCCATTATTCTGTATGGAGGACTTTGTGGGGTCCATTATTCTGTATGGAGGACTATGTGGGGCCCATTATTCTGTATGGAGGACTATGTGGGGCCTATTATACTGTATGGAGGACTATGTGGGGCCCATTATTCTGTATGGAGGACTATGTGGGGCCATTATTCTGTGTGGAGGACTATGTGGGGCCCATTATTCTGCATGGAGGACTATGTGGGGCCCATTATACTGTATGGAGGACTATGTGGGGCCCATTATTCTGTATGGAAGACTATGTGGGGCCCATTATTCTGTATGGAGGACTATGTGGGGCCCATTATTCTGTATGGAGGACTATGTGGGGCCCATTATAATGTATGGAGGACTATGTGGGGCCCATTATTCTGTATGGACGACTATGTGGGGCCCATTATTCTGTATGGAGGACTGTGTGGGGCCCATTATACTGTATGGAGGACTATGTGGGGCCCATTATTCTGTATGTATATGTGGGGTTCATTATACTGGATGGAGGACTGTGTGGGGCCCATTATTCTGTATGGAGGACCATGTGGGTTCATTATTCTGTATGGAGGACTATGTGGGGCCATTATACTGTATGGAGGACTATGTGGGGCCATTATTCTGCATGGAGGACTATGTGGGGCCCATAATTCTGTATGGAGGACTATGTGGGTTCATTATTCTGTATGGAGGACTATGTGGGGCCCATTATTCTGTATGGAGGACTATGTGGGGCCTATTATACTGTATGGAGGACTATGTGGGGCCCATTATTCTGTATGGAGGACTATGTGGGTTCATTATTCTGCATGGAGGACTATGTGGGGCCCATTATTCTGTATGGAGGACTATGTGGGTTCATTATTCTGTATGGAGGACTATGTGGGGCCCATTATTCTGTATGGAGGACTATGTGGGGCCTATTATACCGTATGGAGGACTATGTGGGCCCAATATTCTGTATGGAGGACTATGTGGGGCCATTATTCTGTGTGGAGGACTATGTGGGGCCCATTATTCTGTATGGAGGACTATGTGGGGCCCATTATTCTATATGGAGGACTATGTGGGCCCCATTATTCTGTATGGAGGACTGTGTGGGGCCGTTTTACTGTATGGAGGACTATGTGGGGCCATTATTCTGTATGGAGGACTATGCGGGGCCCATTATAATGTATGGATGACTATGTGGGGCCCATTATTCTGTATGGAGGACTATGTGGGGCCCATTATACTGTATGGAGGACTATGTGGGGCCCATTATTCTGTATGTATATGTGGGGCTCATTATACTGGATGGAGGACTGTGTGGGGCCCATTATTCTGTATGGAGGACTATGTGGGGCCCATTATTCTGTATGGAGGACTATGTGGGTTCATTATTCTGTATGGAGGACTATGTGGGGCCCATTATTCTGTATGGAGGACTATGTGGGGCCTATTATACTGTATGGAGGACTATGTGCGGCCCATTATTCTGTATGGAGGACTATGTGGGGACATTATTCTGTGTGGAGGACTATGTGGGGCCCATTATTCTGTATGGAGGACTATGTGGGGCCCATTATACTGTATGGAGGACTATGTGGGGCCCATTATTCTGTATGGAAGACTATGTGGGGCCCATTATTCTGTATAGAGGACTATGTGGGGCCATTATTGTGTGTGGAGGACTATGTGGGGCCCATTATTCTGTATGGAGGACTATGTGGGGCCGATTATTCTGTATGGAGGACTATGTGGGGCCATTATTCTGTGTGGAGGACTATGTGGGGCCCATTATTCTGTATGGTGGACTATGTGGGGCCCATTATACTGTATGGAGGACTATGTGGGGCCCATTATTCTGTATGGAGGACTATGTGGGTTCATTATTCTGCATGGAGGACTATGTGGGGCCCATTATTCTGTATGGAGGACTATGTGGGTTCATTATTCTGTATGGAGGACTATGTGGGGCCCATTATTCTGTATGGAGGACTATGTGGGGCCTATTATACTGTATGGAGGACTATGTGGGGCCCATTATTCTGTATGGAGGACTATGTGGGTTCATTATTCTGCATGGAGGACTATGTGGGGCCCATTATTCTGTATGGAGGACTATGTGGGTTCATTATTCTGTATGGAGGACTATGTGGGGCCCATTATTCTGTATGGAGGACTATGTGGGGCCTATTATACTGTATGGAGGACTATGTGGGGCCCATTATTCTGTATGGAGGACTATGTGGGTTCATTATTCTGTATGGAGGACTATGTGGGGCCCATTATTCTGTATGGAGGACTATGTGGGGCCCATTATTCTGTATGGAGGACTATGTGGGGCCTATTATACTGTATGGAGGACTATGTGGGGCCCATTATTCTGTATGGAGGACTATGTGGGTTCATTATTCTGTATGGAGTACTATGTGGGGCCCATTATTCTGTATGGAGGACTATGTGGGGCCTATTATTCTGTATGGAGGACTATGTGGGTTCATTATTCTGTATGGAGGACTATATGGGGCCCATTATTCTGTATGGAGGACTATGTGGGGCCTATTATACTGTATGGAGGACTATGTGGGGCCCATTATTCTGTATGGAGGACTGTGTGGGGCCCATTATACTGGATGGAGGACTATGTGGGGTTCATTATTCTGTATGGAGGATTATGTGGGGCCCATTATTCTGTATGGAGGACTATGTGGGGCCCATTATTCTGTATGTAGGACTATGCGGTTCATTATTCTGTATGGAGGAATATGTGGGTTCCATTATTCTGTATGGAGGACTTTGTGGGGTCCATTATTCTGTATGGAGGACTATGTGGGGCCCATTATTCTGTATGGAGGACTATGTGGGGCCTATTATACTGTATGGAGGACTATGTGGGGCCCATTATTCTGTATGGAGGACTATGTGGGGCCATTATTCTGTGTGGAGGACTATGTGGGGCCCATTATTCTGCATGGAGGACTATGTGGGGCCCATTATACTGTATGGAGGACTATGTGGGGCCCATTATTCTGTATGGAAGACTATGTGGGGCCCATTATTCTGTATGGAGGACTATGTGGGGCCCATTATTCTGTATGGAGGACTATGTGGGGCCATTATTCTGTGTGGAGGACTATGTGGGGCCCATTATTCTGTATGGAGGACTATGTGGAGCCCATTATTCTGTATGGAGGACTATGTGGGGCCCATTATACTGTATGGAGGACTATGTGGGGCCCATTATTCTGTATGGAAGACTATGTGCTGCCCATTATTCTCTCTGGACGACTATGTGGGGCCCATTATACTGTATGCAGGACTATGTGGGGCCCATTATTCTATATGGAGGACTATGTGGGCCCCATTATTCTGTATGGAGGACTATGTGGGGCCGTTTTACTGTATGGAGGACAATGTGGGGCCATTATTCTGTATGGAGGACTATGTGGGGCCCATTATAATGTATGGAGGACTATGTGGGGCCCATTATTCTGTATGGACGACTATGTGGGGCCCATTATTCTGTATGGAGGACTGTGTGGGGCCCATTATACTGTATGGAGGACTATGTGGGGCCCATTATTCTGTATGTATATGTGGGGCTCATTATACTGGATGGAGGACTGTGTGGGGCCCATTATTCTGTATGGAGGACTATGTGGGTTCATTATTCTGTATGGAGGACTATGTGGGGCCATTATACTGTATGGAGGACTATGTGGGGCCATTATTCTGAATGGAGGACTATGTGGGGCCCATTATTCTGTATGGAGGACTATGTGGGTTCATTATTCTGTATGGAGGACTATGTGGGGCCCATTATTCTGTATGGAGGACTATGTGGGGCCTATTATACTGTATGGAGGACTATGTGGGGCCCATTATTCTGTATGGAGGACTATGTGGGTTCATTATTCTGCATGGAGGACTATGTGGGGCCCATTATTCTGTATGGAGGACTATGTGGGTTCATTATTCTGTATGGAGGACTATGTGGGGCCCATTATTCTGTATGGAGGACTATGTGGGGCCCATTATACTGTATGGAGGACTATGTGGGCCCATTATTCTGTATGGAGGACTATGTGGGGCCATTATTCTGTGTGGAGGACTATGTGGGGCCCATTATTCTGTATGGAGGACTATGTGGGGCCCATTATTCTATATGGAGGACTATGTGGGCCCCATTATTCTGTATGGAGGACTCTGTGGGGCCGTTTTACTGTATGGAGGACTATGTGGGGCCAATATTCTGTATGGAGGACTATGCGGGGCCCATTATAATGTATGGATGACTATGTGGGGCCCATTATTCTGTATGGAGGACTATGTGGGGCCCATTATACTGTATGGAGGACTATGTGGGGCCCATTATTCTGTATGTATATGTGGGGCTCATTATACTGGATGGAGGACTGTGTGGGGCCCATTATTCTGTATGGAGGACTATGTGGGGCCCATTATTCTGTATGGAGGACTATGTGGGTTCATTATTCTGTATGGAGGACTATGTGGGGCCCATTATTCTGTATGGAGGACTATGTGGGGCCTATTATACTGTATGGAGGACTATGTGCGGCCCATTATTCTGTATGGAGGACTATGTGGGGACATTATTCTGTGTGGAGGACTATGTGGGGCCCATTATTCTGTATGGAGGACTATGTGGGGCCCATTATTCTGTATAGAGGATAATGTGGGGCCATTATTGTGTGTGGAGGACTATGTGGGGCCCATTATTCTGTATGGAGGACTATGTGGGGCCCATTATTCTGTATGGAGGACTATGTGGGGCCATTATTCTGTGTGGAGGACTATGTGGGGCCCATTATTCTGTATGGTGGACTATGTGGGGCCCATTATACTGTATGGAGGACTATGTGGGGCCCATTATTCTGTATGGAGGACTATGTGGGTTCATTATTCTGCATGGAGGACTATGTGGGGCCCATTATTCTGTATGGAGGACTATGTGGGTTCATTATTCTGTATGGAGGACTATGTGGGGCCCATTATTCTGTATGGAGGACTATGTGGGGCCTATTATACTGTATGGAGGACTATGTGGGGCCCATTATTCTGTATGGAGGACTATGTGGGTTCATTATTCTGCATGGAGGACTATGTGGGGCCCATTATTCTGTATGGAGGACTATGTGGGTTCATTATTCTGTATGGAGGACTATGTCGCCCATTATTCTGTATGGAGGACTATGTGGGGCCTATTATACTGTATGGGAGGACTATGTGGGGCCCATTATTCTGTATGGAGGACTATGTGGGTTCATTATTCTGTATGGAGGACTATGTGGGGCCCATTACTCTGTATGGAGGACTATGTGGGGCCTATTATACTGTATGGAGGACTATGTGGGCCCATTATTCTGTATGGAGGACTATGTGGGGCCATTATTCTGTGTGGAGGACTATGTGGGGCCCATTATTCTGTATGGAGGACTATGTGGGGCCCATTATTCTATATGGAGGACTATGTGGGCCCCATTATTCTGTATGGAGGACTGTGTGGGGTCGTTTTACTGTATGGAGGACTATGTGGGGCCCATTATTCTGTATGGAGGACGTTGTGGGTTCATTATTCTGTATGGAGGACTATGTGGGGCCCATTATTCTGCATGGAAGACTATGTGGGGCCCATTATTCTGTATGGAGTACTATGTGGGGCCATTATTCTGTGTGGAGGACTATGTGGGGCCATTATTCTGTATGGAGGACTGTGTGGGGCCCATTATACTGGATGGAGGACTATGTGGGGTTCATTATTCTGTATGGAGGATTATGTGGGGCCCATTATTCTGTATGGAGGACTATGTGGGGCCCATTATTCTGTATGTAGGACTATGCGGTTCATTATTCTGTATGGAGGAATATGTGGGTTCCATTATTCTGTATGGAGGACTTTGTGGGGTCCATTATTCTGTATGGAGGACTATGTGGGGCCCATTATTCTGTATGGAGGACTATGTGGGGCCTATTATACTGTATGGAGGACTATGTGGGGCCCATTATTCTGTATGGAGGACTATGTGGGGCCATTATTCTGTGTGGAGGACTATGTGGGGCCCATTATTCTGCATGGAGGACTATGTGGGGCCCATTATACTGTATGGAGGACTATGTGGGGCCCATTATTCTGTATGGAAGACTATGTGGGGCCCATTATTCTGTATGGAGGACTATGTGGGGCCCATTATTCTGTATGGAGGACTATGTGGGGCCCATTATAATGTATGGAGGACTATGTGGGGCCCATTATTCTGTATGGACGACTATGTGGGGCCCATTATTCTGTATGGAGGACTGTGTGGGGCCCATTATACTGTATGGAGGACTATGTGGGGCCCATTATTCTGTATGTATATGTGGGGCTCATTATACTGGATGGAGGACTGTGTGGGGCCCATTATTCTGTATGGAGGACCATGTGGGTTCATTATTCTGTATGGAGGACTATGTGGGGCCATTATACTGTATGGAGGACTATGTGGGGCCATTATTCTGCATGGAGGACTATGTGGGGCCCATAATTCTGTATGGAGGACTATGTGGGTTCATTATTCTGTATGGAGGACTATGTGGGGCCCATTATTCTGTATGGAGGACTATGTGGGGCCTATTATACTGTATGGAGGACTATGTGGGGCCCATTATTCTGTATGGAGGACTATGTGGGTTCATTATTCTGCATGGAGGACTATGTGGGGCCCATTATTCTGTATGGAGGACTATGTGGGTTCATTATTCTGTATGGAGGACTATGTGGGGCCCATTATTCTGTATGGAGGACTATGTGGGGCCTATTATACCGTATGGAGGACTATGTGGGCCCAATATTCTGTATGGAGGACTATGTGGGGCCATTATTCTGTGTGGAGGACTATGTGGGGCCCATTATTCTGTATGGAGGACTATGTGGGGCCCATTATTCTATATGGAGGACTATGTGGGCCCCATTATTCTGTATGGAGGACTGTGTGGGGCCGTTTTACTGTATGGAGGACTATGTGGGGCCATTATTCTGTATGGAGGACTATGCGGGGCCCATTATAATGTATGGATGACTATGTGGGGCCCATTATTCTGTATGGAGGACTATGTGGGGCCCATTATACTGTATGGAGGACTATGTGGGGCCCATTATTCTGTATGTATATGTGGGGCTCATTATACTGGATGGAGGACTGTGTGGGGCCCATTATTCTGTATGGAGGACTATGTGGGGCCCATTATTCTGTATGGAGGACTATGTGGGTTCATTATTCTGTATGGAGGACTATGTGGGGCCCATTATTCTGTATGGAGGACTATGTGGGGCCTATTATACTGTATGGAGGACTATGTGCGGCCCATTATTCTGTATGGAGGACTATGTGGGGACATTATTCTGTGTGGAGGACTATGTGGGGCCCATTATTCTGTATGGAGGACTATGTGGGGCCCATTATACTGTATGGAGGACTATGTGGGGCCCATTATTCTGTATGGAAGACTATGTGGGGCCCATTATTCTGTATAGAGGACTATGTGGGGCCATTATTGTGTGTGGAGGACTATGTTGGGCCCATTATTCTGTATGGAGGACTATGTGGGGCCGATTATTCTGTATGGAGGACTATGTGGGGCCATTATTCTGTGTGGAGGACTATGTGGGGCCCATTATTCTGTATGGTGGACTATGTGGGGCCCATTATACTGTATGGAGGACTATGTGGGGCCCATTATTCTGTATGGAGGACTATGTGGGTTCATTATTCTGCATGGAGGACTATGTGGGGCCCATTATTCTGTATGGAGGACTATGTGGGTTCATTATTCTGTATGGGGGACTATGTGGGGCCTATTATTCTGTATGGAGGACTATGTGGGTTCATTATTCTGTATGGAGGACTATATGGGGCCCATTATTCTGTATGGAGGACTATGTGGGGCCTATTATACTGTATGGAGGACTATGTGGGGCCCATTATTCTGTATGGAGGACTGTGTGGGGCCCATTATACTGGATGGAGGACTATGTGGGGTTCATTATTCTGTATGGAGGATTATGTGGGGCCCATTATTCTGTATGGAGGACTATGTGGGGCCCATTATTCTGTATGTAGGACTATGCGGTTCATTATTCTGTATGGAGGAATATGTGGGTTCCATTATTCTGTATGGAGGACTTTGTGGGGTCCATTATTCTGTATGGAGGACTATGTGGGGCCCATTATTCTGTATGGAGGACTATGTGGGGCCTATTATACTGTATGGAGGACTATGTGGGGCCCATTATTCTGTATGGAGGACTATGTGGGGCCATTATTCTGTGTGGAGGACTATGTGGGGCCCATTATTCTGCATGGAGGACTATGTGGGGCCCATTATACTGTATGGAGGACTATGTGGGGCCCATTATTCTGTATGGAAGACTATGTGGGGCCCATTATTCTGTATGGAGGACTATGTGGGGCCCATTATTCTGTATGGAGGACTATGTGGGGCCATTATTCTGTGTGGAGGACTATGTGGGGCCCATTATTCTGTATGGAGGACTATGTGGAGCCCATTATTCTGTATGGAGGACTATGTGGGGCCCATTATACTGTATGGAGGACTATGTGGGGCCCATTATTCTGTATGGAAGACTATGTGCTGCCCATTATTCTCTCTGGACGACTATGTGGGGCCCATTATACTGTATGCAGGACTATGTGGGGCCCATTATTCTATATGGAGGACTATGTGGGCCCCATTATTCTGTATGGAGGACTATGTGGGGCCGTTTTACTGTATGGAGGACAATGTGGGGCCATTATTCTGTATGGAGGACTATGTGGGGCCCATTATAATGTATGGAGGACTATGTGGGGCCCATTATTCTGTATGGACGACTATGTGGGGCCCATTATTCTGTATGGAGGACTGTGTGGGGCCCATTATTCTGTATGGAGGACTATGTGGGGCCCATTATTCTGTATGGAGGACTGTGTGGGGCCCATTATACTGTATGGAGGACTATGTGGGGCCCATTATTCTGTATGTATATGTGGGGCTCATTATACTGGATGGAGGACTGTGTGGGGCCCATTATTCTGTATGGAGGACTATGTGGGTTCATTATTCTGTATGGAGGACTATGTGGGGCCATTATACTGTATGGAGGACTATGTGGGGCCATTATTCTGAATGGAGGACTATGTGGGGCCCATTATTCTGTATGGAGGACTATGTGGGTTCATTATTCTGTATGGAGGACTATGTGGGGCCCATTATTCTGTATGGAGGACTATGTGGGGCCTATTATACTGTATGGAGGACTATGTGGGGCCCATTATTCTGTATGGAGGACTATGTGGGTTCATTATTCTGCATGGAGGACTATGTGGGGCCCATTATTCTGTATGGAGGACTATGTGGGTTCATTATTCTGTATGGAGGACTATGTGGGGCCCATTATTCTGTATGGAGGACTATGTGGGGCCCATTATACTGTATGGAGGACTATGTGGGCCCATTATTCTGTATGGAGGACTATGTGGGGCCATTATTCTGTGTGGAGGACTATGTGGGGCCCATTATTCTGTATGGAGGACTATGTGGGGCCCATTATTCTATATGGAGGACTATGTGGGCCCCATTATTCTGTATGGAGGACTCTGTGGGGCCGTTTTACTGTATGGAGGACTATGTGGGGCCATTATTCTGTATGGAGGACTATGCGGGGCCCATTATAATGTATGGATGACTATGTGGGGCCCATTATTCTGTATGGAGGACTATGTGGGGCCCATTATACTGTATGGAGGACTATGTGGGGCCCATTATTCTGTATGTATATGTGGGGCTCATTATACTGGATGGAGGACTGTGTGGGGCCCATTATTCTGTATGGAGGACTATGTGGGGCCCATTATTCTGTATGGAGGACTATGTGGGTTCATTATTCTGTATGGAGGACTATGTGGGGCCCATTATTCTGTATGGAGGACTATGTGGGGCCTATTATACTGTATGGAGGACTATGTGCGGCCCATTATTCTGTATGGAGGACTATGTGGGGACATTATTCTGTGTGGAGGACTATGTGGGGCCCATTATTCTGTATGGAGGACTATGTGGGGCCCATTATACTGTATGGAGGACTATGTGGGGCCCATTATTCTGTATGGAAGACTATGTGGGGCCCATTATTCTGTATAGAGGATAATGTGGGGCCATTATTGTGTGTGGAGGACTATGTGGGGCCCATTATTCTGTATGGAGGACTATGTGGGGCCCATTATTCTGTATGGAGGACTATGTGGGGCCATTATTCTGTGTGGAGGACTATGTGGGGCCCATTATTCTGTATGGTGGACTATGTGGGGCCCATTATACTGTATGGAGGACTATGTGGGGCCCATTATTCTGTATGGAGGACTATGTGGGTTCATTATTCTGCATGGAGGACTATGTGGGGCCCATTATTCTGTATGGAGGACTATGTGGGTTCATTATTCTGCATGGAGGACTATGTGGGGCCCATTATTCTGTATGGAGGACTATGTGGGGCCTTTAATACTGTATGGAGGACTATGTGGGGCCCATTATTCTGTATGGAGGACTATGTGGGTTCATTATTCTGCATGGAGGACTATGTGGGGCCCATTATTCTGTATGGAGGACTATGTGGGTTCATTATTCTGTATGGAGGACTATGTCGCCCATTATTCTGTATGGAGGACTATGTGGGGCCTATTATACTGTATGGGAGGACTATGTGGGGCCCATTATTCTGTATGGAGGACTATGTGGGTTCATTATTCTGTATGGAGGACTATGTGGGGCCCATTATTCTGTATGGAGGACTAAGTGGGGCCTATTATACTGTATGGAGGACTATGTGGGGCCCATTATTCTGTATGGAGGACTATGTGGGTTCATTATTCTGTATGGAGTACTATGTGGGGCCCATTTTTCTGTATGGAGGACTATGTGGGGCCTATTATTCTGTATGGAGGACTATGTGGGTTCATTATTCTGTATGGAGGACTATGTGGGGCCCATTATTCTGTATGGAGGACTATGTGGGGCCTATTATACTGTATGGAGGACTATGTGGGGCCCATTATTCTGTATGGAGGACTATGTGGGTTCATTATTCTGCATGGATGACTATGTGGGGCCCATTATTCTGTATGTAGGACTATGTGGGTTCATTATTCTGTATGGAGGACTATGTGGGGCCCATTATTCTGTATGGAGGACTATGTGGGGCCTATTATACTGTATGGAGGACTATGTGGGCCCATTATTCTGTATGGAGGACTATGTGGGGCCATTATTCTGTGTGGAGGACTATGTGGGGCCCATTATTCTGTATGGAGGACTATGTGGGGCCCATTATTCTATATGGAGGACTATGTGGGCCCCATTATTCTGTATGGAGGACTGTGTGGGGTCGTTTTACTGTATGGAGGACTATGTGGGGCCCATTATTCTGTATGGAGGACGTTGTGGGTTCATTATTCTGTATGGAGGACTATGTGGGGCCCATTATTCTGCATGGAAGACTATGTGGGGCCCATTATTCTGTATGGAGTACTATGTGGGGCCATTATTCTGTGTGGAGGACTATGTGGGGCCATTATTCTGTATGGAGGACTGTGTGGGGCCCATTATACTGGATGGAGGACTATGTGGGGTTCATTATTCTGTATGGAGGATTATGTGGGGCCCATTATTCTGTATGGAGGACTATGTGGGGCCCATTATTCTGTATGTAGGACTATGCGGTTCATTATTCTGTATGGAGGAATATGTGGGTTCCATTATTCTGTATGGAGGACTTTGTGGGGTCCATTATTCTGTATGGAGGACTATGTGGGGCCCATTATTCTGTATGGAGGACTATGTGGGGCCTATTATACTGTATGGAGGACTATGTGGGGCCCATTATTCTGTATGGAGGACTATGTGGGGCCATTATTCTGTGTGGAGGACTATGTGGGGCCCATTATTCTGCATGGAGGACTATGTGGGGCCCATTATACTGTATGGAGGACTATGTGGGGCCCATTATTCTGTATGGAAGACTATGTGGGGCCCATTATTCTGTATGGAGGACTATGTGGGGCCCATTATTCTGTATGGAGGACTATGTGGGGCCCATTATAATGTATGGAGGACTATGTGGGGCCCATTATTCTGTATGGACGACTATGTGGGGCCCATTATTCTGTATGGAGGACTGTGTGGGGCCCATTATACTGTATGGAGGACTATGTGGGGCCCATTATTCTGTATGTATATGTGGGGCTCATTATACTGGATGGAGGACTGTGTGGGGCCCATTATTCTGTATGGAGGACCATGTGGGTTCATTATTCTGTATGGAGGACTATGTGGGGCCATTATACTGTATGGAGGACTATGTGGGGCCATTATTCTGCATGGAGGACTATGTGGGGCCCATAATTCTGTATGGAGGACTATGTGGGTTCATTATTCTGTATGGAGGACTATGTGGGGCCCATTATTCTGTATGGAGGACTATGTGGGGCCTATTATACTGTATGGAGGACTATGTGGGGCCCATTATTCTGTATGGAGGACTATGTGGGTTCATTATTCTGCATGGAGGACTATGTGGGGCCCATTATTCTGTATGGAGGACTATGTGGGTTCATTATTCTGTATGGAGGACTATGTGGGGCCCATTATTCTGTATGGAGGACTATGTGGGGCCTATTATACCGTATGGAGGACTATGTGGGCCCAATATTCTGTATGGAGGACTATGTGGGGCCATTATTCTGTGTGGAGGACTATGTGGGGCCCATTATTCTGTATGGAGGACTATGTGGGGCCCATTATTCTATATGGAGGACTATGTGGGCCCCATTATTCTGTATGGAGGACTGTGTGGGGCCGTTTTACTGTATGGAGGACTATGTGGGGCCATTATTCTGTATGGAGGACTATGCGGGGCCCATTATAATGTATGGATGACTATGTGGGGCCCATTATTCTGTATGGAGGACTATGTGGGGCCCATTATACTGTATGGAGGACTATGTGGGGCCCATTATTCTGTATGTATATGTGGGGCTCATTATACTGGATGGAGGACTGTGTGGGGCCCATTATTCTGTATGGAGGACTATGTGGGGCCCATTATTCTGTATGGAGGACTATGTGGGTTCATTATTCTGTATGGAGGACTATGTGGGGCCCATTATTCTGTATGGAGGACTATGTGGGGCCTATTATACTGTATGGAGGACTATGTGCGGCCCATTATTCTGTATGGAGGACTATGTGGGGACATTATTCTGTGTGGAGGACTATGTGGGGCCCATTATTCTGTATGGAGGACTATGTGGGGCCCATTATACTGTATGGAGGACTATGTGGGGCCCATTATTCTGTATGGAAGACTATGTGGGGCCCATTATTCTGTATAGAGGACTATGTGGGGCCATTATTGTGTGTGGAGGACTATGTGGGGCCCATTATTCTGTATGGAGGACTATGTGGGGCCGATTATTCTGTATGGAGGACTATGTGGGGCCATTATTCTGTGTGGAGGACTATGTGGGGCCCATTATTCTGTATGGTGGACTATGTGGGGCCCATTATACTGTATGGAGGACTATGTGGGGCCCATTATTCTGTATGGAGGACTATGTGGGTTCATTATTCTGCATGGAGGACTATGTGGGGCCCATTATTCTGTATGGAGGACTATGTGGGTTCATTATTCTGTATGGAGGACTATGTGGGGCCCATTATTCTGTATGGAGGACTATGTGGGGCCTATTATACTGTATGGAGGACTATGTGGGGCCCATTATTCTGTATGGAGGACTATGTGGGTTCATTATTCTGCATGGAGGACTATGTGGGGCCCATTATTCTGTATGGAGGACTATGTGGGTTCATTATTCTGTATGGAGGACTATGTGGGGCCCATTATTCTGTATGGAGGACTATGTGGGGCCTATTATACTGTATGGAGGACTATGTGGGGCCCATTATTCTGTATGGAGGACTATGTGGGTTCATTATTCTGTATGGAGGACTATGTGGGGCCCATTATTCTGTATGGAGGACTATGTGGGGCCCATTATTCTGTATGGAGGACTATGTGGGGCCTATTATACTGTATGGAGGACTATGTGGGGCCCATTATTCTGTATGGAGGACTATGTGGGTTCATTATTCTGTATGGAGTACTATGTGGGGCCCATTATTCTGTATGGAGGACTATGTGGGGCCTATTATTCTGTATGGAGGACTATGTGGGTTCATTATTCTGTATGGAGGACTATATGGGGTCCATTATTCTGTATGGAGGACTATGTGGGGCCTATTATACTGTATGGAGGACTATGTGGGGCCCATTATTCTGTATGGAGGACTGTGTGGGGCCCATTATACTGGATGGAGGACTATGTGGGGTTCATTATTCTGTATGGAGGATTATGTGGGGCCCATTATTCTGTATGGAGGACTATGTGGGGCCCATTATTCTGTATGTAGGACTATGCGGTTCATTATTCTGTATGGAGGAATATGTGGGTTCCATTATTCTGTATGGAGGACTTTGTGGGGTCCATTATTCTGTATGGAGGACTATGTGGGGCCCATTATTCTGTATGGAGGACTATGTGGGGCCTATTATACTGTATGGAGGACTATGTGGGGCCCATTATTCTGTATGGAGGACTATGTGGGGCCATTATTCTGTGTGGAGGACTATGTGGGGCCCATTATTCTGCATGGAGGACTATGTGGGGCCCATTATACTGTATGGAGGACTATGTGGGGCCCATTATTCTGTATGGAAGACTATGTGGGGCCCATTATTCTGTATGGAGGACTATGTGGGGCCCATTATTCTGTATGGAGGACTATGTGGGGCCATTATTCTGTGTGGAGGACTATGTGGGGCCCATTATTCTGTATGGAGGACTATGTGGAGCCCATTATTCTGTATGGAGGACTATGTGGGGCCCATTATACTGTATGGAGGACTATGTGGGGCCCATTATTCTGTATGGAAGACTATGTGCTGCCCATTATTCTCTCTGGACGACTATGTGGGGCCCATTATACTGTATGCAGGACTATGTGGGGCCCATTATTCTATATGGAGGACTATGTGGGCCCCATTATTCTGTATGGAGGACTATGTGGGGCCGTTTTACTGTATGGAGGACAATGTGGGGCCATTATTCTGTATGGAGGACTATGTGGGGCCCATTATAATGTATGGAGGACTATGTGGGGCCCATTATTCTGTATGGACGACTATGTGGGGCCCATTATTCTGTATGGAGGACTGTGTGGGGCCCATTATACTGTATGGAGGACTATGTGGGGCCCATTATTCTGTATGTATATGTGGGGCTCATTATACTGGATGGAGGACTGTGTGGGGCCCATTATTCTGTATGGAGGACTATGTGGGTTCATTATTCTGTATGGAGGACTATGTGGGGCCATTATACTGTATGGAGGACTATGTGGGGCCATTATTCTGAATGGAGGACTATGTGGGGCCCATTATTCTGTATGGAGGACTATGTGGGTTCATTATTCTGTATGGAGGACTATGTGGGGCCCATTATTCTGTATGGAGGACTATGTGGGGCCTATTATACTGTATGGAGGACTATGTGGGGCCCATTATTCTGTATGGAGGACTATGTGGGTTCATTATTCTGCATGGAGGACTATGTGGGGCCCATTATTCTGTATGGAGGACTATGTGGGTTCATTATTCTGTATGGAGGACTATGTGGGGCCCATTATTCTGTATGGAGGACTATGTGGGGCCCATTATACTGTATGGAGGACTATGTGGGCCCATTATTCTGTATGGAGGACTATGTGGGGCCATTATTCTGTGTGGAGGACTATGTGGGGCCCATTATTCTGTATGGAGGACTATGTGGGGCCCATTATTCTATATGGAGGACTATGTGGGCCCCATTATTCTGTATGGAGGACTCTGTGGGGCCGTTTTACTGTATGGAGGACTATGTGGGGCCAATATTCTGTATGGAGGACTATGCGGGGCCCATTATAATGTATGGATGACTATGTGGGGCCCATTATTCTGTATGGAGGACTATGTGGGGCCCATTATACTGTATGGAGGACTATGTGGGGCCCATTATTCTGTATGTATATGTGGGGCTCATTATACTGGATGGAGGACTGTGTGGGGCCCATTATTCTGTATGGAGGACTATGTGGGGCCCATTATTCTGTATGGAGGACTATGTGGGTTCATTATTCTGTATGGAGGACTATGTGGGGCCCATTATTCTGTATGGAGGACTATGTGGGGCCTATTATACTGTATGGAGGACTATGTGCGGCCCATTATTCTGTATGGAGGACTATGTGGGGACATTATTCTGTGTGGAGGACTATGTGGGGCCCATTATTCTGTATGGAGGACTATGTGGGGCCCATTATACTGTATGGAGGACTATGTGGGGCCCATTATTCTGTATGGAAGACTATGTGGGGCCCATTATTCTGTATAGAGGATAATGTGGGGCCATTATTGTGTGTGGAGGACTATGTGGGGCCCATTATTCTGTATGGAGGACTATGTGGGGCCCATTATTCTGTATGGAGGACTATGTGGGGCCATTATTCTGTGTGGAGGACTATGTGGGGCCCATTATTCTGTATGGTGGACTATGTGGGGCCCATTATACTGTATGGAGGACTATGTGGGGCCCATTATTCTGTATGGAGGACTATGTGGGTTCATTATTCTGCATGGAGGACTATGTGGGGCCCATTATTCTGTATGGAGGACTATGTGGGTTCATTATTCTGTATGGAGGACTATGTGGGGCCCATTATTCTGTATGGAGGACTATGTGGGGCCTATTATACTGTATGGAGGACTATGTGGGGCCCATTATTCTGTATGGAGGACTATGTGGGTTCATTATTCTGCATGGAGGACTATGTGGGGCCCATTATTCTGTATGGAGGACTATGTGGGTTCATTATTCTGTATGGAGGACTATGTCGCCCATTATTCTGTATGGAGGACTATGTGGGGCCTATTATACTGTATGGGAGGACTATGTGGGGCCCATTATTCTGTATGGAGGACTATGTGGGTTCATTATTCTGTATGGAGGACTATGTGGGGCCCATTATTCTGTATGGAGGACTAAGTGGGGCCTATTATACTGTATGGAGGACTATGTGGGGCCCATTATTCTGTATGGAGGACTATGTGGGTTCATTATTCTGTATGGAGTACTATGTGGGGCCCATTTTTCTGTATGGAGGACTATGTGGGGCCTATTATTCTGTATGGAGGACTATGTGGGTTCATTATTCTGTATGGAGGACTATGTGGGGCCCATTATTCTGTATGGAGGACTATGTGGGGCCTATTATACTGTATGGAGGACTATGTGGGGCCCATTATTCTGTATGGAGGACTATGTGGGTTCATTATTCTGCATGGATGACTATGTGGGGCCCATTATTCTGTATGTAGGACTATGTGGGTTCATTATTCTGTATGGAGGACTATGTGGGGCCCATTATTCTGTATGGAGGACTATGTGGGGCCTATTATACTGTATGGAGGACTATGTGGGCCCATTATTCTGTATGGAGGACTATGTGGGGCCATTATTCTGTGTGGAGGACTATGTGGGGCCCATTATTCTGTATGGAGGACTATGTGGGGCCCATTATTCTATATGGAGGACTATGTGGGCCCCATTATTCTGTATGGAGGACTGTGTGGGGTCGTTTTACTGTATGGAGGACTATGTGGGGCCATTATTCTGTATGGAGGACTACGCGGGGCCCATTATAATGTATGGACGACTATGTGGGGCCCATTATTCTGTATGGAGGACTATGTGGGGCCCATTATACTGTATGGAGGACTATGTGGGGCCCATTATTCTGTATGTATATGTGGGGCTCATTATACTGGATGGAGGACTGTGTGGGGCCCATTATTCTGTATGGAGGACTATGTGGGGCCCATTATTCTGTATGGAGGACTATGTGCGGCCCATTATTCTGTATGGAGGACTATGTGGGGACATTATTCTGTGTGGAGGACTATGTGGGGCCCATTATTCTGTATGGAAGACTATGTGGGGCCCATTATTCTGTATAGAGGACTATGTAGGGCTATTATTGTGTGTGGAGGACTATGTGGGGCCCATTATTCTGTATGGAGGACTATGTGGGGCCCATTATTCTGTATGGAGGACTATGTGGGGCCATTATTCTGTGTGGAGGACTATGTGGGGCCCATTATTCTGTATGGTGGACTATGTGGGGCCCATTATACTGTATGGAGGACTATGTGGGGCCCATTATTCTGTATGGAGGACTATGTGGGTTCATTATTCTGCATGGAGGACTATGTGGGGCCCATTATTCTGTATGGAGGACTATGTGGGTTCATTATTCTGTATGGAGGACTATGTGTGGCCCATTATTCTGTATGGAGGACTATGTGGGGCCTATTATACTGTATGGAGGACTATGTGGGCCCATTATTCTGTATGGAGGACTGTGGGTTCATTATTCTGCATGGAGGACTATGTGGGGCCCATTATTCTGTATGGAGGACTATGTGGGTTCATTATTCTGTATGGAGGACTATGTGGGGCCCATTATTCTGTATGGAGGACTATGTGGGGCCTATTATACTGTATGGAGGACTATGTGGGGCCCATTATTCTTTATGGAGGACTATGTGGGTTCATTATTCTGTATGGAGGACTATGTGGGGCCCATTATTCTGTATGGAGGACTATGTGGAGCCCATTATTCTGTATGGAGAACTATGTGGGGCCTATTATACTGTATGGAGGACTATGTGGGGCCCATTATTCTGTATGGAGGACGATGTGGGTTCATTATTCTGTATGGAGTACTATGTGGGGCCCATTATTCTGTATGGAGGACTATGTGGGGCCTATTATACTGTATGGAGGACTATGTGGGGCCCATTATTCTGCATGGAGGACTATGTGGGGCCCATTATTCTGTATGGAGGACTATGTGGGTTCATTATTCTGTATGGAGGACTATGTGGGGCCCATTATTCTGTATGGAGGACTATGTGGGGCCTATTATACTGTATGGAGGACTATGTGGGGCCCATTATTCTGTATGGAGGACTATGTGGGGCCATTAATCTGTATGGAGGACTATGTGGGTTCATTATTCTATATGGAGGACTATGTGGGGCCCATTATTCTGTATGGAGGACTATGTGGGTTCATTATTCTATATGGAGGACTATGTGGGGCCCATTATTCTGTATGGAGGACTATGTGGGGCCTATTATACTGTATGGAGGACTATGAGGGGCCCATTATTCTGTATGGAGGACTATGTGGAGCCATTATTCTGTGTGGAGGACTATGTGGGGCCCATTATTCTGTATGGAGGACTATGTGGGGCCCATTATTCTATATGGAGGACTATGTGGGCCCCATTATTCTGTATGGAGGACTGTGTGGGGCCATTTTACTGTATGGAGGACTATGTGGGGCCATTATTCTGTATGGAGGACTATGTGAGGCCTATTATACTGTATGGAGGACTATGTGGGGCCCATTATTCTGTATGGAGGACTATGTGGGTTCATTATTCTGTATGGAGTACTACGTGGGGCCCATTATTCTGTATGGAGGACTATGTGGGGCCCATTATTCTGCATGGAGGACTATGTGGGGCCCATTATTCTGTATGGAGGACTATGTGGGGCCTATTATACTGTATGGAGGACTATGTGGGGCCCATTATTCTGTATGGAGGACTATGTGGGGCCATTATTCTGTATGAAGGACTATGTGGGTTCATTATTCTATATGGAGGACTATGTGGGGCCCATTATTCTGTATGGAGGACTATGTGGGTTCATTATTCTATATGGAGGACTATGTGGGGCCCATTATTCTGTATGGAGGACTATGTGGGGCCTATTATACTGTATGGAGGACTATGTGGGGCCCATTATTCTGTATGGAGGACTATGTGGGGCCATTATTCTGTGTGGAGGACTATGTGGGGCCCATTATTCTGTATGGAGGACTATGTGGGGCCCATTATTCTATATGGAGGACTATGTGGGCCCCATTATTCTGTATGGAGGACTGTGTGGGGCCATTTTACTGTATGGAGGACTATGTGGGACCATTATTCTGTATGGAGGACTATGTGGGGCCTATTATACTGTATGGAGGACTTTGTGTGGCCCATTATTCTGTATGGAGGACTATGTGGGTTCATTATTCTGTATGGAGTACTATGTGGGGCCCATTATTCTGTATGGAGGACTATGTGGGGCCTATTATACTGTATGGAGGACTATGTGGGGCCCATTATTCTGCATGGAGGACTATGTGGGGCCCATTATTCTGTATGGAGGACTATGTGGGTTCATTATTCTGTATGGAGGACTATGTGGGGGCCATTATTCTGTATGGAGGACTATGTGGGGCCTATTATACTGTATGGAGGACTATGTGGGGCCCATTATTCTGTATAGAGGACTATGTGGGGCCATTATTCTGTATGGAGGACTATGTGGGTTCATTATTCTATATGGAGGACTATGTGGGGCCCATTATTCTGTATGGAGGACTATGTGGGTTCATTATTCTATATGGAGGACTATGTGGGGCCCATTATTCTGTATGGAGGACTATGTGGGGCCTAGTATACTGTATGGAGGACTATGTGGGGCACATTATTCTGTATGGAGGACTATGTGGGGCCATTATTCTGTGTGGAGGACTATGTGGGGCCCATTATTCTGTATGGAGGACTATGTGGGGCCCATTATTCTATATGGAGGACTATGTGGGCCCCATTATTCTGTATGGAGGACTGTGTGGGGCCATTTTACTGTATGGAGGACTATGTGGGGCCATTATTCTGTATGGAGGACTATGCGGGGCCCATTATAATGTATGGAGGACTATGTGGGGCCCATTATTCTGTATGGACGACTATGTGGGGCCCATTATTCTGTATGGAGGACTATGTGGGGCCCATTATTCTGTATGGAGGACTATGCGGGTTCATTATTCTGTATGGAGGACTATGTGGGGCCCATTATTCTGTATGGAGGACTATGTGGGGCCTATTATACTGTATGGAGGACTATGTGCGGCCCATTATTCTGTATGGAGGCCTATGTGGGGCCATTATTCTGTGTGGAGGACTATGTGGGGCCCATTATTCTATATGGAGGACTATGTGGGGCCCGTTATACTGTATGGAGGACTATGTGAGGCCCATTATTCTGTATGGAAGAGTATGTGGGGCCCATTATTCTGTATGGAGGACTATGTGTGGCCGATTATTCTGTATGGAGGACTATGTGGGGCCATTATTGTGTGTGGATGACTATGTGGGGCCCATTATTCTGTATGGAGGACTATGTGGGGCCCATTATTCTGTATGGAGGACTATGTGGGGCCATTATTCTGTGTGGAGGACTATGTGGGGCCCATTATTCTGTATGGTGGACTATGTGGGGCCCATTATACTGTATGGAGGACTATGTGGGGCCATTATTCTGTGTGGAGGACTATGTGGGGCCCATTATTCTGTATGGTGGACTATGTGGGGCCCATTATACTGTATGGAGGACTATGTGGGGCCCATTATTCTGTATGGAGGACTATGTGGGTTCAATATTCTGCATGGAGGACTATGTGGGGCCCATTATTCTGTATGGAGGACTATGTGGGTTCATTATTCTGTATGGAGGACTATGTGGGGCCCATTATTCTGTATGGAGGACTATGTGGGGCCTATTATACTGTATGGAGGACTATGTGGGGCCCATTATTCTGTATGGAGGACTATGTGGGTTCATTATTCTGCATGGAGGACTATGTGGGGCCCATTATTCTGTATGGAGGACTATGTGGGTTCATTATTCTGTATGGAGGACTATGTGGGGCCCATTATTCTGTATGGAGGACTATATGGGGCCTATTATACTGTATGGAGGACTATGTGGGGCCCATTATTCTGTATGGAGGACTATGTGGGTTCATTATTCTGTATGGAGGACTATGTGGGGCCCATTATTCTGTATGGAGGACTATGTGGGGCCCATTATTCTGTATGGAGGACTATGTGGGGTCTATTATACTGTATGGAGGACTATGTGGGGCCCATTATTCTGTATGGAGGACTATGTGGGGCCTATTATACTGTATGGAGGACTATGTGGGGCCCATTATTCTGCATGGAGGACTATGTGGGGCCCATTATTCTGTATGGAGGACTATGTTGGTTCATTATTCTGTATGGAGGACTATGTGGGGCCCATTATTCTGTATGGAGGACTATGTGGGGCCTATTATACTGTATGGAGGACTATGTGGGGCCCATTATTCTGCATGGAGGACTATGTGGGGCCCATTATTCTGTATGGAGGACTATGTGGGTTCATTATTCTATATGGAGGACTATGTGGGGCCCATTATTCTGTATGGAGGACTATGTGGTTCCTACTATACTGTATGGAGGACTATGTGGGGCCCATTATTCTGTATGGAGGACTATGTGGAGCCATTATTCTGTGTGGAGGACTATGTGGGGCCCATTATTCTGTATGGAGGACTATGTGGGGCCCATTATTCTGCATGGAGGACTATGTGGGGCCCATTATTCTGTATGGAGGACTATGTGGGTTAATTATTCTGTATGGAGGACTATGTGGGGCCCATTATACTGTGTGGAGGACTATGTGGGGCCTATTATACTATATGGAGGACTATGTGGGGCCCATTATTCTGTATGGAGGACTATGTGGGTTCATTATTCTGTATGGAGTACTATGTGGGGCCCATTATTCTGTATGGAGGACTATGTGGGGCCTATTATACTGTATGGAGTACTATGTGGGGCCCATTATTCTGTATGGAGGACTATGTGGGGCCTATTATACTGTATGGAGGACTATGTGGGGCCCATTATTCTGCATGGAGGACTATGTGGGGCCCATTATTCTGTATGGAGGACTATGTGGGTTCATTATTCTGTATGGAGGACTATGTGGGGCCTATTATACTGTATGGAGGACTATGTGGGGCCCATTATTCTGTATGGAGGACTATGTGGGGCCATTATTCTGTATGGAGGACTATGTGGGTTCATTATTCTATATGGAGGACTATGTGGGGCCCATTATTCTGTATGGAGGACTATGTGGGGCCTTTTATACTGTATGGAGGACTATATGGGGCCCATTATTCTGTGTGGAGGACTATGTGGGGCCATTATTCTGTGTGGAGGACTATGTGGGGCCCATTATTCTGTATGGAGGACTATGTGGGGCCCATTATTCTATATGGAGGACTATGTGGGCCCCATTATTCTGTATGGAGGACTGTGTGGGGACATTTTACTGTATGGAGGACTATATGGGGCCATTATTCTGTATGGAGGACTATGTGGGGCCTATTATACTGTATGGAGGACTTTGTGTGGCCCATTATTCTGTATGGAGGACTATGTGGGTTCATTATTCTGTATGGAGTACTATGTGGGGCCCATTATTCTGTATGGAGGACTATGTGGGGCCTATTATACTGTATGGAGGACTATGTGGGGCCCATTATTCTGCATGGAGGACTATGTGGGGCCCATTATTCTGTATGGAGGACTATGTGGGTTCATTATTCTGTATGGAGGACTATGTGGGGGCCATTATTCTGTATGGAGGACTATGTGGGGCCTATTATACTGTATGGAGGACTATGTGGGGCCCATTATTCTGTATGGAGGACTATGTGGGGCCATTATTCTGTATGGAGGTCTATGTGGGTTCATTATTCTATACGGAGGACTATGTGGGGCCCATTATTCTGTATGGAGGACTATGTGGGTTCATTATTCTATATGGAGGACTATGTGGGGCCCATTATTCTGTATGGAGGACTATGTGGGGCCTAGTATACTGTATGGAGGACTATGTGGGGCACATTATTCTGTATGGAGGACTATGTGGGGCCATTATTCTGTGTGGAGGACTATGTGGGGCCCATTATTCTGTATGGAGGACTATGTGGGGCCCATTATTCTATATGGAGGACTATGTGGGCCCCATTATTCTGTATGGAGGACTGTGTGGGGCCATTTTACTGTATGGAGGACTATGTGGGGCCATTATTCTGTATGGAGGACTATGCGGGGCCCATTATAATGTATGGAGGACTATGTGGGGCCCATTATTCTGTATGGACGACTATGTGGGGCCCATTATTCTGTATGGAGGACTATGTGGGGCCCATTATTCTGTATGGAGGACTATGCGGGTTCATTATTCTGTATGGAGGACTATGTGGGGCCCATTATTCTGTATGGAGGACTATGTGGGGCCTATTATACTGTATGGAGGACTATGTGCGGCCCATTATTCTGTATGGAGGCCTATGTGGGGCCATTATTCTGTGTGGAGGACTATGTGGGGCCCATTATTCTATATGGAGGACTATGTGTGGCCCATTATTCTGTATGGAGGACTATGTGGGGCCATTATTGTGTGTGGAGGACTATGTGGGGCCCATTATTCTGTATGGAGGACTATGTGGGGCCCATTTTTCTGTATGGAGGACTATGTGGGGCCATTATTCTGTGTGGAGGACTATGTGGGGCCCATTATTCTGTATGGTGGACTATGTGGGGCCCATTATACTGTATGGAGGACTATGTGGGGCCATTATTCTGTGTGGAGGACTATGTGGGGCCCATTATTCTGTATGGAGGACTATGTGGGGCCCATTATACTGTATGGAGGACTATGTGGGGCCCATTATTCTGTATGGAGGACTATGTGGGTTCAATATTCTGCATGGAGGACTATGTGGGGCCCATTATTCTGTATGGAGGACTATGTGGGTTCATTATTCTGTATGGAGGACTATGTGGGGCCCATTATTCTGTATGGAGGACTATGTGGGGCCTATTATACTGTATGGAGGACTATGTGGGGCCCATTATTCTGTATGGAGGACTATGTGGGTTCATTATTCTGCATGGAGGACTATGTGGGGCCCATTATTCTGTATGGAGGACTATGTGGGTTCATTATTCTGTATGGAGGACTATGTGGGGCCCATTATTCTGTATGGAGGACTATGTGGGGCCTATTATACTGTATGGAGGACTATGTGGGGCCCATTATTCTGTATGGAGGACTATGTGGGTTCATTATTCTGTATGGAGGACTATGTGGGGCCCATTATTCTGTATGGAGGACTATGTGGGGCCCATTATTCTGTATGGAGGACTATGTGGGGCCTATTATACTGTATGGAGGACTATGTGGGGCCCATTATTCTTAATGGAGGACTATGTGGGGCCTATTATACTGTATGGAGGACTATGTGGGGCCCATTATTCTGCATGGAGGACTATGTGGGGCCCATTATTCTGTATGGAGGACTATGTGGGTTCATTATTCTGTATGGAGGACTATGTGGGGCCCATTATTCTGTATGGAGGACTATGTGGGGCCTATTATACTGTATGGAGGACTATGTGGGGCCCATTATTCTGTATGGAGGACTATGTGGGGCCATTATTCTGTTTGAAGGACTATGTGGGTTCATTATTCTATATGGAGGACTATGTGGGGCCCATTATTCTGTATGGAGGACTATGTGGGTTCATTATTCTATATGGAGGACTATGTGGGGCCCATTATTCTGTATGGAGGACTATGTGGGGCCTATTATACTGTATGGAGGACTATGTGGGGCCCATTATTCTGTATGGAGGACTATGTGGGGCCATTATTCTGTGTGGAGGACTATGTGGGGCCCATTATTCTGTATGGAGGACTATGTGGGGCCCATTATTCTATATGGAGGACTATGTGGGCCCCATTATTCTGTATGGAGGACTGTGTGGGGCCATTTTACTGTATGGAGGACTATGTGGGGCTATTATTCTGTATGGAGGACTATGTGGGGCCTATTATACTGTATGGAGGACTATGTGGGGCCCATTATTCTGTATGGAGGACTATGTGGGTTCATTATTCTGTATGGAGTACTATGTGGGGCCCATTATTCTGTATGGAGGACTATGTGGGGCCTATTATACTGTATGGAGCACTATGTGGGGCCCATTATTCTGCATGGAGGACTATGTGGGGCCCATTATTCTGTATGGAGGACTATGTGGGTTCATTATTCTGTATGGAGGACTATGTGGGGGCCATTATTCTGTATAGAGGACTATGTGGGGCCTATTATACTGTATGGAGGACTATGTGGGGCCCATTATTCTGTATGGAGGACTATGTGGGGCCATTATTCTGTATGGAGGACTATGTGGGTTCATTATTCTATATGGAGGACTATGTGGGACCCATTATTCTGTATGGAGGACTATGTTGGTTCATTATTCTATATGGAGGACTATGTGGGGCCCATTATTCTGTATGGAGGACTATGTGGGGCCTATTATACTGTATGGAGGACTATGTGGGGCCCATTATTCTGTATGGAGGACAATGTGGGGCCATTATTCTGTGTGGAGGACTATGTGGGGCCCATTATTTTGTATGGAGGACTATGTGGGGCCCATTATTCTATATGGAGGACTATGTGGGCCCCATTATTCTGTATGGAGGACAGTGTGGGGCCATTTTACTGTATGGAGGACTATGTGGGGCCATTATTCTGTATGGAGGACTATGCGGGGCCCATTATAATGTATGGAGGACTATGTGGGGCCCATTATTCTGTATGGACGACTATGTGGGGCCCATTATTCTGTATGGAGGACTATGTGGGGCCCATTATTCTGTATGGAGGACTATGCGGGTTCATTATTCTGTATGGAGGACTATGTGGGGCCCATTATTCTGTATGGAGGACTATGTGGAGCCTATTATGCTGTATGGAGGACTATGTGCGGCCCATTATTCTGTATGGAGGCCTATGTGGGGCCATTATTCTGTGTGGAGGACTATGTGGGGCCCATTATTCTGTATAGAGGACTATGTGGGGCCCATTATACTGTATGGAGGACTATGTGAGGCCCATTATTCTGTATGGAAGACTATGTGGGGCCCATTATTCTCTATGGAGGACTATGTGTGGCCCATTATTCTGTATGGAGGACTATGTGGGGCCATTATTGTGTGTGGAGGACTATGTGGGGCCCATTATTCTGTATGGAGGACTATGTGGGGCCCATTATTCTGTATGGAGGACTATGTGGGGCCATTATTCTGTGTGGAGGACTATGTGGGGCCCATTATTCTGTATGGTGGACTATGTGGGGCCCATTATACTGTATGGAGGACTATGTGGGGCCCATTATTCTGTATGGAGGACTATGTGGGTTCATTATTCTGCATGGAGGACTATGTGGGGCCCATTATTCTGTATGGAGGACTATGTGGGTTCATTATTCTGTATGGAGGACTATGTGGGGCCCATTATTCTGTATGGAGGACTATGTGGGGCCTCTTATACTGTATGGAGGACTATGTGGGGCCCATTATTCTGTATGGAGGACTATGTGGGTTCATTATTCTGCATGGAGGACTATGTGGGGCCCATTATTCTGTATGGAGGACTATGTGGGTTCATTATTCTGTATGGAGGACTATGTGGGGCCCATTATTCTGTATGGAGGACTATGTGGGGCCTATTATACTGTATGGAGGACTATGTGGGGCCCATTATTCTGTATGGAGGACTATGTGGGTTCATTATTCTGTATGGAGGACTATGTGGGGCCCATTATTCTGTATGGAGGACTATGTGGGGCCCATTATTCTGTATGGAGGACTATGTGGGGCCTATTATATTGTATGGAGGACTATGTGGGGCCCATTATTCTGTATGGAGGACTATGTGGGTTCATTTTTCTGTATGGAGTACTATGTGGGGCCCATTATTCTGTATGGAGGACTATGTGGGGCCTATTATACTGTATTGAGGACTATGTGGGGCCCATTATTCTGCATGGAGGACTATGTGGGGCCCATTATTCTGTATGGAGGACTATGTGGGTTCATTATTCTGTATGGAGGACTATGTGGGGCCCATTATTCTGTATGGAGGACTATGTGGGGCCTATTATACTGTATGGAGGACTATGTGGGGCCCATTATTCTGTATGGAGGACTATGTGGGGCCATTATTCTGTATGGAGGACTATGTGGGTTCATTATTCTATATGGAGGACTATGTGGGGCCCATTATTCTATATGGAGGACTATGTGGGTTCATTATTCTATATGGAGGACTATGTGGGGCCCATTATTCTGTATGGAGGACTATGTGGGGCCCATTATTCTGTATGGAGGACTATGTGGGGCCATTATTCTGTGTGGAGGACTATGTGGGGCCCATTATTCTGTATGGAGGACTATGTGGGGCCCATTATTCTATATGGAGGACTATGTGGGCCCCATTATTCTGTATGGAGGACTGTGTGGGGCCATTTTACTGTATGGAGGACTATGTGGGGCCATTATTCTGTATGGAGGACTATGCGGGGCCCATTATAATGTATGGAGGACTATGTGGGGCCCATTATTCTGTATGGACGACTATGTGGTTCCCATTATACTGTATGGAGGACTATGTGGGGCCCATTATTCTGTATGTATATGTGGGGCTCATTATACTGGATGGAGGACTGTGTTGGGCCCATTATTCTGTATGGAGGACTATGTGGGTTCATTTTTCTGTATGGAGTACTATGTGGGGCCCATTATTCTGTATGGAGGACTATGTGGGGCCCATTATTCTATATGGAGGACTATTTGGGCCCCATTATTCTGTATGGAGGACAGTGTGGGGCCATTTTACTGTATGGAGGACTATGTGGGGCCATTATTCTGTATGGAGGACTATGCGGGGCCCATTATAATGTATGGAGGACTATGTGGGGCCCATTATTCTGTATGGACGACTATGTGGGGCCCATTATTCTGTATGGAGGACTATGTGGGGCCCATTATTCTGTATGGAGGACTATGCGGGTTCATTATTCTGTATGGAGGACTATGTGGGGCCCATTATTCTGTATGGAGGACTATGTGGGGCCTATTATGCTGTATGGAGGACTATGTGCGGCCCATTATTCTGTATGGAGGCCTATGTGGGGCCATTATTCTGTGTGGAGGACTATGTGGGGCCCATTATTCTGTATGGAGGACTATGTGGGGCCCATTATACTGTATGGAGGACTATGTGAGGCCCATTATTCTGTATGGAAGACTATGTGGGGCCCATTATTCTGTATGGAGGACTATGTGTGGCCCATTATTCTGTATGGAGGACTATGTGGGGCCATTATTGTGTGTGGAGGACTATGTGGGGCCCATTATTCTGTATGGAGGACTATGTGGGGCCCATTATTCTGTATGGAGGACTATGTGGGGCCATTATTCTGTGTGGAGGACTATGTGGGGCCCATTATTCTGTATGGTGGACTATGTGGGGCCCATTATACTGTATGGAGGACTATGTGGGGCCATTATTCTGTGTGGAGGACTATGTGGGGCCCATTATTCTGTATGGTGGACTATGTGGGGCCCATTATACTGTATGGAGGACTATGTGGGGCCCATTATTCTGTATGGAGGACTATGTGGGTTCATTATTCTGCATGGAGGACTATGTGGGGCCCATTATTCTGTATGGAGGACTATGTGGGTTCATTATTCTGTATGGAGGACTATGTGGGGCCCATTATTCTGTATGGAGGACTATGTGGGGCCTCTTATACTGTATGGAGGACTATGTGGGGCCCATTATTCTGTATGGAGGACTATGTGCGTTCATTATTCTGCATGGAGGACTATGTGGGGCCCATTATTCTGTATGGAGGACTATGTGGGTTCATTATTCTGTATGGAGGACTATGTGGGGCCCATTATTCTGTATGGAGGACTATGTGGGGCCTATTATACTGTATGGAGGACTATGTGGGGCCCATTATTCTGTATGGAGGACTATGTGGGTTCATTATTCTGTATGGAGGACTATGTGGGGCCCATTATTCTGTATGGAGGACTATGTGGGGCCCATTATTCTGTATGGAGGACTATGTGGGGCCTATTATATTGTATGGAGGACTATGTGGGGCCCATTATTCTGTATGGAGGACTATGTGGGTTCATTTTTCTGTATGGAGTACTATGTGGGGCCCATTATTCTGTATGGAGGACTATGTGGGGCCTATTATACTGTATTGAGGACTATGTGGGGCCCATTATTCTGCATGGAGGACTATGTGGGGCCCATTATTCTGTATGGAGGACTATGTGGGTTCATTATTCTGTATGGAGGACTATGTGGGGCCCATTATTCTGTATGGAGGACTATGTGGGGCCTATTATACTGTATGGAGGACTATGTGGGGCCCATTATTCTGTATGGAGGACTATGTGGGGCCATTATTCTGTATGGACGACTATGTGGGTTCATTATTCTATATGGAGGACTATGTGGGGCCCATTATTCTATATGGAGGACTATGTGGGTTCATTATTCTATATGGAGGACTATGTGGGGCCCATTATTCTGTATGGAGGACTATGTGGGGCCCATTATTCTGTATGGAGGACTATGTGGGGCCATTATTCTGTGTGGAGGACTATGTGGGGCCCATTATTCTGTATGGAGGACTATGTGGGGCCCATTATTCTATATGGAGGACTATGTGGGCCCCATTATTCTGTATGGAGGACTGTGTGGGGCCATTTTACTGTATGGAGGACTATGTGGGGCCATTATTCTGTATGGAGGACTATGCGGGGCCCATTATAATGTATGGAGGACTATGTGGGGCCCATTATTCTGTATGGACGACTATGTGGTTCCCATTATACTGTATGGAGGACTATGTGGGGCCCATTATTCTGTATGTATATGTGGGGCTCATTATACTGGATGGAGGACTGTGTGGGGCCCATTATTCTGTATGGAGGACTATGTGGGGCCCATTATTCTGTATGGAGGACTATGTGGGTTCATTATTCTGTATGGAGGACTATGTGGGGCCCATTATTCTGTATGGAGGACTATGTGGGGCCTATTATACTGTATGGAGGACTATGTGCGGCCCATTATTCTGTATGGAGGCCTATGTGGGGCCATTATTCTGTGTGGAGGACTATGTGGGGCCCATTATTCTGTATGGAGGCCTATGTGGGGCCATTATTCTGTGTGGAGGACTATGTGGGGCCCATTATTCTGTATGGAGGACTATGTGGGGCCCATTATACTGTATGGAGGACTATGTGAGGCCCATTATTCTGTATGGAAGACTATGTGGGGCCCATTATTCTGTATGGAGGACTATGTGTGGCCCATTATTCTGTATGGAGGACTATGTGGGGCCATTATTGTGTGTGGAGGACTATGTGGGGCCCATTATTCTGTATGGAGGACTATGTGGGGCCCATTATTCTGTATGGAGGACTATGTGGGGCCATTATTCTGTGTGGAGGACTATGTGGGGCCCATTATTCTGTATGGTGGACTATGTGGGGCCCATTATACTGTATGGAGGACTATGTGGGGCCATTATTCTGTGTGGAGGACTATGTGGGGCCCATTATTCTGTATGGTGGACTATGTGGGGCCCATTATACTGTATGGAGGACTATGTGGGGCCCATTATTCTGTATGGAGGACTATGTGGGTTCATTATTCTGCATGGAGGACTATGTGGGGCCCATTATTCTGTATGGAGGACTATGTGGGTTCATTATTCTGTATGGAGGACTATGTGGGGCCCATTATTCTGTATGGAGGACTATGTGGGGCCTCTTATACTGTATGGAGGACTATGTGGGGCCCATTATTCTGTATGGAGGACTATGTGGGTTCATTATTCTGCATGGAGGACTATGTGGGGCCCATTATTCTGTATGGAGGACTATGTGGGTTCATTATTCTGTATGGAGGACTATGTGGGGCCCATTATTCTGTATGGAGGACTATGTGGGGCCTATTATACTGTATGGAGGACTATGTGGGGCCCATTATTCTGTATGGAGGACTATGTGGGTTCATTATTCTGTATGGAGGACTATGTGGGGCCCATTATTCTGTATGGAGGACTATGTGGGGCCCATTATTCTGTATGGAGGACTATGTGGGGCCTATTATATTGTATGGAGGACTATGTGGGGCCCATTATTCTGTATGGAGGACTATGTGGGTTCATTTTTCTGTATGGAGTACTATGTTGGGCCCATTATTCTGTATGGAGGACTATGTGGGGCCTATTATACTGTATTGAGGACTATGTGGGGCCCATTATTCTGCATGGAGGACTATGTGGGGCCCATTATTCTGTATGGAGGACTATGTGGGTTCATTATTCTGTATGGAGGACTATGTGGGGCCCATTATTCTGTATGGAGGACTATGTGGGGCCTATTATACTGTATGGAGGACTATGTGGGGCCCATTATTCTGTATGGAGGACTATGTGGGGCCATTATTCTGTATGGAGGACTATGTGGGTTCATTATTCTATATGGAGGACTATGTGGGGCCCATTATTCTATATGGAGGACTATGTGGGTTCATTATTCTATATGGAGGACTATGTGGGGCCCATTATTCTGTATGGAGGACTATGTGGGGCCCATTATTCTGTATGGAGGACTATGTGGGGCCATTATTCTGTGTGGAGGACTATGTGGGGCCCATTATTCTGTATGGAGGACTATGTGGGGCCCATTATTCTATATGGAGGACTATGTGGGCCCCATTATTCTGTATGGAGGACTGTGTGGGGCCATTTTACTGTATGGAGGACTATGTGGGGCCATTATTCTGTATGGAGGACTATGCGGGGCCCATTATAATGTATGGAGGACTATGTGGGGCCCATTATTCTGTATGGACGACTATGTGGTTCCCATTATACTGTATGGAGGACTATGTGTGGCCCATTATTCTGTATGTATATGTGGGACTCATTATACTGGATGGAGGACTGTGTGGGGCCCATTATTCTGTATGGAGGACTATGTGGGGCCCATTATTCTGTATGGAGGACTATGTGGGTTCATTATTCTGTATGGAGGACTATGTGGGGCCCATTATTCTGTATGGAGGACTATGTGGGGCCTATTATACTGTATGGAGGACTATGTGCGGCCCATTATTCTGTATGGAGGCCTATGTGGGGCCATTATTCTGTGTGGAGGACTATGTGGGGCCCATTATTCTGTATGGAGGACTATGTGGGGCCCATTATACTGTATGGAGGACTATGTGGGGCCCATTATTCTGTATGGAAGACTATGTGGGGCCCATTATTCTGTATGGAGGACTATGTGGGGCCCATTATTCTGTATGGAGGACTATGTGGGGCCATTATTGTGTGTGGAGGACTATGTGGGGCCCATTATTCTGTATGGAGGACTATGTGGGGCCCATTATTCTGTATGGAGGACTATGTGGGGCCATTATTCTGTGTGGAGGACTATGTAGGGGCCCATTATTCTGTATGGTGGACTATGTGGGACCCATTATACTGTATGGAGGACTATGTGGGGCCCATTATTCTGTATGGAAGAATATGTGCTGCCCATTATTCTGTATGCAGGACTATGTGGGGCCCATTATACTGTATGCAGGATTATGTGGGGCCCATTATTCTCTATGGACGACTATGTGGGGCCATTATTCTGTATGGAGGACTATGTGGGGCCCATTATTCTGTATGGAGGACTGTGTGGGGCCGTTTTACTGTATGGAGGACTATGTGGGGCCATTATTCTGTATGGAGGACTATGTGGGGCCCATTATAATGTGTGGAGGACTATGTGGGGCCCATTATTCTGTATGGAGGACTATGTGGGGCCCATTATTCTGTATGGAGGACTATGTGGGGCCCATTATACTGTATGGAGGACTATGTGGGGCCCATTATTCTGTATGTATATGTGGGGCTCATTATACTGTATGGAGGACTGTGTGGGGCCCATTATTCTGTATGGAGGACTATGTGGGGCCCATTATTCTATATGGAGGACTATGTGGGGCCCATTATTCTGTATGGAGGACTATGTGGGGCCCATTATTCTGTATGGAGGACTATGTGGGGCCCGTTATTCTGTATGGAGGACTATGTGGGGCCCATTATTCTGTATGGAGAACTATATGGGGCCCATTATTCTGTATGGAGAACTATGTGGGGCCCATTATTCTGTATGAAGGACTATGTGGGACCATTATTCTGTGTGCAGGACTATGTGGGGCCCATTATTCTGTATGGAGGACGTTGTGGGTTCATTATTCTGTATGGAGGACTATGTGGGGCCCATTATTCTGTATGGAGGACTATGTGGGTTCATTATTCTGCATGGAGGACTATGTGGGGCCCATTATTCTGTATGGAGGACTATGTGGGTTCATTATTCTGTATGAAGGACTATGTGGGGCCCATTATTCTGTATGGAGGACTATGTGGGGCCTATTATACTGTATGGAGGACTATGTCGGGCCCATTATTCTGTATGGAGGACTATGTGGGTTCATTATTCTGCACGGAGGACTATGTGGGGCCCATTATTCTGTATGGAGGACTATGTGGGTTCATTATTCTGTATGGAGGACTATGTGGGGCCCATTATTCTGTATGGAGGACTATGTGGGGCCTATTATACTGTATGGAGGACTATGTGGGGCCCATTATTCTGTATGGAGGACTATGTGGGTTCATTATTCTGTATGGAGGACTATGTGGGGCCCATTATTCTGTATGGAGGACTATGTGGGGCCCATTATTCTGTATGGAGGACTATGTGGGGCCTATTATACTGTATGGAGGACTATGTGGGGCCCATTATTCTGTATGGAGGACTATGTGGGTTCATTATTCTGTATGGAGTACTATGTGGGGCCCATTATTCTGTATGGAGGACTATGTGGGGCCTATTATACTGTATGGAGGACTATGTGGGGCCCATTATTCTGCATGGAGGACTATGTGGGGCCCATTATTCTGTATGGAGGACTATGTGGGTTCATTATTCTGTATGGAGGACTATGTGGGGCCCATTATTCTATATGGAGGACTATGTGGGTTCATTATTCTATATGGAGGACTATGTGGGGCCCATTATTCTGTATGGAGGACTATGTGGGGCCCATTATTCTGTATGGAGGACTATGTGGGGCCATTATTCTGTGTGGAGGACTATGTGGGGCCCATTATTCTGTATGGAGGACTATGTGGGGCCCATTATTCTATATGGAGGACTATGTGGGCCCCATTATTCTGTATGGAGGACTGTGTGGGGCCATTTTACTGTATGGAGGACTATGTGGGGCCATTATTCTGTATGGAGGACTATGCGGGGCCCATTATAATGTATGGAGGACTATGTGGGGCCCATTATTCTGTATGGACGACTATGTGGTTCCCATTATACTGTATGGAGGACTATGTGGGGCCCATTATTCTGTATGTATATGTGGGGCTCATTATACTGGATGGAGGACTGTGTGGGGCCCATTATTCTGTATGGAGGACTATGTGGGGCCCATTATTCTGTATGGAGGACTATGTGGGTTCATTATTCTGTATGGAGGACTATGTGGGGCCCATTATTCTGTATGGAGGACTATGTGGGGCCTATTATACTGTATGGAGGACTATGTGCGGCCCATTATTCTGTATGGAGGCCTATGTGGGGCCATTATTCTGTGTGGAGGACTATGTGGGGCCCATTATTCTGTATGGAGGACTATGTGGGGCCCATTATACTGTATGGAGGACTATGTGGGGCCCATTATTCTGTATGGAAGACTATGTGGGGCCCATTATTCTGTATGGAGGACTATGTGGGGCCCATTATTCTGTATGGAGGACTATGTGGGGCCATTATTGTGTGAGGAGGACTATGTGGGGCCCATTATTCTGTATGGAGGACTATGTGGGGCCCATTATTCTGTATGGAGGACTATGTGGGGCCATTATTCTGTGTGGAGGACTATGTAGGGGCCCATTATTCTGTATGGTGGACTATGTGGGACCCATTATACTGTATGGAGGACTATGTGGGGCCCATTATTCTGTATGGAAGAATATGTGCTGCCCATTATTCTGTATGGAGGACTATGTGGGGCCCATTATACTGTATGCAGGATTATGTGGGGCCCATTATTCTCTATGGACGACTATGTGGGGCCATTATTCTGTATGGAGGACTATGTGGGGCCCATTATTCTGTATGGAGGACTGTGTGGGGCCGTTTTACTGTATGGAGGACTATGTGGGGCCATTATTCTGTATGGAGGACTATGTGGGGCCCATTATAATGTGTGGAGGACTATGTGGGGCCCATTATTCTGTATGGAGGACTATGTGGGGCCCATTATTCTGTATGGAGGACTATGTGGGGCCCATTATACTGTATGGAGGACTATGTGGGGCCCATTATTCTGTATGTATATATGGGGCTCATTATACTGTATGGAGGACTGTGTGGGGCCCATTATTCTGTATGGAGGACTATGTGGGGCCCATTATTCTATATGGAGGACTATGTGGGGCCCATTATTCTGTATGGAGGACTATGTGGGGCCCATTATTCTGTATGGAGGACTATGTGGGGCCCGTTATTCTGTATGGAGGACTATGTGGGGCTCATTATTCTGTATGGAGAACTATATGGGGCCCATTATTCTGTATGGAGAACTATGTGGGGCCCATTATTCTGTATGAAGGACTATGTGGGACCATTATTCTGTGTGCAGGACTATGTGGGGCCCATTATTCTGTATGGAGGACGTTGTGGGTTCATTATTCTGTATGGAGGACTATGTGGGGCCCATTATTCTGTATGGAGGACTATGTGGGTTCATTATTCTGCATGGAGGACTATGTGGGGCCCATTATTCTGTATGGAGGACTATGTGGGTTCATTATTCTGTATGGAGGACTATGTGGGGCCCATTATTCTGTATGGAGGACTATGTGGGGCCTATTATACTGTATGGAGGACTATGTCGGGCCCATTATTCTGTATGGAGGACTATGTGGGTTCATTATTCTGCACGGAGGACTATGTGGGGCCCATTATTCTGTATGGAGGACTATGTGGGTTCATTATTCTGTATGGAGGACTATGTGGGGCCCATTATTCTGTATGGAGGACTATGTGGGGCCTATTATACTGTATGGAGGACTATGTGGGGCCCATTATTCTGTATGGAGGACTATGTGGGTTCATTATTCTGTATGGAGGACTATGTGGGGCCCATTATTCTGTATGGAGGACTATGTGGGGCCCATTATTCTGTATGGAGGACTATGTGGGGCCTATTATACTGTATGGAGGACTATGTGGGGCCCATTATTCTGTATGGAGGACTATGTGGGTTCATTATTCTGTATGGAGTACTATGTGGGGCCCATTATTCTGTATGGAGGACTATGTGGGGCCTATTATACTGTATGGAGGACTATGTGGGGCCCATTATTCTGCATGGAGGACTATGTGGGGCCCATTATTCTGTATGGAGGACTATGTGGGTTCATTATTCTGTATGGAGGACTATGTGGGGCCCATTATTCTGTATGGAGTACTATGTGGGGCCTATTATACTGTATGGAGGACTATGTGGGGCCCATTATTCTGTATGGAGGACTATGTGGGGCCATTATTCTGTATGGAGGACTATGTGGGTTCATTATTCTATATGGAGGACTATGTGGGGCCCATTATTCTGTATGGAGGACTATGTGGGTTCATTATTCTATATGGAGGACTATGTGGGGCCCATTATTCTGTATGGAGGACTATGTGGGGCCTATTATACTGTATGGAGGACTATGTGGGGCCCATTATTCTGTATGGAGGACTATGTGGGGCCATTATTCTGTGTGAAGGACTACGTGGGGCCCATTATTCTGTATGGAGGACTATGTGCGGCCCATTATTCTATATGGAGGACTATGTGGGGCCCATTATTCTGTATGGAGGACTATGTGGGGCCTATTATACTGTATGGAGGACTATGTGGGGCCCATTATTCTGTATGGAGGACAATGTGGGGCCATTATTCTGTGTGGAGGACTATGTGGGGCCCATTATTCTGTATGGAGGACTATGTGGGGCCCATTATTCTTTATGGAGGACTATGTGGGCCCCATTATTCTGTATGGAGGACTGTGTGGGGCCCATTATTCTGTATGGAGGACTATGTGGGGCCCATTATAATGTATGGAGGACTATGTGGGGCCATTATTCTGTATGGAGGACTATGCGGGGCCCATTATAATGTATGGAGGACTATGTGGGGCCCATTATTCTGTATGGACGACTATGTGGGGCCCATTATACTGTATGGAGGACTATGTAGGGCCCATTATTCTGTATGTATATGTGGGGCTCCTTATACTGGATGGAGGACTGTGTGGGGCCCATTATTCTGTATGGAGGACTATGTGGGGCCCATTATTCTGTATGGAGGACTATGTTGGTTCATTATTCTGTATGGAGGACTATGTGGGGCCCATTATTCTGTATGGAGGACTATGTGGGGCCTATTATACTGTATGGAGGACTATGTGGGGCCCATTATTCTGTATGGAGGCCTATGTGGGGCCATTATTCTGTGTGGAGGACTATGTGGGGCCCATTATTCTGTATGGAGGACTATGTGGGGCCCATTATACTGTATGGAGGACTATGTGGGGCCCATTATTCTGTATGGAAGACTATGTGGGGCCCATTATTCTGTATGGAGGACTATGTGGGGCCCATTATTCTGTATGGAGGACTATGTGGGGCCATTATTGTGTGTGGAGGACTATGTGGGGCCCATTACTCTGTATGGAGGACTATGTGGGGCCGTTATTCTGTGTGGAGGACTATGTAGGGGCCCATTATTCTGTATGGTGGACTATGTGGGGCCCATTATACTGTATGGAGGACTATGTGGGGCCCATTATTCTGTATGGAAGAATATGTACTGCCCATTATTCTGTATGGAGGACTATGTGGGGCCCATTATACTGTATGCAGAATTATGTGGGGCCCATTATTCTCTATGGACGACTATGTGGGGCCATTATTCTGTATGGAGGACTATGTGGGGCCCATTATTCTGTATGGAGGACTGTGTGGTGCCGTTTTACTGTATGCAGGACTATGTGGGGCCATTATTCTGTATGGAGGACTATGTGGGGCCCATTATAATGTGTGGAGGACTATGTGGGGCCCATTATTCTGTATGGAGGACTATGTGGGGCCCATTATACTGTATGTAGGACTATGTGGGGCCCATTATTCTGTATGTATATGTGGGGCTCATTATACTGTATGGAGGACTGTGTGGGGCCCATTATTCTGTATGGAGGACTATGTGGGGCCCATTATTCTGTATGGAGGACTATGTGGGTTCATTATTCTGTATGGAGGACTATGTGGGGCTCATTATTCTGTATGGAGGACTATGTGGGGCCCATTATTCTATATGGAGGACTATGTGGGGCCCATTATTCTGTATGGAGGACTATGTGGGGCCCATTATTCTGTATGGAGGACTATGTGGGGCCTGTTATTCTGTATGGAGGACTATGTGGGGCCCATTATTCTGTATGGAGAACTATATGGGGCCCATTATTCTGTATGGAGAACTATGTGGGGCCCATTATTCTGTATGAAGGACTATGTGGGGCCATTATTCTGTGTGCAGGACTATGTGGGGCCCATTATTCTGTATGGAGGACGTTGTGGGTTCATTATTCTGTATGGAGGACTATGTGGGGCCCATTATTCTGTATGGAGGACTATGTGGGTTCATTATTCTGCATGGAGGACTATGTGGGGCCCATTATTCTGTATGGAGGACTATGTGGGTTCATTATTCTGTATGGAGGACTATGTGGGGCTCATTATTCTGTATGGAGGACTATGTGGGGCCTATTATACTGTATGGAGGAGTATGTCGGGCCCATTATTCTGTATGGAGGACTATGTGGGTTCATTATTCTGCATGAAGGACTATGTGAGGCCCATTATTCTGTATGGAGGACTATGTGGGTTCATTATTCTGTATGGAGGACTATGTGGGGCCCATTATTCTGTATGTAGGACTATGTGGGGCCTATTATACTGTATGGAGGACTATGTGGGGCCCATTATTCTGTATGGAGGACTATGTGGGTTCATTATTCTGTATGGAGGACTATGTGGGGCCCATTATTCTGTATGGAGGACTATGTGGGGCCCATTATTCTGTATGGAGGACTATGTGGGGCCCATTATTCTGCATGGAGGACTATGTGGGGCCCATTATTCTGTATGGAGGACTATGTGGGTTCATTATTCTGTATGGAGGACTATGTGGGGCCCATTATTCTGTATGGAGGACTATGTGGGGCCTATTATACTGTATGGAGGTCTATGTGGGGCCCATTATTCTGTATGGAGGACTATGTGGGGCCATTATTCTGTATGGAGGACTATGTGGGTTCATTATTCTATATGGAGGACTATGTGGGGCTCATTATTCTGTATGGAGGACTATGTGGGTTCATTATTCTATATGGAGGACTATGTGGGGCCCATTATTCTGTATGGAGGACTATGTGGGGCCTATTATACTGTATGGAGGACTATGTGGGGCCCATTATTCTGTATGGAGGACTATGTGGGGCCATTATTCTGTGTGGAGGACTATGTGTGGCCCATTATTCTGTATGGAGGACTATGTGGGGCCCATTATTCTATATGGAGGACTATGTGGGCCCATTATTCTGTATGGAGGACTGTGTGGGGCCATTTTACTGTATGGAGGACTATGTGGGGCCATTATTCTGTATGGAGGACTATGCGGGGCCCATTATAATGTATGGATGACTATGTGGGGCCCATTATTCTGTATGGACGACTATGTGGGGCCCATTATACTGTATGGAGGACTATGTGGGGCCCATTATTCTGTATGTATATGTGGGGCTCATTATACTGGATGGAGGAGTATGTGGGGCCCATTATTCTGTATGGAGGAATATGTGGGTTCATTATTCTGTATGGAGGACTATGTGGGGCCCATTATTCTGTATGGAGAACTATGTGGGGCCTATTATACTGTATGGAGGACTATGTGCGGCCCATTATTCTGTATGGAGGCCTATGTGGGGCCATTATTCTGTGTGGAGGACTATGTGGGGCCCATTATTCTGTATGGAGGACTATGTGGGGCCCATTATACTGTATGGAGGACTATGTGGGGCCCATTATTCTGTATGGAAGACTATGTGGGGCCCATTATTCTGTATGGAGGACTATGTGGGGCCCATTATTGTGTATGGAGGACTATGTGGGGCCATTATTGTGTGTGGAGGACTATGTGGGGCCCATTATTCTGTATGGAGGACTATGTGGGGCCCATTATTCTGTATGGAGGACTATGTGGGGCCATTATTCTGTGTGGAGGACTATGTGGGGCCCATTATTCTGTATGGTGGACTATGTGGGGCCAATTATACTGTATGGAGGACTATGTGGGGCCCATTATTCTGTATGGAAGAATATGTGCTGCCCATTATTCTGTATGGAGGATTATGTGGGGCCCATTATACTGTATGCAGGATTATGTGGGGCCCATTATTCTCTATGGATGACTATGTGGGGCCATTATTCTGTATGGAGGACTATGTGGGGCCCATTATTCTGTATGGAGGACTGTGTGGGGCCGTTTTACTGTATGGAGGACTATGTGGGGCCATTATTCTGTATGGAGGACTATGCGGGGCCCATTATAATGTGTGGAGGACTATGTGGGGCCCATTATTCTGTATGGAGTACTATGTGGGGCCCATTATTCTGTATGGAGGACTATGTGGGGCCCATTATACTGTATGGAGGACTATGTGGGGCCCATTATTCCGTATGTATATGTGGGGCTCATTATACTGTATGGAGGACTGTGTGGGGCCCATTATTCTGTATGGAGGACTATGTGGGGCCCATTATTCTGTATGGAGGACTATGTGGGTTCATTATTCTGTATGGAGGACTATGTGGGGCTCATTATTCTGTATGGAGGACTATGTGGGGCCCATTATTCTAAATGGAGGACTATGTGGGGCCCATTATTCTGTATGGAGGACTATGTGGGGCCCATTATTCTGTATGAAGGACTATGTGGGGCCCATTATTCTGTATGGAGAACTATATGAGGCCCATTATTCTGTATGGAGAACTATGTGGGGCCCATTATTCTGTATGAAGGACTATGTGGGGCCATTATTCTGTGTGCAGGACTATGTGGGGCCCATTATTCTGTATGGAGGACGTTGTGGGTTCATTATTCTGTATGGAGGACTATGTGGGGCCCATTATTCTGCATGGAAGACTATGTGGGGCCCATTATTCTGTATGGAGGACTATGTGGGGCCATTATTCTGTGTGGAGGACTATGTGGGGCCATTATTCTGTATGGAGGACTGTGTGGGGCCCATTATACTGGATGGAGGACTATGTGGGGTTCGTTATTCTGTATGGAGGATTATGTGGGGCCCATTATTCTGTATGGAGGACTATGTGGGGCCCATTATTCTGTATGTAGGACTATGCGGTTCATTATTCTGTATGGAGGACTATGTGGGGCCCATTATTCTGTATGGAGGACTTTGTGGGGTCCATTATTCTGTATGGAGGACTATGTGGGGCCCATTATTCTGTATGGAGGACTATGTGGGGCCTATTATACTGTATGGAGGACTATGTGGGGCCCATTATTCTGTATGGAGGACTATGTGGGGCCATTATTCTGTGTGGAGGACTATGTGGGGCCCATTATTCTGCATGGAGGACTACGTGGGGCCCATTATACTGTATGGAGGACTATGTGGGGCCCATTATTCTGTATGGAAGACTATGTGCTGCCCATTATTCTCTCTGGACGACTATGTGGAGCCCATTATTCTGTGTGGAGGACTATGTGGGGCCCATTATTCTGTATGTAGGACTATGTGGGGCCATTATTCTGTATGGAGGACTATGTGGGGCCCATTATAATGTATGGAGGACTATGTGGGGCCCATTATTCTGTATGGACGACTATGTGGAGCCCATTATTCTGTATGGAGGACTGTGTGGGGCCCATTATACTGTATGGAGGACTATGTGGGGCCCATTATACTGTATGGAGGACTATGTGGGGCCCATTATTCTGTATGTATATGTGGGGCTCATTATACTGGATGGAGGACTGTGTGGGGCCCATTATTCTGTATGGAGGACTATGTGGGTTCATTATTCTGTATGGAGGACTATGTGGGGCCCATTATTCTGTATGGAGGACTATGTGGGTTCATTATTCTGTATGGAGGACTATGTGGGGCCCATTATTCTGTATGGAGGACTATGTGGGGCCTATTATACTGTATGGAGGACTATGTGGGGCCCATTATTCTGTATGGAGGACTATGTGGGTTCATTATTCTGCATGGAGGACTATGTGGGGCCCATTATTCTGTATGGAGGACTATGTGGGTTCATTATTCTGTATGGAGGACTATGTGGGGCCCATTATTCTGTATGGAGGACTATGTGGGGCCTATTATACTGTATGGAGGACTATGTGGGCCCATTATTCTGTATGGAGGACTATGTGGGGCCATTATTCTGTGTGGAGGACTATGTGGGGCCCATTATTCTGTATGGAGGACTATGTGGGGCCCATTATTCTATATGGAGGACTATGTGGGCCCCATTATTCTGTATGGAGGACTGTGTGGGGCTGTTTTACTGTATGGAGGACTATGTGGGGCCATTATTCTGTATGGAGGACTATGCGGGGCCCATTATAATGTATGGACGGCTATGTGGGGCCCATTATTCTGTATGGAGGACTATGTGGGGCCCATTATACTGTATGGAGGACTATGTGGGGCCTATTATTCTGTATGTATATGTGGGGCTCATTATACTTGATGGAGGACTATGTGGGGCCCATTATTCTGTATGGAGGACTATGTGGGTTCATTATTCTGTGTGGAGGACTATGTGGGGCCCATTATTCTGTATGGAGGACTATGTGGGGCCTATTATACTGTATGGAGGACTATGTGCGGCCCATTATTCTGTATGGAGGACTATGTGGGGACATTATTTTGTGTGGAGGACTATGTGGGGCCCATTATTCTGTATGGAGGACTATGTGGGGCCCATTATACTGTATGGAGGACTATGTGGGGCACATTATTGTGTATGGAAGACTATGTGGGGCCCATTATTCTGTATAGAGGACTATGTGGGGCCATTATTGTGTGTGGAGGACTATGTGGGGCCCATTATTCTGTATGGAGGACTATGTGGGGCCCGTTATTCTGTATAGAGGACTATGTGGGGCCATTATTCTGTGTGGAGGACTATGTGGGGCCCATTATTCTGTATGGTGGACTATGTGGGGCCCATTATACTGTATGGAGGACTATGTGGGGCCCATTATTCTGTATGGAGGACTATGTGGGTTCATTATTCTGCATGGAGGACTATGTGGGGCCCATTATTCTGTATGGAGTACTATGTGGGTTCATTATTCTGTATGGAGGACTATGTGGGGCCCATTATTCTGTATGGAGGACTATGTGGGGCCTATTATACTGTATGGAGGACTATGTGGGGCCCATTATTCTGTAAGGAGGACTATGTGGGTTCATTATTCTGCATGGAGGACTATGTGGGGCCCATTATTCTGTATGGAGGACTATGTGGGTTCATTATTTTGTATGGAGGACTATGTGGGGCCCATTATTCTGTATGGAGGACTATGTGGGGCCTATTATACTGTATGGAGGACTATGTGGGGCCCATTATTCTGTATTGAGGACTATGTGGGTTCATTATTCTGTATGGAGGACTATGTGGGGCCCATTATTCTGTATGGAGGACTATGCGGGGCCCATTATTCTGTATGGAAGACTATGTGGGGCCCATTATTCTATATGGAGGACTATGTGGGGCCCATTATTCTGTATGGAGGACTATGTGGGGCCATTATTGTGTGTGGAGGAATATGTGGGGCCCATTATTCTGTATGGAGGACTATGTGGGGCCCATTATTCTGTATGGAGGACTATGTGGGGCCATTATTCTGTGTGGAGGACTATGTGGGGCCCATTATTCTGTATGGTGGACTATGTGGGGCCCATTATACTGTATGGAGGACTATGTGGGGCCCATTATTCTGTATGGAGGACTATGTGGGTTCATTATTCTGTATGGAGGACTATGTGGGGCCCATTATTCTGTATGGAGGACTATGTGGGGCCTATTATACTGTATGGAGGACTATGTGGGGCCCATTATTCTGTATGGAGGACTATGTGGGTTCATTATTCTGCATGGAGGACTATGTGGGGCCCATTATTCTGTATGGAGGACTATGTGGGTTCATTATTCTGTATGGAGGACTATGTGGGGCCCATTATTCTGTATGGAGGACTATGTGGGGCCTCTTATACTGTATGGAGGACTATGTGGGGCCCATTATTCTGTATGGAGGACTATGTGGGGCCCATTATTCTGTATGGAGGACTATGTGGGGCCCATTATTCTGTATGGAGGACTATGTGGGGCCCATTATTCTGTATGGAAGACTATGTGGGGCCCATTATTCTGTATGGAGGACTATGTGGGGCCCATTATTCTGTATGGAGGACTATGTGGGGCCATTATTGTGTGTGGAGGACTATGTGGGGCCCATTATTCTGTATGGAGGACTAAGTGGGGCCCATTATTCTGTATGGAGGACTATGTGGGGCCATTATTCTGTGTGGAGGACTATGTGGGGCCCATTATTCTGTATGGTGGACTATGTGGGGCCCATTATACTGTATGGAGGACTATGTGGGGCCCATTATTCTGTATGGAGGACTATGTGGGTTCATTATTCTGCATGGAGGACTATGTGGGGCCCATTATTCTGTATGGAGGACTATGTGGGGCCCATTATAATGTGTGGAGGACTATGTGGGGCCCATTATTCTGTATGGAGGACTATGTGGGGCCCATTATTCTGTATGGAGGACTATGTGGGGCCCATTATACTGTATGGAGGACTATGTGGGGCCCATTATTCTGTATGTATATGTGGGGCTCATTATACTTGATGGAGGACTATGTGGGGCCCATTATTCTGTATGGAGGACTATGTGGGTTCATTATTCTGTATGGAGGACTATGTGGGGCCCATTATTCTGTATGGAGGACTATGTGGGGCCTATTATACTGTATGGAGGACTATGTGCGGCCCATTATTCTGTATGGAGGACTATGTGGGGACATTATTCTGTGTGGAGGACTATGTGGGGCCCATTATTCTGTATGGAGGACTATGTGGGGCCCATTATACTGTATGGAGGACTATGTGGGGCACATTATTGTGTATGGAAGACTATGTGGGGCCCATTATTCTGTATAGAGGACTATGTGGGGCCATTATTGTGTGTGGAGGACTATGTGGGGCCCATTATTCTGTATGGAGGACTATGTGGGGCCCGTTATTCTGTATAGAGGACTATGTGGGGCCATTATTCTGTGTGGAGGACTATGTGGGGCCCATTATTCTGTATGGTGGACTATGTGGGGCCCATTATACTGTATGGAGGACTATGTGGGGCCCATTATTCTGTATGGAGGACTATGTGGGTTCATTATTCTGCATGGAGGACTATGTGGGGCCCATTATTCTGTATGGAGTACTATGTGGGTTCATTATTCTGTATGGAGGACTATGTGGGGCCCATTATTCTGTATGGAGGACTATGTGGGGCCTATTATACTGTATGGAGGACTATGTGGGGCCCATTATTCTGTAAGGAGGACTATGTGGGTTCATTATTCTGCATGGAGGACTATGTGGGGCCCATTATTCTGTATGGAGGACTATGTGGGTTCATTATTCTGTATGGAGGACTATGTGGGGCCCATTATTCTGTATGGAGGACTATGTGGGGCCTATTATACTGTATGGAGGACTATGTGGGGCCCATTATTCTGTATTGAGGACTATGTGGGTTCATTATTCTGTATGGAGGACTATGTGGGGCCCATTATTCTGTATGGAGGACTATGCGGGGCCCATTATTCTGTATGGAAGACTATGTGGGGCCCATTATTCTATATGGAGGACTGTGTGGGGCCCATTATTCTGTATGGAGGACTATGTGGGGCCATTATTGTGTGTGGAGGAATATGTGGGGCCCATTATTCTGTATGGAGGACTATGTGGGGCCCATTATTCTGTATGGAGGACTATGTGGGGCCATTATTCTGTGTGGAGGACTATGTGGGGCCCATTATTCTGTATGGTGGACTATGTGGGGCCCATTATACTGTATGGAGGACTATGTGGGGCCCATTATTCTGTATGGAGGACTATGTGGGTTCATTATTCTGTATGGAGGACTATGTGGGGCCCATTATTCTGTATGGAGGACTATGTGGGGCCCATTATTCTGTATGGAGGACTATGTGGGGCCTATTATACTGTATGGAGGACTATGTGGGGCCCATTATTCTGTATGGAGGACTATGTGGGTTCATTATTCTGCATGGAGGACTATGTGGGGCCCATTATTCTGTATGGAGGACTATGTGGGTTCATTATTCTGTATGGAGGACTATGTGGGGCCCATTATTCTGTATGGAGGACTATGTGGGGCCTCTTATACTGTATGGAGGACTATGTGGGGCCCATTATTCTGTATGGAGGACTATGTGGGGCCCATTATTCTGTATGGAGGACTATGTGGGGCCCATTATTCTGTATGGAGGACTATGTGGGGCCCATTATTCTGTATGGAAGACTATGTGGGGCCCATTATTCTGTATGGAGGACTATGTGGGGCCCATTATTCTGTATGGAGGACTATGTGGGGCCATTATTGTGTGTGGAGGACTATGTGGGGCCCATTATTCTGTATGGAGGACTATGTGGGGCCCATTATTCTGTATGGAGGACTATGTGGGGCCATTATTCTGTGTGGAGGACTATGTGGGGCCCATTATTCTGTATGGTGGACTATGTGGGGCCCATTATACTGTATGGAGGACTATGTGGGGCCCATTATTCTGTATGGAGGACTATGTGGGTTCATTATTCTGCATGGAGGACTATGTGGGGCCCATTATTCTGTATGGAGGACTATGTGGGTTCATTATTCTGTATGTAGGACTATGTGGGGCCCATTATTCTGTATGGAGGACTATGTGGGGCCTATTATACTGTATGGAGGACTATGTGGGGCCCATTATTCTGTATGGAGGACTATGTGGGTTCATTATTCTGTATGGAGGACTATGTGGGGCCTATTATTCTGTATGGAGGACTATGTGGGGCCCATTATTCTGTATGGAGGACTATGTGGGTTCATTATTCTGTATGGAGGACTATGTGGGGCCCATTATTCTGTATGGAGGACTATGTGGGTTCATTATTCTATATGGAGGACTATGTGGGGCCCATTATTCTGTATGGAGGACTATGTGGGGCCTATTATACTGTATGGAGGACTATGTGGGGCCCATTATTCTGTATGGAGGGCTATGTGGGTTCATTATTCTGCATGGATGACTATGTGGGGCCCAGTATTCTGTATGGAGGACTATGTGGGTTCATTATTCTGTATGGAGGACTATGTTGGGCCCATTATTCTGTATGGAGGACTATGTGGGGCCTATTATACTGTATGGAGGACTATGTGGGGCCCATTATTCTGTATGGAGGACTATGTGGGTTCATTATTCTGTATGGAGGACTATGTGGGGCCCATTATTCTGTATGGGGGACTATGTGGGGCCCATTATTCTGTATGGAGGACTATGTGGGGCCTATTATACTGTATGGAGGACTATGTGGGGCCCATTATTCTGTATGGAGGACTATGTGGGTTCATTATTCTGTATGGAGTACTATGTGGGGCCCATTATTCTGTATGGAGGACTATGTGGGGCCTATTATACTGTATGGAGGACTATGTGGGGCCCATTATTCTGCATGGAGGACTTTGTGGGGCCCATTATTCTGTATGGAGGACTATGTGGGTTCATTATTCTGTATGGAGGACTATGTGGGGCCCATTATTCTGTATGGAGGACTATGTGGGGCCTATTATACTGTATGGAGGACTATGTGGGGCCCATTATTCTGTATGGAGGACTATGTGGGGCCATTATTCTGTATGGAGGACTATGTGGGTTCATTATTCTATATGGAGGACTATGTGGGGCCCATTATTCTGTATGGAGGACTATGTGGGTTCATTATTCTATATGGAGGACTATGTGGGGCCAATTATTCTGTATGGAGGACTATGTGGGGCCTATTATACTGTATGGAGGACTATGTGGGGCCCATTATTCTGTATGGAGGACTATGTGGGGCCATTATTCTGTGTGGAGGACTATGTGGGGCCCATTATTCTGTATGGAGGACTATGTGGGGCCCATTATTCTATATGGAGGACTATGTGGGCCCCATTATTCTGTATGGAGGACTGTGTGGGGCCATTTTACTGTTTGGAGGACTATGTGGGGCCATTGTTCTGTATGGAGGACTATGCGGGGCCCATTATAATGTATGGAGGACTATGTGGGGCCCATTATTCTGTATGGACGACTATGTGGGGCCCATTATACTGTATGGAGGACTATGTGGGGCCCATTATTCTGTATGTATATGTGGGGCTCATTATACTGGATGGAGGACTGTGTGGGGCCCATTATTCTGTATGGAGGACTATGTGGGGCCCATTATTCTGTATGGAGGACTATGTGGGTTCATTATTCTGTATGGAGTACTATGTGAGGCCCATTATTCTGTATGGAGGACTATGTGGGGCCTATTATACTGTATGGAGGACTATGTGCGGCCCATTATTCTGTATGGAGGCCTATGTGGGGCCATTATTCTGTGTGGAGGACTATGTGGGGCCCATTATTCTGTATGGAGGACTATGTGGGGCCCATTATACTGTATGGAGGACTATGTGGGGCCCATTATTCTGTATGGAAGACTATGTGGGGCCCAATATTCTGTATAGAGGACTATGTGGGGCCCATTATTCTCTATGGAGGACTATGTGGGGCCATTATTGTGTGTGGAGGACTATGTGGGGCCCATTATTCTGTATGGAGGACTATGTGGGGCCCATTATTCTGTATGGAGGACTATGTGGGGCCATTATTCTGTGTGGAGGACTATGTGGGGCCCATTATTCTGTATGGTGGACTATGTGGGGCCCATTATACTGTATGGAGGACTATGTGGGGCCCATTATTCTGTATGGAAGAATATGTGCTGCCCATTATTCTGTATGGAGGACTATGTGGGGCCCATTATACTGTATGCAGGATTATGTGGGGCCCATTATTCTCTATGGACGACTATGTGGGGCCATTATTCTGTATGGAGGACTATGTGGGGCCCATTATTCTGTATGGAGGACTGTGTGGGGCCGTTTTACTGTATGGAGGACTATGTGGGGCCATTATTCTGTATGGAGGACTATGTGGGGCCCATTATAATGTGTGGAGGACTATGTGGCGCCCATTATTCTGTATGGAGGACTATGTGGGGCCCATTATTCTGTATGGAGGACTATGTGGGGCCTATTATACTGCATGGAGGACTATGTGGGGCCCATTATTCTGTATGTATATGTGGGGCTCATTATACTGTATGGAGGACTGTGTGTGGCCCATTATTCTGTATGGAGGACTATGTGGGGCCCATTATTCTGTATGGAGGACTATGTGGGTTCATTATTCTGTATGGAGGACTATGTGGGGCCCATTATTCTGTATGGAGGACTATGTGGGGCCATTATTCTGTGTTCAGGACTATGTGGGGCCCATTATTCTGTATGGAGGACTATGTGGGGCCCATTATACTGTATGGAGGACTATGTGGGGCCCATTATTCTGTATGGAAGACTATGTGGGGCCCATTATTCTGTATGGAGGACTATGTGGGGCCCATTATACTGTATGGAGGATTATGTTGGGCCTATTATACTGTTTGGACGACTATGTGGGGCCCATTATTCTCTATGGAGGGCTATGAGGGGCTCATTATTCTGTATGGAGGACTATGTGTGTGCCATTATACTGTACGGAGGACTATGTGTGGCCCATTATTCTGTATGGAGCACTATGTGGGTGCCATTATACTGTATGGAGGACTATGCGGATGTAGCGTCGGCGTCCCTGCCTCCTGCTAGGCAGGGACGCTGTTCCCCTCACCTCTCCGCTCTGTGCCCGGCGTCTTCCTCCCTCTCTACTGGCAGCGCGCGCTGCTTCCCGGCCACGGTGCTTAGGGCGCGCGCGCGCTCCCCCTCTCTTAAAGGGGCCGCGCGCGCCGTCCTAAGGAGTCCCCGGCCAATGGCCGGAGGACTTCACCATATATAAGGCACCTCCTCCAAAATGGAGGTGCCCGAGCAATGTTGTTGCAAAGCCTTCACTCTGCTTCAGCCCTCAGGTCCTGTTTCCAGTTACCTGCCAGTCACCTGCCAGATTCCTGCCTGTTACCTGCCAGTCTCCTGACAGATTCCTGCCTGTTACCTGCCAGTCACCTGCCAGATTCCTGCTTGATACCTGCCAGATATCCGTTTACCTGCTTGCAAGCCTGCGGTCCGACAGTCTGCCTTCCGACACCTGTCAGTCTGTCTATGGACCAGCCTGCCCGCTCACCTGGGAGCGCTCGTCTGCTACCTGCCTGCTAGCCTACCTGGAGGCTCCGCCGTCACTTGCCGTGACCACCTGCCTGTCCAGAGACTCTTGTCTGCTCACCTGGGAGCGCTCATCTGCTACCTGCCTGCTAGCCTACCTGGAGGCTCCGCCGTCACTTGCCGTGACCACCTGCCTGTCCAGAGACTCCTGTCTGCTCACCTAGGAGCGCTCACCTGCTACCTGCCTGCTAGCCTACCTGGAGGCTCTGCCGTCACTAGCCGTGACCACCTGCCTGTCCAGAGACTGTCCCTGTCACTTGCCGTGAGTACCCGTCCTTCTACCCAGAGACTGTCCCTGTCACTTGCCGTGACTACCTGCCCTTCTACCCAGAGACTGTCCCTGTCACTTGCCGTGACTACCTGCCGTTCTACCCAGAGGCTTTCCCTGTCACTTGCCGCGACTACCTGCCCTTCTACCCAGAGACTGTGCCTGTCACTTGCCGTGATTACCTGCCCGTCTTCCCTGGGAGCCACCCGCTTCCTTACAAGGACCGCCCCCTTGTATAGTTGCTCAGAGGTTCCGCCTCCCAGACCCGTTACAGTTTGCTCGGGCCATGGAATCCGGTGGCACCCAAGCTCCCTCGCTCTCGGACCTATGTCATGAACTGTCCCATCAGAGGTCCCAACAGGAGTCCATCCTGAGTCACCTGCGGAGTGTCAACTCTCGCCTGGACACTCTGTCTGTTCCACCTGCAACCACCGCTAGAGTCATTACTCGCAACCCGGCAGCGCCGCTGCCCACCAATACCATGGTATCCTGTCCCGGACCCCGGTTTTCTGCACCTCCTCGTTTCGGAGGTGACTCCGCTCTAGCTCGGGGCTTCATAAACCAGTGCACCCTGCACTTTGAACTCTTGTCCCACCAGTTTATCTCCGACCGGTCCAAAGTAGCCTTTATCATGTCCCACCTCACGGGGGAGGCTCTGGCTTGGCTAAATCCTCTGTGGGAGAGAGGAGATCCCCTGGTGTCCGACCTGCCAGCCTTTCTCACGGCTTTCCGGAAAGTCTTCGACGAACCCGGACGGAAGACCTCATCCGCATCGTCTCTGCTACGCCTCCGTCAAGGAGATCTCACCGTGGGCCAATATGCCATACGGTTCCGTGCCCTTGCTTCGGAGCTGGCTCTGGTGTCTGTCTTCTGGGAGGGTCTGTCCGGCCGTATTAAAGATGAACTCGCCGGTCGGGACATTCCTACCACTCTCGACGACTTAATAACACTTGCCACCCGGATTGACATCCGATTCCAGGAGCGCGCCAGAGAGGTTACCCGTGAGAGAAGGTTTCCACGTCTAGCCCCCACCTTCCAGAAACCCGTCACTCCCTCCGTTACTCCCCAGGCACACTCACCTGAGCCTATGCAGGTCGACCAGACCAAGATGGTCAAAACCCGTCAAGACTTACGCCGTGCCGAGGCGAGCTGCTTCTACTGTGGCAGTAAGGAGCACCGGATCCGTTCCTGCCCAGAGAGGTCGGGAAACGCCTGTGTCTAGGATCGCTCAGAGAGGTCGCCCTAGACAAAAGTAAACCCTCTCCATCTCTGATGCTGTCAGTCTCTATCACCTGCGGAGAGAACCGCTATTTCGAATTGGCTCAACTTGACTCAGGAGCTGCTGGAAATCTCATTTCTCAGTCTCTGGTAGAGAAATACCGCATTCCCACCAAACCTCTGGCCGTACCTTTATCTGTCGCCACCGTGGATGGGGGCCTCTTACCACATCCCATCCAACTCATCACCGAATCCATAACTCTGCAGGTGGGAATGCTGCATTCTGAGAGCATCTCCTTTCATGTTCTGCCTGGACTCTCTCACGCACTCTTGTTAGGCCTACCTTGGCTCCAGAAACATGCACCCGTGTTTGACTGGCAGACCGGAGAAGTCCTTCGCTGGGGACAGGACTGCCATAGGACTTGTCTAGTTCCCGTTCATCCTGCTCGTCCTTCTCCTACCCCAGTCAGTCTACCCGGTCTACCGGTTCCCTATTGGTCTTATGCGGATTTCTTCAATAAAAAAGAAGCAGAGACATTACCCCCTCATAGACCATACGATTGTCCAATCGACCTGATTCCCGGCTCTACTCCTCCCCGTGGGCGTATCTACCCTTTGTCCGCAGCGGAGACCCGGTCCATGTCAGAATATATTGAGGAGAATCTGGCCCGGGGATTTATCCGGAAATCTACCTCCCCGGCGGGAGCAGGCTTCTTCTTCGTCAAAAAGAAGGACGGCTCACTCCATCCATGTATAGATTATAGAGGCCTTAACCAGATTACAGTGAAGAATAAATACCCCCTCCCGCTCATTCCTGAATTATTTGACCGCCTGAGGGGGGCTAGAATCTTCACCAAACTGGATCTCCGTGGGGCGTATAACCTGGTCCATATCCGTCAGGGGGATGAGTGGAAGACGGCATTCAACACCCGGGACGGCCACTATGAGTACCTTGTAATGCCCTTCGGTCTCCATAACGCTCCTGCCGTCTTTCAAGAGTTGGTCAATGACATCTTCCGTGACCTTCTCTACTCCTGCGTGGTGGTGTACCTGGACGACATCTTGGTCTTCTCTCCAGACCTTCCTACTCACCGGAGGGATGTTCGTCAGGTCCTGCTCAGGCTCAGGCAGAACCACCTCTACGCTAAATATGAGAAGTGCATCTTTGAGCAGACCTCTCTTCCATTTCTGGGCTACATAATCTCTCAGACCGGCCTACAAATGGATCCTGAGAAACTGTCTGCCATCCAGAAGTAGCCCCGACCAGAGGGGTTGAAGGCTATTCAGCGGTTCCTGGGCTTCGCCAACTATTACCGCCTCTTCATACCGCACTTCTCTTCCCGGACTGCCCCTATCTCTGCGCTCACCCGTAAGGGTACTGATCCCAGAAGATGGCCGCCCGAAGCTGAGGAGGCCTTTCTTTCCTTAAAACAGGCCTTCTCCTCCGCCCCGGTGCTGCATCGTCCGGACGGCAACAAACAATTCTTCCTAGAAGTTGACGCTTCCTCCTCCGGAGCCGGGGCGGTACTTACCCAAAAGTCATCTTCCGGGAGAATGGTAACCTGCGGTTTTTTCTCCAAACTCTTCTCCTCTTCTGAGCGCAACTATTCTATTGGAGACCGTGAATTGTTAGCCATTAAGCTGGCACTGGAGGAGTGGCGTTACCTGCTCGAGGGGGCTCTTCACCCGGTTATAATTTACACGGACCACAAGAACTTGGCTTACCTTCAGAGCGCCCAGAGACTTAACCCGCGCCAAGCCCGGTGGTCCTTGTTTTTTGCCCGCTTTGATTTTGTTCTTCATTTTCGCCCGGCAGACAAAAACATCAAAGCTGACGCCTTGTCCCGATCCTTCCTGGTGTCTGATCTAGAGGAGGAACCTAAGCACATCATTGATCCCGCCAGAGTAATGCAAGTGGCTCCCGTGAATCTAAATCGTCTCCCTCCCGGTAAGACGTTTGTATCTGTACCTGATCGGAAGAAGGTCCTACACTGGGGTCATTCGTCTAAGCTAGCTGGCCATGCCGGTCAGAAAAAGACCCTCCAGCTCATTACCCGGCATTACTAGTGGCCTACCCTGCACAAGGATGTAATAGACTTTGTTTCTGCCTGTGTGTCCTGCGCCCGCAACAAAGTTCCGAGACACCTGCCTGCTGGTCGCCTTCTTCCTCTTCCAGTACCTGCTGCCCCGTGGCAGCATATTGCTATGGACTTTATAACGGATCTTCCTGTCTCTGCCGGTTGTACGGTCATTTGGGTGGTCGCTGATCGCTTCTCCAAGATGGCGCACTTCATTCCCCTGCCGGGTCTCCCGTCTGCACCCGAACTGGCTAAAGACTTTATCCGCCACATCTTCCGTCTCCATGGCCTGCCCCTCCACATCGTGTCAGATCGTGGGGTTCAGTTCACCTCACGCTTCTGGAGAGCCACATGTAAGTTGCTTGACGTCACTCTGGACTTCTCCTCCGCTTACCATCCACAGTCCAATGGTCAAGTGGAGCGGATCAATCAGAACCTGACCAGTTACCTCCGGCACTTCGTTAATGCCCACCATTCGGACTGGGTGGATCTCCTACCATGGGCCGAGTTCTCTTACAATAATCACGAGAGCGAATCTTCCTCCAAATCCCCGTTTTTTGTAGTCTTCGGTCAGCATCCTTGGATCCCATTTCCCGTCTCCACCTCGGTGGACAATCCGGCTGCGGAATCTCTCGTTCGCGAATTCTCCTCCATTTGGGAGAGTACCCGATCCGCACTCCTTCAGTCGTCCGAACGGATGAAAAAACACGCTGACAAGAAACGCCTGGATCCTCCACAATTCCGTCCTGGAGATAAAGTCTGGCTCTCGTCCAAATATGTCCGGCTCAAGTTAGGGCCTCGGTTCATCGGCCCACTGGAAGTTATCAAACAGATCAACCCGGTGGCCTATAAATTAAAACTCCCGGCCAACTTACGGATCCCTAACTCCTTCCATGTATCTCTCCTCAAACCCGTGGTACTTAACTCTTTTTCCAAGTCTACAGGTACGCCTCCTGCTCCGGTTTCCGCTGAGAACGAGTTTGAGGTAGAGAACATTCTGGCCACCAAAAGGGTAAGAGGAAAAACCTTTTTTCTGGTAGATTGGAAGGGGTTTGGTCCTGAGGAGAGAACGTGGGAGCCCCGGGAGAACATCCATGCCCCTCTCATCCTTGATAAATTTCTCTCTGGCCTAAAAAAGGGGGGGCCTAAAGGGGGGGCCAAAAGGGGGGGGGTACTGTAGCGTCGGCGTCCCTGCCTCCTGCTAGGCAGGGACGCTGTTCCCCTCACCTCTCCGCTCTGTGCCCGGCGTCTTCCTCCCGCTCTGCTGGCAGCGCGCGCTGCTTCCCGGCCACGGTGCTTAGGGCGCGCGCGCGCTCCCCCTCTCTTAAAGGGGCCGCGTGCGCCGTCCTAAGGAGTCCCTGGCCAATGGCCGGAGGACTTCACCATATATAAGGCACCTCCTCCAAAATGGAGGTGCCTGAGCAATGTTGTTGCAAAGCCTTCACTCTGCTTCAGCCCTCAGGTCCTGTTTCCAGTTACCTGCCAGTCACCTGCCAGATTCCTGCCTGTTACCTGCCAGTCTCCTGACAGATTCCTGCCTGTTACCTGCCAGTCACCTGCCAGATTCCTGCTTGATACCTGCCAGATATCCATTTACCTGCTTGCAAGCCTGCGGTCCGACGGTCTGCCTTCCGACACCTGTCAGTCTGTCTATGGACCAGCCTGCCCGCTCACCTGGGAGCGCTCGTCTGCTACCTGCCTGCTAGCCTACCTGGAGGCTCCGCCGTCACTTGCCGTGACCACCTGCCTGTCCAGAGACTCTTGTCTGCTCACCTGGGAGCGCTCATCTGCTACCTGCCTGCTAGCCTACCTGGAGGCTCCGCCGTCACTTGCCGTGACCACCTGCCTGTCCAGAGACTCCTGTCTGCTCACCTAGGAGCGCTCACCTGCTACCTGCCTGCTAGCCTACCTGGAGGCTCCGCCGTCACTTGCCGTGACCACCTGCCAGTCCAGAGACTCCTGTCTGCTCACCTAGGAGCGCTCACCTGCTACCTGCCTGCTAGCCTACCTGGAGGCTCTGCCGTCACTAGCCATGACCACCTGCCTGTCCAGAGACTGTCCCTGTCACTTGCCGTGACTACCTGCCCTTCTACCCAGAGACTGTCCCTGTCACTTGCAGTGACTACCTGCCCTTCTACCCAGAGACTGTCCCTGTCACTTGCCGTGATTACCTGCCTGTCTTCCCTGAGAGCCACCCGCTTCCTTACAAGGACCGCAACCTTGTATAGTTGCCCAGAGGTTCCGCCTCCCAGACCCGTTACAGTGGATGTCATTATGCTGTAGGGGTGCCGTTAGATCAGGCTCTTCAGAGCCTTAACTACACTAGACCACCAGGGATATTTGTAATTATAAGGGCTTATTACCATTTTGTGATTCAATATTGCTAGAATATGTCATCGCTTTACTCTTCGATCTCCATACATCTTAAGATTGAAATATGCCACCATATTATAGGATGGGAATAGCGCTTGGGACCTTTTACTGACGTGATCAGTTCTCAAAGACTGGAAAATATTGACGTCTTATATGCAAAATAAGGTAATGGTGTACTCCAGGACACAGTGATGACTGATAACTGGCAAAGTTCACCTGATGCTAAATATTAACAGTGTGACTAACCCATGCGCCCTGTGTGGGGACGCCAGGGAGGTTGTCACATAGGAGTTTATGTCTCACAAGGTTGTCAGTGTCCCACATCATTAAATATTAACCCCTTTAAGTGCATAGATTGAAATAGAATATATACTCAAATAAATACACTGCTCAAAAAAATAAAGGGAACTCTTAAACAACAGAATATAACTCCAAGTAAATCAAACTTCTGTGAAATCAAACTGTCCACTTAGGAAGCAAAACTGATTGACAATCAATTTCACATGCTGTTGTGCAAATGGAATAGACAATAGATGGAAATTATTGGCAATTATCAAGACACCCTCAATAAAGGAATGGTTCTTCAGGTGGGAACCACAGACCGCATCTCAGTACCAATGCTTTCTGGCTGATGTTTTGGTCACTTTTGAATGTTGGTTGTACTTTCACACTCGTGGTAGCATGAGACGGACTCTACAACCCACAGAAGTTTCTCAGGTAGTGCAGCTCATCCAGGATGGCACATCAATGCGAGCTGTGGCAAGAAGGTTTGCTGTGTCTGTCAGCGTAGTGTCCAGAGGCTGGAGTTGCTACCAGGAGACAGGCCAGTACACCAGGGGACATGGAGAGGGCTGTAGGAGGGCAACAACCCAGCAGCAGGACCGCTACCTCCGCCTTTGTGCAAGGAGGAACAGGAGGAGCACTGCCAGAACCCTGCAAAATGACCTCCAGCAGGCCACAAATGTGCATGTGTCTACACAAACGGTTAGAAACCAACTCCATGAGGGTGGTATGAGGGCCTGACGTCCACAGATGGGGGTTGTGCTTGACGCGCCCCCTGGGCCGTGGGGTACTCGGTAGCTGGGCCGGTCGTTGCTAGGGGAGATGTCACAGTGGCGGTGACCTGGTCCGTGACCCAGGGCGGTCAATAAAAGGGGTTTTAAAGAAAAGGATGATAGTTTTTATGAAATGTTCGTGACGCTACCTGTGGTATGCGGCTAAAGGGAGCCACCGCTGCGGAGCAGGTCCTCTGGAGCTGTTGTTAATGCAGCAGAGTTGGGTCAGCTCTCCACAGGTAGAGCTAAGCTCCAGTGCAGTGTAGATGTTGTATGAGGTACGAAAAAAATAGTAGAAACAGCACTCCAAAATAGATGATTTATTTGCTCAGTAAGAGCTGTGGCAACGTTTCGGCTGAATGTAGCCTTTTTCAAGGCTTGAATACACACAATACTGAGACTCATTTTGACTTGTTTTAAGGACATTACATCAAAGTTGGATCAGCCTGTAGTGTGTTTTTTCACTTTAATTTTGGGGGTGACTTCAAATCCAGGCCTCCATTGGTTAATAAATTTGATTTCCATTGATGATTTTTGTGTGATTTTGTTGTCAGCACATTCAACTTTGTACAGAACAAAGTATTCAATGAGAATATTTCATTCATTCAGATCTAGGATGTGGTATTTGAGTGTTCCCTTTATTTTTTTGAGCAGTGTATATGGATATAATACATCTTAAATGGACCTAAGGATCAAATCATTGATGTAAAATATACACTCTCAGCAGACTAAAAAAGTGCTTTGTGCATAAATACAATTAAAGTGTCTGACGGTATTGCTGCATCAATAAATCATGAGAAAAGTGCACTGTGCAAAATGTATATATATTCAAGTAATATCCAAGTGGAGAATATATAATATATGTATAATATATAAAGAAACCATGAAAATAGCACTAGCTGAGGATGTGTATGATGGCAACAATAATATGTCCTAATCACATCACCATGGGTAAAGAAAAAGTACTCAATAAATCTATAGCCAAAGTAAATCCATAAATACCAACCACAGATTCCCTCACACCACCCCAACGCATGTTTAGCTGTCACCTCGTCAGAGAGTCAGTTATGCAATGTGGCTCCTAAGTTCTGACCAGAGTAAATAAGATTTTGAGACAACTGGAATTAATGTATGGGACACAATTAACCCTGATACATTCTCTTTCTATATGTTTCAAGTCCTAATATAACAGGTTCTCTTTAGAGGCATCATATTTATTGAAATGAGTGTTAATTTAAAGGTTGTCCTTAAGAAGCCATTCATATGAGTGGCCATCTGCTCCAACTATATTTCCCATTAAGGAGCCTGTTAGAATCTTTCCCACCTTGGATATGTAGTGGTCCTCCAATGCTCACCCTCTCCCATCTCTATTACATATGTCTCTCATGTCTTTTGTGTTCTGTATGAATGGAGGCAGTTTATAATGGGACAACCCCTTTAAAGAGAATCTGTCAGCAGGTTTTTGCAATTTAATCCAAGAACAGTATGATGTGGGGCAAGAAAGCCTGATTCCAGGGATGTGTCACTTATTAGGATGTGTGTTGCAGTTTCAATACAGTCAATATTTTACTTGACCCCTTGCTGTGCACCCTGGTACACATTGGAGCACCTGTTTTTTTTCTGCCAACTTTCCCCCACAATGATGGAGGGGGTAAAACGCATCAGGGCATGAAGAAGTGGCATGAAACGTGCATCGGGGCAGCAGGACACAAGACTACAGAGTGACAGGACGTCTATGAATAGCCGAGCACATTGAGATGTAGGTATTCTAATTGTTTAATACTATTGGTATCTCTCCACTGCTATATATACTCATTGTTAAGCATGACATGGATCACAGATAGCATAGCATTGGTATTTCTATAGAGGCTGAGTCCTTACAGCTTTTAATTTTGTCCTGTGTCCTTACACATTGAGGTATCTTGTTCCATTGTGTGTTTTTAAAGTATTTCAACAAAGTGTTTTTGATTTTTATCATATAAGAATAGTCACTTGGTATGTCTGACTGGTGAGCGTTTAAGATGTTATAAGATGGCCGCCGGTCAGGTCCTTAAGGGAAGATATGTATCATCGAGGTTGGTAGCTTCGGTGATGTAAATTCGGAAAAGCATGCTCCAGCACTTATAGTGCTGAGAGGGTTAATAAGGCGTACCAGGGCCAGGTTTTAGGAGCAGTCATAAGAGATGGGAGGGAATGGCTACTCACATATCCCAACTCCTGGGGCGTGGTTTGGTAAATAAAATGGAAACCAAGTGTCTCATTCAGTGTCTGTGGCTGGAGGTGTGGAGACCTCCGGCGTGTTTGTGCTATAGGACACTGATTGTGAGAGGGCGAACCTGCATTACTGTATGGACTGTTTATTTTCTGTTTTCACTCGGTGCCGGAAAAGGCTGTCTTTTGTTTGCTTATGCTGAGCGGTTTATGAAGTCTGAATAAATCTGCCTGAACATTTTTTATGAAACCAGTTTCTGTGCCTACCTTAAATGCAGCTGAGTGAGTACCAAAACCTACAATATACTCTGATATTTACTCAGTGAAAGATTATTGCATGTAGTGCATGTGGATATTGATCACCCATATGAGCTTACTAAAATGACGTTGTGTCCACTGACATTAAGGAAGGATTATTATTTATTATTATTAATTCCATGGCGCTTTAAATGTTTAAAAGGGGTATACATAGCAAACAACAAGTACAATAATTTGAACAAAAACGAGTCGGCGACTGGTACAGGAGGACAGAAGACCCTGCACGCAAGGGCTCACAATCTACAAGTGATGGGTGAGGATACAGTAGGTGAGGGTAGAGCTGATCGTGCAGCGGCATGGTGGAGCGAGGGTTACTGCAGGTTATAGGCTTGTCGGAAGAGGTGGGTCTTCAGATTCCTTTTGAAGGTTTCCACGGTAGGCGAGAGTCTGATATGTTTGGGTAGAGAGTTCCAGAGTAGGGGGATGCACGGGAGAAATCTGACGCGCCCCCTGGGCCGTGGGGTACTCGGTGCCGGGCCGGTCGTCGCTAGGAGAGATATCACAGTGGCGGTGACCCGGTCCGTGACCCAGGGCGGTCAGTAAAAAGGGGATTTTATAGTTTTTATGTATATAGTTCGTGACGCCACCTGTGGTGTGCGGCTAAAGGGAGCCGCCGCTGCGGAGCAGGTCCTCTGGAGCTGATGTTAGTGCAGCAAAGCTGGTGTGGCTCTCCACAGGTAGAGCTTAGCTCCAGGGCAGTGTAGATGTTATAGGTGATGCTGGGCGTTGTAGTGCAGGGTTTGATGGCGCAGCAATAATCACAGAGACAATGGGATGCAGTCCTCAGGGTCTTTACTCACGGTTGTTGCAGTCCAAGTTACAGGTATTAGCGTAACTTCCCTCGTCGTGCTGCGCTTACTCAGAGAGGGGTTCGGTCCACCCTCAGATATCTCCGGAGTACTTAGCGGGACCCCCTTCTGTGTGTTCTCTCTCTGACCGTCTCCCTGCACCTCATACCAAGTGTCCCAATCCGGTACCTGCGGGCCTTGTCGGGCGACGTCTGTTCCGCCCCCTGGGTCCTCTATAGCTACCTTCTTGGTGAGACTGATATGGACTGTTGGCTGCAGGACTTGAAATACTGCAGCCTCCGGTTTCTAATTGAGTCATAAAGTCCTCTGCTAGTTGAGGAACCGGTCCCCTTTGTGTAGCCTGACCCCTCCACCTCCTGGTAGATTCGGGCGTACGGGTGGCCTCCCGCACTGCCCGTACCCCTGGGGTCCCTTCCTTGTTCTTGGAGCCCTTCCTGCTCCTCTCTCCTTCTTCTTCAGTCCTGGGCCTCTCCACAGGCCCTCTGCCTGAGCAGAGCTCCTGCAGAGCCCTGCTCCACTCCTCTCACTGTAGACTGTTCTCACTCTCTGCTCACTGTTCTGACTGATCTCTCTAAACAAGATGGCTTCTCTATTTATACCTTTCCTTCATGTGCTCCCCTAAGCTACCTCCTCCACCCACACCCACTACATAGCCCCTCCCAATAGCAAGGGACCCGGGACTGTGCTCTCCCTTAGGAGCAATCTCGCCCTACCCCCACTGTGGGTATGTGTTGGATGCAGGTGTTAGGGTCCCAAGTTGTACTCCTTCCTTACCTGAGAGTGAGATACCACACCTCTGGGTGAGATGCAGTACCTCTGTGGCGACCGAACCCTCAGGGGCGCCACAAATCTTGTATGTGATTGTGTGAAGAGGAGATAAGAGGGGAGTCGAGAATGAGATCTTGTGAGGATCGTAGGTTGCGTGCAGGTAAGTGCTGGGAGACTAGGTCACAGATATATGGAGGACACAGGTTGTGGATGGCTTTATATGCCATAGTTAGGGTTTTGAACTGGAGTCTCTGGGCAATAGGGAGCCAGTGAAGGGACTGACAGAGAGGAGAGGCCGGGGAATAGCGGGGGGACAGGTTGATTAGTCGGGCAGCAGAGTTTAGGATAGATTGGAGGGGTGCGAGAGTGTTAGAAGGGAGGCCACAAAGCAGGAGGTTGCAGTAGTCGAGGCAACAGATGATAAGGGCGTGCACTAGGGTTTTAGCAGATTCATGGTTGAAGAATGTGCGGATCCGGGAAATATTTTTGAGCTGGAGTCGGCAGGAAGTGGAAAGGGCTTGGATATGAGGTTTGAAGGAGAGATCAGAGTCCAGGGTTACCCCGAGGCAGCGAGCTTGCAGGACTGGGGAGAGTGGACAGCCATTGACTTTGATGGGTAGGACAGATGGGGGGGTTGGGCGAGATGGGGGAAAGATGATGAATTCAGTTTTATCCATATTAAGTTTTAGGAATCTAGCAGAGAAGAAAGATGAAATAGTGGACAGGCAGCGTGGGATTCTGGTTAATAAGGAGGTGATATCAGGTCCAGAGTGGTAGATCTGTGTGTCATCAGCATAGAGGTGATACTGAAAGCCGTGAGACTCTATGAGCTGTCCCAGGCCGAAGGTGTAGATGGAGAAGAGTAGGGGTCCTAGAACTGAGCCTTGAGGGACACTGACAGATAGGGGGCGAGATGAGGAGGTGGTGTGTGAGTGGGAGACACTGAATGTCCGGTCTGTTAGGTATGAGGAGATCCAAGATAGAGCCAAGTCGGTGATGCCGAGAGATGAGAGAGTCTGTAGTAAGAGGGAATGGTCTACTGTGTCAAAGGCAGATGACAGGTCCAGAAGGAGAAGGACAGAGCAGTGTCGCTTGGATTTGGCGGTCAGTAGGTCGTTGGTGACTTTAGTCAGTGCAGTTTCAGTAGAAAGGTGCGGTCGGAAGACAGATTGGAGGCGGTCAAAGAGGGAGCAGGAGGAGAAGTGGGAGGACAGCTCAAGATGGATGTGTTGTTCCAGTAGTTTTGAGGCATAGTGGAGAAGTGATATAGGGCGATAGCTAGACAGAGAGGATGGGTCAAGAGATGGCTTTTTGAGGATGGGTGTGATCGAGGCATGTTTGAAGCATGAGGGGAAGACACCAGTTGTTAGTAACAGGTTGAAGAGGTGGGTTAGGGTTGGGATGAAGACTTCGGTAAAATTTGGGATAAGGTGAGACGGGATTAGGTCTAGTTCACAGGTGGTGAGATGTGACATTGAGCGTAAGGAGGAAAGTTGCTCTTCCGTGATGGCGGAGAAGCTGGTTTTGGAGGAGGAGAGTTGAGTAGATATGAGGAGGGACTGTCGGGACTTATGGCAAAACCTTTGTCTGATGGTATCAATCTTCTGCTTGAAGAATGAGGCAAAGTCTTCAGCTGAGATGAGGGGAGAGGGAGGGGGTGCTGAGGGACAGAGGAGAGAATTAAAAGTACTGAATAGCTGTTTAGGGTTGTGAGACAGGGAGGATATGAGAGCTGACAAGTATGTTTGTTTTGCTGCAGTCAGTGTGGACCTGAAAGTAGTGAAGGCTTGTTTGAATGCGATGAAATGCTCGTTGGAGTGAGACCTTTTCCATCTCTGCTCAGCTGGCTCAGGCTGGTGTGCCAGGGTTGCCTGTTGTTTGTGCGAGCTTTGGTATGTATGAGGGGGGAGACAGATTCAAAACCTGCAGCTGTTGTGGTGTTATATAAGGTGGCAGCAGCATCTGTATCATGTAGGGAATTTATGTCTGTAAGAGGGAGGAGGGATTCAGAGAGTGAGTGTAGGTTGAGGTGTTTGAGATCTCTGCGAGGGTGTGCTAGTTTCTGGATGGGGGATTGTGGACCTGGAGAGGAGAGGGGAGAGAATGTGAGAAAGTTGTGGTCAGAAAGAGGGAGAGGAGAGTTAGATAGGTTGGATAGGGAACAGAGGCAGGTGAAGATGAGGTCCAGCGTGTGTCCATCTTTGTGAGGGGCTGCGGAAGAGCATTAAGTAAGGTCGAAGGAGGAAGTGAGGGATAGAAGCTTGGAGACAGATGAGTGGGAAGTGTCAATCGGGATGTTGAAGTCACCCATGATAGTGGGGATGTCAGCGGAAAGAAAGTGAAGTAGTCAGGTGGTGAAGTGGTCTAAGAAGGTGGTGGCTTGCCCTGGGGGCCGTAGATGACAGCCAGTTGGAGGTTGGAGTGGGAGTAAATGATCACGCAGTGCACTTCAAAAGAGGGAGAATAATGGAGGGTGGTAGAGGGATATATGAGAAGGAGCAGTTGTCTGACAGGAGAAAGTCAACTCCTCCACCATGCTTGCCGCTGGGGCGGGGGGTGTGGGAAAGGTGGAGTCTGCCATAGGAAAGTGCTGCTGCAGAGGATGTGTCAGAGGGGGTGAGCCAGGTTTCGGTGATGGCGAGGAAGGAAAGTTTGTTAGTGATGAAAAGATCATGGAAGTAGGAAAGTTTGTTTGAGACGGAGTGAGCGTTCCATAGAGCTCCTGTTAGTGGGGCTGGGGAAGCGGAGGCTGGGAGGATGTGTATAAGGTTAGAGAGGTTGTGGAAATGTGTGCTAGATCTAGTATGAGAGCTAGAAGTGACTGTGAGGATGTGGTGGAGGGGGGGGGATCGGGATTTGGTGAGATATCGCCAGCAGTGAGGAGGAGCAGAGAAAGATGAAAGATGATCAAAGATTCTGATGATTCCCGATTATCTTACTTTCTTAATTGAGCATGGTGGGTGATTTACCCTTTTTATCATTTTTTACAACGGCTATCTAAAATCAGTATATCATTAATCACTTCGTTTTGGTGTCATGAATGTGGGGAACTGATACTTTGGCATCATCGGTAGCATTTATACCCCCTCTCTGTCTGTCCTATGTGTCTGGTTTCCCTCTCCCTATGTACTAGGCTCTTGTATAGGGATAAATAGGGCCAGCTGACGATGAGCGGGGGTGCCAATACAAATTAGGGTGTTAATCTCCGCTGGCAGGTAGGGGAAGGTTTAGGGGTGTGATTAGACCTCAGAATACCTCTTTTCTAATTGCCCCTTTCTTTTGCCTCGGCTTGGTTTGAACATGTTTCTATCCTATTGAGTGTGTGGAGGCACTTTATCTGAATGACACCATATAATTTACATTAATGTTATTTATGCCTAAATTGAGAACGTAGGGACCAAGAGGGTCAGCCTATGTTGAGCGGGGTCACCATGTCGACTATTTAATAGGGTGCCAACCTCCTCAGTCAGGCAGGGGTAAAAATAGGGCTCCTCTTAGGGACGCTTGAGGATACTGAACTCCCCTGCTAACTTGATGTTTTTGTATGTTGTGATTATCTATTGAATTTTTTAATAAGTAAAATAATAAAGAACAATTTTAGATATTCTTTTTTGTTTTTGTTTGCTAATCGGTGTTTTATCAGCAGGAGATTATCACTACAGGACTAGGTGTCACATGTCAGGCAGTCAGGCTAATCTGTGTAACCCCGCCCACACCATTGATAGCCAGCTTGCTGACAGTGTTATCTGGAATATGGGCAGCACAGTGGCTCAGTGGTTAGCACTGTTGCTTTGCAGTGCTGGTGTCCTGGGTTCAAATCCCACCAAGTACAACATCTGCAAGGAGTTTGTATGTTCTCCCCGTGTTTGTGTGGGTTTCCTCCGGGTTCTCTGGTTTCCTCCCACACTCCAAAGTCATACTGATAGGGAATGTCGATTGTGAGCCCCAATGGGGACAGTGATGCTGTCTGTCAAGTGCTGCTGAACATGATGGCTCTATATAAGTGAGTACAATAAATAAATAATCTGCCAATCAGAGGTGTGGGCGGGTTATACACAGCTCAGCATTTGAGCTCTGCTACATCTACAGCAGAGAAAACAGGGATTCTATAAAAACTGCACCAAACAGCCCAGTAAGTGACACATTGCTGGAATAAGGGTCTCTGCCCCTACATCATGCTACTCTCTGATTCCACAGCAAAAACCTTTAAGGGTTTGATCTATTGCTATTCTGCATCAAAGTGAGTTTGATGTTTTTTTCTTTTTACTTTGTATTTTGGACTTTTGATTTTCATTCTCATATTTTAATCATATGAGATGGTATTAAAAACAGGGCATGTTTACCTCCCGAGCTGAACTAAAGTCGACCAAAATTTCTTTTAAGTCCAATTTCTGCGAAAAAAAGAAAAAAAAAGAAAAGTTATTTCCTTTCTTTTGCATTCTGGGAAGTGTAGTCTCTACACCTGACACTGTACAGTCATTTAATCTGCACTGTGTCTGCCACTGTTATAGCGACCATGTCTACGTCACTGGTTTGGGCCCTTTGTCTTTGTCTCTGACTTGATGATACTGTGTCTGTAAGAAGGTACTGTTGCTGTCACTATTATAGAGGGCCTGTAGTTGCCACTGTAATGACTGCACTGTGCCTATTACTATTATAAGAGCACTATAGGACAAGTGGTGGCTCTTATTGTTATGGGTGCACTTTGGATATTACTGTTATGTGACTTTGTGGCTGTCTCTGTATTGGGGAATACGTAGTAGTTGGTGTAACTGATGCACTGTGACTATGACTGTTATGGAGGCACTGTGGCTGTTGATTTTATGGGGGCACTGGGTCTATCACTGTTATGTGAGTAAATAGTCAGGTCTTCTCTGGAGATATTGTTATTATTTCATTGTGGCTGTAAGTGCATTGGGGGCCCTATGTCTCATACTGTTATCGTAGCACTAGGTTGGATGTAATTAAAGGGGCGCGGACCGGGCTGGTGCTGTGGGCTGTGTAGTAGATCGGCTCACTTGATTGCACATACAGGTAGACACAGGAACACTGTCTCTTTAAATCTTCCAGGGCTTATTAAGAACACTGCATAAACCACGGCAATTTTAACAAAACAAACACGGCCTTCCCGGCCTAACAGGAAAAAACAAAACATAACGTATGGCACAGTCCTTGTTGCTACGGGTAACCGCATGCTTCAGGAACAAATAACCCAAGGTTTAGCTTTCCTTCACATGACAAAACAGCTCCAGAGCTTGTGCCTCCAGACCCACCCCACACCAAATGCTCTAAAAGGCTGGGAATTTATCCTCTGACCTCCTCCCTTTCCACATGTGGTTTTATTCACCCTAGCACTAAACATGGCTGTTTAACCCCTCATCACTTCGGGTGCTAGAACATTTTCTCTATGTCTATATCACTGGAGCTAACAATCTCAGTGCTACATATCTCCCCTCCAGTACTTTGTCGGTGACTTCGTCACATATCCCCCCCTTCTGCCCAAATCCGTAGGTTTTGGCACCTTCAGTCACCAAACATCGTAAGCAAGAGGATAAAATATAACTTTTCTTCACTAAATAGGTCAAATAAAATGAACATATAAGGCTACTAGCCAACAATGACAAAGTGCACTGTGCAAAAACAGATAAAATCCAATATGAATGGTTTGACCTAATAGCCAATAACAACCCCTATTCTGTGCTACTCATATTATAGAGCAAATATGGAATAGCAAGGTGAACAAAGTACTATAGGGCCCTAGTGACTAGGTAACCAGTCTATTGAAAAGGATACGAGGATACATACATAATATTGTCCTCAAACTTGCCAACAATGATTGACTACGGGCGTCACTGTACCTCCTTATGTTTAACAATCCCTTTAACAGTGATCAAATTATGTACATCACTGCCCAAAATGTTGTATTTGATATTCAATTAGTGCTATGTTTGACAACAGCCGGTCTTAATTATACTCTGTGTCTTACTCGCTTGAACATAGGACACACTATGAAGGCTGATGCCCTATCATAGGTTAGCGATTAGCATTAAAAATTAGAGCAAGGTCATCCATTTAACATTAATGGTATTGCCTGCATAGCAATAAAAGGAATTAACTGTAGTACCTTGCATAACCTGGTATAAGTGAATCAAACCAATGACTATGCCATAAACTGTAACCACAGCTTGAATCCTAATAGTCTGCAACATATGTTTTTGGTGATTACTCACATAGGCACATATCCCACAATGCAATGCCTCTCAGTGTATATTTTCACCAATGATCAAATACATAATATATGCCATGTGTGATACGGTATGCTACTTTATGTTTACCCACCAATATCGCCGCAGACATAGACAATTACAGAGATGGAACAGTCTCACCCATTGTCCAGGAGGTGGTGCACATTAGTACACTTACTGCACCTACTATTCAGACTTCATGATCGTGGACGTTCCCCCTTATAGAGACACCCAACTCCTGACTCATTTCATGGTATATACTCATCAGAGGAGCAAGTTGGTAAGTGTGGAATGCTGCTAGCAGGAGGGCTATGTCGCCAAACATGGAAGTCTAAAGAGGGCATCTGCGTTACCATGCAGCTTCCCAGGCCTGTGTTCCACATGAAAGATGAAGACCTGTAGCCCTGAGTTTGAACTCTTGAATTGCCATCTATGCCTCAAGAGGCCATTTGGCCATTGACGTCCTCGTGCCCTTAAGAAGGTCGGTCATGGGTGCAGCTATCATGGTGAAATTCGGGATACACCGCTGATAGCATCCCACCATTCTCAGAAATGCCCAAACCTGATCCTTGGAGACCAGTTTTGGCCAATTTTGGATTGCGTCCACCTTATTCACTTGCGGCTTTACTTTGCTTCTGTTAGAACCTTGCTCTTAGGTTTTTTCCTTTGCTGGTCACATGACCTCGTTGGTCTATTTAATCCTGCTCCGCCCTTCTGGCTTTGCTGGACTTCATTGTATAACTACTTTCTAGCTAGCCTGTGCTCTGTATCTAACTCTGTTAGTTTGCTTGGTCTACGGACCTCTTTGTTCTTTATATTTTGTTTGTTTGTCTGTCTGCTACTGTTTCTGTTAGGAGGTGTCCCATTTTCCTCCCAGTCCTTAGTACTTGTAGGGATTCCTTCCCCACATCTATAGGTCTCCGTACAGACTAGCTTAGGACTTTAGCAGGTCTGATCGCAGGATCAGGTTCCCTGTTACATCGTAGGGATTCAGCTGAGTTCTATCGTAGGGACAGATCTCCTCTCTTTCCTTAGCTCTGGTAGCAGAACATAACAGTAAGTCCAGCCTGCAAATTCTCTAAGGAAAGATTTTTCTGTTCCATCATGGTGTCGGTTCAGGATTTGGCTCATCGCCTGCAGGGACTCTCTCTGGAGGTGGCCAAGCTCCGTCAGCACGTGAGTAACTATCCTGGAGCACATTTCTTGGAGCCTAAGGTATGTTTGCCGGATTTATTTTTTGGTGAACACCGAGAATTTTTTTCATTTAAAAATGCTTGCTTATTGTATTTTCGTTTGAGACCCAAGTCCTCTGGGGATGAATCCCAGCGCATAGGGTTCATAATGTCACTTTTGCGCAAAGAGCCTCAGGAGTGGGCCTTTTCTTTGCAACCTAGTGATACAGATCAGTGGATAGTTTTTTTTCTGCTTTGGGACTATTATATGATGATCCTGACTGTGTCGCATCAGCTGAGACTGAGTTAAGACGTTTGAGACAGGGATCAGGTAATGTGGAAAAATATTGTACTCATTTCCGTCGATGGTCTACTCAAACAGGGTGGAACGATTCTGCTCTGAAAAGTCTATTTCTTGCTGGGCTCAATGAAAGGGTTAAAGACCTGCTAATTGCTTATCCTACACCTGAAGATTTGCAACAGGCTATGCAATTAGCTATACGGGTGGATAGGAGACTGCGTGCAAGGGTTAATGAGAGCAAATCCTCTGCTATGTCAGTTTCTGGTTATGAGAATGTGTGTACTAACAGTGGTGAATCGATGGAGATTGGATCGGTGGCACCTCGCTCTCAAGAAAAAGACCGTCGATTTTCTGAAGGCTTGTGTTTCTATTGCGGAAAATCTGGTCATTTGATTAAAGGCTGTGAGCTTCGTATGAAGAAAGAAAAAAAAATGGTCAGTCATGCCCGTATTGCCTGTTTAAATTCCAAGGGTGTATTTTTAGCTGCTTCCACGATTGCTCAGGAAAAATTAATGGAATTTCGGGTGTTTGTTGATTGTGGGTCTACTCTGAATGTAATTGATGGGGGATTCTTGGAAAGACTCAATTTAAAACCCGAACCTTTATCATCCCCCATTGCTGTGGTTTCTGTGGATGGTTCCCCTTTGAAGAATGTTACTCTCAAGGTCTGTGAATTTCCTCTCACTATTAATGGTGTTCACCATGAGAAATTGGATTTGGTAGTTTTGAATAACTTGCCTTCTCCAGTAATATTGGGATTGCCCTGGTTAAAATTTCACAATCCTGTACTGGATTGGTCTACCAATGAAATTAAATCCTGGAGCCATAAATGTTATGACAAGTGTTGTAACGGGCGTATTGCAGCTTTGGATAGGGGAGAATTGCCTGTTCCTATTCAGGATTTTTGGAGAGTTTTTTCTGAGAAGGAATCGCAGGTTTTGCCTCCCCATAGAGACTATGATTGTTCTATTGAATTTGTCCCTGGAGCGACTCTTCCTAAAAGTCATTTATTTAACCTTACTATTCCTGAGAGGAAGGCTTTGGAGGAATACATACAGACAAGTTTGGCCGCCGGTCACATTAGGCCCTCTAAGTCTCCTGTGGCGGTTGGATTTTTTTTTGTAAAAAAAAAGGACGGCGGTTTACGTCCTTGTCTGGATTTTCGTGAGATTAACAAAATTACTGTACGCAATCCTTACCCACTGCCATTGATTCCTGATCTGTTTAACCAGTTAATGGGGGCCAAGTGGTTCTCTAAAATTGACCTTAAGGGGGCATACAATCTGTTGCGCATGAAGGAGGGTGACGAATGGAAGACTGCTTTTAACACTCCTGTGGGTCATTTTGAGAATCTGGTTATGCCTTTTGGTCTTACTAATGCTCCTGCATTATTTCAGAATCTTATTAATGACATCCTTAGACCTTTGATCGTCAAAAATGTGGTTGTGTATTTGGATGACATTTTGATTTATTCGCCGGATCTGGAGTCTCATTGGCGGAGCGTACGTGAGGTATTACACTTGTTAATGGACAATTCGCTTTTTGCTAAGCTGGAGAAATGTGAGTTCGCTGTACAGAGAATTCGTTTTTTGGGTTACATTATCTCCAGCGAAGGTTTTGAGATGGACCCGGTTAAAGTTCAAGCTGTACAGGAATGGCCTAGGCCTATTGGTTTGAAATCGATGCAGAGGTTTTTAGGTTTCGCCAATTATTACAGAAAATTCATAAAAAAATTTTCTAGTATTGTCAAACCTCTTACCGATCTCACCAGGAAAGGTGCTGATGCGGTTCAGTGGTCTTCTGAGGCCATTGAAGCTTTTGTGTATCTCAAGGAGAGGTTCACCTCTGCTCCCATCCTTATGCAGCCTGATGTGACTAAGCCGTTTTTGGTTGAGGTTGATGCTTCTTCGGTGGGGGTTGGCGCAGTATTGTCTCAGGATAACGGGGATGGATTACATCCCTGTGCCTTTTTTTCAAAAAATTTTTCGGAGACTGAACTGAATTACGATATTGGTAATCGGGAATTATTGGCTATTAAACTCGCATTTGAACACTGGCGCCACTTCTTGGAAGGTGCGGAATTTCCCGTTCAGGTTCTTACGGATCATAAAAATCTGATATATCTTGATGCTGCCAAGCGCCTGAATGCACGTCAGGCTAGGTGGGCACTGTTTTTCTCGCGGTTTAATTTCTCCGTTACTTACATCCCTGGTACTAAGAATGTTAAGGCGAATGCCTTGTGACGCGCCCCTGGGCCTGTGTCGCGCTGCGTTGCGCACGCGGGAGCTTACCCGGAGCCGGATCTGTTGAGGGTTGTAGTCTCGTGGCGGTGACCCGGTCCGTGCCCAGGGAGTCAAACTGGACGGCAGTCTATTAGCGGTAGATGTAGTACGACTACGCCACCCGTTGAATGCAGCTTATGGAGCTGCCGCTGCAGGACAGTCCGCTGAGGCCGGTGGATGGATGGTGCAGCGGGGATGGTATAACCCCCAACGGGAGGGGTATGGCCTCAGGGCAGCCGACGTGGATGATGGGGGTAGCAGGAACCACTCAGAGACGGTGCGGTGTAATTCAGGGTCTTTACTGGTAACAACGATAAACCCTCCCGGAGTACTTGCTAGCGAACGGGGCCTGGTCAGTCCTTGAGCAGATGGGATCTCCCCTGGCCAGGCGGAGTTGTAGGCCTCCCAAACTGACTGTACTCTTCTGGCTACCTTGCTAGAAGCGGATATAAGTAGCCCACGTCCCTGAGTGTACCGTGTGGTGCTCACCCGTATGGCCGGTGACTCGGGGCCTTCTAATGGCTTCCGCTCCACGATGGCGGTGCTGGTCCCACGCGTGTGACCGTGCCTTCGGGTTTCTGGGCCTGAGGACCTGAAATCCCCTGCCGGTCGGCTTCTGCTGCTGGGTAAGAGTTAGTCCCCACAGCCTCGGACGCCGGGTCCGGTAAGAAATCTTCTCAGTCAGGGCGAGCTCTGCAGCTGCCAGCCCCTGACTTGTAGTAGTATTGCTCCCACTGAGCTTCTGCTGTTTCTTCCTATGCTGCTTCTCTGTCTCTACTCTCCTTGACTGACTAACCCTGCTTCAGCCCCGGGTTTATATAGGGGAAGTTCTTCCCCTCCCAAGACTGAGCAGGAGGTGTGGCATGCACAGGATCCCTGACCAAAGGACCTCCCACCTGCTCTCAGACATAACATTACATTACTGTGGAAACCAGACCCCTGGGGTGCCACATTCCCCCCTAGTAAAATTTAGTACTCCGGGACTAAACATATTTTAGAAAAACATAACAAGATATAAACAATAATAATACAATAAGAAACACATAAAGGTGGTCACGGCATGTCCGTAACCGGGTGCAGTCTTTGAAGAAAAGCAAGGTGTCCATTTCACCAAAACAGGGAGACGTAACCAGGTAGGGGTTTGTCCTACCCCGAGTCCTTAACAGTCTTTAGTCCGTCCTGGGTTACGCTCCAACTATGTACAAGGATTCCCGGTAATCCACCAAGGATTCCTAAAAGTAACTGGAAACACAAAATTATACACAAGCAACAATACACAGGTAAACATAAATAAAACAATTTATACACTTCAAATCCTCCAGCGTGCGGGTAACTGGCCTCTAGTGGCCCTAGTGGACCTACGGAGCTGACTGTCTGGCCCTGAACTACAGGGTGTAGGAGCTGTCAAGGGTAAACTGGGCAGCTGTCTACCGGCTCTTTGTCTCACTAGGGGTACGGCAGGCTCACTATAAGCAGAGGGTTGATCCTCCTGTTCTGCTTGTGTGGAGTCTTCTGCCTCCTGGACCGGCTGTTCTTCCAGCTCTACCTGTTGCTCCGTAGGTGCTTGGGATGCTGGTTGGAGGAAGGTGAGTACGGGTACCACAACTGCACCATTGACTTGAGTCCAAGACCGAGGGAAGTCCCCGAGCACAGTACTAACCATATCTTCCCTTTCCTCTACGGGTCGATGGTCTTCTTGTTCCTCTTCAGGGTTCCTCAGTTGTTCGGGACACTTCTTCAGGTGGTCCCGGGATACAATGGCTGTGGTTTCCCCTCCGTCTTTACTGATGGTACAAACCTTCGGGTTCTCGTGGCTTGAGGGCAGTACGGTGTACGGGTCCTTCTCCCACTGGTCGTCCAACTTGTGGAGCCGTCTCTTCCTCTTCAAGACCTGCTCTCCGGGTACCAGGGGAACAGCGGGAGCATACTGGTTGTAAGTTTTCTCTTGTCTTTCCCTAGCCTGACAGAGACTTCGCTCCACGCTCTCCTGTACTCTCCGGTACTGCTGCTGCCTCTCTGTGTCCCAGTCTGTTTCTGGTGAAGTGTCCTCGGGTGTCAGGACTCCCATTTCCAGGTCAACAGGTAACTTACCAGGTCTTGCCCTCATTAGGTAAGCCGGGGTACAGTTGGTGGAACCTACCGGGATGTGGTTGTATAGGTCCACCAGATCGGGCAACTTCTCAGGCCACAGATTGCGTTCTTCCAGGGGCAACGTTTTTAGAAGATCCATTACCACCTGGTTCATTTTCTCACAAAGTCCATTAGTTTGCGGATGGTAGGGTGTCGTCCTTATCTTCCGGCAGCCATACAGATTGCAGAATTCCTGGAAGACCTCCGCTTCAAAGGCAGGTCCCTGGTCCGTCAGCACTTGGTCCGGGTACCCGTGTGGACGGCAAAAGTGCTGCTGGAAGGCTCTAGCTGCTGTTTGAGCCGTTAAGTCCTTGACGGGGACGACAATCAGAAACCGGGAGTAATGATCCACGATGGTTAACGCGTAGACGTAGCCACTTCTGCTTGGGGTCAGTTTTACATGATCCAAGGCTACCAGTTCCAACGGTTGCCGGGTGACGATGGACTGCAGGGGAGTCTTCTGGCTGGCGCGGTCCTTCCTTCTCAGGTTGCACGGGCCACAGTCTCTGCACCACTTCTCAATGGTTCCCCTCATGCCTACCCAGTGGAATCGCTCGCGCAGCAGGAACTCCAGCTTCTTCCACCCGAAGTGTCCAGCTCCGTCGTGGTATGCCTCCATCACCATGGCTGCGTCCCTCCGTGGCACCACTACTTGCCAGAGTAGTTCATGCGTCCGGGAGTTAACCATTCTGCGGCACAACTTCCCCTTGTAAAGGAACAGTCGACTCTTCTCTGCCCATAGTTGTTTGGCTTCCTCCGGAGCATCTGGTTCAAGGCAAGCCTCCGGGCGAGTCAGCATCTCCTTCACCAGTCGGACGGCAGGGTCGCTGTCTTGCGTTTCCACCCAGTTGTAGTGAGGTAAGGGGTTCAACGTAACAGCCTGCTTACTCCTTACCCGGTGGGAATACTGGATAGTCCCATGACGGTGGAACGCAGGGAGTTCAACTTCTTCCAGTCCCTCCGGATCTTCTCCTTCGTCCGGCAGGTTGGGCATCCTGGACAGGGCATCCGCGTTGGTATTGGAGCGTCCGGCCCGGTATTTGATTGTGAACTCGTAGTTGGACAGACGGGCCATCCACCTCTGCTCCAGGGCACCGAGTCTTGCCGTGTCCAGGTGTGTCAACGGGTTGTTATCCGTGTACACGGTGAACCGGGAAGAAGCGAGGTAATGCTTAAAGCGCTCGGTGACTGCCCATACTACGGCCAGGAACTCTAGCTTAAATGAGCTGTAATTCTCGGGGTTCCTTTCGGTGGGTCGCAGTTTTCGGCTGGCGTAGGCGATTACTCGTTCCTTCCCCTGCTGGATCTGGGACAGTACGGCTCCTAGCCCGATGTTACTGGCGTCGGTGTAGAGGATAAAGGGCTGGCTATAATCCGGGTACGCCAGGATTTCGTCCCCCGTGAGGGCCATCTTCAGCTGGCGGAAGGACTCTTCTTCCAGCTCCTCCCATTTGAAGGGCGGCTTCTGGTTCTTGGCCTTCCGGGACTGGCCTATCAGGAGGTCCTGCATAGGTGCTGCCTTTTTGGTGAAACCGGGAATAAACCTTCGGTAGTAGCCTACCAACCCGAGGAACTGCCGCACTTCTTTTACGCTGGAGGGGCTTGGCCATTCCTTAATTGCGGTGATCTTATCAGGGTCGGGAGCCACTCCGTCAGCGCTCACCACGTGTCCCAGGTACTGCACCTTTGGTTTCAGGAGGTGACACTTGGAGGGTTTCACCTTTAGGCTGTAACTCGCCAGAGCCTCGAACACTTCCGCCAGGTGTTTCAGGTGGTCCTCATACGTCTTGGAATATACGATGACATCGTCCAGGTACAACAGGACCGTCTCGAAGTTTCTGTGGCCCAGACAACACTCCATTAGTCGTTGGAAGGTTCCTGGTGCGTTGCAGAGTCCGAACGGCATGCAGGTGAACTCGCTAAGTCCCATCGGGGTGGTGAATGCGGTCTTCTCCCGGTCCGCCTCTGCTACAGGAACCTGCCAGTACCCGCTAGTGAGATCCAAGGTAGAGAAGAAGTTAGCAGATCTTAAAGCAGCCAATGACTCCTCTATCCTTGGCAAGGGGTACGCATCCTTGTGTGTGATACGGTTGATTTTCCGGTAATCTACACACATCCTCATGGTGTTGTCTTTTTTTCTGACTAAGACTAGTGGAGCTGCCCAGGGGCTACAGCTATCCCTGATCACCCCAGCCTCCTTCATGTCTCTAAGCATCCCCTTGGCGTGTTGGTAGTGGGCAGGGGGTACGGGTCGATACCTCTCTTTTATAGGAGGATGGTCTCCCGTGGGGATGTGGTGTTCTACCCCCTTGACTCGCCCGAAGTCTAACGGGTGTTTACTGAACACTCTCTCGTACTCCTGAACCACCCGATAGACTCCTTGTTTCTGGTGTGCGGGAGTGGAGTCAGTACCCAGATGTAGTTGCTGACACCAGTCCTCCATGTTTTTCTTAGAGCCGTTACCTTCCTCCAGGTGAGATGGAGGCAAGGGTTCCACAGATTGTATAGAATTTTGGTTAATGGTATATAATTTGGCTAGCGTGGCATACCGGGGCAGGTACACTTCCCTCTCCCCGATATTTATTATGCGAACGGGCACCCTCCCATGGCGTACATCAACCACCCCCCGTGCTGTCAAAATGGTGGGCCTACTGTCCGAGTAAACTGGTTCTACCATTGCCTGGTAATCTCTACCTCTCAGACCAATAGCTGCCCGGCACCAAATCATCATTTCACTTTTTGGGGGCATGGCAATAGGAAAAGGGTCACACATTCTTACGCTACCAATCTCACCGCCGGAGAGTTCCACCTGTTGCCGTTGCATCAGTGCCCGGATCTCTTTCTGGAGCACCCGCTGCTCGCCGGAGCTGGCGTTCTTGGCAACCTGCTGTAAAAGGAAAATCACCTCTGCAAGACAATTTTCAATTACATTAGTTCCTAGAGTTATTTTTGGGTGACTCTCATGTTTGTCAATATCTACAATGATCAGTCCCTGTGCTGCCAGTTCGACTCTACCGATTTTGATGGTCACCTCTTTAAATCCGATCTGTGGCACGGGCTGGCCATTGCTGGCGATGATACTCAAGTCGTCGTCAGGGTAGCGGGTAATATCCGAGTCATTCCAGTACTGCTTAAAGAGCACGTACGGGATGGTGGTGATCTGTGACCCGGTGTCCAGTAGGGCACTCATGGGAATGCCATCCAGTACCACAGGCAAGACTGGACGTCCTCCCACATATCTGTCGCGCCAGTTCGATGGGCCTGGTGATCTTTTTCCTGGGGGTTGGCCCTCTACCCCAGGTTGTGCCCGTTTAAAGAACAGTACCTTGCCATATGTCCGGGTTGATTGCAGCGGCGGCAGATGGGTCGTCCGTCCTCGCTGTATCGGTCACTGGGTCTTCCTCTGGCCGGTGGGGTCCTCCTTGGTCGACGCCACGGGATGTCCTCCGGTCCGGATGCCAGCTGGATCTTCCCTGGGGTGGAAGCCTGTAAAGACTGCACAGTTCGGGTTAGCGCAGCAACGCTCTTAGCTAGCTCTTGGACCTGATGGTGTAGGTCTGGAGCCGGGTCATTGTCCAAAGCCTGCGCATCAGCTCCCACAGGCCCTGCCGACAAGGGCGCCGCCTCCTGGTGGTAAGTGATAGCAGTGCGCCTGTGGGTCACAACGCCACCCGGTGCCGGTTCTCGGAGCACCCGGATGGCTCTGTCCTTGAACTGTGCAAAGCCCAGATGGGGATCCTGTAAGGCCATTGCCCGCAACTGGGTTCGGTGGGTATTACAATACAGTCCCTCTATAAACTGTTCGGTCAACAGCCTGTCCTCGTTTCCCACTCCATCAGGGTCGGTCTGCTTAATGGCCCTCAGGGCCTCTTGTAGGTTTAGTGCATAGTCCCTTATACTCTCATGCGCTCGCTGCTTGCACCCGTAGAATCTAAGCTTAATCTCGGCTGAGGTGCGGGTATCAAAGGTGTCCTTCAGCCGGGTTAGTATCCCTGCGACAGTCTTCCTCCCAGGTGGCCAGGATTTTACTTCCCTTTTGGCTGCCCCGGTTAGTTGGGCCACCAGGATGCTCACTTTTTGCTCTTCTGTGAGGGGGTACACCTGGAAGAGGCTATCCAGCTTTTCTCTAAAGTCATGCAGGGTATGTGACTCCCCTGAGTACTGGGGTAGCCAAGCTGCTCCCGGGATATAGGGCATGGTGAAGGGCATAACTGCAGCAGCGGTAGCGCTGGCGGGGGTTGAGGCAGTGAAGCTCTCCTCCGTATCCGACATCTTCCTCCCCCCTAGTGGACCGTGGCCTACCTTGCGATGATCCTCTTCCGTAGGCCGCGGCTCCGCAGTGGATCGTCAGGGTTGAGGACCTTCCGTCGCGCTCCTGTGACGTCGGCGTCTGCTGGGCTCCTTCCAGGACCTTACGCAACGTCCGGACGTGAGGCGGGGCTTCAGTTCTCGCGCGCTTTCGGAGTCCACGCCCCTCTTCTTCCCGCGCGGCGTCCTCAAGATGGCGTCCAATGGCGGGAAAACTCCACGGATGGCGGGAAGAAGGCAGAAGATGGCGCCGGATGGCGGGAAACTTCACCGATGGCGGGAAGAAGGCTGAAGATGGCGCCGGATGGCGGGAATCTTCACCACAGGTAAGTTTGAAAAGTCTCTTTTTCAGGCACGCAGTACCCGGTGGTTGCGGGCACGAAATCCTGCCGACTACGCCAAAGTTGACGCGCCCCTGGGCCTGTGTCGCGCTGCGTTGCGCACGCGGGAGCTTACCCGGAGCCGGATCTGTTGAGGGTTGTAGTCTCGTGGCGGTGACCCGGTCCGTGCCCAGGGAGTCAAACTGGACGGCAGTCTATTAGCGGTAGATGTAGTACGACTACGCCACCCGTTGAATGCAGCTTATGGAGCTGCTGCTGCAGGACAGTCCGCTGAGGCCGGTGGATGGATGGTGCAGCGGGGATGGTATAACCCCCAACGGGAGGGGTATGGCCTCAGGGCAGCCGACGTGGATGATGGGGGTAGCAGGAACCACTCAGAGACGGTGCGGTGTAATTCAGGGTCTTTACTGGTAACAACGATAAACCCTCCCGGAGTACTTGCTAGCGAACGGGGCCTGGTCAGTCCTTGAGCAGATGGGATCTCCCCTGGCCAGGCGGAGTTGTAGGCCTCCCAAACTGACTGTACTCTTCTGGCTACCTTGCTAGAAGCGGATATAAGTAGCCCACATCCCTGAGTGTACCGTGTGGTGCTCACCCGTATGGCCGGTGACTCGGGGCCTTCTAATGGCTTCCGCTCCACGATGGCGGTGCTGGTCCCACGTGTGTGACCGTGCCTTCGGGTTTCTGGGCCTGAGGACCTGAAATCCCCTGCCGGTCGGCTTCTGCTGCTGGGTAAGAGTTAGTCCCCACAGCCTCGGACGCCGGGTCCGGTAAGAAATCTTCTCAGTCAGGGCGAGCTCTGCAGCTGCCAGCCCCTGACTTGTAGTAGTATTGCTCCCACTGAGCTTCTGCTGTTTCTTCCTATGCTGCTTCTCTGTCTCTACTCTCCTTGACTGACTAACCCTGCTTCAGCCCCGGGTTTATATAGGGGAAGTTCTTCCCCTCCCAAGACTGAGCAGGAGGTGTGGCATGCACAGGATCCCTGACCAAAGGACCTCCCACCTGCTCTCAGACATAACATTACATTACTGTGGAAACCAGACCCCTGGGGTGCCACACTTGTCTCGCAGTTTTTCTCCCATAGTCGGTGCTGAGAAAGAGGAGAACATTTTACAAGAAGGTGTTGTGATAGTTGCTTTGGACTCCGTTTTGGAAGATGAGATTCTTAAAGCACAGGAGAATGCCCCATCTAACACTCCTCATGGGAGGTTGTTTGTGCCTGGGACCTTTAGGAGAGATTTGTTTGTTGAGTGTCACGAATCTCGGTTGGCAGGTCATCCCGGAATCTCTGAGACCAAGAGACTGGTGGGTCGCGGTTTTTGGTGGCCTGGATGGCAGAGGGAAGTCATTAAGTGGGTGCGTCAATGTACTATATGTGCTAGATCTAAGTCCTCACATACTCCTGCTGCGGGGTTGCTTTGTCCTTTGGAGGTTCCCAGTGCTCCTTGGACACATTTGGCTATGGACTTTATAACTGACCTTCCCCCCTCTGAGGGTTTTACTGTCATCTGGGTGGTCGTGGACCGTTTTAGCAAGATGTGTCACTTGGTTCCCTTCGTCAAACTGCCCTGCGCTAAAACTCTCGCTAAGGCCTTTGTCAAGGAAATTGTCAGACTTCATGGCGTTCCTACTGACATTGTTTCTGATAGGGGTCCTCAGTTCGTGGCTCGTTTTTGGCGTGCTTTTTGTGACAGGTTGGGAGTTCATCTGTCGTTCTCGTCCGGATATCATCCTGAATCTAATGGCCAGACAGAAAGGAAAAACCAGGATGTTGAGCAGTTCTTGTGTTGTTTTGTGGCAGACAATCAAGAGGGGTGGTCTGAGTTTCTGCCACTTGCTGAATTTGCTCTGAACAATCATACATCTTCTTCTGCTGGTTGTTCGCCTTTTTTTTGTTGTTCTGGGAGACATCCGTCGTTTGGGTCGTTCTCCAAGTTGGGATCTGCCGTGCCTGAGGAGGAGAATTTTTCCGGTGATTTGGAGAGAGTTTGGACGGATGTGCGTGGTAATCTTCAGGAGGCCAACAGAAAATCTAAAGACTACTTTGATAGGAAACGACAGGAGGTTTTGTTCGCTGTTGGTGACATGGTTTGGTTGTCCTCTAGGAATCTGCGGTTGAGGATTCCTTCTAAGAAATTGGGTCCCAAGTTTGTAGGGCCCTTTAAGGTGCTTCAGGTTGTCAACCAATCTGCTGTTAGGTTGGAGGTTCCTACCTCCTGGAGAATTAATCCGGTATTTCATGTCTCTCTGTTAAAAAAAGCTGTTGTGTCGGATGGTGACGTCTCTGCCTCTGTTCCTCCGGTGGTGGAGGACGGGGAATATGAAATTTCTCGCATCCTTAACTCTAGACGGTATAGAGGTAGTTTGCAGTATCTGGTGGCCTGGAAAGGTTTCGGACCCGAGGATAACTCTTGGGTGAGGTCAGATGATGTTTCCGCGTCCAGACTTATCAGAGCGTTTCACAGGAGATTTCCTGATAAGCCCTGGTCCTAGGGGATCCGGAGGATCCTCTTAGAAGGGGGGGTACTGTTAGAACCTTGCTCTTAGGTTTTTTCCTTTGCTGGTCACATGACCTCGTTGGTCTATTTAATCCTGCTCCGCCCTTCTGGCTTTGCTGGACTTCATTGTATAACTACTTTCTAGCTAGCCTGTGCTCCGTATCTAACTCTGTTAGTTTGCTTGGTCTACGGACCTCTTTGTTCTTTATATTTTGTTTGTTTGTCTGTCTGCTACTGTTTCTGTTAGGAGGTGTCCCATTTTCCTCCCAGTCCTTAGTACTTGTAGGGATTCCTTCCCCACATCTATAGGTCTCCGTACAGACTAGCTTAGGACTTTAGCAGGTCTGATCGCAGGATCAGGTTCCCTGTTACATCGTAGGGATTCAGCTGAGTTCTATCGTAGGGACAGATCTCCTCTCTTTCCTTAGCTCTGGTAGCAGAACATAACAGCTTCTTCCAACGATGTAGCCCAGGTGTTTTCCCTTCTTTTTCCAGATGGCACACTTTTTTAGGTTTATGGTAAACCCCCTTTTCCTCAGCGCATCCAGCACGGCCTGTACCTTCTGCAGATGACTTCCCCAATCCGGGCTGAATGTTACAATATCGGCGAGGTAAGCTGCAGCATGCTTTTTGTGAGGGGCTAAGATCCGGTCCAAGGTCCATCCGTATGGTAGCTGGGTCTCTTTGCAGCCAAAATGGGCTCCTGGTATACTGGAAGCAACTGTCAGGTGTAAAAAAAAGTCGTCTTCTTCTTAGCACTTTGAGAGAGTAGGATTTGCCAGTAACCTTTCGTTAGGTCCAGAGAGGTGATGTATCTGGCTGACCCCAGATTCTATATGAGTTCATCGATGCGGGGTATCAGATATGTGTTCAATTTAGCGCCTTCCTTCGAAATCTCCTTGTGGTGGGCTTCGGGGATTCTATGCGGCTTTTGGTTCATCTGTACATGTGGTTCTGTCAGGATTCCATGTTCACCAACCTGCATTCATCTTGGCAACTCCGAAAACAGGTCCCGGTTCCGCTGAAGCAGTTCTCGGCACTGTTGTTTCTGGGCCAGTGACAGTGTCTCTGCCACGGTGACGCACTTTGTGTCCTCTTCTGGACTTTCCAGTGTCCAGCCAACATGGAGCTTCATTGTGGTTTCTCTGTTGTCCTGCCTTGATGGATAGCGGCACAAGAGGATTTTGGAAGGGAGAAGTGGTAACGCTTAACTGGTAGGTGGGACAAGACTTGTAATCGCTTAGGATTTCACGGTGACATCTGGGCCTATAGAACCTCCGCATGACCCATTCTTGAGCTATGTCCGCCCCCAGATGGCCACTGAATGGGCCCTGTTCAACACCCTTTGTCTATAAGGTCCTGGTACCAACAATTGCTCCACCATCTCCTCCCTTACCTTAGTAACCCGATACAATAAGTCCCCACTCAACATGAAAAAGGGAAAACTGGTGTCAGCCCCGACTCCTGTGCTATGCCGTTTATGACTGTTACCTTATTGAACGCTTCTTTTAGAGATAGGTCCCTATGTTGGATGAACGCAAATTTTTCTCTGGTCACCCCTATCTCAGAAATGTCTGCCTCAGGGGATACAACTTTCTCCTCTTCTCCCATTACACAGAAGGGAAACCCGTCAGACTCTGGGGTTGGTGAGACTTTTTTAGGGCCAACCATTTCTTACCCAAGCAATCAAGGTCTCCGCCCCTCCCCCACAAGTCCCAAAACGACACAAAGTGCCGGCCTATGATAATTGGGTGCAACAAATCCGGGATCACGCCAACCTCATGGGACTCAGTACCTCGGGCTGCTTCAATGATCACTCTGGCCACTGGATAGTCTTTAGCATCTCCGTGAATGCAGCAGACGCCAACCTTCTTCCCAGGGATCAATTGGAGAGGGAGTGTGGCCCTCACGAAGGTCACCAAACTCCCTGAGTCTAGTAGTCCAGTCATTTGCAGGCCATTCACTTTTACAGGACAAGCTTGGGGCCCCTTGCCGGGTGGACAGTCCACACTGCAAGCCGGATATGCTTAAAAGAAACATCGGCGGTCCATGCTACAGTCCATTTGCTTGGTGGTCAGGAAACAATGGGCTGCTAGGCTGCGACATCTCCAGCAAATTCCATCTCCTGATGAGGGCCTTGGCATGACCTCTGCCGCCCCCTTGGACTTTGGACGCCTCACCCTCTTTTTAACCTCTGCCTCCCAGTACGGAATGGGTTGCCTCCCCAAGGTCCTGTCGACCCCTGATACCTTTCAACCAGTCTGACCAAGTCATCGGCATTCCGGGGATCTCCCTGGGCAACCCAAGTCTGCATTGGGCTCGGAAGGGAGAGCACAAACCGGTCCATTACAACTCGCTCGACCATCTGCGCTGGTGTGGAGGACTCCAGCTGTAACCATTTTTGGATGAGGTGCAGCAGATCAAACATTTGTGAGCGAGGGGGTTTGTCACAGTGATATGCCCAGCGGTGGACCCATTTTGCCCTGACAGATATTGTCACCCCCAAGCGCCTCAAATTTCTGTTTTCAATTTTTCATATTCTTTGGTGTCTTGTAAGACCAAATCATGGCAGGCTTTTTGTGGTTTCCTGGTTAAGTATGACGTGAGGACTTCTGCCCACTACTCTAACAGGAGTTTCTTCTTATCGATGACCCTTTCAAAAACAGTTAAAAAGGCCTCTATGTCGTCACCCGGGGTAATTTTCTGCACGGATCTCCACTGCCTTCCAGACAGAGAAATCACCAACTGACATTGGAGTTAGAGCCGCTGCCGTGCCACGAACCGCCTCTGTGAGTAAATCAATCTGCTGCTGCTGTTGTCGACTCTGTTGCTGGTACTGTTGGAGCTGTTGCTGCTGCTGCTGTAGCTGCTCCCGGTGCTGCTGCAGCTGTTGCAGGTGCTACTGGTGCTGGCTTTTAACCAGGTGCTTGATCAGCTCTTCCATTTTGTCTGACCGCTGTTCCATCCTCACAGCACCCAGGACATGCAATCTGTCCACAGCCGTCACACTTGCTTCCTGGGGATCTTGTTCACACTTCTAGCACCAACTATGGTAGATCGGATCAGTGGGTTGCACATAGAGGTAGACACAGGAACACTGTCTGTTTAAACATTCTGTGGTTTATTAAGAACACTGCATAAACCACGGCAATGCTAGCAAAACAAACATGGCCTTCCCGGCCTAGTAGGAAAAACAAAGCATAACGTATGGCACAGTCTTTATTGCTATGGGTAACCGCCCGCTTCAGGAGCAAACAACACAAGGTTTAGCTTTCCTTCACATGACAAAACAGCTCCAGAGCTTGTGGATTCCAGACCCACCCCACACCAAATGCTCTAAAAGGCCGGGAATTTATCCTCTGACCCCCCCCCCCTCTCCACAGGTGTTTAATCACCCTAGCACTAAACATGGCTGATTAACCCCTCATCACTTTGGATGCTGGAACATTTTCACTATGTCTATATCGCTGGAGCTAACAATCTCAGTGTTACATATCTCCCCTCCAGTACTTTGCCAGTGACTTTGTCACAGCCGGTTCTGACTTTTCTTCACCCTGAAGCCCCTCTTGTAAACGGGAACCTTCCCCAGGTGTGCTGTGCTGCAGTACTCATTCTGCTCTTACTTGTATGCCGGAAGCCTCTGCTACATCTTTGTTCTTGGGACCGGGATCAGTAACACACACACCAGGAGACATTTGGTCCAGCTCAACCAGTTCAGTTTTACATATACATTCGGCTGCGTCATGCAGAATAGAGCAGACTCCCTGGGGACGGCCTTGAGGTTAAACCTCCAGGAAACCGAATACAAACTGGCCATGAGGATAAAATACACTTATTTTATTCCTTGACACGACGGTTGTCACTATATTATACGGGCACTGTGCACGTCTCTTTTATGGGGCACTGTGGCCTTTAAAGGGAGGTAAATAGCATTTAAATCTTAGATGAATAAAAACACTGTCACTCTTCCTAAAACAACTGAAGGCTATAACTGCTTACAGAGAGACCTGTTCTGTGTGCTAACCTGCCAAAAAAATAAAATAGATATAGGAGATCTACGGCATTAAAAATAAAAGGATACTGCCAAGGAAAGTTGAATGGGGGGCAGGGATGGGCAAAAGGTAGAAAAGATGTATGGCAAAATGAATAATAGAATATGTAAGGACAAAATAACGGAATAAAAATCGTAAAAATATGTAGCACTGTGGATATTACTCTTATGGGGCACTGTGGATATTACTATTATGGGGCACTGTGGATATTACTATTATGGGGCACTGTGGATATTACTGTTATGTGGCACTGTGGATATTACTGTTATGTGGTACTGTGGATATTACTATTATGTGGCACTGTGGATATTACTGTTATGTGGCACTGTGGATATTACTATTATGGGGCACTGTGGATATTACTGTTATGTGGTACTGTGGATATTACTATAATGGGGCACTGTGGATATTACTATTATGGGGCACTGTGGATATTACTGTTATGTGGCACTGTGGATATTACTATAATAGGGCACTGTGGATATTACTATTATGGGGCACTGTGGATATTACTGTTACGTGGCACTGTGGATATTACTATAATAGGACCCTGTGGATATTACTGTTACACTGTGGATATTACTGTTATGTGACACTGTGGATATTACTGTAATGGGGCACTGTGGATATTACTATTATGGGGCACTGTGGATATTACTATTATGTGGCACTGTGGATATTACTGTTATGTGGCACTGTGGATATTACTATAATGGGGCACTGTGGATATTACTATTATGGGGCACTGTGGATATTACTGTTATGTGGCACTGTGGATATTACTATAATAGGGCACTGTGGATATTACTATTATGGGGCACTGTGGATATTACTGTTACGTGGCACTGTGGATATTACTATAATAGGACCCTGTGGATATTACTGTTACACTGTGGATATTACTGTTATGTGGCACTGTGGATATTACTGTAATGGGGCACTGTGGATATTACTATTATGGGGCACTGTGGATATTACTATTATGTGGCACTGTGGATATTACTATAATGGTGCACTGTGGATATTACTGTTATGTGGCACTGTGGATATTACTATAATGGGGCACTGTGGATATTACTGTTATGTGGCACTGTGGATATTACTATAATGGGGCACTGTGGATATTACTATTATGGGGCACTGTGGATATTACTGTTATGTGGCACTGTGGATATTACTATAATAGGGCACTGTGGATATTACTATTATGGGGCACTGTGTATATTGCTATTATGGGGCACTGTGGATATTACTGTTATGTGGCACTATGGATATTACTATAATGGGGCACTGTGGATATTACTATTATGGGGCACTGTGGATATTACTGTTATGTGGCACTGTGGATATTACTATAATAGGACACTGTGGATATTACTGTTATGTGGCACTGTGGATATTACTATAATGGGGCACTGTGGATATTACTATTATGGGGCACTGTGGATGTTACTATTATGTGGCACTGTGGATATTACTATAATGGGGCACTGTGGATATTACTATTATGGGGCACTGTGGATATTACTATAATGGGGCACTGAGGATATTACTATTATGGGGCACAATGGATATTACTATTATGGTGCATAGTGGATATTGCTATTATGGTGCACAGTGGATATTACTATTATGGTGCACTGTGGATATTACTATAATGGCGCACTGTGGATATTACTATTATGGGGCACTGTGAATATTACTATTATGGGGCACAGTGGATATTACTATTATGGTGCATAGTGGATATTGCTATTATGGTGCACAGTGGATATTACTATTAAGGTGCACTGTGAATATTACTATTATGGGGCATTGTGAATATTACTATTATGGTGCACAGTGGATATTACTATTATGGTGCACTGTGGATATTACTATTATGGGGCACTGTGGATATTACTATTATGGGGCACTGTGAATATTACTATTATGGGGCACAGTGGATATTGCTATTATGGTGCATAGTGGATATTGCTATTATGGTGCACAGTGGATATTACTATTATGGTGCACTGTGGATATTGCTATAATGGGGCACTGTGGATATTACTATTATGGGGCACTGTGAATATTACTATTATGGGGCACAGTGGATATTGCTATTATGGTGCACAGTGGATATTACTATTATGGTGCACTGTGGATATTGCTATAATGGGGCACTGTGGATATTACTATTATGGGGCACTGTGAATATTACTATTATGGGGCACAGTGGATATTACTATTATGGTGCACAGTGGATATTACTATTATGGGGCACTGTGGATATTACTATTATGGGGCACTGTGGATATTACTATAATGGGGCACTGTGGATATTACTATTATGGTGCACTGTGGATATTACTATTATTGAGCACTGTGGATATCACTATTATGTGGCACTGAGGATATTACTTTTATGGTGCACTGTGGATATTACTATTATTGAGCACTGTGGATATCACTATTATGTGGCACTGAGGATATTACTATTATGGGGCACTTATTTTTTTACAATTAGGGGACATTGAGGATATTACTGTTAATGGGGCACTGTGGATATCACTATTATACGGACGCAGTATTTTCTCAGTAATGGGGCGGGTTTTGCACACATCCAGAAAGGGTTGGCCATATTTGCTTTTTTTTGCCATATATTTAGCCAAATACAACAGCAAATCCGTAACACATTTACTTTGTAGAAGATTTTTTTTATTTCTTCCAGTGAGTTGTAGCCCTATTTTCTTTTTCTCTAATAACACATAAAGGAAAATCGAAAGTGTAAAGGATGCTATGTAAATGGGTCTAAGCTGCAATGCTACACAAAACCTGTAAACAGGTGGGGCGCTGTTTTGAGAAGAAAGATTTTTTTTTAAATCCTGGACAACCAGCGTTATTTATTTCTATTTTTGATTTGAGCTGTGTGCAGTTGCTTTTACTTATCAGTGACACTGTGTCCGGCTCACAGAACTATGTCCACAGTAAATTCATGAATGACAAACACAGTTTTAATCACCTTTCTAACCAGCTGATGGTATACTGTCATTGTGCCAAGTTCGGACAAGAAAGTTTTACAGGCTCAGATTAATGAGTTTTAGCTAAAAACAGATTGAATAGAAGTTATGCACCTTGTAGTCAGCCACAGGGTCACATGAGAGCGCTCTTCTTACAATCACATTAGAGCAGCCAAAATAAGTTCTGCACAGTCACCAGGGCACTGCTGTGGAGTAACACAGCGGGATACAAATCAACGAAATGGAAACACATGTGGGAGTAGATGCCAACACTGAAAATAGTTTCCAGGGACACATTGCCGCGAGCCGGTGCATCCGAGCACATCACACATCCTACTGTCCCTGCAGTCCTTCATAATAGCAATCAATTGACATTATTGTGAATGTCCATTCTTGTACACTATTGTTTTTTATCTGAAAGTTTAAAAAATCCATTCTAATTTCATAATATTTTGTATGCCTACAGTCACCAGTAGAGGGAACCCAAGAGCTACTGCCTACTGTAGAATAAATAATAAAACTGTACACATTTAGCTCCCCCTGGTGGTGGCTGCAAGCAATCAAATAAATTTGTTTAAATACATATCGATGCAAAATGTTTAGGACACTGTGTCACAAAACATGAGCTTAAAATTTGAATTTGTGTACTTTTCTTCAAAAATAATTCAGGTGCACAGCAATATATATATATATATATATATATATATATATATATATATATATATATATTTATCTACGAAACCCCTTAAATTAAAATCCTGGGAACTGATGAAACCTGGAGTAATTATCAAGTGAGTATATAAAAATCCATAGAAAAAAAAGCAAAGGTCAGGAATCGGGCTCCTCCCATGGACCTCTGGGTGCCATTGAAGAGCCCATCAGGTTTTGTGATTGCGTTCTGGGGGGATTAATGGGGGTGAAAGAAGCCCCCTTTCCCATCTAACCATTTAGATGCCATAGTTGCTGTTCTTCAAGGTATCTAAGGGGTTAAACTGCAGATTTCAAAGCTAGTTCCAATCGCAGAAGTTACTGGCGGGTGTCTGATGTATAAAACAGCGGGTACTATCAAGCTATGGGGCAGGCTCAGCACTTGAATCTATGCCATACAAATCCTCCTGACTTCTGCCGTACATATAAGTTGGAAGGAAGTTTGTAAAAGTTGGTGATGCCAGGCACGGGGTGGGAATTTTCATCATCAAGCACCCTCTCCCCAAACTCATGGGACTCATAGCTATTACGTGCCTGCCACCAACCCCAGTATGCCATTTTTTATTATTTGGCGTTTATTTTACAATGACCAGCTAAGAGTACCTTTAACAGAGGAAGGCACGACTGCTTTAGCTAGAGAGGACCAGCAAAAAAGTACAATGTAACATCTGAATTTTGAGTTTTGTAAAGTTTACCTTGGGCGCCAAAAGATTTGGTCAACCTCTGGCAGAGGTATTGCTGCAGACCTTCGTATGTAACCCAAACAGACAAGGACATGGATTTTGCCACTTGGTTGACTTGCATCATAGTCCTTAGTTGGGTCTCTACTCAGGATCAAAAAGGGACTTGCTCACTATAGGATATATATAGGATGGTCTCAATCAGTCTTGTAATTACAGGACGTCCACCAGTGTCTCTTACGTGCCATGTGTCAGTTATATATTGTAGGCACTTAACTTCATGTTCACACTTGTGAACACAGCAAGGACGCCTAGGCTGGCAGAACTTCACACCTCCTTCATCCCATCACCTTTGACTCCAGACATTCCATACTGCGGCTAATGAATGCTAATATTTTCATCATGGCTCTTGAGACCCATCAGAGATTCATCTCGGGAACAAGATATCTATATATAACGCTCCACATTACTACAATGCTTCACTAGGTGGTTTCTGGACTTGATGGCTTGGGCTGAGGGTGCTTGGTGTCACCATAAGAAATGTTTTTTAGAGCCCATTCTCAAGTATATCCACTTTACAAGTTATAGTGTAAGTTATAGAGGTTGGGACATATACTGTATGACATATCCACAGAGTATATCCTATAGTTGAGGGTTACACTACTGGGACCGAAATTTAGCCCATAAATCAATGGTGTTTCAAAAGATAGACTTTGCGATAAGATCTTTTTATTATATCTTTTTTTTATATCACCTCTTTTTCTCTGTTCAGAACTGAATCTCTGTACTCACAGGTAAAAAAGCCAGAAAATTATGAGGCTAGAACATGGTGAGCTCACTGAGGACATTAAGGGGAACCTGGGGACAGTTTGTGGCACCCCTGAGGGTTCGACCGCCACACGAATGCTGCACTTCTTTAATGAAGTGTGGTGTTCCTCCTCTGAGGTAAGGCCAGTGTGATGGTAGTGACCTAGCCTTTTGCATCCAACACCACATTTCCACCAGAGAGAGAGCTAGTATGCACTAGGTGCTGCTCCCCTGGTTACAGGGAGACTGGGGAACACAAAGTGGTAGGAACCAGTTAGTGGGTGTGGGTGGAGGAACAGTTAGTTAGTTACACTTCTAATTTCATATTTAATAGTATGCCATCTTTGATCTTGGTTCTTCGTTGGTCTTTCTGCTGGTCCATCGGTCTAGCCTTTGCTAGTCTGTCGGCTGTCACTGTGCTGTCATGAACTGTGTGTAATGTGACTTCCCTCCGGGAGCGCAGATCCTGTGTGGGCTGTTTGGGACGAGAGGTAGGTTGCAGACAAGGAATGTCTCAACCCGGCCAAGGACCAGGATCAAGAAGGCCCGGGAGCTTTAGAGTGGGGCTCCCTAGCAAATGGGTCCCGGGGAGGATGCAGACGGAGCGGAGTACACCACCTGTCCTCGCCTACCTGATCTATTCAGAGGGATTCCGGCTGCAAGAGGGGTACCGGCCCCCGACACCCGACCTCGCACTCTATGTCCAGGACGGGAAAGCCCGGTTAGGCCCTGAGGATCCCGCCGGGCCTCGGATGGAGAGGAATTGCCACCCGAGCCCTACACCTGAGAGGAGCTCAGAGGGAGACCTGGCCTATCTACTACACACGCACAGACGGGAAAGGGTGAAGTCTGTAGTGCAGGAACACTCTGGTGTAGGGTCGCTACCGAACACTGGACTTCCTCGGAGGTAGTCGGACCCCCGTCCCTGATGGCCGCAGGACTCCGCGAGGAGCAGGGAGAAGCCTTGCGCTGCTTAAGAGAACTGTGAGTAAAGCCTTGGAAATTTATCCCTATGGCCTCCGGACTGTTCATTACGCGCCATACCACGCGACGCGGTACCCGTACTCCCACACTACTACTCCCCCTCCATCCTGCTTTGCCTGCCCTGAGGCCACGCTCCGCCTGTGGGGAGCAGCGAGAACTCTAGACGCCATGACACCGGGCCTCAGCGGACTGTAGCGGCGCTGGTGGCGCATCACCACACACCACAGGTGGCGTAGTCGACAATTACCACTCAACCCGGAAAGCCCTAACATCATTTTTAATGTGACGGCCCTGGACACGGAACGGGTCCAGGCCACGGCTGCATCCCCCTCAACATTTGACCCGGCTCCGAGTATCCCCCATCTTCCCAGGGCAGGGCTGCGAGCGTCACAAGTTTACATGATACAAATGACATGACAGGTTCCTTCAATCCGAATGCTCTGCTAACCTAGTCTAGAAGAAGGCTCAGAATCGTAGACTAAGGAACATGTTGCAGTGCTCCTGAGAGTGGGGGAGACACATGGTAGTTAGTATTAGCCCGATCCTAGAGCAAACCTACACAAAATAGATGATGGCAGATGGTGCGTCCAGAAGGAAAATTGCTGGAAAATACATCATACAGGTAACATTGTGAAAGTACCGTATATCAGAAATTCTGATATTACTCAACTGGACAAATAATGGCTCATTCTAAAAATTCACATAGAATGATAGGTAATGGAGATGAGCAAAATGATTGGCAGAACCATGGTCCAGCAGCCAGGTCAAAACTCCATGGCTGAAGGGGAGCCCTGCCAACCGTCTCCTGCCTGTCGGCATCTCTGGGTGCTTCTTTGGTTATCTGGTGTGGCATGGCGCAATCGTTGTGGCATGACACACACATGACACCGACATGAATTACTGACATGGCCACTGGACTAGAGTCCTCTTTAAATTTGCCAACCAGTTATGGGTAAGATTGACTGGGTGAATGAAACATTTTCACAAGATAGCTTTTTTTGTATTCTATTGTACTGTTACTATGTGGTCTTCTCCAAGAAGTTGAATGTGTGGTCCGGGAACTTGGCTTACAGGAACATGTGGTAGTTTTGTCTTGATTTGTTTTTCATGATAAGCCAAGAAAGAGACCTCTACTTTGGCTCATAGTCTACATATTGAGGTGTCATACAGTCTAGAATGTGAGACGAACATATTTGAGGCTACGGCATCTTAGATGTCTCCGTTCACAGTGTTTTTCTTAATCCTTTGTCTGTTCAATGCGTGAATCATCTTTGCAGAGAAGAGAGAGGACGTATTTTCTTTGACCACACATTACAGAGTTTATTCTGGTTCTCAGTGCACAAAATTCGCAAAAATTCCAAGGTCAGCGATGGCTGTCTCATAACTTCTACAGTTCAGAGGTGCACAGTCCATGGAAAGGGACTCAGAAGAGCATCTACATGTTATCTAGTCCATTCTCTCCACATCTTGGACAACCAACTCAACGTATACTCTGTCTTAGGCCCCCTTCACACATTTAAAATCAGTATCGGTATCATCAGTGTTTGGGATCAGTGTGCCATCAGTGTGCGTCTGGTATGGCAAAAGAAAAAGAAATGACAAAGCTTCTCCTATACTTTGCAATGTTAAACATGTACAGCACATGGATGCCATCTGTGTGCTGTACGTGTTTTACTTGACCCATAGACTTGTATTGGCCCTTGTCATCCATGCTGCTGGTAAAAAATGGACATGTCTCCAAATGGTTCACACGGACACATGATCCATGTAGAAAGACGGACATGTGCACAGCCCCATAGGTTATAATGGGTACGTGTGACATTTGTGGAAAAAAAAAATGGATGCCACATGTACTGCAAACACGGACATGTGAAGGAGGAATAGATCTTGGAATAATAATAATTTCCACAATTGGATATGATTAAATAAAATGTTCCTGTGCTGAGATAATCTTATACATGTGCCCCTGCTGTGTACTGTGTAATAGCTGTGTCTGACTGTGCAGGAACATGGTCTGATCATACCACATCTCCTGGGCAGGGGAGGAAGTGAAAGAGTATACAGACATTACAGCAGGGGATCGCAAATGATTCTTTCTTTGAAGTAAAACATTGATGACCGCCAATACGACATAAAACTGACCTGCGATATAAGAGACTAGCATCCTCTGACGGGTGACAATCCAGTAGTTGTCAACCGTACACTATAGCTGACAACTGCTGCATTGGCCACAATCAGTGTTGGCACCGACCCTGGCCGTTTAACCCCTTATATGCTGCTGTCAATAGTGACTTCGGCATCTAGATGGTTAACAGTATGTGGGGGCTTCCTCTTTAAACCCATCGGCTTCCTGAGATCTTGATCGTGTGGTCCTGATTTTTGCCATGGCAGTTCATGGCAAAATAACGGCCTTAGGGTCTGCCGGCTATAGTGACCTGTTCAGAAGTTAGAAACATGTAGGTGGTAGGAATATTTTTTTTCATTCCTGTCATGTCACTCTGCATTAATTCCTGAAGAGCACGTGAATGGTTAACAAACTACCTGGAAGCCATTTTGAATATGTTGAAGGGCATGGTTTTATAATGGTATCACTTTTGTGAGTTTCCAATATATAGGACCCTCAAAGTAATTTCAAAACTGAATAGTTCCCTAGAAAAATATGTTTTGTAAATTTCCTTTAAAAAAATGAAAAATGACTGCTACATTTTTAAACCTTCTAAAATGTTAACAAAATAAAATACATCATTTTACAAATGGTGCTGATTTAAAGCAGACATGATGGAAATGTTATTTACTAATGTTTTTCTGTGGTATGACTATTGGGATTAAATGGATAGTCAGTCAAAGTTTGAAATTTGCAATTTTCTTTTAAATTTTTGTCACATGTCTGATATTTTTATCAATAAACACAAAACATATCAACCTAAATTTACCATTATCATAAAGTATAATGTGTCACGAAAAAACAATCTCAAAATCAATGGGATATGTTGAAGCACTCCAGAGTTATTATTACTATATAAAGTGACACATCTCAGATTTAAAAAATTTGGCTCGGTCATTAAGGGGTTAAAAAAGGGCAGGGAAATGTTTTACCTCACAAGAAAAAATCATTTGCGATCCCCTGCTGTAATGTCTGTATACTCTTTTGCTTCCTCCCCTTTCCAGGAGATGTGGTATGATCAGACCTTGTCCCTGCACGGTCAGACACAGCCATTACACAGTACACAGCAGGGGCACATGTATAAGATTATCTCAGCACAGGAACATTTTATTTAAACACATCCAATTGTGGACATTATTATTATTCCAAGATCCATTGATTAAAATCAACTTTTGTTTGTGGAAAGAACCCTTTAAGGCCTCCTTTACATGTCCGTGTTTGCAGTACATGTGGCATCCGTTTTTTCACAAATGCCACACGTACCCATTATAACCTATGGGGCTGTGCACATGTCCGTGTGAACCACATGGAGACACGTCCATTTTTTATCAGCAGCATGGATGACAAGGGCCAATGTGGGAAAACCCCTTTAAGCCCATCATCATCGGCTGGTGACTAACCACTGCGCTGCAGAACTGGTAGAAGAGTGGAACCAGCGTTCAAACACCACTTTTTCTTAACAGCTAAAAACTGCTTTTCGAGAAGGGGGCAGCAATGGATTGATTAAGATCATCTGTAAAGTCAGTTTGTTTTCTTTGGGTTTCCATTGGGTTGTGTGATATTTGCATGTAAACTCAAAACAAAATATCAAGATGTGAGCTGAAATAAGTCACCCTTGTGAAACGTGCAGTGGTGGACACAGACCAAAGGAGACTCCTGTGCGAGAACAGTACATGGGCTCCTTTATGTGTCTGCGACAGAAGCTTCTTTGGAGGTGGAATTGTGCCCCTTTATCTCTTTGGCCCCTATGCGGCTGCACAGGTTGCACAAATGATATGTCTGCCCCCGGTCACTTGCTAACTTGACTTGGACAAAATGGATTTCATGTTGGAAGCTTCCCTCCTTGGAAATCTTCTTAAGAACTAAATTGTATTTGGTCCAATTGGTCCAGTAATAGCAGTAAAATACACAATTCTATGGGCTATTTTTGACTCCCTTTTTTATGGAAGAGCCTCAACATAAACAGATTATGGTAAGATTAATGTTCGGAATGCTGTGTTTATTTTTGAAAATCTTTACCATAATTGCCTCCTATTGTAAGTGATACATAGCAGTTACCTGGAGTAACCCTTGGTATTTGCCGCTTACTATTATGTTTGGCCGGGATTCGCTCAGTGACTCAGTAAGGGCGCTTTCACACTGCTTTCTGGCACCTGTTCAGTTGCTCCATCTGAGCTTATGTCCGAAACCCCCACAAACGGACATATGCGCCAACGGGGCCATAGACTACAATGGTGCCAACAGAGCAAAAGTGCGCTATGTCATGTATAATTTTCAGGTGTACACCCAGGCTCAGTTTACTATGTCTGAGTGTCCGCCTTCAGTAGGCGTACATGTGTAGCGCCCCGAGGGTTCGGTCGCTACAGAGGTATTGCATCTCACCCAGAGGTGTGATATCTCACTTCCAGGTAAGGATGAAGTGTGGCTCAGGACCCTAACACCCACATGCACTACACCACATTTCCAGGGGGCAAGGCGACAATGCTCCCAAGTGTGAGCACAACTGCCCCTGTCCCTGGCTGGAGTGGGGGGAGGGAACACATAGAAAGGGGGAACCCGGTAGTGTGTGGGTGGGGAGAGTAGATCCAGGGTGCACTGGAAGGAGAGAAGTGAAGGAGAAGAGAGAGAAGGAGACTGGGAGCAGGGGCTCTGTACGAGCTCTGCTCCGCGGGCAGGCCAAGTCACAAGGCCTGGGCCTGGAGGAGAAGAAAGGAGAGGAGAGGAACGGAGGAGGCTCCAGGAGTGGAGTGAAGGGACCCCAGGGGTGCGGACTGGCCAGTCGCCACCGTACGCCCGCCGCTACCAGAGTAGGGGGGTCAGGCCAAGAAAGGGAACCGGATCCCTCATCTAGTGGAGGAGAGCAACTACCCTCAGCTAGTAACCGGAGGCCGTGGCATTGCACGTGTTACGGCCCCTCACTACACCCATTAGGAAGGCACCATTTAGGGCCCAGGGAAACGGAACATACGTTTGCCCGCCAAGGCCCGAGGCAGCTGGACAGAAACGTGGTCAATTGTGGGGTACGACGGGCCAGAGAAAGGACACACGAAGGGGGTCCTGAAAAGCATTCCAAAGGTACCTGGGAGTTGGCTGAGCCCCTCACCTGGTGAGCACAGTACGACGTGGGCAGCCATTACCTGCAGAAGTGGCTTGGAGTGTAAAACTGTGAGTAAAGACCCTGGACTGCATCACTGGACTCTGAGTCATTACTGTTGCTCCTGCGCACCATCACCCCCACCATCTGCACTCACTGCCCTGAGGCTAAACTCCTCCCGTGGGGAGTTGTACTACCCCCTGCTGCACACACAACATCAGCCTCAGCGGTCTGCCCGCAGCGGCGGTTCTCAGTGACCGCAATCCACGGGTGGCGTAGTCAGACATTTAAACATTAAAAAAAACAAATAAACAGATCCGCCACTGGTTTGACCACCCTGAGCCACGGGACCGGGTCGCCGCCACGGAGACTACAAGGCCCAGCATTACACAGAGACCCGGCTCCGGGTATTCCCCCACACACGGCCCAAGGGGCGCGTCACATGCATGTTTGCTCTGTTTGCACCATTATAATCCTTGGCTCCGTCGGCGCATATGCCCGAATCCTGTTTTGCAAAGGATTTGGACGAAAGTCCCGTCAGAGCCACTGAACAGGTGCCAGAACGCAGTGTGAAAGCACCCAAAAAACATGTTGATCATATCTATGTATAAGATAGAAGGGGGTCATGTATCATGGGCAGTCAGGTTCAGACTCAAACCAGAACCTAATCTGCATAATTTATTTTACACTTTCCTGTCTTGTCTTCCAAAGCATCCCAAGTATCATAAAGATAGTGATCGCACATATTTTTCAATCTATGGACCCCTCTTACTCCTATATGTTGAAGGGTTTTCTCTTTACCAAAGTCAACTCTTAGCGAATCACAAGACAACCTCATACATCTGTGACAAGACTCCTTCATACATCTGTGACCTAGTCTCCCGATACATACCTGCACGCAACCTCCAAACCTCACATGATCTCCTTCTCTACTCCCCTTGTATCTCCTCTTCCCACAATCGCATACAAGGTTTCTCCGGTGCATCCCCCCTACTCTGGAACTCTCTACCCCAACAAATCAGACTCTCGCCTAACGTGGAAACCTTCAAAAGGAACCTGAAGACCCACCTCTTCCAACAAGCGTACAACCTGCAGTAACCCTCGCTCCACCATACCGCTGCACGACCAGCTCTGCCCTCACCTACTGTATCCTTACCCATTCCTTGTAGATTGTGAGCCCTCGCGGGTAGGGTCCTCGCTCCTCCTGTACCAGTCACCGTCATGTTTTGTTCAAGATTATTGTAATTGTTCTATATGTATACCCCTTTTTCACATGTAAAGCGCCATGGAATAAATGGTGCTATAATAATAAATAATAATAATATTTGTATGTTGCTTCTGACGCGCCCCCTGGGCCGTGTGGGGAACCCGGAACCGGGCCTTTTTGTGGGATGCTGGGGGTTGTAGTCACCGTGGCGGCGACCCGGTCCCATGGCTCAGGGTGGTCAAACCAGTGGCAGTCTATTTATGGGGTTTTTATGGTTAATTGTCCGATACGCCACCCGTGGATTGCGGTCAGTGCGAACCGCCGCTGCGAGGCAGACCGCTGGGGCTGATGGTGTATGCAGCTGAGGTAGTGTAACTCCCCACGGGAAGAGTGCAGCCCCAGGGCAGTGTAGTAGATGGTGGGGGGTTATGGTGCACGGGCGTCCCAGCACTAGTAGTGCTGTATGCGATGAGAAAGCACAGAGACAAGGCGTTGCAGTTCAGGTTCTTTACTCACAGTTCTCATCCAGGTCACTTGTGCACAGATAGGACCGCCCGAGCCGTGCTGCGTCCACCAGGCAAGGGGCTCGGTCAACCCCTAGGTAATTCCAGAGCGTGGCACAGGACTCCCTTCTATCCTTTTGTCAGCCGTGCCCCACCAGTGACACTACTTTTGTCCAGCTGCCTCGGGTCTTCTCTTGGGAGGCTGGGTGTCCACTTCCCTGACCCTATGTGGTGTGCCTTTCTAGTAGGTGTAGTGAGGGGTCGCACCAGTAAATGGTCACGACCGCCGGTCCTTGGCTGAGGATTAGTTGCCTCCACCAACTTGGGATCCGGTACCCTCTTCTGCCAACCCGTCACCCGCAATCTCCTGGGTCCTTAGGGTTCCTTCTGCCTTCGTGTCTCTGGGCCTCTCTTGGTGTTCTGTTCCTTCTTACTTTCCTTCCCGTTCTCCTCTCTTCTCTCGGGCCCCAGCCTCTACTCTAGGCCTGGCCCTGGAGCAGAGCTCCTGCAGAGCCTCTCCTCACAGACTGCACTTCTTCTCAGAGCCCTGATCTAAAGATGGTGCCCACCTTTTATACCTCCCTCTCTGTGTATGAGCCCAGGTGACTTGCAACCAATGGGCTTCTACCTATGTCCAGAAACCGTCCCCTCCTGCTCCTACATCACTGGGTTTTCCTCCCCCCTCCCCACTCCAGCCAGGGACATGATCTGTCGTGCCTGCATTACTGTACTAATGGGAGCACCGTTGAGCTGTCCCCCGGAAATGGGGTGTGTGTGATGCATGCAGCTAACTGAGTCCCGGTCCACACTCCATCCTTACCCGGGAGTGGGATATCACACCTCTGGTTGAGGTGCAATACCTCTGTAGCGGCCGAACCCTCGGGGCGCTACACTTCCTGGCCTTGAAAATCCAGTTTTAGTATCTCCTGATGTTCCTACTAAAAGCAAAATTTGGAAATGATGGGTTGAAGATACTATATTTAGTTGGTCAGTCCAAAGACTAAGTTGACACACACAGTATTCAGTTGTCAATTCTCTTTCCCAACTCTCTTCACAGACATCTGTGGATGGAATTGATGTTCAGCTTCAAATACAAAGTATCTTATTGCAACAGGAATTCCACTACCAAAGTATTTATTTATTTTTCTGATCATATTATTATTTGGTTCGGAAAGTCAACCTTAGAAATCACATAAGGGGCTAGATAAAGTTAGTGGAGATCATTCTGCAAAATCTTGGAGGGTCCACAGCGCAAGTTAGGCTAGATTCACACGGACGCGATACATGGAGCTCCTGCGGGTCTCCTGACGCGAACTCAACAGTCCATAAGATTGCTGAGGTCTGGTCAGGAGGCCTGCGGCCAGTCCGTGCATCGTGGTCCGTGCTCAGACCATGACACAAAGATGTGTGAATCTATCCTAACAAAGTGCTATTTGCCCAACAGCTATAACATTAAAACCAATGATAGGTAAAGCAAATAACTCTGATTATCTTATGTAGTGACAGTGACACCTATAAAGGAGAGGACAAAGTATATTACTTTCCAATAAGTGTAGAATGACTTTTCTAAAACTTTAGAATATCCCTTTAAAATATTTTAGTTATTTTAGTAATATTTAAGAAAAACTCCAGCATGAAGGCAAAAAGTTGTCTGCTGTCATTCTTGAATTTACGGCTAGCTGTAAATGGAGACATTCTGTTTTTTTTTTTACTGTAGATCCAGCAATTTTATATTCTGGTCCATTTTGCGGATCAAACTCACCCATTCTTGTGAAAGACACTGATGGCATCCTTGGTGTCTCCTAGTTTTTCACTCACTTTTTGCTTTGAAAAACCCCCATCAGTTTTTTTTTTTTTGCATAGGAGAAAAGCTAATGAAACACTGATAGTAAAAACTGATAAATTGACCAAACAATGATAAAAATCTGATCCAGCACACTGGTGAACATCGATCTATTTTTTGCAGGTGAGAAAAATGACTGATAAATGAATTTAGCGTAACGGTGTGAATGTACACTGCTCAAAAAAACAACAACACTCAAATAACACATCCTAGATCTGAATGAATGAAATATTCTCTTTGAATTCTATGTTATGTACAAAGTTGAATGTGCTGACAACAAAATCACACAAAAATCATCAATGTAAATCAAATTTATTAACCAATGGAGGCCTGGATTTGGAGTCACCCCCAAAATTAAAGTGGAAAAGCACACTACAGGCTGATCCAACTTTGATGTAATGTCCTTAAAACAAGTCAAAGTGAGGCTCAGTATTGTGTGTGGCCTCCACGTGCCTGTATGACCTCCCTACAACGCCTGGGCATGCTCCTGATGAGGTTGTGGATGGTCTCCTGTGGGATCTCCTCCCATACCTGGACTAAAGCATCCGCCAACTCCTGGACAGTCTGTGGTGCAACGTGACATTGGTGGATGGAGCGAGACATGATGTCCCAGATGTGCTCAATCGGATTCAGGTCTGGGGAACGGGCGGGCCAGTCCATAGCTTCAATGCCTTCATCTTGCAGGAACTGCTGACACACTCCAGCCACATGAGGTCTGGCATTGTCCTGCATTAGGAGGAACCCAGGGCCAACCACACCAGCATATGGTCTCACAAGGGGTCTGAGGATCTCATCTCGGTACCTAATGGCAGTCAGGCTACCTCTGGCGAGCACATGGAGGGCTGTGCGGCCTTCCAAAGAAATGCCACCCCACACCATTACTGACCCACTGCCAAACCGGTCATGCTGAAGGATGTTGCAGGAATCAGATCGCTCTCCACGGCATCTCCAGACTCTGTCACGTCTGTCACATGTGCTCAGTGTGAACCTGCTTACATCTGTGAAGAGCACAGGACACCAGTGGCGACTTTGACAATCCTGGTGTTCTGTGGCAAATGCCAAGCGTTCTGCACGGTGTTGGGCTGTGAGCACAACCCCCATCTGTGGACATCGGGCCCTCATACCACCCTCATGAAGTCGGTTTCTAACTGTTTCTGCAGATACATGCACATTTGTGGCCTGATAATTTGCAGGGCTCTGGCAGTGCTCCCCCTGTTCCTCCTTGCACAAAGGCGGAGGTAGCGGTCCTGCTGCTGGGTTGTTGCCCTCTTACGGCCCCCTCCACGTCTCCTTGTGTACTGGCCTGTTTCCTGGTAGTGCCTCCAGCCTCTGAACACTATGCTGACAGACACAGCAAACCTTCTTGCCACAGCTCACATTGATGTGCCATCCTGGATGAGCTGCACTACCTGAGCAACTTCTGTGGGTTGTAGAGTCCGTCTCTTGCTACCACGAGAGTGAAAGCACAACCAACATTCAAAAGTGACCAAAACATCAGCTAGAAAGCATTGGTACTGAGATGTGGTGTGTGGTCCCCACCTGCAGAACCACTCCTTTATTGAGTGTGTCTTGATAATTGCCAATAATTTCCATCTATTGTCTATTCCATTTGCACATCAGCATGTGAAATTGATTGTCAATCAGTTTTGCTTCCTAAGTGGACAGTTTGATTTCACAGAAGTTTGATTTACTTGGAGTTATATTCTGTTGTTTAAGTGCTCCCTTTATTTTTTCGAGCAGTGTATTTGGTCACAAACATTGCAGAGACTCCATTTATTAGGTCTCAGTTATTCCGCTTTCCCAGACTCCTGAATGTCAGTGCTTATTTATACCACAATATATCCAGAGGTTCTATATAACTAGCAATTCAAGCGTTTTGGAAAGCGTCCCAAAGCCAGACATAATTAGTGACAGAATGGAAATTTTAATAACTTGAAAAAGATGCATCTATATCTACTGACGATTTTGTAATTTAACCCCTTCTTGCCAGTGCCAATTTCATTTTTGCACTTTCATTTTTTCCTCCTCTTCTTCCACGAGCCATAACTTTTTTTTTTATATCTTTCCGCTGACATAGCTATATGAGGGCTTGTTTCCTTGCGGTACGAGTTGTAATTTTGAATGACAACGTTCATTTTACCATAAAATGTACTGAAAAACGGGAAAAAAAATTCCAAGTGCAGTGAAATGGTGAGCAAAAATGCAATTCCACCATTGTTCTTTGGGCTTTGTTCTTAGGCTTTGTGCACACTGCATCAATTAGATGGCGTCCCACCCGCCGAGTTTTCCCAGGCTTTGCTGGTGGTTTTGCTGTAGTTCTTGCAAAGAATAAGCATGTGATTACTTTTAACCGCCTCAGGGTTAAAAGAAGTGAAATACAACGGAACATAATGCAAAGAAATGCCATTTTTACATTGCTGTGCTTTATGTGTATTTTATCGGGCGCTTTTACAGCGCTTTTCAGGAAGATTCCGGGTAGAATTCGGTTGAAAAAGACACCTTGTGCACATAGCCTTACAGCATTCAATGACTTGTAGAAATTCCATTGCAAAATGATTCTCCAGTTCAGTGTGATTACGGCGATAAATAAATAAATTAAAAATTTCGAGTTTTGTTAAGACTTGAAAAAAAAATCTGAAACTTTTAAAATAATTTGAAAGAAAAAAATTGGGGTCTGTGTCATTAGTTTCTGAGACACGTAACATTTTTCTTTTTTTCGTGAAACCGAGAAATTGTTTTTTTGTGTGGCAGCTGACCTTTTTATTGACTCCATTTTGGATACATATGATATTTTGATCACTTTTTATTGCATTTTTTTAGGGGGGGGGTGTATGATGACTAAAAAACGGCAATTCAAGCATTCCAATGTTTTGTGGGGTTTTTTTTGGCACATGGGTTAAATAATTTTAGATTTTGATAGATTGGGCCTTTACAGATGCAGCAGCAAATATGTTTTTTTTGTTATCTCCTTATTGTTAAATGGAGTTGATTTTTACTTTTTTAGATTTTTAAAAACATACTTTTGCTTTATTTTTTAGCCCCCATGTGGGACTTGAGCTTCTTCTGATTGGTATTGCAGTATATAGAACGAGCAATGTATTGCTGTATGTTGTGCAATTAATGTTCTCTCATGAAGAACATGGCCCTCAACTGCTATTTCATCTCATGGTCACCCTACATGTCACGGAGGGAACGACGGGCGCCCAAAAGAGCACACCACCAAGACTGCACACCTTAAATTCTGCTGTCAGACCTTGACCGTGGCTCTTAGCAGTGATCAGCACTCGCTCCAGTCGCTATTCTTAGAGGTGGATGCTGGCTGTATAACACAGCCGGCATCAACGGTGTGTGGATTGGTCTCAGATTCTGAGCCAGCTCCATACACCGGCACCCAATGTTTGGCGCATAGTCAGAAAGGGGTAAAAGTGTTATGTACAGCTGTAACAAAAAAAAGCAGGTTCTTTGCATAATTAAAAGCTATATAATTTCCCAATATACTTTCTCTAATATTTCTTAGCACTTTTCAAAGACCTCTTCTTTCTGATATTATATGGGAACCATGACTTTATGATTATTTTTACCGGCCTTCAGCTTGATCTTGAGCAATGGCTAGTTGATGGATGAATGATCTGTAGGATGATCCATCTTGTGCAAGCCTAGATAGGTCCACCAGGTTCTTCTTTGCCATTATCTTCATAGTATCAAGCCATCAGGCTGCTGGTCTTCCTCTTCGCCTTGTTCCTTCTATTCTTCCGACCATGATGTCCTTCTCCAGTGCTTTCTTCGTATGATGCGTCCAAAGTAGACAAGTCGTAGCTTGGTGATCCTTGCTTCGAGTGACATGTCTGGCTTGATTTGTTTGTTCTTCTTGTTATCCATGGTATTGATAACATCCTTCTCCATCATCACATTTCAAAGGCATCAATTCTTCTGTCTTCTTTCTTTATTGTCCAGGCTTCGCAGCTGTACGTTACCAGAGAAAAGACCAAACTGTTCGACCCTTGTCTTCATCTTGAAATGTTCCTCGATTTAAAGACCTTGTCTAGTGACTTCCTTGTTGATTTGCCCGTAGCTATTCTCCTATTGACTTCCGGTGTTGTCGCTGTGTCTTGAGTGATCATTGATCCGAGTAGGTTGAAGTCCTTTAGAACCACCAGTTCGTCGCTGTCCATCTCACGTGTGTCCCTGTCATACCTGGCAGTAGTCAATATCTTTGTCTTCTTTGTGTTGAGTAACTTTCCCACGTTTGTGCTTTCCATCTTGACACTCTGTAATAAGTTCATCACTGTTTACACAGCTTTGTAGCGCTGGGGTCCTGGGTTCAAATCCCACTAAGGACAACATCTACAAGGAGTTTGTATGTTCTCCCCGTGTTTGCGTGGGTTTTCTCCGGGTTTTCCGGTTTCCTCCCACACTCCAAAGACATACTGATAGGGAATGTGCAAAAACTGGAGAAAACTGAGTACACGGCATAAATAGAAAAAGCTTTATTGAAAATAGAAAAGGCACAATAAAAGTTAGATATCTCAAATACGTGCGAGTTGCAGGACACATCAGAATGTAGGGATAGATAAAAAGATGGCCATAGTCACACTGCAGCAAAAAATGGAAGGTACCCGTAGTAGTAGATAGTCGGAACAAAGTCCTAATGTAGACTGCAAATAAGTAGGTCCTCACAAAGCGCAGGACTAGAAAGGCCTATGTATATAGTAAAGCAGTAAAATAGGAGCAATCAATATATGACTAAGGACCGATGGTAGCATGGATATTAAATGTGTAAACATATAAGCAGCTTAAAAAAATGTCAAGCATCAAACATTTAGAAATATCCAAGATATGTATTTCGTCAGGTATAAATAACGAAAGCGAAACGTGGGAAGAGGTGAGGGAGTGGGCAAACAGGGCAGGAGCGAGCAAGTGTGGGACCTGCAAGCCTGATAGGGAATGTAGAATGTGAGCCCCAATGGGGACAGAGATGATAATGTCTGTGAAGCGCTGTGGGATTAATGGCGTTATACAAGTGAGTAAAATAAATAAATAAACACACGGGAACAACTCGAATAATGATCATATAATGAACCCGCACCTGTACGTTTATCACGACTGTGAAAGATTATTATCTGCTGGATGTAAATAATATAATCATCACATTCAATGACAACAAGCAGAGATTGTGAAAACTGTGCTATATTGATACACAAAGTATATTTGAGAATTGTATATCCTTTCATTACATATAAAATAACCTTTATTTGCTAAAACCATATTATCCCTTTAAGGGGGAAATTCCCTTTTGTTTTGTGGTGTAATGTAATCATCGGATCAGTAGATTTATCATAGATAGGAGGATAAGTACATGACGTATTGTGAGAAAATGGATTTTCTTTGTGTATTTTGGACTCTTTCAATCATTGACGAGGTCGGGGTAATTCCATTTACAATGTTTTGCTGCAGTATTGAGTTTCCGAGGATTGTGGCTTTAATAATTCAGCTGTTCAGTCAGCTGCACGGTCTATTCATGGGTCCAAGGTTACAAACTGTGCCGTAGTCATAGACCAGCTTTCCACAAATACATCTAGTCAGAACTATTGGCCAATAACGGGGCACATGTCCTGTGGACACACGGCTGGTGACAGGTTTTAGTCAGAAACATTAGGCCTCAATGGTCAAAACTGTTTACATGTAAGAATTTCTTTGTTGCCCATAGCAACCAATCAGTGTTCAGCTATCATTTCTGAAACAGCTCTGGCAAAATGAAAACTGCACTGTGATTGGTCACTATGGGCAACAAAGGAAGATTTTCTTTTTGCCAGTTTTGATAAATCTGCCCCATAATTTCAAAAAATATATATGGTATCGCTAAATTATCCCCAGGTCCTCTAGTCTGCACTAATTCTAAGTCCTATCCATTTTCAGCAAGTCATCGACCGTACAGTTACACAGAGTAAAAGCACGGCCTTGTCTGTTTTATTGTAAATATCTTTATTGACTCATAACAGAGACATTGGTAGGGCTCAAAGAGGCTGGACACAGTGCGGGTCCTATGAGAAATACAGCCTCAGTGCCCCCATAGCAAAATCAGTCATAGTGCCCCCATAACAGAGCCAGCTAAATTACTCACATAGCACAGCCAGCCACCAAGCCCACCATAACAGCCAAAGAAGTACCCCATAACAGTCAGCCACAATGCCCCCATACTAGAGATAATCACAGTGAACTATAACAAAGTAAGTGACATTGCCCCCATAACAGAGCCAGAAAAAGTATTCACATAACACAGCCAACCACCAAGCCCCCCATAACAGAGCCAACAAAAGTACTCCCTTAAAAGAGTCAAAAGTTCCCCCTATAACAGAACCAGACATAGTGTCTCCATAAGAACACCAGTCACAAAGTCACAGAGCCAGCCCCCATAACAAAGCTAACAACAATGCACCCATAACAAAGCTAAAAACAATGCACCCATAACAAAGCTAACAACAATGCACCCATAACAAATAATAATAATATAATAATAATTTTTATAGCGCCAACATATTCCGCAGCACTTTACAAATTTTAGGGGGGCTTATACAAACAAACAATACAGAATAAACATAACTCTTATCGAAAGGAGTGAGGGCCCTGCTCGCAAGCTTACAGTCTATGAGGAAAGCCAGCCACAGCGCCACTATAACAGAGCCAGCCACAGTGTCCCCATAACAAAGCCAGCCACAGTGCCACTATAACAGAGCCAGCCACAGTGCCACTATAACAGAGCAAGCCACAGTGCCCCCATAACAAAGCTAGCCACAGTGCCACTATAACAGAGCCAGCCACAGTGCTCCCATAACAGAACCAGCCACAATGCTCTCATAACTGAGCCGGTCACAGTGTTGTTATAGTAAAAATAGTCAAAGGGCCTGAAAAAAAAGAATGAACCCATTACAAAAATAGTGACAGTGCCCCATTAAAGCCAGCCACAGTCTCCAGTACAGAGACAAAAACAGTGGCCCACAACATAAATAGTCAAAGGTATGGCCACAGTGCCAGATTGTTGAAAAATACACCCATATTGTCTCCATAATAGAGCCAGACACTACTCCTATAACAAAGCCAGCCACAGTGCCCCCATAACAGAGCCAGCCACAGTGCCCCCATAACAGAGTCAGTCACATTGCCCACATAACAGCTAGTCACAATCCCCCAATAACAGTCAGCCTCAATGCCCCGATAACAGAGCCAACTGCAATGCCCCCATACCGGGGGAAGTCATATTGCTCACATAACAGCTAGTCACAATCCCACAATATCAGAGCCAGCCACAGTGCCCCCATAATAGAGCCAGCCGCTAAGACGCTTTTCCCCCATAACAGGGCTAGTTAGAGTGTCCTCACAACAGAAAAAGTCAAAGGGCCCACCATGATGAACCCATTACAGAGTTAGCCACAGTGCCTTATAGCAGTTAGCGACAGTGTCCCCTTATATTGACATGACTGCCACATTATCCCCATGGCAGAAATAATGGGGTCTCACACCTATTTAGCACATGACATAATACAACTACTATGCTCCGTATAGAGTTGCATTGCACCATGCATACAAGGAAATTGTCTCTTCACACAGCATCAGGGCATACGACCGTTGCATACATACCACACAGGGACCTATAAAAAAAGGGGCCCAGCTTTAAAACTAGCTCTAGGGCTTGTGGGCATAGTGATATCCCCTCCATATTACTGGTATCATATGGCGACATGATATGATGGGGAATGCTGCTTTTATGTCATTCAAAAAGGGTGGCAACAAGATGGCGTAGTATGATGGCCTGAACTAGTGACAGCGAGAGCCCCATTGTGGTTTTGGCTTAGGGGATATGTATTTGCTGGTAATATTCCTTTTTGTAATTTAGGGATAAACGCCCTTTTTGTCCTTTGTTTATTATAATTTAAAACACACAAACTGATGACAGAATTGTTGCCAAAAAGTTAATATTACCCTGTAGCACTGACTGCAACGCATCGTACATCTTATATTAATGGAGTACTTGGCTCTGGTGGAGTTGCTGGGATCTAGATGGTAATCGGGGCTTCAGGTTTCGGTTTTATCTGTATGTGGTATGGAGAGGTCATCCTATGAGATTTCCGAGGTTCGGGGACCCTTTCTCCAGGATGATCTGACATGTTATATTCTTTATTAATACGGATTTTCCGTCTGGACTTGGCTGCAGCCTCCAGTTTGTCTGAACTTCATAATATATTCCCTTTGGGTTCTGTTATCAACTATATCTGTACATAATAATCTCATTTTATGTTGGTACATTGTGTAAGTCATCCTCTGACTGATCGACTCCACACACTCGCACTGGTCCGGCCACGTGTTGTAGAAGGAAACGTGATTCATCAGACCAGCTGGCCTTATTCCATTGCTTCATGGTCAAGTTCTAACTCTCATGTGGCCATTGCCGGAGTTTTTGGGCATGGACAGGGGTCAGCATGGGTGCTCTCACCGGTCTGAGGCTACGCAGTCGCATGTATAGCAAGCTGCGATGCTCTGCATGGTCTGATTTCTTTCTATCATAGTCAGTGTAGTGTAGGATTTGGGCTAGCCTTCACACCCCACACCTATCAGGGTGCCTTGGTCACCCATGATCCCGTCGAAACTAAGAAGGGGTAGTACAACACCTCGACCCAAAAGCTGGGTGTCAATAGTGTTAACTTAGCCAATTAGAAGTATGTATGCTAATGCCAGCACATATTTAGAGATAAGCTGAGCCAGTTGTATTGTTATAACCTATATAAAGAGTGACCAAATGATGTAATAAAGGAGTTCTGTTCTGATACTGAGAGTGTCAGTGTGGTTCTCTCTCTTTGCACCTGGACTTGGGTTTTACAATTTAATTTGGAGCAGACACAACATCTCAGAACGTCCCAAAATACGACATAACCAACTTAGCTATTTATTTCCTTAACACAGATATGGAGAGGTATAGTTTTTGGATAATGAGTAGATAGCGCAAGAACAGAATATTTACAGCGTACAATATTGACAAAGTTGATATCTAACACAATACAGCTCTTGAGCAGAATTCCTCTATCTAGCTAATTCCTAATGGGTATATCGTTAACAGGAATAAGAGCGTCACTAAAGTTGTCCCACTTAGGCTACAGGCACTAACGAGTGTCACCGGTACTTCCCGCTGGGCCGCAAGTCCTTCTAACAAAGTCAATCAATGCTCTCTGGGCCTTTCTTACATTGGCTGTATCCTATCACGTCCACTGCTCCACCCTGTACTGAACCCTGTATCATTCGTCAATGCTGGAAGTAACTGCCCGACTTATTCGCACCTCCCAATCACCGCAGTGAACATCGGTGCTTGACCTGCGACGATCATCTGTCGGGTCCAAACCAATGGGGGCTTGGCTTCGAGTCTTGGCAGGCACAGTCTGGCTCGCGGGTTTTGATCAGCATAGGGCTAGGCCTCAGGTCTTGACAGGCATAGTCTGGCTCACGGGTATTGGCCGTGGTCATCTGGATCCTGCTCACTGGCACGTGGCACCCCTTGGCCTGTATCAGTGATTCGCCCCCCGGCGTCCTCCTTAGCACATGTCATACTGGTGTCACTTATTAGCGCCAAACTGCTTCCCGCATTTCCACTGCTGCCTTTTATATCGGGAGACTACCTCACAGATATCACCTGACCCGGCGTTCCTTTCAGACCCGTCCTTCCCGCAATACTTTCACCTTCTTTTGGTTCCGCCGGGTTCTGCTTGAGCAGTTGGTGGCAGTCTCCGGTCACAAATGCTACACAACACTGGGGAATGTCATCTTCCACAGTACACTCTCTTCCATTGTAGCCAGTTATTTTAGGGTTAATAGAGCTTTCCTTTTTATGTCACACAAGGTTTGATATGTACTCTCTAACTTTGTGCTAAAGTATGGTTTATATGACGCGCCCCCTGGGCCAGTGCTGTTAGGGATACCCGGAGCCGGATCAGATGGGGGTTGTAGTCTCCGAGTGGCTGTGACCCGGTCCGTGCCCAGGGTGTCAAGCTCAGTGTGTGGCAGTCCTATGATGTTACTGGATGTTCTTTATGTCGACTACGCCACCCGTTGAATTGCGGTCACTACGGCCGCCGCTGCAGCAGGGTCCGCTGAGGCTGATGGTGTTTGTGCAGCTTCGGTAGTATAACCCCCAACGGGAGGGGTATGGCCTCAGGGGGTCAGGTGCAGAGGATGGTGGTTGTGGAAGTGCAGTGAAGATGGTAATGAGAGTCAGAGTCGGGTTGTGCAGTTCAGGGTTTTTACTTACTGCTGTTTTTGTACCGGTCACTCCGGCCTTGAGTGACCACCCGAGCCGTGCTGCGTCCACCAGGTCCTGGACTCGGCCAACCCCCAAGTAGTTCCGGAGCGTGGTTCTGAGCTCCCTTTCTGTCTTGTCCTCTTCTCTGGCCTTCCCCACCAGGGATCCACCTATGTCCGGCTCCCTCGGGCCTCTTGGTGGTAAACCCTTGTCTCTGGGTTCCCTGACCCTATTCCTGGTCTGCCTTCCGGGTGGATTTAGTGGGTGGTCGTGGCAGATCCTGCCCACGACCTCCGGTTCCTGGCTAAGGTGTGCTGTAGCCTCTGCCAGCTTGGGATCCGGTACCCTGTTGCCAACTCTTCACCCTTTGATTTAATTTGGGCTCTCAGAGTTCCTTCTTTCTCCCCCTCTGGGTCTTTCTTTCTCCTCTCTCTCTCTCTTGGCCTGGGGCTGCTCTGCTCTTCTGCTTTCTTCCTCTGCAAAAGACTGACCCTGTCCTAAGATGGTGCCCACCTTATATACTCCCTCTATGTGTGAGCTCAGGTGACCAGCACCCAATGAGCTCCTAGCTTTACCCAGGCTGCTCCCCCTATCTGCCCCTACACTACTGGGATGTTCCACCCCCCTCCCACTCCAGCCAGGAGCAGACACTGTCGTACCTGCACATTTCTCTAGTGGGAGTACCATCGGTCTGTTCCTCGGAAATGGGATGTGTGTAGTGCATGCAGCTAACTGAGCTCAGTTCCACACTCCATCCTTACCCGGGAGTGGAATATCACACCTCTGGGTTGAGGTGCAATACCCCTGTAGCAGCCGAATCCTCAGGGTGCTACATATACACTGTAGTAGTTTAGCACCGGAATATTAAAGGGTTCTTCCTATCTTCATAAATGGGTATTGTTGGTGCTTGCAAATACGAGCAATTTTGCAATTTAATGCTTATTGAAATTTTCAGCTATTTTTGAGATATTAACACTTTTCCTTTTTATACATCTTGTTGCTTTGGAGACCGACCACCTCTGCTAGTCAGCGGAACATGCGCAATGTTTACAAGCTCTTCTCCATTGAGTCTGTAAGCACTGTTTTAAAGCTGGCCTGAATCAATGTTCCCTTCTAATCCCGTCCTGCTTCAATGCAGTGCTTACAAGATAGACAATAGCAGTGGTCGGTCTCCTAGGCAACGAGCTGTAAACAAAAGAAAAGTGTTTATATCTCAACAATGGTTGCAAATTTTATATTAAAAAGTCAATTGCAAAATTTCTTGTTTTACAAGCACTATTTGACAATATCCATCTTTGAAGATAGGAATAACCCTTTAATAACCCTTTAATTTTATTTTCCATACAAAGAATTATACGACCCATATGTTGATTGCCTGTCACAGGTGTCAGTTGTCAGAAATAAAAAAATGTGAATATAATCCATTGATGAGCTGGATATGTAGCTCATTATCCTAAGCAGTAACTTCCACTCTATGGCCTCCATATAATAGGGTATATCGGCGGTTGTTGTTTTGGGAAATCCCATTACTTGCACTTCATAAATAAAAATGCAACTTGATTGCTCACTGACTTTGGTCCACATGCTTCAATGTGTTCTTAGTGACAGAAACATCATGAAAATTATTTGTCATGATGTAGCATGACAAACAGTGGCTTTACATAAGTCAGAGAGTGCATGTAAGGAATGTCCTATATCCGTCAGTCATACACAGCATATTATATAATTGGATTATGCACTGGATGAATTTAATAAAGAATATTACATAAAAAGACTGTGATACATTGAGGATAAGGATGACACAGAAGTACACAGCTCTCATAAATGGCAGAGGAAAAGCAGATCGCCAACATCATGAAACATCCTAAAGCTTAAAGGGGTAATCTGACTTGGTTCACTTCCGCATTAGGAGGTCAGCAGAGGCGGGGACCTCATGTTTGCAGATATCTGCCGCCTCCTGTGCGCAAGCAGCTGGTATTTCGCACCTTTCCTACTCTAATGAATATGACAGGTGGACCATACCTGCCATTCATGCACATGAGCCGAGAAATATCTGCAGATGTGACGTCACCAGGCTCGCTCACCTCCAGCGAGGTGAAATGAGTCATGCTGGATTACCCCTTTCATCTGTGAATAAATTAAAAGTTGTACAACTTTTTATTATACATTATCTTTCAATTCCTTACCATCTACAAGATATTAGTTTGTTGCCAGTAAATGTGAACACTCTTGTTTACTTTTAAAGGGGCTGCTTGTCACGGGTGTGTCAGGTGTGACAGATAGTCGCTCTGGATCCGGCTGTAGAAGGTCACTGCGCTTGGCATTGCAGACACCTTCTTAATCCTCTCATCTCTGTAGTATAGTTATATCCTTGTTCCATTAGGACCCAGCAGTGACCTCCACCTTCAGCTGGTGATGGATACACCCTTGCTTGGTAGTTAAAAACTCTCAGTTTCTCCATAGAGTTGCTGGTGATAGTTCTATGTACCTCTGTGCAGACTTGGAGTACTGGCAGTCAGCTAGTCTTGTTTTTGATGCCCTTGGAGGACAGTTGGCGTTATCTCTCTGGTGTCTGCTCAAGCTAAGTGTATCCCCTTTGTTTGTTTACCTTGTTGTCTTTAGTTTGTAGTGGGGCTTGACTAGTGCTCACCCCTCCCTTCCATATGTAGGGCCTAGCTCTAGGGACATTCAGAGTTTAGGTTCCTGTTTGGCGATAAGTGCAGAACCTATATAGGGACCATAGGGTAGGCAGGGTGATATTGGATCTGCCTAGGGGTCTCCACTCCCCCTTTCCCTAGTTGTTGGGCTCCCTTTCCCCTCTTACCGTCGTTGTACACTAATTCTTTCCCTCACCTTGCGTGACACTGCCCCACCATCAAAACGTATGACCCATCTACAGGATATGTGACAAGTTGCTGATCTCTGGAGGTCCCACCAATCAAAAGATGGTGTGCAAGCTCCTTGAGTCACAGAGACCTGGTATGGAGTGGCAGTGTGGATGTTCAGTCATTCAGATGGGTCCTATTCTAAGTGGGGGGTCTTAGTGGTACAACCGTCAGCGATCAACAACATATCACCTAACTAGTTGTTTAATTTTCCATGACAGTTTTCTGGGTTTTTCCATCCTAACCCTTTAAATACCATGGCCTAGGTTGCACCCCTTAGCTACTTTCCTCCTTTGCATTGACTCTATTAGTCCTCCTTGAAATGCATAAATAAATTTACACCTTGGTGTTACTATTTCTTTGTGAAAGAGCTGTATTCCTATGCTCTCTAACAGTATTCAATGAGTATCAGAATATGTAGAATCCTGTCGGACTAGGGTGCCAAGGGCCCACCAGTAACCAGCTCCAGGGCCCCACTTTTGAGCTACATGCAAATGTGACATTATCTATCTTCAATCAGACATTTATATAACAATGAACTGGGTAGATTGTTAAATGAATAAGATGCTGCCTTTGTCTGTACACAGTGATTCAAGTATACTGTACCAAGTACTGCTCATATAAGATGGGGCCCACCGGAGGATTCTCCTGTTGTCCTGTGGGCCAGTCCAAAAGGAACAAACTCTATTTTAAAGGGAAAAAATGCCACACACTTGTCATTTATCCATACATTTCCAGGAGGAATGAGAAAGGAAAAGCAAAACACAAAGATTTAAAAGTTATTTAATTGGAATTTATTAAAAGCAACATGTCAGGAGAGCAGACGGTTAGCTGAAGTAATTACAATAGCAGGAGTTCAGTCAGGACATGGTTCCTGGAAATATTCTTACAATTCTTCCATACTGACAGTTTCCCATTTGTACAGATAAATAAGACGGAATAAACTCAGTTAATCAATCAAAGATGCTGTCAAATCCATGTTATATTATTTAGGTCACTAAAGGATTCTCTTTTCTACTTTATGCTGCATTGTGTAATGTATAATATATACACTTTGGTTTCTAATTCAGATATATTTTTATTTTTTTCATAATCTGCATAAGAGCTGTGTGCACAAATGAAGACTATCTGCAAAGTTGCTTCATTTTTTTCTTCAGTTTTCACTCCCTTTTAACCTTGGCTCATTGAAGAATTAAGAAAGAACCGGAGCCTAGACTGGATGTCATAGACAAAAACTTACATGACTAAGTTTAGAGGGCAGGAAGAGTAGTTAGGTAGAGTGAAGTAGGAGGGATGGTATAAAAATTGAGGGAACAGGAAAACAGGCCACTCCAGTAAGGAGATTCCTTGAGAAAGACCCATCTGCCCTCCATTTTGGATTATGGCTTTCTGTTTTCTTGGCCTTTGTTGCTTAATGTGAAGGAGTTTCAAGATTGGGTCACTGTTATGCGCTGTGCAGAGGGATCCAGCAAGACTGACACCAAACCAGCAAAGGCGCAGCCACAGACGCACTTGGCACAAGCAGCCTAGCTAGGCGAGCCCTTGAGCGCCGGGAATACTCTTCACCCAGCTCCCAGTAAATGGAAGGGGGACTTTGGCAGAGCCCTTCCCATGCCCACTGTTGCCGGACAGCTGGCGTTTGGTGACGCCGCTGGTGCCTAGTCAAGAACCAGGTGAGTACCTCTGCAAGAACCCCAAGAAGTGTAACCAGAAGAGAAAATGAGAAAACCCTTGAAAAGATAGCAAGACTAATGCTAGCACCACTCACCACCAAGCACATAGGGAACTGCAATAAACAGCAAAGGACTGAGCAGGGAGCAAGATTATATAGCCTGCCTAATGATCAGGTGTTGATTACCTCCAAATCATCACCAGACAGCCACTCCCTGCTAGCTTCAACAGCAGACTGGACAACATCCCACCACCAGACAAAGCAGCGTCCTGCGTTCTCACACATCCCCCAACACCAGGCTCCACAAGAATGGGACAGTTTCCCTGCACGTGTACTGACTCTGCCTCCGGGGTCAGGACAATGGCGGCACTTTCAACCGAAGTAGCGTAGCACCAGACCTGCTCCATTCCCAGCTGGGAGCACAGAACCACGATTCGTAACAGTACCCCTCTCCCTAGGAGAGACTGTAGCACCCTGAGGGCTTGGTTGCTACAGAGGTATTGCATCTCAACCAGATGTGTGATATCTCACTTCCAGGTAAGGATAGAGTGTGGATCAGGACCTGCATGCATTACACCACATTTCCGGGGGACAGGGCGACCGATATGCTCCAAGCAGAGCGCGACAGTCCCTGTCCCTGGCTGGAGTGGGGGGAGGGAACACCGAGGAAGGGGGAACCCTGTAGTGTGGGAGCAGGGAGAGAGCAGTTCCTGGGTGCACCTAGAGGGAGGTATAAAAGGTGGGCACCATCTTAGTTGGGGGTTCAGTTCAGTTCAGCTCAGAGTGAGAGGAGAAGACAGGGAGCAGAGCCTCTGCATAGGCTCTGCTCCGCAGGCAGGCCTAAGAGAGAGGCCGGAGCCTGGAGGAAGCAGAAGGAAGGAGAAGGAAGGAAGAGGAGCGGAGAAGGCTCCAGGAACAAGGAAAGAAGGGACCCCAGGGGTGTGGACTGGTGAGTAGCCACTGCACGCCCGAATCTACCTGCGTAGAAGGGTCAGGCCAAAGGGGGGAGACCGGTCCCCGAAACTAGTGGAGGCGGGGAACTACCCTCAGCTAGAAACCGGAGGCTGTGATATTTCACGTGGCGCAGCCCCTCGCTATACCCGCTAGGAAAGCACCATATAGGGTCAGGGAAACTGGCGCCAAGTTTACCAAGAGAAGGCCCGAGGCAGCTGGACAGAAGCGAGGTCACTGGCGGGGTATGACAGGCCAGAGAAAGGACACACAAAGGGGGCCCTGTGAAACACTCCGGAGATACCTGGGAGTCGGCCGAGCCCCTCACCTGGTGAGCACAGTACGACGTGGGCAGCCGTTACCTGCAGAAGTGGTCTGGATAATAAGAACTGTGAGTAAAGGCCCTGGACTGCATCACTGACTCTGTGTCGTTACTGCTGCTCCCCTGCACCATCACCCCCATCCTCCGCATACACTGCCCTGAGGCTACACTCCTCCCGTGGGGAGTTGTATTACACTCTGCTGCACCCACAACACCAGCCTCAGCGGTCTGCCCTGCAGCGGCGGTTCATCCTGACCACAATCCACGGGTGGCGTAGTCGGACATTTAATATCAAAACCACATAAATAGACCGCCATTTGAGTTGACCACCCTGAGCCACGGGACCGGGTCCCCGCCACACGAGGACTACAACCCCCAGCTTCCGCAACGGGTCCGGTTCTGGGTATCCCCTTACATGCGCGGCCCAGGGGGTGCGTCAAGACCTCCGGGCTCTCACCGCCCACCTTGTCCGGAAACCTCTTATGGAACATAGCAATGAGACGATTGGCATGTATATTACCTCTCGAGACCCAGGACCTCTCCTCAGGACCGTATCCTTTCCAATGAATTAAATACTGAATGGAGTTCTGAACTCTACAAGAGTCCAAAATACTTTCTATCTCAAATTCTTCAGTATTATCAACCAGAATAGGAGGAGGGGGATCCTGGGTCACAAGTGGAGTAACCACTTTATTTAATAATGTCTTGCGAAAAACAAGACAGCCTAGGGCTGCTACCACTGACAATAGCGAGAGCAGGCACCGCTAATTGAAGCTGTCAACAGCCGGCGTCTGTGCTCGCAGTGAAAAAAAAAGTTAAAATGAATGTTAAAATAAAAACACATTATACTCACCTATCCGCCGAATCCCAAGTGTCCCACGGCGATCCGATCACCCGGCAGCGCTCTATACACTGACAGGATCGTGATCTCTCCCCGCAGTGTATAGTGCTGAGTTGCCAGGACTGAGGTCACATGAGTTCATCAGCTGATGATCTGCTGATGAGCTCCGGTGACCTCACGGCACCGGTGCTGCGTGAGAACTTTCTCATGCAGCATCGGTGCAGTAAGTGAGGTCACTGGTGATTGCTGGTTTTACTGCACTAGAAATGACACAGATCGCCGTGGCACAATGTGGATTATGCCATCACGTCGGACAGATGAGGGATATGGTTGTTTTTTTTGTTTGTTTTTTTTTACAGGTGACAATGGCTTTAGCGGATAAGGCGTTAGGTGAGTATTTTTGTTATTTATTCTTTTCTGTTTTTTTTTACAGGGGACAATGGATTCACTGGATTAGGCGTTAGGTGGGTATACAGTGTTTTTTTATTTTTAAATAAATTATTAAAATCGTGTGGACTTTTATTTCAAACAAAGGATTTTTTTCAGGCTGTGTCTTTATTTCAAAACCTTGACTATGGGCTTAGTAATGGGGGCGTCTTATTGACGCCCTGCATTACTAACCTGGGCTTCATGTCAGCTGCCAATACAAGGCTGACATGAACCCCAACCCTAGTACCTCATTTGCCAGTGCACCAGGGCAAGCGGGAAGAGCAAGGCTAAGCGCCAGAATTGGTCCATCTTATGGATGCTTATAGTACTTATACTACTCCATATCACACTTTATATATATTGGATTGAGCAGAGATCATTCTTTCTTTTGTGGGTCCTGAAAAAAAGCCTCTAAACCATAAGTCAGTCCCATCGCAAAGTGCATAGAAACATATAATTCACTTTACATTTACTGAGCCATCGATGTATCTTCTGACATTGATGGTTCGTGTGTCCATGCGGATTGCAGTGCCAGTGTCTGTGTCTCTGTCGTCATGTTGTAATGTGACTGCTCACCTGCTGCTGGAAATCTGCAGGCGTTGCACCATCGCTTGCTCTCTCCAAAACACTTTTGTAATGATCTTCTGTCTCCAGCTCAGTGTAAACTTGGAGCTTGAGCAGACAGAAAACACAAGACTTCTTAAAGTGGACCTGTCTCAAGAATTGTTTGGAAATTCACAAGAGCACAATTGCATTTCTTTTTTTATGGTTCCATTGAAATTATTGACATTGGAAACTGACTTTGGTCTAGTAAATTTTTCTAACTGCTGCTATACAAAAATTGATGCCACATGAGTGGAAAAAGTGGAAGGTGGATGAAAAATCATTGTTTTTTTTCTGATCATAAATGGATGATTTTTCATATGCTCATCTGGACCCGGCCTAAAAATGTAGATATCAAACTTGATTCATTCAAAACATGATCCACACGCTGGATATTTCTGTGTGCCGAGTCAATTGATGCTGTGGACTTTCTCCACTTATTTCACTATTTTATTAGCATTTTTTTGATCCACAGCAAATAATATACAGGTGCATATCACTAAATTAGGATATCATCAAAAAGTTAATTTATTTCACTTTTTCAATGCAAAAAGTGAAACTCATACATTATAGAGAGTCATTAAAAACAGAGTGATCTACTTCAAGTGTTTATTTCTGTTAATGTTGATGATTATGGCTTACAGCCAATGAAAACACAAGTCACTATCTCAGTAAATTAAAATAATTAACAAAAAACACCTGCAAAGGCTTCCTAAGCAAGTAAAAAGGTCCCTTAGTCTGTTTCAGTAGGCTCCACAGTCATGGGGAAGACTGCTGGCTTGACAGAAGGCAGTTATTGACACACTCCACAAGGTCCCAGAGTCTGGAGGAAGAGTGGAGAGGCCGCAATCCAAGCTGCTGGAGGTCTAGTGTGAAGTTTCCACAATCAGTGATGGTTTGGGGAGCCATGTCATCTGCTGGTGTAGGTCCACTGTGTTTTATCAAGACCAAAGTCAGCGCAGCCGTCTACCAGGACATTTTAGAGCACTTCATGCTTCCCTCTGCCAACAAGCTTTTTGGAGATGGAAATGTCATTCTCCAGCAGGACTTGGCACCTGTCCACACGGCCAAAAGTACCAATACCTGGTTTACAAATGACTCGCCCCCCTGGGCCGTGGGGTACCCGGAACCGGGCCTTCTATGCGATGCTGGGGGTAGTAGTGGCAACCCGATCCCGTGGCTCAGGGTGGTCAGACCAAATTGTGGCAGTCTATTTATCAGTGTTTTGAATGTCCGACTACGCCACCCGTGGATTGCGGTCAGGGGTGACCGCCGCTGCAAGGCAGACCGCTGAGGCTGGTGTTGGTGTGCAGCACAGGGATAGAATAACTCCCCACGGGAAGAGTGTAGCCTCAGGGCAGTGTAGGTGAATGCTGGGGGTGATAGTGCCGGCCGCAATAGTAAGAGTTCAGAGTCCGCTTCAAACAGTCCAGGGTCTTTATTGCAGATGTTATTACTGACCCAACAGGAGTACCGGTTAGGAATGGGCCTGGGTATCTGAGAGCATTCGGGCGAGCCCCACTGGTCAGGGTGAGTGTGTAGGCCTACCGTTCTCTCTCTGCCCTTGCTGACTATCCCCCTTTTCGTGGTGTAATAGCCCACGTCCCTGAGCTGGCCGTGTACTTCGCCTGTATGGCTTGCGACTCGGGCCTTGGGTACCTTTTGCTTTCTCCTGCTGTACTGGTCCCTCTGTGTGGCGGAGCCTCCAGGCTTCTTAGGCCAAGGGACCTGAAATCCCTCGCGGGTTGGTTCTCTGCTGCTGGGCTTGCAACCCTGACAGCCTCGGACCCCAATGTCCGGTAGATTGGTTCTCTCAGCCAGGACCGGCTCTCGCCGCCTCTGTCCCTGGCTCGCAGTCTCTCCTCTGCCTCACGGACTCCTCAGCTGCTGCTGACCTGTCCCTCTTCTCTGAGAACCCTTCTGGACACTTCAGAAGTGGGTTCTGGTCTCTCTAACCCTGCCCCAGTTCCAGCTTTTATAGGGGCAGCCTGCTCCCCCTACTGGCCTGGGACAGGAGGTGCTGCATGCTAATGGTCCCTGACCAGGGAACCTCCCTCCTGCTCTCAGACACAGCCTTTAATATTTGTGGCATCCAGGCCTGGGGTGACACACAAACAACAGTCGCCTGACCTTAACCCCATATGGAATCTATTATAGAGAATCTATGGGGTATTGTCAACAGGAAGATGAGAGACACCAGACCCAACAATGCAGACGAGCTGAAGGCTGCTATCAAAGCCACCTGGGCTTCCATAACACCTCAGCAGGGCCACAGGCTGATCCCTCCATGCCACATTGCCGCATTGATGCAGTAATTGATGCACAAGGAGCCCCGACCAAGTATTGAGGGCTTTTACTGAGCATACATTTCAGTAGGCCGACATTTTGGATTTTAAAATAATTTTTAATGCTGTTGTTATAAAGTATTCTAATTTACTGAGATAATGACTTTTGTGTTTTCATTGGCTGTAAGCCATAATCATCAACATTAACAGAAATAAACACCTGAAATAGATCCCTCTGTAATGACTCTATATAATATACGAGTTTCACTTTTTGTATTGAAGAACTGAAATAAATTAACTTTTTGATGATATTCTAATTTTGTGAGATGTACCTGTATGTTGTTCAACAGAAATTTTTCTATTTTTTTTTTTTTTTTTTACTGCAATTTGCTTTCTCGTGTGGATGGAACCTGCCAGCTGATTTGTGCTGCCTGAACCATGGGCTGGGTGAATAACAGACCGGGTCACTTGTTGCCACCAAGATTATCTCACTCTAAAGACAGAGAAGCCACCAGACTTGCCTTGGACTAGTCACATTGTGACCAGCTGTAGTTTCAAAATAAGGTTTTGCGTGGCGTTAAAAAGTGAAACACACAGGGCTGCAATAACAAATTTTGCATTGGGTTTGAGAGTTACAAGTTTCTCCTGTGGATCTTGCAGATCTGAGGATCCAGAGAATCTCACTTCATGAGTAGTTTAATAACAGCTGTACTAAGCACCGCGCGTCTTGTGGTTACATCACCTAAAAATAGATAAAAGGAAGATGAATTCATTCCTCGACTGTCAATGCTCAGCCGCAGGTTTATCTGCACAGAAAGGAGACACCTGAATATCACCGGAGTGCCATGATAATAGGACTCTGACATAAGTACAGGGTCAGAGCTGTTTGTAGGTCATCAGTCATACATTACATAGCACCGGTAGAAGGAAACTATTATTAGTGATTGATGTCACTCAGGTACGAAATGCAGGTGTCATTTAGTCATGGAAACATTGAATCACTATCTATAGACGTTCCTGTGCCCTGCAGAGGGATTACATCTAGGACTGAACAAATAGATAAGCTGCACTTTATGGAAATAGGTCATTGGAGATATACAGTATATATATATATATATATATATGTATGTATATATCCACACATATGTATATATAGGTATATTATTGTTACTCTTTGTAATTGAGCTGATGAATGTATAGCAAACACAACAGCAGCTGGCTGTGACCTTCTATTCTCCTTTCTTCTACTCTCCTTTATTGTCCTCTACTCGATCTCTTCCTTTACTGTTTCCTCTTCTTCTATTTTACTGTCATGTATTTACCTCCTTTTGTTTTTCCTTTATTATCCTATTCACTCTTCTCCCCGCTATTACTCTCCTCTATTTAACTGCCATTTATTTTTCTCTGCTTTTATCTTTCTTATATTCTCATATTCGCTCTTCTACCCTCTGTTATTCTCCTCTACTCTCCTTTCCTTTTTATTTCCTCTTATTTATTGTGCTCACTGCTCTCCCAATTGTATTCTGCTTTTTGCATCTCTCTTCTATTTTTATCTCCTCCCCGATTCTCTCCTTTCTTTTTTTCTATTCTCTCTTTTTTTCTGCTCTCCTATATTCTCCTCTCCTTTATTTTCCTCTACTCTGTTGTCCTCCTCTTTTCTCCTCTCCTGTCCTCCCTTATTTCCTCTAATTTTCCTCTATTTTTATTTCTCCTCTACCCTTCTTTTTTTCCCTGTTCAGTTCTAGTCTCTTCTCTTTTCCTCTCATTTGCTTATCTCTCTTTGGTTTGTTGTTTTTTTTCTATGCCTTCTCTTCTGCTCTCCCCTCATCTTGTCTGCACACGTCCCTGTCTTCTCATCAGCTCTCTTCTCTTATCTATGCCCTTCTCTCTGATCCCCTTCTTTCTTATCTGCTCTCTTCTCTTTGTTCATCTGCTCTCATTTAAACTCTTCTCTCTTTTGCTCTTTTCTGTGCTCTCATCTCTTTCTTCTCCTCTATACTCTTTTCTCTGCTCTTCTTTATTCTTCTGCTCTCTTCTCCTTTTTTCTCGTCCACCATCGTCTCCTTCCCTATCCACTCATCTAATCTCCTCTCTGTTTTTGTCTTTTTTCTTTTCCTCTGCAACATTTTACTCTCCTGCAAGTCTTCTCTTTTCTTATCTACTTTTGTCTCCTTTTCTCTCACCTCATCCATTTTTCTCACTATTTTTGTCATTTTTCCCCTCCACTACTCTTTACTCTCCTGCTTTTTTCTCCTCTTTTCTTGTCTACTATTGTCTCCTTCCCTCTTGTGTCATAATTTATCACACATGTCCATAAGTTTGTAAAGGATGCTTGAATAGTGGTCTGGCCCTTTAAATAATATGTAAGCTACATGGCCCCTGGTATAAGACTTGTTTCCTCACTAAGGGATTATGGAAGGAATGCAAACATACACATTACACAGTTCAGGATAACATTACTCATTAAGACATGTTCACACTTGCATTTTGACATTCTATTTGGTTCTGCATATGACGCACCCCTGGGCCTGTGTCGCACAGCGTTGCGCATGCAGGAGCTTACCCGGAGCCGGATCTGTTGAGGGTTGTAGTCTCGTGGCGGTGACCCGGTCCGTGCCCAGGGAGTCAGACTAAGTGGCGTTGTATTAGCGGTAGATGTTGGACGACTACGCCACCCGTTGAATGCAGCGAAGGAGCTGCCGCTGCAGGGCAGACCGCTGAGGCCGGTGGTAGGATTGTGCAGCGTGGTAGTATCACCCCCAACGGGAGGGGTATGGCCTCAGGGCAGCCGACGTGGATGATGGGGGTAGCAGGAATCACTCAGAGACGATGCGGTGTAGTTCAGGGTCTTTACTGGTGATAAAGATAGACCCTCCCGGAGTACTGGCTAGCGATTGGGGCCTGGTCAGTCCTTGAGCAGATGGGATCTCCCCTGGCCAGGCGGAGTTGTAGGCCTCCCAAACTAACTGTACTCTTCTGGCTACCTTGCTAGAGGCGGGTATAAGTAGCCCACGTCCCTGAGTGTACCGTGTGGTGCTCACCCGTATGGCCGGTGACTCGGGGCCTTCTAGTAGCTTCCGCTCCACGACGGCGGTGCTGGTCCCACGCGTGTGACTGTGCCTTCAGGTTTCTTGGCCAGAGGACCTGAATTCCCCTGCCGGTCGGTTTCTGCTGCTGGATAGGAGTTAGTCCCCACAGCCTCGGACTCCGGGTCCGGTGATAACTTCTCAGTCAGGGCGAGCTCTGCAGCTGCCAGCCCCTGACTCTTTGTAGTACTGCTCCCACAGAGCTCCTGTTGTTTCTTCCTATGCTGCTTCTCTTCTCTGTCTCTACTTCTTCTCTACTCTCTAACCCTGCCTCAGCCCTAGGTTTATATAGGGGAAGTTCTTCCCCTCCCAGGACTGGGCAGGAGGTGTGGCATGCACAGGATCCCTGACCAAGAGACCTCCCACCTGCTCTCAGACATAACATTGCCGTTACTGTGGAAACCAGACCCCTGGGGTGCCACATTCCCCCCTAGTGAAATTTAGTACTCCGGGACTAAACATATTTTTAGAAAAACATAACAAGGTATAAACAATAATAATACAATAAGAAAAACACATAAAGATGGTTACGGCATGTCCGCAACCGGGTGCAGTCTTTGAAGAAAAGCAAGGTGTCCATTTCACCAAAACAGGGAGACGTAACCAGGTAGGGGTCTGTCCTGCCCCGAGTCCTTAACAGTCTTTAGTCCATTCCTAGGTTACGCTCCAACCATGTACAAGGATTCCCGGTAAATCCACCAAGGACTCCTATAAATAACTAGAAACACATAATTATACACAAGCAACAAGAAAAACAGGTAACCACAAATAAAACAATTTATACACTTCAAATCCTCCAACGTGCGGGTAACTGGCCTCTAGTGGCCCTAGTGGACCTACGGAGCTGACTGTCTAGCCCTGAACTACAGGGTGTAGGAGCTGTCAAGGGTAAACTGGGCAGCTGTCTACCGGCTCTTTGGCTCACTAGGGGTACGGCAGGCTCACTATAAGCAGAGGGTTGATCCTCCTGTTCTGCTTGTGTGGAGTCTTCTGCCTCCTGGACCGGCTGCTCTTCCAGCTCTACCTGTTGCTCCGTAGGCACTTGGGATGCTGGTTGGAGGAACGTGAGGACGGGTACCACAACTGCACCATTGACTTGAGTCCAGGACCGAGGGAAGTCTCCGAGCACAGTACTAACCATATCCTCCCTTTCCTCTACAGGTCGATGGTCTTCTTGTTCCTCTTCAGGGTTCCGTAGCTGTTCAGGACACTTCTTCAGGTGATCCCGGGATACAATGGCTATGGTCTCCCCTCTGTCTTTACTGATGGTACAGACTTTCGGGTTCTCGTGGCTTGAGGGCAGTACGGTGTACGGGTCCTTCTCCCACTGGTCGTCCAACTTGTGGAGCCGTCTTTTCCTCTTCAAGACCTGCTCTCCGGGTACCAGGGGAACAGCGGGAGCATACTGGTTGTAAGTTTTCTCTTGTCTTTCCCTAGCCTGACAGAGGCTTCGCTCCACGCTCTCCTGTACTTTCCGGTACTGCTGCTGTCTCTCTGTGTCCCAGTCTGCTTCTGGTGAAGTGTCCTCGGGTGTCAGGACTCCCATTTCCAGGTCAACAGGTAACTTACCAGGTCTCGCCCTCATTAGGTAAGCCGGGGTACAGTTGGTGGAACCTACCGGGATGTGGTTGTATAGGTCCACCAGATCGGGCAGCTTCTCAGGCCACAGACTGCGTTCTTCCAGGGGCAACGTTTTCAGGAGATCCATTACCACCTGGTTCATTTTCTCACAAAGTCCATTAGTTTGCGGATGATAGGGTGTCGTCCTTATCTTCCGGCAGCCATACAGATTGCAGAATTCCTGGAAGACCTCCGCTTCAAAGGCAGGTCCCTGGTCCGTCAGCACTTGGTCCGGGTACCCGTGTGGACGGCAGAAGTGCTGCTGGAAGGCTCTAGCTGCTGTTTGAGCCATTAAGTCCTTAACGGGGACGACAACCAAGAACCGGGAGTAATGATCCACAATGGTTAACGCGTAGACGTAGCCACTTCTGCTTGGGGTCAGTTTTACATGATCCAAGGCTACCAGTTCCAACGGCTGCCGGGTGACGATGGACTGCAGGGGAGTCTTCTGGCTGGCACGGTCCTTCCTTCTTAGGTTGCACGGGCCACAGTCTCTGCACCACCTCTCGATGGTTCCCCTCATGCCTACCCAGTGGAACCGCCCACGCAGCAGGAACTCCAGCTTCTTCCATCCGAAGTGTCCAGCCCCATCGTGGTATGCCTTCATCACCATGGCAGCGTCTCTCCGTGGCACCACTACTTGCCAGATTAGTTCATGCGTCCGGGAGTTAACCATTCTGCGGCACAACTTCCCCTTGTAAAGGAACAGTCGACTCTTCTCAGCCCACAGTTGCTTGGCTTCCTCCGGAGCGTCTGGGTCAAGGCGAGCCTCTGGCCGAGTCAGCATCTCCTTTACCAGCCGGACGGCAGGGTCACTGTCTTGCGTTTCCTCCCAGTTGTAGTGAGGCAAGGGGTTAAACGTAGCGGCTTGCTTACTCCTTACCCGATGGGAATACTGGATAGTCCCATGACGGTGGAACGCGGGGAGTTCGACTTCTTCCAGTCCCTCTGGATCTTCTCCTACGTCCGGTAGGTTTGGCATCCTGGACAGGGCGTCCGCGTTGGTATTGGAGCGTCCTGCCCGGTATTTGATTGTGAACTCGTAGTTGGACAGACGGGCCATCCATCTCTGCTCTAGGGCACCGAGTCTTGCCGTGTCCAGGTGTGTCAACGGGTTGTTATCCATGTACACGGTGAACCGGGAAGAAGCGAGGTAGTGCTTAAAGCGTTCGGTGACTGCCCACACCACTGCCAGGAACTCTAGCTTAAATGAGCTGTAATTCTCAGGGTTTCTTTCGGTGGGTCGCAGTTTTCGGCTAGCGTAAGCGATTACTCGTTCTTTCCCCTGCTGGATCTGGGACAGTACGGCTCCTAGCCCGATGTTACTTGCGTCGGTGTAGAGGATAAAGGGCTGGCTGTAATCAGGGTACGCCAGGATTTCATCCCCCGTGAGGGCCATCTTCAGCTGGCGGAAGGACTCTTCTTCTAACTTCTCCCATTTGAAGGGCGGCTTCTGGTTCTTGGCCTTCCGGGACTGGCCTATCAGGAGGTACTGCAGAGGAGCTGCCTTTTTGGTGAAACCGGGGATGAATCTGCAGTAATAGCCTACCAACCCGAGGAACTGCCGCACTTCCTTTACACTGGAGGGACTTGGCCATTCCTTAATTGCGGTGATCTTATCAGGGTCGGGAGCCACTCCGTCAGCGCTCACCACGTGTCCCAGGTACTGCACCTTTGGTTTCAAGAGGTGACACTTGGAGGGTTTTACCTTTAAGCCGTAGCTTGCCAGAGCTTCGAACACTTCCGCCAGGTGTTTCAGGTGGTCCTCATAAGTCTTGGAATATACGATGACATCGTCCAGGTACAACAGGACCGTCTCGAAGTTTCTGTGGCCCAGACAGCACTCCATTAATCGTTGGAAGGTTCCCGGTGCGTTGCAGAGTCCGAACGGCATACAGGTAAACTCGCTAAGTCCCATCGGGGTGGTGAATGCGGTCTTCTCCCGGTCCGCCTCTGCTACAGGAACCTGCCAGTACCCGCTAGTGAGATCCAAGGTAGAGAAGAAGTTAGCAGATCTTAAAGCAGCCAAAGACTCCTCTATCCTTGGTAAGGGGTACGCATCCTTGTGTGTGATACGGTTAATTTTCCGGTAATCTATACACATCCTCATGGTGTTGTCTTTCTTTTTGACTAAGACTAGTGGAGCTGCCCAGGGGCTACAGCTATCCCTGATCACCCCAGCCTCCTTCATGTCCCTAAGCATCCCCTTGGCGTGTTGGTAGTGTGCAGTGGGTACGGGTCGATACCTTTCTTTTATGGGAAGATGGTCTCCCGTGGGGATGTGGTGTTCTACCCCCTTGACTCGCCCGAAGTCTAACGGGTGTTTACTAAACACTCTCTCGTACTCTTGAACCACCCGATAGACTCCCTGTTTCTGGTGTGAGGGAGTGGAGTCAGTACCCAAATGTAGTTGCTGACACCAGTCCTCCATTGTTTCTTTAGAGCCGTTACCTTCCTCCGGGGAAGATGGAGGCAAGGGTTCTACGGACTGTATGGAATTTTGATTGATGGTATACAATTTGGCTAGCGTGGCATACCGGGGCAGGTACACTTCCCTCTTCCCGATATTTATTATGCGAACGGGCACCCTCCCATGGCGTACATTAACCACCTCCCTTGCTGTCAAAATGGTGGGCCTACTGTCTGAGTAAACTGGTTCTACCATTGCCTGGTAATCTCTACCTCTCAGACCAATAGCTGCCCGGCACCAAATCATCATTTCACTTTTTGGGGGCATGGCAATAGGGAAAGGGTCACACATTCTTACGCTACCAATCTCACCACCGGAGAGTTCTATCTGTTGCCGTCGCATCAGTGCCCGGATCTCTTTCTGGAGCACTCGCTGCTGGCCGGAGCTGGCGTTCTTGGCAACCTGTTGTAAAAGGAAAATCACCTCTGCAAGACAATTTTCAATTACATTAGTTCCTAGAGTTATCTTTGGGTGACTCTTGTGTTTGTCAATGTCTACAATGATCAGTCCCTGTGCTGCCAGTTCGACTCTACCGATTTTAATGGTCACCTCTTTAAATCCAATCTGTGGCACGGGCTGACCATTGCTGGCGATGATACTCAAGTCGTCGTCAGGGTAGCGGGTGATATCCGAGTCATTCCAGTACTGCTTGAAGAGCACGTACGGGATAGTGGTGACCTGTGACCCGGTGTCCAATAGGGCACTCATAGGGATGCCATCCAGTACCACAGGCAAGACTGGACGTCCTCCCACATATCTGTCGCGCCAGTTCGATGGGCCTGATTATCTTTTTCCTGGGGTTTGGCCCTCTACCCCAGGTTGTGCCAGTTTAAAGGACATTACCTTGCCATATGTCCGGGTTGATTGCAGCGGCGGCAGATGGGTTGTCCGTCCTCGTTGTATCGGTCGCTGGGTCTTCCTCTGGCCGGTGGGGTCCTCCTTGGTCGACGCCACGGGATGTCCTCCGGTCCGGATGCCAGCTGGATCTTCCCTGGAGTGGAAACCTGTAAAGACTGCACAGTTCGGGTTAGCGCGGCAACGCTTTTAGCTAGCTCTTGGACCTGATGGTGCAGGTCTGGAGCCGGGTCATTGTTCAAAGCCTGCGCATCAGCTCCCACAGGCCCTGCCGACAAGGGTGCCGCCTCCTGGTGGTAAGTGGTAGTGGGGCGTCTGTGGGTCAAAACGCCACCTGGTGCCGGTTCTCGGAGCACCCGGATGGCTCTGTCCTTGAACTGTGCAAATCCCAGATGAGGGTCCTGTAAGGCCATTGCCCGCAACTGGGTTCGGTGGGCATTGCAATATAAACCCTCTATAAATTGTTCAGTCAACAGCCGGTCCTCGTCTCCCACGCCGTCAGGGTCGGTCTGCTTAATGGCTCTCAGGGCCTCTTGTAGGTTCAGGGCATAGTCCCTTATACTCTCATGTGCCCGCTGTTTGCACCCGTAGAATCTAAGCTTGATCTCGGCTGAGGTGCGGGTATCAAAGGTGTCCCTCAGCCGGGTTAGTATCTCTGCGACAGTCCTCCTCCCAGGTGGCCAGGACTTTACCTCCCTTTGGGCTGCCCCGGTTAATTGGGCCACCAGGATGCTCACTTTTTGCTCCTCTGTGAGGGGATACACCTGGAAGAGGCTATCCAGCTTTTCTCTAAAGTCATGCAGGGTATGTGACTCCCCTGAGTACTGGGGTAGCCAGGCTGCCCCCGGGATATAGGGCATGGTGAAAGGCATGACCGCAACGGCGGTGGCGCTGGCGGGGGTTGAAGCGGTGAAGCTCTCCTCCGTATCCGACATCCTTCTCCCCCCTAGTGGACCGTGGCCTACCTTGCGATGATCCTCTTCCGTAGGCCGCGGCTCCGCAGTGGATCGTCAGGGTTGAGGACCTTCCGTCGCGCTCCTGTGACGTCAGCGTCTGCTGGGCTCCTTCCAGGACCTTACGCGACGTCTGGACGTGAGGCGGGGCTTCAGTTCTCGCGCGCTTTTGGAGTCCACGCCCCTCTTCTTCCCGCGCGGCGTCTTCAAGATGGCGTCCAACGGCGGGAAAACTCCACGGAAGGCTGGAAGAAGGCTGAAAATGGCGCCGGATGGCGGGAATCTTCACCGATGGCGGGAGGAAGGCTGAAGATGGCGCCGGATGGCGGGAATCTTCACCACTGGTAAGTTTGAACAGTCTTTTTTCAGGCACGCAGTACCCGGTGGTTGCGGGCACGAAATCCTGCCGACTACGCCAAAAGTTGACGCACCCCTGGGCCTGTGTCGCACAGCGTTGCGCATGCAGGAGCTTACCCGGAGCCGGATCTGTTGAGGGTTGTAGTCTCGTGGCGGTGACCCGGTCCGTGCCCAGGGAGTCAGACTAAGTGGCGTTGTATTAGCGGTAGATGTTGGACGACTACGCCACCCGTTGAATGCAGCGAAGGAGCTGCCGCTGCAGGGCAGACCGCTGAGGCCGGTGGTAGGATTGTGCAGCGTGGTAGTATCACCCCCAACGGGAGGGGTATGGCCTCAGGGCAGCCGACGTGGATGATGGGGGTAGCAGGAATCACTCAGAGACGATGCGGTGTAGTTCAGGGTCTTTACTGGTGATAAAGATAGACCCTCCCGGAGTACTGGCTAGCGATTGGGGCCTGGTCAGTCCTTGAGCAGATGGGATCTCCCCTGGCCAGGCGGAGTTGTAGGCCTCCCAAACTAACTGTACTCTTCTGGCTACCTTGCTAGAGGCGGGTATAAGTAGCCCACGTCCCTGAGTGTACCGTGTGGTGCTCACCCGTATGGCCGGTGACTCGGGGCCTTCTAGTAGCTTCCGCTCCACGACGGCGGTGCTGGTCCCACGCGTGTGACTGTGCCTTCAGGTTTCTTGGCCAGAGGACCTGAATTCCCCTGCCGGTCGGTTTCTGCTGCTGGATAGGAGTTAGTCCCCACAGCCTCGGACTCCGGGTCCGGTGATAACTTCTCAGTCAGGGCGAGCTCTGCAGCTGCCAGCCCCTGACTCTTTGTAGTACTGCTCCCACAGAGCTCCTGTTGTTTCTTCCTATGCTGTTTCTCTTCTCTGTCTCTACTTCTTCTCTACTCTCTAACCCTGCCTCAGCCCTAGGTTTATATAGGGGAAGTTCTTCCCCTCCCAGGACTGGGCAGGAGGTGTGGCATGCACAGGATCCCTGACCAAGAGACCTCCCACCTGCTCTCAGACATAACATTGCCGTTACTGTGGAAACCAGACCCCTGGGGTGCCACACATACATAGGGACCTGTCAATTAACTGTAGCGGGCTGGGGAGAAGCTGGCCGGGAACTTCATTGGACTGGTCAGGTCTCTCCTTATAGTCCCTGACCGGCTTTACTAACCATTCATGCTACAACTTTTCCTATTTGTCTGTATTCCATCTAATAGTTTAAGCACCCCCCTAAATAAGCCCAGAAATGGGAGCAGTCTTTCATGGCTGCTCCTTGAGTCTTCATGAGCAGACCCTGTTCTCTTCATAGGTGGATCTACCCTACCCTTTCTCTCTTCTCGCTCTCTGCTCTTCATGAGTGGGGCCTCCATGTCCTCCTCTCCTCATGGGTGGAGCCTCCATGACATCTTCTCCTAATGGGTTGAGCCTCCATGGCCTCTTCTTCTCATGGATGGAGCCTCCATGGCCTCACCTCATAAATGGAGCCTCCATGGCCTCTTCTCCTTATGGATATAGCTTCCATGCCCTCCTCTCCTCAGCCTCCTTGCCCTGTTCTCCTCATGGGTGGAGCTTCCAGGCCATCCTCTCCTCATGGGTGGAGCCTCCATGCCCCCTCTCCTCATGGGTAGAGCCTCCCTGCCCTCTCTCCTCGTGAGTGGAGCTTCTATGCCCTCCTCTAATGGGTGGAGCCTCCATGCCTCCTCTCCTCATGGGTGGAGCTTCCATGCCTTCCTCTTCTCATGGATGGAGCTTCTATGCCCTCCTCTCCTCATGGGTGGAGATTCATTCCCTCCTTTTCTCATGGGTAACGCTTCCATACCTTCCTCTTCTCATGGATGGAGCTTCCATGCCTTCCTCTTCTCATGGATGGAGCTTCCATGCCTTCCTCTTCTCATGGATGGAGCCTCCATGCCTTCCTCTTCTCATGGGTGGAGCTTCCATGCCTTCCTCTTCTCATGGGTGGAGCTTCCATGCCTTCCTCTTCTCATGGGTGGAGCTTCCATGCCTTCCTCTTCTCATGGCTGGAGCTTCCTTGCTCTGTGCAGGCCCCCACATGAATTGCTGTCTGTGACTACTATAGATAGGTGTTTTAGGAAACTAGACAAAACTGAATAATTTAGAACAGAAAGAGGATCACACAAAAAATTATCGCAATTACGCCGTTGTGACTGTATGAGTAGAATTTAGGCTCTAAATAGTTACAATAAGATGGAGACCTCCTATATGTCTAGATTAGGTGGGATTAAAGCAGTAGTCTTTAGGCTTTTTATGACCTTTACTGCATCTTATCAAACATTGTTATTGACCCTTCTGACAATTTCTTCCAACGCTTTCAGATATCTTTACGCTTCACATAAAAATGCACCAGTGACATCCAAGGTTTCTTTCAGATCTCAGTTATACAGATGGTTCCAGCTTCTTGCATAAGCTCAGAGGAGAAAACACAACAATTGTCACGTCTGATAAACATTGCTTCTTTCTGCAGGCGTCTGAGCTAAACATCTAGTGGTGCACGCTGTGATGTATTATTACATGCGGGGACATGGTGACCACTGCTAACCACAGCCTGCCTATGGGGAGCTATCACTGGTGGGGGGGTCCGAACTTTTTGACCCCCATATTGCTCCTGGTAGTGCTGCATTTTAAAGCAAGTAGAGCTGCTCCAGTTCAGTTCTCACTTTATTTTATCAAACATGTTGTGGAAGTGATTTTCTGAGAGTTCAGGTAGTTGTTGTCTGCCATTACTTTGGATTATCACCACTCTAATACTGACACATTTAGCTCTGCATGCACTATACTGCCACAGTGTGCCTCCTGGCACATCCAGCTCTGCTCATGATTTACCAAGCTCTGCTACATCGCTGGGCTCTGCTTCATTGACATTCTGTGCCTCCTTACATACTCAGTTCTTCTGTATTGCTGGACTTTTCTGCTTCGTCACCGTGTGTCTCTGGACATACCTAGCTCGGCTACCTTTCCATAATTCCTCCTGACATACCCTGCACTGCTACATCATTGGACTCTACTAGATGAAAACAGTGTGCCTCCTTACGTACTGTACCTGACTTTGCTCATACCTGGGCTCTGCTGCATTGCCACAATCTGCCTCCTGACATACTCAACTCTGCTACATCGCTAGACTCTGCTACCTTGCTATTTTCTGACCCACTTAACTCTGCTACATCACTTGACTCTGCTTCATTGCTTCAGTGAACCTCCTGATCTGCTCTGCTCTGCCACTTCTGTTGCTTCTCCAGTTATCAACCTTTCTCTACAGTCTCTGTAGTTCCAACCAGACTGCCCTGCTGCAAGTCACCGCTCCATGGCGCTAATTCTCTTCCCGTGAATATGAAGGGGTTCGCCAACTAATAAATATAACGTTTCGCCGTTGGATCAGGCAAAACAGATCAATTTTTTCAATTGGAATCCTTTAAAAATGGCCACATAACGCTTTCACATACTTCTTATGGCGCCCCCTGCTGTTTTTGTTATTTCCTCCAACAACATCCACCTAATATGTGGTAAGAAGATGTTTCTGATGCACTGGGCTCATTGATTGGGAGCGATCACATGCATGAATCCGCCACCCGTAAAATCCAGTAACAGATTTAATAACCCCACCAATAGCTGGCGGCACGACCACACAACCAGTTACCTCCTCCAAAGACATGTCGAATACTAGATTTTCTTTTCGAAATCTGGAATCTCCCTATTAGTTACAGCGCGTACCTAGCAGATAAAATCTGCGCCTTGTCCAGACCGTGCCCACATATATATTCATCTTCTCTGGGTGACTTTGGGGATAGAAGGAATGAAAATATACATTTAAGGACGGCCGCCGCTGCGTTCTCTGAAAGCCATTTAGGCAAAGTACAGACGATTTCTTTGCAAAGTAGAAAACCTAACAGCAGCCAAACTCCTCCGAGAATGGATATGTTTAGAAAGTCCGGGACTGATCTGTTCTAGGAAATCTTCCAGCTCTTTAATCAGCCTGTTTTTATAATAAATCTTACTACTTAAACAATATAAGAAGGGAGCGCGGCTGCTCTCAAGTAACCGGAGAAAAACACTGTTAAGAGGGGCTGTTGTGCTAATGGGGGAGAACGGGAACAAATATATGAACATCATATACATACTGTATATAGCACCGTTATACATTATATACATATGATACAGTACTGCATACATTATATAACTATCAGTGGCAGGCATAGGATTGGGCAAGAACAATATATGGGCCCTCTGCAGCCTAAATGCTCTTAAAATACAAAATTGCACCTGCTTTGGAGGTAGAAATGGACCCCCTTACCTCTTGGATTCCTGTGCGGCCGCACAGGTTGCATCAATGATATGTCCGCCCCTGCCTATTGTACAATGATCCCCATGGCTTGTAGAGAGTTCATGTCCTGCTCCACTGGGTTGATGTCCATCTTCCACCTAATGCATTGGGTCCACCATTGTCAGTCAACCTTCAAGCGACTGTCACTAGTATGGGATCCTGATTCTTCTTTGCTCTGGGGGTCTTGCCACTTTTTAAGCACTTTAAGGCTCCATTTGGGTAAAGTATAACACTATAAGTGACCCCCACGCCACTATAAATTGGTTTATCTTTTGAGGAACCATTACAGGGCTCCTATTGCTAACATTGTCATGCCTTATTTGCCAACTTTTCACTTCAAGATTTTAGGACGGGTATCAATTTGCGGAGCAAAGTAGACCATAGACTACAGCCCATGTCCCTTTCCCCAACTCTCTCCAAATTCCTGAATGAAGAGACCTCCCCAGAATAGCTGCTATTGGGAGGTCATAGGCAGATTTCACAAGATCATGGCTCTCCAGGGACTCCACTAAAAAGACAAGATATATACAGTACAGACCAAAAGTTTGGACACACATTCTCATTTAAAGATTTTTCTGTATTTTCACGACTATGAAAATTGTACATTCACACTGAAGGCATCAAAACTATGAATTAACACATGTGGAATTATATACTTAACAAAAAAGTGTGAAACAACTGAAAATATGTCTTATATTCTAGGTTCTTCAAAGTAGCCACCTTTTGCTTTGATGACTGCTTTGCACACTCTTGGCATTCTCTTGATGAGCTTCAAGAGGTAGTCACCGGAAATGGTCTTCCAACAATCTTGAAGGAGTTCCCAGAGATGCTTAGCACTTGTTGGCCCTTTTGCCTTCACTCTGCGGTCCAGCTCACCCCAAACCATCTCGATTGGGTTCAGGTCTGGTGACTGTGGAGGCCAGGTCATCTGGCATAGCACCCCATCACTCTCCTTCTTGGTCAAATAGCCCTTACATAGCCTGGAGGTGTGTTTGGGATCATTGTCCTGTTGAAAAATAAATGATGGTCCAACTAAACGCAAACCGTATGAAATAGCATGCCGCTGCAAGATGCTGTGGTAGCCATGCTGGTTCAGTACGCCTTCAATTTTGAATAAATCCCTAACAGTGTCACCAGCAAAGCACCCCCACACCATCACACCTCCTCCTCCATGCTTCACAGTGGGAACCAGGCATGTAGAGTCCATCCGTGCACCGTTTCTGCGTCGCACAAAGACACGGTGGTTGGAACCAAAGATCTCAAATTTGGACTCATCAGACCAAAGCACAGATTTCCACTGGTCTAATGTCCATTCCTTGTGTTCTTTAGCCCAAACAAGTCTCTTCTGCTTGTTTGCCTGTCCTTAGCAGTGGTTTCCTAGCAGCTATTTTACCATGAAGGCCTGCTGCACAAAGTCTCCTCTTAACAGTTGTTGAAGAGATGTGTCTGCTGCTAGAACTCTGTGTGGCATTGACCTGGTCTCTAATCTGAGCTGCTGTTAACCTGCGATTTCTGAGGCTGGTGACTCGGATAAACTTATCCTCAGAAGCAGAGGTGACTCTTGGTCTTCCTTTCCTGGGGCGGTCCACATGTGAGCCAGTTTCTTTGTAGCGCTTGATGGTTTTTGCAACTGCACTTGGGGACACTTTCAAAGTTTTTCCAATTTTTCGGACTGACTGACCTTCATTTCTTAAAGTAATGATAGCCACTCGTTTTTCTTTACTTAGCTGCTTTTTTCTTGCCATAATACAAATTCTAACAGTGTATTCAGTAGGACTATCAGCTGTGTATCCACCTGACTTCTGCACAACACAACTGATGGTCCCAACCCCATTTATAAGGCAAGAAATCCCACTTATTAAACCTGACAGGGCACACCTGTGAAGTGAAAACCATTTCCGGTGACTACCTCTTGAAGCTCATCAAGAGAATGCCAAGAGTGTGCAAAGCAGTCATCAAAGCAAAAGGTGGCTACTTTGAAGAACCTAGAATATAAGACATATTTTCAGTTGTTTCACACTTTTTTGTTAAGTATATAATTCCATATGTGTTAATTCATAGTTTTGATGCCTTCAGTGTGAATGTACAATTTTCATAGTCATAAAAATACAGAAAAATCTTTAAATGAGAAGGTGTGTCCAAACTTTTGGTCCGTACTGTACATAGCCATATATATTGTGAGTAAAGTTTTGGCTTAACAGTGAGCCTTTCTCATCACGTGAGCTGAAATGTGGTTGGGCAGCACGGTGGCTCAGTGGCCAGCACTGCATATAGCCTTGCAGTGCTGGGCTCCTGGGTTCAAATCCCACCAAGGACAACATCTGCAAGGAGTTTGTATATTCTCCCTGTGTTTGTGCAGCTTTCTGCCCACTCCAAAGACATACTGATAGGGGACTTAGATTGTGATCCCCAATGGGGACAGAGCCCATAATGTCTGTAAAGTGCTGTGGACTTAATGGTGTTATATAAACAAGTAAAAGAAATAAACAATACATTCACATTTTTTTATCATTTTTTAAAATTTAATTACTTTTTTTGTGGTAATATGCAAAGGGCATTCTGGTCGTTACAGGATGAAGGAGAGTATGGTTTCCAATATATGACTGTATCACAGCCACATGTGCATACCCGTACAACTACAAATACTGCCGATGCTGAAGGGGTGCCACAGATGACCTGGTTTTCGACACTTGCAACCATCACCAATTTTATATCATTTATTTTTGTAGTTCTCTTCTTTGGATACTTTATGTAAGCGCTGTCATAAGGTCAGTCAGTATGTTATTTGAGCAGTATATGGAGGATTTTACATTGTGGCACAGTATATTATGTGTGTATGGTAATGGGGGCACTGTATAGCATTCTTATTCAGGCAACAGTATTATATCACCAATATATGGTACAGTTACTCTGGCACCATGCAGTGTGACATATTTTTAGACCATGTACGGTCACATCTCCACCAATAAAATGTACTACAATGGACACCATTGAAGGTAAGGAAACACGTGGATTTAGTATAGTCAGTGTCACAGCAAAAGTGACAGCCTGATTACAGTACTAGCGTATGACCCCATAACCATGCCAGCCAAAGTACCCAATGATACAGCCAATTTTTGCCATCATCTATGGAGATCAATGACATGTTGAATGGTTCTGATGCTGCAGGACTGTATTCGTAGACAGTAAGTATAGAGATTCAGGGATCATTGACTGTGTAATATGTATACACTGCACTAATTCCAGACATCCAGTGCTCCAGCAGAGAAATGTCATGTATATGTTACCCTCATTTACCCTCATCCGCTTATGAACAGATAAGTCTTGTAGAGACTCAGCCGTCTGCACTCCACACAAAAAATTAGGGTTATCAGTATTAGGGGTCACCTAGTGAGTTGGCTTCCCTAAGCCACCGGTCAGGGTGAACAAACGGACTGAGGGAGATGGCAAAACGGGCTGAGGGAGATGGCAAAACGGGTTGAGGGAGATGGCAAAACGGGCTGAACAGGTCAGATGGCAAGTGGAACAGTGAGACTCAGGACCACGGGGTAAGCTGAATGGTAGGCAGGCAACTGGAGCAGGACACACCAGAAGACACAGAGCCAGGGGTGTAGACAAACAATAGGACATAGTAATAGCCAGGCCAGGAATTGCTGCAGTGCAATTTTAACAAGTCTAGAGGAGAGTTTGTTATTCCTACAGCAGGGAGAGGGTTAATTAGCTACAAATGCATGGCAGCTAACAGCAATGTTGATCAGGAAAACTTATCTGTAGAGAGAAACAAAACACACTGATGCAGCAGCATTGTAGTGTGAACTAGTCCATAGACTAGTCTGTTATGCATACAGCAGATGAAGAGTTGATCAGAAGATCAGAGCCAAGAAGTAGATGCAGTTTGAAGAAACCACAAAAATTTGCAGAGATGATTGCAGCTGAGAGAACTGGTGAGATAAAGCTTTAAGGCACAAGGTAACAGGGCACACTGTATACTTAATACTCAGACACGGAGAAGTAGCAGAATTAGTCTTAATAGGCCTTGGGTGATGATATTACTGGAGTACACCAAGCAACTTGTGAAACCTGTGAGACATGTGCCGTCTGTAAGGGTATGTGCCCACGTAGCGTTTTACAAGCGTAGTTGATGCGGAATTTCCGCAGCGGAAACGCTTGTAAAACGCTTGGTAATCTGCACCCCATGGTCCCCAATGAGAATCCGCAAGTTCTATGCCCATGCTGCGGATTTTTCTGCAGCGTTTTTGATGCGCACAAAAATCCGCAGCTTGTCAATTAATTTTGCGTTTCCGCATGCGGAATTGCCTTTTCAATGTAATAAAAAACGCAAGGCAATTCCGCATGTCGAAAACGCGCAAAAAACGCGCTATAAACGCTTGCGAAATTCCGCATGCGTTTTTCCGGGAAAGGACATGCGGAAATGAAGCGCAAATTTTCCGCTTCATTTCCGCAACGTGGGCACATAGCCTAACACTCAGGCTACAGAACAGCAGCAGATGATTTCCCCCATCGATCCCCTGCCCCCTATGTACACGAAAATACATACTATAATCCTGTCCCCTATGCGCAAAATAACTACTATAATACTGATCTTATCTACAAAAATATTATTACTATAATACTACCTTTTATGTGTACAAGAATATTACTACTACTAGATGGTGGCCCGATTCTAACGCATCGGGTATTCTAGAATAGGTATGCGGCCGACCGGGCGCAAGCAGCAGAGCGGTGTCTACATTTGGCGCCAAAATCGCTGATTGGTCGAGGCCGGCAACCGCAACCAATCAGCAAAGCGGTGTTAAAATTTGGCGGCTATATCGCAGATTGGTCACGGCCGGCGGTCGTGACTAATCAGCAGAGCGGGGTTTAAATTTGGCGCCAATAATGCTGATTGGTCGCGGCCAGCGAACGCGACCCATCAGCAGAGCGGGGTTTAAATTTGGCGGCAATAATGCTGATTGTTTGCGGCCGGCGGTCGCGACCAATCAGCAGAGCGGTATTTAAATTTGGTGCCAATAATGGTGATTGGTCACGGCCGCGACCAATCAGCAGAGCTGTGTTTAAACTTGTCGCCAAAAATGCTGTTTTTTCGTGACCGGTAACCGCGACCAATGAGCAGAGCGGTGTTTAAATATGGCGCCAATATCGCTGATTGGTCGCGGCCGGCCACCGCGACCAATCAGCGAAGCGGTGTTTAAATTTGGCGCCAATATCGCTGATTGGTCACGGCCGGTGGTTGCAACTAATCAGCAGAGCGAGGTTTAAATTTGGTGCTAATACTGCTGATTGGTCGCGGCCGGCCACCGCGACCAATCAGCAGAGCGGGGTTTACATTTGGCGCCAATATCGCTGATTGGTCACGCCCGGCGGTCGCGACCAATCAGCAGAGCGGGGTTTAAATTTTGCGCCAATCTCGCTGATTGGACGCGTCTGCCGTCCGCGACCAATCAGCAGAGCATTGTTTAAATTTGGCGCCAATCTCGCTGATTGGTCGCGGCTGGCGTCGGCAACCAATCAGCAGAGCGGTGTTTCAATTTGCCACCACAATCGCTGATTGGTCGGGACCGGCCACCGCGACCAATCAGCAGAGCGGGGTTTAAATTTGCCGCCCATATCGATGATTGGTCAGGGCCGGCGGCCGCAACCAATCAGCGTCGTATTAGTGAGGACCAGGGAGCGGCGCTGCCTGTGCGGGTACTTCCGCTGCGAGCAGCTGGGAGATGAGTGGCTGCTCGCAGCAGAAGCATCCCGACCGGCGGCGCCGCTCCTCGGTCCTCCGTTCACACTTGCCGTCGGGAGATCATAGCGCTGTTTAAATTAGGCGGCAATCTCGCTGATTGGTCGCGGTCGGCTGGTGGCCGCAACCAATCAGCGGAGCGTTGTTTAAATTTGGCGCCAATCTCGCTGATTGGTCGCGGTTGGCGGCCGCGACCAATCAATAGAGCGTTGTTTAAATTTTGCGCTAATCTCGCTGATTGGTCGCAGTCGGCTGTCATCCGCGACCAATCAGCAGAGCGTTGTTTAAATTTGGCGCCAATCTCGCTGATTTGTGCTAAAAATCGCTGATTGGTCGCTGGCGCTGCTCGCGACCAATCACCGATTTGGGCGCCAAATTTAAATATCGTCCGCGACCAATCACCGATTTTGGCGCCACATTTAAATAGCGTTCGTGACCAATCAGTACAGCGGTGTTTAAATGTGGAGCCAAGATCGGTGATTGGTCGCGGCCGATATTTAAATTTGGCGGCCAAATCGGTGATTGGTCGCGGGCCAAGACCGCGACCAATCACCGATTTGGACGCAACATTTAAATAGCGTCCGCGACCAATCAGCACAGCGGTGTTTAAATGTGGCGCCAAGATCGGTGATTGGTCGAGGCCGATATTTAAATGTGGCGCCAAGATCGGTGATTGGTCGCGGGCAGCGCCAGCGACCAATCAGCGATTTTTAACACAAATGTCCGGACCTTTGTAACACCATGCGGGTACTGTGGGGACATCAGCGGCTAGGGTGTCAAGGGAGGACCGGGGAGCGGCGCTGCGGGTCGGGATACTTCTGCTGCGAGCGCCCGTTCATGTCCCGGGTTCTCACAGCGGAAGTACCCGCACAGGCAGCGCCGCTGACATCCCTGCGCCTAGGGTGTGAAGGGAGGACCGGGGAGCGGCGCTGACATCCAATTGGTCGCGGCCGCAATTTCAATGTGCCGCACAAATCGGTGATTGGTCGCGGTCTTGGCCCGCGACCAATCACTGATCTTGCCGCAAAAGTTAAACACTACTGTGCTGATTGGTTGCGGACGCTGCTCGCGACCAATCACCGATTTGGGCGCCTAATTTAAATATCGGCCGCGACCAATCACCGATCTTAGCTCCACATTTAAACACCGCTGTGCTGATTGGTCGCGGACGCTATTTAAATGTGGCGCCAGAATCGGTGATTGGTCGCGCCCGGCATCGGCGACCAATCAGCACAGCGGTGTTTAAATGTGGAGCCAAGATCGGTGATTGCTCGCGGCCGATATTTAAATGTGGCGCCCAAATCGGTGATTGGTCGCGGGCAGCGTCCGCGACCAATCAGCACAGCGGTGTTTAACTTTAGTGGTAAGATCAGTGATTGGTCGGGTCCGAAGACCGCAACCAATCATCGAATCGTCTTGGTGAGGACCGGGGAGCGGCGCTGCCTGTGCGGGTACTTCCGCTGCGAGAACCCGGGACATGAGCGGGCGCTCGCAGCAGAAGTATCCCAACTCGCAGCGCCGCTCCCCGGTCCTCCCTTCCGCATGGAGATCAGCGACGCCGGCGGTCCTTCCGCTGCTACCGGCCGGGAGATGAGCGCCTCGCGCCGCTCATCTCCCAGCTGCATCTCCATCCCGCAGATGGGTCCGGCGGTCGAGGTGCTTCTGCTGGTACCGGCCGGGAGATGAGCGCCTCGCAACGGTCATCTCCCGGCTGCATCGCCGCTGAGCTCCGTCCCGCAGATGAGCCGCTAACGGCCGCCATCTTTTTTCAGAAATCCCGCAGCGCTGATTGGCCGCTGCCGGACCAATGAGCGACGCGGGATTTCCAGAACAGACAGACAGACAGAAAGACAGACTGACGGGATAAGACGATTATATATATAGATAATACTGCTCCTATGTACAAGAATATTACTACTATAATACTGCCCCCTATGTACAAGAATATAACTACTATAATATTGTTCCTATGTACAAGAATATAACAATTATAATACTGCTCCTATGTACAAGAATATAACTACTACAATATTGGCCCCTGTGTACAAGAATATAACTACTACAATACTGCCCCCTGTGTCCAAGAATATAACTACTATAATACTACCCCCTATGTACAAGAATATAACTACTATAATACTGCTCCTATGTACAAGAATATAATTACTATAATACTGCCTCTATGTACAGGAATATAACTACTATAATACTGCTCCCATGTACAAGAATATAACTACTATAATACTACTCCCATGTACAAGAATATAACTACTATAATACTACTCCTATGTACAAGAATATAACTACTATAATACTGCCCCCTATGTACAAGAATATAACTACTATAATACTACTCCTATGTACAAGAATATAACTACTATAATACTGCCCCCTATGCACAAGAATATAACTACTATAATACTGCCCCCTATGTACAAGAATATAACTACCATAATACTGCTCCCTATGTATAAGAATATAACTGCTATAATACTGCTCCTATGTACAAGAATATAACTACTATAATACTGCCCCCTATGCACAAGAATATAACTACTATAATACTGCCCCCTATGTACAAGAATATAACTACCATAATACTGCTCCCTATGTATAAGACTATACAGTGGGTACGGAAAGTATTCAGATCCCTTTACATTTTTCACTCTTTGTTTCATTGCAGCCATTTGGTAAATTCTAAAAAGTTCATTTTTTTCTCATTAAAGTACACTGTGCACCCCATCTTGACAGAAAAAAAACAGAACTGTAGAAATTTTTGCAAATTTATTAAAAAAGAAAAACTGAAATATCACATGGTCTTAAGTATTCAGACCCTTTGCTCAGTATTGAGTATAAACACCCTTTTGAGCTAGTACAGCCATGAGTCTTCTAGGGAATGATGCAACAAGTTTTTCACACCTGGATTTGGGGATCCTCTGCCATTCTTCCTTGCAGATCCTCTCCAGTTCCGTCAGGTTGGATGGTGAACGTTGGTGGACAGCCATTTTCCGGTCTCTCCAGAGATGCTCAATGGGGTTTAGGTCAGGGCTCTGGCTGGGCCAGTCAAGAATGGTTACAGAGTTGTTCTGAAGCCACTCCTTTGTTATTTTAACTGTGTGCTTAGGGTCATTGTCTTGTTGGAAGGTGAACCTTTGGCCAAGTCTGAGGTCCAGAGCACTCTGGAAGAGGTTTTCATCCAGGATATCTCTGTACTTGGCTACATTTATGCTTCCTTCAATTGCAACCAGTCGTCATGTACCTGCAGCTGAAAAACACCTCCATAGCATGATGCTGCCACCACCATGTTTCACTGTTGGGATTGTATTGGGCAGGTGATGAGCAGTGCCTGGTTTTCTCCACACATACCACTTAGAATTATCACCAAAAAGTTCTATCTTGGTCTCATCAGACCAGAGAATCTTATTTCTCATAGTCTTCATATATTTTTGAGCAAACTGTATGCGGGCTTTCATATGTCTTGCACTGAAGAGAGGCTTCCGTCTGGCCACTCTGCCATAAAGGCCCGACTGCTGGAGGGCTGCAGTGATAGTTGACTTTGTGGAACTTTCTCCCATCTCCCTACTGCATCTCTGGAGCTCAGCCACAGTGATCTTGGGGTTCTTCTTTACCTCTCTCACCAAGGCTCTTCTCCCATGATTGCTCAGTTTGCCTGGATGGCCAGGTCTAGGAAGACTTCTGGTGGTCCCAAACTTCTTCCATTTAAGGATTATGGAGGCCACTGTGCTCTTAGGAACCTTGAGTAATGCAGAAATTCTTTTGTAACCTTGGCCAGATCTGTGCCTTGCCACAATTCTGTCTCTGAGCTCCTTGGGCAGTTCCTTTGAGTTCATGATTCTCATTTGGTCTGACATGCACTGTGAGCTGTGAGGTCTTATATAGACAGGTGTGTGCCTTTCCAAATCAAGTCCTATCAGTTTAATTAAACACAGCTGGACTCCAATGAAAGAGTAGAACCATCTAATGGAGGATCACAAGGAAATGGACAGCATGTGACTTAAATATAAGTGTCTGAGCAAAGGGTCTGAATACTTATGACCGTGTGATATTTCAGTTTTTCTTTTTTAATACATTTTCAAAAATGTTTACATTTCTGTTTTTTTTCAGTCAAGATGGGGTGCAGAGTGTACTTTAATGAGAAAAAAGATGAACTTTTTAGAATTTACCAAATGGCTGCAATGAAACAAAGAGTGAAAAATTTAAAGGGGTCTGAATACTTTCCGTACCCACTGTAACTACTATAATACTGCCCCCTATGTACAAGAATATAACTACTATAATACTGCCCCTATGTACAAGAATATAACTACTATGATACTGCCCCTATGTACAAGAATATAACTACTATAATACTGCTCCTATGTACAAGAATATAACTACTATAATACTGCCCCCTATGTACAAGACTACAACTACTATAATACTGCCCCTATATTCAAGAATATAACTACTATAATACTGCCCCCTATGTACAAGAATATAACTACTATAATACTGCCCCCTATGTACAAGAATGTAACTACTATAATACTGCCCCTATGTACAAGAATATAGCTACTATAATACTGCCCCCTATGTACAAGAATTTAACTACTATAATACTGCTCCTATGTACAAGAATATAACTACTATAATACTGCTCCCTATGTACAAGAATATAACTACTATAATACTGCCCCTATGTACAAGAATATAACTACTATAATACTGCTCCCTATGTTCAAGAATATAACTACTATAATACTACCCCCTATGTACAAGAATATAACTACTATAATACTGCCCCCTATGTACAAGAATATAACTACTATAATACTGCTCATATGTACAAGAATATAGCTACTATAATACTGCCCCCTATGTACAAGAATATAACTACTATAATACTGCTCCTATGTACAAGAATATAACTACTATAATACTGCTCCTATGTACAAGAATATAACTGCTATAATACTGCTCATATGTACAAGAATATAGCTACTATAATACTGCCCCCTATGTACAAGAATATAACTACTATAATACTGCTCCTATGTACAAGAATATAACTACTATAATACTGCTCCTATGTACAAGAATATAACTACTATAATACTGCCCCCTATGTACAAGAATATAACTTCTATAATACTGCTCCCTATGTACAAGAATATAACTACTATAATACTGAAAAAGTAGTGTGTGACCCGTTAAAGTCCACAGAAAATCAGCTCACCCATGGATAAATGAATTCCTATTGCACGCACAATCTTGTAGAATTGCATGAAGAAAACGTGTTAATCCAGTAAATGGTCCAATAAAATATTCTTCTTTCATTTAAAGCCCATTAAAATTGAGTGGATTTTAATGGACTTTAAATAAAGAAGAATATTTTATTGGACCCTTTACTGGATTTACACGTTTTCTTCATACTATAATACTGCCCCTATGTCAACATTTTTTTTCTTGCATGGATGCATTTTTGTAGTTCTGCTTACTGACTATATTGCTGATTGTCAGTGAGGACAGGTCTGTTTCTCTGTGTTGCGTTACACAATGTACAGGACACAGATGTCACCACAATACAGTAGTAAAACTAATGGTATCACCCAGTATGACACAGTATGATTCCTGACTGATCACTGCAATTAATTTTACTTTTTTAATGGCCTTGTAAAACTGAGAAAAATTCCGACAGATCTGTGAGTAGACGCATCACATGACTCAAAGGTTACACAACTACACATACAACACTGATCACTTAGTTATTATGCCACAAGTGATGTTGATGATTGCACAGCAGCTTTGTATGGGTTTTCTATATCATTCCCACTTGCAGATATTAACTCCTTAGTGACATAAATATATGGTGCACACTGCTTATATGGTACGGGCTAAGGAGCTGAGCAGGCTCCATACAGCACAGGTGGCGGCTGTGTTACCGGCATCCGAGAGCAACTCATTCAATTGGAATAATTTCCGTTCTCAACAGTTTAACCTCTTAAATGTTGCTGTCAAGCATGATAGCAGCATTTAAAAGGTTTCAACATGGCAGCCCTCTGTTCTGTCACTGGAACTGTTATAAACGTGTTCACACTCACACCAGGGAAACGCCGTACCTACACCCAACTGGTACCTGTACAGACTGGAAAGGTCCTAGTCACACAACTAAAAAAACACCACCTCGGATCTTGCTCCCTAAAAGGCCTTTGAGGGGTTTCTCGTACCTCCTGAAGAACCAGAGAGGAGGACCTAACATAAAGATAAGGAAAGTGTGAGGAGAGATGCGAGAATCTAAGGTGAGAGACTAAGACCCATTCAAATAAAATGGAAGGGTAAAGGCTAAGGAGTATCAAAAAATAAAATGAACAAGAAAGCTCTCCCAAGATCCTTATAGTTGTAAAAGGAAAAGGTGCTGGGAGGGAAAGCAAGCTAACTTGCACGCAGAATACAACAGGAGTTTACCCAGCAAGGTAAACCCCTAAGATAAAGAGCTGGAACTCCTAAAAAATACAACCTCCAAGAAATATAGCCAGCAAGGAAGTGCAGAGAAGGAATACTATACAAAGCCCCACCCAGAACATGTTAGGGCAAACCAAAATGGGATAATGGAGAACACCTGGGATGGAAATGGAGTGGAAGGGCTAATAAGGACAAACAAGGACAAAAAATCAGCATTTGGACTGGGAAGGAAAAGAGTTGTAGCTCACCAGGCAGAAGAACCGACCACAAAGCAACAGGTCACCGGATCGAATCCTCAAACAGAGCCATGACAGTACTGCCCTTCTATGAGGGGCCATCGGACCCTCAGAAGCCCCAGTTGTCCAATGTCGCCGATAACACTCCCTCATCAAGCGATCACACATGAAGATCCTCCCAGCCAACCCCGGAGTTATCTTCAGGACCATAACCTTTCCATTTGACAAGACACTGCAGATGGCACCTAACCTTTCAGGAAGAGTTTTCAGCAGGCTCCTTATCATCAGGATCCAGGATTATAATGACAGGTATCACCTCTATACACAGCTTATCACACAGGATCCACCAATCACAATAGTCAATGTTACAGCTCAGCTGCTCCCGATTCACAATGATCTTTGTACATGCTCATCAGATGCTTCAATACCAAAGATAGTTTGGGGTCTTTTCCTTGTAGCTAACGTGTGAATTTCCTGAAGTGCTTCTCTCGGCTGTCGCCAGTGTTCCCATTAAGTATTAATGGAGCAGAGATGTGAATGTTGAGCCTCCGCTGCTTTCAGACAGGGCCCTTTAGAGTACCGATCATGGGGCGCGCAGTGGTCAGATCCCCAGTGAAATTATCCCCTATCCAGTTTATAAGGGATAACTTCCAAACGTGGTATAACATCATTACTTTACGATTATAGCTTCCCTTTAAGAAGTTATAGATGTCAGAAACTAATAACAGAATTGACAAAAACATAATAGCGGAAGGCACATCAACTTCACACATGCGAGAGTGTGTGTACACTAGAAAATCACTCCATGACGCATCAGAAAAACAGGAGAAACAGAGTTTTTTAAGGATATAAAATTTGTAGAAAAACTTTATTAAATACATATAGAGCACATACATGATAATTACAAAATACCCAAACAATTAAAAGCAGTGTGTAAGGTAAAGAGCTGATATACTGATGAACCTCCAGCACAAAATAATAAACAGCAACATCATAACCCTAATAACAAGTATGGAAAAGGGGTATAGGCAGTTAAAGTCCCAGGTGTTTGGGTAACTGGCCAAATTAGGGTATGCTGACCAAGTGTTCTAAATAAACGTCAATACAAAAAGTGAAAGTCCTATATTATATAGAGTCATTACAAACAGAGTGATCTATTTCAAGTGTTTATTTCTGTTAATGTTGATGATTATGGCTTACAGCCAATGAAAACACAAAAGTCATTATCTCAGTAAATTGAAATAATTAACAAAAAACACCTGCAAAGGATTCCTAAGTGTTTAAAAAGGTCCCTTAATCTGTTTCAGTAGGCTCCACAATCATGGGGAAGACTGCTGACTTGACAGATGTCCAGAAGGCAGTCATTGACACACTCCACAAGGAGGGTAAGCCACAAAATGTCATTGATAAAGAAGCTGGCTGTTCACAGAGTGCTGTATCCAAGCATATTAATGGAAAGTGGAGTGTAGGGAAAAAGTGTGGTAGAAAAAGGTGCGCGAGCAACCGGGATAACCGCAGCCTTGAAAGGATTGTTAAGAAAAGGCCATTCAAAAATTTGGGTGAGATTCACAAGGAGTGGACTGCTGCTGGAGTCATTGCTTCAAGAGCCACCACACATAGGCGTATATGAGTTTCACTTTTTGTATTGAAGAGCTGAAATAAATTAACTTTTTGATGATATTCTAATTTAATGAGAAGCACTTGTATATATATGAACCTATGAGTTTCACCATAATCTTACTGACCTGAAGAATCATATTGTCAGGTCTTTTTTACTTCACGATGAATGCTGTAAAAACCGAGAAAACAATGACAGAATTGCATTTTTTCACCATTTTATTCACTTCCATTTTTTTCCTTTATTTTTTTCAGTATAATATATGGTAAAATCAATAGAGTCATTCGAAACTACAACTATTTGCTAAAAAGAAAACCAAGCCATCATACGGCTATGTTAATGGAAAAATAAAAATGTTTTGGCTCTAGGAGGAAGAAACGTAAACGCGAAAGCAAAAAAAAATCACTCCGCCTTTAAGGGAATAAATTAGGGAATTGTGGGTGTCACAATTCCTCAATATTATAAGCGGAATTACTGTAATTGAAGATGGAGCTTCAGATGGCGCAGGAATAAAATATGAGCAAAAAGTGTACACTTTTGACCTGGTGACTCTGGAAATGACTTAGTTTTTTCTGAATTTTAGAGTGTGTGAGCACAACATTCCTAAAAATGGAAAACCTTTTACAATGTGTAGTGAGAATGTTGTGTCCCGATGGGTGTGACAAGGGCCTCAATATTCTGCCTGTTGCTGCCTCCTTCATAATACAGATACAGTATAATATTACCACGTTTCTGTACCGGGATTTGTGATTTATATTACCAGTTCAAAACAAGTGTCAAACCAAATTGTAGCCAAAGATTACTATTTCCACATCGGGGAGATATAAGGGTCCCAAATATGAGAGTTGAATTTATCAAGCATTTATGTCATTTGCTACAGATAGGTCACGACTGCTTAAAGGGCTTTTCCATATTGGAAATCCCTATTGGTTAAGAATACCTGGCAGTAAGTGTTACATTTTCCAACAGTGCCCCCACAGGGCAAATTAAGTATTACAAGATGCCTATTCATATCAAAGAATTGTATGTGTAATAAGGGACAGGCCAGGTCCTCCACTCCTAGAGACACTTTGAAATCAGTCAGCTTTAGCTAAGAGATGATTATCCGGAACAGAGAAACCTTCTGTATTAAGATAGCACTCCAACAATATTTTTATTTATTCTGTAATTATTTACCCAATGTATATACTTCAGATTAGGGTCACCATCTCAATCCGCTGAAGTTTCTGTGCTATGAAACTGCAATTCACCATAGGGGAACAGAAACTTCTATCACAGTTACTGATGATGATTAAAGGGGTTGTCTCATTTGTGAATAAAGGCAAATCAGCAATCAAATGAACACTAATGCTCAGCTATCATTGTTGTGAAGACGGCACGTCAAGATATTCCTCTGCAAATGGCTAGCCATGTAATACACAACCTGGCTGGGTTGTATAGCAAAGTAGCAGACCCCTTATAGAGCCCATGAAAGCGATTACAATCCATGGACAGTATCTGATATTACATTTCATTTGAATTAGACTAAACTCCCATACCAGATACAGCCAACAGAGAAAAACCTCTTAAAAAGTATTATTTTAGGGGAACAAATACGGTACTTATAGTAAAAAAAAATAAAATACAATGGATTTTTTAAGATATTTATTGATAAAACCATCTCTTTTTGGTTGAAATTGCAGACAGATAAAACGGAGATTGTCGCTTAATAAAAGAGAAAATAGAGTCTACCAGAAAAGAAAAAATCTTTATTACAAATTCAATACAATTTTTACTGCTGTTTCATGCCGACATGCTTTTTTTTTTTAGATATTTGATATGTGTTGTATACATTGAAAAATATACTTTCTGATTTGTTAATGCGTTGATCCAGAATAAGGACACCAAACTTAAAAAATGTACATAAATAGAAACTCTGACAAATTAATGACATTGACATGTAGCTAAATATACTAAGTGAATTATTATTCTTACAATAACCATAGTTGTGAAATTTTAGGGCAATGGTGTTGTGTGTATGTGTGTCCAATGTGGTGTTTTGTGATACCTGGAGGCCTATGAACACACAGGATCATTCACACAAAGACACGACTTTTCTGTTGTTCAGTTTTCAGACCATCTTCTTCCAGTAAAAATCAATATATAAAGTTTGGTGCAAAAGTGGCAGAACACAGGACCCATGGCTAATGCAAAAAAATACTATATGTGGTGGTTGTTGCAGACGTCCAGGAGAGGATTACGAGAAGCCCAAGGAAATCTGCATAAAAATCATTCCAGCAGGAGCACTTCAACAAAACAACATGTTAACATGAAATCATTTCACCTGGATCCTCAAAAATCAGGTTGTGTAAGAGTTCTAGGAGGGGAAGACTCTCGAGTACTGTAATTGGATGGTGGATATATTCGTAGAAATTCATTTGGACCCGTTACAGTACATCGTGTCCAATGAGATGCGGTTCCGTCTAACTGGGCTCGGTAATTCACAGAACAATAGGTATCGGCACTCAGAAAAGTCATACAAGCTGCACCAACAGCAATTCATGATCCAAAAATTGGCTACGGGTCCAACGCCATTTAATGGACATGGCTGTGACCCTTCATGCTTTTGATCCCTCTCATTCACACTATAGAAAGCAAGAAATTTTGTAGCATCAGCATAGAAAACAGAGAAGTAGTGTTGGTGCAAATTGATTCTCACAACCCGGTCCATCGGCCACGTCAGTAATTTTTGGCTGTTGGACGGGAACAATGAGAACCGGCTCCTACCTGATGGCACCCACGGCTTCTGTTTTTATTAGTCGGCCTGGTACGACCTCACATGTTTGCCACGTTGCAACGATGACTTTGTGTCAGGCCGCTAATCAAGCGGGCTCTCACAGAAATAACTCACATGGCCGATGGGCCGGGTCGTGGGAATCGAATTGCACCAACTTTACAAACAAGGAAAAAAGTAAAAGGTCCACAAAATAGTTTTTAAGTGGTATGTGAATGTCCATCTTTGTTATACTGTGTTTTATTGCTCCAATGCTTCGAATAAACAAGAAAAATAATTTTCATAAAGATTGTTATCCTTACTATTCTTTTAATGTTTGACTTTGTTTGCCCCCTTGTATTTACCTCTCTCCCGTTTTCTACTTTTGTGTAAGCATGGTCGCTGTAGAACTTCTTCAGCGCTTCCTGGCAATAAGGCTTAAGTCAGATGTCCGTGAAACATGGTCTAAGTACGGACCGCAATGTTTTGGCCGGCTGTGGGTCTCTCGACACGAAGTCAACAGTCAAATTCAGGTCTGGAGACCCGTAGACAATCCATGCATCGTGGTCCGTGCTCAGACCGTGACATACGGATGTGTGAGTGCCGCCTTAGAAGCAGAGCATAGATTCTGGGAATGCAATCACTGGACAGTAAAGACATCTGTCATGGGGACTGGCTATACGACTATCCTCCTAGGGGCTACCACAATGAAAGGGCCAGTAGGCACATGGACAATTCCCAGACACATTCTACCTCTGCATAACTGCAGGACCAGACTACAGACCGAGTTTATGTGTTGTCTACAACCATTGCAACTGTTGTCCCATCTTGTTGGCTTATGGTGGTGCAAGCCTTTGTAGGACTCTCCTCCTTAAGCGAACTGCAAAATGGGAAATGCTCAAAGACTCGTGGAAAGGATAAGAAGGGCCCTTCTTTCCTAGATGGAAAAACAAAGTGCTATAATTGGGCAGCAATTTTGATCTTTGTTATGTTCTGTCTATAAACGCCACTACATGTCCCATAGCTCCTGATTCTTGGACCATACCAAATGACAGTACTTGTTTAGTGAAATTGTGTAGGGATACACTGCAGAGTGAGACAGCCATGATCAAATAACCTATGGGGCAGCTTTCCCTTTGAAGTCCATGAATCGGTATTAGGGTCATAGCAGTCAAAGGAATCAGAGTCCTCAATGGTGTTGTCCACGGTCAGACACCGGCCGCCTGTTACGTAAATTTTATTCTGCAGGACGGTGGCGCCATGGTGCATTCGTCTGTCCTTCATGTCGGCACATTTGGCAAATGTATTTTGCGTCATATCGTAGGCAATGATTCTTCTGGTGTAACCTGGAACAAAAAAAATGTTAGATCAGATCAGGTGAAAAGTTAATGGCATAAATGGTAATTTAAATGGGGTTATATGGAGCAGAATATCCAAATGTTTTATATAGGAGCTTTTATGGAGTCATTTCTACTACTGATCTGATATACTCAAGTCACATCTAAAGCTGAAATTATAATTCCACCTGGTAGAAAATACTGTTTACAGCCAATGATGTAGTATGGACAGCTGTGAAATGTAATCTGGATGTTATGCAGGTGTAGCAACTCCCTCAGGATAATAGGTAAAGCTAAAAACTGCAACTGACCCTGCCGGTTCCTGTACAGGCTCCACAGATCCTGACCCCGCAGTCCCTAGTGGTTCCTGTATGGGCAGAAATAGACCTAACCATAGTCTAGACAATGGCAACTTGGACCTATGCTGCCTGAAAGGCCGTCGAGAGCTTCACATTTCTCTTAAAAGAACCAGAGGGCAGAGTAGAGTGTGAATTCCCTACAAAAGGGAAAGTGTGCTGAAAAAAGGAAAAGGTCCCAGAGTGAGTAGAATACACCACAAAATACAAAATAAAGTATAAACTGCGTACTGTTAGATAATATGCCGCCTACTTCCTAAAAAGAAACGGAAGATAGGTGCAGGGTAAAGAACAGAAAAAGGAAAGAGATAAACCCTAGCTGGAATATCACTGGCTGGCTTTAAACTACAACAGAATGTCTGAACATCCAAATGAGAGGAGCAGGAAATGCCAGTAAGGGAAAAGAATATAAAGCCGCACCCGAAAGGTGATAGGGCAGACAAATGAGTAAATGAAAACACCTGTTACCCTAAAAGAACTGAAACAAGGATACCAGAAACTAAACACCCAGAGAAAAGGTGTATCTGCTGTGGCTCGGCAGACAGAGAAGCCGACCACAAAACACAGGCTCAAGGGTTTGAACCCAGGACCATGACGCTGGAGAGTGTGTGTAAAAACAAGCAACATTGCAATTTACCTCTTATTAAAAACCCTCTCAATTCTCAAGAACGGAGGTGTTTTTAATTCTATAGTTTACTGCTCGTTGCCTGTAGTCCATCAGAAGTGGCGGTTTTAAGGTCTTTGCTATAAAGCTTGCAGGTCCTGCTCTGAAGCTGGATGGATCACTGGATATGGCCATCTTTATGCTTTAGAGCATGGGAGAACGCACAGTTTGGGCCAGTGGCGCGACAATGCCACTGCTCCGAACTGTCAGTCTTCCAAACTGCCACCACAGGTAACAGAAACAAGGGATGCTAATAAGCAATGTGCTAATGAACATCAATCATGAAAGCAACCCTTTAAGAGGGATTGGCAAGCTCTGTCTCTCCTGTCTTATGTATCCCATTTTTCATTTTATTTTCTACACCCCATAATATAAGGATTTTTCACCCTACTTTATCCCCTTTTCTCATTTCATCTGGAAGTCAAAATTTGGAAAAAGATGTGCACTTCCTGCAAAGCAGACTAGCCTCCCACAAAATGTGTCTAAGTAGCTTCCTTATCTTTCCTCAGGTCAACATATCCCAAAGTAAGTGGCACGAGATGTCCAGCTTTTTATTTTCATTTTAAAAATATGGTTTTGTGATACTCTGTCTGGAGTTGTTTATGCTATATGGTTGTGATGTGATTTGGTGATGGTCTTGCTAGCATTTTGCACCTAGTTATTAAATTTGTATTGTGAGAGATTTGAGTCCTGTGTAGAAAGGTAAGGAAGGGGGGTGAGCACATTGGTTGCTGCATTCACAGTACGAAATATTGTATACGATATCGTATATGAAATCCTGACAATAGTCAGGATTTCTGTTGCCTTCTGCAGTTTGACCACTAATGGCCGCTCTTGTTCACTTTAATAATTGTGCTGCAATTTTACTCCTTATCACTGGAGGCTGCTGTTGTGTTCTGCAATTGTCCTTTACCAAGATGGCGGATTCTGAATCTATGGAATCCATCCTGTTTACTGTTTGGACCTACTTAAAGCCGCATGGGTCTCTCAATCATTGCTTGAGTATTGTGACTAGCTGTTAGCCTAGTATTAGTCTCCAGCTCCTGAACATTCTTACCCAGACTATTCTAATTTATCTACAGATTGTTTCCTACAACTCCTTGCTATCTCCAAAAACTTCTACTATCGCTTGCTGTTACTGCTTGTGCTCCTTCGGCCACTGGTTTCCAGCAGTACTGCGCCAGTATCGTAACAAATATTTATATTTATATTACTACCACAGACTTTTTTTCTGCCCCTTTTGTTATGTTGATATATGGCCCCAGTGTACTAAATGAACTGAAGAAATAACTTCTACTTCACCCAACTGCTCCACCATCCTGCTGGCCATGTTCTCCAACCTGTATCATCTTCTTCTCTTCCACCATGGTTGGCATATGACTGCTGCAGATAATCATTGGCCATAGCAATTGGCAGCAGTGGTCAAGCACCAGTCACATCGGAAGATCAGGAAAGGATGGAGGAGCTGCAGAGAATCGATAGTCAACCATTTCATAGTCAATGTGCTGAAACTTGGCAATAAGAACTCACCTCCGATTATTATAATCTTTTCCCCAACAACAACGGCCGGGGCGCAGACATTTTTTACCATTCTGGTCTCCATCCTGAACCACATGTTCCTGAAAACATGATAAACCTAAAATATAAGAACAATAATTTATATATATATATATATATATATATAGTCATGTCTATAATGTCTCAGAGGATGGAATCCAACTTAAAAAGGTATTTGGAAGGAGAGCCCTGTCAATCACAGCTTCCTGCCAATTAGCATTGCTGAGTAAACTCAAGTCAATGCTGATTGGCTTAGAGCAACAGACTCATAGATTATAGCTCCTCCCTAATGTTCTTTCCAGCTGGATGCTGCACACAGTATACAGCTCCAGGAGGTGTAGAATTTGATTCATTATCCCTACTACTTTAGACTGGTCTGTGTTTCAAGCAGATTTTTTAAGATAACAAAAACATGGCTGCTTTCTTACAAAAACAGTGCCACACTGTATGGTATTGCAGTTCATCTCCATGCACTTACCACTCAACCTATAGACAAGTGTTTTGCTGCAATTGGAAGTTAGCAGCCATCTTTTTTTTTTCTAATTTGGGACAATCAAATTAAATTCCTACAATGTAGGAAATATTCTGTTTTGTTTTTTTTTATCACAGATACTGTAACTTTAAGGGCACTCAGAATTTATTCACTCCTGATTTCATGCTGGGAATTTTCTGCACATTTTACCCCCTGCAAAAAAGTTTTTCAAAGCCGGACCACCTGTAATTGGCTGCAGTGGTCACATGGGACGAGACATCATTACAGGAGGCCGAGGTTTACAGAGACTGGCTGAGAACCAGGCAAAGAAGCCGTGGAAGTACCAAACGAGGTCAGTATAGTGTTTTGTAGTTTTTTTTATATATAAACTTACTGGGTATATGTGAATTTGTAGCATACCCTTAAAGTGATCAACTGTACACACTGTCGTACTGAAATGTCGTGAAAAAATGATTTGCAATTCCTTCCTATGACCTACCGGTCTTAGTGTTGTATTTTCTTTATCTGATCAGCTTTATGTCAGTGACTAAAAAAAAAGTGCCTCTTTTACTCTTCATGGCGTAGTTATTAGGTTCCATAGGAATTCCATGAATTACCTGTATAAGCCGGACTGGATTCTGCATCACATCCTCTCCACCAAAAAGATATATTCTTTCATCTTTGGCAGCTACTGCAGGATGTAGGACAGCGACTGGCATACTGGCCATTGCCTCCCAGGAGTTATAAATGCTATCAAATCTCTCTACCGAGCTAAGAATTTGTTGTTTTGCTCCCATCCCTCCTATTGAGAAGATATAGTTTCTGTACCCGATACTCCTGTGAGAGTATCTCGGAACAAGCATGGATTCACCTTTGCGCCACTGATTTAATTTCAGGGACAGTATGAAAACACTTGAAGTGACGGTGTTTTCTTTGTTGCCAATGGATAGCCCACCTAGGACATACACATTACCATGCAACCCAACCGCCGAAGCCTTGTGTAGACGTGTCGGCAGCCTGGCAAGCCTCAACCACTGATTTGTTTTCTCATTATACAGCAAGACGTCTCTTGTCGTCTGGTGGTTGTCCTTTCGGCCTCCTATGTTGATGAGGAATTCTTGATGAGAAAATCGACGCGGGACATGACATATTGCCTTGATATCTGGGGAGATGGATGTGTTATGTGCAAATAATACTTTACAGGCTGATTCTAACATTCTCCGGCAAGACACTGAAGACTGAATCAAAGGTTCATTGGCAATGAAATGGAAAAGAAAAGTTGGATGGACATACTGGAGCCTGACTTTTTTAAATAATTCTTGTATATAGCACCTTCGGCCATGTTCATTGTGTCTTATCCAGGTCATTAGAGCATCAAATACTTGTTCTTCTTCAGCACAAAGATCATCATCTCCAATATAGTCCAACAGTTCCGAGACACCGAGATTCTTCAGATCTTCGGAAATGGACACGTCTTTAAAGTATTGCAAAGCCATTCGTCTAGCCTTCTCTTTGAGGTTCTTACAGCTAAAGAATTCAGAAAGTCTGATCATACTTAAACAATTTTGGGGAGTCATTTGGTCCAGGAGGAATTTTGAGCAAGTTCCCAATAGTTTTTCATACTGTAAAAGTGAAGCACCTTGAATGAGACTGAAGACGTTATCCACTGTTATGAGGATCTCCCCGGTGTAGACGTATACGATGATCCAATGAAGCGTGTCTGAATCTATGCCCATCAAAAACACCTTGTCCTGGGTACTTTCTTTAAAATTATTGCAAAACATTGCCTTAAAGTATGGACTACTGGAGGCCAAAACGTTCCTATGGCAAGGGAATTCGCAGTCATCACTACAAATGGTAACATCAGTAAGCAACCTGGATTCTCTCAACTTGTTCAGCTGCCTCAATAGGTCGCTGGAGAAGACTTTATCATGAAAGATTAGGACTTCACTCGTTTTGCCATCCATATTGCCACAATTATTCCAATTAGAAAAATTTCCAATAAATGAAACCCAACTTGTGTTGGACAGAGGCCATGTCAGCAGAAGCAGAACTGGAGCAGAAGTCCTCTTATCTTCTTCCAGCCTATAAAAATAAAGTAAAGTTCTGAGTCTCATTCATTATAAGACATGATTTCTAGTTGATGAACTTAGAACAAGTCATAAAGTGTGAAACTTCTCACAAAATCGTCAACAATAGGATTTATAGGAAACAATCCATTTTCTCAAGTTTCAGTAATCATTAGGGCTAAGAACTGGATTTTTCCATTTAACGTAACTTTATAAGGGCCATAAAAGTTTTACAAGGCAATTTAAAAAGAATGAAAGCTTTTGTGATTTTTGGAATTTCAATTGTGGTTTGATCTTAGTTTTCATCACAAGCTTTACAAATAGGAACTCACGAGCGGAAAGAATGCACCTGCATAACGATTTTCTTTATAGTTTATTGCTTGTGTGGGTTTGTACCTTGAAAGCAAACTATCATCAGGATTTTCCCTCTTCAGATGTGTTCACACTCAGTTTTTTGTTGAGTTTTTGGAGCAGAAACTAAGCAGGAAACTCTCCAAAATCCTCCTCAAAAACTCAAAATTCCTAAACATTTTTCCAATTATGCTCCAAAAATTCAGCATTTTCTTGGTCATTTCCTGAAATTTTTTTGCATTTTTCCAGCATTTTGGGACGTCTTTTTTTTAACCACTTCATCACCTTGGAATTTTTTGTTTTCGTATTTTTTTTTTTCTGGGTATTAGGGTACTTGAACCTAAGATCATCTGATTTCAGTCACAGGGCCTTCAGCGGGCTCCTAGCTGCAATGTCAACCTATTAGTACCCCTTGATCAAATTGCAGAGGAACCACTAGGCATCCGGAATGACAAAGAGCTAACGGCAGCAACCAGAACTTATCTGCGATTGCTGCTGTTAGGCCACGCCACGTTCACGCATTCAGTATTCGGTCAGTATTTGACATCAGTATTTGTAATTCAAAACCAGAAGTGGAACAATCAGAGGAAAAGTAAAATAGAAACAAGTCACCAATTCTGTATTTATCACCCACTCCTGGTTTTGGCTTACAAATACGGATGTAAAATACTGACCAAATGCTGAATGTGTGAACCTGACCTTAGAGGCAGAATATGTACCGTATATTCCGGCGTATAAGACGACTTTTGAAGACTGAAAAATCTTCTGTCTAGTCTGGGGTCGTCTTATACGCCGGTAATGTTTTTGAACTTTCAGAAATTGACATGCGGGGATACTCTGGGGGTGTTAATAAGCTGCCGTGGCCGTATCCCTGCCATATGGGAGTTAATATAAGGTGGAGGGAGTTAAAATACGGCGGCGGTAGGTCCAGACAGTCAGCGCTTCTGTGCTGAAACTGACACATCGCTGCGCTGTGTCTGCTCAGGCCTGGGACACAGCGCAGCGTATTCCCAGCAGCGGAGACAGACAGAACCTAGCGAACTTTTCTGACACATCGCAGTGTCTTCCCAGCTCCGGACACAGCGCAGGGCTTCTGTGCCGACAGCTTTCACTTGTCACAGAAGCGCTGCGCTGTGTCCGGAGCTGGGAAGTTCGCATTGCTTCTGTGACAAGTAGTGTTGAGCATTCCGATACTGTAATATCGGGTATCGGCCGATATTCGCGGTATCGGAATTCCGATACTTAATTCCGATACTTTTACAATATCGAATACCGGAATCGGAAGTTCCCATAATGCCTGCGCTCTGCAGTGTCTCTGAAGGATGACAAGCTGGGTGGCAGCGCTCAGTGAGATCCAGCCTGTCATCAGAATGCCATCCCAGCGTGGGAGAATTGTCCTGATTGTTTAAAATCCGGCGGGCGGTAAAAAGCCGCCGGCTTTTAAACAATCACACAGCCCCATACTGCTTCCCCGCAGCCTCCCACCCCGATCCTCCGCTCCCCTCGCCACCTCCCATCCCAATCGTAAGTTAGGACCGGGCGGGGAGTGCAGCACAAAGGAGCGGGGAGCGAAGGACCCGGGCGGGGAAGCCGGCAGTGAAAAGACTTCACCGCCGGCTTTCCCGTTCTGTGCTGCGCTTTCCCGCCGGTTATTTCAAATGAACAGCTGAGGTATCAGGTGATGCCGATCAGCTGTTCATTTGAAGTCGCCGCGGTGCCCTCAGAGGGTTCATGTGAGTTCATGCTTGACTGCATTGCATGAACTCACATGAACTTTCCCACGGTCTCACAGGTCAGCCTCACCTCCCAGACCCGTCATGATTGGTGTGTGCGGGTGTCTGTGCGTGTGTCTGCGAGTGTGTGTGGGGTGTCTGTGCGATGTCTGCGGGTGTGTGCGGTGTCTGTGAGATGTCTGCGAGTGTGTGCGGGTGTGCACGGTGTCTGTGCGATGTCTGCGAGTGTGTGCGGGTGTGCGCGGTGTCTGTGCAATGTCTGGGGGTGTGTGCGGTGTCTGTGCGATGTGTGCGGTGTCTGTGCGATGTCTGCGAGTGTGTGCGGGTGTGCGCGGTGTCTGTGCGATGTCTGCGGGTGTGCGCGGTGTCTGTGCGATGTGTGCGGGTGTGTGCGTGCAGGCAGACATAGGCCGATGTGACACTACTACTCCCATCGGCCTATGTCTGTCCCCCGTCCACTCCTGCCAGCAGGATCAGCTCGATGGGAGCAGTAGTTCCCATCAGCCTGATCCTGCTATATAAATTGCCCTACTGTGTCCCCAATAAATGTTAAATACATGTCATTGGTGGCCAGTGGTTACCTACAATAAATTAGTTCATACATTACCTGTCCCCGCCGATCGCCACCTAAAATAAAGTAAAAAATAAAAAACTACACCTATACTCACCTAGACACCTAATTCCCCGAAGCCATCGATCTCCTGTAATAAAATATAAAATAATAAACCACAACCTTATCCTTACCCCTCCGTAGTAGTCCACGAGTGTCCCACGATGATCTCCAGTTCAGAGCAGCCACATAGAATGTGACCGCTCTGAACCGCTGCCGCCGCTAGAATGCCGGGGCCGTAAAGCAGCCCCGTCATTGCATAAGCGGGTTCGCCGGAGTTCAGGCAGCGCTGCTCCGGTTAGCTGCTTTACGGCCCTGCTGTATCGTGAGAAATTCCCACGGTACAGCAGTGCCGTAAAGCAGGTCTCCGGAGCTGCGCTGCCTGAATGCACTCCGGTGACCTCAGTCAGTGGCTCCCGCTGCCGGGAGCGGACGTGTTCCCGGCAGCGTGAGCTTACAGCAGCCATGCACAGCTGTCACCATCTCCAGATGTGACAGCTGTGCATGGGAGATCAGCGCAGGAACGTGGACAGGTAACTATTTTTTTTTTAGTAAACTAAGAATTAAATAAAATGGTGTGTTTTATTTCAAATAAATTATTTTTTTCTGGGTGTAGTGTGTTTTTTCTTTTTAACACTTTGTAGGTTAGTAATGGGGGTGTCTTATAGACGCCCATCATTACTAACCTGGGCTTCATGGCAGCTGGCGCTGACATGAACCCCAGCCCTATTACCCCCTGCCACCGCACCAGGGCAGCGTGGAAGAGCGAGGCTAAGTGCCAGAATTTCTGGGGCGGCTGACGGCTGGTGTTTCTAGCCTGGGAGGGGGCCAATATTCATGGCTCCCTTCCTGGGCTATTAATATCAGCCCCCAGCTGTCTGCCTAGCCTTTGCTAGCTATTAAAATAGGGGGGACCCCACGTCATTTTTTTGGGGGGGTCCCCCATTTTAATAGCTAGTAAAGGCTAGGTATTCAGCTGGGGGCTGATATTAGTAGTCTGGGAAGCTCCGTGGGTATTACCCCCTTCCCAGGCTTCAAACATCTGCCCCAGCCGTCTGCTTAACCTCCACTAGAGACTAAAATTAAGGGGAACCCCACGCCAATTTTTTTTTAAATAAATCCTTTATTTTAACACTAAATGACAAGTACAGTAATCAACACTGTCACTGACATGTGACTGACATGTTTCTATCTATCTAATCTATGTGTGATTCTCTATTCCTTCTATTCTAAATTGTCGGGTACAGATGCTGAATTGCCGGCCGGCTTTTTTAAAGAGACGGTGCATGAAAACACTATTATTTTTTTAAATAAATCCTTTACACTAAATGACAAGTACAGTAAGCAACACTGTCACTGTACTTCATATATATGTGACTGACATGTTTCTATCTATCTAATCTATGTGTGATTCTCTATTCTTTCTATTCTAAATTGTCGGGTACAGATGCTGAATTGCCGGCCGGCTTTCTTAAAGAGACGGTGCATGAAAACACTATTATTTTTTTAAATAAATCCTTTACACTAAATGACAAGTACAGTAAGCAACACTGTCACTGTACTTCATATATATGTGACTGACATGTTTCTATCTATCTAATCTATGTATGATTCTCTATTCCTTCTATTCTAAATTGTCGGGTACCGGTGTATGCCGCTGCTGAATTGCCGGCCGGCTTTTTTAAAGAGACGGTGCACGAAAACACTATTATATTTTTTAATAAATCCTTTACACTAAATGACAAGTACAGTAATCAACACTGTCACTGTACTTCATATATATGTGACTGACATGTTTCTATCTATCTAATCTATGTGTGAAGCTCTATTCTTTCTGTTGTAAATTATCGGGTACCGGTGTATGCCGCTGATGAAAATGGATGATAGTAATGTTGTTGTTGTATGCCTTATGTTTATGAGTGACAGTTTTCCTGCTATATACCTGCATGTCATAAGAATTTAAATTAAAAAAGGACCATGTTAAATTCAAATCTGTTTTTTTTTTAATTTTTACCGGTGTTTGGTATGCGTTGGAAAAGGGGTAGCCTTATACGGTGAATATATCCTAAACTCTATATTTTAACAGGAAAGTAGGGGGGTCGTCTTATACACCAGGTCGTCTTATACGCCGGAATATACGGTAAGCAGATGTTTACATGCAGTATATCACATAGGATAATTAATTCACAATAGGTGATGTCACAGCTCACCTCCTCCCTCTCCTGTACAAGGACAGATACTAACTTTATATATAGTAGATAAATGCACCATTCACAATAGGTGATGTCACAGGTCACCTCCTCCTCCTGTACAATGGCTAATTATACAATATATGTACTTTTTACCTTTTGTGTCTCCCCCACTTCCTCATAGACTGTAAGCTCACGAGCAGGGCCCTCACTCCTTTCGATATGAGATATGCTTATTCTGTATTGTCTGTATAAGTCCCCCCTAAAATTTGTAAAGTGCTGCGGAATATGTTGGCGCTATAAAAAATAAACTATTAATAACACCTCTATATACAGTAGATAACACAGGATCCACCATTCACAATAGGTGAGATCACAGCTCACCTCCCCCTCCTGTACAATAACTGATAACACCTCTATATACAGTAGATAACACAGGATCCACCATTCACAATAGGTGATGTCACAGCTCACCTCCTCCTCCTGTACAATGACTGATAACCTCTATATACAGTAGATAACACAGGATCCCCCAATCACAATAGGTGATGTCACAGCTCACCTCCTCCTCCTGTACAATAACTGATAACACATCTATATACAGTAGATAACACAGGATCCACCATTCACAATAGGTGATATCACAGCTCACCTCCCCCTCCTGTACAATGACTGATAACCTCTATATACAGTAGATAACACAGGATCCCCCAATCACAATAGGTGATGTCACAGCTCACCTCCTCCTGTACAATGACTGATAACCTCTATATACAGTAGATAACACAGGATCCACCATTCACAATAGGTGATATCACAGCTCACCTCCTCCTGTACAATGACTGATAACCTCTATATACAGTAGATAACACAGGATCCACCATTCACAATAGGTGATATCACAGCTCACCTCCTCCTCCTCCTGTACAATAACTGATAACATCTCTATATACAGTAGATAACACAGGATCCACCATTCACAATAGATGATGTCACAGCTCACCTCCTCCTCCTGTACAATGACTGATAACCTCTATATACAGTAGATAACACAGGATCCCCCAATCACAATAGGTGATGTCACAGCTCACCTCCTCCTCCTGTACAATAACTGATAACACCTCTATATACAGTAGATAACACAGGATCCACCATTCACAATAGGTGATATCACAGCTCACCTCCCCCTCCTGTACAATGACTGATAACCTCTATATACAGTAGATAACACAGGATCCCCCAATCACAATAGGTGATGTCACAGCTCACCTCCTCCTGTACAATGACTGATAACCTCTATATACAGTAGATAACACCGGATCCACCATTCACAATAGGTGATATCACAGCTCACCTCCTCCTGTACAATGACTGATAACCTCTATATACAGTAGATAACACAGGATCCACCATTCACAATAGGTGATATCACAGCTCACCTCCTCCTCCTGTACAATAACTGATAACACCTCTATATACAGTAGATAACACAGGATCCACCATTCACAATAGGTGATGTCACAGCTCACCTCCTCCTCCTGTACAATGACTGATAACCTCTATATACAGTAGATAACACAGGATCCCCCAATCACAATAGGTGATGTCACAGCTCACCTCCTCCTCCTGTACAATAACTGATAACACCTCTATATACAGTAGATAACACAGGATCCACCATTCACAATAGGTGATATCACAGCTCACCTCCCCCTCCTGTACAATGACTGATAACCTCTATATACAGTAGATAACACAGGATCCCCCAATCACAATAGGTGATGTCACAGCTCACCTCCTCCTGTACAATGACTGATAACCTCTATATACAGTAGATAACACAGGATCCACCATTCACAATAGGTGATGTCACAGCTCACCTCCTCCTGTACAATGACTGATAACCTCTATATACAGTAGATAACACAGGATTCACCATTCACAATAGGTGATGTCACAGCTCACCTCCTCCTCCTGTACAATGACTGATAACCTCTATATACAGTAGATAACACAGGATCCACCATTCACAATAGGTGATATCACAGCTCACCTCCTCCTCCTCCTGTACAATAACTGATAACACCTCTATATACAGTAGATAACACAGGATCCACCATTCACAATAGGTGTTATCAGAAATGTAAAACATCTTATTTATTTTGCTGCTACTGTAAAATGCAGTGGTTTTTTTTTCATTCTAAAAATATACACATTGATAAAATGCAGCAAAAAAGTGACATAGATAGATATTAGATAGGTAATAAAATAGATGATAGATAGATTATATATATATATATATAATGGATAGATAATAGATAAATAATAGATAGATAATAGATAGATGATAGATAGATAGATAGATAGATAATATATACTGTATATATATAACGGATAGATAATAGATAAATAATAGATAGATGATAGATAGATAGATAGATAGATAGATGATAGATAGATAGATAATAGATAGATAGAGATATTTTACCTGGATGCAGCATTTTCCTGCCTGCAGAGCTGCGCTCGTCTCTGAGGTTCTGGTTTTCGGACCTTGTTTACTATCAGGCGACTTCTGCCCCTCTCTTGGCAGGAGGACAGCAGAGCAGATGCTAATATTAGCTGTACGCTGGCTTCCCGGTGTGGTCACATGTGGCGTTGTGCTCCCGGCCTTGTTTTTCCAGTTACTGTTGATATATAAAAGCTTCTCCAGATACAAGGATTTAGCCGGCGCGATAGAAACTTCTTCAGATCCCTGTCCCACAAAAATTGCAATAGGAGATGGGTGTAAACAGAGCGGATATTTACGGCAGAGGATGAACTCCTGTTTTCTGCTTCATTTTGCAATAATTGCGATTACAGCAAACTCTCAACTGACTGTAGCCAGGTACAATGGCTTGCAAAAGTATTCATCCCCCTTGGTTTTTTACCTATTTTGTTACATTACAACCTGTGTGTAAATATTTTTGTAATCTAATTTGTATGTGATGCATCAGCACTAAATAGTCTAAGTTGGTGAAGTGACGTGAAAAAAATATAGGCATAAATTATATTTATGGGATCAAATAACTAAAAATTGTCATGTGCATATGTATTCACCCCTTTTGCTATAACGCCCCTAAAAAATTGTGGTACAAGTAATTCCCTTCATAAGTCCCATGCTTAGTTACAGGACGTCCCCCTGTGTGCAATGTAAATGTCACATGTCTGTCAGTATATACACTTTACCTTTACTGAAAGGTCACAGAGGAGGCAACACCATTAACAAAAGGCACCACTAACCAAACAACACCATGAAGACCAAGGAGATCTCCAAACAACACCATGAAGACCAAGGAGATCTCCAAACAACACCATGAAGACCAAGGAGATCTCCAAACAACACCATGAAGACCAAGGAGATCTCCAAACAACACCATGAAGACCAAGGAGATCTCCAAACAACACCATGAAGACCAAGGAGATCTCCAAACAAGTCAGGGACAACGTTGTTGAGAAGCAGAAGTCAGGGTTGGGTTCTAAAAAAATATCCCAATCTCTGATGATCCCCTGGAGCACCATCAAATCCACAGGACATGGTACCACAGCAAACCTGCCAAGAAAGGGCCACCCACCAAAACTCTCAGCCCGGGCAAGGAGGGCAGTAATCAGAGAGGCAGCACAGAGACCAAAGGTAACCCTGAAGGAGCAGCAGAGCTCCCAATCAGAGACTGGAGTATCTGTCCATACGACCACAATAAGCCGTAGAGGTGGCCTTTAAGAGTGGGCAGAAAAAAGCCTTTAACTACACAAAAAAATTGTGAGGCTCATTTGAGTTTGACAAAAGACATGCGGGAGACTCTCCAAATGTGTGGAGAAGGGTGCTGTGGTCATATGAGACCAAAGTGAACTTTTTGGCCACCAAGATAAACACTATGTCTGGCTCAAAACCAACACTGCTCATCACCCCAAGAACACCATCCCCATAGTGAAACATGGTGGTGGCAGCATCATGATATGGGGATGTTTTTCCGCAGCAGGGAAAATGGTCCAAGTCGATGAGAAGATGGATGGTGTGAAATACAGGGATATTTTTGACCAAAACCTGTTTCAGTCTGTCAGTGATTTGAGGCTGGGCTGGAGGTTCACCTTCCAACAAGACAATAACCCACTGCATACTGCTAAAGCACCATTTGAGTGGTTTAAGGGGAAATATGTAAATGTTTTGGAGTGACCTAGTCAAAGTCCAGACCTTAATCCAATTGACAATCCGTGGTCAGACTTGAAGATTGTTGCTCACCAGAGAAAACCATCTAACTTGAAGGAGCTGGAGCAGTTTTGCCTTCAGGAATGGGCAAAAATCCCAGTGGTAAGATGTGGAAAGCTCATAGAGACTTATCCAAAGCGACTTGCAGCTGTAATTGCTGCAAAAGGAGGCTCTAGAAAGTACTGACTGTAGGGGAGGGGGGTGAATAGTTATGCACACTGAAGTTTCAGTTATTTTGTCCTATTTGTTGTTTGCTTCACAATAAAAAGAAAACCAAATGTTCACAGTTGTAGGCATGTTCTTTACAAGAACTAATGCAAACTCCCCAAAAACTATGAAATTCCAGGTTGTGATGTAGAAAAACACAAAAAATGCCAAGGGGGAGGATACTTTCTCCAGCTACTGCATGTGTATTGTCAGGGCTAATACTACCAGGGGTTAATCTAGGAATAAGGGTATGTGCACACGTTAAGCATTTGGTGGAGACATTTCTGCACCGTTTCTGCTTTCTACATCTCTTGGCAGGAAAAACGCAGCGTAAAATAGGCACATTTTTTTACTTGCATTTTTGGTGCAGATTTTTTCCCACTCATTGAAATTTGCAGCCAGAAACGCTGTAAGAACGTGCTGCAGGTTTAAATCTGCTCATAAAAAAGAAGGAACGTGTGCATGAGCATTCGGGAATCTCAGTCACTTTAATATTCGTCAGACTAAATAGCCCATCAGGAATCAAAGTGCCACTTTTGCTCTGGCAGGATGGCATTTGGTATGGTGTTATATGCCCAGATACTGCTACATGGGGTGATTATTGGGTTCAATTACCAGAAATCTTTCTACGTATTATTTGTGACCTGGGGGTCTAGGTGATGGAATAGGTTAATAGACACATATTTGTTTAGAGCAGTGAGGGGGTAAATTTCGACATTCCTCTTGGACTAGAGTGGTGATGGAGACATCTTTGGTGGTCTATAGCAGTGCAGGGGTTAATTTTGATATCCCTTGTGGTCGAGTGTAATAAAAAAGATTTATTAATTTCATATCTGATGGCCAACAGCAGTGTACGGCTTTATTATAAAACCACTGATGATCTAGGCGTAAGCAAGAATTTAATAGCATAGTGTCTGTCTCTGGTGGTCTAGCGTTATGAAGAGATTAATAGTATAGTCCCTGGTGGTCTAGGATGGTAGAGGAATTAAAATTACAGTCCCTGATGTTCTAGGATAGTAAAGGTAATAAATGTACAGTCCCTGGTGGTCTAGGGTACAGACATGCTTGGTAGCATAGTTTCTGTCTCTGGTGGTCTAGAGTAGTGAAAATTTTAATAGTACAAAACCTGGTGGTCTGGGGTAGTGAAGGGCTTAGTAGTATAGTTTCTATCTATTGTAGTATAGTTCCTATACTTATCTGGTCTAGGATAATAAAGGGATTAATATGACAGTCCCTGGTGATCTAGGGCAGTGAAGTTCATAAAACGTTATTCCCATTTTAGCCGGTAATAACCTATCCACCTATCTAACTCTAGTGCCCCATTTCAATGGAGTGATGGTCTTTTAGTTTTTGTCTATTAGACTATAGCAATTGCTTCATTCAAAGAGGGCACTGCAGATCCCCATTTTCAAGACCAATGGGGGTTCCCCAGCGATCAGCAATAGATGATAACTTGCTAAGATGGGAATAACCTTTTAATAGTATAGCGCCTAATATGGTGAGGTGATTAAATACACAGTCCCTGGTGGTCTAGGATAGTAAAGTGATTAAATAGCACATTCCCTGGTGGTCTAGGATAGTAAAGTGATTAAATAGCACAGTCTCTGGTGGTCTAGGATAGTAAAGTTATAAAATAGTACAGTTCCTGGTGGTTAAGTTTAGGAGTGATTAATAATACAGTCCCTGGTGGTCTAGTTTAGGGTGATTAATAATACAGTCCCTTGTGGTCTAGGATAGTAAACTGATAAAATAGTACAGTGCCTTGTGGTCTAGTTTAGGGGTGATTAATATTACAGTCCCTGGTGGTCTAGTTTAGGGGTGATTAAAAATACAGTCCCTGGTGGTCTAGTTTAGGGGTGATTAATAATACAGTTCCTGGTGGTCTAGTTTAGGGGTGATTAATAATACAGTCCCTGGTGGTCTAGTTTAGGAGTGATTAATAATACAGTCCCTGGTGGTCTAGGATAGCAAACTGATAAAATAGTACAGTCCCTGGTGGTCTAGGATAGTAAAGTTATAAAATAGTACAGTTTAGGGGTTAGTCATAATACAGCCCTTGGTGATCTAGTTTAGGGGTGATTAATAATACAGTCCCTGGTGGTCTAGTTTAGGGGTGATTAATAATACAGTCCCTGGTGGTCTAGTTTAGGGGTGATTAATAGTATGTGACTAATAGGACAGTCCCTGGTGGTCTAGGATAGTAAAGTTATAAAATAGAAGAGTCCCAGGTGGTCTAGATTAGGGGTGATTAATAATACAGTTCCTGGTGGTTTAGTTTAGGGGTGATTAATTATACAGTCCCTGGTGGTCTAGTATAGGGGTGATTAATAATACAGTTCCTGGTAGTCTAGTATAGGGGTGATTAATAATACAGTCCCTGGTGGTCTAGTTTTGGGTGATTAATAATACAGTCCCTTGTGGTCTAGGATAGTAAACTGATATAATAGTACAGTTCCTGGTGTCTAGGATAGTAAACTCATAAAATAGTACAGTGCCTGGTGGCTAGTTTAGGGTTGATTAATATTACAGTCCCTGGTGGTCTAGGATAGCAAACTGATAAAATAGTAGAGTCCCTGGTGGTCTAGTTTAGGGGTGATTAATAATACAGTCCTTGGTGATCTAGTTTAGGGGTGATTAATAATACAGTCCTTGGTGATCTAGTTTAGGGGTGATTAAAAATACAGTCCCTGGTGGTCTAGGATAGTAAAGTTATAAAATAGTACAGTCCTGGTGGTCTAGTATAGTAAACTGATAAAATAGTACAGTTCCTGGTGGTCTAGTTTAGGGGTGACTAATAATACAGTCCCTGGTGGTCTAGTTTAGGGGTGATTAATAATACAGTCCCTGGTGGTCTAGTTTAGGGGTGATTAATAGTATGTGACTAATAGGACAGTCCCTGGTGGTCTAGGATAGTAAAGTTATAAAATAGAAGAGTCCCAGGTGGTCTAGATTAGGGGTGATTAATAATACAGTTCCTGGTGGTCTAGTTTAGGGGTGATTAATACTACAGTTCCTGGTGGTCTAGTTTAGGGGTGTTTAATAATACAGTTCCTGGTGGTCTAGTTTAGGAGTGATTAATAATACAGTCCCTGGTGGTCTAGTTTAGGGGTGATTAATAATACAGTCCCTGGTGGTCTAGGATAGCAAACTGATAAAATAGTACAGTCCCTGGTGGTCTAGGATAGTAAAGTTATAAAATAGTACAGTTTAGGGGTTAGTCATAATACAGCCCTTGGTGATCTAGTTTAGGGGTGATTAATAATACAGTCCCTGGTGGTCTAGTTTAGGGGTAATTAATAATACAGTCCCTGGTGGTCTAGTTTAGGGGTGATTAATAATACAGTCCCTGGTGGTCTAGTTTAGGGGTGATTAATAGTATGTGACTAATAGGACAGTCCCTGGTGGTCTAGGATAGTAAAGTTATAAAATAGAAGAGTCCCAGGTGGTCTAGATTAGGGGTGATTAATAATACAGTTCCTGGTGGTTTAGTTATACAGTCCCTGGTGGTCTATTTTTGGGTGATTAATAATACAGTCCCTTGTGGTCTAGGATAGTAAACTGATATAATAGTACAGTTCTTGGTGTCTAGGATAGTAAACTCATAAAATAGTACAGTGCCTGGTGGCTAGTTTAGGGTTGATTAATATTACAGTCCCTGGTGGTCTAGGATAGCAAACTGATAAAATAGTAGAGTCCCTGGTGGTCTAGTTTAGGGGTGATTAATAATACAGTCCTTGGTGATCTAGTTTAGGGGTGATTAATAATACAGTCCTTGGTGATCTAGTTTAGGGGTGATTAAAAATACAGTCCCTGGTGGTCTAGTTTAGGGGTGATTAAAAATACAGTCCCTGGTGGTCTAGTTTAGGGGTGATTAAAAATACAGTCCCTGGTGGTCTAGGATAGTAAAGTTATAAAATAGTACAGTCCTGGTGGTCTAGGATAGTAAACTGATAAAATAGTACAGTTCCTGGTGGTCTAGTTTAGGGGTGACTAATAGTACAGTCCCTGGTGGTCTAGGATATTAATTGATAAAATAGTACAGTGCCTGGTGGTCTAGTTTAGGGGTGATTAATATTACAGTCCCTGGTGGTCTAGTTTAGGGGTGATTAATATTACAGTCCCTGGTGGTCTAGTTTAGGGGTGACTAATAATACAGTCCCTGGTGGTCTAGTTTAGGGGTGATTAATAATACAGTCCCTGGTGGTCTAGTTTAGGGGTGATTAATAGTATGTGACTAATAGGACAGTCCCTGGTGGTCTAGGATAGTAAAGTTATAAAATAGAAGAGTCCCAGGTGGTCTAGATTAGGGGTGATTAATAATACAGTTCCTCGTGGTTTAGTTTAGGGGTGATTAATTATACAGTCCCTGGTGGTCTAGTATAGGGGTGATTAATAATACAGTTCCTGGTGGTCTAGTATAGGGGTGATTAATAATACAGTCCCTGGTGGTCTAGTTTTGGGTGATTAATAATACAGTCCCTTGTGGTCTAGGATAGTAATCTGATATAATAGTACAGTTCCTGGTGTCTAGGATAGTAAACTCATAAAATAGTACAGTGCCTGGTGGCTAGTTTAGGGGTGATTAATATTACAGTCCCCGGTGGTCTAGGATAGCAAACTGATAAAATAGTAGAGTCCCTGGTGGTCTAGTTTAGGGGTGATTAATAATACAGTCCTTGGTGATCTAGTTTAGGGGTGATTAAAAATACAGTCCCTGGTGGTCTAGGATAGTAAACTGATAAAATAGTACAGTTCCTGGTGGTCTAGTTTAGGGGTGACTAATAGTACAGTCCCTGGTGGTCTAGGATATTAATTGATAAAATAGTACAGTGCCTGGTGGTCTAGTTTAGGGGTGATTAAAAATACAGTCCCTGGTGGTCTAGTTTAGGGGTGATTAATAATACAGTTCTAATACAGTCTAGTTTAGGGGTGATTAAAAATACAGTCCCTGGTGGTCTAGTTTAGGGGTGATTAATAATACAGTCCCTGGTGGTCTAGTTTAGGGGTGATTAATAATACAGTCCCTGGTGGTCTAGTTTAGGGGTGATTAATAATACAGTTCCTCGTGGTCTAGTTTAGGGGTGATTAATAATACAGTCCCTGGTGGTCTAGTTTAGGGGTGATTAATAATATAGTCCCTGGTGGTCTAGTTTAGGGTAATTAATAATATAGTCCCTTGTGGTCTAGGATAGTAAAGTGATAAAATAGTACAGTCCCTGGTGGTCTAGTTTAGGTGTTATTAATAATACAGTCCCTGGGGGTCTAGAATAGTAGAGATTACCAGTACAGTCCCTGGTGGTCTAGTTTAGGTGTTATTAATAATACAGTCCCTGGGGGTCTAGAATAGTAGAGATTAACAGTACAGTCCCTGGTGGTCTAGGGTAGTTTAGGGATTAATAGTATAGAGATTGTCTCTAGCGGTCTAGGAGCGTCATCCTCGGGTTCTCACTATGTCCTCTGGGTAATGCCCACCTTACCTCCCCAGCTTGCTACCCCTGGACTCATAGGCAGATATCATGTGCTTTGAAGACTTACACAGCCTGCAGTTGGAGAGTAGGAGAATCTGTCAACTCCGTCTGTACAATTTATATCTGTAAGATCGGCTTGTTTATAAATTGTAACCTAAATTATAACAATTTACCAATTGTATCTAAACTTCTGTGTGAATGAAGAGGTCGGAAAATGAGCAACAACATGATTGAGGAAAGTGTTTATTCAGTCGCTGTCAGTTTTCTTTTGTGTTTAACATTTGGAGATAACATGGAGATTCCCCGAAATCAGCGGCTCATCTTCACTGGACGGAGGAAAATCTACAAAATAGGATTTAATGCAGAAGAGCGAGGAGCAGTCTGCAGAAGTCTCCCGATGTGTCTGATTTAATGGCATCAGCTAAACTCTTCTTGTACAGCTCCTGGTATCTTTGTTTGATTGTCTCAAGGTCAATCTGTGAAGAAAGAGGATTGTTAGCAAAATGTACAAAGTTACAAAAGTTACTTTCTGCAAAATAACCAAATCTAACAAAAACAATGGAAATAGTTCAACACAACTAACATAAGAAGTGGTTTCCTTAAATTCGCCACAAGGTGCTAATTATACTAACTACTCCAGTCTCAGAATTATCCACCCTATCATGACAAGATTCTTTAATATTTAGTACAGGCCCTCTGGCTGTTATAACTTGCTGCAAAATTGAGGGATAGCCAGACACCAGCTTTTGACCACATTCCTGAGGAATCTTATCTCATTCCTCATCGGCATTGGCTCTTCACTGTAGGTATCTCTGAGCAACCACCATGCTTGACTGAAGGCATCACTGAGTCACCACCATGCTTTGCAGTAGGTATCTCAGAGTCACTGCCATGCTTCACTGTAACCACTGATGTGCCATCACTATGCTTTACTGTCCTCACGACTGAGCCACCACCATGCTTCACTGTAGGCATCACCAAGCCACCGCCATGCTTCACTATAAGCATCACCGAGGCACCGCCATGCTTCACTGTAGCCATCACTATGCTTCACTGTAGGCACCGACATGCTTCACTGTCATCACCGCTGAGCCACCACCATGCTTCACAATAAGCATCACCGAGCCACCGCCATGCTTCACTATAGGCATTACTGAGCCACCACCATGCTTCACTTTAGCCATCACTGAGTGACTACAATGCTTCATTGTAGGCATCACCCTGCTTCACTGTAGCCACCGACATGTTTCACTGTCATCACCTCTGAGCCACCGCCATGCTTCACAGTCGCCAGTGCCATGCTTCACTGTAAGCATCACCATGCCACCACTATGCTTCACTGTAGCCACCGCTGAGTCACCCTCATCATTCGCTGTAGATATCACCAAGCCACTGCCATGCTTCACAGTAGGTGATCTTTTTAGTGTGTGCCTCATTCTTCCTCCTTCAGACTTATTGCTGATTCATGAGCCGCAGAAGTTCCATTTTTGTTTCATAACTCCACTGAATAGAATCCAAAAACTTATGACTTATTTTTTATGGTTTATAACATACTGAAACAAACTGTTCTTGTGCTTTTGGGTCAGTAGAGATGACATCTTGAAGCTCGAGCATTGAGACCTTCAGCTTTTAATATGTACCTTATTGTCAAAACTGATACCTCAGTGCCCGTGGCCACCAAATCTTCTGCAGGTCTCTTATAGTCAGTCGACAGTTTTTGATGACCGGCCTCCTCAGGAATCTCATGTCAGTTAGTGACTATGACACTTATTTCTATAGTGTAGCTGGTGTTTTTATGACTTTGACCTTACAATCTCTGATGTCTGCTGTATCTCTAGGAACTTTCCAATGTCTTTGTGTCTTTTTGTATTCTCTTTCTTATTTGTACAAGGTAGTGATCTCTTTTGGTAACTTTTTGGGCTACTCTTTTGACAACCCAAGAACATTACTAATCTGGATGCCGATGTCCATGAAGAACGGGCTGAGATTCCTCAGGGACGATGGCAGAAGCTGTTATGTTGCAATGCATCACACTTGCAGCAGGTCACAACAGCCAGAGGAGCTCTACTGAGTATTAAAGAAGCTTGTCAAGATGGGGTGAGTAATTCTGAGACTGTGGTAGTCGCAAATGTGTCATTTTGGGTTGAATTTGAGGAAGCCTCTCGTTATATTAGATGTGTTGATTATTTAGATTGCAATAAATTAAAGACACAAGAACAAACAGGAGAAAGTTTGTACATTTTGTTAATAAGTTGCAATTCTATATTGTAGATCAAGAGTACTAATATAGAATGCAAAGTGCATGGTAAATTCCCCTGTCTTGTATTTCCTCATCATGTTGTGTCATTTTTTCCAAAACAGAACAGTCTACTCTACTGTGGACATAACACAACTCTCTCTGTGTTTATGTGTGAATGCGGAGTTAACGTAAATATCTCTGCTGCCCCCTAGTGTCCAACTCGGAAATATAAACCTAAAATAGATTCAGAGATGATTAAAGGCTGTATACACGAAAAAAAACAAAAAAAATTAGCTGTGCTTTGCTTACCCTCCCCGGGTCCAGCAATGTGTCTCTGCCGCCGCTTTCGGTGTTTGTCATTGCAGCGCTTACATTACATCAACAGCGTTGCTGCCAATCCATGAGCTCAGCGGCTCTAAGCGGATTGTGCCATCAACTCGGGAAGAGCCGCTGAGCTCAAGGATTGGCTGCAGCGTTGTCACAACATCAGCACTCAAGACAACCATTGAGCCCAGCGTCTCTGCCCAACGAGTTGACGGCATGGGCCACTCAGAGTTGCTGAGCCGACTGGTTGGGTGCAGCATTGGGTCAGCGCTGCAGACAATAACAGACACTGAGAGCAGCAGCAGAGATGCAACACTGGACCGCGGGAGGATGAGTAGAGCTCAATTTGATTAAAACAAACTGCATCCAGGGTACAAAGGTTTTTATTAAAACAGAAAACCCCTATAAACGCACTTGGCCACAAAACAAGACACCATTAATACAAATAGTGCATATTTGTGCCTGTTTCGAGCTTGAGGTGTTGCAGTATTTCATCTCTAGTTTTATGTGAGGATTTGTCAAACAGCGCCACTCTGATCTATAGGTTGTGTCTGGTAATGCAGCTCAGTCCTATTACTGTACACTGTTTAGTCATTGCATTCGGCCATGATGCAGGAGGCAGTAAGATTCCTCTGGCCCCTGTAAAGGTAAATTAAAGGGATTTTCTCACGAACAAAAGTTAATTTTAATCAATAGATCTTGGAATAATAATAATTTCCACAATTGGATGTGTTTAAATAAAATGTTCCTGTGCTGAGATAATCTTATAAATGTGCCCCTGCTGTGTACTGTGTAATGGCTGTGTCTGACCGTGCAGGGACATGGTTGGATCATACCACATCTCATGGGCAGAGGAGCAAGCAAAAGAGTATACAGACAGGACAGTATGGGATCACAGCTGACTCTTTTTTTGAGGTAAAACATTGCTTAAAAACAGGCAGGGAAATGATTTATCACACAAAAAGAATCACCTGCGCTCCCCTGCTGTAATGTCTGTATACTCTTTTGCTTCCTCCCCTGCCCAGGAGCTGTGGTATGATCAGACCATGTCCCTGTACGGTCAGACACAGCCATTACACAGTACACAGCAGGGGCACATTTATAAGATTATCTCAGCACAGGAACATTATATTTAAACACATCCAATTGTGGAACTTATTATTATTCCAAGATCTATTGATTAAAATCAACTTGTGTTGGTGGGAAAACCCCTTTAAGAAATGATTCAGCCCAATATACTCTGTCTCTTACCTCTGCCCTGGTGACAAGGATTCGGATCAACATGTCTTCATCTGTTCCAGCTCCCTTCATGGCTTTGTAAAGTTTCTTGGCAAAATATCCTTGTGCATCCTTAGTGCATTGTGCTGGAAAAGAAAAGTCACATTTGGTTCATTTAAGGGGCGATCAAAACCTTACATGACTGTAACCGTTAGGCCATGTGCACACGATGCAGAAATGCTCCGGATTTTTCCTGAGCGTTTCTGCATCTCCTTGGCAAGAAAAACGCATGCGGATTGTACATGCGGATTGTACATGCGGATTGTACATGCGGATTGTGCATGCGGATTGTACATGTGGATTGTACATGCGGATTGTACATGCGGATTGTACATGCGGATTGTACATGCGGATTGTACATGCGGATTGTACATGCGTTTTTCCTGCCAGGGACAAGCGGAAGTGAAGCGTTCTTCACATGCATTTCTGCATGCGGGTTATCAAGCGCTTTCCAAGCGATTTTAGCATCACTTGGAAAAGTGCTTGACAACTTGGTCACACTATAAAAATCCATGCAACCAGCATATATAGTGTGACCAAGTTATAGTAAAAGAATGGTAAAAAATAAGAAATAAACATTATACTCACCTTCCGATGGCCCCCAGTCTCCTTGTCTGGTGTGTTGGGCGGCTTGCGATGGTCTAAAAGGACCTTCCATGACGTCAGTTAATCATGTGACAGGTCGCGCGACCGCCGACGTCAGCGGTCGCGTGACCTGTCACATGACTAAATGACGTTGTGGAAGGACCTTTTAGACCATCGCGAGCTGCCGGGAAGCCAGGACGCATCACTATGGAGACCGGGGGCCATCAGAACATGAGTATAATGTATTTTTTATTTTAAATTCTTTTTTTTTACAGGTACTATGGTACCTGGGTCTGGATGAGAGTCTCCTCTTCTCCAGACCTGGGTATCATCTGCACATTGAATCGCATAATATCCGCATGTGCACATGTAGTCATGCGGATATTAAGCGATTCATTGCAAGTCAATGGCGGCGAATTGCCGCGATTACGCAAAATAATTGGTAGTGCTGCGTATTTTTCTGCAATGGTAATCCACAGCGGAAATTTCCGCAGCATGTGCACAGCACATGCGGATTATCATTGGGGAACATGGCAGACCTTCTACCAAGCGTTTTTTAAGCGTTTCTGTAGCGGAATTGCTGCTGCAGAAACGCTTAAAAAACGCATCATGAGCACACAGCCTTACTATCAACTCGTTGGGATAAAATATTTTTAGTGATTGGGTTTTATTAAACATTTTGCAGAACTTGGCTGTTACAGACTTTTTGTTCCCCTGCGCATTGCTTGGCTGCATAATGAGTTCACTGATTGATGTAACTCTTTTATATGTCTTTTTTTCTGGACTCCTTTGTGCTGATTTATGACCATAGATCACACGACCTAGTCCTGCAGTGATAATCTTCTGCTGATAAAACTCTGATTGTATTGAAACTACAACACACAGTAAGTGACACATCCCTGGAGTCAGGCTCTATTCCCCTACATTATGCTGCTGTCAGATTTCATACCAAAGACTTGCTGGTATTTAAAGAACCCGGCGTGGCGTGTCATGTTTATCCTAAATATTCACTTTTGAGCACCATTCTACATTCCTCATTGCGAAACATTAACATTGTAACACTGGAGTGGAATATTTGTGGATTGATCAAGATCACAGGATGGAGACATGTTACTGATCGGGACATGATGAAAACATGGAAGCAAAATTCTTAAAATATGGCGATTTATTTAGTCTGAAGTATGAGCCACGTGAAGAAATCCCAGCACTTACTGCTTTCAATGAGGTTATAAATGGTTTTCTGAGGCACCTCAGGGCTTCATACCAGCTGTGTTTTTGGACAATTCACAGCTGACATCAACCCCAACTACCATTACCCCATTTGCCAACGCACCAGAGCAATCGGGAGGAGCCGGGCAAAGAGCCAGAACTGGAATATCTCATGTGATGCACCACTTCTGGGGAGGCTGTGAAGAGTCCAATAACCAGGGACCTTCCCAGCCTGAAAATATCAGCCTACAGCTGTCTCCTTTACCTTGGCTGGTTATAAAAAAAAAAAGTTGCTTTTTCATTTATTTATTTATTAGGTTAATACATGTACAGTCAGCTCCACACGCAAAGCACTAATTATATATGTGACGGATATCTATCTCTCTATCTTTAACACATAATAATCTGTCATTTCTATTCTGCATTCTATTCCGGTAGGTGTCACACAGATGACACACGGATGGTACACGGATGACACACGGATGGTACACGGATGACACATGGATGGTACACATGCACGGCCAACAGTAAACCACACTCATAGCAAAAATAGACCGTCTCGGGCGTACATTTTTTAAGCGGACGTGTGAAGGGGACCTAAGCCGAAGAGACCTGTGACCCTCAATTAATATTACATACAAGCGGTTGCTTATCATACTTGCATTCTCGGGCTACAATGTATCACAGAGTTACTGACACAAGTAAATATTAGAGTTTCATTAACTCCAGATAATATAAATTGCACCGATAATGACCAGAAACTTTGCAGAATGATTTCCACATTAATGTGATTATCAAATCTCAGACATGAGCGGAGCTCCGCTGGTAGAAGGATGCGGGTCAGGACCAGGGCAGGACATGCGTGAGATTGCACTGACATCCCAGCAAAATCCCCTTCTCAAAATGTAATTCCTGGCCCATGAAATGTCTGTGTATGAGTCATGTGTCAGCGGGTACAAGTGGTCTGTGCCCCGCCGCCCCCGCAGTTTGTACTGTGTGCAAATAGTTTATTATTGTATAAACAAGAACATTTATGTGAAATAAATGCAGCTAATAGCGTAATCTACTCTATTAAAGGGGCTTCCCCTTTAAATCCCTTCTCACGTTGTCAGGTCCTCAACTGATTATAGGTGGTCTTGGTGCTGGGAGGTTTCACAATTGCAGGGGATTTGTGTAGGAATGATCTGTATAGCACTCCCGCAGGTTTAAAGAGGCATTGCAGGGGAAGTACAATATGTATCAGACGCTGGCTGCATGATTTCAGCCACGTATGTGACGCGCCCCTGGGCCTGTGTCGCGCTGCGTTGCGCACGCGGGAGCTTACCCGGAGCCGGATCTGTTGAGGGTTGTAGTCTCGTGGCGGTGATCCGGTCCGTGCCCAGGGAGTCAGACTAAGTGGCGCTGTTTTAGCGGTAGATGTTGGACGACTACGCCACCCGTTGAGTGCAGCCAGGGAGCTGCTGCTGCAGGGCAGACCGCTGAGGCCGGTGGTAGGATTGTGCAGCGTGATAGTATAACCCCCAACGGGAGGGGTATGGCCTCAGGGCAGCCGACGTGGATGATGGGGGTAGCAGGAACCACTCGGAGACGGTACTGTGTAGTTCAGGGTCTTTACTGGTGACAAAGATAGACCCTCCCGGAGTACTGGCTAGCGATTGGGGCCTGGTCAGTCCTTGAGCAGATGGGATCTCCCCTGGCCAGGCGGAGTTGTAGGCCTCCCAAACTAACGATACTCTTCTGGCTACCTTGCTAGAGGCAGGTATAAGTAGCCCACGTCCCTGAGTGTACCGTGTGGTGCTCACCCGTATGGCCGGTGACTCGGGGCCTTCGGGTTTCTGGGCCAGAGGACCTGCAATCCCCTGCCGGTCGGTTTCTGCTGCTGGATAGGAGTTAGTCCCCACAGCCTCGGACTCCGGGTCCGGTGATAACTTCTCAGTCAGGGCGAGCTCTGCAGCTGCCAGCCCCTGACTCCTTGTAACACTGCTCCCACAGAGCTCCTGTTGTTTCTTCCTATATTTGCTTCTTTTCTCTGCTTCTTCTCTACTCACTAACCCTGCCTCAGCCCTAGGTTTATATAGGGGAAGTTCTTCCCCTCCCAGAACTGGGCAGGAGGTGTGGCATGCATAGGATCCCTGACCAAGAGACCTCCCACCTGCTCTCAGACATAACATGGCTGTTACTGTGGAAACCAGACCCCTGGGGTGACACATTCCCCCCTAGTAAAATTTAGTACTCCGGGACTAAACATATTTTAGAAAAACATAACAAGATATAACAATAACAATAAAGAAACACATAAAGGTGGTCACGGCATGTCCGTAACCGGGTGCAGTCTTTGAAGAAAGCAAGGTGTCCATTTCACCAAAACAGGGAGACGTAACCAGGTAGGGGTCTGTCCTGCCCCGAGTCCTTAACAGTCTTTAGTCCGTCCTGGGTTACGCTCCAACTATGTACACAGGATTCCCGGTAAATCCACCAAAGACTCCTATAAACAACTAGAAACACATAATTATACACAAGCAACAAGAAAAACAGGTAACCATAAATAAAACAATTTATACACTTCAAATCCTCCAACGTGCGGGTAACTGGCCCCTAGTGGCCCTAGTGGACCTACGGAGCTGACTGCCTAGCCCTGAACTACAGGGTGTAGGAGCTGTCAAGGGTAAACTGGGCAGCTGTCTACCGGCTCTTTGACTCACTAGGGGTACGGCAGGCTCACTATAAGCAGTGGGTTGATCCTCCTGTTCTGCTTGTGTGGAGTCTTCTGCCTCCTGGACCGGCTGTTCTTCCAGCTCTACCTGTTGCTCCGTAGGTACTTGGGATGCTGGTTGGAGGAAGGTGAGTACGGGTACCACAACTGCGCCATTGACTTGAGTCCAAGACCGAGGGAAGTCTCCGAGCACAGTACTAACCATGTCTTCCCTTTCCTCTACGGGTCGAGGGTCTTCTTGTTCCTCTTCAGGGTTCCGTAGCTGTTCGGGACACTTCTTCAGGTGATCCCGGGATACAATGGTTGTGGTTTCCCCTCCGTCTTTACTGATGGTACAGACCTTTGGGTTGTCGTGGCTTGAGGGCAGTACGGTGTACGGGTCCTTCTCCCACTGGTCGTCCAACTTGTGGAGCCGTCTTTTTCTCTTCAAGACCTGCTCTCCGGGTACCAGGGGAACAGCGGGAGCATACTGGTTGTAAGTTTTCTCTTGTCTTTCCCTAGCCTGACAGAGACTTCGCTCCACGCTCTCCTGTACTCTCCGGTACTGCTGCTGCCTCTCTGTGTCCCAGTCTGCTTCTGGTGAAGTGTCCTCGGGTGTCAGGACTCCCATTTCCAGGTCAACAGGTAACTTACCAGGTCTCGCCCTCATTAGGTAAGCCGGGGTACAGTTGGTGGAACCTACCGGGATGTGGTTGTATAGGTCCACCAGATCGGGCAGCTTCTCAGGCCACAGACCGCGTTCTTCCAGGGGCAACGTTTTCAGAAGATCCATTACCACCTGGTTCATTTTCTCACAAAGTCCATTAGTTTGCGGATGATAGGGTGTCGTCCTTATCTTCCGGCAGCCATACAGAGTGCAGAATTCTTGGAAGACCTCCGCTTCAAAGGCAGGTCCCTGGTCTGTCAACACTTGGTCCGGGTACCCGTGTGGACGGCAGAAATGCTGCTGGAAGGCTCTCGCTGCTGTTCGAGCTGTTAGGTCCTTGACGGGGACGACAACCAAGAACCGGGAGTAGTGATCCACGATGGTTAGTGCGTAGACGTAGCCACTTCTGCTTGGGGTCAGTTTTACATGATCCAAGGCTACCAGTTCCAACGGCTGCCGGGTGACGATGGACTGCAGGGGAGTCTTCTGGCTGGCACGGTCCTTCCTTCTTAGGTTGCACGGGCCACAGTCTCTGCACCACCTCTCGATGGTTCCCCTCATGCCTACCCAGTGGAACCGCTCGCGCAGCAGGAACTCCAGCTTCTTCCATCCGAAGTGTCCAGCCCCGTCGTGGTATGCCTCCATCACCATGGCTGCGTCTCTTCGTGGCACCACTACTTGCCAGATTAGTTCATGCGTCCGGGAGTTAACCATTCTGCGGCACAACTTCCCCTTGTAAAGGAACAGTCGACTCTTCTCAGCCCACAGTTGCTTGGCTTCCTCCGGAGCGTCTGGGTCAAGGCGAGCCTCTGGCCGAGTCAGCATCTCCTTCACCAGCCGGACGGCAGGGTCACTGTCTTGCGTTTCCGCCCAGTTGTAGTGAGGTAAGGGGTTAAGCGTAGCGCCTTGCTCACTCCTTACCCGATGGGAATACTGGATAGTCCCATGACGGTGAAACGCGGGGAGTTCGACTTCTTCCAGTCCCTCTGGATCTTCTCCTACGTCCGGTAGGTTTGGCATCCTGGACAGGGCGTCCGCGTTGGTATTGGAGCGTCCTGCCCGGTATTTGATGGTGAACTCGTAGTTGGACAGGCGGGCCATCCAGCTCTGCTCTAGGGCACCGAGTCTTGCCGTGTCCAGGTGTGTCAACGGGTTGTTATCCGTGTACACGACGAACCGGGAAGAAGCGAGGTAGTGCTTAAAGCGTTCGGTGACTGCCCACACCACTGCCAGGAACTCTAGCTTAAATGAGCTGTAATTCTCAGGGTTTCTCTCGGTGGGTCGCAGTTTTCGGCTGGCGTAAGCGATTACTCGTTCTTTCCCCTGCTGGATCTGGGACAGCACGGCTCCTAGCCCGATGTTACTTGCGTCGGTGTAGAGGATAAAGGGCTGGCTGTAATCCGGGTACGCCAGGATTTCATCCCCCGTGAGGGCCATCTTCAGCTGGCGGAAGGACTCCTCTTCCAACTTCTCCCATCTGAAGGGCGGCTTCTGGTTCTTGGCCTTCCGGGACTGGCCTATCAGGAGGTCCTGCATAGGAGCTGCCTTTTTGGTGAAACCGGGGATGAACCTGCGGTAGTAGCCTACCAACCCGAGGAACTGCCGCACTTCCTTTACACTGGAGGGACTTGGCCATTCCTTAATTGCGGTGATCTTATCAGGGTCGGGAGCCACTCTGTCAGCGCTCACCACGTGTCCCAGGTACTGCACCTTTGGTTTCAGGAGGTGACACTTGGAGGGTTTCACCTTTAGGCCGTAGCTTGCCAGAGCTTCGAACACTTCCGCCAGGTGTTTCAGGTGGTCCTCATAAGTCTTAGAATATACGATGACATCGTCCAGGTACAACAGGACCGTCTCGAAGTTTCTATGGCCCAGACAGCACTCCATTAATCGTTGGAAGGTTCCTGGTGCGTTGCAGAGTCCGAACGGCATGCAGGTAAACTCGCTAAGTCCCATCGGGGTGGTGAATGCGGTCTTCTCCCGGTCCGCCTCTGCTACAGGAACCTGCCAGTACCCACTAGTGAGATCCAAGGTAGAGAAGAAGTTAGCAGATCTTAAAGCAGCCAAAGACTCCTCTATCCTTGGTAAGGGGTACGCATCCTTGTGTGTGATACGGTTGATTTTCCGGTAATCTACACACATCCTCATGGTGTTGTCTTTCTTTTTGACTAAGACTAGTGGAGCTGCCCAGGGGCTACAGCTATCCCTGATCACCCCAGCCTCCTTCATGTCTCTAAGCATCCCCTTGGCGTGTTGGTAGTGTGCAGGGGGTACGGGTCGATACCTCTCTTTTATGGGAGGATGGTCTCCCGTGGGGATGTGGTGTTCTACCCCCTTGACTCGCCCGAAGTCTAACGGGTGTTTACTAAACACTCTCTCGTACTCTTGAACCACCCGATAGACTCCCTGTTTCTGATGTGAGGGAGTGGAGTCAGTACCCAAATGTAGTTGCTGACACCAGTCCTCCATTGTTTTCTTAGAGCCGTTACCTTCCTCCGGGTGAGATGGAGGCAAGGGTTCCACAGATTGTATAGCATTTTGGTTAATGGTATATAATTTGGCTAGCGTGGCATACCGGGGCAGGTACACTTCCCTCTTCCCGATATTGATTATGCGAACGGGCACCCTCCCATGGCGTACATTAACCACCCCCCGTGCTGTCAAGATGGTGGGCCTACTGTCTGAGTAAACTGGTTCTACCATTGCCTGGTAATCTCTACCTCTCAGACCAATAGCTGCCCGGCACCAAATCATCATTTCACTTTTTGGGGGCATGGCAATAGGGAAAGGGTCACACATTCTCACGCTACCAATCTCACCGCCGGAGAGTTCCACCTGTTGCCGTCGCATCAGTGCCCGGATCTCTTTTTGGAGCACCCGCTGCTGACCGGAGCTGGCGTTCTTGGCAACCTGCTGTAAAAGGAAAATCACCTCTGCAAGACAATTTTCAATTACATTAGTTCCTAGAGTTATCTTTGGGTGACTCTCGTGTTTGTCAATGTCTACAATGATCAGTCCCTGTGCTGCCAGTTCAACTCTACCAATTTTAATGGTCACCTCTTTAAATCCGATCTGTGGCACGGGCTGACCATTGCTGGCGATGATACTCAAGTCGTCGTCAGGGTAGCGGGTAATATCCGAGTCATTCCAGTACTGCTTGAAGAGCACGTACGGGATGGTGGTGACCTGTGACCCGGTGTCCAGTAGGGCACTCATAGGAATGCCATCCAGTACCACAGGCAAGACTGGACATCCTCCCACATATTTGTCGCGCCAGTTCGATGGGCCTGATGATCTTTTTCCTAGGGGTTGGCCCTCTACCCTAGGTTGTGCCAGTTTAAAGGACAGTACCTTGCCATATGTCCGGGTTGATTACAGCGGCGGCAGATGGGTCGTCCGTCCTCGTTGTATCGGTCGCTGGGTCTTCCTCTGGCCGGTGGGGTCCTCCTTGGTCGACGCCACGGGATGTCCTCCGGTCCGGATGCCAGCTGGATCTTCCTTGGAGTGGAAACCTGTAAAGACTGCACAGTTCGGGTTAGCGCAGCAACGCTTTTAGCTAGCTCTTGGACCTGATGGTGCAGGTCTGGAGCCGAGTCATTATTCAAAGCCTGCGCATCAGCTCCCACAGGCCCTGCCGACAAGGGCGCCGCCTCCTGGTGGTAGGTGGTAGTGGGGCGTCTGTGGGTCACAACGCCACCTGGTGCCGGTTCTCGGAGCACCCGGATGGCTCTGTCCTTGAACTGTGCAAATCCCAGATGAGGGTCCTGTAAGGCCATTGCCCGCAACTGGGTTCGGTGGGCATTGCAATATAAACCCTCTATAAATTGTTCAGTTAACAGCCTGTCCTCGTCTCCCACGCCGTCAGGGTCGGTCTGCTTAATGGCTCTCAGGGCCTCTTGTAGGTTCAGGGCATAGTCCCTTATACTCTCATGTGCCCGCTGTTTGCACCCGTAGAATCTAAGCTTGATCTCGGCTGAGGTGCGGGTATCAAAGGTGTCCCTCAGCCGGGTTAGTATCCCTGCGACAGTCCTCCCCCCAGGTGGCCAGGACTTTACCTCCCTTTGGGCTGCCCCGGTTAATTGGGCCACCAGGATGCTTACTTTTTGCTCTTCTGTGAGGGGGTACACCTGGAAGAGGCTATCCAGTTTTTCTCTAAAGTCCTGCAGGGTATGTGACTCCCCTGAGTACTGGGGTAGCCAGGCTGCCCCCGGGATATAGGGCATGGTGAAAGGCATGACCGCAACAGCGGTGGCGCTGGCGGGGGTTGGAGCGGTGAAGCTCTCCTCCGTATCCGACATCCTTCTCCCCCCTAGTGGACCGGGGCCTACCTTGCGATGATCCTCTTCCGTAGGCCGCGGCTCCGCAGTGGATCGTCAGGGTTGAGGACCTTCCGTCGCGCTCCTGTGACGTCGGCGTCTGCTGGGCTCCTTCCAGGACCTTACCCAACGTCCGGACGTGAGGCGGGGCTTCAGTTCTCGCGCGTTTTCGGAGTCCACGCCCCTCTTCTTCCCGCGCGGCGTCCCCAAGATGGCGTCCAACGGCGGGAAAACTCCACGGATGGCGGGAAGAAGGCTGAAGATGGCGCCGGATGGCGGGAAAACTTCACGGATGGCGGGAAGAAGGCTGAAGATGGCGCCGGATGGCGGGAATCTTCACCACAGGTAAGTTTTAAAAGTCTCTTTTTCAGGCACGCAGTACCCGGTGGTTGCGGGCACGAAATCCTGCCGACTACGCCAAAAGTTGACGCGCCCCTGGGCCTGTGTCGCGCTGCGTTGCGCACGCGGGAGCTTACCCGGAGCCGGATCTGTTGAGGGTTGTAGTCTCATGGCGGTGATCCGGTCCGTGCCCAGGGAGTCAGACTAAGTGGCGCTGTTTTAGCGGTAGATGTTGGACGACTACGCCACCCGTTGAGTGCAGCCAAGGAGCTGCTGCTGCAGGGCAGACCGCTGAGGCCGGTGGTAGGATTGTGCAGCGTGATAGTATAACCCCCAACGGGAGGGGTATGGCCTCAGGGCAGCCGACGTGGATGATGGGGGTAGCAGGAACCACTCGGAGACGGTACTGTGTAGTTCAGGGTCTTTACTGGTGACAAAGATAGACCCTCCCGGAGTACTGGCTAGCGATTGGGGCCTGGTCAGTCCTTGAGCAGATGGGATCTCCCCTGGCCAGGTGGAGTTGTAGGCCTCCCAAACTAACGATACTCTTCTGGCTACTTTGCTAGAGGCGGGTATAAGTAGCCCACGTCCCTGAGTGTACCGTGTGGTGCTCACCCGTATGGCCGGTGACTCGGGGCCTTCGGGTTTCTGGGCCAGAGGACCTGCAATCCCCTGCCGGTCGGTTTCTGCTGCTGGATAGGAGTTAGTCCCCACAGCCTCGGACTCCGGGTCCGGTGATAACTTCTCAGTCAGGGCGAGCTCTGCAGCTGCCAGCCCCTGACTCCTTGTAACACTGCTCCCACAGAGCTCCTGTTGTTTCTTCCTATATTTGCTTCTTTTCTCTGCTTCTTCTCTACTCACTAACCCTGCCTCAGCCCTAGGTTTATATAGGGGAAGTTCTTCCCCTCCCAGGACTGGGCAGGAGGTGTGGCATGCACAGGATCCCTGACCAAGAGACCTCCCACCTGCTCTCAGACATAACATGGCTGTTACTGTGGAAACCAGACCCCTGGGGTGCCACATATGCTAGACTCTGAAACTCTGTGGCATTCAAAAGCCGCCGGTAACAGGCCGCAGGGGTGACTAGTCGGACAAGCGGGTCCCCGGTGTCTTCTCCCTGCCTGCTCCCCTTGAGCGATAGGTCTGTCCCCATATATGCACGCAAGGAGGGACCTGTCACTCAATGGGAGGGGGCAGGGAGAAGCCGCCGGGGACCCACCTGTCTGACCAGTCTCCCATGCAGCTCAGTCCCAGTGTGTTTCTCTCTCAGTCTCAGAGTCAAACATACCTGGCTGAAATCACACAGCTGTATTAAATTCAGTGTTTGCCCAGTATTGACTATAGACATCCACGGTCTCCGCCTGACTTGACTCTCAGCTGTCTCTAACCTAGAAAGATCATGTACAAATATATATATATATATATATATATATATATATATATATGTTACAAATGAGAAGTGAGGCAGAGAGCTGTGGGAAGCACAAGTGCAGTGCACGTGTTTCAGTACTGTCGCTGCCTATGCAGAGTGCAGCAGTCAAGAACATTTGTCATTGCCTGCTGCTCTCCACATAGGCGGCGACCAAGATGACAAAGTTCACTTCATCCTATCGGCCAACGAGTACCACTCCAAGAAGAACTAGATTAGTGCAGTGGAGTTATTGCTTATTTGGCAGTGGGGGAGTGGGATAAGTTTGCTTCCCATAAAATTTGTCACCTAGGTCAGCTGTTCCCCTCTCACTGTCACTATATAGTGCAAAATGATCCCAATCCCTCCTATGTCAAATGAGCAAGAACTCCACTGCATTAATTTGGTTCTTCTTGGAGAGGTACTCGGCGGCCGATGAGATGTCAAAGCTGTCAGTATACTGAAGTGAACTTTGTCATCTGGGTCGCTGCCTATGTAGAGAGCAGCAGCTGATCACAAAGGATTTTAACTGCTGCACTCTGCATAGGTAGCAACAGTACTGAATCATGTGCAGATGTGCTTTCCAGCAGCTCTCCGCCTCACTTCTCATATGTAATATCTCTCTCTCTCTCTCTCTCTCTCTCTCTATCTCTCTATCTTGAGGATCGTGGATTTTTGTAATTTTTGGGAGAGGAGGGATAAGGACCTCTTGGGAGAGCTGTCCCAAATTGTAAAAAAGTGTCCCCTGTATAAAAAAAATAATAATAAAAAGCAACATTATAATAAATGTTATGGGTTAGGGCTAGGGTTACTGTTAGTGTTAATGCTGTGTTAGGGCTAGAGTAATAAAATAGCTACATAAAAACAAGTTCTAAAAAAAAATAAAAAGTAAAAAATAGCCATATAACAATGGATAACTTTATTAATAAATTTTTAATTTCAGATTTCAGCAAAAAGCAGGAAAAAAAATCTAAATTATATTTTCATTAGTATTTTACTAAACTACAATTCATTTGCTTTGTGTATAAAAGGATCAACACTTGGTTAGTAGTTACTTGCTTTGGCCTGTGTGCTGGCAGTCCATGGTACGCTCTTGTATACATATGAAAATGATGATAAATAATAAAGTGCTTGAGATCTGTGTCCTAATCGGTTACGTGTACTGAGCCAGCTGGGAATATAGAGGTTATTATCTCTTCTGCCAGAAAAGACAGAAGCCCACCCAGAAGCGCGGTGACCACATCCTTACAGACAGATCCTACCTACATTCTACCACATTCCCGGATCCTCTCATCTCCCAGGAATTACAATACATTATTAATGTTTGTTTTATCCACCAGAGCTGTGATATTGCCCCCGGCATTGTGTGCAGGCAAACACCTAAATTACAGATTGTGACCAACGATCAGATATATTTATGTCAAAGGCAGAACAAAAATTATAGGTATGTAAGTCATTGTACAGGAGGAAGAGGAGGTGAGCTGTGACCTATTGTGAATGGTTGATGCTGTGTTATTTAGAGGTGTTATCAGTCACTGTACAGGAGGAGGAGGAGGTGGGCTGTGACATCACCACAATAGGTGATGTCACAGCTCACCTCCTCCTCCTGTACAATGACTGATAACACCTCTATATACAGTAGATAACACAGGATCCACTATTCACAATAGTTGATGTCACAGCTCACCTCCTCCTCCAGTGCAATGACTGATAACACCTCTATATACATTAGATAACACAGGATCCACCATTCACAATAGGTGATGTCACAGCTCACTCCTTCCCCTCTTGTACAATGAATGATAACACCTCTATATACAGTAAATAACACAGCATCAATCATTCACAATAGGTGATGTCACAGCTCACCTCCTCCTCCTGTACAATGACTGATAACACCTCTATATACAGTAGATAACACTGGATCCACCATTTACAATAGATGATGTCACAGCTCACCTCCTCCCCCGACTTGTACAATGACTAAAAACACCTCTATATACAGTAGATAACACAGGATCCACCATTCACAATAGCTGATGTCACAGCTCACCTCCTCCTCCTGTACAATGACTGATAACACCTCTATATACAGTAGATAACACAGGATCCACCATTCACAATAGCTGATGTCACAGCTCACCTCCTCCTCCTCCTGTACAATGACTGATAACACCTCTATATACAGTAGATAACACAGGATCCACCATTCACAATAGCTGATGTCACAGCTCACCTCCTCGTCCTGTACAATGACTGATACCTCTATATACAGTTTCTTTCTTTTATTCTTTTTTGGTCCAACATCTCCCTAATGTCCCTCAGTGAGATATTTTGGGGAATCCTATTCCTCCAATAAATAATTATAACTAGAGACAACTCCAACACTTCTATTCGAAAATAAAGAAAACTATGGAGCTTCACAGGGAGTCCACAAACTTTGAAAAATTGTGTCTTTTGTCATCTCTACCTTTCTTACTCCATCTCTTCTTGACTCTATAACTACCTTATTGCTCAGACATCTGGTGACAGATCATTGTATTGTTCTGTGTGGGAAAAAGAATTGGGGAAATCTTTTGATAACTTGCAATAGGCTAAAAGTTTTCAACTTGCCCATCAGGCTTCAATTTGCAACCAAAGCCCAAGAAACTTCCTTCAAGATTATTTCTAGATGGGTCTGTGTACCAGCGTCGTTACATAAACGGTACCCCGCAGAAATTCTTTTGTAACCTTGACCAGATCTGTGCCTTGCCACAATTCTGTCTCTGAGCTCCTTGGGCAGTTCCTTTGAGCTCATGAGTCTCATTTGGTCTGACATGCACTGTGAGCTGTGAGGTCTTATATAGACAGGTGTGTGCCTTTCCAAATCAAGTCCTATCAGTTTAATTAAACACAGCTGGACTCCAATGAAGGAGCAGAACCATCTCAAGGAGGATCACAAGGAAATGGACAGCATGTGACTTAAATATGAGTGTCTGAGCAAAGGGTCTGAATACTTATGACCGTGTGATATTTCAGTTTTTCTTTTTTAATAAATTTGCAAAAAAATTCTACATTTCTGTTTTTTTTCAGTCAAGATGGGGTGCAGAGTGTACTTTAATGAGGAAAAAAAATGAACTTTTTAGAATTTACCAAATGGCTGCAATGAAACAAAGAGTGAAAAATTTAAAGGGGTCTGAATACTTTCCGTACCCACTGTATACTTACAATTGCTCATTTTGCCTTTCTACCTGTAGTACTATGCCCAGCACCCCTGCATGGTGTCCCCTTCTACCTCCATGCAGAGACATCGGCTTATTCACCGCCCCGACCCACGGCATGCTCCCCGGCGTGCTACTGCCTAGTCTCTAATCCATGCACGCCACACTGTGCCCCGGCGGTGTGCCTAGGGCGCGCGAGCATGCGCTCCCTTGTTCTTAGAGGTAAAGATGGGAGGCATTTAGTTAAAGATGTGTTCACCTGCAAGGTGTCTCCCATCCAATAGCTGGGAGACATCTTGTATAAAAGGCACCCTCCCCAATTGGGAAGTGCCTGAGCAACCACTATAGTTCTGCGTCAGGTGGTTGGCGTTTGTATGTTGCCAGGTCCCCCGCAGCCTAGCCTGTTATAGTATCCAGTATCTTTTGTCTCGTTAGTCCGCTATAGTCAGTCCCTGTTTCCTGTGACTGCTTTGGCGATGTTCTAATCTCAAAACTGTGTCTGCGGCACCTGTACCCCGTGGCCTCATCAGTGGTACCTGTCTGCCACCCTGGGTGCTGAATACCCAGGCCAGAACTTTGAACCCGTCCCTGTCCCCATAGCCTGAATCTGTCCCATTGGCCGTCCTATCTACACAGTGTGAACCCATCCAAGGAGCCGTCCTGTCTGCACAGTCTGAACCTGTTCCAGTGGCCGTCCTGTCGGCACAGTCTGAATTTGTCTCAATTGGTAGTCCTGTCCTATTGAAAATCTGAAGTAACGTCTCTGCCCTTTGAGCTCAGCAGCTACAATCGGACGCCGCCCTGGAGTGGCACCTGGCAGCTTCCTGCCGCACAAGCCTCACCTCACCACTAGAGGCTAAAGTGAACACCAAGGTAGCTGCTTAGTCACGCCCCTCCAGGGAAAGTACGGCCTGTGGCACAGTGGGTTCCCGAACCATGTGCACCACCTAGGAGTGTAACTTTACCCAGATAATTCTCTTTTCCATTAGGTCTATGACATCACATGATTAAAAACTGATCTAGCTGAATCCTTCTAAGCTCTATGTAGAAACAGGAGGTCAATTTTCCCTGCGTGACTCATGCGTTATGGCAGGGGGCAGGAGGGAGCAGCTTGGTCAGGAGTTGAAGAGGAAGATGACCCATGCAGGTGTGTCACCCTGGCCTGGATGCCACAAGTGTAATAAAGCTGTGTCTGAGAGCAAGGGGGAGGTTCTCTGGTCAGGGGAACATTAGCATGCAATGCCTCCTGTCTCAGGCCAGTAGGGGGAGCTGGCTGCCCCTATAAAAGCTGGTACTGGGGACAGGGTCAGGGAGAACTGGATTGCCTGTCTCAGCACTGAGACGTGTCCCAGAGTGGAGCAGGGACAGAAAGTTGATTGCACCTAAGAGGAAGTGTGGCAGTAGGAGAGAGCCACCAGCCAGAGACAAGAGGCGAAGAGAGCCTGTCTTGGGAGAGAAAAGACTTAATCTTACCAGACTTTGGTGTCTGAGGCTGGAGGGATTCCACGTCCCCCAGCAGAGAACCAGTCCGCAAGGGACTGTACATTCCTTGGCCTAAGAAGCCTGGAGGCCCTGCCACAACCGAAGGGACGAGTAAAGCCGTACAAGGCTGGGAGCAGAAAGGAACCCACGTCGCAGGCCATACAGGCGAGAAAGCACGGAAAGCTCGGAAACGTGGGCTGTTATCCTATGAGGAGGAGATAGCCAGAAGGAGCGCAGAAAGCACGGTAGGCCTACACCCTCACCCTGACCAGGGCCAATTTCCCCGTTGCTCTCAGACATCCAGGTCCCCTCCTAGCCGGGACTGTTTATGGGTCAGTTTGCCTGTTTCAGTAAAGACCCTGGACTGCAACCTATTGTCTGTGTGCTCCTTGCTCCTCCAGCACTATCATCACTGGGACTCTCACTACCATCACTCCCACCATCCACTACACTGCCCTGGGGCCGCACTCTTCCCGTGGGGAGTCACACTACCCTAGCTGCACACCTCATCAGCCCCAGCGGTCTGCATGCAGCGGCGGTTCCTAATAACCGCAATCCACGGGTGGCGTAGTCGGACATTATCAATAACACATAACGGACTACCACTGGCCTGACCACCCTGAGCCACGGAACCGGGTTGCCACTACTACTCCCATCGTTTCCCTAATTGCCCGGATCCGAGTGCCCCACGGCCCAGGGGGCGAGTCAGCTTTGGCGTAGTCGGCAGGATTTCGTGCCCGCAACCACCGGGTACTGCGTGCCTGAAAAAGACTGTTGTAAACTTACCTGTGGAGAAGTTTCCCGCCATCAGACGCCATCTCGGACCGTTTCCCGCCGTCCGGAGTCGTTTCCCGCCATCCGGAGCCGATTCCCTCCATCAGACGCCATCTTGGACCGTTTCCCGCCGTCTTCTGCCGTCTTCCCGCCATAGGACGCCATCTTCAGGACGCCGCGCGGGAAGAAGAGGGGCGTGGACGTCAAAACCGCGTGAGATCCGAAGCTCCGCCCCACGCACCGACGCTGCGCAAGGTCCTGGAAGGGAGAGAGAGCGACGCTGACGTCATCGGAGTGCGACGCCAGGTCCTCGTCCAGAGCAGCAGCGGAGCCGCAGCCTACAGAAGAGGATCGTCGGAAGGTAGGCCACACTTCACTAGGGGGGGAGGAAGATGTCGGACACAGAGGCGCCCACTACCACCAACGCAGCTGCAGCAGCGGTGATGCCCTTTTCCTTGCCCTACATCCCTGGAGCGGCCTGGCTGCCCAAATACTCAGGGGAGCCCCATGCCCTAACTGACTTCAAGGAAAGACTGTATAGTTTGTTCCAAGTTTACCCCCTGACAGAGGAACAGAAGGTCAGCATATTGACAGGGCAGTTAACTGGCGCAGCCCAAAGGGAGGTAAAATCATGGCCCATTGAGGAGAAAGGGACTGTGAAGGGTATTCTGGCCTGGCTGCGGGGTACCTTTGATACACGTACCTCCGCTGAAATTAAAATGAGGTTCTATGGATGTAAGCAGCGGGCACAGGACAGCATCAGAGACTATGCCCTAAATCTGCAGGAAGCCTTGAGGGCTATTCAACAAACTGACCCTGGCAGTGTGCAGGAAACCGATAAGCTGCTAACAGAACAATTCATAGAGGGTCTGCTGTCCAGCGCCCACAGGGCCCAGCTGCGCCTCATGTTCTTCCAGAACCCCGACCTGACCTTTGCCCAATTTAAGGACAGGGCCATAAGGGTGCTCCGTGAATCTGCAACCAGTGGCGCTATAAACCCCCGGCGCCCTGCTATCACTTACCACCAGGAGGCGGCGCCCTCCTCTATGGACTCCGTGGAGGCTGATGCACAGGCCCTGAACCAAGCCCCGTCGAAAGGCCTGCACCACCAAGTCCAGGAGCTGACCAGGAGCGTCGCGGCGTTGACCAGGACCGTCCAGGCGTTGCAAGTGGACCCGTCAAGACCCATCGAGCTGGCTTCAAGTCCGGAGGATGTCCCGTGGCGTCGACAGAGGAGGATCCCGTCGTTCCGAGGGAGGCCCACAGACCGCTACGCAGAGGATGGACAGCCCATTTGCCGTCGATGCAACCAGCCCGGACACATTTCCAGGTACTGTAATTTAAACGGGTCCAACCTGGGGCAGAGGGCCGACCCCCAGCATAAGATCACCAGGCCCTTACAATTGGCGTAATAAGTACGTTGGGGGGCGCCCGGTTTTACCCGTGGTGCTGGACGGTATCCCCATGAGCGCCTTGCTGGATACTGTGTCACAAGTAACCACAATCCCTTATGTACTTTTTAAGCAGTATTGGACTGATGCTGATATCACACGGTATCCAGACAGTAACTTGAGCATCATCGCCAGTAATGGCTTACCCGTGCCGCAGATGGGGTTCAAGGAGATGACCATTAAAATTGGTAAAGTTGAACTGCCGGCACAGGGAGTGATTATTGTGGACATTGACCGTCATGAAAGTCACCCTAAAATAACTGTGGGTACTAACATAATTGAAAATTGTCTTTCAGAGGTAATTGTAATTCTACAACAGGTGGCGGTGAATGCTAGTTCCAGCCAACAGAGGGTCCTCAACAAGGAGATAAAAGCCCTGATGAGACGGCAGCAGGTAGAACTGTCTGGTGGTGAGATCGGTAGCGTAAGACTCAGTGATCCATTCCCCATTTCTATGCCTCCCAAAAGTGAAATGATGATCTGGTGTCGGACTGCAATCGGGTTGAGAGGTAGAGACTACCAAGCCATGGTAGAACCCGTGTACTCAGACAGCAGGCCCACCATTTTGACAGCCCGGGGGGTGGTTGATGTCCGTCATGGGAGGGTGCCCGTCCGCATCCTCAACATTGGGGAGAGGGAAGTACACTTACCCAGGTACGCTACACTCGCCAAACTGTTTGTTGTCGAACACCAAGCTATCAGGGCCGTGGAACCCTTGCCTCCATCTCCACAGGCGGAGGGTAATGGCTCCCAGAAACAAAAGGAGGACTGGTGCCAGAAACTCCACGTGGGTGCTGACTCCACTCCCCTGCACCAAAAACAAGGAGTCTACCGGGTGGTACAGGAGTACGAGAGAGTCTTTAGTAAGCACCCGCTAGACTTCGGCAGAGTAAAAGGGATAGAACACCACATCCCCACAGGGAGCCACCCACCAATAAAAGAGAGGCACAGACCTGTACCCCCTGCACATTATCAGAACGCCAAGGGTATGCTAAGGGAGATGAAAGAAGCTGGGGTCATTAGAGACAGCTGTAGCCCCTGGGCAGCCCCCTTGGTTCTGGTCAAAAAGAAAGACGGCACCATGAGAATGTGCGTGGACTATAGACAAATCAACCGTATCACCCACAAAGACGCATATCCGCTGCCTAGAATAGAAGAGTCTTTAGCCGCACTAAAATCTGCTAACTTCTTTTCTACTTTGGACCTTACTAGCGGGTACTGGCAGGTTCCTGTGGCAGAGGCTGACAAGGAGAAGACCGCCTTCACCACCCCGATGGGACTGAGCGAATTCAACTGTATGCCTTTCGGGCTCTGCAACGCACCAGGGACCTTCCAGCGGCTGATGGAATGCTGTCTAGGGCACCGAAACTTCGAGACGGTCCTCCTTTACCTGGACGACGTGATCGTCTATTCGAAAACCTACGAGGACCACCTAAAGCACCTGGCCGAGGTGTTCGAAGCCCTGGCAGGCTATGGCCTGAAGGTGAAACCATCGAAGTGTCACCTGCTGAAACCAAAGGTCCAGTACCTAGGGCACGTGGTAAGCGCGGAAGGAGTGGCCCCCGACCCTGACAAGGTCACGGCAATCAAGAGCTGGCCAAGCCCCTCGAACATCAAAGAGGTGAGACAGTTTCTCGGGTTGGTAGGCTACTACCGAAGGTTCATCCCCGGGTTTACTAAGATGGCAGCTCCTATGCAGGACCTCCTGATCGGACAGTCCAAGTCCAGAAGCCAAAAGCCACCCTTCAAGTGGGATAAACCGGAAGAGGAGTCCTTCCGCCAGCTAAAGTTGGCCCTCACTGGGGATGAGATCCTGGCCTACCCTGATTATGGCCAGCCTTTCATTCTCCACACTGACGCCAGTAATGTGGGACTGGGAGCCGTACTGTCCCAAAACCAACAGGGCAGAGAACGGGTGATCGCATACGCCAGCCGGAAGCTGAGGCCCACCGAGAGGAACCCGGAGAATTACAGCTCCTTCAAGCTAGAATTCTTGGCGGTGGTGTGGGCCGTGACGGAACGCTTCAAGCATTACCTGGCCTCCGCAAAGTTCACCGTGTACACGGACAACAACCCGTTGACACACCTGGACAATGCAAGACTGGGTGCCCTGGAACAGCGGTGGATGGCCCGTCTCTCCAACTATGACTTCGTGATCAAGTACCGGGCAGGCAAAACCAACGCCAACGCGGACGCCCTATCAAGAATGCCTCACTTACCTGAAGGTGACGAAGACCCAGAAGAGCTGGAAGAGGTAGAACTCCCCGCGTTTCACCGGTATGGAGCCGCTCAACACTCTCACCGTGTGAAGGAGGAGGATCTAACAACTGTGATGATGAATCCCCTACCTCACCACAGCTGGGCCGAGACCCAAGATAGTGACCCTGCAGTCCGCCTGGTGAAAGATCTGCTGACCCGGGAAGACGCCCGCCTAGATCCAGATGCCCCAGAGGAAGCCAAGCAGCTATGGAAGGAGAAGAGCAAGCTGTTCCTCTACGAAGGCAAGTTGTGCAGAAGGATTGTCAACCACCGGACGCACGAGCTGACCTGGCAAGTCGTGGTCCCAAGGCGAGATGCAGCTATGGTCCTGGGGGCTTACCATGACAGAGCGGGACACTTCGGTTGGAAGAAACTGGAGTTCCTACTAAGAGGAAGGTTCTTTTGTGTCGGCATGAGAGGAGCTGTAGAAAAATGGTGCAGAGATTGTGGCCCTTGTCACCTAAGGAGGAAGGACCGTGCCAGCCAGAAGACACCCTTGAGGCCCATCGTCACCACGCAGCCTCTTGAGCTGGTAGCTCTGGACCATGTCAAATTGGCTCCCAGCCGGTCAGGATACATCTATGCCCTGACAATCGTGGACCACTATTCCCGTTTTCTAGTGGTGGTCCCGGTAAAGGACTTGACAGCCCAAACAGCGGCCAGAGCCTTCCAGCAATACTTCTGCCGTCCACACGGGTATCCGGAACAGGTCCTAACAGACCAGGGTCCAGCGTTCGAAGCTGAAATCTTCCAGGAGTTCTGCAACCTCTATGGCTAAGAAGATTCGGACAACGCCTTACCACCCCCAAACCAACGGGATGTGTGAGAAGATGAACAATATAGTCATTGATCTCCTGAAGACGTTGCCCCTGGAGGAACGCAGCCTGTGGCCAGAAAAACTGCCGGACCTGGTAGACATGTACAACAATATCCCGGTGAACGCTACAAACTGCAGCCCGGCTTACCTGATGCGAGCTAGACCAGGTAAGCTGCCCGTAGACCTGGAGATGGGAGTCCTAATACCTGAGGACACCTCCCCGGATGCGGACTGGGATACGGAAAGTCAACTGCAGTACAAGAAGGTACAGGAGAGTGTGGAGAAGAGCCTGGCCCAGGTGAGAGAGAAGCAAGAAAGACTCTTCAATCAACACGCCCCTGCTTGTCCCCTAGAACCTGGTGAGCAAGTCCTAAAGCGAAAAAGAAGGCTACATAAGTTGGACGACCAGTGGGAAAGGGAACCCTACACCGTACTGCAGTCTGACCACGACAACCCAAAGGTGTGCGTAATCACCAAGGACGGAGGAGAAACCACTAGTGTCGTCTCCAGAGACCACCTCAAAAGGTGCCCCGAGCAACTCCGTAGTGCAGAAGAGGATCAGAGTGACCTTGAACCCGCAGAGGACAAGGAAGAAATGATCAGCACTGTTCTCGGAGAGTTCCCTCAGTCCTGGACTCGCATAAATGATGCCATAGTGGTACCCGTCCTAAATTTCCTGCAACCGGCACAGCAACAACCAACACCAGAGCCGGAAGGTGAAGAGGAGCAAGCGGTTCCAGAGGCAGAAGAGCCTGTTCCAGCAGCCCAGGAGAGTCAACCCTCTGCTGACAGTGAGCCTGCCATGCCTGCGGTAAGCCAAAGAACCCGCAGACAGCTGCCTGCCTTACCTGTACACCCAGCTGGTAGCTGTACCCCTAACGCTAGTGAGGAAAGCCAGGTAAGTCCACCACCAGACAGTGAGCTACGTAGGTCAACCAGGAGCACAAAGGGACAGATACCCGCTCGCTGGAGAATATAGAGTGTACTAAAAGTGTAAATAACCCTGTTGCCAAATGTTGAATTGTTTGCCAAAGTTACCTGCATGTTTATTGATAGTGTGTTTCAGTTTCTTGCAGTTACCGTAAGGATTCACAGGTTATGGACTTTTTATAACCGGGACCTTGTATGGACTGCGTTCGGAGCTTAACCCAGGAATGAACTAAGACTGTGAAGGACTTGGGGTAGGACAGACCCCCACCTGGTTAAGGCTCCCCGTTGTATTGGTGATATGGACACCCGGTCACAGGCCACACTGTGACCTTAAGAACTCAATCTGTGCGCCGTCTGTCTATTAATGTTTTATTGTTATGCATATTGTCTTTGTTTATTGTTTAGTCCCGGAGTACTAAATTTCACTAGGGGGGAATGTGTCACCCTGGCCTGGATGCCACAAGTGTAATAAAGCTGTGTCTGAGAGCAAGGGGGAGGTTCTCTGGTCAGGGGAACATTAGCATGCAATGCCTCCTGTCTCAGGCCAGTAGGGGGAGCTGGCTGCCCCTATAAAAGCTGGTACTGGGGACAGGGTTAGAGAGAACTGGATTGCCTGTCTCAGCACTGAGACGTGTCCCAGAGTGGAGCAGGGACAGAAAGTTGATTGCACCTAAGAGGAAGTGTGGCAGTAGGAGAGAGCCACCAGCCAGAGACAAGAGGCGAAGAGAGCCTGTCCTGGCAGAGAAAAGACTTAATCTTACCAGACTTTGGTGTCTGAGGCTGGAGGGATTCCACGTCCCCCAGCAGAGAACCAGTCCGCAAGGGACTGTACATTCCTTGGCCTAAGAAGCCTGGAGGCCCTGCCACAACCGAAGGGACCAGTAAAGCCGTACAAGGCTGGGAGCAGAAAGGAACCCACGTCGCAGGCCATACAGGCGAGAAAGCACGGAAAGCTCGGAAACGTGGGCTGTTATCCTATGAGGAGGAGATAGCCAGAAGGAGCACAGAAAGCACGGTAGGCCTACACCCTCACCCTGACCAGGGCCAATTTCCCCGTTGCTCTCAGACATCCAGGTCCCCTCCTAGCCGGGACTGTTTATGGGTCAGTTTGCCTGTTTCAGTAAAGACCCTGGACTGCAACCTATTGTCTGTGTGCTCCTTGCTCCTCCAGCACTATCATCACTGGGACTCTCACTACCATCACTCCCACCATCCACTACACTGCCCTGGGGCCGCACTCTTCCCGTGGGGAGTCACACTACCCTAGCTGCACACCTCATCAGCCCCAGCGGTCTGCATGCAGCGGCGGTTCCTAATAACCGCAATCCACGGGTGGCGTAGTCGGACATTATCAATAACACATAACGGACTACCACTGGCCTGACCACCCTGAGCCACGGAACCGGGTTGCCACTACTACTCCCATCGTTTCCCTAATTGCCCGGATCCGAGTGCCCCACGGCCCAGGGGGCGAGTCACAGGGACAAGAGACTTCCTGTTTCTACATAGAGCAGAGAAAAGAGAAGAATTAGCTGGGCAGAAAAGCAAAATGAGCAATTGTAAGTACACAGTGCTATATAATGTGATGACTGCAATATATTAAGAGGACAAAAACTTTGATGTTTTTTTTTTTTTTTTAAATCTGGGGATTATCTTCTACAGACTGCCACAAAATCAATCATGTCCGTAGCTGTGAGTTTGCTCTTCCATTGAGAAGTAACCGTGTGGTCTGTATGAATCTGGTGGAAAATTAAGAAATCGTTTTCATAAATATTCTAATCACACATACCAATTGTAAGATAAGCTTTTTTCAATTCTCCCGATGTTTCACTTTTGATTGCATCTTCAATGTTTTTTCCATGCAGCTACAATAGAAGCAGAAAAACAGATTTTTATAAAATCATTAGGGGCAATAGGGATTGTTCTCATTAGTGGTGCCCAGCATTGAAGACGAGGGATGAGATTGTAATTTTAAAAAGATGCTGATCCCATGATATTTTCCTCCTCTTCCGGGAGTGTGACTTTCTTACAGGCTTGGTGACCGGATGACCAAAGATGGTTCTCAATAACCTAAAAAGAAACTTCTTGCACAGCTTCCAGAAATCTTAAAGGGGATTTGTCACCTACATATGCGGACTTATGTAAGCTCAGCATATTATAGGGACAGAACCGTTCTCCTAAATATTGTGCTGTTTAATTGAAACATTCATCGTATATGGAGAAAGTCTTCTCTATGGTCAACTCAAGATATCAACCTCCTTGATACTTACAATTTCATATGCTTTAAATGTGGCTCTTAGCTGCATGTAATTCCTTGTTGCCAGAATAACATTAAACTCCGACTCCTCTGTGCCCCATCGAGCTTCACCAGCCTGGGAAAGAAAATAAGGAAATAAGCAAGAAATATTTTCCTGTAAACTATTGTATACACTGTGTGCAGAATTATTGGAAAACTTTTATATTTTGATGATTAATATCATTATTGAACATCTCCAGTGCTGTCGGTCAATCTAAAAGGTTAATAAACCAGAAACCTGAATATTTAAGAAAGTAAAAGTGCGGTTTTGTCTTTATTAGGAGAATATCTATATGTGCAGAATTATTATGAAAAACGTAAATTTTCCAACTCAATTATTTGTTTTCATCTGTTAAAGTGAGAATAAGAATAAAGCAGGTCAAAAAGTACAAAATACATTTCTAACATTTGCCCAAAAATCTGTCACCAATATAGTAATACAGCCGCCCTTCTTTTCACTATCAGCCATAATCTCCATCCTTGGAGTCTGTCAGTTTCTTCACCTGCTGACCGTCAACTTTTTGGGCAACCACAGCCCAAGTCACTGATCAGAGAGATGACTGTTTCCCTTCACCGTAAATTTCGTGTGTAAGAAGGGCCCACATGTTCTCAGTAGGGTTTAGGTCAGGTGAAGAAGGGGCCATGTCATTATTCTTTCATCTTTAAGACCGTTACCGGCAGCCAAGCCGTGGAGATTTCCAGGCTTTTGCATTTTGCATTGCCTGCAGAAAATGAATGGTCTAGAAAGATGCAGACATTTCCTGTACCGCTGCCTGAAGAAAGGGTCTTCTAAACACTGGCAGTAGGTTTGGGAGTTGATTTGAGTCCATCTTCAACCTGAAAAGGTCCATCTAACTTACCTGTAATAATCCCAGCCCATAGCAGTAACCCACCTTCACCTTACTGGTGTCTGAGTGGAAGTGGAGGTCTGTGCCCATTACTGATCCATCCACAACCCATCCATCTGGTCCATCAGGAGTCAATCTCATCCCATCAGTCCATAAAACCTTTAAAAAAATCTGTCTTCAGATATTGCTTAGCCCAGTCTTGACATTTCTCTTCGGTATCTTGGTCAGTGGTGATGGGGATGCAGCCTAACCTACCTCGGCCATGTCTCTGAACATTAAACCCATCATCTACATAGAAGTTCTCCACAAATAGACAAACATCAGATCCATACTCTCTCTCACCTTCCTGGACTGTCCATCTCAGTACATAGATTGCCACAGCCGGTGGTGGGGCTATTGCCAAAGACATATGTAGCGCCCCGAGGGTTCAGTTGCTACAGAGGTATTGCATCTCACCCAGAGGTGTGATATCTCACTTCCAGGTAAGGATGGAGTGTGGCTCAGAACCCTAACACCCACATGCATTACACCACATTTCCCGGGGACAGGGTGACAATGCTCCCAAGAGTGAGCACAGCAGTCCCTGTCCCTGGCTGGAGTGGGGGAAGGGAACACCGAGAAAGGGGGAAGCCGGTAGTGTGTGGGTGGGGAGAGTAGATCTCAGGTGCACTGTATAGGGGAGTATATATGGTGGTGAAAGAAGTGGAGAAGAGAGAGAGAAGGAGACTGGGAGCAGAGGCTCTGAATGGGCTCTGCTCCGCAGGCAGGCCAAGTCTTAAGGCCTGAGGCTGAAGGGACGAAACAGAAGGAGAAGGAAGGAAGAAGGATGGAGGAAGCTCTAAGAGAAGACTGAAGGGACCCCATGGGTGCATACCGGCCAGTCGCCACCGTACGCCCGCCGCTACTAGAGTAGGGGGGTCAGGCCAAGAAAAGGGAACCGGATCCCTCATCTAGTGGAGGAGAGCAACTACCCTCAGCTAGTAACCGGAGGCCGTGGCATTGTACATGCACGGCCCCTCAATACACCCGTTAGGAAGGCACCATATAGGACCCAGGGAAACGGAACATACGTTTGCCCGCCAAGGCCCGAGGCAGCTGGACAGAAAGGTGGTCACTTGTGGGGTACCTCAGGCCAGAGAAAGGACACACGATGGGGGTCCTGAAAAGCATTTCAAAGATACCTGGGAGTTGGCCGAGCCCATCACCTGGTGAGCACAGTACGACGTGGGCAGCCATTACCTGCGCAGAAGTGGCTTGGAGTGTAAAACTGTGAGTAAAGACCCTGGACTGCATCACTGGACTCTGAGTCATTACTGCTGCTCCCGCGTACCATCACCCCCACCATCTGCACTCACTGCCCTGAGGCTATACTCCTCCCGTGGAGAGTTATACTACCCCTTGCTGCGCACACAACATCAGCCTCAGCGGTCTGCCTCCCAGCGGCGGTTCTCAGTGACCGCAATCCACGGGTGGCGTAGTCGGACATTTAATCATAAAAACCACATAAATAGACTGCCACTGGTTTGACCACCCTGAGCCACGGGACCGGGTCTCCGCCACGGGGACTACAACCCCCAGTATCATACAGAGACTCGGTTCCGGGTATTCCCCTTCCCACACACGGCCCAGGGGGCGCGTCACATATACTGTGCCTTCATCCAGTACTCTATGACTTCAATGTGAATGTCATTTTCCTTGTGCCATAGGAATCTGAGGTAGTTTCTACTGCCTTCCCTCACGATAATACAATGAAACATTACTGCACTAGGTTCTTGTCTGAAGCGAATCATTACTCCTATAAGGCTGTTGTTTAGGCTAGGCCTAGTGAAGAGCGGGCTATTGACAGAGATGCCTTCAGACTAAGCACTGGAGTCAAACGCCACTCTGATTTGGTTAGATTTGCGAGGGTGATAGCCACCAAAGAATGGAAGGTACCAGCATTCTTCTCCTTCCTTCGGTGGTGGTGCAGACTCTGCATGATTTCTGTCAAAGATATTCCGCATGGAGTCGACAAAATGTTTCTCCATCTCTGTTTTTTTCTTTAGGTGCGCTTTAAAGATGGAAAACCTTGCGGCTGCTTGCTGCAGATTGTCTGGCAACATTGTTCTTGGAGAACAAAAGGGTAAAGGTGCTACCCAGCTGTTGGAATCATCCTGAGTGAATTCCTTTTCCATAATCATTATAAATTCTTTGTCCTCTTTTGCAGGTGTCGACTTGTTGTCTTCACTTGCAGAATTGAACACCGGTGACCCAAGTCTGTCATCACAGGACGGGAACGTGTTCATGTTGTCAGGGGTTTCTTGCTGCCACTTACTGCCAGTAATGATGTGGGCATGGCTGAAAGTAAGTGCTGTGACCATTTGGCAAGAAATGAGTCTTAAATGAGAAAATCTTTGAAGGACTCTTCATCTTATCTATGCAGACATTACCTACGATAACCCAGCCTAGATCAAAGTGTTGGGCAAATAGTGCATCCTGTGGTCCATTGATTTTCTGACGCACCTTGTGTAGCCAGAGAATATCTCTGTCAAGCAGAATCAGGATATCCGCACTATTGTCCAGGGTTGGTATCTTGTTGACTGTAGTCTTTAGCTGAGGGTGATGAAGAACAGCCTCTGGGGGTCTCCTCTATGTTGGATGGTATCTGGTTGCACTCGACGAGAATGGGTAGGGGTATCTCCACATTGTTCTCTATAGCTAGGGTGCACGTGTATAGCACTTTGGACACCATTTCTAGGCTCCATCGGTATACACCAGCACTCACACATAGATATATCATCAAATAGCTTGAACTTGACTGCAGGAGGTATGTATGAAGATTTCAGAAGAAGGTTTATTTTCCAGCTGAATTCTTGTAGATATGCACACATACAGCAGGTAACAAAAGACTTTTCTGAGCCAGAGCTGCAAACACATGAGCTTCTAAGATGGCTGATAGACAGTGAATGAGGAAGAAGAAAGAGGAAGAAGGGAGGCGTTACTGACATCACAGCTACATCAGAGAGAGACAGGGAGAGAGAAAGGACAAACTTCTAATGATGGCAAACCTTATTGTTTAGCAATGAAACAGCACTATAACAACACAATGATAATACAATACTGTCTCTGTGATTCCCAATTCATGGGACATGACAATGACCCTGTTGACTATTTGCAACAAAACTTTTGCTGGTTCTGTGATCGTCCTAATATCATAGTAATTTCAGGAGTGCTGCATCCCTCTGTAAATCTTCTAACAATTTGTGACTTTTCAGAGTCAGAGGAAAACAAGCTGCCTAATAATTATTCTGCATGCAGTGTAGGATTAATCTACACATTGATATTATATTCTTAACAAGTGTACAATACATGAACAAAAGTAACAGGACAGACACCTTAGTTATTGAATTCAGATTTTTCATTCACACCCATTATGTCCTGTATATAATATGTGACAGAACGGCTGGTGGTGCAGAGCTCAGTGATACCAGCACGGTCCTGTAATAGGAGCCAATGGGGTAACAAGTCCGTTCATGACATTTCTTCCTCCTAAATCTTCCCCCATCACCTGTGAGTGATATTATTGAGAAGTGGAAGGAACCACAGCAATTCAGCCACGAAGTGGAGACCCCATAATGTTACAGAGCGGGGGGCCGAGTGCTAAGAAGCAGAAGGTAGAAATGTCACCACCGCTCTGCTGATCCCAAAGCTGCAGAGTCCAAACCTCCTCTGGTAACATCAGCACAAACACTGCGCCCCCGTCTGGAGCTTCATGGCTGAGCAGCTCCATGCAGCCTTACATCCCCAAGCACAATGCTGAACGTCGGATGGAGTGGTGTAAAGCCACTACCACTGGAATCTGGAGGAGACGTGTTCTGTGCAGTGACGGATCACACTTCTCTATCTGGCGTCTGATGGAGGAGTCTGGGTTTAGCGATGTCACGCAAGGTGTGGGAAAGACTTAGTGCAACACAAAGGGAAGAGGGAAAGGGAGCCCAGACTCTAGGGAAAGGGGGGAGTGGAGACCTCCTAGTCTGGTCTAATGTCATCCTGTCTCAACAAGCGGCCCTATATTGGCTCTTAATCAATCGCCGCACGCGTTCCTCGCCCTGTCTTTCCCTGGCATTAGACTCAGGCTAGGGAAGGGAGGAGATGAGCACTAGTTGATCTCCACTGAACTCTAAAGACAAAAAGGAAGGATAAACAGGGTAGATAGCTTAGCTTTTAGACAACTCCAGACAAATGAGCACGGCCTCAAACACCAGAGAGGAGGAAGAACTGCTCTTGCTGAAGTCTCACGAGGAGTAATGAATATCGCCGGCACCTCCCTCTGTACACAGCAGGCATTTATACACCCAGACCAGGGAGTTAATTAGCCAGAGGAAGGTAGACGCTAGGTCCTAGAGACAGCCTCTAAGAAGATATCTGTAATGCCAAACATAGAGATCTCCTGCAACTAACTGCAGGGCGACTGTCTGTCACTTCTGACACACCCGTGACATGTGATTCCAGGAGAACGTTACCCCCTGACTGCATTGTGCCGGCTGCACAGATGGTGGAGGAGGATAATGCTTTGGGCTGTTATCAGGGGGCGGCGTCATCACAAGACATTGTGGACAATTGTAGCTTCCGGCTTTGTGGGAACAGTTTGGGGAAGACCCTTTTCTGTTCCCCATGACTGTGCTCAGTTAGACATGGAGGGGGGAGTTTAGTGGGAAAATCAAACCTCAAACCAATCTAACACCTTAGGGGTAAACTAGAAGGGAGATTGTGAGCCCGGCCTCTCCACAACATCAGGGTCTGACCTCACAAATGCTCTTCTGGATGAAGGGGCAAAAATTCCCACAGACACATCCAAAATCTTGTAGAAAACTTTCCTAGAAGAGCGGAAGCCGTTCTATCTACAGAGGAGCCGACTCCATATTAATGTCTATGGATGTAGAATGGGAGGTCAGAGAAGCTCCTGTAGGTGGGATGCGGAGATGTCTCTACACTTTTGTCTGTATAGAGTATCTCTGTTCTTCAGTACTGTGTCCCAATACAAATGAAATGCTTCCTTATGCTCCTTATTATCTATACTGAACTCCATCCACCATTCTTTTATGATCTTCTGGAAATGTTACTGTTCTTCAGTACTATGATTTCATTCATGTGAGAATTTTATTGAAGCTAATGCTCATCATCTGCCTAACCTGTCATAAAGCCCCTACATAAATGCCCAACAAAAAATAATATGAAAGGCTACAAAATAATACCGCCACACAGTGCTTGTACTACAACCATTATTTTCATAACAGGACCACTATTTAGCCATACCTATAACTACATGAAAGACTTACGTTTGAGGGTCTTCATATTTGGGTTACTTACTTCATATAGTCTCTTGGCATCCTGACCGGCAAGATCCTTATCAACTTCCAAACCTTCATCTCTGTTTGCCTAAAAAAAATGATATACGTATATATATATTGTGCATTAGAGTTCCAGATCTTCATAGTTACTAGACTTCCACATATATAAGAAAAGGAATGACCTCTATGATTAAAAATGACCCACTCCCCTCCTCCACTGCCACATTTAGCCGACTACATACAATGCAGGTGGTGTCCACTATATGTTTGGCTTTCCAGCTTCTTCCCGTCACACTCCGTTTGACTGACAGGTCTCTCCCGATGTGTATAAAGGTAAACCTGTCACTCAAAAGGAGCGGGGTGGGGAGATTTCCATCACTTCCTCCATGTCAGGCAAAATTCTGTGAAAGCCCAAGGAGGTTAGTATCTTTTTTTTTACTTTTAAAAGGGGCTGTCCAGATAGTTTACAACTCCTTCAACACCTCAATGATCTATTAAAAAGTTTTTCTTCTGTGGACAATCCCTAATTTTTTAGAAGGCTTTATTGGCAAAAGATTATTCTCACTGGGACATCTAGTGATCAGTTCTAATCTGTGGGAAAACCTCGTTGTAAGTGTTCAGTTTCCCTGCAGCACCCCAACAGGAGAAAAAAAGTATTGCATTCTTAAAGAAATGTGCTGTTTCTCAAATGCAGGACAGGACAGGTCTTCCAGAGTGAGAGACCCTCTTAGTAACCATTTTCTAATCTGATCTAGAGATGTGGACCCTCCACTATTCAATTTGAATTTTTTAAGAGGGTATATGCAAATGGAGGTTCTAAACCGAGGCCGCTTCATACACGGCCGGTGCCGTCTGCATTGCACATCCAGCATCTGCCTCTAACAGCAGCGATCAGAGCAATTAAATCCCACTGTCAACCTCTGACAGCTGCATATAAGTGATGCAATCCCAATGGTTTGCCTATTCCGGTGCTCACCCATTGGAACCCTGGTGGTATCACGTGGTTATGATGGGTTGGGTGGCATCCAGGGACCTACTGAAGGTGCCCGTTGCTGCCAACTTTGTACTCTCGTGGCTGGAGTTTATAGGAGGTCAAAAGTTTTACTATATACTATATACTACACATACAATGAAACGATCACAGGTTCAAAAAAAAGTTATAAAAAATTAAAAAATAAAAAGTTTATTATAAAAAGAAATAAATAAGAAACTTATTTAGTATCACCGTGTGCCCAAAGGTCCGATCAATGAAAAATTAAATTTTTCAACCTGTCTGATAATCACCGTAAAGCGAAAAAAAAATTGAGTCTCCAGAATTGCTGTTTTTTTCTGCTGATGCACTTCCAACAAAAAATGCAATTAAAAGTAATCAGAACGTTGTATGTACTAAAAGATGGTTTCGATAAAATCTACAGCTCAGTGCTCAAAATGAAAATCCTTACACTGCTCCATTACCAGAAAAATAAAAAAGTTACGGATCTCAGAAAATGGAAACAGAAACCAAAGTTTGTTTTTCAAAGTTTTTTTTTTTTTAAATAACTAAAATATAAAAAAAATAAGTAAGTTTAGTACAAACTTAAAGGGAACCATGAAGCCAGTGCCTGATACATGCTGCCCGTGGCTCTTAACCCCTTCACAACCTTACGATTTTCCGTTTTCGCTTTTTCCTCCCCTTCTTCCAAGAGCCATAACTTTTTTATTTTATCTGTCCATATAGCGGAATGAAGGCTTGTTTTTTGTGGGACGAATTTTACTTTTTAATGACACCATCCATTTTATCATCTGATGCCCAGGAAAGCGGAAAATAAATTCCAAGTGTGTTGAAAATGCAAAAAAAAAGTGCAATTCCACAATTGTTTTTTGGTTTTTTTATTTACAAATGATTCTCCAGGTCAGTAAGAGTATGCAGATAGCCAACACATATAACTTTTTTTTATTTAAATGGTGAAAAAAAATTCCTAATTTGTAAAAAAAAAATTTTGCTTGGGTAGCCATTTTCCGAGACCCGTAATGTTTTAATTTTTTGGGCTATAGGCCCGTGTGATAGCTTATTTTTTGCTCCCTGAGCTGACATTTTTACTGATACCAATTTGGGGTAGACACAATGTTTTGATTGCCTCTTTTTGCATTTAATTGCAATGTCACAGAGGCCAAAAAAACGTAATTTTGGTGTTTTGATTTTTTATTCTCTTTACGACGTTTACACAGTGTTATTTTCAAGTGCAGGACCCATTGGGTTAATTTTATAGAGAAAACTAGTGAGAAGCAGAATTTCGCAGAGATGTCTCCACCCCTAGTGTGTTACGTGGGTGAAAATGACCCTTGAGAAAGGCTCGTGCCGAAACGCGCGTTGGGGTGGCGTGCGTAGCGTGGTGATCCCGGCAGCTGCTACTTGAGCTTTGAGGTAACATATGGGTTTTGACCAGTTATAATTATTCCACACTGTGACAAGTAGAGTTCACTTCTTCTGGAACTAATGACATATAGGTTTGCTGCCTGTAACCTTATGAAAAGGTGATCTGATGATAGGGAATTTTTTCTCCGCAATGCTCTGTTTTTTTTTATTTTAATATGTGTGTATTGTCCCTATGCATTTTGCTCCTTTACCTTCTTCCCTTTATATGGGAATAATAAAGTTTTTACATTTTTGAATATTTTTCTGTTGTTTTTTTGGCTGTATGGCCACCTCCTTTCTTGGATGAAAATTAGCTTATTAAAGGGAACCTGTCAGGTCCTCCATCCCCCAAAAACCACCAGCTAATAGTCTACCTATCCCTTTATTACAATGGACGCATAAACAGATCTTCAGAAAAAGTATTTCTAAAGTCCGTTTATGATATGCAAATGAACCCTTTAACTAGTCGATGGTGTCTTCAAGTCTCTGAAGCTGGGATGCGTACACCCAGCTTCAGAGGCTCAATCATTGAGCTTCTGAAGCCGGGTGTACACATCCCGACTTCAGAGAGGCGCACTGCACATGATTGGAAGTCTTCCCTTTAAAGTTCAGCACGTGTTATTTGCATGTGACGTGCACTAGACAATTGGCCCCTTGAATGGACACATATGGGAGCCCTTTAAGGCCTCCATAACTGAAGACAGAACCCATCATATCAACTTCAACAAAATTGCCCCAATAGAGAAAACTAGTGAGAAGTGGAGTTTCGCAGAAATTTCTCTCCCTCTAGTGTGCTAGACTTTGGCCCATTTCACAGCTTTTAAAGCTTCAATACACGCAATCATTCGGCTGGTAGCTACCTCCCGCCTACACATGAACACTTGCCCTCCTGTGTTCTCTATAGGAGAGCTGCTGCTAAACTCCTCTGGCGGTGACTTGTATCTGTTCCGAAAAATAAGGATCGGCCATTGGAAATTCCAACATGCCGATTCTTCTCTCTCCCAATATCTGTCCGTGAGCTTAAATTATATATGACAGATGCACTTCTCTACAAAATGCACCAGATCACGTACAGCCTAATGCCTGGTTTCCAACATGTCTGATCCCCGGAGGTCAATATTACAAGACTTATAATAGAAGTACCTGCAGCAATGAGATGAGTATCTTCCGGAAGTAACCACTGGTATCACTATTCACATCAGCCTCCAAATCTCTCCCGAACACTGAGAAACAGACACATATGAATGTCACAGCTGAGGGCGCCATCGCTACAAGATATTACTACACAGGAGCCATAATACTTACATTTCTTGTATGACTCTTTTATGTTTCGAATTTGCTGAAAAACAAAGATGGATATAATGAAGGATGGGGATGTTTGAGATAAGTCACAGAGTCACCTCGCTTCTGTAGAAATGCATAATCCCTGTTTCCCTCCGTCAATGCGGTGTCTGACATATGGAAATCTGGTCAGGAGAGATTATTTTTCCTAGACATAGTATTTTCTAATGTCCAAAATCCCACATGAGGTTATATAACAATAAATTGGATCTTTTTTAAAAGGGAATGTAACTAATTTTTTAAGTGTTTTATCAAGTTTTTATGATTAATATATATATATTTTTTTGTTGCACTCTTGAAATTGTTCCAGAAAATGAAGTACCGTATTTCTCCCAGAAAATGATTGCAATTACACATGTTTTGTTATTTCCTTTGTGTGTATTGGAATGACACAAAAAAACCAAATTGACATAATTTCACACAAAACCCCAAAAATGGTTTGGACAAAATTGTTGGCACCCTCAACTTAATATTTGGTTGCACACCCTTTGGAATAAATAACTGCAATCAATCGCATCCTATAACCATCAATAAACTTCTTACACCTCTCAACTGGAATTTTGGACCACTCTCCTTTTGCAAACTGCTCCAGGTCTCTCATATTTGACAGCACCTTCTCACAACAGGTGTTCAATGGGATTTAGATCCGGACTCATTGCTGGTCACTTCAGAACTCTCCAGCGTTTTATTTCTATCCATTTCTGGGTGCTTCTTGAAGTATGTTTGGGGTCATTGTCCTGCTGGAAAACCCATGACCTAGCACCAAATCTAGCTGTCTGACACCAGGTACATTGCGATCCAAATCCTTTGGTAATCTTCAGATTTCATGATGCCTTAAGGCATCCAGTGCCAGAGGCAGCAAAATAACCCTAAAACATCTTTGAACCTCTACCATATTTGACTGTAGGTACTGTGTTCTTTTCTTTGTAGGCCTCACTTTGTTTTCGGTAAAAGAGTAGAATGATATGCATTACCAAAAAGCTCTATCTTGGTCTCATCTGTACACAAGACGCTTTCTCAGAAGGATTTTGGCTTACTTGTGTCAATTTTGGCAAACTGCAGTCTAGCTTTTTATGTCTCTGTGTCAGCAGTGGGGTCCTCCTGGATCTCCTGCCATAGCGTTTAATTTCATTAAAATGTCGACAGACAGTTTGCACTAACTCTGATGCACCCTGAACCTGCAGGACAGATTGAATTTCTTTGGAACTTGATTGGGGCTGCTTAGCCACCATCCGGACTATCCTGCATTGCAACCTTTCATGAATTTTTCTCTGCCGTCCACGTACAGGATGATTAGCTACAGTGCCATGGGTTGTCAACTTCTTGATTATGTTGCGCACCGTGGACAAAGAAAAATAAAGATCTCTGGAGATGGACTTGTAACCTTGAGATTGTTGATATTGTTCAACAATTTTGGTTCTCAAGTCCTCATAGAATTCTCTTCTCCTCTTTCTGTTCTCCATGCTTAGTGTGACACACACAGACACACAATGCAAAGATTGAGTCAACTTCTCCCCTTTTTATCTGGTTTCAAGTGTGATTTTCATATTGCCGACACCTGTTATTTGCCACAGGTGAGTTTGAACGAGCATCACATGCTTGAAACAAAGTTGTCTACCCACAATTTTGGAAAGGTGCCAACTATTTTGTCCGGCCCATTTTTTGCGTGAAATTATGTCAAATTTGCCTTTTTTCTTAGTTTTTTTGTGTTGTTCCAACACACAAAGGAAATAACAAAACACGTGTAACTGCAATAATTTTCAAGGAGAAATACTTCATTTTATGGAACAATTTCAAGGATGCCAACACTTTCAGCCATGACTATATATATATATATATATATATATATATATATATATATATATATATATATATATATATATATACGGTTAGGTCCATATATATTTGGACAGAGACAACATTTTTCTAATTTTGGTTCTAGACATTACCACAATGAATTTTAAACAAAACAATTCAGATGCAGTTGAAGTTCAGACTTTCAGCTTTCATTTGAGGGTATCCACATTAAAATTGGATGAAGGGTTTAGGAGTTTCAGATCCTTAACATGTGCCACCCTGTTTTTAAAGGGACCAAAAGTAATTGGACAGATTAAATAATTGTAAATAAAATGTTCATTTCTAGTACTTGGTTGAAAACCCTTTGTTATCAATGACTGCCTGAAGTCTTGAACTCATGGACATCACCAGACTCTGTGTTTCCTCCTTTTTGATGCTCTGCCAGGCCTTCACTGCGGTGGTTTTCAGTTGCTGTTTGTTTGTGGGCCTTTCTGTCTGAAGTTTAGTCTTTAACAAGTGAAATGCATGCTCAATTGGGTTGAGATCAGGTGACTGACTTGGCCATTCAAGAATAGTCCACTTCTTTGCTTTAATAAACTCCTGGGTTGCTTTGGCTTTATGTTTTGGGTCATTGTCCATCTGTAGTATGAAACGACGACCAATCAGTTTGGCTGCATTTGGCTGGATCTGAGCACACAGTATGGCTCTGAATACATCAGAATTCATTCGGCTGCTTCTGTCCTGTGTCACATCATCAATAAACACTAGTGACCCAGTGCCACTGGCAGCCATGCATGCCCAAGCCATCACACTGCCTCCGCCGTGTTTTACAGATGATGTGGTATGCTTTGGATCATGAGCTGTACCACGCCTTCTCCATACTTTTCTCTTTCCATCATTCTGGTAGAGGTTGATCTTGGTTTCATCTGTCCAAAGAATGTTCTTCCAGAACTGTGCTGGCTTTTTTAGATGTTTTTTAGCAAAGTCCAGTCTAGCCTTTTTATTCTTGATGCTTATGAGTGGCTTGCACCGTGCAGTGAACCCTCTGTATTTACTTTCATGCAGTCTTCTCTTTATGGTAGATTTGGGTATTGATACGCCTACCTCCTGGAGAGTGTTGTTCACTTGGTTGGCTGTTGTGAAGGGGTTTCTCTTCACCATGGAGATTATTCTGCCATCATCCACCACTGTTGTCTTCCGTGGGCGCCCAGGTCTTTTTGCATTGATGAGTTCACCAGTGCTTTCTTTCTTTCTCAGGATGTACCAAACTGTAGATTTTGTCACTCCTAATATTGTAGCAATTTCTCGGATGGGTTTTTTCTGTTTTTGCAGCTTAAGGATGGCTTGTTTCACCTGCATGGAGAGCTCCTTTGATCGCATGTTTACTTCACAGCAAAACCTTCCAAATGCAAGCACCACACCTCAAATCAACTCCAGGCCTTTTATCTGCTTAATTGAGAATGACATAACGAAGGGATTGCCCACACCTGTCCATGAAATAGCCTTGGAGTCAATTGTCCAATTACTTTTGGTCCCTTTAAAAACAGGGTGGCACATGTTAAGGAGCTGAAACTCCTAAACCCTTCATCCAATTTTAATGTGGATACCCTCAAATGAAAGCTGAAAGTCTGAACTTCAAATGCATCTGAATTATTTTGTTTAAAATTCATTGTGGTAATGTCTAGAACCAAAATTAGAAAAATGTTGTCTCTGTCCAAATATATATGGACCTAACTGTATATACATCTATATACATATGTATACTGTATATATATGATATATATACAGTAAATATATATACAGGTGCTTCTCACAAAATTAGAATATCATCAAAAAGTTAATTTATTTCAGTTCTCCAATACAAAAAGTGAAACTCATATTATATAGAGTCATTACACACAGAGTGATCTATTTCACGTGTTTATTTCTGTTAATGTTGATGATTATGGCTTACAGCCAATGAAAACACAAACGTCATTATCTCAGTAAATTAGAATACTTTATAACAACAGCTTGAAAAATGATTTTAAAATACGAAATGTCCTACTGAAATGTATGTTCAGTAAATGCCCTCAATACTTGGTCGGGGCTCCTTTTGCATCAATTACTGCATCAATGTGGCAATGTGGCATGGAGGGATCAGCCTGTGGCACTGCTGAGGTGTTATGGAAGCCCAGGTGGCTTTGATAGCATCCTTCAGCTCATCTGCATTGTTGGGTCTGGTGTCTCTCATCTTCCTCTTGACAATACCCCATAGATTCTCTATAATAGATTCTCTATGGGGTTAAGGTCAGGCGAGTTTGCTGCCAATCAAGCACAATGATACTGTTGTTTTTAAACCAGGTATTGGTACTTTTGGCAGTGTGGACAGGTGCCAAGTCCTGTTGGAGAATGAAATTTCCATCTCCAAAAAGCTTGTCGGCAGAGGGAAGCATGAAGTGCTCTAAAATTTCCTGGCAGACGGTTGCTGATACGATGCCGGGTGGTGGAACCACTGAGCCGTGGTACAAGGAGGGACTGGAGGGGAGCAACTAGGGCCTCACCTGGACCGACCTTGGATATATGGCGGCTTAGTCGACTCCGTGAACCAAGGAAGGACCAGGAAGGTGGATGAGGTGCTACTTCGGGACCGACCTCGTGTGAGAGCAGGCAACTCCCACGGGACTGATGACAAGCACTGACTGACACGGCGGCAAGGCAGGTCGGCTCGGTTGGTAGGCAGGCGGGCACAGCTAGTAGACAGACTGGCGGGCACAGCTGATAGACAGGCTGGCGGGCACGGCTGATAGACAGGCTGGCGTGCACGGCTGATAGACAGGCTGGCGGGCACGACTGATAGACAGGCTGGCGGGCACGGCTGACAGACAGGCTGGTGTGCACGGCTGATAGACAGGCTGGTGAACACGGCTGATAGACAGGCTGGCGAGCACGGCTGATAGATAAGCTGGCGGGCACGGCTGATAGACAGGCTGGAGGGCATGGCTGATACAAAGGCTGGCGGGCAGCACTAGGACCTGAGAACTAACAAGAGAGTTAAAGCAACAAACTTACAATGTTGCTCAGGCACCTCCATGTTGGGAGAGGTGTCTTACATAGTAGATGCCCTCTGGCCATTGGCCGAGGACATCTTAGGACGGCGCGCGTGGCCCCTTTAAGAGACAGGGAGCGCGCCCTATGCACAGTGTCCAGGGATCTGCGCGCAGCGCACGCACGCCGTGCACGCTCAGCATGGAGACCCGACGGGGGAAAGGCACGCACTGGACGGGAGCGGTAAGGGGGTCGGCGTCTCTGCCGGGGGAGAGAGGCAGAGACACCGAAGATATAGTACCCCCCCTTTACGCCCCCTCTTCTTCAAGCCCGCAAGAAATTTTTCCAGAAGAAGAGGAGCGTGAATGTTCTCCCTAGGCTCCCAGGACCTCTCCTCAGGACCAAACCCCTTCCAATTCACAAGAAAAAAGGTTTTTCCTCTTACCATCTTGGTAGCCAGAATGTTCTCTACCTCAAAAACGTCCTTGGTGGAGACTGGGGCTGGGTGGTACCCGGATCATCAGAGGAAGGATTGTGGATGACCAGTTTAAGGAGAGACACATGAAAGGAATTGGAGATCCTTAACGAGGCAGGGAGTTTCAGTTTGTACGCCACAGAATTAATTTGTCTCAAAACCTCAAAATGACCAATGAAGCGCGGACCCAACTTGTAAGAAGGTATTTTGAGACGGATATACTTGGATGACAACCAGACCTTGTCCCCTGGGCGGAATAGAGGCGGATCCAGACGTCTCTTGGCTGCATGTTTTTTCATCCGCTCACAGGACTGAAGCAACGCAGACTTTGTGTCTCCCAGACATCAGAAAAGTTCTTAACGAGAGACTCTGCAGCAGGATTGTTGACAGAAGTAGAGACAGAAAACGGAATATTGGGATGCTGACCATATACTACAAAAAATGGAGATTTAGCAGAAGATTCGCTCACATGATTATTGTAAGAAAATTCGGCCCAAGGCAGGAGTTCCACCCAGTTGCTATGGTGTGCGTTGACAAAGTGCCAGAGGAAGTTAGTGAGGATCTGATTGTCATGCCAGGTGTGGGAAAGACTTAGTGCAACACAGAGGAAAGAGGGAAAGGGAGCCCAGACACTAGGGAAAGGGGGAAGTGGAGACCTCCTAGCCTGGACTAGTGTCACCCTGTCTCAACTACCCTCCCTATATTGCCTCTTCAGCAATCGCCGCACGCGTGCCTTGCACTGCCTTTCCCTGGCGTAAAGCTAAAGCTAGGGATGGGAGGAGATGAGCACTAGTCGATCTCCACTAAACTCTATAGACAACAAGATGGAGAATGCCTAGCTTTAGACGACTCCAGACAAAAGCAAACTCGGCCTCAAGCTCAGAGAGGACGAAGTACTGCTCTTGCTAAGCCTTCACAAGTAGAAATTAATATACCCGGCACCTCCCTCTCAGACACACCAGGCCAGGGAGCTAATTACCAGAGGCAGGTAGCCACTAGGTCCTAGAGCCAGCCTCTCATCTAAGAAGATGCCTGTAATGCCAGACGTAGAGATCTCCTGCAACCAACTGCAGGGTGACTGTCTGTCACCTCTGATACACCCGTGACACTGATTGATACATTAGACTGCGGATGATAAACCGATGAGAAATCCAAAGTGACATTCAGAAGCTTTCACGTGGCCCTTCAGAAGCGCGAAGTAAACTGGACTCCTCTATCCGAGACAATATGAAGAGGTAGGTCGTGGAGACGGAAGATGTGCAAAATGAACTTCTCAGCCAGCACTGGCGCGGAGAGAAGACCAGGCAAGGGAACGAAGTGAGCCACTTTGGAGAAGCGGTCAGCAACCACCCAAATGACAGTACAGCCGGCTGATACCAGAAGGTCTGTGATGAAATCCATCACAATATGCTGCCACGTAGTGGAAGGCACAGGAAGAGGAAGTAGTTGACCAGTAGGAAGTCGCCTGGGTGTCTTGTTTCGGGCACAGTAAGGGCAGGCAGAAACAAAATCCACAACATCCTTCTGCAGGGTCAGCCACCAATAATGTCGGGAAATGAGCAGAACTGTCTTCTTCTGTCCGGCATGACCTGCCAGTTTAGACGAATGACCCGAGAGTAGGACCTACCTCCTATCCGGAGCCGCAACGAAAGTCTTACCAGGGAAAAGACGAGATAGATCAAACGGGGCAACCGTAATTATTGTGGAGGGCTCAATGATGTGTTGAGGCTCCTCCTCCTGGTCGGTCGACAGAAATGATCTGGAGAGTGCATCTGCCTTGATATTTTTATCCGCCGGCCGGAAGTGGAGAGTGAAATTAAAGCGGGCAAAGAGCAGAGACCATCTGGCCTGTCGAGGATTAAGCCGTTGAGCGGATTGCAGATAGGCGAGATTCTTATGATCCGTGTAGATGACCACTGGATGCAAGGCCCCCTCTAGTAAGAAAAGCCCATTCCTCCAGCTCAAGTTTGACGTCAAGCAGCTCCAGATCTCCAATGGAATAATTGCGCTCAGAGGGAGAGAGTAGCTTGGAAAAGAAACCGCAGGTCACCATTCGACCGGACGAGGATTTCTGAGCGAGAACTGCTCCGACCGCTGAGGAAGAAGCATCCACCTCTAGGAAGAACTGCTTGTTACCATCAGGACGATGCAGCATCGAAGCTGAAGAGAAGGCCCGTTTCAAGGACACGAGGGCACTTTCTGCCTCAGGAGTCCATTCCTTGGGATTAACCCCTTTGCGGGTCAGAGCAGAGATGGGAGCAGTCCGGGAGAAGAAATGGGGAATGAACAGACAGTAATAATTTGCAAAACTTAGGAATCGCTGAATAGCCTTCAGCCCCTTAGATCGGGGCCACTTTAGAATGGCAGATACGTTTTCGGGGTCCATCTTTAGGCCGGTCTCCGAGATTATGTAACCCAGGAATGGAAGAGAAGTCTGTTCAAAAACGCATTTCTCAAATTTAGCATACAGACAATTCTTCCTGAGCCTCTGCAATAACTGTTGGATGTCTCTCTGATGTGAGGGCAGATCTGGAGAGAACACCAGGATATCGTCCAGGTACACCACCGCGCATGTGTAGAGAAGGTCTCGGAAGATATCATTCACCTGCTCCTGAAAGACTGCTGGTGCGTTGCAGAGTCCGAAGGGCATCACGTGGTTCTCGTAGTGGTCATCCCGTGTGTTGAATGCCGTCTTCTATTAGTCACCTTGGTGAATCCAGATCAGGTTGTATGCCCCAGGGAGATCGAGTTTCGTGAAGATTTTAGACAGGCTGGTGGGAAGACTGGGACCTGAGAACTAACAAGAGAATTGAAGCAACAAGCTTACAATGTTGCTCAGGCACCTCCACGTTGGGGGAGGTGCCTTATATAGTAGATGCCCTCCGGCTATTGGCCGGGGACATCTTAGGACGGAGCGTGCGCACAGCCCCTTTAAGAGACAGGGAGCGCGCGCCCTAAGAGCAGTGGCCGGGGATCTACGCACAGCGCTCACACCCTAGGCAGCCTCAGCGTGGAGACCCGACGGGGGAGCGGCGTGCACAGGACCAGAGTGGTAAGGGGGTCGGCGTCTCTGCCAGGGGAGAGAGGCAGAAGGCAGAGACACTGACGCTATAGCTGCACTGACTTTGGTCTTGATAAAACACAGTGGACCTACACCAGCAGATGACATGGATCCCCAAACCATCACTGATTGTGGACACTTCACACTAGACCTCAAGCAGCTTGGATTGTGGCCTCTCCACTCTTCCTCCAGACTCTGGGACCTTGATTTTCAAATGAAATGCAAAATTTACTTCCATCTGAAAACAACACCTTGGACCACTGAGTAACAGTCCAGGTCTTTTTCTCCTTGGCCCAGGTAAGATGCTTCTGGCGTTGTCTATTGGTGATGAGTGGCGTGACACAAGGAATGCGACACTTGTAGCCCATGTCCTGGATATGTCTGTGTGTGGTGGCTCTTGAAGCAATGACTCCAGCAGCAGTCCACTCCTTGTGAATCTCCCCCAAATTTTTGAATGGCTTTTTCTTAACAATCCTTTAAAGGCTGTGGTTATCCCGATTGCTTGTGCACCTTTTTTTAACACACTTTTTCCTTCCACTCAACTCTCTATTACTATGCTTGGATACAGCACTCTGTGAACAACCAGCTTCTTTAGCAATGACCTTTTGTGGCTTACCCTCCTTGTGGAGTGTGTCAATGACTGCCTTCTAGACATCTGTCAAGTCCGCAGTCTTCCCCATGATTGTGGCGTCTACTGAAACAGACTAAGGGACCTTTTTAAATGCTTAGGAAGTCTTTGCAGGTGTTTTTTGTTAATTATTCTAATTTACTGAGATAATGACTTTTGCGTTTTCATTGGCTGTAAGCCATAATCATCAACATTAACACAAATAAACACTTGAAATAGATTACTCTGTTTGCAATGACTCTATATAATATACGAGTTTCACTTTTTGTATTGAAGAACTGAAATAAATTAACTTTTTGATGATATTCTAATTTTGTGAGAAGCACCTGTATATATATATATATATATATATATATATATATATATATATATATATATATATATATACTGTACAGACCAAAAGTTTGGACACACCTTCTCATTTAAAGATTATTCTGTATTTTCATGACTATGAAAATTGTACATTCACACTGAAGGCATCAAAACTATGAATTAACACATGTGGAATTATATACTTGACAAAAAAGTGTGAAACAACTGAAAATATGTCTTATATTCTAGGTTCTTCAAAGTAGCCACCTTTTGCTTTGATGACTGCTTTGCACACTCTTGGCATTCTTTTGATGAGCTTCAAGAGGTAGTCACCGGAAATGGTCTTCCAACAATCTTGAAGGAGTTCCCAGAGATGCTTAGCACTTGTTGGTCCCTTTGCCTTCACTCTGCGGTCCAGCTCACCCCAAACCATCTCGATTGGGTTCAGGTCTGGTGACTGTGGAGGCCAGGTCATCTAGCGTAGCACCCCATCACTCTCCTTCTTGGTCAAATAGCCCTTACACAGCCCGGAGGTGTGTTTGCGGTCATTGTCCTGTTGAAAAATAAATGATGGTCCAACTAAATGCAAACCGGATGGAATAGCATGCCGCTGCAAGATGCTGTGGTAGACATGCTGGTTCAGTATGCCTTCAATTTTGAATAAATCCCCAACAGTGTCACCAGCAAAGCCCCCCACACCATCATACCTCCTCCTCCATACTTCACAGTGGGAACCAGGCATGTAGAGTCCATCCGTTCACCTTTTCTGCGTCGCACAAAGACACGGTGGTTGGAACCAAAGATCTCAAATTTGGACTCATCAGACCAAAGCACAGATTTCCACTGGTCTAATGTCCATTCTTTGTGTTCTTTAGCCCAAACAAGTCTCTTCTGCTTGTTGCCTGTCCTTAGCAGTGGTTTCCCAGCAGCTATTTTACGATGAAGGCCTGCTGCACAAAGTCTCCTCTTAACAGTTGTTGAAGAGATGTGTCTGCTGCTAGAACTCTGTGTGGCATTGACCTGGTCTCTAATCTGAGCTGCTGTTAACCTGCGATTTCTGAGGCTGGTGACTCTGATAAACTTATCCTCAGAAGCAGAGGTGAGTCTTGGTCTTCCTTTCCTGGGGTGGTCCTCATGTGAGCCAGTTTCTTTGTAGCGCTTGATGGTTTTTGCAACTGCACTTGGGGACACTTTCAAAGTTTGCCCAATTTTTCGCACTGACTGACCTTCATTTCTTAAAGTAATGATGGCCACTCGTTTTTCTTTACTAAGCTGCTTTTTTCTTGCCATAATACAAATTCTAACAGTCTATTCAGTAGGACTATCAGCTGTGCATCCACCAGACTTCTGCACAACACAACTGATGGTCCCAACCCCATTTATAAGGCAAGAAATCCCACTTATTAAACCTGACAGGGCACACCTGTGAAGTGAAAACCATTTCCGGTGACTACCTCTTGAATCTCATCAAGAGAATGCCAAGAGTGTGCAAAGCAGTCATCAAAGCAAAAGGTGGCTACTTTGAAGAACCTAGAATATAAGACATATTTTCAGTTGTTTCACACTTTTTTGTTAAGTATATAATTCTACATGTATTAATTCATAGTTTTGATGCCTTCAGTGTGAATGTACAATTTTCATAGTCAAGAAAATACAGAAAAATCTTTAAATGAGAAGGTGTGTCCAAACTTTTGGTCTGTACTGTATATATATATATATATATATATATATATAAAAATATTGAAATATTGCAGTTTTTACACTGCCCAGAAGAGCACACAAAATAGTGTCACTCACACTTCCTGTTTTCTGCAGCTCAATTGTCAGCTTTGCTGTGTAGACTGAGACAGAATCAGCAGAGGGTAAAGGATTTCGTAACAGCTTTCTTGTGCTGCTGTGATCTACAGTCATGGCCAAAAGTTTTGAGAATGACACCAAAATTATATTTTCACATGATCTGCTGGCCTCTGGTTTTTATTAGTGTTTGTCTGATGTTTATATCACATACAGAAATATAATTGCAATCATATTATGAGTACCAATAGGTTATATTGACAGTTAGAATGAGTTAATGCAGCAAGTCAATATTTGCAGTGTTGCCTCTTCTTCTTCAAGACCTCTGTAATTCTCCCTGGCATGCTCTCAATCAACTTTTGGACCAAATCCTGACTGATAGCAGTCCATTCTTGCATAATCAATGCTAGCATTTTGCCAGAATTTTTAGATTTTTGTTTGTCCACCCGTCTCTTGATGATTGACCACAAGTTCTCAATGGGATTAAGATCTGGGGAGTTTCCAGGCCATGGACCCAAAATCTATATGTTTTGTTCCATGAGCCATTTAGTTATCACCTTTGCTTTATGGCAAGGTGCTCCATCATGCTGGAAAAGGCATTGTTGGGCGCCAAACTGCTCTTGGAAGGTTGGGAGAAGTTGCTCTTGGAGGACATTCTGGTACCATTCTTTATTCATGGCTGTGTTTTTAGGCAAGACTGTGAGTGAGCCGATACCCTTGGCTGAGAAGCAACCCCACACATGAATGGTTTCAGGATGCTTTACAGTTGACATGAGACAAGACTGGTGGTAGCGCTCACCTCTTCTTCTCCGAATAAGCTGTTTTCCAGATGTCCCAAACAATCGAAAAGGGGATTCATCAGAGAAAATGACTTTGCCCCAGTCCTCAGCAGTCCACTCCCTGTACCTTTTGCAGAATATCAGTCGGTCCCTGATGTTTTTTCTGGAGAGAAGTGGCTTCTTTGCTGGCCCTCCTTGAAACCAGCCCTTGCTCAAAGAGTCTCCGCCTCACAGTGCGTGCAGAAGCACTCACACCAGCCTGCTGCCATTCCTGAGCAAGCTCGGCACTGCTGGTAGTCCGATCCCGCAGCTGAAACAGTTTTAAGATACGGTCCTGGCGCTTGCTGGTCTTTCTTGGGCGCCCTGGAGCCTTTTTGACAACAATGGAAGCTCTCTCCTTGAAGTTCTTGATGATGCGATAGATTGTTGACTGAGGTGCAATCTTTGTAGCTGCGATACTCTTCCCTGTTAGGCCATTTTTGTGCAGTGCAATGATGGCTGCACATGTTTCTTTAGAGATAACCATGGTTAACTGAAGAGAAACAATGATAACAAGAACCAGCCTCCTTTTAAAGTGTCCAGTGATGTCATTCTTACTTAATCATGACTGATTGATCGCCAGCCCTGTCCTCATCAACACCCACACCTGTGTTAATGGATCAATCACTAAAACGATGTTAGCTGCTCCTTTTAAGGCAGGACTGCAATGATGTTGAAATGTGTTTTGGGGGTTAAAGTTCATTTTCTGGGCAAATATTGACTTTGCAAGTACAGTAATTGCTGTTAAGCTGATCACTCTTTGACATTCAGGAGTATATGCAAATTGCCATTACAAAAAATGAAGCAGTAAACTTTGGAAAAATTACTATTTGTCTCATTCTCAATACTTTTGGCCATGACTGTAGATAATCCAGGATAGTAATGCCATAAAATAAACATATAGATAGTACAATGTTCCCTTGATATTCCCTGATCCTTAGGGGACGGTCTGTGGACAGACACTTTTCTGTACATCATCTCCAATTCATACTAGCTGCCATAAACACATAGTATGCTGCACTGTTCATACAGACAAATCAGGAGGAAAGTGTATATATTCAATATGTTCCACCAAAGAGGCATTTAAAAATAAAAAAAAATAATAGTACAATAAAACTTTAGCTAAATTCTGTGTATACAGCTCCTATGCAGACCTATCTGTCTTCTTGGTTACAGACAACAAATGCACCCTGTGTAGTCTGATCCTGAAGCCATTTATTAACCAATTCCTGTACTCTGTCTAGCAAAAATAAGTAGTAGATTGCATAGTACACACAACTACACTTTTAGAATACATTCAGTGTTTGTATGCTAAAACCATGAAGATACATAGTTCTGCACATGGGCTGCATACATCAAATGGTAAAAAATGGATTGTCATCAGGACTATCTGAAAGTTGCTTCATACTGTAAATTATTTAGCTGCAGCGAAGCTATGAAATGGTTGCAAAGTTGGATCCAATGGAAAAAACTGCAACTTAGTAATTTATGGAGAAGGTGCACCTGGTTGGCTCTAGTACAAAGGATTTGTATCAGCAGAGATTCGTTGGTTCCTGCCCCTTTCATGGCTTTTCTCAGTTCTCTTGCGTCAAATTCACAGGGACGATCAAGCAACGCCAAGGCCGTCTTCTCAAAGTGGCCACTCAGTTCACTTTTTAATACACTTTCTAAGTCCTGAAAGAAAAAAAACACATGTAAGGCAAAACATAGAAAACCGCTTTAGGCCTTCTTCACACGTCAGTATTTGGTCCGAATTTGGATAAGTGTTTGTATGCCAAAAGCAGGAGTGGGACTTACTGAGAAAAACTAAGGCCGGTTTCACACGTCTGCATATCTCCGGTACCGGAAAAATCGGTACCGGAGATATCCGTGTCCCGTGTGTCCATGTGTCTGATTGTGTCACACGTGTGGCAACCGTGTGCCGCCCGTGTGCCACAGCAGGATCATACAGACGGCGCCTGGGAATCAGCGCTACAGTTAGAGTTGTTCCCAAGCGCCGATGTTGAACACTAGCCTCATCATGGTTCCCTGCCGGCGCTGTGATCAGCACCAGCAGGGACAGTGATGAGGGTAATGGTAGTCTTCTCCCGCAGTGCCCCCACCTGTTAAAATAAGAATGAAATAATAAAATCCATGTACTCACCTCTCCTAGGTGTCCCCCACTGTAATCCATGCGAATCTAGGGAGAATGAGTCGCTCCGGAGCTGCAGCTCAGGAGCGATGTCCTGTCACTCACTGAGCGCAGCTCCGGCTCATTCTCCCCAGCTTCCCGACTTCAGCGGTCGCATGGATTACAGTGGGGGGACACCTAGGAGAAGTGAGTATATGGATTTTATTATTTTATTATTATTTTTAAAGGTGGGGACACTGCGGGAGCAGACACTACTACCCTCATCACTGTCCCTGCTGGTGCTGATCACAGCACCGGCAGGGAACCATGATCAGGGCAGTGTTCAGCACCCGGAGCTTGGGAACATTGCTAACTGTAGCGCTGATTCCCAGGCGCCGATACGTGTCACACGGATGACACACGGATGTCATCCGTGTGATACGTTTTGAGGACCGTGTATCCGCAAGAAAACTGACTTGTCTCCGTGTGGAGCACACGGACACACGGTCCGTGAAAACACACTGAGATGTGCACAGACCCATTCATTTAAATCGGTCAGTTTGTGTCAGTGTCTCCAGTACGTGTGGAAACTGTCACCACTCATACCGGAGACACTAGCGTGTGAAAGAGCCCTAAAATTGTAAAATTAACATCTGTTCTGTGTTTTGGAGACACTCCTGGTTTTGGCACACAAATGCTAATCAAAAATACTGATGTGTGAATGAGGCCTTAAAAGTTCTATCTCCAAACAACAGATTATATTTTATCTGTAGGGAATAACTTGCTGATCACTGGGACTCTGACTGCTGGGATGCCCAATAATCCTAAGAAAGGGGCTCTTGAATGGAGTGGAGGTGCACGTGCTTTACATTTACTCAATTCATTGTCTATGGGACTGCCAAAGAATTGGAGTTGAGCGCTCCTTTATGTTCCTAGACAATTAATGCAGTGGAGTTTGAGAATGCGCAGAGTCACATTCTCGAGATTGCTGGGAGTCCCAGCGGTCCGAACCCCCAGCGATCAGAAAATTATCCCCTATTCCTAATTTTGTATTTATGGTCCTTAGAAACCAATTCGGGAATGTACACCTTGTGCATTTGCCTAAAGAACATCAAGTGGCTCAAATGATGGGGGGACCACTGGCTCTGACACAATGGACACGGATGCAACAGTGCAGACAATAAGGAGACAGTGGTAACTTAACAAACAACTGTTTGTTCAATTAACACAAAGGGGTGCCCTCGGCATAATATCAGGGGACAACGCAAAGGGTGAAAATGGAAGAAGTTATGTTACAAGAAGAATACAGTAATTCAGATGAACAGGGTATTAACACAATGCTATTGACACACTAACGTTCTATTATTACCATTAAATAACTGTTATAAGTGAGGTGTTAGTCAATACCCCAACCTAAAGGGCGCCACTGTCACTACTGGGCCTGTCACTGTCGTCACTCTCTAGGTAACACAACACATCACACAGACCCTAACGAGAGTCGATGATGCTACCCCATAGGCTGCAAGTCCCAGATTTGTGAGTTAGTCGGTACACTCGTCACACTGGCCGCCTTCGTTCCCTGAAGTATGGCCCCAGTCTCCACTTTGTACCGCACGTCTACACTGGAAGCGATGGCTCACATGAACATTCCTCCGCTACTGCTCAGTCGTCTCTCTCTCTGCCTTGGTTCTGTTCGCTCGGCTCACCTCACCCAGCTTTGGTCTCTCTCGATTTCTTTACTCAGATCTGGTCTCTCAACTCCTTTACTCAGATCTGGTCTCTCAACTTATTTACCCGGATCTAATCTCTCAGCTCCTTTACCCGGATTTGGCTCTCTGCTCCCAGATATGGTCTCTCAACTCCTTTACTCGGATCTGGTCTCTTGGCTCCTTTACCCGGATCTGGTCTCTCGGCACCTTTACCTGGATCTGGTCTCTCGGCTCCTTTACCCGGATCTGGTCTGTTGCCTCCTTTACCCGGATCTGGTCTCTCGGCTCCTTTATCCGGATCTGGTCTCTCGGCTCCTTTACTCGGATCTGGTCTCTCGGCTCCTTTACTCAAATCTGGTCTCTCGACTTCTTTACTCAGATCTGGTCTCTAGTAATGGCAGCTATAAGCAAGCTCGCTGTCCTATTACAGGTTCAGGCGCCAACTCCTCCCCTTCACTGCCTCCTGGGCCTTTTATATTTACTAACTGCACCACAGCTATCACCTGACCTGGTGTCTTCTCCAATCTCTTCCCTGAGGGAAGATGTACTTCACTCTTGAGTTCCTACTAATGCAATTCTTTCTGCTTCCACTTTCTCTATCATCTTTGACCAGCAGATGGCGGTATTCACTTGTAGCCACTCTGTTAGGCATGAAAGGGATTGTCCACTACTAGGACAACCACTTCTTGATCTAAATGTTTCGCCTTGATAAAATGAAAACACCTATACTCACCTCCTGTGTCGGCGCTGTTCCGGCATTGTTGGCACTCGCGGTCCCAGGGCTCTCATGCGGTTGTGATGACACGTGAGCCCTACGCCCAATCAGCACTGGCGTCACTGTCCCCGCCTTCATACAAATTGAACATGAAGAGGAAGTCAGAGAGCAGCTGCAGCCCGGACTTCCTCTTTATGTTCAATTCGTACGAAGGCGGGGACAGTCACGACAGCACTGAGTGGGCGCCAGGTTTATGTGTCATCACAACTGCACAAAAGCCCTGGGACTGTGAGTGTTGACACCGCTGGAACGTCACTGGTGAGTAAAGGCATTTTTTTTAATTGGGGCCAGACATTTAAATCAAGAAGGGGTTGTCCTAGTAGTGGAAAACCCCTTTAACTGTGTGCATCTTCTCACAATTCCACAAATCTATAGAAAGACAGCTTCACATATACAGCTTCTTAGTGGTTGCAAATAGCCAACCTTGTTTTTTTATAAAACCGTTTCCATACAAAGAATTTGGATCTATGTATGTGTATTTGCACTGAATTTAAGACCAAAATATATAATGATAAAAAAAAATGGAGATTTTCATAGAACCCTGTATATTTGTGGAGGGTCTGACCACCAGTCTGACCACCAACTGCTAGAAAGAAATGACAGTAGATTTGGGAAAGCTCCATGCTTTGGCTGTAATTAGGCAACCATGTGACTAGCAAAAAAAGCCAACAAGAGATGACGTGGTCACAATGGTTGTTAGAGGAAATATGTCAGTACATTTTTTACATACTGAAGTAGGTAGACCGGACATTCAGTGTCTCCCACTCACACACCACCTCCTCATCTCGGCACCTATCTGTCGGTGTCCCCCAAGGTTCAGTTCTAGGCCTGGGACAGCTCATAGAGTCTCATGACTTTCAATACCACGTCTATGCTGATGACTCACAAATCTACCTCTCTGGACCCGATATCACCTCCTTACTAACCAGAATCCCACAATGTCTGTCTGCTGTTTCATCCTTCTTCTCTGCTAGATTTCTAAAACTTAACATGGAAAAAACAGAATTCATCGTCTTTCTGCTATCTCATTCAACCCCCCCAACTGACCTATCTATCAACATCAATGGCTGCCCACTCTCCCCAGTCCCTCAAGCTCGCTGCCTTGGGGTAACCCTGGACTCTGAACTCTCCTTCAAAGCACATATCCAAGCCCTTTCCACTTCCTGCCGACTCCAACTTAAAATTATCTTCCGGATCCGCACATTCCTCAACCATGAATCTGCAAAAACATTAGTGCATGCCCTCATCATCTCCCGCCTCGACTACTGCAACCTCTTGCTCTGGGACCTCCCTTCTAACACTCTTGCACCCATCCAATCTATCCTGAGCTCTGCTGCCCGACCTATCTACCTGTCCATCTCCTATTCCCCGGCCTCTCCTCTCTGTCAATCTCTTCACTGGCTCCCCATTGCCCAGAGACTCCAGTTCATAACCCTAACCATGGCATACAAAGCCATCCACAACCTGTCTCCTCCATATATCTCTGACCTAGTCTCCCGGTACTTACCTGCACGCAACCTCCGATCCTCACAAGATCTCCTTCTCCACTTCCCTCTTATCTCCTCCTCCCACAATCGCATACAAGATTTCTCCCGTGCATCCCCTCTACTCTGCAACTCTCTACTTCAACATATCAGACTCTCGCCGACCGTGGAAACCTTCAAAAGGAACCTGAAGACCCACCTCTTCCGACAAGCCTACAACATGCATTAACCATCGCTCCACCATACCGCTCCATGACCAGCTCTACCCTCACCTACTGTATCCTCACCCATCCCTTGTAGATTGTGAGCCCTCGCGGGCAGGCTCCTCGCTCCTCCTGTACCAGTCGCCGTCACGTTTTGCTCAAGATTATTGTACCGTATTTTTCGGACTATAAGACGCACTTTTTTCCTCCAAAATTTTGGAGGAAAATGGGGGGTGCATCTTATAGTCCGAATGTTGGGGGTGTGTGTATATATATGTGGGGTGTGGGGGGAGTGGTTGCGGTGGAGGAGTGGGGCACAGGAGGCAGCAGCCGCCCGCTGCAGCCTACACTGTCCCCGCTGCTAAAGTAAATGAATATTCACTGCTCCCCATGGGGCGTGGGGAGCACTGAATATTCATGCTCCTTAATAGCAGCACACAGTGTAGCCGCGCTGCGGCTCCGGCTGCTGTCGGAATCGCCTGTGCCCGCTGTTAAAGGGCATGAATATTCAACCTCTCTCAACGCCCATGGGTGTGGGGAGGGGTGAATATTCATGTCCTTTAATAAGCGGGCACACGAGATAGCCCGGCAGCAGCAAGAGCCGCAGCGCGGCTACACTGTGTGCCGGCTATGAAGGAGAGTGAAGTCACTGCTCCCCGTGCACAAAGTCCCGGCGTGGGGAGCAGTGACTTCCGGCAGCTGATCTCTCCATGTGAGCCGCACATGGCAGTGACGTCATGCGCGGCTCACATGGCGATATCAATGCGGGCAGACAGGATGCAGCGCTGGAGGAGAGAGAAGAAAGGTGAGTATGAGTGTTTATTTTTTTTTGTGCAGCCTGATGGGGATTAGGGGGACTATGCATACTAGGATAAGGATGAGGGGGCCATACATACCAGGGCAAGGATAAGGGGACCATACATACCAGGGTAACGCTGAGGGGGCCATACATAACGGGATAAAGATGAGAGGGCCATAAATAACAAGATAAGGATGAGGGGTGCCATGCATACCAGGATATGGATTAGGGGTGCCATGCATACCAGGATAGGGATTAGGGGTGCCATGCATACCAGGACGGGGATGAGGGGTGCCATGCATACCAGGACGGGGATGAGGGGTGCCATGCATACCAGGACAGGGATGAGGGGGCCATGCATACCAGGACAGGGATGAGGGGTGCCATGCATATCAGGATAGGGATGAGGGGTGCCATGCATACCAGGATGGGGATTGCTGTGCCATGCATACCAGGATGGGGATTGCTTTGCCATGCATACCAGGATAGAGATTAGGGGTGCCATGCATACCAGGATAGGGATGAGGGGTGCCATGCATACCAGGACAGGGATGAGGGGTGCCATGCATACCAGGACAGGGATGAGGGGTGCCATGCATACCAGGACAGGGATGAGGGGTGCGATGCATACCAGGATAGGGATGAGGGGTGCCATGCATACCAGGATGGAGGGATGCCAGGCATACCAGGATGGGGATGGGCACCACGTATAAAAGGAAGGGGGGGGCATATATACCAGGATAGGGGATATTGTCAGAATTGGGGGATATTACCCCTATACCAGTGTCAGCAGAAGACCCCCTCCCCCTTAAAAGTGCATCATGAACACATTTTTTTGCTTAAATTTATTTTTTTTATTTTCCTCCTCTAAAACCTAGGTGCGTCTTATCGTCCGGTGCGTCTTATAGTCTGAAAAATACGGTAATTGTTTTTCCTCTGTATACCCCTTTTTCACATATAAAGTGCCATGGAATAAATGGCGCTATAATAATAATAAATAATAATAATAATAATGGTATGGATGAATAAGGTGCTTGTCCCCCAATACAATATTATATTTTTTATAGATATCCGATGTGCCAGTCGTGAGAAATCTAGTGTAGAAGCCATATGCAAATTAGGCTAGAAGTGCACTGGAGGTGTGTCAGTGCATTTGGACAGCTTTCTCCAAGTGCATTGACATGTCCCCACTGCACTTCTAGCCTAATTTTCCTATGGCTTCTATGCTAGATTTCTCATGATTAGCAATTTGGATCTCTATGTAAAAAAAAACACATTGACAGATTGCCTTCAGTGATGAATATCATGGTTACCAACACTGATGTTGTCATTTTGGGATGCTTTAGACGCGCAACCATTCCTGCCTAGGACTGTGCCCAACCCCACCAGTAACCATCCACTTATGAGAGTGGTTTGTATACACACACACCTTTAATTCAAAAAATTCCAAAATTTGCTGGGACTGTTTCCCCAAAGAAATCTAAACAATCTAGATCTGCAGACAAGTATATACAGTATGTTACAGTGAGTACATAGTGTACAGTACCTTGCCATACAATGTCTTGTATTTAAGCTTTATTTCCTGACGCTGCTCAGAAGATCTATTTGCCAGGATTTCAATAATTGCTTTTTCATCAGTTCCTGTAAAATAAGAAAAAAAGAAATAGATGTCATTCGGTGAACGGAGGAGAATATATTCAGTAATTTGTAGGCTTGATATAATTTTTTTTCTGTTTGGGATCATTATTTAGCCGTACTTTTATAGCTAGCTGGATCAAACTTTAGAAAAAAAATATTGACCAACTTGTGCATGGCACCATTGTATAAAAAAATAAAAAAATAAAAGAACTTTGCAAAGTTTTTCTTTTGTTCCGGCGCCTATCCGTTCCTGAGATATCGCCCCCTCTTTCCTGTATATAAATCTAGGAATTTTTTTTAGCCAACTGGGTGTGATCTGCATAAATACACCCACAGAGAAGAAGTTATGACCACACCCAGTTGGCTAAAAGAATAGATTTATACACAGGGAAGAGGAGGTCATATCTCATGAACGGAGAGGCGCAAAAACAAAAGAAAAACATCTCCGGATTCAGGAGAACAGCGGCATTTACACCAAGTAAGGTGACTGCAATCTATTCATATTGTTATAAAACATTTAAGACTGAGGAGCAGCATATATAGTGGATATAAAAAGTTTACACACCCCTGTTAAAATTGCAGGTTTTTGTCATGTACAAAAATCACAGCAATAAGAATCATTTCAGAACTTTTTCCACCTCTAATGTCACCCATAATCTGTACAAATCCACTGAGAAACAAGTTGAAATCATTTTGAGGGAGAGAATAAAAATAAAAATAAAATAATGTGGTTGCATAAGTGTGAACACCCTCTTATAATTGGGGGCGTGGTTGTGTTCAGAATTAGCCAATCACATGTAAACTCATGTTACTTAATAGTCAGTACACGGCCGCCATCATTAACAGTGACTCTGATTAACCCCATTTAAAGTTTTGCTGTTCTGGGAGGATTTTCCTAACTTTTTTAGTTGAATTTTACAGCAAAAGCCATGGTTTGTAAACAGCTGACAACACAACAAAGGGATCTCATTATTTAAGGTTTTCAGTCAGGGGAAGAGTACAAAAAAATTCCAAGGCATTAGCTATATCATGGTGCACTGTGAAGACATCATGAAAAAGTGGCTGAAATTTGGCATAACAGTGACATTACCTAGAACTGGACGTCACTCAAAAATTGATTAAAAGACAAAAAGAAAATTGGTCCAGGAGGCTGTAAAGGCCAAAACCTACATCAATTCTGCCAAAATCATGTGGGGAAAACATGTTATGGTCTGATGAGACCAAGGTGGAACTTTTTGGCCATAATTTAAAATGGTATGTTTGGCACAGAGCCAACACTGCACATCACCAAAAGAACACCATACCCACAGTAAAGCATAGTGGAGGCAGATTTATGTTTTGAGACAGTTTTTTGGCAGCTGGAGCTGGGACTTTAGTCAAAGTGGAGAGAATTATGAACAGTTCCAAATATCATTTAATTTTGCAACAAGACCGTCAGGATTTGTTAAAAAACGGAAGATGAAGAGGAATTTAATCTTTCAGTGCAACAAAAACCCTTCAAATCAACAAAAGAATGGCTTCACTAGAAGAAGATCACAGATGTGGAATGGCCCAGACATGAATCCAATAGAAAATCTGTGGGTGACCTGAATAGAGAGCTAATTTTGATGGTCTTTTTGAAAGGGGTGTAGCTGACAGGGTAATTTTGCAGAGCAGCTTAGAGACACCCCGCCAAAGAATCTAGTAAGCCACACGCCCTTGATAAAGACTGAAAAATTACCACTATATTAAAAAGGCCCATATCTCTGGAACCATATGGCGGATTTAAAAAAGAAAAATAACAGAATACTTATGGAAGCAGCAGGAATAAAATGAGAGCAAAATCAGGACACTTTTGATTTGGTGACAGGTTCACTTTAAATTACACCTCCATGTACACGCTGGAGCACTTGGGTCCGTTGAACTGTTATATACTGGACACTCACCAAGTCCTTTACAAGCTTTTTTCAGGGCCTTGCAATCTCGTTCTGCATTAAAATCATGATGGTGCCGGATGGTTGGCTGAAAATAAAAATAAAAATTGATTTATTAGCAAAGAATGTTTGATAATGGATTATTGGTCTTATTGGGTTACTATGTGCTAAACATTGGTGGGAGATTGTAGCATCTGAACTGAAAATATACATTTCATTTCTGTATGTATCAAGGATATTGACTGTGTAGCTTCTTTGTAGGGGAAGTTCAGACATAATGGAGTTTTTTTTGTGGATGCTGAAAATCTGTGAAATTTACAATATAATCCACGTGGATGTCCATACACCTAAGCGGGGGGGGGGGGGACTTGCAGAATTAGCGCATGCTACAGATTTTGAAAAATATTGCCGAAATTTCAGCGTTTGCAATGTGAAGGATAAAATACACAGAAAATTCTGTATCTTAAACGTTCATTTTCCAGCAGATTTTGAAATTGGAGGTGTGTCGATTCATGGAAAGCGCATCAGCGCACTTAATTACTTAGCACCCTACTCCGCCTACTGACGGACATTCAGTTAAAGGGGTTTCCCACCTTCCTAAATTCATGTATCTAAGGCTAAAAATAATTTTGAAATTGGGTTTCATTAAAAATGTTGCCACCATTTGCCTTTTGCTTCTTGCCTTCTATTGCCGGCTGTAGAATGAATTAACTGAGAATTCATCAGTGAGCTCATTCAGATTGAATGATAAGGGGGGGCAAACTATAAAAACTGTTTTATCTGTCTTTTTTTTTTCTGAGCCTCTCTTGACCACATCAAAAGTTGAATATGCTGTGAATCAAAGAGCCAGTAAAAGGCAAACCGTGCAAAAATGTTAATGGAACCCAATTGCAAAAATGATCTTTAGCCCCAAATACATGCACCTAAATTTAAGAAATAATAAAAAAAAAAAAGGTGGACAACCTCATCAAGGGCTGGTGCAAGACTCCTCTGGTAGCAGATTATCTCTGCGCCACACAAAAGGATTGGTCATTGGAATTTAACAGATCGGATCATCTGTTGGGGGAGACTCGGGCGGTCCCCATGCACATTATTAGACTGTTTAATGTGTATGGGGCCTTTTCAGTCCTGCTGACTCCACAGTATAAATGTCACGGACAGGTTCATTATCTTAGGATATTTGCACAAGGCATAGCTTAACATAATGTTTGCTGACTGATCACCACCACTGTCTAATCTCATGCAAACAACAGTAATAAAGCGACGTCTGCTTCATGCGGCTGGCAGATGATTTCCTCATAAATTATCTGTTCCCTAGAAATATGGATCATTAATCAATAACTGATATTACCTTTCCTGCCGGGAGGGAAATCTGTTGTATATTATACATTTTATAGCCACACAAGTATAATAGCCCTTAATAACTATGGATTATAGAGGATTTACGCCTTTCTGGTTATTTCAAGTAACTTTAAAGAGTTATTTCCATCTCCATAGATGGATAGAGCTTGTAAAAACAAGCACTTTTGCCATTTACTCTTTATTAAAATTTACATCCGTTCTTGAGATATTAACACTTTTCTTTTGTTTACAGCTCGTTGCCTAGGAGACCGACCATTGCTGCTTGTCTAGCTTGTAAGCACTGCACCGAAGAAAAGGGTTAATATTTTTGGAACAACAAATTTTTTTAATAAGCAGTAAATTGCAAAATTGCTCTTATTTACAAGCACTATCCGATATACCAATTTATGACAATGGGAAAAAAAAACCCTTTAATTTCAACTTTGACTAATCAGTATAGGATTAAGTTTTCATCCAGAGCATTTAGTCTTATGTCATTGCCTTTGTGACATATGTTATACATTTATATTTTATCATGCCAAGTCATGTGAAAAATAATGTAAAAATGAAGGATTAAATATTGTAGTTTTCATATAGGGAGACATTTAGTGGCCGGTCTGGCTACTCTGCAGACTAAATATGGCTATGCTATTTACTGTTTTATTCAATAAAGTTTATGTTTAAAAAAAAAAAAATGTTTTTGTAATTGTTTTTGTACTTTATTTTTTTTTTTCATTAACTGATTTTTTTTTTTTTTACAGAGATACAGTATATCTGTATATACCAGTATATTATGCCTGCAAAGAAAAATATTACAGAGTTGATTAGACTATGAAAAATCTTTTCATGGATACAAATGAAGTCTGTGGCTCACTGTTAGTGTCGCTGCCTCTCATACTGCTTTTACTGATATTAAAACCAAGCAGGAAAAAAAACAATAAAAATACAAATAAAAATGGAAAATTAATTAAATCTATAGAGGCATCAGCCAAGCATTTGTCAGAAAGTCTGGTGTTGCCTTCCCTTGAAAGAGACAGGACACAAAATCCATAATCGGTCCTAGCATTTGCCTAATTTTGCACAGCTTTATTTTTTAGAGAAATTTTGAATTATAATCTCTTCTAAATTGTTTTTACTATTGGATGTTTTTTACTAAGAAAATCCTAAAACTAAAAAGTTTTTTACACTTTTTTTTATATCACAATTTTATTTTAACTTTGCTATTTTTTTTCTGACCTTTTATGTTGAACTCACTTTTTTTTCTCTCTCTCTCTTTTTTTTTTTTTTATAACCGGATGAGCTGTTTGAGATCCTTTATAAAAGCCCGGTGCCCGCCTGTTCACATCTGCTCCCTCCTTGATCAAAGTTTGGACTTATCTAGCTGCCGATAAGTGAAGCCATAAATGTGATGGTCGCTTTAATTAATAATTAAAAGGAGTCGTTATTGTGTGCGCCGGACTTTTCCATCCCATGTCACAAGTGAATGAAGGTATCGATCAGAGACAGAGAAAATACAATGGGTAGAATTGTGTCCTCAGGATTAAAGACTTTATCACTAATCCAGCTGCTTAGTTAAATCAATATGTATTCGCCCATGAAAATGATTCCATGAAACCCACTGGAGGGGACACTTCTACCAGTTTTATAGGCTCATAAGAAAAAAACCCTGAAAACACAGCAGTGAGGACCCGGTAGCATCTTCTTGCTTTTCCATACTCCCCTTTGGCCCATATGAGAAGACCAACACCATTAATGACCGGTGATAGTTGGAGTCCCTGTTGGAGGTTTTACATAGGACCTAAGGGCTTCAGATTACGCCACTGTCTGTATTTCTCGGTTTACTGTGCTGTTTCCGTACATTGGCACTATGTCATATACTGTTCCAGACCTCTGCAAAAATGACCCACGTTTATCAAAAATTTGCACTAAATCTTTAGTGTCCACTCACTTCAATACTCAAATGTTGCAACTTTATGATAAATTTGGAGTAAATTACGCCAACCAACTTTTAAAGCATGGTGGTCCGCTTCTCAATGTTAGGCTACGCCCCCACTATCAGTATTTGGTCAGTATTCGGTCAGTATTTTTTCTCAGGAATGGGAGCTTTCAAACCCAGGTGAGGAACAATCAGAGAAAAGGTATAATAGAAACAAGTCACCAATTCTGCATTTATCACCCACTCCTGGTTTTGTCTCCCACTCCTGAGAAAAAATACTGACAAAATACTGATAGTGGGGCCGTGGCCTTAGATCAGAGCCCGAGACCAATGTGTTATACGTCGCACATTAATGTAGAAATTTGCATAAATTGTGACTTTTTATCCATTAAAAAATGGTTGCAACATAAATGTATTTGTCTCATGGCTTTTTTAAGACAGCTTAGACCTGTCTAGAACATACAACTTTTCTGCAGAAATGCATTAATAAATATACTGAACTTCACATGTCCCCTTTTTCTCATCAATTTTTAAATTTTGGCATGAAGTACTAAAAAATGGTGTAATAAATTATGTAAAACATTGAGACTGACTTTGGCATTTATGACAATGATAAGTGTCCCCCACTAAGTATAACACCATACTATTCTCAAATAACACCTCTATACAATGCTCAATAATGGCGCTATGCTGAGACCAAATTGAAGCGTTATACAGTGACCAAATAATAGCACGATAATCAATTAATTGAACTTTTAGGAGCATACAGTGACCAAATAACAGTACTACCTACTGCCCTAATAATGGCACTGTCTCGATTCCTCCTATCTGAGTGTTTGGACTCAGTGAATGATAGTTCTGCCATCCAATCTAGGACAGAGGCGTGATGAGCCGTCAGTATGGTGATTGACAGCTTAGCCGTCCAATCAGATGCTGGGGTGTGCTGAGCTGTCAGTGTCTTGAGTGACAGTTTAGCCGTCCAATCGGGACCATGGTGTGCGAGTCTTCATCCATCTGTCTCCTGTTCAGAGTAACTACCTGGCTATTTAGCCGGCTCTCTGCCTTAGATTGCTGCCAGTTGTAGCTTTGCTCAAGTGGTGTGTGTTTGCTCTGTGTTCCTAGTCTTCTATTCTGATCTTTGCTGCTTGACCTTGGATTTGCCTTGACCATCCGTTTGCCCTTTTGTCGTGATCCGCTACCTTCTTGGAATTCTGACCCTGGACTGTTACCTGACTATGCCTTTGTCTCACCCCTATGTCTATGATGTACCCTCCTGGCTTTTGACCTCAGACCTCTTGATTACCCAGCCTCACGGTTTGCCTGTGAGTAGTGACTAGCACAGGCACTGTTCAGTAACTACATCATCATAGGACTATATGGTAACCAATTGATAGCCCTATACAGTGCCCAAATAATAGCACTTTACTGTGACTAAAAGATAAAGCTATACAGTGCACAAATAATACCGCAATAACATGGAAAAATAATACCGCAATACAGTGACAAAAATATTACCAATATACAGTAACCAAATAATAGCACAATAACTAGAAAACACAATATACGGTGGCCAAATTATAACACTATGTAATACTCAAATAACTTGGTTTCCAAGTCTGGCAATAACGATTATGGCGCTTACCATGAATGGTGGTTAAACACTATATAATGGTATTATTTTGACCATATACGGTTCTCTGTCGACTATTCCAATTATTCTGCATTTTTTATTTCAGAAAACTGTTGCCTGCCAGCTAAGTTTATTGTTAAAAAGCAAGCTGCACTTTACTTACCCTCCCGGGGTCTGGTGCTTTATCTCTGACGCTGCTCCAGTTATTCTCTATAGGCTGCTGCAGAGATGTCACATTGACAGTGCTGCAGCAAATCACTGAGCTCAGCAGCTCTGCCGATACAGACAGCACGAGCAGCTGAGCTCAGTGATGGGCTGCAGCACTGTTAATGTCACATCACTGATGCAGCCAAACAAGAGAGAGCGGAGACACAGTGCCGGACCCGGGGAGGGCAAGTAAGGTGCGGTGTGTTGTTTTTACAATGAAGTAAGTTTTCTGAAAGGGGCAACCCCTTTAATTTTAATATATTGTAGATATATAATCTCACCCGCAGCCTGGTTTTACCTCGCTACAGTGAATTTCTTCCAATAAATAAGGAAAAGAGGACTCGTATGCAACGTCCATAGATCATTATATGACCTCCGGTGTAATGCATCCACTGTATGTCCCTAATTTACTGCCTAGAACTAAAAATACCCAGGCAAAATCAGATTTGCTTGTATTTCCCCCCTGTACCTCCAGTTACACCTCTGCCTTAGCTACTCTGTGCCAATCTGCGTCTATTCTATTACTGAAAATATCTATTTGGAAAAAAAATCCCGCTAAGTCTAAGGATGTAATATTCACTCCATAACTGGCCGCTTGTATTTGTATCCGTTCCTATCTGATAAATACTAATGTGTTTTCCGTGACTGTCGCTTTGGGCTCGGGTTGGGAAATTCCAATGATGTGCCTTTTATCAGCGCAATTTATCATGGTAAAAACCATAAATAAATCCATAAATCAGGTTTTGGGCGTATTACACTGGAATCCTACTGACAAGCATTGCCCGCACCTTGGATATTGTTTGAAATTTTTACCAAAATTGGTGCAGAGGAAATGTGAAGTACACGTCACATTAGGGACCGCACCCTACGCCCCACATGATAATTATAAGGGAAAAGGTACAGAAGTACAATGTCCTTATCGAGGTTTTCTCAGAATTACCACCTATCTACAGGGTTGGTGATAAGTGTCAGATTGTTGGTAGCCTATCCATTGGACAGACATACAGGTGCATTTCACTAAATTAGAATATCAGCAAAAAGTTAATTTTATTTCAGTTCTTCAATACAAAAAGTGAAACTCATATATTATATAGAGTCATTACACACAGAGGGATCTATTATATAGAGTCATTACACACAGAGTGATCAATTTCAAGTGTTTATTTCTGTTAATGTTGATGATTATGGCTTACAGCCGATGAAAACACAAAAGTCATTATCTCAGTAAATTAGAATACTTTATAACAACAGCTTGAAAAATGTTTTTAAAATCTGAAATGTCCTACTGAAATGTCTGTTCAGTAAATGCCCTCAATACTTGGTCGGGGCTCCTTTTGCATCAGTTACTGCATCAATGCGGCAATGTGGCATGGAGGGATCAGCCTGTGGCGCTGCTGAGGTGTTATGGAAGCCCAGGTGGCTTTGATAGAAGCCTTCAGCTCGTCTGTATTGTGGGGTCTGGTGTCTCTCATCTTCCTCTTGACAATACCCCATAGATTCTCTATAATAGATTCTCTATGGGGTTAAGGTCAGGCGAGTTTGCTGCCAATCAAGCACAGTGATACTGTTGTGTGTAAACCAGGTATTGGTACTTTTGGCCGTGTGGACAGGGGCCAAGTCCTGCTGGAGAATGACATTTCCATCTCCAAAAAGCTTGTTGGCAGAGGGAAGCATGAAGGGCTCTAAAATGTCCTGGTAGACGGCTGTGCTGACGTTGGTCTTGATAAAACACAGTGGACCTACACCAGCAGATGACATGGCTCCCCAAACCATCACTGATTGTGGACACTTCACACTAGACCTCCAGCAGCTTGGATTGTGGCCTCTCCACTCTTCCTCCAGACTCTGGGACCTTGATTTCCAAATGAAATGCAAAATTTACTTTCATCTGAAAACAACACCTTGGAGCACTGAGAACAGTCCAGATCTTTTTCTCCTTGGCCCAGGTAAGACGCTTCTGGCGTTGTCTACTGGTCATGAGTGGCTTGACACAAGGAATGTGACACTTGTAGCCCATGTCCTGGATACGTCTGTGTGTGGTGGCTCTTGAAGCAATGACTCCAGCAGCAGTCCACTCCTTGTTAATCTCCTGCAAAATTTTTGAATGGTCTTTTCTTAACAATCCTTTCAAGGCTGTGGTTATCCCGGTTGCTTGTGCACCTTTTTCTACCACACTTTTTTCTTCCACTCAACTCTCCATTAATATGCTTGGATACAGCACTCTGTGAACAGCCAGCTTCTTTAGCAATGACCTTTTGTGGATTACCCTCCTTGTGGAGTGTGTCAATGACTGCCTTCTGGACATCTGTCAAGTCAGCAGTTTTCCCCATGATTGTGGAGCCTACTGAAACAGACTAAGAGACCTTTTTAAACGTGTAGGAAACCTTTGTAGGTGTTTTTTGTTAGTTATTCTAATTTACTGAGATAATGACTCTTGTGTTTTCATTGGCTATAAGCCATAATCATCAATATTAACAGAAATATACACTTGAAATAGATCCCTCTGTGTGTAATGACTCTATATAATAGATCCCTCTGTGTGTAATGACTCTATATAATATATGAGTTTCACTTTTTGTATTGAAGAACTGAAATAAATTAACTTTTTGATGATATTCTAATTTTGTGAGAAGCACCTGTATACGCCGCCGTTCTAGTCAAAGTCTATGGGACAGACAGGGATGGCCGAGTGCTGGACTCGGAGACCTCTGTGAGCCTCATCATCTTTGAATAGAGGGGGAGTGCGCAGTCCCAATCAATGTTCCTCACTATGGTGGTCCCACCCTTATCACCTACTGTATATTCTGTGGCTAAGTGATAAAAAGTAATTTTGGGAAAACAAACATCTGTCTCTTCTTATTGGTAAATTATTACAGGGGTCAGCCTCTTAGAGGGGTGGTCTCATATTCTATATTCAGGAGCTCACCGCTCCCCTGCCTCCCGATTTCCTGCTTGTCAGGGAGGGGATGTGCTCCCGAAGACTGACAGTTCAGACCTATAGTAGATGTCAGGTTAAAGATGTATCAGGTGTCAGGCAGGAGCTTATTCCCTTCTCCCCATTAATAACACATGATGCTCTGCCAATCTGTGTGTGTGAGGACGTCATTAGGAAAAGCTGTTGGCTGAAAGGCTTCAATTGTACGTCAGCATGCAATATTGGTAGCACAATGTAAGAAATTTTGCCAAAATTGTGTATTTTATGCTTTACTTAACTTTTTACGTTTACAACAAAATCCGCTTAAATTTGTTTTTCTTGCTAAAAATTTTTTGTTGGCTTAATACTACTACTAATAATAATAATAGTACTGTTATTAATATTAGTAATAAAAATAATGATAATAAAAAATAATTTTAATAGTTATAATAAAAAATAATAGTGATATTAACAATATTAATAATAAATAATTGTGATATTAATAATGAGAGTGACGGTAACAATAAAGATAATAAAAAATAATAGTGATAATAATAATGCTAATAAAATGATAAAAAATAATAGAGATAATAATAATGATAATAAAAATAATAGAGATATTAATAATAATAATAATAATAATAATGATAATAAAAATAATAGTGATAATAATAATGGTACTAAAATGCTAAAAAATAGTCATAATAATAGTGATAATAGTAATATTGATAAAAAATAGTGATGATAACAATAATAGTGATATTATTTATAATAATAGTGATAGTAATAAATAATAGTAATAATAATGAAAATAAAAAAATTGATGATGATAACAATAATAGTAACAATAATAGTGATAATAATAGTATATAAAATGACTAATAAAAATCATAACTATAAAGGATTCCAGCTAAGCATAATACACCCTAATTAGTTAAAGTGATAATAATAGTGATAATAGTAATATTGATAGAAAATAGTGATGGTAACAATAATAATAATAATAATAGTGATATTATTATTATTAATAATAATAATAGTGATAGTAATACATAATAATGAAAATAAAAAAATAGTGATGATGATGATAATAATAATAGTAACAATAATAATGATGATGATAATAATAATGTATAAAATGACCAATAAAAATCATAACTATAAGTTATTCCAGCTAAGCATAATACACCCTAATTAATTCTAAAAAAATTATATTACAAAAGTAAACATGACAATTAATAACAGTAATCATTTTGCCTTCTATATTTTTATTTATTTCACATTTTTTTGCGTGAAATCTTTGCCAATTCTACGAACTTCGGCTTTCATTTATGCAGCCAGAGTCCGCCATTCCATCAGGGCTTTGGTATATGGTACAGCACAAATAATCTGTGCTCCTGGAGTCAACCTCAGGGATACAATATGTAATATATCCCCCCGTACTAATAATTAAGTCTCCTGATGTGCCCAGTGCATACGAAATGGGCGAAACCCGTTGCAGCAGCAATGAATTGATCCATTGTTTCTAGTGATGTTGAGTACTTTGTAGCAATGCGCTTTTGTTAGTAGCGGCAGAGGTGGAATCCGGTGACTGAGGGGGATGATTATTTATCTCTTTACTGCCGTCCTGTAATTTCACTTCTTTCTATAGGTTTCTCTCATTTGTAGGGTTACACTATGTTACTGTGCAGCCAAATAATTTTTAATCTTTGCATTGAATTATGGATTGCATGTATCTAAGTAAAGATTAGCATTGTAATAATTCCCCTCCGATGTGATTTGTCGTCTCTAGTCGAGTGGATGATTATTGCAATAAAGTAGGCACATTCAACGATACTCAGTGACTATAGTAAAAAATGGATTCACACTTTCTTACGTACATCATTATGGTTAGTTTGTAAAAAAGCAAATTCCATCCTCGATACTAATATGTTCCGGGTATTAATACAATTATGCAATAATCACATTAGCGGGAAACTGTCATCTGATTCACGCTGCTGTATCGCGAGCACTGGGGGCGTTATTTCAGCCCCCCATGTACATTCGATCAATGAACCGTCAGCTATCTCGGCCATCTTTCCCATACACAGTAGCGCACGTCCGGCTAAGTGCTCCATGGCCGCCAACAGACGTCTCTGCTTTTCTCCAGGAGAACAAAGCGACCGTCAGTCCGTAATCGGACATCCCCAATCGACATCTCTCCCAACCATCAGGCAGCCGGCATTCCCATAAGTGTTGGCCATACCCATTGATATCGGCGGGTGTGGCCGACAATCTAATGTGCATGGAGGGATTTACTCAGAGAATATGCCGGGAACTAGTCGGATGCTGTCGCCCACTCCACTCCTCTAAACTGGCAGGTCTTTCCCTAAACGTACACATAGGAAGAGACCTGTTAGTCTAGAAGAACAGGACATAGGGAGAAGCCACCAAGGACCAAAGCCAAGACAGTATGGTCTCAAAGGATAGTTTCCTGAAATGCAACAGCATACATGGCTACAATTGCACAAGGGCTCATGTAGACGTCCGAGGATCTTGCCGGGAACTAGTCCGATGCTGTCGCCCACTCCACTCCCCTAAACTAGCAGGATTTTCCCTATACATACACATTGGAAGAGACATGTCAGTGTAGGAGAAGCGGACATAGGGAGAAGCCGCCAAGGTCCGCAGCAAAGACAGTATGTTCTCAAAGGGTGGTTTTCCTGAAATGCAACAGCATACATGGCTACAATTCCGCAGTCAGGGTCTAATTCACGCTTCCTATGGTTCAGACATCATGAGGTTCCCTTTAATAATTAATTTATTTTGTCATCCTAAATAAGGACTCATGTAGACGTCCGAGGATCTCAGTCCAATCCTGACCACAATACATGGGCGGGCTGTGGGACTCCAGTCCAGAGCAGGACAGCTTCACGTATTTCTATGAGGCTGACACACTTTTACAGTCCGTGCATTGTGGTCCGTGATCGGACTGAGATCCTCAGACGTCTGCATGAGCCCGTAGTTCAGTTTTGTTTCTCGTACGTCAAAAACAATCCAAGTCTTTTTCAGCGCGCTGCATCCATTTTTTTTTAGCCCTTACGTAATTTTTTTACAATCCTTGCTGCATCCGTTTTTCTCGGAGGAAGAAAAACATTTCTTAGCCTCTCTCCTACCCACTAAGCAGTAAGATACGGACAGCACTGTGGATGACAGCCATGTGCTTTACTCTTTTCTATTTTTTACTTGCATTGGTGAGTTTCAGCCGCAACAACGGATCAAAATGGAACATGTCTTCTTCTTTGAGGACAATCCGCAAAAAAACCCAAAAAAACGGACATGTGAAAAGACACATTAATTGTAACGGATCTGTGATCTATTGGTAAAAATATCGGAGATCACAAGAAAAAAAAATGGCGTGAAAGATACTGAACCCAAAAACAAAATACAGCGCAAATATTCATGAATTGGGTTTCATAAAGATGCAAAAAATATATAAATTTTTATCAAATATTAACATTTAAAATGCATAAAGTAATATTAGTGAATAATATTAATATATTATGCAGATGTAGCAGGGCTGAATCTCTCACGTATACCCAGTCACTATTTCGTTGCTAGGTAATGTAGCAGGGCTACCTGCAGTCCTATGTAAAACCCAAAACGATTTTTGAATTCAATGTGTAACAAGTCCAGCTCTGCTACATCGTAATGCCGTGTCAGACATAGAGAAAGCTTACATGGAAGTTGCCCATGGTCCTGTTTGTTGTTCTGCAGGAGAAGGAGTTTGCTGATAATGAGTCTGCGGGAATTGCCAGAGTCCAGTTTTATGAGATGAGCCGGATTAATGAATAACTCCCGCCATTATCTAATAGGCTATGTTACACAGTTTTGGTGAGGGCAGGAAAGATCCCGGTGAGTTATTTTTAGAGCCGCCCATCATAATCCACGCCAAAATGGGTGCGAACATGAGGAAAGGAGTAAATGGAGGAATAGAGTAGCCGTAAATAGCTGTAATTTATTATCCTGAAGGTAAACCCCAGGGGAAACCTATGAAATATTGGACGTATTTATTAGGGAGTTTTTTCTTTAACCTGTTAGGATGCGTCTCTTAAAGAGAACATGTCACCAGGTAAAAAGTGGTCAGTTTTTGCTCTTTTTTATTTCTGCCGCACCAGTTTTGTTTTGTTTGTTTCTTTAACCCCTTTACAACCCAAGGTGGTTTGCACGTTAATAACCAGGCCAATTTTTACAATTCTGACCACTGTCACTTTATGAGGTCATTACTCTGGAACGCTTCAACGGATCCCCCTGATTCCGAGACTGTTTTTTCGTGACATATTGTACTTCATGGTTGTGGTAAAATTTCTTTGATATCACTTGCGTTTATTTGTGGAAAAAATAGAAATTTGGTGAAAATTTTGAAAATTTTGCAATTTTCAAAAGTTTAATTTTTTATGCCCTTAAATCAGAGAGATATGTCACACAAAATAGTTAATAAATAACATTTCCCACATGTCTACTTTACATCAGCACAACTTTGGAACCAAATTTTTTTTTTATTAGGGAACTATAAGGGTTAAAAGTTGACCAGCAATTTCTCATTTTTCCAACAAAATTTACAAAACCATTTTTTTAGGGAACACATCATATTTGAAGTCACTTTGAGGGGTCTTTATGACAGAAATTACCCAAAAGTGACACTATTCTAAAAACTGCACCCCTCAAGGTGCTCAAAAAAACACATTCAAGAACTTTATTAACCCTTCAGGTGCTTCACAGGAATTTTTGGAATGTGGAAGAAAAAAATTAACATTTAACTTTTTTCACAAAGATGTTACTTTAGACTCAATTTTTTTTATTTTCGCTGGGGTAACAGGAAAAAATGGACCTCAAAATTTGTTGTGCAATTTCCCCTGAGCAAGAAGATACCCCATATGTGGGGAAAAACCACTGTTTGGGCACACGGCAGGGTTCAGAACGGACGAGCGCTATTTGACTTTTTGAATGTAAAATTTGCTTGAATAATTAGCGGACGCCATGTTGCATTTAGGAAGCTCCTGATGTGCCTAAACAGTGGAAACCCCCCACAAGTGACACCATCTTGGAAACTAGACCCCTCAGGGAACTTATCTAGATGTGTGGTGAGCACCCTGAACCCCCAGGTGCTTCACAGAAGTTTAAAACATTGAGCCGTAAAAATAAAATTTTCACATTTTTCCCACAAGAATGTTTTTCAGCCTCCAATTTTGCATTTTCATAAGGGGAACAGGAGAAATTGCACCAGTTTGTTGTGCAATTTCTCCTGAGTAAGCAGATACCCCATATGTGGGGGAAAACCACTACTTGGGCATACGGCAGGGTTCGGAAGGGAAGGAGCACCATTTGACTTTTTGAATGTAAAATTTTCTTGAATAATTAGCAGATGTGCCCCTGATGTGCCTAAACAGTGAAAAAACCCCACAAGTGACACCATTTTAGAAACAAGACACATCAGGGAACTGCACTTGGGGACACATTCAAAGTTTGCCAATTTTTCGGACTGACTGACCTTCATTTCTTAAAGTAATGATGGGCACTCGTTTTTCTTTACTTAGCTGCTTTTTTCTTGCCATAATACAAATTCTAACAGTCTATTCAGTAGGACTATCAGCTGTGTATCCTCCAGACTTCTGCACAACACAACTGAAGGTCCCAACCCCATTTATAAGGCAAGAAATCCCACTTATTAAACCTGACAGGGCACACCTGTGAAGTGAAGACCATTTCCGGTGACTACCTTTTGAAGCTCATCAAGAGAATGCCAAGAGTGTGCAAAGCAGTCATCAAAGCAAAAGGTGGCTACTTTGAAGAACCTAGAATATAAGACATATTTTCAGTTGTTTCACACTTTTTTGTTAAGTATATAATTCCACATGTGTTAATTCATAGTTTTGATGCCTTCAGTATGAATGTACAATTTTCAAAGTCATGAAAATACAGAAAAATCTTTAAATGAGAAGGTGAGTCCAAACTTTTGGTCTGTACTGTATGCACCATGTATCGCGGGTGCTCGAGTGACATGCTTGAGTCCCCGCCCACATGTTTCACGGTTATTAGACACCCCAAAAAAAACATGCGGGGATTGCTCGTGCATGGCAGGCAATTTTTGGCCGTGAAGCATATGGGGCGAAGACTCGAGCATGTCACTTGAGCACCCGCGATACTCAGTGCATACCCGAGCACCCGATGCAAACTCAAGTAGCGAGCACTTGCGCTCAACAATAGTCGCCATAGCGTCATCTTTTTTGTTTTTACCAGGGTTAGGGTTGGGAAAAAAATCCCAATCCTAACCTCAACCCCAACCCCAACCCTAACCCTAGCCCAACCCCAACCCTAACCTTAGCCCAACCCTAGCCCAACCCTAACCCTAACCCCAACTCCAGCCCTAGCCCAACCCTAGCCTCAACTCCAACCCCAATCCTATCCCTAGCCCAACCGTAGCACAACCCTAACCCTAGCCCAACCCTAACCCTAACCCTAGCCCAACCCTAGCCCAACCCTAATCCTAGCATAATCCTAACCCTAGCCCTAACCCTAGCCCAACCCTAAACCTAACCCTAGCCCAACCTTAACCCTAGCCCAACCCTAACCCCAACCCCAACCCTAACCCTAGCCCAACCCTAGCCCAACCCTAACCCCAGCCCTAACCGTAGCACAGCCCTAACCCTAGAGTTTATTTTTTATGCCGTTCCTCGTGCGGTATAAGTAATTAGACGACTTTATTCTTCGGGTCGGTGCGATTACAGCGATACCAGAATCATATCGGGTTTTTATGATTGACAGCTGTTACACACTAAAAGACGCATTATTGTGTAAAATCTAGTTTTTGCGTCGCCATATTTTGAGAGCTATAATTTTTCCATATTTTGGCTGACAGAGTCATGTGATGGCTTGTTTTTTGCGAGATGAGTTAACGTTTTTATTGGTGCCATTTTCAGGCACATGACATTTTTTGATCGCTTTCTATTCTGATTTTTGGGAGGCAGAATAAACAAAAACCAACAATTCAGGAATTTTTTATTTTTTTATTTTTTTATGCTGTTCCGCGTGTGGTAAAATTGATAAGGTAGCTTTATTCTTCGGGTCAGTACGTTTACAGCGGTACCACATTTATATAGTTCTTCTATGTTTTGGCGCTTTTACACAATAAAAGCTATTTTATTGAAAAAAATATTTTTTTGCATCGCTTTATTCTGAGAGCTATAGCTTTTTTATTTTTCAGCTGATGGTGCTGTATGGCAGCTTGTTTTTTTGCGGGACAAGATGATGTTTTCAGCGGTACCATTTTTATTTAAATTCGTCATTTTGATGCCGTGTTATTCCATTTTTTGTTTGGCGGTATGATGATAAAGCATTGTTTTTGCTTCGTTTTTTATTTTTATTTTTTACCGTGTTCACTAAAGGGGTTAAATAGTGGGACAGTTTTATAGGTCAGGTCATTCTGGATGCGGCGATACCAAATATGTGTACTTTTATTGTTTTTTTTGTTTTTTTCCATAATAATATTTATTGATGGGTACATTATATTTTTATTTTTGGTGGATTATTTTTTTTATTTTTTTTTTCATATATTTAAAAAAAAAAATTTTTTTTTAAATTTTTAAACAATTTTTTTACTTTTATTCTTTGTCCCTATGGGACATTCACTTTTTTTATTCTGATCGCCTGTATAGCATAGGGATGGAGAATAGAAATGGATCACCTTCCCTTGCCCCCGCAATGCTGCGATCGACTTCAATCGCAGCATTGCGGGGGTTAATATGTCGGGAACGGTGCTCCCTGCAGATAGCACCGGGTGTCAGCTGTGAAGGTAGAAGGTGGCTGCGCTTGGCCTTGCAGACACCTTCTTGATCCTTTCATCACCCCTCCTCCTCCCTCTAAAGGACCCAGCGGTGATCTCAACCTTCTGCTGCTAATTAACACACCCTTGCTGGATCTTTAAATACACTTAGTTGCTCCAGGGAATCGCTAGTAATAGAGTAAATTCCTCTATTCAGGTCTGGAGCTCTAGCAGTCGGCTAAATTCTTGGAGTTCCTTTGTGGATTGTAGTCGTGATCTCTCTGGTGTCTCCTCAAAGCTAAGTGTATCCCCTTGTTTGTTTCCCTTGTTTGTATTTAGCTGCAGTGGGGCTGACTAGAGCTTACCCTCCCTACCTAGGGCCTAGCTCTAGGTCAGTCAGGGCTAAGGTATCCTGCTCGGCGATAGGTGCAGAACCTATTTAGGGACGATAGGGGAGTCAGAGTGTTGTTAGATCTGCCTAGGGATCTCCACTCTCCCTTTCCCTAGTTGCTGGGCTTCCCCCCTTTTCCCATCATCGTTCGTTGGGTCTTTCCCATACCTAGCATGACACATTAAATGTGACTGTGCATTTCTCATGTTAATCACAATGTCCACACAATAAGTTAAATGGCACTTCTCTGCGATACGATAAATGCAAAACAAACTCCAGCTAACAGTACACAGCCAAAGTAATGAAGAGATCCATTATATAAACTCCAAAATCTTTATTGAAAAATAATATCTAAAAACATTAATAATAAAGCAGAATGCTAAACAGGAGAGGCTGCTGAATCCTGTAACCATAAGGTGTATAATATCTCAGTACTGGGGTATATAATCATAGATGGGATACTAAAATAGATAGGGTCCTGTGACCTCCCATCTAAACTATATTATACCCAATGCACAAAAGTATCACATCCAAAATAGTAAATTGCCACAGTGTGAATAGAATGAAATAACAGCAGTATATTCTGACATCGGACAATAAAAATGTAAAGTCTGCATACATCCAGAATCAAATGAAGATCAATGCATCACCTCTGCGTCAGAAGAGAATGAAAGGCCAAAGTAAATCATTAGGAATGATTAAAACATATCCAAGGGTGTCAGTAGTAGAGCCAGTCTGGCAGAATTAATATCTGTGTGACAAATGGATGGATACAGGAGGATAGTTTGGATCAGGATATACCAGATTGGCGTCTCCTCACCCCGACGCGCGTTTCGCTGCCAGCTTCTTCCTGGGGCATCACAAAAATGAATAATCGGGAAAAGCAGAAATACTATAAGAGCAAAGCTGGACACTTTTTACCGAGAGACAGATTCTCTTTAAAGTGACCCTCCAGCCTCTGCATTAAATGTATAATAACCCCTCCTGGTGCCCTCCATCCTGCAACTGCTGCATCCTTTAGTCAGGTTGGTGCTCTGTTTGTTTCACTGGCTGTCTCATTGGGGAAAGTCCGAAGCACGCCTCCCCTGCCTTTTTTGTCCCGTAAACAAGGCAAGCACCAATGGCATCATCAGAACTTGTCCATTTCACTGTAGAGGAAACGTAAAGGTGGTATAGTCTCATTTAATAACAAGATGGAGGGTCACTTTAAACCTTTCCTGGAGCGACCAATTTTCATTTTTGAAATATTGTTTTTACCTACCCTTCTTCCGAGACCCATATATTTTTTATTGTTCCCTCAACATAGCCATACAAGCTTATTTTTTGCAAGCTGAGTTGTAGTTTGGAATGACATCATTCATTTTAACAGATAATGAAATGGAAAAAAATGAAATAAAATGGGGTAAAATGGTAGATAAACCCCACAATTTTGACATTTTATTATGGGGTTTTGTTTTCATTATGGCAGTACAAATGACCTGGCAACGTGATTTTTAATGTCAGCATGATTACGGTGATACCAAACTGGTGTATTAAAAAGAAATGTAACGTTTGTTTTCTTCTCTGTCGCTGGAGTTGTGTGAGGGCTTATTTTTTTGTATTCTGAGCTGTATGTTTTTATTGATTCCATTTTGGTGTACAAACGATGTTTCAATTGCTTAAATTGTATTTTTTGTGGGAGAAGCAATAACTAAAAAAAATGGCAATTCTGACATTTCAATTTTTTTGGGACATTTATCATATTAGTTAAATAATGTATTATTTTATTTGATTCAATACCGCATATGTTTGTTTTTTCTTTATTTTTAAAGCGGAAAAATTGAGTTGATTCAAATGTTTATGTTTTTTTTTTTAAAAATTTATGTATTACTTTTTTTTTCTTAGTCCCCATAGGGAACTTGAACCTGAGATCAACCAAGTGCTTGTTCATTATACAGCAAAACCACAGTATTGCAGTATATAACAAAAATCACAGTCTCCTAGGAGGCCCAGTCAGTGGCAAATTTTCACAGAAGTGGCAAATTTTCACAGACAGCCATGTGGGCAACCACATCATAGTTGTCTGAGGGTCGTCCAAACGGACACCCAGGCAGGATTGTGTACCTTTAATGGCCCTGTCAGAGATTGACAGCGGGATTTAAGCACTCAAACAGCAGAAATCTGCGCTAGCTCCGGTTGCATCTATTAGTGTCGAATGCCTACTGTATAACACAGCCAGCATATGCTGAGTTTAGAGCAACCTGCTCCATGTACCCAAACCCGCTTTATTATGTGATGATACGCCATGTGCCAAAAGGGGTTAGAGTTTTTGTTCTTTGTTTAATCACCACATTCAAAAAGCAATTGATTAGACAATGGCAACTTGGACCTATGCTGCCTGAAAGGCCGTTGAGCGCTTCACGTTTCTCCTAAAGAACCAGGGGGGAGAGCAGAGTGTGAATTATCTACAAAAGGGAAAGTGTGCTGAAATAAAAAGAGATCCCAGAGTGAGTAAAACAAACCACGAAATACAAAATATAGAATTAAGAACGTACTCTTAGAGAATATGCCGCCTATGTCCTAAAAAGAAACAGAAGATAGGTGCAGTGTAAAGAACAGAAACAGCAGAGAGATAAACCCTAGCTGGTCTTTCACTGACTGGCTTAACCCCTTTAAAGCCCAAGACATACTAATACATATCTGCGCCCTGGGACTTAAGACCCTGATACTTATTAGTATGTCTTTGCGATCGAAGTCGATCGCAGCATTGCGGGTGCAAGGGGAGGTGATCGGGATACTCACTTCTCCTGCCGGCATCAAGCGATGTCTGATGCGGCTTCCCGGATGTTGCCATGATGACCCGATGTCGTCATGACAACATCCGGGTTCACCAGACAGCAGGAAGATATTTTGGTCATGCGCAGTGCATGACCAAAGTATCTTCTGCATCTGCAGCGCTGACAGCCTGTATAGCACAGGGATGGTGCTCCTTCCCTATGCTATACAGGCGATCAGAATAAAAAAAGTGAAAGTCCCATAGTAAGACAAAGAATAAAAATAAAAATGAAAAAAAAGTGTCAGAAAGTGAAAAAAAAAAAAAAATTGTAAAAATAATAATAAAAAAATAATCCACCAAAAATAAAAATATAATGTACCCATCAATAAATATTATTATGAAAAAAACAAACAAACAAAAAAACAATAAAAGTACACATATTTGGTATCACCGCGTCCGGAACAACATGACCTATAAAACTGTCCCAGTAGTTAGCCCCTTCAGTGAACACGGTAAAAAAAAAAAAAAAAACGAAGCAAAAAACAATGCTTTATCATCATACCGCCAAACAAAAAATGGAATAACACGCGATCAAAAAGACGAATATAAATAAAAATGGTACCGCTGAAAACATCATCTTGTGCCGCAAAAAACAAGCTGCCATACAGCTCCATCAGCTGAAAAATAAAAAAGTTATAGCTCTCAGAATAAAGCGATGCAAAAAAATATTTTTTTCTATAAAATAGCTTTTATTGTGTAAAAGCGCCAAAACATAGAAAACTATAAAAATGTGGTACCGCTGTAAACGTACTGACCCGAAGAATAAAGCTACCTTATCAATTTTACCACATGCAGAACAGCATAAAAAAAATTTAAAAAACTGTTCCTGGATTGTTGGTTTTTGTTTATTCTGCCTCCCAAAAATCGGAATAGAAAGCGATCAAAAAATGTCACGTGCCTGAAAATGGCACCAATAAAAACGTCAACTCATCCTGCAAAAAACAAGCCATCACATGACTCTGTCAGCCAAAATATGGAAAAATTATAGCTCTCAAAATATGGCTATGCAAAAACTAGATTTTACAAAAAAATGTGTCCTGTAGTGTGTGTCAGCTGTCAATCATAAGAACCAGATAGGATTCTAGTATCGCTGCAATCGCACCAACCCGAAGACTAAAGTCGTCTAATCACTTATATCGCACGAGGAACGGCGTAAAAAATATACTCTAGGGTTAGGGTTTTGCTAGCGTTAGGGTTGGGGTTAGGGTGGGCTAGGGTTAGGGTTGGGGTTAGGGTTAGGCTAGGGTTAGGGTTGGGCTAGGGTTGTGCTAGGGTTAGAGTTAAGGTTGAGGTTAGGGTTGGGGTTAGGGTTGGGCTAGGGTTAGGGTTGGGCTAGGGTTAGGGTTGCGATTGTGGTTAGGGTTGGGCTAGGGTTAGGGTTGGGGTTAGGGTTGGGCTAGGGTTAGGGTTAGGGTTGGGCTAGGGTTAGGGTTGGGATTTTTTTCAAAAGTAAAAGAAAAAAAGATGACGATATGGCGACTAGTGTTGAGCGCAAGTGCTCGCTACTTGAGTTTGCATCGGGTGCTCGGGTATGCACTGAGTATCGCGGGTGCTCGAGTGACATGCTCGAGTCTCCGCCCCATATGCTTCGCGGCCAAAAAAACCTTGCGGGGATTGCCTGCCATGCACCAGCGATCCCCGCATGTTTTTTTTTGGGTGTCTAATAACCGTGAAACATGCGGGCGGGGACTCGAACATGTCACTCGAGCACCCGCGATACATGGTGCATACCTGAGTACCCGATGCGAACTCAAGTAGCGAGCACTTGCGCTCAAGACTAATGACAACTTATTCAATATGATGACCTAATATTATCAAATTCTGTGTCGTACCTCTGGGTTCAAAATGTTCACTATACCCCTTGATAAAATCCTTGAGGGGTGTAGTTTCCAAAATGGGGTCATTTGTGGGAGGTTTCCACTATTTAGACACATAAGGGGCTCTCCAAATGCGACAATGGCGTCCGCTCTCGATTCCAGCCAATTTTGCATTCAAAAAGTCACACAGAGCTCCTTCCTTTCTGAACTCTGCAGTGCGCCCAAACACTGTATTTTCCCCACATATGGAGCATTGGCGTACTCAGGAAAAATTGCACAAAAGTTTTTGGGGTCCATTTTCTCCTCTTACCCTTGTGAAAATAAAAAAATTGGGGCTAAAACATCATTTTTGAGGAAAAGTTTGATTTTTTTATTTTCATGGCTCCATGGTATAAACTTCTGTAAAGGACTTGGGGGTTCAGGGTGCTCACCACACATCTAGATAAGTTCCCTGAGGGGTCTAGTTTCCAAAATGGTGTCACTTGTGACTTGTGGGGGGTTTCCACTGTTTAGGCACATCAGGGGCACATCCGCTAATTATTCAAGAAAATTTTACATTCAAAAAGTCAAATGGTGCTCCTTCCCTTCTGAACGCTGCCGTATGCCCAAGCAGTGGTTTTCCCCCACATATGGGGTATCTGCTTACTCAGGAGAAATTGCACAACAAACTGCATGGTGCAATTTCTCCTGTTATCCTCATGAAAATGCAAAATTGGGGGCTGAAAAACAATTCTTGTGGGAAAAATGTGAAAATTTTATTTTTACGGTTCAATGTTATAAACTTCTGTGAAGCACCTAGGGGTTCAAGGTGCTCACCACACATCTAGATAAGTTCCCTGAGGGGTCTAGTTTCCAAAATGGTGTCACTTGTGGGGGTTTCCAATGTTTAGGCACATCAGGGGCTCTCCAAACGCAACATGGCGTCCGCTAATTTTTCAATCAAATTTTACAATCAAAAAATCAAATGGCGCTCTTTCCCTTCCGAACCCTGCCGTGCGCCCAAACAGTGGTTTTCCCCCACATATGGGGTATCTGCTTACTCAGGAGAAATTGCACAACAAACTGCATGGTGCAATTTCTCCTGTTACCCTCATGAAAATGCAAAATTGGAGGCTGAAAAATATTTTTGTTGCAAAAATGTGAAAATTTTATTTTTACGGCTCAATGTTCTAAACTTCTGTGAAGCACCTGGGGGTTCAAGGTGCTCACCACACATGTAAATAAGTTCCCTGAGGGGTCTAGTTTCCAAAACACTTGTCGGGGTTTCCACTGTTTAGGCACATCAGGGGCTCTCCAAACGCAACATGGCGTCCGCTAATTATTCAAGCAAATTTTACAATCAAAAAGTCAAATGACGCTCCTTCCCATCCGAACCCTGCCGTGCGCCCAGTGTTTTTTCCCCACGTATGGGGTATTTGCGTGCTCAGGGGAAATTGCACAGGAAATTTTGGGGTCCATTTTTTTCCTATTACCCCTGCAAAAATAAAAAAAATTGGGTCTAAAGTAACATTTTTGTGAAAAAAGTAAAATGTTCATTGTTTTCTTCCACATTCCAAAAATTCCTGTGAAGCATCTGAATGTGGTTTTGAGCACCTTGAGGGGTGCAGTTTTTAGAATGGTGTCACTTTTGGGTATTTTCTGTCATAAAGACCCATCAAAGTGACTTCAAATGTGATGTGGTCCCTAAAAAAATGGTTTTGTAAATTTTGTTGGAAAAATGAGAAATTGCTGGTCAACTTTTAACCCTTATAGCTCCCTAATAAGAAAAAAATGTTGGTTCCAAAATTGTGCTGATGTAAATTAGACATGTGGGAAATGTTATTTATTAACTATTTTGTGTGACATATCTCTCTGATTTAAGGTCATAAAAATTCAAATTTTGAAAATTGCAAAATTTTCAAAATTTTGCCAAACTTCCATTTTTTCACAAATAAACTCAAGTGATATCGAAGAAATTTTACCACAATCATGAAGTACAATATGTCACGAAAAAAACAGTCTCAGAATCAGTGGGATCCGTTGAAGCGTTCCAGAGTAATTACCTCATAAAGTGACAGTGGTCAGAATTGTAAAAATTGGCCTGGTCATTAACGTGCAAACCACCTTGGGATGTAAAGTGGTTAAACTACAGCAGTATGGCTGGACATCAAAATGAGACTATCACCAGCAGGGAATATCAGCAGGGGAAAAGTATATAAAGCTGCACCCGAAAGGTGATAGGGCAGAAAAATGAGTAAATGAAAACACCTGTTACCCTAAAAAGACTGAAGAAAGGATAACAGAAACTAAACATTCAGAGAAAAGGTGTATCTGCTGTGGCTTGGCGGACAGAGAAGTCGACCATAAAGCACCGGCTCAAGGGTTCAAATCCAGACACATGACAGCAATAACTTTTTTTTTCATTTTTCTGTTGAAAAAGTAATATGAGGACTTGTTTTTGGGCTACATATAATTTATTGAAATTCCAAAAACAGCAATTCTAACATAGTTTTTGTGATTTATTTTTACAGCGTTCGGCGTTATAAATAATATGTAACTTTTTTTTTTAATGGCATGACCTCTGTATACTGCTGTAAAGGTTCCGCTTTGCCGCCATCTGACATTCTCCAGTAAGAATTCTAAGATCTTGCATCATCCTGGAGCAGAGATATCAGCAGATTACACATCAGTCCTATGACTCAGACACCCTGCCACTGATGATTTACCTGTAGTGAACTGACGGCAGTGACGGCCTCTGCGTCATCCTCTGACCGATGATTTATTGTATCACGTATCTCAGCCATGGTAACAATGTAAATGCACCAACCGATCAATGACAGGAACAAGCTACCAATCAGCAAAACACTCGTTCGTCAGGCGAAATGATTTTTAAAGGGGTTGCCCAGTCCCAGCAGGATATGTGATGACTTGTTGATCGTGGGGGTTGGACTACTGGGACCCAAACAGATCGGAAAAATGGAGCACTATTATTGCTTTTTCCGGCAGCCCCATAGAGAATGAATGGAGTGTCAGACAAATGGCTGATCTATTTTAACAGTGATAAAGTAGCACGTCCTGTCAATCGGTGTGGGTCCAAGCAGACAGACCCCCATCGATCTATAAGTTATCACCTTAGCTTTCAGATAGTTGATAACTTATTGTCATCAGACAATCCCTTTAACCCCTTTACCCCCGAAGGTGGTTTGCACGTTAATGGCCAGGCCAATTTTTACAATTCTGACCACTGTCACTTTATGAGGTAATAACTCTGGAACACTTCAGCGAATCCCACTTATTCTGAGATTGTTTTTTCTTGACTTTTTGTACTTCACGATAATGGTAAAATTTATTCAATATGACTTGCGTTTATTTGTGAAAAAAAATTGGAAATTTGACGAAAATTTAGAAAATTTAGCAATTTGCAAAAATTAGAATTTTCATGCCCTTAAATCAGAGAGATATGTCACACAAAATAGTTAATAAATAACATTTCCCACATGTCTACTTTACATCAGCACAATTTTGGAACCAAAATCATTTTTTGTTAGGAAGTTATAAGGATTAAAAGTTGACCAGCGATTTCTCATTTTTACAACAACATTTACAAAACCATTTTTTTAGGGACCACATCACATTTGAAGTGACTTTGATGGGTCTATATGACAGAAAATATGCAAAAGTGACACCATTCTAAAAACTGCACCCTTCAAGGTGCTCAAAATCACATTCAAGAAATTATTAACCCTTCAGGTGCTTCACAGCAATTAATCGAATGTAAAAGGAAAAAATGAACATTTAACTTTTTTTCACTAAAACTTTACTTTAGACCCCAATTTTTTTTATTTTCACAATGGTAACAGAAGAAATTGGACCCCAAAAGTTGTTGTTCTATTTCTCCTGAGTACGCTGATACCCCATATGTTGGGGGAAGCCATTGTTTGGGCACACGGCAGGGCTTGGAAGGGATGGAGCGCTATTTGAAGTTTTCAATGCAAAACTTGCTGGAATTGAGAGTGGACACCATGTCTCGTTTGGTGAGCCCCTGATATGCCTAAACAGTGGAAACCCCCCACAAGTGACCCCATTTTGGAAACTAGACCCCTTAAGGAACTTATTTAGATGTGTGGTGAGCACTTTTAACCCCCAAGTATTTTGCAAAAGTTTATGACGTAGAGCCGAGAAAAAAAAAAACATTTTTTTTCCACAAAAATGATCTTTTAGCCGCAATTTTTTATTTTCACGAGAGTAACAGGAGAAATTAGACCCCAAAAGTTGTTGTACAATTTATCCTGAGTACGCTGATGCCCCATATGTGGGGGAAAGCCATTGTTTCGGCGTACGGCAGGGCTCGGAATGGAAGGAGCACCGTTTGACGTTTTCAACGCAAAACTCGCTGGAATTGAGAGAGGACACCATGTCGCGTTTGGAGAGACCCTAATGTGCCTAAACAGTTAAAATGCCCAACAGGTGCCCCCTTTTTGGAAACTAGACCCTCCAATGAAATTATCTAGATGTGTGGTGAGCACCTTGAATCCCCAGGTGCTTCACAGAAAATTATAACGTTGACTTGTGAAAATAAAAAAAAAATCTAATTTTTTCCACAAAAATTTTATTTTAGCTCAAAAAAAAATATTTTCACAAGGGTAACAGGAGAAAGTGGACCTCAAAATCTGTTTTAAAATTTCTCCTGAGTACGCTGATACCCCATGTGTGGAAGAAAACTACTGTTTGGGCGCATGTCAGGGCTCGGAAGGGAAGGAGTGACGCTTTGGAATGCAGACTTTGATGGAATAGTCTGTGGGCGTCATGTCGCGTTTTGCAGAGCCCCTGATGTACCTAAACAGTGAAAATGCGCAACAAGTGCCTCGCTTTTTGGAACTGATATGTGAATTTTATAATGTAGTGTCATACGTCAGTAGTGTAGCGTGGTCAGGTTGTCATACGTCAGTTGTGTAGTGTTCGTCAGGTTGTTACACGTCAGTTGTGTAGTATTCGTCAGGTTGTCATACGTCAATTGTGTAAGTCAGAACTGAATTTAGTAGTCCATGGATGTGTAGTACAGTCTGAAGCATTCTTTCATGCACAGGCCAGGTTTGTCGGGGCAGGTGTCACATTGATAAATGGTGTCCTTGCATATTCCCCTTTTATAACACACTTGGAATTTCTTTTGTGACTTACCTTTTTTTCCGCTTTGTGGGACCTCCCCCAGGAAATGCTGGCCTGGTACGATTCAAGGTCCTTTAGTTCTGGAAGTACTGGGGCCCGCACCGTCACCACAGCCAAACATCCAGGCTTTGATCACTACCTCCTGGAACTGAAGTTACAATGTAGAAGTCTGGCCTGCACATCGTGATAGCAGGAAAGCCTTGTGATTGCCATCTGTATGATGTGCATGGCCAACTTCCTGTACCACACCCTGGCCTTTCTCAAAGCACTGTGCAGCTGGAGGACTTGATCAGAGAGATCAACTCCCCCTATGTACTTGTTGTACCCCACTAAACAGTCTGGTTTGACGACCTCTGTTGATGAACCTCGGACAGTGCTGAGGGTGCTGCCATCACCATGTATGGTGGTCAAGAGGAGGACATCCCTCTTGTCTGTACTTTACCACCAGCAGGTGGTCGCTACATTGGGCTCTGCTTTGACGCCTTCTGAGCATCTGTCCAATTAGCGTCTTCAGGAGGCCTCCCTGATTTTTGCAGACAGTACCGCAGGCTGCGGTACCTCGCGCAGAGAGGGACTTGAAGAGTGGGATGCTGGTATAAAAGTTATCCACGTAGAGGTGATAACGTTGATTCAACAGTGGGTGCACCAAGTCCCACACAATTTTCCCACTCACTCCCAGGACAGGGAGGCATTCAGGGGATTCAATCTGGGAGTCCTATTCTTCATAAACTCTAAACTTGTGGGTGTACCCTGAGGTACTCTCACACAGTTTATACCGCTTAATTCCGTACCTGGCCCTCTTACTGGTCAGGTACTGCCGGAATCCAAGCCTCCCCTTAAAAAGAATTAGGGACTCATCCACGCAAATGTCCCTTTGGAGCACGTATACTTCAGCATACTTGTTGTTGAAGTGCTTGATGACTGGCCGAACTTTGAAAAGATTATCAAAGTTGGGGTCATCTTGTGCAGGACACCGTGCGTTATCATTGTAATGCAAGAACTTGTGGATGGCTTCAAAACGTGTCTGGATCATGACCATTCGGAACACTATAGTGTTATACAACACTCCAGTATTGCTGAGCTTCAGGCTTTGAAAAAGTCTATTTCTGTGAGGCAAATGGTGTCAAACTTGATTCCTGATTCCGCTACAAATTCATGAATCAGTGGCTAATTTTCAGGTGGGAGGCGAGGTCCATACGGGGTCAGTAATGGGGGGCACTGGTATCTTCTGTCCTGGGGCGTCTTTGTGGTGGTTCAGCATCGCCTGAGGAGGAAGAAGAGGAGGAAGAGAAGGGGGACGACAACAAGGAGTCAGAAAAATAAAGAAAGGTGGGATCCTCTCCCTCACTGTCAGTGTCGGAGGCAAGGAAAGCGTATGCCTTCTCCACTAGATAGCGGGTTTGGGATGAGCAGGACATTTTTTTTTTATGTATGTGGTGTGTGTGTGTCAGTGTGCTTGGTGTAAACTTTTTTTACCGGTCACAGGGCGGTCATCACCCGGTCACAGCGCGGTCATCACCCGATCACAAGGCGGTCATCGTCAATAGCACCAATCAGCGGGCTCTTACAGCACCGATTCTAGCCTGGACATTAGAGTTTCAGGCAATATAATAGCCTGAAACACTGAGAAATGCTGCAATTGGCTGTTCAGAATTGAACAGCCAATCACAGTGATCATACTTGCGGGGGGGTGGCGACACCCCCCAGGATGATGACACCATCTAACTTAAGGTAAGATGACATCGTAACTTTAATGCGATATAAAGGACTGGGTGCTTACTGCTTTTGATGGTCCTCAGGAGTAAATGCAAAGTATAAAAAAGTCAGTAATAACTCCGGCACTCAGTAACTTTTAACTTGTGTAAATTCCAAAATTTACTAGTGATAAGTCAGCCAGACCCAAATGAAAACATATACATAAACAACGTTTCGGCCTATTTTGGCCTTTTTCAAGGTATCTGTGTATATATAAAAAAAGAAACAAAAAATCAGTATATGACAAACATAAATAATTATTACATATGTGAAATATTTTTACATATATGCATTTATATCCATATATATCATTTAAACCACCAACCTAAAAAACATGCAGGGATTGCCTGCCACTCACTGTAATGCCGAAGCCATGTTGGTTGTGGGCATTGCAGTGATTGGCTGGCCGCACAGCGTCATCAGGTCTATATCAGACCTGGCGCCATCGTGCTCGTCACAGTCATTCCGGAATCAGGCAGTGTAGGGAGAGCTGCTGCTGAGCTAGGAAGAGATTTGCTTGTTTCTAGTTAGTGTAGGTGTACCAAACTATATTAGAGACACATATCCACCTCAACTAACAGTTCTTCTGAGGACTAATCCATCTGCAGAGATATCAGGCAGGCAGTGTATATAGCAGACTGCAGTGCACATACAGTGCTGGCCAAAAGTATTGGCACCCCTGCAATTCTGTCAGATAATACTCAGTTTCTTCCTGAAAATGATTGCAATCACAAATTCTTTGGTATTATTCTCTTCATTTAATTTGCTTGCAAGGAAAAAACACAAAAGAGAATGAAGCAAAAATCAAATCATTGATCATTTCACACCAAACTCCAAAAAAGGGCCGGACAAAAGTATCGGCACCCTCAGCCTAATACTTGGTTGCACAACCTTTAGCCAAAATAACTGCGAACAACCGCTTCCGGTAACCATCAATGAGTTTCTTACAATGCTCTGCTGGAATTGTAGACCATTCTTCTTTGGCAAACTGCTCCAGGTCCCTGATATTTGAAGGGTGCCTTCTCCAAACTGACATTTTGAGATCTCTCCACAGGTGTTCTATGGGATTCAGGTCTGGACTCATTGCTGGCCACCTTAGAAGTCTCCAGTGCTATCTCTAAAACCATTTTATAGTGCTTTTGGAAGTGTGTTTTGAATCATTGTCCTGCTGGAAGACCCATGACCTCTGAGGGAGACCCAGCTTTCTCACACTGGGCCCTACATTATGCTGCAAAATTTGTTGGTAGTCTTCAGACTTCATAATGCCATGCACACGGTCAAGCAGTCCAGTGCCAGAGGCAGCAAAGCAACCCCAAAACATCAGGGAACCTCCACAATGTTTGACTGTAGGGACCGTGTTCTTTTCTTTGAATGCCTCTTTTTTTTTCCTGTACACTCTATGTTGATGTTTTTTCCCAAAAAGCTCTACTTTTGGCTCATCTGACCAGAGAACATTCTTCCAAAACATTTTAGGCTTTCTCAGGTAAGTTTTGGCAAACTCCAGCCTGGCTTTTTTATGTCTCGGGGTAAGAAGTGGGGTCTTCCTGGGTATCCTACCATACAGTCCCTTTTCATTCAGACGCCGACGGATAGTACGGGTTGACACTGTTGTACCCTCGGACTGCAGGGCAGCTTGAACTTGTTGGATGTTAGTCGAGGTTCTTTATCCGCCATCCGCACAATCTTGCGTTGAAATCTCTCTTCAATTTTTCTTTTCCGTCCACATCTAGGGAGGTTAGCCACAGTGCCATGGGCTTTAAACTTCTTGATGACACTGCGCACGGAAGACACAGGAACATTCAGGTCTTTGGAGATGGACTTGTAGCCTTGAGATTGCTGATGCTTCCTCACAATTTGGTTTCTCAAGTCCTAGACAGTTCTTTGGTCTTCTTTCTTTTCTCCATGCTCAATGTGGTACACACAAGGACACAGGACAGAGGTTGAGTCAACTTTAATCCATGTTAACTGGCTGCAAGTGTGATTTAGTTATTGCCAACACCTGTTAGGTGCCACAGGTAAGTTACAGGTGCTGTTAATTACACGAATTAGAGAAGCATCACATGATTTTTCAAAGGGTGCCAATACTTTTGTTCACCCCCTTTTTTAGGTTTGGTGTGGAATTATATCCAATTTGGCTTTAGGACAATTCTTTTTGTGTTTTTTTCATTGAAGACAAATTAAATGAAGATAATAATACCAAAGAATTTGTGATTGCAATCATTTTCAGAAAGAAACTGAGTATTATCTGACAGAATTGCAGGGGTGCCAATACTTTTGACCAGCACTGTAGCACAAGAGGCTCCATTCCAGTTTTGTCTGCTGCTGCTGCTGCTGTTAGACATTTCTAGAAATAGGCCCAGATCTCAGGGGCCAGGAATAATTTTTTTTGGGATCTTAATCCTCATTATTTGCTTAAAAAGCAATCCAGAGAACACCGTTTTTCTGCGCCATTTGCTTGTTGGCACTGCAGAATACAGCCAGGTCCTTTCCATATTACAGCGCTAAAAATCCAGCTATTTAAAACTGTGTATTCTCCGTCACACGGATCACATATACGTTTTCAGAAAATACTGCCATTTCTGGCCTCCATTAAAAATTTGTTTCAGTGTGTCAGTGAAGTTTTTGACACTGGTTTGCTGTTCAAAATAGTTACCTACAGGCCAGGTATTTAAAACTGTGTTTTCTCCGTCACACGGATCACATATACATTTTCAGAAAATACTGCCATTTCTGGCCGCCATTAAAATTTATTTCAGTGTGTCAGAGAAGTTTTTGACACCGGTTTGCTGTTCAAAATAGTTACCTACAGGCCAGGTATTTAAAACTGTGGTTTGTCCGTGACACGGATCACATATAATTGCGCTGAAAATATTGCCATTTCTGGCCTCCATTGAAATTTTGTTTCAGTGTGTCAGTGAAGCTATTGACACCAGTTTGCTGTTAAAAATAGTTACCTACAGGCCAGCTATTTAAAACTGTAATTTGTCCGTCACACGGATCACATATAAGTTCGCTCCAAATTCAGCCATTTGTAGTGAGCGTGAAAGATATTGTCCTCCATTAAAAATGGGAAAGGCTCATGGCAAGGGACAGGGAACTGGACGTGATGGTGATGGTGATGGTGCATGCAGAGGCCAAGGTCGTGGGCAAGCTGAAATTGTGCCACAACAAACATCCACATCTTCTCGCTCGACCTTCCTGTCCCAATTAATAGGGGACCGCAGAACACCACTATTGAACACAGAGCAGTGTGAAAAGGTTATTGGTTGGATAGCAGATAATGCTTCCAGTCACTTAGCCACCACCGCCAACACCTTGTCTTCCACACGGTCACGTCTCAGTAGCCGTGAGTGTGGACCGCATATTCCTCACCCTGATCCTCCTTCCTCCCACCATGCTGAGTGCCCAGAGACAACTAATCCCACACTTGGACACTCCGAAGAGTTGTTCACTTTTCCATTTGTAGATTCGGGCCTCTCGCCTGGTCCACTTGAAGCGGGACAAGAGGAGATCGCATGTAGCTATGCTCAAATATTTGAGCAGCCACGGTCACACGAAGGCGATGGTGGGAAAGTGTCACAAGAGATGGATGATGATGAGACACAATTACCAGAAAGTCAGGAGGAGGACCAGGGTGCGGAAGTGGAAGACGAGGTGATGGATGATATAGTAACTGACCCAAGCTGGCAGGAGGACAAGCAGAGCGAGGATATCAGCACACAGGGGAATGGAGACAGAGCACCCCAACAGGCAGGAAGAAGCAGTGTGGTGGCCGCAGAGAGAAGGCAGGCAACAGTTCCCCGTAACACCAACACGAAGGAAGTTGACAGTACTACTGTTAGTGACGCGCCCCTGGGCCTGTGTCGCGCTGCGTTGCGCACGCGGGAGCTTACCCGGAGCCGGATCTGTTGAGGGTTGTAGTCTCGTGGCGGTGACCCGGTCCGTGCCCAGGGAGTCAAACTGAGCGGCGATGTATTAGCGGTAGATGTTGGACGACTACGCCACCCGTTGAATGCAGCGAAGGAGCTGCCGCTGCAGGGCAGACCGCTGAGGCCAGTGGTAGGATTGTGCAGCGTGATAGTATCACCCCCAACGGGAGGGGTATGGCCTCAGGGCAGCCGACGTGGATGATGGGGGTAGCAGGAACCACTCGGAGACGGTACGGTGTAGTTCAGGGTCTTTACTGGTGACAAAGATAGACCCTCCCGGAGTACTGGCTAGCGATTGGGGCCTGGTCAGTCCTTGAGCAGATGGGATCTCCCCTGGCCAGGCGGAGTTGTAGGCCTCCCAAACTAACTGTACTCTTCTGGCTACCTTGCTAGAGGCGGGTATAAGTAGCCCACGTCCCTGAGTGTACCGTGTGGTGCTCACCCGTATGGCCGGTGACTCGGGGCCTTCTAGTAGCTTCCGCTCCACGACGGCGGTGCTGGTCCCATGCGTGTGACCGTGCCTTCGGGTTTCTTGGCCAGAGGACCTGGAATCCCCTGCCTGACGGATTCTGCTGCTGGGTAGGAGTTAGTCCCCACAGCCTCGGACTCCGGGTCCGGTAAGAAATCTTCTCAGTCAGGGCGAGCTCTGCAGCTGCCAGCCCCTGACTCCTTGTAACACTGCTCCCACAGAGCTCCTGTTGTTTCTTCCAGGGGCGGAACTACTGCCCGTGCAGCCCGTTCATTGAACGGGGGCCCCGAGGGAGAGGGGGCCCCTCCAGCCTCCAGCAGGGCCGCCATCAGGGCATGACTGCCCTGACTCCAGTATGGGGCCCAGCCGGTAGGGGCCCCCTCGGAGCCCCGTTGGGGGCCCCCCTCTTGTGCGTCTCTCTCCTCATGGGGCCCCCGGCCCCATGCTAAGCGCCGGGTCCGGGACATCTCAGAGGTGCGCTGCGCTGCTGCGGCAGCGCCTTCATGATTCCCCTGACTTCCGGTCATGTAACAAGTTTTATTTTTTTTTAAATACAATTAACTAGAAGTGGGGGAAGATGAGAGATGCACATGTGGGGGGGGGGAGATGAGAGATGCACATGTGGGGGGGGGAGATGAGAGATGCACTTGTGGGGGGGGAGAGATGAGAGATGCACATGTGGGGGGGGAGATGAGAGATGCACATGTGTGGGGGGGGGAGATGAGAGATGCACATGTGTGGGGGGGAGATGAGAGATGCACATGTGTGGGGGGGAGATGAGAGATGCACATGTGGGGGGGTGAGAGATGCACATGTGGGGGGGATGAGAGATGCACATGTGGGGGGGATGAGAGATGCACATGTGATGGGGGGGTGAGAGATGCACATGTGGTAGAGGGGGATGAGAGATGCACATGTGGTGGAGGGGGATGAGAGAGGTGCACATGTGGTGGAGGGGGATGAGAGAGGTGCACATGTGGAGGGGGATGAGAGAGGTGCACATGTGGTGGAGGGGGATGAGAGAGGTGCACATGTGGGGGAGGGGGATGAGAGAGGTGCACATGTGGGGGAGGGGGATGAGAGAGGTGCACATGTGGGGGAGGGGGATGAGAGATGTGCACATGTGGGGGAGGGGGATGAGAGATGTGCACATGTGGGGGAGGGGGATGAGAGATGTGCACATGTGGGGGGGGATGAGAGATGTGCACATGGGGGGGATGAGAGATGTGCACATGGGGGGGATGAGAGATGTGCACATGGGGGGGATGAGAGATGTGCACATGGGGGGATGATAGATGTGCACATGGGAGGGGGATGAGAGATGTGCACATGGGGGGGATGAGAGAGGTGCACATGTGGGGGAGCGGGATGAGAGATGTGCACATGGGGGATGAGAGATGTGCACATGGAGGGGTGAGAGCTGCTCATGGAGGGGTGAGAGCTGCACATGGGGGGGTGAGAGCTGCACATGGGGGGGGGTGAGAGCTGCACATGGGGGGATGAGAGCTGCACATGGGGGAATTGGGAGAAAATGAGCTGCACATGGGGGAATTGGGAGTAGGGGGATAATGAGCTGCACATAATGAATGTGGGGTGGGGGAGAGTAAATGATGATGGGGTGGGGAGAGCACGGACATGATATAATGAATTGGGGCAGGGGGTGCATGTAAATAATGAATGCGGGGAGCAGGAAGTATAGAGTAGGGGGCGTTGCGGATGCAGGAGTGTAACTGGTAACAAATTGGCGGAAAGAGTAGAGGTTCTAATTAAATTATATATTAAGTGCCTATTTACAGTTAATGGGGGCACCGTGGTGGATTACAATTTATATTTGGAATGGTAGGTTGTATAATAACTAACCATATATTGATGGTGGATGCACGTCTGTATTAAGCTGCGTAATGTAGAAGTTGGGGAATGTGCTCTAGATAACTGTGTTATTTTATGCAGAGACGAGTCCTGGCTGGAAGACGTGATGGCGGTCTGTGCTGGATGAAGGAGAAAAGCGTAGCTGAAGGACTTCACCTAGAGACGTCACCAGTGAGTCAGTGTATTACATGTACACTTACACTATATACTATGTACCGGGCTCCTGTGTATATTGTCACTGGTGATCACTGTATTACCTGTACACTATATACAGAGCTCCTGTGTATAATGTCACTGGTGATCACTGTATTACCTGTACACTGACACTATATACAGAGCTCCTGTGTATAATGTCACTGGTGATCACTAGATTACCTGGACACTTACATTATACATACCATGTATAGAGCTCCCGTGTATAATGACACCTATGGTAATATTAGTAATGTGGTGGTAATATTAGTAATGTGGTGGTAATATGTGGTCTGGTCATGGTGTGGCAGTTTTTCTCCCTTCTGTGTGGCATTATTCGGTCACTATGTTGTGGTAATATGTGGTCTGGTCATGGTGTGGCGGTATTCCCTGTATGTGGTATTATTGGTCATTTTAAAAAAAAATGTATATGACACATTCCCTTAAAGAAAACTAAATAAAAATATATCTAAAAAGAGTATTGGATATTTTAAGAAAATTTTAATAGGTTAGAGTAGGGCCCGGCCAGAAGAGTCTACCTTATCGTGGTGGCGGCTTTAAAAATCTTTTGGCCAAAACAAAAGCTGCTGACTATGCATGTGGCGCCATCACATGGCCGAACGTCAGGAGAACCTGGTGGCAGCGACGTGGACGAGCGCCAGGATTCTGCAGGGATCGCATGGGGGTAAGTATAACAAGTTTTATTTTTTTTAAATACAATTAATTAACTAGGAGTGGGGGGAATCAGAGATGCACGGGGGGGATGAGAGATGCACAGGGGGATGAGAGATGCACATGGGGGGGGATGAGAGATGCACAGGGGGATGAGAGATGCACATGGGGGGATGAGAGATGCACATGGGGGGGATGAGAGATGCACATGGCGGGGATGAGAGATGCACATGGGGGGGTAATGAGAGATGCACATGGGGGGGATGAGAGATGCACATGGGGGGGTGAGAGATGCACATGGGGGGATGAGAGATGCACATGGGGGGGATGAGAGATGCACGGGGGGTGAGCTGCACATGGGGGGATGAGAGATGCACGGGGGGGATGAGAGATGCACGGGGGGGATGAGAGATGCATGGGGGGGGTGAGCTGCACATGGGGGGGATGAGAGCTGCACATGGGGGGTGAGAGATGCACACGGGGGGGTTATGTTTACATAACTTTGTTGCCTTATGAAGGGCAGGGGGGGTCCCCAAAAATTTCTTGCACAGGGGCCCACTACAGTCTATGTCCGCCCCTCGTTTCTTCCCATAGCTGCTTCTCTTCTCTGTCTCTACTTCTGGCATGGCCCAGGAGCTGGGCCCAGCCGGAGCCACAGCTCCCTGTCAGCCCTCCTGGCTGAACTCTCCCTCTGAACTCTCTAACCCTGCCTCAGCCCCAGGTTTATATAGGGGAAGTTCTTCCCCTCCCAGGACTGGGCAGGAGGTGTGGCATGCATAGGATTCCTGACCAAGAGACCTCCCACCTGCTCTCAGACATAACATTGCTGTTACTGTGGAAACCAGACCCCTGGGGTGCCACATTCCCCCCTAGTGAAATTTAGTACTCCGGGACTAAACATATTTTTAAACATAACAAGGTATAAACAATAATAGTACAATAAGAAAAACACATAAAGATGGTTACGGCGTGTCCGCAACCGGGTGCAGTTTTGAAGAAAAGCAAGGTGTCCATTTCACCAAAACAGGGAGACGTAACCAGGTAGGGGTCTGTCCTGCCCCGAGTCCTTAACAGTCTTTAGTCCATTCCTGGGTTACGCTCCAACCATGTACAAAGGATTCCCGGTAAATCCACCAAAGACTCCCATAAATTACTAGAAACACATAATTATTTACAGGATATGGCCGCTCTCAGTCCTCGGCCAGTGGGGATAAGGAATGGCTGCTCACAGTCCTCAGCCTGGTTTAAGATAGGGGCACATGGGGAACAATTCACTAATCCCAACGGGGACCATATTTTAATTAGCAGCAGTCCTTGTACCCTTACGGGTAACTATTTACAGCTCTTTATTCACGCTACTTCCCTTCAGTAGCTATGTCCTCTTTGTGCTCCCTCCTGAGAGTAGTCCTCAGACCCGTCCGGGTCCTCTTGGCTTTCCTCGTATTGGTAGTACTGCAGCTCCTCCTGGGTTAGCTGGGTTAGTATCTCTGCGACAGTCCTCCTCCCAGGTGGCCAGGACTTTACCCCCCTTTGGGCTGCCCCGGTTAATTGGGCCACCAGGATGCTCACTTTTTGCTCCTCTGTGAGGGGGTACACCTGGAAGAGGCTATCCAGCTTTTCTCTAAAGTCATTCAGGGTATGTGACTCCCCTGAGTATTGGGGTAGCCAGGCTGCTCCCGGGATATAGGGCATGGTGAAAGGCATGACTGCAGCAGCGGTGGCGCTGGCGGGGGTTGAGGCAGTGAAGCTCTCCTCCGTATCCGACATCTTTCTCCCCCCTAGTGGACCGTGGCCTACCTTGCGATGATCCTCTTCCGTAGGCCGCGGCTCCGCAGTGGATCGTCAGGGTCGAGGACCTTCCGTCGCGCTCCTGTGACGTCGGCGTCTGCTGGGCTCCTTCCAGGACCTTACGCAACGTCCGGACGTGAGGCGGGGCTTCAGTTCTCGTGCGCTTTCGGAGTCCACGCCCCTCTTCTTCCCGCGCGGCGTCTTCAAGATGGCGTCCAACGGCGGGAAAACTCCACGGAAGGCGGGAAGAAGGCTGAAGATGGCGCCGGATGGCGGGAATCTTCACCACAGGTTAGTTTAAAAGTCTCTTTTTTCAGGCACGCAGTACCCGGTGGTTGCGGGCACGGTATCCTGCCGACTACGCCAAAAGCTGACGCGCCCCTGGGCCTGTGTCGCGCTGCGTTGCGCATGCGGGAGCTTACCCGGAGCCGGATCTGTTGAGGGTTGTAGTCTCGTGGCGGTGACTCGGTCCGTGCCCAGGGAGTCAAACTGAGCGGCGATGTATTAGCGGTAGATGTTGGACGACTACGCCACCCGTTGAATGCAGCGAAGGAGCTGCCGCTGCAGGGCAGACCGCTGAGGCCGGTGGTAGGATTGTGCAGCGTGATAGTATCACCCCCAACGGGAGGGGTATGGTCTCAGGGCAGCCGACGTGGATGATGGGGGTAGCAGGAACCACTCGGAGACGGTACGGTGTAGTTCAGGGTCTTTACTGGTGACAAAGATAGACCCTCCCGGAGTACTGGCTAGCGATTGGGGCCTGGTCAGTCCTTGAGCAGATGGGATCTCCCCTGGCCAGGCGGAGTTGTAGGCCTCCCAAACTAACTGTACTCTTCTGGCTACCTTGCTAGAGGCGGGTATAAGTAGCCCACGTCCCTGAGTGTACCGTGTGGTGCTCACCCGTATGGCCGGTGACTCGGGGCCTTCTAGTAGCTTCCGCTCCACGACGGCGGTGCTGGTCCCATGCGTGTGACCGTGCCTTCGGGTTTCTTGGCCAGAGGACCTGGAATCCCCTGCCTGACGGATTCTGCTGCTGGGTAGGAGTTAGTCCCCACAGCCTCGGACTCCGGGTCCGGTAAGAAATCTTCTCAGTCAGGGCGAGCTCTGCAGCTGCCAGCCCCTGACTCCTTGTAACACTGCTCCCACAGAGCTCCTGTTGTTTCTTCCCATAGCTGCTTCTCTTCTCTGTCTCTACTTCTGGCATGGCCCAGGAGCTGGGCCCAGCCGGAGCCACAGCTCCCTGTCAGCCCTCCTGGCTGAACTCTCCCTCTGAACTCTCTAACCCTGCCTCAGCCCCAGGTTTATATAGGGGAAGTTCTTCCCCTCCCAGGACTGGGCAGGAGGTGTGGCATGCATAGGATTCCTGACCAAGAGACCTCCCACCTGCTCTCAGACATAACATTGCTGTTACTGTGGAAACCAGACCCCTGGGGTGCCACATTAGGTCTTCCCGAGTCTGGTTATTTTTTAAAGACTCTGCCGATAACCCCAAAAAGGCCATTTGCACCACCTGCCAGGCCAGCATCAGCAGGGGTGGCAAAACTACCAGCCTGACCACCACCAGCATGATCAGGCACATGTCAGCAAATCACCCGACTTTGTGGACCGAACCCCAGGGTCCACAAACAGTGTCTGAGGGTGGTACCACTGCTTCTTTCGCTATTGTGCATGCAAGCCAATCCCCTGTCCATGGTGCATGCGAAGATGCCTCCTGCACACTCTCAAGTAGCAGCATCAGGAAGCACGTCCACGTCCTTGTCCCAGCGCAGCGTTCAGTTGTCCATACCCCAGTCCTTGGAACGCAAGCGCAAATACGCAGCCAACGCCCCACAGGCCATGACTCGCCCCCTGGGCCGTGGGGCACGCGGATCCGGGCGATAGGGGAACGATGGGGGTAGTAGTGGCGGCCCGGTCCCGCAGCTCAGGGTGGTCAGACCAATGGTAGTCTGCTACGTGCTTCAGATAATGTCCGACTACGCCACCCGTGGATTGCGGTTATTAGGAACCGCCGCTGCAAGGCAGTCCGCCAGGGCCGATGACGTGTGCAGCTGGAATGGTGTGACTCCCCACGGGAAGAGTGCGGCCCCAGGGCAGTGTAGTGGATGTTGGGAGTGATGGTGGTGAGAGTCCCAGTACCGGTAGTGCTGGAGGCGCGAAGGAGCACACAGACAACAAGTTACAGTCCAGGGTCTTTACTCACAGTTCATTTGTTCCGGGTCACTTCTGTCAGCAGTGACCGCCCAAGCCGTGCTGCGTCCACCAGGTGTGGGGCTCGGTCAACTCCCAGGCAGTTCAGGAGCATGGCACAGGACCCCCTTTAATCCTTTCTCTGGCCTGCCTCACCAGTGACCCACTTTTGTCCAGCTACCGCGGACTTGTGCGGTTAAACGTGGGCCCCGTCCTCCGCTGTCCTATATGGTGCCTTCCTAGCAGGTTTGATCAGGTGTCGCACCAATAGATGATCACGACGACCGGTCTTTGGCTGAGGGTAGTTTCTCCTCCACCAACTTGGGATCCGGTACCCTTAATCTGCCTGACCCTTCACCCTGGATTCTCGTGGGTTCTTAGGGTCCCTTCCACCTTCTTGTTCCTGAGCCCTTCTGTTTCTCTGTCTCTTCTTCTCCCTTTCCATTCCTTCCTGTTCCTTTCTGTTCCGTTCTCTTGGAGCTGAGATGAGCCAAAACCTCAGCTCCCCTTCACCTCCTCCTCGGCCTCTCACTAGGCCCTCCTGGAGTAGAGCTCCTACAGAGCCTCTACTCCGCTTTCTCCTCTCTGGACAGAACTGAACTGACTTCTCTTCTCCTAGAGCTAAGATGGTGCCCACCTTTTATACCTCCCTCTGACCATGAGCCCAGGTGACCAGCAACCAATGGGCTCCTACCTACGCTCAGGAACCAACCCCTATCTGCCCCTACAGCACTGGGTGTTCCACCCCCCTCCCCACTCCAGGCAGGGACAGATGCTGTTGTGCCTGCACTTCTGTCTAGTGGGAGCACCGTTGAGCTGTCCCTCGGAAATGGGGTGTGTGTGCTGTATGCAGCTAACTGAGCCCTGGTCCATACTCCATCCTTACCCGGGAGTGGAATACCACACCTCTGGCAGAGGTGCAATACCCCTGTAGCGGCCGAGCCCACGGGGCGCTACATTCCCCCCTGGTAAAGCACAGCACGTCCTCGGGCTGGAAAAGAGCAAAAACAGTTAATTTCAGGACATGCAAACTTTTTCAATAACTTTTTACATTTAGAAGCGGACCACACAGATGAATTCCCTTTATGGGACACACTTTTCTTTCACTAGGCATTATAAAATATTTTCAATACTTCCGGAACTCTTTTGTATAAAACACCTTATAAAACTCTTGCATTATCACCTAGCAGCATATAAAACTTTCTTATGTCAAACATTTTTAAGTAAAGCACATTCTTAGATTCTTGGGTCATGGCCGCAGTGCAACTTGTGACCAGGTGTTCTTTCTTCTTAAAGGTGCAACAGTCCAGTAAACTTGTATTGAGGTAGACGTTGCGGTTTCTATATAAAACCAGTAGGGGGCGCTTTAGGAAGCGCAACTATATACAAGGGATTTGGCCGTTCCCAGTCCTCGGCCGGTTGGAAAAGGGGGAATGGCTGCTCACAGTCCTCAGCCTGTTAAAGGGAAGAGGGATGGCTGCTCTCAGTCCTCAGCCAGGTTACTTAGGGGATGGGGCAACAGTCAAACAGTCCTACATCAGTCCCAACGGGGACCACACTTTATCCTGGAAACAGTCCCAAACAGTTCCTTTGTACCCTGACGGGTAACTATTTACACTGGTATGCTACTGTTTACTGGTAGCGATACCCTCCAGCCGCTCCTTGCTCCTCATAGTCTTCAGGCCCGTCCGGGTCCTCTTGGTACTCAGAGTCCGAGTAGTGCTGTTCCTCCTCCTCTACTACTCTGTGGACGTGGAGGGCGTACCATCCCTTCACGCCTTGGTGCCGGGTATAAGACACCACATCCCCTGGAAACAGATCCCGCCCTCGATGACCTTCCGGCAGGTGGCTCTCCACATCCCTCTTCGTCACGAACACGTCGCTGATGGTCTCAGGGTCTCGGATGAAACCCCAGCCGCGCTCCATCTGGAACTTCACAACAGTCCCGGTGACTCGGGGACTGCGGGCAGTTCGGGGATCTCGCCGGACCTTCATTTTCTGCTCCGCGCTCCGGACCTGCAGCTTCTCTTGTTTCACGCGCCGCTCTCGCTGCTCCCTCTCAAACATCTCCAGCTGTTGGCGGCAGGCCTCCCGCCGTTCGGCTGCGTCCGCCCGTGTTTCCTTTGTGAACCCCATTAGGTCCTCCCCAGTGGGGTCCCATTCAAACTGGGCATCCTCCAACGGCAGCTGGGGGATTTCCTGAGGCGCCGGAGCAGGTATGAGGGGCTCAGATGGTACTCCAACCTCCGCGGGCGGGCTCCTCCGAAAGCGGGGGTTGACATACTCGGCGGGCCAGATGAAAGGAAGCCCATCCGGACTGGTATGTTGGGCGAAGAGATCTGCGCCCAGTGGTAGTACTGCAGAGGCAGGGGGCGTGAGTGGGTTGGCGGCGCCCGGGGGCACGTGGCCTTGCGACCAGGCCCGCGCTGGTCGTTTCCTAGTTGCTCCCAGGGGTGGTACAGCAGGTGCAGGGGGTTCCGTCGGGGCAGCGGCGCCCGGGGGCGCTAGGCCTTGCGGCCGAGCCTGCGATGGTGGTTTGCTGAGCACACCCGGGGTCAGAAGGAACGGCGTGGGGCGGAGCTCACTGGCAGCGTCGACGGCCTGGGGGCCGGTTGATGGCGGTGGAGGCACGGTGTCGACGGCGGGTCCAGGTGCGTTGGGCTCCGCAACAGGGTGCAGGGGCAGGTCGGCGGCCCCAGGGTTCGGGGTAGGGGCGTCTCCGTTACCTGCCTCTGCTGTCGCGGCCTCCTCCGCGGCGTCGTCTTCAGCCTCCGCTCTGTCTTCACTGCCCTCGGTGGCTGGTGTGCTGCCGGACGTCGACGGCGCCTCCTGCTGCAGAGTCACAGCCCGCCGAGCCACTTCTTCTTTCCACCCGGCGATCACGTCCTGCTGCGCCCGGACCATCCTCCGGTCCAGCTTCTCCAGCGCCGCCCACGCATACTCGGGGTCCTCCGTGGGGAGATGGGCTAGCAGCTCTGTGAGGCTGCATGGTGGTGTGGCTTGCAGCAGGCCCCTTGCTAAAGTGCTGGAGCTGGTTCCTTTCTCCATCTCCGGGTGCGGCCTGGCCAAACTGATCCAGACCACCCCCTGCCCCGCAGTTTTCTTCTCTTTCTGCCCCCATGGGGGGTGGTCCTGGGGCATTCTGCTGACAATAACTCTCAGGGGCAGCCCCCCCACGTTGACGGACATTTCTACAGCCGTGCTCATGGTTGTTGGGGGCGGGCTTCCTCTTTGGCGCCATTCTGGGACGCGGCCCACGATGGGAGGCGGCCTCCTGCGGTCTTTTGGCGCACACATTATGGCGCTCGTTCTTCTGGGGGGGCGCCATCTTTAGTACAGTGAAACAGTCTCTTTTCAGGCGCGCAGTACCCGTTGTTAGCGGGCACGAAATCCTGCCGACTACGCCAAAGCTGACTCGCCCCCTGGGCCGTGGGGCACGCGGATCCGGGCGATAGGGGAACGATGGGGGTAGTAGTGGCGGCCCGGTCCCGCGGCTCAGGGTGGTCAGACCAATGGTAGTCTGCTACGTGCTTCAGATAATGTCCGACTACACCACCCGTGGATTGCGGTTATTAGGAACCGCCGCTTCAAGGCAGTCCGCCGGGGCCGATGACGTGTGCAGCAGGAATGGTGTGACTCCCCACGGGAAGAGTGCGGCCCCAGGGCAGTGTAGTGGATGTTGGGAGTGATGGTGGTGAGAGTCCCAGTACCGGTAGTGCTGGAGGCGCGAAGGAGCACACAGACAACAAGTTACAGTCCAGGGTCTTTAACCACAGTTCATTTGTTCCGGGTCACTTCTGTCAGCAGTGACCGCCCAAGCCGTGCTGCGTCCACCAGGTGTGGGGCTCGGTCAACTCCCAGGCAGTTCAGAAGCATGGCACAGGACCCCCTTTAATCCTTTCTCTGGCCTGCCTCACCAGTGACCCACTTTTGTCCAGCTACCGCGGACTTGTGCGGTTAAACGTGGGCCCCGTCCTCCGCTGTCCTATATGGTGCCTTCCTAGCAGGTTTGATCAGGTGTCGCACCAATAGATGATCACGACGACCAGTCTTTGGCTGAGGGTAGTTTCTCCTCCACCAACTTGGGATCCGGTACCCTTAATCTGCCTGACCCTTCACCCTGGATTCTCGTGGGTTCTTAGGGTCCCTTCCACCTTCTTGTTCCTGAGCCCTTCTGTTTCTCTGTCTCTTCTTCTCCCTTTCCATTCCTTCCTGTTCCTTTCTGTTCCGTTCTCTTGGAGCTGAGATGAGCCAAAACCTCAGCTCCCCTTCACCTCCTCCTCGGCCTCTCACTAGGCCCTCCTGGAGTAGAGCTCCTACAGAGCCTCTACTCCGCCTTCTCCTCTCTGGACAGAACTGAACTGACTTCTCTTCTCCTAGAGCTAAGATGGTGCCCACCTTTTATACCTCCCTCTGACCATGAGCCCAGGTGACCAGCAACCAAATGGCTCCTACCTACGCTCAGGAACCAACCCCTATCTGTCCCTACAGCACTGGGTGTTCCACCCCCCTCCCCACTCCAGGCAGGGACAGATGCTGTCGTGCCTGCACTTCTGTCTAGTGGGAGCACCGTTGAGCTGTCCCTTGGAAATGGGGTGTGTGTGCTGTATGCAGCTAACTGAGCCCATACTAACTGACTCCATACTCCATCCTTACCCGGGAGTGGAATACCACACCTCTGGCAGAGGTGCAATACCCCTGTAGCGGCCGAGCCCACGGGGCGCTACAGCCACACTACTAAATTCCCACATTTTGCGACTGCTTGCACTTAAAATGTTGCCTTTTTAGGCTTGTGGAGACGGAAGCATTCCGCAACCTGATGGCGGTGGCCGTCCCTTGGTACTCGGTCCCCAGCCGCCACTATTTCTCCCGGTGTGCCGTCCCCGCATTACACAAGCACGTGTCCCTAAACATTAGCCATGCCCTCAGCAATTTAGTTACCAGGAAAGTCCACCTAACCACGGACACGTGGACAAGTGTTTGTGGGCAGGGACGGTACATCTCACTGACGACACACTGGGTTAACATAGTGGAAGTCGGAACCCAGTCGGACCTTGGGACGGATCACGTCCTCTCGACGCCAAGGATTGCGGGCCCTAGGTCAATCAGGGTTGCCCCCACAGTGTACAGCTCCTGCACCTCATCCTCCTCAGCCTCCTCCTCCTCTTCAGCCTACATCTCCGAAATAACCACATCAGTCACAAGCTGGAAGCACTGTAGCACTGCCTCGGCCAAGCGGCAACAGGCTGTGCTGAAGCTAATATGCTTAGGTGACAAACCGCACAATGCTGAAGAGTTGTGGACAGATCTGAAAGAGCAGGCAGATCTGTGGCTTACACCACTGATCCTACAGCCAGGCATGGTCATGTGTGACAATGGCCGGAACCTGGTGGCGGATCTGAGGCGAGGCGAGCTCACACACGTACCATGCCTGGCCCATGTGCTTAACCTCGTGGTTCAGCGGTTTCTAATATTCTACCCGGAGCTGCCAGATCTGCTTGTTAAAGTACGCCTCCTGTGTTCCCATTTTAGAAAGTCACCTGCAGCTTCTGCTGCCCTTGCCGTGCTTCAGCAGCATTTGTAGCTTCTGGCTCACAGACTGGTGTGTGATGTCCCCACGCTTTGGAACTCTACACTGCAGATGTTGGGAAGGATTTGTGAGTAGAAGAGGGCAGTTGTTGAGTACCAGCATCAACAAGGCTATCGGTATTCAATTCAGACTCCACACATAAGACCTCAGGAGTGGACATGGATGTCAGACATATGTACCACCCTCCAAAACTTTGAGGACTCCACCAAGATGGTGAGCGGCGATGACGCCATAATTAGCGTCATCATCCCGCTTCTCTGTCTTCTGAAACGCTCTCTGCTCACAATCAAAGGGGATGCATTGCAGATGGAGCACGATGAAATGGAGCAAGGAACCATACAGGGTGATTACACACAGCCCAGCCTCATCTCATCCCAACGTGGATTGGGTGACAATGAGGAAGAGGAGGAGGAAGAACAGGAGCTAGTTTCATGCACTATAGACAGTACTACCTGCACAACTGTCATACCGTCTGTTCAGCGTGGATGGCCTGAGGACAGAGAGGAGGAGGAGAGCATGGTTAGTCGTCCTCTTGGTGAGGACACGGAAGTCTTGCCTGTTAGCAGCCTGGCACGCATGGCTGAGTTTATGTTACGCTGCCTTTCCCATGACCCTCGCGTTCTCAAAATTTTGGGTGACAGTCATTACTGGTTGGTGACACTTCTAGACCCACGCTAAAAGGAGAACTTTATATCTCTAATCCTGAGGCGGACAGGTCTACAAAAATGGGGCAGTACCAGAAGGCCCTTGTTGCGGAAGTATTAAAAAAATTCCCATCTGAAAACGCTGGCGACAGAGGTCGCAGTTCGTTGGACAACCAAGGACTACAGGCAAGAGAGACACAACTCCAATCCAGCAGAGGCAGGGGAACACTGTCAAAGTTCTGGGAGAATTTTCTCAGACCCTCCCATCGCACAAGCCCTGAGGCGCGGGGTACTCTCACAAGGAGTGCAAAGTTTGGGAAGATGCTGAGGGAGTACCTTGCTGACCGTACCAGCGTCCTCCGTGATTCCTCTGTGCCTTATAATTATTGGGTTTCCAAGCTGGATACGTGGAATGATCTGGCTCTCTACGCCTTGGAGGTCCTGGCCTGCCCTGCCGCTAGCGTTTTATCAGAGCGGGTTTTTAGTGCCGCTGGTGGAATTATAACTGATAAGCGCATCCGCCTGTCAACTGAAAATGCTGACAGGCTGACTCTAATAAAAATGAACAAGGGCTGGATTGGGCCAGACTTCTCAATACCACCGAATGATATCAGCGTAACATAAACTCAAATCCAGTGTCTTTTTTTGGGAGATGTATTCCCATGCACCTCTTCACACCCACACATGGGTATACGCTTCCTGATTTTGGCTATTTTCTCTTGTCCTCCTCCTTCTCCTCATCCTCATCCTCCACCACCATATCACCAGGGTGACTGTGGTCCGTGCTGCAACACCCACATAATTTTTTTAAAGGGTGTTTATGATGCCCGTAATTTTTTTTTTTATACAGTATATTCATGTATATGTGGCACCCCAGGGGTCTGGTTGCCACAGTGGTAGAAATACCATGTCTGAGAGCGAGCATGGGTTTTCCTGGTCAGGAGCACTTTAGCATGCAACACCTCCTGCCCCAGTCCAGGGAGGGGAGGAACCTGCCCTTTATAAACTGGTTCTGGGGCGGGGTTAGTTAGTCAGAGAAGAGTCAGAGTCTAGGAAGGGACAGAGCAGCAAGGAGCTCTGTAGGACACCGGAGCAGAGAGCCAGGGATTGGAGCTGATAGAGCTCATCCTGGCAGAAGACGGAGAGAACCGGACACCGGAGTCCGAGGCTGAGGGGATTATTCATCCAGCAGCAGAAACCACACGGCAGGGGATTTCAGGTCCTCTGGCCATAGAAAGCCCGGAGGCTCAGTCACACGCAAGGGACCGGCACCGCCATCGAGGAGCGGAAGGTACCAAAGGCCCCAAGTCACCAGCCATACGGGTGAGCACCACACGGTACACTCAGGGACGTGGGCTACTACACGACTACAGCAAGGTAGCCAGGAAGAGTGCAGTCAGACGGGAAGGCCTATGTAGCATCGGCGTCTCTGCCTCCTGCTAGGCAGAGACGCCGTCCCTCTCACCTTCCTGTTCAGCGCGCGGCGTACTCCTGCGCTCCTTCCCTCGCTGCTGCCGGCGCACGCTCCTTCCCGGGCACTGAGCTTAGGGCGCGCGCGTGCGCGCTCCCCCTCTCTTAAAGGGGCCGCGCACGTCGTCCTAAGGAGTCCCCGGCTAATTGCCGGAGGACTTCCCATATATAAGGCACCTCCTCCAAAATGGAGGTGCCCGAGCAAAGTTGTTTGCACTGTGTCTCACCTGTGCTTCAGCCCTCAGGTTCCGCTGCTAGCCTGACTCCTCGTCCAGCCTGCCAGCCTGTTACCTGCCTTGTCTGTCAGACTGCTCACCTGGGAGCGTCCACCAGTTACCTGACTGTTCCAGCCTCGTCTGTCAGACCGCTCACCTGGGAGCGTCCACCAGTTACCTGACTGTTACCGGCCTCGTCTGTCAGACCGCTCACCTGGGAGCGTCCGCCAGTTACCTGCCTGTTACCTGCCTCGTCTGTCTGCTCGCTCACCTGGGAGCACCCGCCTGTTACCTGCTGTGTCCGTCAGCCTGCTCACCTGGGAGCGCCCACCAGTTACCTGCCAGATACCCGCCTCGTCTGTCTGCCCGCTCACCTGGGAGCACCTGCCTATTTCCTGCCAGCCTGCCTGGAGACCCTGCCGTCACTTGCTGTGACCAGCTTCCTGGTAAACCTAAAGACTGTTACCTGCCCTGCTTTCTCGAACTGTGACCACCTGCCAGCTACCAGAGACTGCCGCCTGCTTGTCGTGTCCATCCGCCATACCGGTCAGTCCCAGCCATCTGACCCGTGGGAGCCACCTGCTCTCTTACAAGGTCGTCCCCAGAGTAGCACCTGGTCCCTCAGCCCGGATCCTCCCTGGTCACGGTGTCGTTAGCTGCCATACGACCAGGGTCGGTTCGGGTGGATACTTAGTCACGCCCCTCTGGATCCCTCCTTGCACCTCGGCACAGAGGTTCCACCACCCGGCCCCGTAACAGCCTACACCTCCACCTGGCCAGGGGAACTCTTGTTCGCTCATAGACTGACCAGGCCTCTAATGTTAGCCAGTACTCCCGGCAGGGCCTTCTTCATTACCAACAGTAAAGACCCTGAACTGCACTGCACGGACTCTGAGTAATTTCTGCTGCGTCCATGCACCACGACCCTCACCATCTATACACGCTGCCCTGAGGCTATACTCCTCCCGGGTTGAGTTATACTACTCTCTGCTGCGCACACAACATAAGCCTCAGCGGTCTGCCCCGCAGCAGCGGTTCTTAGTGACCGCAATCCACAGGTGGCGTAGTCGGACAATTAAACATTGAAAACCAAATAAACAGAACCGCCACTGGTTTGACCACCCTGAGCCACGGGATCGGGTCGCCGCCACGGAGACTACAACTCCCAGCATTACACAGAGACCCGGCTCCGGGTATTCCCCCCACACACGGCCCAGGGGGCGCGTCATATACCCCCCCAGGGGTAAATGTTTGTCAGCCCATACACTTAGTGCATGGGCATTACAAGTATAGGAGACCCGCTCCTTCTAATGGGAACATTTTTTTATGAGGCCCTCCTCCACGTCTCTTCCAAGGGGCATTGGAGTGCCTCCCAATTTTTGGCAGCCCTTGCATTGACTGCATAGGCCAACAATATGGGAGACCCACTTCCTAATAATGGGAACATTTTTTCATGAGGCCCTCCTCTAAGTCTCTTCAAAGGGCTATTGGGGTGCGTCCAAATTTTCAAAGGGGTATAGGGGTGCGTCCAAATTTTGGGCAGCTCTGCCACTCACTGCATACGCAATAACAGTATAGGAGACCCTCTCTTTAGTAATGCATTTGTCATGGTTGAAAACAATGCAAAAGTGCAAAAACTCATCAAAAACGCTATGTGTGAACATAGCCCAAGGTGTGGAGGAGTATTTTTGTTTTTGGTTATTTACTTTGCCTTATATACAAGTCATTACCCTGGAAAGGATGTTCCTTAACATATTTCCCAGGAAAACCCATTTTGGTTTCGTTTTTGTATGTTTTATTGTGAGTCTGTAAAAGTGGCATAATACCTCTGACAACGTTGTTGACAGCAGTGACCTGGGAGTCAGAAATGCTTCCAGGGGTCTTCCCCATGCTGTTCCCATGCCATTTGAGCACTGTTCCCACTGTTCCTCGATTTGGGCAATTTTTAGGCCCTCTGCACACCGCCGGGTGGAGCCGCCTGAAAAATGCTCGAGTTTCCCATAGACTTACATTGGGCTCGTTGCTTCGGTTGAGCACTCGAGTATTCCAATGTGCTCGACCCGAGCAACGAGCACACGAGCATTTTAGTGCTCGCCCATCACTAGTCTTTATTTGTGCAATGAAATATACACCGGAAACCTATGTAAAATTCTTGACCTCGTGAATCATGCGGTCAAGTAACCGGCTTTCTTAGCATTCTTCACAATTTCTCTGCATATAAAACACATTATCAGCTAAGAAATAGCCCAGCCTCAATAGGAACATTTATAGCATAGGAAACGCAAGGTTTGTTATGTAAACAAGTAACAAGACACTAATGGTGCATTCAGACCGGCCGGTCTCCACCCGTTAACGAGCAACTATTTACAATATACAAGTATTATACTTCAGAGCTGCACTCACTATTCTCCTGGTGGAGTCTCTGTGTACATAATACAGTACTGATCCTGTACTGACCCTGAGTTACATCTTGTATTATACTTCAGAGCTGTACTCAGTTTTCTGCTGGTGGATTCACTGTGTACATACAGTGGTGTGAAAAAGTGTTTGTCCCCTTCCTGATTTCTTATTCTTTTGCATGTTAGTCACATTTAAATGTTTTAGATCACAAAACAAATGTAAATATTAGACAAAGATAACACGAGTAATCACAAAATGCAATTTTTAAATGAAGGTCTTTATTATTAAGGGAAAAAGAAATCCAAACTACAGGGACCTGTGTGAAAGAGTGATTGCCCCCTAAACCTAATAACTGGTTGGGCCACCCTTATCAGCAACAACTGCAATCAAGCTCTTGCGATAACTGGCAATGAGTCTTTTACAACGCTCTGGAGGAATTTTGGCCACTCATCTTTGCAAATTTTTTGTAATTTAGCCACATTGGGGGGCATTCTCTCATGAACTGCCTTTTTAAGGTCATGCCACAGCATCTCAATCCGATTAAGGTCAGGACTTTGACTAGGCCACTCAAAAGTCTTAATTTTTATTTCCTTAAGCCATTCAGAGATGGATTTGCTGGTGTATTTTTGATCATTGTCCTACTGCATAACCCAAGTACACTTCAGCTTGAGGTCATGAACAGATGGCCGGACATTCTCCTTCATGATTTTTTGGTAGACAGCAGAATTCAAGGTTCCATTTACCACAGCAAGTCTTACAGGTCCTGAACCAGCAAAACAGCCCCAGACCATCACACTACCACCACCATATTTTACTGTTGGTATGATGTTCCTTTTCTAAAATGCTGTGTTTCTTCTACGCCAGATGTAATGGGACATACACCTTCCAAAAAATTCAACTTTTTGTCTTGTCAGTCCACAGAGTAGTCTCCCAAAAGTCTTGACGATCATCAAGATGTTTTCTGGCAAAACTGAGATGAGCTTTTATGTGCTTTTTGTTCTTTTTCCCAGCCTCTTACTTATGGTGGAGTCAGGAACACTGACCTTATCTCAGGCAAGTGAGGCTTGCAGTTCTTTGCATGTTGTTGTGGGGTCTTTTGTGACCTCTTGGATGCGTCGTCGCTGCGCTCTTGATGTGATTTTGGTCGGCCGGCCACAGGGGCTGACTGGCAAATTTTGGCCTAGGGGGCAAGTGTGGCACCCCAGGAATCCGTTTGCCACAGTGGCATTGCCTCCCTCATAAGGGGGTGATGCCATGCCTGGAAGCAATCAGGGGGCCCCTAATCAGGTTTTACTAGCATGCAACACTTCCTGGCTCCAGACCAGCAAGGGGAGCTCCTCCCCTTAGCAACTGGGATCTGGAGGTGAGGTTAGTGAGTGTGAGGAGAGCAGACAGGAGTTGAAGTCAGGAAGTCGACGAGGAAAGACCTAGGGAGTGGAGGTGCACGGCAGTTCACGCCAGAGGGAAGCGCAGAAGAACCGGACACCGGAGTCCGAGGTTGTGGGGCACCGAAAGCCCAGCAGCAGAAACCGGAGGGCAGGAGACTGCAGGTCTCATGGGCCCATCAGACACCCGGAGGCTCAGCAGCACGATAGGGCCCAGCACCGCCACGTGGGAGCGACACTCCAGGAAGGCCCGAGCTGCCTGCCATACGGGTGAGCACAAACACGTATTACTCAGGGACGAGGGCCGCAGCATAGCTTTACGCAGCAGGGCCAAAGAGGTAGCACAAAGGGAAGACCTACAACTCCATCTGGCTAGGTGGATCCCCCAACTTGCTTCCAGGCCGCCTGGACCTCTACTACCAGCTAGTGCCCGTGCCTTGGTCTGCCTAACCACCGCAAGTAAAGATAAGAGAAAACCGCCATTAAGTTGTGGACTGATTATTAACTGCGCCATCCTCTGCACTACACCACACAGCAATATCTATAAAATCCCCACTTCCTGCCCTGGAGGTGAGCTCTGCCTGTGGAGAGCTGAACCAACTCTGCTGCACTAACAACGGCTCCAGTGTTTCTGCACCACAGCGGCGGGTCTATATAGCCGCATACCACTGGTGGCGTCACGAACTGTATATAAAAACTATAAATCCCCTGTAAATATGTCCTTTCATTGACCGCCCTGGGTCACGGACCGGGCCTCCGCCACTGTGACATCTCCCCTAGTCACGACCGGCCCGACACCTAGTTCCCCACGACCCAGGGGGCGCGTCACAAGCATACAGCAGTGACCCATGAGCAGCGGCACAGCCTCACTGCGCAGGCACGGGACCAGCGGCCAGACATGTAGAAATGCGCATGCGCCCCACAATAATAGCGCTTGCCGAGAGCAATATTCAAATACGTGGGTGGCGCCAGCAGTGACTGAATGCCGCGCACGCCCATGACTGAATAGCAGGATCACACCCCTATGACTGAACGAGCAGGTAGGACAAAGTATATCTAATGTTATAAAATCATTATAATACCACCAATTTTAATGAAAAAAGCTTGTTAGTGATGCACATTGTATCACTAACAAAGCAATGGGGGCAGTGCACATAGCAAATAGGACATGACAGGTTCCCTTTAAAGCCACGGATGTCAAATTCAAATACACAGAGGGCCAAAGTTCAAAGCTTGGACAAAGCCGAGGACCAACCTTGATATTTATTAAAAATATGTCTACAATTGAGGAAGTTTCTCTTTATCAAATATAACGATTAATTTAAAAATTATAGTGAAATTTTATAATATGCTATGTAAAAGCAATAAAAAGCATATGGCCCAATGGCCTAATTTAAATATGTAATTTAACAGAGGATAAAAATCCTTGAATGAAACAGATAATAATGTATGGTGCAAACAAAAATGCCCCCAAACACAGTATGATACCCCCACAGTGAATTCCTCCACACTCACAGTATGAGGACTCTACTGTACCCCCCTCCCTCAATCCCCCCAACAAAGTATGGTGACCCCATTACAGTATGATTCTCCAATTGTAATCCCCACACAGCCCTCCATACAATATAATGGTCACAAAGAGTCCTCCATACAGTATAGTGGCCACAAAGAGTCCTCCATACAGTATAATGGCCACAAAGAGTCCTCCATACAGTATACAGGGCCCCACATAGTCCTCCATACAGAATAATGGGCCCCACATAGTCCTCCATACAGAATAATGGTCCCACATAGTGCTCCATACTGTATACATGGCCCAGCATAGTGGTCCATACTGTATACATGGCCCCCGCATAGTGCTCCGTACTGTATACATGGCCCCCGCATAGTGCTCCGTACTGTATACATGGCCCCGCATAGTGCTCCATACTGTATACATGGCCCCCGCATAGTGCTTTGTACTGTATACATGGCCCCCGCATAGTGCTCCGTACTGTATACATGGCCCCCGCATAATGCTCCGTACTGTATACATGGCCCCCGCATAGTGCTCCGTACTGTATACATGGCCCCCGCATAGTGCTCCGTACTGTATACATGGCCCCCGCATAGTGCTCCGTACTGTATACATGGCCCCCGCATAATGCTCCGTACTGTATACATGGCCCCCGCATAGTGCTCCGTGCTGTATACATGGCCCCCGCATAATGCTCCGTACTGTATACATGGCCCCCGCATAGGGCTTCGTACTGTATACATGGCCCCCGCATAGGGCTCCGTACTGTATACATGGCCCCCGCATAGTCCTACGTACTGTATAAATGGCGCTTTATAGTGCTCTTTACTGTATACATGGCCCCACATGGTGCTCCGTACTGTATACATGGCCCCAAATAGTCCTCCATACTGTATAAATGACCCTGCATGGTGCTCCGTACTGTATACATGGCCCCGCATAGTGCTCTGTACGGTATACACGGTCCCACATAGTCCTCCTGGGAAGGTTCACCACTGTTCCATGTTTTTGCTATTTGTGGATAATGGCTCTCACTGTGGTTTGCTGGAGTCCCAAAGCTTTAGAAATGGCTTTATAACCTTTTGACAGATAGATCTCAATTACTTTGTTTCTCATTTGTTCCTGAATTTCTTTGGATCGCAGCATGATGTCTAGCTTTTGAGGATCTTCTGGTCTACTTCACTTTGTCATGCAGGTCCTATTTAAGTGATTTCTTGATTGAGAACAGGTGTGCCAGTAATAAGCCTGTGTATGGCTAGGGAAATTGAACTCAGCTTCCCAAAGATGTGATAAACCACAGTTCATTTATGTTTTTCACACAGGGCCCTATAAGTTTGGATTTCTTTTTCCCTTAAAAATAAAGACCTTCATTTAAAAACTGCATTTCTGTTTACTTGTGTTATCTTTGTCTAATATTTAAATTTGTTTTGTGATCTGAAACATTGAAGTGTGACAAACATGCAAAAGAATAAGAAATCAGGAAGAGGCAAACACTTTTTCACACCACTGTACATTACATTACTGATCCTGTACTGATTCTGAGTTACATCCTGTATTATACTCCAGAGCTGCACTCACTATTCTGCTGGTGGAGTCACTGTGTACATATGTAGCACCCTGAGGGCTCGGCTGCTACAGGTGTATTACACCTCAAGCCAGAGGTGTGGTATTCCACTCCCGGGTAAGGATGGAGTGTGGAACTGAGCTCAGTAGGCTGCATACACTACATACATCCCATTTCCGGGGGACAGATCAACGGTACTCCCACCAGTATATGTGCAGGTACGATAGTGTCTGTCCCTGGCTGGAGTGGGAGGGGGTTGGAATATCCCAGTAGTGTAGGGGCAGATAGGGGGAGCAGTCTGGGTAATGCTAGGAGCTCATTGGGTGCTGGTCACCTGAGCTCACACATAGAGGGAGTATATAAGGTGGGCACCATCTTAGGACAGGGTCAGTCTGTCAGAGTTTAGCCTGAGGAGTAGTGTTGAGCGATACCTTCCGATATCGGGAAATATCGGATCGGATTGGATCGGACCGATACCGAAAAAGTATCGGATATCGCCGATTCCGATACCGGAAACCAATGCAAGTCAATGGGACATAAATATCGGAATTAAAATAAACCCTTTCTTTCCTTGTAGGTTATTTCTACATGAAGGAAAACAACTAAGAATAATGTAGAATGTATTGGGGGAGGTGGGGGAGACAATAAAGGCATAGAGGTTTAGCCCAGTCAAATGGAATAGCAGGAATTAATATTTTTTTATTATGTTCTGAGTTACGGAAATATTAACTATGTTAAGTATTTTTATATTTTGTCAGATATTTATGTTTCACTACTTCCATGCTCTTCACCTTCTTTTTTACTTCTCCCACACTTTCTCCTTCATCATCCTCAGCATCTTTTTCATCCACTTCTTCTTCACCTTCTTCTTCTTCACCTTCTTCGTATTATTCTTTTTTTTACATTCTTCATATTCTACTTCTTCATCTTCTTCATATTCTTCTTCTTCATCATATTCTTATTTGTGACAGGCATTCCTGTAGTTGTTATCTATAAAAGGTTGGACATTACACCTTTCGTTCTGCCCGTCACAAAAGATTTACAACAGGATTTGTCCGCGTTCAGTTTGGCCTGCAGCAGCAGGTCTTTTCCAGGGGCACCACGAGGAGGAACGGACTCACCCCCATACACTGCTTAGTCATCTTCTGCTTATAATTTAGATATTATCTTTTGCTCTGATTTTTAGTCTTATGCTTAATGTTCTTCCGCTTTTTGTTCTGCAGCTTCTTGTATTTCTGCTTCTTGGTTTTCTGTCTCTTGTTTTTCTGTATCTTGGTGCTTGTCTTCTCTTCTTTGTCTTCTTGGTCAACTTCTTCAGGGTCATCTTCTTGGTCTTCTTCGGGGTGGTCTTCAGGGTCGTCGTCTTCGGGGGTCCTCGTCTTCGGGGTCCTCGTCTTCTTCGGGTTGGTCTTCTGGGTCCTCGTCTTCGGGGTCCTCGTCTTCTTCGGGGTGGTCTTCAGGGTCCTCGTCTTCTTCGGGGTGGTCTTCAGGGTCCTCGTCTTCTTCGGGGTGGTCTTCAGGGTCCTCGTCTTCAGGGTCATTGTCTTCGGGGTCCTCGTCTTCTTAGGGTTGGTCTTCAGGGTCCTCGTCTTCAGGGTCCTCGTCAGGGAGATCCAGAGTGATTACCAAGAACCATTTCAAAAAGCTTGAACTTGGAAATGTAGCAGAAGGTACAAGAAAGCTGAGGAACTACCGAGGACCAGCTGACGGTACTGGAACCCGGATGGATAGCAGAAGGTACAAGAGCCAATGGAACTACCGAGGACCAGCTGATGTTACTGGAACTCGGTTACTAAGCAGGAGGTACCTGTGCCAGAAAGCACTACCAAGGACCAGCAGACGTTGGTGGAACTTGGATACCGAGAAGGAGGCACCTAATCCAAAGGCACTGCCGAGAACCAGCTGACGGTACTGGAACCCGGATGGGTAGCAGAAGGTACAAGAGCCAATGGAACTACCGAGGACCAGCTGATGTTACTGGAACCCGGATGGGTAGCAGAAGGTACAAGAGCCAATGGAACTACCGAGGACCAGCTGATGTTACTGGAACTCGGTTACTAAGCAGGAGGTACCTGTGCCAGAAAGCACTACCAAGGACCAGCAGACGTTGGTGGAACTTGGATACCGAGAAGGAGGCACCTAATCCAAAGGCACTGCCGAGAACCAGCTGACGGTACTGGAACCCGGATGGGTAGCAGAAGGTACCCATGTAAAAAAAAAGTTCAAGGCCGCGAGCCGGCCGCAGTTACCAAAACCCACAGTCCTACAGAGGGTGCTTGTCCTATTGGCACTATGGAACCAGCCTTCATTGCCAGATCCCGCAGCCCACATAGGAGTCACCTAAACTGCAGGCACCATAGAGTCGGCTAACCCGACCGCAACACGACAGGACAACGCATTGGAGGCAAAGTGACGTTGACACTACCCGGAAACAGCTGGCGTGCTGGAACCAGGCTGGGCAGGAGGGAGTACCCGTGCCAAAGACACTGCCGAGAACCAGCTGACGGTACTGGAACCCGGATGGGTAGCAGAAGATACAAGAGCAAATGGAACTACCGAGGACCAGCTGACGGTACTGGAACCCGGATGGGTAGCAGAAGGTACAAGAGCCAATGGAACTACCGAGGACCAGCTGATGTTACTGGAACTCGGTTACTAAGCAGGAGGTACCTGTGCCAGAAAGCACTACCAAGGACCAGCAGACGTTGGTGGAACTTGGATACCGAGAAGGAGGCACCTAATCCAAAGGCACTGCCGAGAACCAGCTGACGGTACTGGAACCCGGATGGGTAGCAGAAGATACAAGAGCAAATGGAACTACCGAGGACCAGCTGACGGTACTGGAACCCGGATGGGTAGCAGAAGGTACAAGAGCCAATGGAACTGCCGAGAACCAGCTGGCGGTGCTGGAGCCCAGGGTAAATACTAAAAACAGAAGAGCCAGAGGTGTATTTGGAGGAGGTTTTAAATCCGTACTACAGTGGATGTGGACAAAGCAGGAGAATTTGCCGGACACACAGCTGGGGATCAGCTGACGTTACTGAGTCCCAATAACACTGGAGCAAGCGTTGACTGTGCAGACGGCACTTCTGAGCAGCAACTAGCGGTATTGGAGCCCAGGGTAAATACTAAAAACGGAGGAGCCAGAGGTGTAATTGGAGCAAGTTTTAAATAAGTAGCACAGTGAATATGGACAGAGCAGGAGAAATTGCCGTGAACACAGCAGGGGAACAGCTGACGTTACCGAACCCCAATAACACCGCAGCAAGTGTTGACTGTGCAGACGGCACTTCCGAGCGCCAACTGGCGGTGCTGGAGCCCAGGGATAAGAATGAAAACAGAGGAGCCAGAGGTGTAATTGGAGCAACTTTAAAATCTGTAGTAGTGAGAATGTGGACAGAGCAGGAGAAATTGCCGTCCGCACAGCAGGGGAACAGCTGACGTTACTGAACCCCAATAACATGGTAGCAAGTGTTGACTGTGCAGACAGCACTTCCGAGCGCCAACTGGCGGTGCTGGAGCCCAGGGATAAGAATGAAAACAGAGGAGCCAGAGGAGTAATTGGAGCAACTTTAAAATGTGTAGTACAGTGGATGTGGACAAATCAGGAGAAATTGCCGTCCGCACAGCAGGAGAACAGCTGACGTTACTGAACCCCAATAACACGGCAGCAAGTGTTGACTGTGCAGACGGCACTTCCGAGCGCCAACTGGCGGTGTTGGAGCTCAGGGATTACAGTTCAGGTGGTAGAAACATGAACAGAACAGGAGACCTGGATACTGTTGCCAACCAATTATTTATTCTGGAAGAGGACTGGCAAATTCATGAGAGATCCAGGCCTTGTTCATTTTGAGAAAAGTAAGCCGGTCAACGTTATCGGAGGATAGTCGCATGCGACGGTCTGTTAGTACACCACCTGCGGCACTAAAGACGCGTTCCGATAATACACTAGCAGCAGGGCAAGCTAGCACCTCCAGTGCATACTGACTAAGCTCTGGCCATGTATCCAGCTTACAGACCCAAAACTTGAAGGGAGAAGAGCCGTCTGGGAGTACACTAAGAGGGCAAGACATGTAGTCTGTCACCATCTGACGGAAACGTTGCCTCCTGCTGACTGGAGCTGTCTGTGATGGTGTAGACATTTGTGGCGGCGGGGACACAAAACTTTGCCACATTTCGGCCATACTGGTCTTGCCTTGTGCTGAGGCGCTGCTTCTGCTCCCTCTTTGTGCAGAGCTTCCTCCACTGCCTCGACGCACTGAGCTGCTTTGTAAAGCACTAGCAGCACTGCTCTCGGTTGGAATGGAGAACATGATGGAATGCACCAGTGCGTCTTGGTACTCCCGCATTTTACGCTCCCGGTTCAATGGTGTTATGAGGCTTTGTAAGTTGTCCCGGTAGCGAGGATCTAGGAGGGTGGACACCCAATAATCAGCCGTGTTGAGAATGTGGGCGATGCGGCGGTCGTTTCTGAGGCACTGCAGCATGAAATCAACCATGTGCTGCAGACTGCCAACTGGCCAAGAAACGCTGTCCCCTGCTTGAGGCGTGATCTCTGCCTGCTCTGCATCACCCCACCCTCGCTCTAGATACTGACTACTAGAGCATTGTGTACCTCCCTCCTCTGGACAGATGTCTTCCTCATCCATTGACTCCTCCTCATCCTCCTCACAAAGTGTCCCCTGCCTAGGCCTTTGTGAGGAACCACGTTGCGCAGACTGTAGAGAAGCAGATGGCATTTGTGACTCCTCATCCTCCACCTCTTCCAAAACCTCGTCCCTTAGTGCTTGCAGTGTTTTTTCAAGCAGGCAGATAAGGGGGATAGTCATGCTGACTAGTGCATCATCTGCACTCGCCATCCGCGTGGAATAATCGAAGGCACGCAAAACGTGGCAAATGTCCTTCATAGAGGCCCACTCAGTGGTGGTGAAGTGTGAACGGCGCGCACTGCGACTTGTTTGCGCCTGCTGCAGCTGGTACTCCATTACTGCTGCCTGCTGCTCACACAACCTCTCCAACATATGTAACGTTGAATTCCACCTGGTGGGTAGGTCACATATGATGCGATGTTCCGGAAGACATAATCGGCGCTGCAGAGCTGCAATGCGTGATCTTGCATTGCTGGAACGCCGCAAGTGAGCGCACTCTATGCGGACCTTGTGAAGCAGTGCATCAAGATCCGGATAGTCCCTCAAAAAACTCTGCACGACCAAGTTGAGCACATGTGCCAGACATGGGATGTGAGTGAGGTTGCCTAGGCCCAGAGCTGCCACCAGATTTCGGCCATTGTCACACACTACCATGCCTGGCTGGAGATTCGCTGGCACAAACCACACGTCACTCTGCTGCTTGATGGCATTCCAGAGCTCCTGCGCTGTGTGGCTTCGATTCCCCAAAGAAATTAATTTTAATACGGCCTGTTGACGTTTGGCCACGGCTGTGCTCATATCGGTCATCATAACAGGTAACCGTTCACGGGTCGATGTGGAGGTAGACCGTGACGGCTCCTGCAGCGCTGATTCAGAGGAACTGGAGTATGAGGAGGAGTCAATGTGTACAGACTGGATTCCTGCAATCCTTGGAGTTGGCAGAACACGTACAGCGCCACTCTCAAGATCTGTACCCGGCTCCACAACATTTACCCAATGGGCAGTGAGGGAAAGGTATCGTCCCTGTCCATGCTTACTGGTCCACGCATCAGTGGTCAGGTGGACCTTGCTACTGACGGCGTTTTGTAGCGCATGTTTAATTTTTCCCTCCACATGATGTTGCAGGGCAGGGACGGCTTGCCTGCTGAAATAAAAGCGGCTGGGCACGTTGTATTGTGGGACTGCCAATGCCATAAAGTTACGGAATGTGTCAGTCTCCACCAGCCTGAATGATAGCATTTCAAGGGCCAGTAGTTTAGCAATGCCAGCATTCAGAGCCTGTGCTCGGGGGTGGTTTGCCGAGTATGGGCGCCTTTTCTCCCATGCCTGTGCTAACGATGGCTGTAGACTGGCCTGGGAGTGTGAGGATGACTGGGAAAGTGGTGCTGTGGGTGGAATTACACTGTGTCTCTGTACAACAGTGCCAGAGATTCTTCCATGGCGATCCTGTGAGGAAGCCGAACCAGCTGTGTGTGAGCTGGAGGAAGAGGCTACAACACGAGCTGAAGAGGTGGTAGGTGGCGCTGTAGGTTGGCCTAGGTCTTCAGTGTGTTTGTGTAACTCCACCACGTGCTTGGTCCGCACATGTTTCCACATATTTGTGGTATTGAGGTTGCTGACACTTTTCCCTCTTTTCACCTTCTGATTACACAGCTTGCATTTGACAAAGCAAATGTCATCTGCAACTGTGTCAAAAAAGGACCAGGCACTGCAAGTCTTGGGAGCGCCCGCTTTGGATTTTGGAAGAGCCATGCTCCTAATGGGTGCCGAAGTGGAGGCTACAGGCAACCAAGTCTGCCCCCTCCCTCTCCCTCCTTTTTGGGCCGTTCGGGGAATCTCTTCCTCAGAGCTGCTCCCACCACCTTCCTGTCCCTCACGCCATGATGGGTCAAGGACCTCATCATCTACACCACCCTCTTCAAACAACTGCTTCTCCTGGGTAGTCTCGACAGCACAGTACGCACCAGAAAGTGGCACCTGAGTCTCATCATCAGATGCGTACTGAGGTGTGCTGCTGACCATAGGCACTGGCCCACCCGCCTCTTCAGATTCAGAGAGACAAAACGGTTGCGCATCACTGCATACTACCTCTTCTTCAAATTCTCGAATTCTGCTTGGCTGGCCCCCTCTTTCCAAGCCAAGAGATTCAGAGAACAGAAGTAGAGATGGCTCCTGTCCAGGGCTCTCTGACTGCCTGGGCAATTTGGCAGGTGGTGAAGAGACAGATGGGTGCTCTTCAGTGCTCAGGACCTGAGAGGATCTGGAACTAATTGAAGTCGATGCGTTAGCTGCCATCCATCCGACAACGGCTTCAATTTGGTCCTCGCGCAGCAGTGGGGTACGGCTAGCTCCTACAAAGCTGCGCATAAAGGACTGTTCCCTGGTAAAACTGGGGGATGCTGAGTCACTGGTGCCCGCAGCAGGCACAGAATCCCCACGTCCTCTCCCTGCAGGCACAGAATCCTCACGTCCTCTCCCTGCAGAAACTCCACGCCCACGCCCACGACCACGACCACATGCCTTACTCCCTGCCTTCTTCATCTTGGTAGACTGATAAAGATAGGCAGAAAAGTACTAAGGGCTTAGTGTGCTTATTCCTGAACAGCTGCTAACAGGTATAAGAAACACTAATTTTATAAAATGTGGACTAGACTTTAATATGAGCTAATGTGGCCTACACAACTGTAAAGTGGAGTGTTTGGTGAACTTTATTTAGGTTTTTTTTGTCACAAAAAGACACTGGATGTGCCTAAAGATGTAATAACGATAGTATCACAAACTTTTTGTAGCTATTACAATGTAGGAAGGTAACCTACAATGCAATAGATGAGGCTGCAAAAAATAGGCTAATACTAATCTGGCTGGGGCTGCAGGGCCCAATGCTGCAGAAAGGCTCCTCTATCTACTCCTATATAGTGTGTTTGGAATCAATTTAGCTGAATATGGATGGAACCACCACACTAATAGGAGATATCAGGAAAAATTATGAATTGGCAATAAAGGACAATGTATGAGGCAGTGACACACACTGAGTGCACTACAACCAGACGTGGCTGAAGCACACACTACAGGGTGAGCTGCACTCACACACCAGACCTTGCAGACAGCGGTGAACAGTACAGATGCAGAGCACTGTGCACTAGTGCTGCAAGACGGAAAAAAAATTCTCTATCTACTCCTATATAGTGTGTTTGGAACCAATTTAGCTGAATACAGATGGAACCACCACACTAATAGGAGATATCAGGAAAAATTATGAATTGGCAATAAAGGACAATGTATGAGGCAGTGACACACACTGAGTGCACTACAACCAGACGGGGTTGAAGCACACACTACAGGGTGAGCTGCACTCACACACCAGACCTTGCAGACAGCGGTGAACAGTACAGATGCAGAGCACTGTGCACTAGTGCTGCAAGACGGAAAAAAATTTCTCTATCTACTCCTATATAGTGTGTTTGGAACCAATTTAGCTGAATACAGATGGAACCACCACACTAATAGGAGATATCAGGAAAAATTATGAATTGGCAAAAAAGGACAATGTATGAGGCAGTGACACACACTGAGTGCACTACAACCAGACTTGGCTGAAGCACACACTACAGGGTGAGCTGCACTCACACACACAGACCTTGCAGATAGCGGTGAACAGCACAGGGAACTGTGCACTAGCACTGCAAGGCACAGTGATTTAGAAAGTAGCTTGGGTAAAGCAGTATAGAGCAAATAGGTAGCTAAAACTGTCCCTCAGAACAACAGCGTCCTATCCCTAACTGAATTCACAGCAGAGTGAGCTCAAAATGGCGGCGGTGGCTTTTATAGTGCATCATGACATCATTTCAGCAGCCAATCACAGCCATGCCATTAGTTAAGATGCCTACATGCCTAACAGGATGTGCCCACACTTCTTAGGATCCTCATTGGCTGAATAAAATGAAAATGTCTCATTGCATTATGGGAACTTCCGATTCCGGTATACGATATTGCAATAGTATCGGAATTAAGTATCGGAATTCCGATACCGCGAATATCGGCCGATACCCGATATTTCAGTATCGGAATGCTCAACACTACTGAGGAGCAGAGCAGAGAAGCTCAGCCAGAAGGGCTGACAGGGAGTTGTGGTTCCGGCTGGGCCCAGCTCCAAGGCCAAGTCTGAGAGAGAGAGAGGAGTCAGAAGGACCCAGAGAGAAGAAGAAGGAACCCCAAGACCCCAGAATACAAACAGCAGGGTGAAGGGTTGGCACCCAGGGTACCGGATCCCAAGCTGGCAGAGAGAAAAGCACACCTTAGCCAGAGACCGGAGGTTGTGGGCAGGATCTGCCACGACCCTCACTAAATCCACTAGGAAGGCATACCAAGGATAGGGTCAGGGAACCCAGAAGAGGTGTACCCACCAAGAGACCCGAGGGAGCCGGACATAAGTGGATCCCTAGTGAGAACGGCCAGAAGAGAGGGAAAGTCAGAAAGGGAGCTCAGGACCACGCTCCAGAATTACTTGGGGGTTGGCCGAGTCCAGGACCTGGTGGACGCAGCACGGCTCGGGTGGTCGCTTCAGGCCAGAGTGACCATAAGAACACCCGTAAGTAAAAACCCCTGAACTGCACAGCCCGACTCTGAGTCTTCTTGCTAATTCATCCTGCACCTTCACAACCACCATCCTCTACATCTGACCCCCTGAGGCTAATACCCCTCCCGTTGGGGGTTATACTATCACAGCTGCACACACACCACCAGCCTCAGCGGACCCTTCTGCAGCGGCGGCCTTTTGACCGCAAATCAACGGGTGGCGTAGTCGACACTAAGGACCTTTAACAACATCGGTAAAGACTGCCACACACTGAGTTTGACACCCTGGGCACGGACCGGGTCGCCGCCACTCGGAGACTACAACCCCCATCTGATCCGGCTCCGGGTATCCCCCAAACAGCACTGGCCCAGGGGGCGCGTCAACTTTGGCGTAGTCGGCAGGATTTCGTGCCCACAACCACCGGGTACTGCATGCCTGAAGAGAAGTTCAAATTTACCTTAAGAAGAAGTCTCCCGCCGGTTCCAGAGGGTCCCCGCCATGGGACGCCATCACGGATCGTTTCCCGCCGGTTGCCCGCCATCTGCAGCTTTTTCCCGCCATCCACGGAGTTTCCCGCCACTGGGAGACGATTCCCGCCATTTCCAGAAGATTTCCCGCCTTGGAAGAGCGGACGCCATTATGGGCGTGCCAGAGGGTGGCAAGAGGTCACCTCCCATCGTGGGCCAGGTCAAGGAATGGCGCCAAAAGCGGAAACCGCCCCCACCAACAGAGACTGTGATGCTAGAGATGTCCATCAGCGTGAGAGAACTGCCCCTGGAACTGACAATCACAAAGTTGCCCCGGGACCACCTTCAATGTGGGCGGAGACAGAACAAAAGAGAGAAGATGGGTGCAGCCTGGAGGAGTCTGGAGAGAGCGCACCCGGAGACAAGAAGTCTGGAGAGGACTCCGGAGAAGCCGTACCCGGAGATGGAGGGAGAGGCAGGCAGCACCGACCCAGTGGTCAGGAGCCTGTTGCAAGCGACAACCCCAGAAGGCCTGGTGGAGATCCTGGCACAGCTCCCCCGAGACCGGGAGCGTGCACAGACCGCACTGGAGGGCTTGGCTCAGAGGATGGCCCGAGTGCAGCGGGACGTACTGGCCGCATGGAGCAGAGAGATGGCCCAGCAGGCAAGAACCCGCCAGCGAAGCACGCCACCCGAGACGAGGAGACAGACCGCCTCTGAGGATGGTGCAGGAGGAGTGAAGGCCGGAGACGGCGCCGAGAAGGGAGCTGAACAGATGGAGGCAGGTAAAGGGGACGTAACTACCCCGAGCCGAGAAACCGCGTGCCTGCCCCAGCTCCCCGTCGCAGAGCCCGAAATTCCCCCTGCCGTGCCCGTCGCTGCATCGTCACCGCTCCAGACAAGGCCTCAAGCAGAAGCCGCGGCCGGGACCCCTGTGACGTCACGCGCCTCAACCCTGAGCGCGGCAAAGCAGGAAACACCACCGGCCTGGTCGCAAGGTCTAGTACCCCCGGGCGCCGCAGTACCAACAGCGCCCTCTACCTCCACTGAGCCACCGGCCTGGTCGCTGGGCCAAGTAACCCCGGGCGCCGCCGTCTTCACGGTGCCCTTTACGTTCAGGGTACCCCAGGCCTGGTCGCAAGGCCTGGCGAACCCGGGCGCCGCCACCACCACCGCGCCCTCAACATCTAGAGTGCCGCACCTGGGTGAAGATTTGTTTGCCCAGCACACGTGCCCGGATGGGCAGCCCTTTGTGTGGCCACCGGAGTACCACCATCCCCGACTCCGGAAAGAAAGACCCCTAGATGAGCCCCTGAGTCCGGTTCCGAAGCCCGTTAAGATCACCCCACTCTCGTTGGAGGAAGCGCAGTTTGCGTGGGACCCCACCGGAGGAGACCTCATGGGATTCACCCAAGAGACTCGGGCAGCCGCAGCTGAGCGTGCGGAGTGCTGCCGGCAGCAGTTAGAGGTCTTCGACTGGGAGCGAAGAGAGAGGCGGGTCCGTGAGCAGCGGCTGCAGGAACAGAGCGCAGGGCAGAAGAGCCGGACCAGGAGGAACCCCCGTGCAGCCCACGGTCCCCGTGCCACCGGGACTGTAATTAAATTCCAACTGCAGCACGGTTGGGGTTTCATCAGGGATCATCACACCCCCGGCGACGTCTTTGTCACCCACAGAGACGTGGAGTCCCATCTGCCGGAGGGACACAGAGGTCGTGACCTATATGTAGGGGACGAGGTCACGTTCACCCGGCACAAGTGTGCCAAAGGACCCTACGCTCTCCATGTACACCGGCTGACGGAGGAGGAGCTACGGTGTGAAGAGGAGCAAGAGGATCCGGACGGGTCTGAAGGAGGAGCAGGAGTACGCCGTCATTAAAGTACGGTAAAGAGACTGTACATAGTTACCCGTCAGGGTATAAGAACTGTTACTGCTGCTAGTTAAAATATAGTCCCCGTTGGGACCAGCAAATTGAACTGTTCCAGTGTGTCCCATCTCCCCACAGGCTGAGGACTGTGCGCAGCCATCCCTTTTCCCCACTGGTCGAGGACTGAGAGCAGCCACCTTCCCTTGTATATAGTTGCGCTTTCTAAGGCGCCCCCTACCGGTTTTATAGGAAACTGTTGTTTTTACTACAAGAGACTGTCGCACTTTACCCGGTCACAAGTTGCACCGTGGCCGGAGGAACAAAAATGTTATATGAAAAAGTTTTATGCTGATAATATATGATGTTTTATATGTTTATGTTTTATGAAAAAAAAATGTATGTTTGTGGATGTTTTTGTTCTCTTACAGCCCGAGGACGTGCTGTGATTTACCAGGGGGGAATGTAGCACCCTGAGGGCTCGGCTGCTACAGGGGTATTACACCTCAAGCCAGAGGTGTGGTATTCCACTCCCGGGTAAGGATGGAGTGTGGAACTGAGCTCAGTAGGCTGCATACACTACATACATCCCATTTCCGGGGGACAGATCAACGGTACTCCCACCAGTATATGTGCAGGTAGGATAGTGTCTGTCCCTGGCTGGAGTGGGAGGGGGTTGGAACATCCCAGTAGTGTAGGGGCAGATAGGGGGAGCAGTCTGGGTAATGCTAGGAGCTCATTGGGTGCTGGTCACCTGAGCTCACACATAGAGGGAGTATATAAGGTGGGCACCATCTTAGGACAGGGTCAGTCTGTCAGAGTTTAGCCTGAGGAGCAGAGCAGAGAAGCTCAGCCAGAAGGGCTGACAGGGAGTTGTGGTTCCGGCTGGGCCCAGCTCCAAGGCCAAGTCTGAGAGAGAGAGAGGAGTCAGAAGGACCCAGAGAGAAGAAGAAGGAACCCCAAGACCCCAGAATACAAACAGCAGGGTGAAGGGTTGGCACCCAGGGTACCGGATCCCAAGCTGGCAGAGAGAAAAGCACACCTTAGCCAGAGACCGGAGGTTGTGGGCAGGATCTGCCACGACCCTCACTAAATCCACTAGGAAGGCATACCAAGGATAGGGTCAGGGAACCCAGAAGAGGTGTACCCACCAAGAGACCCGAGGGAGCCGGACATAAGTGGATCCCTAGTGAGAACGGCCAGAAGAGAGGGAAAGTCAGAAAGGGAGCTCAGGACCACGCTCCAGAATTACTTGGGGTTGGCCGAGTCCAGGACCTGGTGGACGCAGCACGGCTCGGGTGGTCGCTTCAGGCCAGAGTGACCATAAGAACACCCGTAAGTAAAAACCCCTGAACTGCACAGCCCGACTCTGAGTCTTCTTGCTGATTCATCCTGCACCTTCACAACCACCATCCTCTACATCTGACCCCCTGAGGCTAATACCCCTCCCGTTGGGGGTTATACTATCACAGCTGCACACACACCACCAGCCTCAGCGGACCCTTCTGCAGCGGCGGCCTTTTGACCGCAAATCAACGGGTGGCGTAGTCGACACTAAGGACCTTTAACAACATCGGTAAAGACTGCCACACACTGAGTTTGACACCCTGGGCACGGACCGGGTCGCCGCCACTCGGAGACTACAACCCCCATCTGATCCGGCTCCGGGTATCCCCCAAACAGCACTGGCCCAGGGGGCGCGTCACATACATTACACTACTGATCCTGTACTGATCCTGAGTTACATCCTGCATTATACTCCAGAGCTGCACTCACTATTCTGCTGGTGCAGTCACTGTGTACATACATTACATTACTGATCCTGTACTGATCCTGAGTTACATCCTGTATTATACCCCAGAGCTGCACTCACTATTCTGCTCGTGGAGTCACTGTGTACATACATTACATTACTGATCCTGTACTGATCCTGAGTTACATCCTGTATTATACTCCAGAGCTGCACTCACTATTCTGCTGGTGCAGTCACTGTGAACATACATTACATTACTGATCCTGTACTGATCCTGAGTTACATCCTGTATTATACTCCAGAGCTGCACTCACTATTCTGCTGGTGCAGTCACTGTGTACATACATTACATTACTGATCCTGTACTGATCCTGAGTTACATCCTGTATTATACTCCAGAGCTGCACTCACTATTCTGCTCATGCAGTCACTAAGAAACATCTGCTGCATACCCATGTGGCAATGGCCAGAACTAGATGCCATGGTCATATGCAGATGACCCATGCAAGATAATGTCCCTCAGAAATGTTCTGGACTAATTGGACTTAGTGGTTGGTGGGGCGTTGGCCCAATTACATGATGTACGTTTTTGATATCTCTACGTTATGTTGATGGCGCTCACACAGAAATCAATAAACTGTTATCTAGAGATCAGTAAAGTCCCAGATAATGGACTCCAGAAACACAGCTAGTAGCAGAATAGTAAATCTTCGCTTTGGATATCTGTAAAGAAGAATGTGTCTGTCACTGCGGTACAAGGTCAGATCTCAGCTTATCACCGGTATCTTCTCCATTGATGTCCTATGAAACCATGACCTACAGAGGGGAATTCTCATCAACAATCCACCCTTTCTCCACAGCTCTGCTCCACAGTGTGCAATCTATATCAAAGGACCTGCGCCACCTTCCCGGGCAGTATAGTGTCTAACCTAACCCTCTATCTTATCTTATATCCAGAATATCTATAATTCCTGTAATTCCTTCCTTCTTCTTGTCTAAAGATGACCATCACTGCACACAATGCTAAGTTCACACCTGCATATAAAAAAATTGGCCTCTTTTCCTCCAGAAAAAAAAAACGGACGATTTTTCATCTGCTTTGTCATCCGTACGGCACCCGTATTTATAAATCAGGAACGAAGAAAATATACAAGACCAGAAACAGTTTCTTATGTTAAGAATTGCAATGTATCTATAAAAATCGGATGCTCTACACTTTATCTGTACGGGATCCGATTATTTTGTGCACACCCATAGACTTGATTGGGCAAGTGTCATTCGTATTATGGAAGAGATGCTGAGATTTTTTTTTCACGCGGACATTTGATCCATGTAAAAAAAAAGGTCATCTGAACAGCACTACTGAATAACCTTGGTCCTAGTGCTGTCCTTGTAAGGTCGTTTTAAATCCATGGACAGCACTGGGACTCAATATATGGTCGTGTGGACGAAGCCTTGGATGGAAGTTTACGTTAACAAGTTAAACAGTTTCAAGAGTGTGAGGAGTCTGTTTGGATGATGTTGTGACCCTTTAAATATAAGGTACGGTTACTCTGGTGGCACAATGGTTTTCCTACCCACAGAGAGTGGAAGAAATGTAGATGTACCCAAGAGACGGTTCAGTAAGAACTTTACTCAGAAAAGGCAATGAACTTGGTGGTTACAGACACTTTATGTGACCTGTTATCAATCTCCTCTCTGGCTGTACACTTACTCTGGTCTCTGTATCACTCTCAATACGTTACTCTTTCTACCAGTGCTTGGTTCTTACCCCCTCTTTTGGACATTTACAGTGGGTACGGAAAGTATTCAGACCCCTTTACATTTTTCACTCTTTGTTTCATTGCAGCCATTTGGCTGAAAAAAACAGAAATGTAGAAATTTTTGCAAATTTATTAAAAAAGAAAAACTGAACTATCACATGGTCATAAGTATTCAGACCCTTTGCTCAGACACTCATATGTAAGTCACATGCTGTCCATTTCCTTGTGATCCTTCTTGAGATGATTCTACTCCTTCATTGGAGTCCAGCTGTGTTTAATTAAACTGATAGGACTTGATTTGGAAAGGCACACACCTGTCTATATAAGACCTCACAGCTCACAGTGCATGTCAGACCAAATGAGAATCATGAGCTCAAAGGAACTGCCCAAGGAGCTCAGAGACAGAATTGTGGCAAGGCACAGATCTGGCCAAGCTTATAAAATAATTTCTGCATTACTCAAGCTTCCTAAGAGCACAGTGGCCTCCATAATCCTTAAATGGAAAAAGTTTGGGACCACCAGAAGTCTTCCTAGACCTGGCCGTCCAGCCAAACTGAGCAATCGTGGGAGAAGAGCCTTGGTGAGAGAAGTAAAGAAGAATCCCAAGATCACTGTGGCTGAGCTCCAGAGATGCAGTAGGGAGATGGGAGAAAGTTCCACAAAGTCAACTATCACTGCAGCCCTCCACCAGTTGGGCCTTTATGGTAGAGTGGCAAGCCTCTCCTTAGTGCAAGACATATGAAAGCCCCCATAGAGCTTGCTCAAAAACACATGAAGGACTCCCAGACTATGAGAAATAAGATTCTCTGGTCTGATGAGATGAAGATAGAACTTTTTGGAAATAATTCTAAGTGGTATGTGTGGAGAAAACCAGGCACTGCTCATCTCCCGCCAAATACAATCCCAACAGTAAAACATGGTGGTGGCAGCATCATGCACAATCAAACCTGACGGAACTGGAGAAGACCTGCAAGGAAGAATGGCAGAGGATCCCCAAATCCAGGTGTGAAAAACTTGTTGCATCATTCCCAAGAAGACTCATGGCTGTACTAGCTCAAAAGGGTGCTTCTACTCAATACTGAGCAAAGGGTCTGAATACTTATGACCATGTGATATTACAGTTTTTCTTTTTTAATAAATTTACAAAAATTTCTACATTTCTGGTTTTTTTAGTCAAGATGGGGTGCAGGGTGTACTTTAATGAGAAAAAAATTAACTTTTTAGAATTTACCAAATGGCTGCAATGAAACAAAGAGTGAAAAATGTAAAGGGATCTGAATACTTTCCGTACCCACTGTACCAGAATGTAGAGAATCATGTTAGGTGGGCTGCACTGCGGGAAATGAGGAGCCTTGGAACTTCAGATAAGGTTTTTATTACTACCAATGCATTTTAGCACTGGACCCGCGCCTTTCTCAAGGTCAAAAAAACAAATGACTCTTTTGGACATTTTTGCATTGCAGTAGCTGGGCTGGAACTCTTGTAAACTCCTACTTGCACAGGTATTGAGCACTAGTCCCTCACAATCAGGAACCAGGCTCCTCACCGTTTCTGATGTGGCATGCTTTTCACAGAAAGCCATCAGCATACAGACTCCATTTTACCAGTCCCTTTCATGCTGACCTGTCACACATCTCTGAAGGCTCAGCTTTAGCCTCCATCGGGTTTGAGTCCAGCACCATCAACATTACCTTACCTCTAGAGATGAATCGATTCGCAGGACCATGGTCCAATGGTCAGGTCAGTATTCTGTGGCTGCTGTAAGGAAAAAATACTGACTTGTCCTCTAGAACTGGGTCCTGCAAATTTATTTGCTTGTCTCTACATGCCTCCCTATCTGGATTATGTCTCTCGTGTCCACAGCAGACTCCACAGAACTGAACGCAACATCACTAAAGCGACAGCCCGCACAGAGCACATTCAAAGCATCCAGCCCCCAAAGGGCAGGAAGGCATCTTGGTTCACTATCCTATAGTAGGTGTAGCGCTGGCGTCCCTGCCCTCTGCTAGGCAGGGACGCTGCTCCCCTCACCGCTCTGCTCCGTGCCCGGCGTCCTCTCCCCGCTCTGCTGTCAGCGCGCGCTCCTGCCCGGCGTCCTCTCCCCGCTCTGCTGTCAGCGCGCGCTCCGTCCCGGCGTCCTCCTCCTGCTCTGCTCTCGGCGCGCGCTCCTTCCCGGCCCCTGTGCTTAGGGCGCGCGCGCGCGCGCTCCCCTCCTCTTAAAGGGGCCGCGCGCGCCGCCCTAAAGAGTCCCCGGCCAATAGCCGGAGGACTTCATCATATAAAAGGCACCTCCTCCAAAATGGAGGTGCCCGAGCAATGTTGTTTGCACCTGTGTCTCACCTGTGCTTCAGCCCTCAGGTCCCGTTGCCAGTTACCTGCCAGTTACCTGCCTGATTCCTGCCAGTTACCTGCCTGATTCCTGCCTGAATACTTGTTACCTGTCTGCCAGTCTGAGGTCCGACGGTCTGCCTTACTACTCCTGTCAGTCTGTCTAAGGACCAGCCTGCCCGCTCACCTGGGAGCGCATATCAGCTACCTGCCTGCTTGCCTGAGGTCCGACGGTCTGCCTTACTACTCCAGTCAGTCTGTCTAAGGACCAGCCTGCCCGCTCACCTGGGAGCGCATATCAGCTACCTGCCTGCTTGCCTGAGGTCCGACGGTCTGCCTTACTACTCCAGTCAGTCTGTCTATGGACCAGCTTGCCCGCTCACCTGGGAGCGCTTCTCCGTTACCTGCCTGCTTGCCAGCCCGGAGGCTCCGTTGTCACGTGCTGTGACCACCAGCTATCTCAGAGACTCTTGCCCGCTCACCTGGGAGCGCATCTCCGTTACCTGCCTGCTTGCCAGCCCGGAGGTCCCGTTGTCACGTGCGGTGACCACCAGCTATTCCAGAGACTCTTGCCTGCGCACCTGGGAGCGCTTCTCCGTTACCTGCCTGCCTGCCAGCCCGGAGGCTCCGCCGTCACGTGCCGTGACCACCTGCTATTCCAGAGACTCTCGCTTGCTCACCTGGGAGCACCAATCTACCATCTGCCTGCTAGCCTACCCGGAGGCTCAGCCATCACAGGTCGTACCTACCCCTTACCCAGAGACTGCCCTGATCACTTGCCGTATCTCCCTGTCCGTTCACCCAGAGACTGCCCTGATCACTTGCCGTATCTCCCTGTCCGTTCATCCAGAGACTGCCACCCGCTCCCTTACAAGGGCCGCCCCCTTGTATAGTAGCTCAGAGGTTCCGCCTCCCGGACCCGTTACAGTTTGCTCGGGCCCTGGAACCCGGTGGCACCCAAGCTCCCTCGCTCTCGGACCTCTGTCTTGAACTGTCCCGTCAGAGGTCCCAACAGGAGACCATCCTGGGTCACCTGCGGAATGTTAATACTCGCCTGAACACTCTGTCTGATCCACCAACAACCTCCGCCAGTACCATGGTATCCTTTTCCGGACCCCGGCTCTCTGCACCTCCTCGCTTCGGAGGCGACTCCGTCCTGGCTCGGGGCTTCATAAATCAGTGCACCCTGCATTTTGAACTATTATCCCACCAGTTTAACTCCGACCGAGCCAAAATTGCCTTTATCATGTCCCATCTCACCGGGGAGGCCCTGGCCTGGCTAAATCCTCTATGGGAGAGAGGAGATCCCCTGGTGTCCGACTTGCCTGCCTTTCTCATGGCTTTCCGGAAAGCCTTCGACGAACCCGGACGGAGGACCTCATCCGCATCTTCTCTGCTTCGCCTCCGTCAGGGAAGCCTCACCGTGGGCCAATATGCCATACGGTTCCGTACCCTTGCCTCGGAGCTGGCCTGGGATAACGAAGCCCTGGTATCCGTCTTCTGGGAGGGTCTGTCCGGCCGTATTAAAGATGAACTTGCTGGTCGGGACATTCCTACCACTCTCGAAGATCTAATAACCCTTGCCACCCGGATTGACCTACGGTTCCAGGAGCGTGCCAAAGAGGTCACCCGTGAGAGAAGGATTCCACGTCTAGCTCCTACTTTCCAGGAACCCGTCATTCCTTCCGTTTCTCCCCAGGTACACTCTCCTGAGCCTATGCAGGTCGACCAGACCAAGATGGTCAAATCCCGTCAGGATTTCCGCCGTGCCGAGGGGAGCTGCTTCTACTGTGGCAGTAAGGAGCATCTGATCCGTGCCTGCCCGGAGAGGTCGGGAGAACGCCTGTATCTAGGTTCACTCAGAGGGGTCGATCTAGACAAAAATAAATCCTCTCCATCCCTGCTGTTGTCAGTCTCAATCATCTGCGGGGAGAATCGTTATTCCGAACTAGCCCAACTTGACTCTGGAGCAGCCGGAAATCTTATTTCACAGTCCCTGGTGGAGAAATTCCGCATCCCCACCAAACCTCTGGCTGTACCCTTGTCTGTTGTTGCCGTGGATGGGGGCCTCTTACCTCGCCCCATCCAATTCATCACCGAATCCATTACTCTGCAGGTGGGAATGCTGCATTCAGAGAGTATCTCCTTTCACGTTCTGCCTGGTCTCCCTCACGCCCTCTTGCTAGGTCTGCCTTGGCTCCAGAGACATGCACCCGTGCTTGACTGGCAAACCGGAGAGGTCCTTCACTGGGGACAGGCCTGTCATAAAACCTGCCTGGTTCCCGTCCATTCCGTCCGTCCCTCTCCTATCCCAGCTAATCTACCTGGACTTCCGATTCCTTATTGGTCTAGTGCTGATGTCTTTGTTAAGGAGGAGGCAGAGACATCACCACCTCATAGACCATGTGACTGCCCCATCGATCCCGCCAGAGTAATGCAGGTGGCTCCCGTGAGTCTAAATTGTCTCCCTCCTGGTAAGACGTTCGTATCGGTACCTGATCGGGAGAGAATCCTACACTGGGGTCATTCGTCTAAACTAGCTGACCACGCCGGTCGGAAAAAGACCCTCCAGCTTATTACCCGACACTACTGGTGGCCTAACCTGCACAAGGATGTTATGGACTTTGTTTCTGCCTGTGTGTCCTGCGCCCGCAACAAAGTTCCGAGACACCTGTCGGCCGGCCGCCTTCTTCCTCTGCCAGTACCTGCTGCCCCCTGGCAGCATTTAGCGATGGACCCTCCTCAATTCCGTCCTGGGGATAAAGTCTGGCTCTCGTCCAAATATGTCCGACTCAAGATCCCTTCCTATAAGTTAGGGTCTCGGTTCATCGGCCCACTGGTGGTCATCGGTCAGATCAACCCGGTAGCCTATAAATTGAAACTCCCGGCCAACTTACGGATCCCTAACTCCTTCCATGTATCTCTCCTCAAACCTGTGGTACTTAACTCTTTTTCTAAGTCTACAGGTACGCCTCCTGCTCTGGTTTCTGCTGAGGACAAGTTTGAGGTAGAGAACATTCTTGCCAGCAAAAGGGTAAGAGGAAAGACCTTTTTTCTGGTAGATTGGAGGGGGTTTGGTCCTGAGGAGAGAACGTGGGAGCCCCGGGAGAACATCCATGCCCCTCTCATCCTAGCTAAATTTCTGTCTGGCCTAAAAAAGGGGGGGCCTAAAGGGGGGGGTACTGTAGCGCTGGCGTCCCTGCCCTCTGCTAGGCAGGGACGCTGCTCCCCTCACCGCTCTGCTCCGTGCCCGGCGTCCTCTCCCCGCTCTGCTGTCAGCGCGCGCTCCTGCCCGGCGTCCTCTCCCCGCTCTGCTGTCAGCGCGCGCTCCGTCCCGGCGTCCTCCTCCTGCTCTGCTCTCGGCGCGCGCTCCTTCCCGGCCCCTGTGCTTAGGGCGCGCGCGCGCGCGCTCCCCTCCTCTTAAAGGGGCCGCGCGCGCCGCCCTAAAGAGTCCCCGGCCAATGGCCGGAGGACTTCATCATATAAAAGGCACCTCCTCCAAAATGGAGGTGCCCGAGCAATGTTGTTTGCACCTGTGTCTCACCTGTGCTTCAGCCCTCAGGTCCCGTTGCCAGTTACCTGCCAGTTACCTGCCAGTTACCTGCCTGATTCCTGCCAGTTACCTGCCTGATTCCTGCCTGAATACTTGTTACCTGTCTGCCAGTCTGAGGTCCGACGGTCTGCCTTACTACTCCTGTCAGTCTGTCTAAGGACCAGCCTGCCCGCTCACCTGGGAGCGCATATCAGCTACCTGCCTGCTTGCCTGAGGTCCGACGGTCTGCCTTACTACTCCAGTCAGTCTGTCTATGGACCAGCTTGCCCGCTCACCTGGGAGCGCTTCTCCGTTACCTGCCTGCTTGCCAGCCCGGAGGCTCCGCTGTCACGTGCTGTGACCACCAGCTATCTCAGAGACTCTTGCCCGCTCACCTGGGAGCGCATCTCCGTTACCTGCCTGCTTGCCAGCCCGGAGGTCCCGTTGTCACGTGCGGTGACCACCAGCTATTCCAGAGACTCTTGCCTGCGCACCTGGGAGCGCTTCTCCGTTACCTGCCTGCCTGCCAGCCCGGAGGCTCCGCCGTCACGTGCCGTGACCACCTGCTATTCCAGAGACTCTCGCTTGCTCACCTGGGAGCACCAATCTACCATCTGCCTGCTAGCCTACCCGGAGGCTCAGCCATCACAGGTCGTACCTACCCCTTACCCAGAGACTGCCCTGATCACTTGCCGTATCTCCCTGTCCGTTCACCCAGAGACTGCCCTGATCACTTGCCGTATCTCCCTGTCCGTTCATCCAGAGACTGCCACCCGCTCCCTTACAAGGGCCGCCCCCTTGTATAGTAGCTCAGAGGTTCCGCCTCCCGGACCCGTTACAGTAGGAACTGTCTTCTTTCATCAGCTTCCCATTGACGTTCTTCAGGGCTTGCTAAGTGCCTCTGAAGGGACCACCTCTGGGTCTCCCAAACCACACTAGTTTACCCAGTACCCTGAGGGTCTATTGAACCCTTCCACTACTTTTCGGGTCTCTAGCCACCTGACTCATTATTCATGAAAAAGCCCATATTAACCACTCCGGTCTTGTTTTTCAGGGAACATAGTAACATAGTTTTGTTTTTTTTTAAGGTTGAAGGAAGACTAAGTCCATCTAGTTCAACCCATAGCCTAACATGTTGATCCAGAGGAAGGCAAAAAAAAAACATGTGGCAAACACTAAGCTCCACATTGGGGAAAAAATTCCTTCCCGACTCCATACGACAATCAGACTAGTTCCCTGGATCAACGCCCTATCAAGGAATCTAGTATATATAACCCGTAATATTATACTTTTCAAGAAAGGCATCCTTCTTAAATTTTAATAGTGAATCACTCATTACAACATCATGCGGCAGAGAGCTCTATAGTCTCACTGCTCTTACAGTAAAGAATCCCCGTCTGTGATTATGATTAAACCTTCTTTCCTCCAGACGTAGAAGATGCCCCTTGTCCCCGTCTCAGGCCTCAGAGTAAAAAGATCAGTAGAAAGGTCTTTGTACTGTCCCCTCATATACTTGTACAAAGTAATAAGATCACCCCTAAGCCTTCGTTTTTCCACAGTAAATAACCCCAAGTGTAATAACCTGTCTTGGTATTGCAGACCCCCCAGTCCTCTAATAACCTTGGTCGCTCTTCTCTGCACCCTCTCTAGTTCAGCTATGTCTTTCTTATACACCGGAGACCAGAACTGTACACAGTATTCTAAGTGTGGTCGCACTAATGACTTGTATAGAGGTAAAATTATGTTCTCCTCATGAGCATCTATGCCTCTTTTAATGCATCCCATTATTTTATTTGCCTTTGCAGCAGATGCCTGACACTGGCCACTAAACGTGAGCTTGTCGTCCACCAATACACCCAGGTCTTTTTCAGTTACAGTTTTGCCCAGTGTTTTACAATTAAGCATATAATTATACATTTTATTTCCTCTGCCCAAGTGCATTACCTTACATTTATCCCCATTAAAGCTAATTTGCCATTTATCAGCCCAAGCTTCTAGTTTACATAGATCTTCCTGTAATATAAAATTGTCCTCCTCTGTATTGATTACCCTGCAGAGTTTAGTGTCATCTGCAAATATTGAAATATTACTCTGTATGCCCCCTACAAGGTCATTAATAAATATGTTAAAAAGAAGGGGGCCCAATACTGACCCCTGTGGTACCCCACAGTTAACTGAGACCCAGTCTGAGTGTTTTCCATTAATAACCACCCTTTGTTTCCTATCAATGAGCCAATTCTTAACCCACATACATATATTTTCCCCTATCCCCATTGTTCTCATTTTATGTATCAACCTTTTGTGTAGAACCGTATCAAAAGCTTTTGAAAAGTCCATATACACAACATTCACCGCATTTCCTTGGTCCAGTCCAGAACTTGCCTCCTCATAAAAACTGATCAGATTAGTCTGACGGGAACGGTCCCTCGTAAACCCATGTTGATATTGGGTCATGAGGTTATTCTTCTTCAGATACTCTAGTATAGCATCTCTTAGGAAACCCTCCAGGATTTTACCCACAGTGGAGGTTAAGCTTACTGGCCTATAATTTCCAAGTTCAGTTTTTGTCCCCTTTTTGAATATTGGCACCACATTTGCTATACGCCAGTCCTGTGGTACAGACCCTGTTATTATGGAATCTTTAAAGATTAAAAATAATGGTCTATCTATGACGTTACTTAATTCCTGCAGTACTCGCGGGTGTATCCCATCCGGGCCCGGGGATTTGTCAACTTTAGTGATTTTTAGACGCCGCCGTAATTCCTGCTGGGTTAAGCAAGTGACATTTAATGGAGAATTTTTGTTATCACTAATCATGTTTTCTGTCATGCGATTTTCTTGTGTAAATACGGTTGAAAAAAAATCATTTAGCATATTGGCTTTTTCCTCATCCTCATCCACCATTTCACCCAGTCTATTTTTAAGGGGGCCAACACTATCATTTTTTAGTTTTTTACTATTTATGAAGTTAAAGAATATTTTGGGGTTATTTTTACTTTCTCTGGCAATGATTCTCTCTGCCTCAATCTTTGCTGCCTTGATTTGTTTTTTACATACTTTATTTAATTTTCTATATTTATTTAATGCCTCATCACTACCTACTTGCTTTAGTTCTCTAAATGCTTTCTTTTTGTCACTTATTGCGCCCCTTACAGCTCTATTTAGCCATAGTGGTTTCCTCCTATTTCTAGCATGTTTATTCTCATAGGGTATAAATTGTGCACAGGTCCTATTCAGGATGTCAATAAATGTCTCCCATTTGCTTTGTGTAGTTTTATGTCTCAGGATATCGTCCCAGTTTATTGCACTAAGATCATCTCTCAACCGTTGGAAATTTGCCTTCCTGAATTTTAGTGTCCTTGTAACCCCTCTACTACACATCTTATTAAAGGTTACATGAAAACTTATTATTTTGTGATCACTATTACCTAAGTGACCCCCAACTCGTATATTTGATATGCGGTCTGGCCTATTGGTTAATATTAGGTCTAGCAGTGCCCCCCTTCTTGTTGGGTCCTGAACCAGTTGTGAAAGGTAATTGTCTCTCATAGTTGTCAAAAACATATTACTTTTGCTTGAACTACATGTTTCTGTCCCCCAATGTATTTCAGGGTAGTTGAAGTCTCCCATAATAATAACTTCTCCTTGAGTCACTGCTTCATCTATTTGCTTTCCGAGGATATTCTCCGCTATTTCCATTATTTTTGGAGACTTATAACAAACCCCTATCAGTAATTTATTATTTTTTCCCCCTCCCCTTATCTCCACCCACAGGGACTCTACATTTTCATTAGATTCACATATATCCTCCCGCAAGACGGGTTTTAAGGATGATTTTACATATAAACACACACACACCCCCCTCGCTTGTTTGTACAGTCATTTCTGAACAGACTAAAGCCCTGTAAATTAACTGCCCAGTCATGGCTCTCGTCCAGCCACGTCTCAGATATCCCTACCATGTCATAATTATTTTCCAACAAAATTAATTCTAATTCCTCCATTTTGTTGGTGAGGCTTCTGGCATTAGTGTACATGCATTTTATGTATCTCTCTGTACCTCTATTCCTTCTTACTTTATTGACTGTTCTAACCCCACCCCCAATTTCTTTATTTGTGCCCAGGTCACTATCTGCACTATCTTCCCCACCTATAAAATGAATACCCTCCCCCCCAATCCCTAGTTTAAACACTCCTCCAACCTTCTAGCCATTTTCTCCCCCAGCACAGCTGCACCCTCCCCATTGAGGAGCAGCCTGTCCCTAGCGTAGAGTCTGTAGCCAACTGAGAAGTCAGCCCAGTTCTCCAGGAACCCAAATCCCTCCTTCCTACACCAGTTCTTGAGCCACTTATTTATCTCCCTAATCTCCCGTTGCCTCTCTGGCGTGGCACGTGGTACCGGTAGTATTTTGGAGAATACCACCTTGGAGGTCCTTGCTTTCAGCTTGCAGCCTAATTCCCTGAAATCATCTTTAAGGACCTTCCACCTACCTCTAACTTTGTCATTTGTGCCAATGTGCACCATGACCGCTGGGTCCTCACCAGCCCCTCCCAGTAATCTGTCAACCCGATCAGCGATGTGCCGGACTCGAGCGCCAGGTAGGCAGCACACTGTTCGACGATCCCTGTCTTTGTGACAGATTGCCCTATCTGTTCCCCTATCTGTGGACAAGTTCTCCACGCATTCACTATATGTCGTTCAACCAACTTCCTCCACTTGGTGCTAAAACCATTCTCTTGATTGTATAATGCTCTCAACTTACCTAGTTTCTAGCAGCTACAATGTCACGGGTTTGTCAGGGTTGACAGACAGTCATACGGTGTCCGGCTGTAGAAGGTCGCTGCGTTTGGCGTTTCAAACATCTCCCTGATCCTTTTATGATTCCTCTCTCTTTAGGACCCAGGGGTGATCCTCACCTTTCTTGGGGATTATACCTTTCCCTTTAGGACCCTGAGGTATCCTCACCTTTCTGCTGCTAATCAGCACTTCCTTGCTGTGTCCTTAAATACACTCAGATCCTCAGAGACTTGCTGGTGACAGCGTGTATACCTATTCAGGCTTGGGATTCTAGTAGTCGACTAGAATTGCCTTGGAGTTTTTTCGTGAATTGTTGCTGTGCTTTCTCAGGTGTCATCTTGGAGCTAAGTGTATTCCCCTGTTTGTTTTCCCTGTGTGTACTTTAGCTTGTACTGGGGCTGACTTATTGCTCACCCCTCCCACTGCCTACATAGGGCCTAGCCTTAGGGTCAGCTAGGGCCAGGTGATAGGTGCAGAACCTATTTAGGTTCTATAGGGAAGTCAGGGTTTGTCGTCAGATCAGTTTAGGGGTCTCCACTCTGACCAGCCATTAAAAAAAACAAAAAAAAAACTATTTTTGTCACTGGAGGTGGCTGACCTTCGATTAGCTGTTCAGCAGCAACAGCAGTGGCAGCAAACTCCTACTGTTGGGGACTCTGTGGGTAGGCCAGTTATTTGTGTTTAAAGAAGCTTGTAAATTATACTTTAAGCTTTGACCCTACTCTTCTGGAGATGAGGAGCAGCGAGTGGGGATTGTGATCGCACTGTTACAAGGAGATCCTCAATTCGGGGCTTTCTCTTTGCCACAGGGCTCTGCTTGCCTCCGATCGGTTGAAGGATTTTTGGGGCTTTGGCTCTTATCTATGATGATCCTGACCGAATCTCCTTGGCTGAATCCAGGCTGCGTCGCCTTCAGCAGGGGGATCGGTCAGCGGAGACTTATAGTTCCGAATTTTGTAGATGGGCAACCGATACCTAGTGGAATGATATGGATCTTAGAAGCCAATTCTACCAGGGTGTTTCAGAAAGATTGAAGGATGCCTTGGCAGTTTACGAAACCCCTGGGTCCTTGGAAGCTACAATTTTGTTGGCTATACGCGTAGATAGATGCCTTCAGGATAGGAGGGTGAAACCACCTTCTCCGGAGCTGCTTTTTCGGGGCAACACCCCATTGGCATATGGGGCGGTCTGGGGGTGAACCTTTACTGATGGATTTGGAGAACCCCAAGCAGTTAGGGCGAGCTACTACTTCAAATATTTCCCCTGAAATCCACAAGAGGAAGGTGGTGTGTTTTTTTGTGGTAAAAAGGGACATTTTATTGGGGGTCTGTCCCTTGGTTCCTAAGCAAAAAGGAACATATGGAACTCCATTGACCCATAGTAGTGTGGGATTGGATAATCAGGGGGTGTGTTTGTCTTCTACATGCAGCTTTCGGCTTGTCCTGACGGCAGAGGTGGCGCTAGAGAGCAGGACTGAGAAAATTTCTGTGTTTTTGGACAGTGGAGCTGGAGTCAGCATGGTTGATGCTGGGTTTGTGAGAACTCATGGGCTTGCTTGCTGTATGTTAACTAAGCCCATCCCCATTTATGCCATCGACTCAGCGCGACTTGCCCAGAGATGTCTGACACAGATTGTACATGATATAAGACTGAAAGTGGGGCCCCTTCATTATGAAGTAATTCCTTGTTATGTCCTGGAGGGCCTTCCCTATCCTGTGGTACTGGGCTTACCCTGGTTGGTGAAACATAATCCGGTAGTGGATTGGCAATCCAGGAAAATTGTGGAATGGGGAGATTACTGTCATGAAAACTGCTTAAGCACTTCTCTTTCCGCAGTCTCTACGGAGACCTTACCTGCATTTCTGTCTGGTTTTAAGGACGTATTTTCTGAGAAGGGGTGTCAGGATTTGCCTCCCCATTGTGCGTATGACTGTCCCATTAACCTGATTCCCAGAACTAAACTATCCAAGTCCAGACTGTATAACCTTCTGGTCCTGAGAGACAAGCCATGAAGGATTTCATTGCTGAGAGTCTGGAGAAGGGACATATCAGACACTCCTCTTCACCCGTGGTGGCAGGGTTCTTCTTCGGTAAGAAGAAAGATGGGGGTCTCTGTCCCTGTTTAGATTTCCAGAAATTGAATCAAATTACCGTTCGAGATCCGTATCCTCTGACTACGGATTTATTCAACCAGATTGTGGGAGCTAAAGTGTTCTCCAAGTTGGATTTAACGGGAGCCTACAATGTGGTTAGAATCAGAGACGGGGATGAATGGAAAACAGCTTTTAATACCCCTGAGGGGCATTTCGAGAGTCTGGTTATGCCTTTTGGTTTCACCAATGCACCTGCGGTTTTCCAGCATTTCGTAAACTATATTTTCCACCATTTAGTGGGCAGGTTTATGGTGGTCTATTTGGATGATATTTTGGTTTACTCACCTGATTTAGAGACACATGAGGATCATGTTAAAATGGTACTACGGATTTTAAGAGATAACAAATGTGACATGCAGCGGTAGTGCTGTTGCAGAGTGTGACATGCAGAAGTAGTGCTGTTGCATAAAAGCATTCAGCAACTATTAGAAGTAACACAAGCACATGAGACAGGAAGTGTTGTGCTCCAGAAGCATCCAGCAACTAGAGGGGTTAACACAGTCACAGGAGAAGGGGATTGTTTTACCAGAGCCCCAGGGGGATTGTGGGGAAGTTATTTCCTGTCTGGCTGGAGCCGAAGAGAAAGGTGGTGTGTGTGTTCTGTATCTCACAGAAGCGCCCCTGCAAGTGAAAAGGATTCAAGTCAGGAGTGAAGCTAAGCACAGGTCAGGTAGAGTTCCTGAACTAACAGTGCAGAGTATTGTCAGGCAGAAAGATAAGGACGGGAAGAAATGGTGTCACAGGGATCATCTCCCTCAGCAAGCCCCCCCCCCTCCTCCATCTCACTGTGCTGTAAAGAATGCTGTGTTCATTAATGTGCCTTTGCATTAGAACTGTGCTGTTCTTTACTACTGGGAAGACTGTGAACTGCTGTGCTGCTAAGGAAACTGTACTGTTTGTCACTGGAGCCTGTTGGTCATAAGACTTAACTTGCACTGGTCGTGCGGCTTCTTATTAAATGCTACTGATCTACCGTTTATGAGGACTCTTGTCAAGTGTGTCTGGTCAGCAAGTGAAACAACCTACGTGTCTGTGCCTGAGGGTCAATACCCCTGTGTGCCTGAGAGAAGGTGCAGCACATGGTCTATGGTCGCCCTGAGTAACGGTTCCCCCAGGATTCCAAAGATTTAATGTAAGCTGTCTCACCCCTATCGGAACCTAGCGGTGTGCATGTAACACAAACTTTATGCCAAACTGGAGGTGTGTTTTCGCTGTCCATGAGGTGCAATTTTTGGGGTATCTGTTGTCACCGTCGGGTTTTCGGATGGACACGGAGAAGATCCGTGCTACACTTGATTAGGATCATACTGAGAACTTGAAGGCATTGCAGCACTTTCTGGTGTTTACTAATTTTTACAGGAAATGTATCCAAAATTATTCGGTAATAGTGAAACCCTTCACTGACATGACAAAAAAGGGGTCGGATTTTTCTAATTGGTCAAATGCTGCCCAGCAGGCTTTTTCCTCTTTAAAGAGATGTTTCGCCATGGCACCTATACTCAGTCAACCTTTCGTGGTTGAAGTTGATGCGTCGGAGGTGGGGGTTGGGGCTTTTTTATCTCAGGGTCCATCCCCTGGTAAATGGCGTCCATGAGCTTTCTTTTCCAAGAAGCTGTCTTCGGCTAAGAGAAATTATGACGTGGGTAATAGGGAGCTTTTGGCAATTAAATTGGCTTTTGAGGAATGGCGACATTGATTGGAGGGGGCAGTCCATCCTGTTACTGTTATCAAGGACCATAAGAACCTGTCATATCTCCAGTCTGCTAAGCGTCTCAACCCTAGGAAGGCTAGATGGTCTTTGTTTTTTACTAGGTTCAATTTTGTTGTCACTTTCCATCCAGGGGTTAAAAACATCAAGGCTGATGCATTGTCCTGGAGCTTCTCTGGTGGTAGAGACCAAGAGAACCCTGTCCCTATTTTGCAGAAGGGGGTAGTCATTTCGGCCTTGTACCCTGACCTGGAAGGGGAAGTGTTGGAGGCTCAGGGGGACGCCCCTGTCTCCTGCCTTTCGGGGAGGTTGTTTGTGCCAACTAGTCTGCACCGTAAAGTAATTAGGGAACATCACAACTCTGTGCTTGCTGGTCATCCAAGTAGTAAGACAACTGTCGACCTCCTTTCCTGTCATTTTTGGTGGCCGCGGTTGCGTCAGAATGTGGTTGACCATGTGTCTGCTTACAGTATTTGCGCACGTTCTAAAGTATCACATACTCGTCTGTCTGGTTCTCTTCTGCCGCTGCCTATTCCTAGCAGATCATGGACACACTTGTCCATGGATTTTATTACTGACCTACCGGTATCTGCGGGCAAGACTGTGGTTTTGGTGGTCGTCGATAGGTTCAGTAAGATGGTACATTTCATCGAATTACCAGCACTTCCGAATGCCAAGACTCTGGCTCAGGTATTCATTAATGAGATCGTGAAGCTTCACGGGGTTCCTTCCGATGTACTGTAGTGTCAGATCGGGGGACCCAGTTCGTTTCTAAATTCTGGAAAGCTTTTTGTACTCAACTGGGGGTGCAGTTATCTTTTTCTTCTGCCTTCCATCCTCAGTCGAATAGAAAGACTGAGCGCATAAATCAAAAATTTTGGAGACTTACCTCAGGTGTTTTGTCTCCGAGAACCAGGAGGATTGAGCAATTTACAGTTGGCCGAGTTCGCTATAAACAATCGTCACCAAGGTCACCTTTCTTTGGTGCATACGGTTTTCATCCGCAGTTTGGTACCTTTAGTGGCGGAGGGGCTTCTGGAATTCCTGAGGAGGAGTGTTTTGCTTCGTCGCTCTCTTCCGTGTGGCAGGGGGTTCAGAATAATTTGAAACTCATGGGAGACAGATACAAACGTATGGCTGACAGGAAATGTCCGCCAGGTCCAGACCTAAGTGTGATGACTTTGTGTGGTTGTCTACCAGGAATATCAAGTTGAAGGTTCCTTCCTGGAAGCTGGGACCTAGATTTATTGATCCCGACTCCCTATAAAATAACCGCCGTCATTAACCCAGCAGCATTTTGTCTGGAGTTACCTCAGGCTCTTAGGATCCATAATGTGTTTCACAGGTCTCTGCTCAAGAAGTATGTGGTACCTCTTAAGTCCTCCCCCTTGCTGCCACCCCCAATCATATTTGATGGCAATTTAGAGTTCCAAATATCGAAGAGTGTGGATTCTCGTCTTCAGCATCATTTGCTTCAGTACTTGGTGCACTGGAGGGGTTACGGTCCAGAGAAAAGGATGTGGGTTTCAGCATCGGAGGTGAAAGCCCCTAGGTTGGTTCGTTCATTCCATGCCTATCATCCAGATAAACCTGGTCCTGAGTGTCCAGGATCCTGAGGTATCCTCACTTTTCTGCTGCTAATCAGCACTTCCTTGCTGTGTCCTTAAAGAAGTTGGCCACAACTTTTTATTATGCCCCCAATGTATCCCCCCGGGGCCCATAAGTGTCTTTGTAATTACCTTCTGTTGCAGGTTCTGCCTGTGAGCGGCGCTATCGGTGGCCGCTCACAGGCATCACGTGACCCCGCGCTGACGTCATGACGAGTTAGGCGTGACTCAGCGCTGCTGTCCCCGCGGTGGCTGCTGAGTTGTGAGCGGGGTTATTCCCCGCTTCACACCCAGCATCCACTGCGCGCTTTCCCAATGAATGGGGGCAGGGAGAGCGCACGGTGGATGCTGGGTGTGACGTGTGGGGTAACCCCGCCCACAACCCAGCATCCGCCGGTGGAATGCAGAAGAGGGACCTTCAGCTGCAGCCTGGACTTGTCGTGAGGTCAGCGGATGTCAGAGCCGGCTTCAGCCGAGGGTCATGTGATGCCTGTGAGTGGCTAGGAACCAGGGAACCAGACGTCCTCCTTTTGTGAAATCACAACGTTTTGGCCGAGCAGGGCCTTTATCAAGCCATATTGCTATTTTTCTATGGCTTGATAAAGGCCCTGTGCAGCCGAAATGTTGAGATTTTTCTGCTCTAATAAATTTACCAAAAGGAGGACGTTTGGTGCCTTCGTTCCTGGATTTGTCAGTATATCATGTAATATAAGACTGGCCCTGGACATGTTGTAGCATAAGCCATGATGCAATGGGTTTATTAAATGTACAATCTGGAAAAAAATGTTTTTAATATCTGTTAAAATTAAAAAAAAAAATGAAAAAGCAGATGAATTATGTGTGCCGTCACCTGGTTGGAGCCGAAGCATAGAGGACAGTTTATACGTGGACTGGGGAGTGGTCTGATATGACCGAGTTGCCATATCTGATAGGAAAACGACTATATGACCCTTATCAGACTGAGCAAACAGACAGTACCAGGTAACCGGCTGTACTTTGTGACTGTTGCCATGACGGCTGATCTCCCCCTTGTGTCATGTGTAATATAACATAGCTTAGCCATGACGGATCTTTCTCACATATTGTTCATAGTGACTAAGATCACAGGTATTTCGTTTCAGAACGTCCTTATCGCATCTTTCTATTATACATTATGTGATAATCTATGGCCTCTGCTTCACCGGAGCAAAGGTTCAGTTTGCTGCCCTAGCCCTGTATCCATATACTAGACCCAAGGCAAAGTAGCTTGCTGGTGCCCCTTCTGGCTCTACTAGGTACACATCTAGCACAGCGTGACCTCTGGGCGCCACATGCATATTGCTAAGGACTCACCCACTAAGGTGGATTCTCTAAGACAAAGGTCAAGGTCGGCAGCACGGACCGGAGATGATGATGCAGCGAAGCTGGGCTTGCCAGACAACACTTAGATTGGCAAGGGCCAGGACAGTAGGGCCTACAGTATGGGTAAGATGGGAGCAGAACTGAAAGTACTAGATCCAGCAGAGACAGATATGCAGATTTTACAAGACCAATCCTGAGTAACAAATTGCCCCCATAAGTCACATAATTAGTAAATTGAGTCCACCTGTGTGTGATTTCTTCTTAGCATAACTACAGCTGTCCTGTGAAGGCCTCAGTGGTTTGTTTGAGAACATTAGGGATCAAACAGCATCATGAAAACCAGGGAACACACTGGACAGGTCAGGGATAAAGTTGTGGAAAAGAGTAAAGCAGGATTAGGTTATAAAAAAAAAGAAGTCCAAGCTCTGAACATCGCACAGAGCACTGTTCAATCCATTGTCCAAAACTGGAAGGAGAATTGCACAACTGCAAACCTACCAAGACATGGCTGTCCCCGTCCACCTAAACTGACATCACAAGCAAGGAGAGCAGTAATTAGAGAAGCAGCCAAAACGCCCATTGTCACTCTGGAGGAGCTGCAGAGATCCACAACTCTGGCGGAAGGATCTGTCCACAGGACAACTTTTAGTCGTGTACTCCACATATCTGGTCTTTATAGAAGAGTGGCAAGAAGAAGCAATTTTTTAAAGCAATCCATAAGAAGTCCTTTTTGCAGTTTGCAAAAAGCTATGTAGGGGGCACAGCTATCATGCAGAAGAAGGCGCTCCGGTCAAATGAGACCAAACTAGAACTTTTTGGGCTAAATGCAAACCACTATGAATGGTGTAAAACTAACACTGCACATCACCCTGAAAACACCATCCCCACCGTCATATATGGTGGTGGCAGCATCATGCTGTGGGGAGACTTTTCTTCAGCAGGGACAGGGAAGTTGGTCAGAGTTGATGGGAAGATTGATGGAGCTAAATAGAGGCCAATCCTGTAGGAAATCCTGATAGCGACTGCAAAAGACTTGAGACTGGGGCGTAAGTTTACCTTCCAGCAGGACAGTGACCCTAAACATCCTGCCAGAGCTACAATGGATGGTTTAGATTAAATCATATTCCTGTGTGTGAATGGCCCAGTCACAGTCCAGACCTAAATCCCATGAGAATTGTAGCATCGGCGTCTCTGCCCCCTGACAGGCAGCGCTCCTGGCCCGGCGTCTTCCGGAACTCCTGCTGCTGCCGGCGCGCGCAGCTACCCGGGCACTGTGCTTAGGGCGCGCACGGGCTCCCTCCCTGTTAAAGGGGCCGTGCGCGCCGTCCTAAGGAGTCCCTGGCCAATGGCCGGAGGACCTCTCATATAAAAGGCACCTCCTCCAAAATGGAGGTGCCCGTGCAAGGTTGTAGCTTTGTGTTCTAAACTCTGCTTCAGCCCTCAGGTCCCGCTGCTAGTCTGACTACCAGTCCCGTCCGCCAGCTTGACTACCAGTCCAGTCCGCCAGGCTGACTACCAGTCCAGTCCGCCAGCCTGACTACCAGTCCACTCCGCCAGCCTGACTACCAGTCCAGTCCGCCAGCCTGACTACCAGTCAAGTCAGCCAGCCTGACTACCAGTCCTGTCCGCCAGCCTTAATACCTGTCTCCGCCAGCCAAGTGTGCTCTCCTGCCCGACGGTCTGCCTACGATCCAAACCCACCAGTCTGTCTAAGGGCCTGGCTTGCCTGCCTACCCAGAGAACGTACCAGTTACCTGCCGTGCCTACCAGCCAGCCTACCTGGAGGCTCTTATCAGTTACCTGCCGTGCCTATCTGCCCGCCTACCTGGAGGCTCCTACCAGTTACCTGCCATGCCTACCCGGAGGCTCCTGCCAGTTACCCGTGGGAGTCACCTGCTCTCATACAAGGACAGGCCCAGAGTAGCACCTGGTCCCTCTGCTCGGTCCTTCCCTGGTTCACGGAGTCGATTGAGTTGCCGTGCGACCTTGGTCAGTCCGAGGTGATACCTAGTTACGCCCCTCTGGCCCCTCCTTGCACCGCAGCACAGAGGTTCCACCACCCGGATCCGTAACAGTTTGCACGGGCCATGGAACCCGGTGGCCCCCAGGCTCCTTCGCTTGCTGACCTATAACAGGAGGTTTCTCACCAGAGATCCCAACAGGAAACCATCCTGACCTACCTATGGTCTGTCAACTCTCATCTGGACACGCTGTCTGTCCCACCTGTGTCCGCCTCTAGCCAAGCGACACCCGCTCCGGCAGCGCTGCTGCCTACCAGTACCTCGGCATCCAGCTCAGGACCCAGTTCTCTGCGCCTCCTCATTTTGGGGGTGACCCCGTCTTACGTCGAGGTTTTCTGAACCAGTGCACGCTGCACTTTGAACTACTGGCACATCGATATCCCTCCGACCGGGCCAAGGTGCCATTCATCATGTCTCACCTCACCGTGGAAGCATTGGCATGGCTAAACCCTCTATGGGAGAGAGGGGATTCCCTGGTGTCCGACCTTCCAGCTTTCCTCACTGCCTTCCGGAGGGTCTTCGATGAGCCCGTACGAAGGACTTCTACAGCCTCCTCATTGCTCCATCTCCGCCAAGGGAGTCTCACCGTGGGCCAGTATGCCATACAGTTCCGTACCCTCGCTTCTGAGCTTGCCTGGAATAACGAGGCCCTGGTGTCCACCTTCTGGAAGGGTCTTTCCGGTCAGATTAAAGACGAGCTAGCCGGCCGGGACATTCCTACCACCTTGGATGACCTGGTGTCACTAGCTACCCAGATTGACATCCGTTTCCTAGAACGTGCTAAGGAGACTACCCGGGAGAGAAGATTTCCTCGTCTTGCTCCTGTTTTCCAGAAACCTGCCTCCCAACCAGCAACTCCCCGGGCAAGCTCGCCCGAACCCATGCAGATCGACCAGACCAAGATGGTCAAGTCTCGCCAAGAAACACGCCGAGCTGAGGGGAGCAGTTTCTACTGCGGTAGTAAGAAGCATCTGATCCGTTCGTGTCCGGTGAAGCCGGGAAACTCCAGTGTCTAGGACCGCTCAGAGAGGTCGTCCTAGGCAAGAGTAAATCCTCTCCGTTCTTGACTTTATCCATCTCTATTTCCTGTGGAGAGAACCGCTTCTTTGAAACCGCCCACCTGGATTCCGAAGCCGCTGGGAATCTCATTTCCCAGTCCCTTGTAGAGAAGTATCAGATTCCTACCAAACCTCTGGCTGAACCATTGGCAGTCGCTTCCGTGGATGGAAGACTCCTTCCGGTGACCATCTTGCTCGTCACTGAGCCCGTAACCCTTCAGGTGGGAATGCTGCACTCAGAGAGGATCTCCTTCCATGTACTTGCCGGACTCTCTCACTCCCTTTTGCTAGGTCTTCCCTGGCTACAGAGACATGAACCCGTTCTGAATTGGCAATCCGGTGAGGTGCTCCGTTGGGGGCAGGATTGCCATGAGACCTGCCTGGTACAGGTTCGCCCGGCTCGACCTCCGTCTACTCCGGCTAATTTACCTGGTCTACCGACACCTTACTGGTCCTATGCAGATGTCTTTGACAAGAAGGAAGCAGAGACACTGCCACCTCATAGGCCATATGATTGCCCTATCGACCTGGTACCCGGTGCCACTCCACCCCGTGGGCGTATCTACCCTTTGTCGTTGGCCGAAACTCGGGCCATGTCAGAGTACATCGAAGAAAATCTGGCTAGGGGATTAATCCAGAAATCTACCTCCCCGGCTGGAGCCGGATTCTTCTTCGTAAAAAAGAAAGACAGTTCACTACGCCCCTGTATCGATTATAGAGGACTCAACCAGATTACTATCAAAAACAAATACCCCCTGCCGCTCATCTCTGAGCTGTTCGACCGCCTTAAAGGCGCGAAAATCTTCACCAAGCTCGATCTTCGTGGGGCGTATAACTTGGTCCGGATCCGCCAAGGAGACGAGTGGAAGACGGCATTCAATACCCGGGACGGCCACTATGAATACCGTGTGATGCCCTTTGGCCTCTGTAATGCTCCAGCCGTCTTCCAAGAACTAGTTAACGACATCTTCCGTGACCTCTTATATTCTTGCGTGGTGGTGTACCTGGACGACATCTTGGTCTTCTCTCCGGATCTTCCCACACACCGGAGGGATGTTCGTCAGGTCCTGCTTAGGCTCAGACAGAATCACCTATACGCAAAATTTGAGAAATGCCTCTTTGAGAAGACTTCTCTTCTGTTCCTGGGCTATATTATCTCTAAGACAGGCCTATGGATGGACCCCGAGAAGGTCTCTGCCGTCTTAAAGTGACCCCGTCCAGAGGGGTTGAAGGCGATTCAGCGATTCCTGGGCTTCGCCAACTATTACCGTCTCTTCATCCCACTTTTCTCTTCTCGGACTGCTCCCATCTCTGCGCTCACCCGTAAGGGAGCAAATCCTAAGGAATGGCCGTCCGAGGCCTTCCTCTCCTTAAAACAAGCCTTCTCGTCTACCCCAGTGCTGCACCGTCCGGATTGCAACAAACAGTTCTTTCTGGAGGTTGATGCTTCCTCTTCCGGAGCCGGAGCGGAGCTCACCCAGAAATCTCCGTCCAGGAGAATGGTAACCTGCGGCTTCTTCTCCAAGCTCTTCTCCTCGTCCGAGCGCAACTACTCCATAGGAGACCGAGAACAGCTGGCCATCAAATTGGCGCTGGAGGAGTGGCGTTACCTGCTTGAGGGGGCTCTGCACCCGGTGGTCATCTACACTGACCACAAAAACCTGGCATATCTACAGAATGCCCAAAGACTCAATCCGCGTCAGGCCCGGTGGTCTTTGTTCTTCGCCCGCTTCAACTTTACCCTACATTATCGCCCTGCGGACAAGAACGTTAAAGCCGACGCCTTGTCCCGATCCTTTCTGTCTTCCGATCAAGAGGAGGAGCTTATGCATATCATCGATCCCTCCAAAGTGATGAATGTGGCTCCCTTGGACCTGTCTCATCTCCCACCCGGTAAGACATTTGTAGCGGTTCCGGATCGTAAGAAGGTTCTTTACTGGGGTCATTCATCTAAACTAGCCGGCCATGCTGGCCAGAGGAAGACCTTCCTGCTCATTACTCGGCATTACTGGTGGCCTACTCTGCGCAAGGATGTGGTGGACTTCGTCACGGCCTGTTCGTCCTGTGCCCGCAACAAGGTTCCCAGACATCTTCCAGCCGGCCGTCTCCTGCCTCTTCCCGTACCTGCTGCCCCGTGGCAACACATTGCTATGGACTTTATTACTGATCTCCCTGTTTCTGCCGGTTGTACTGTCATTTGGGTGGTCGATGACCGCTTTTCTAAAATGGCCCACTTCATCCCTCTGCCTGGTCTCCCGTCTGCATCTGTGCTGGCTAAGGACTTCATCCATCATATCTTTCATCTTCACGGCCTACCCCTCCACATTGTGTCTGATCGCGGGGTCCAGTTTACTTCGCGTTTCTGGAGAGCTACGTGTAAGCTGCTGGATGTCACCCTGGATTTCTCCTCTGCTTACCATCCTCAGTCCAATGGCCAAGTGGAATGTATTAACCAGATCCTTACCAGCTTCCTCCGGCACTTCGTCAACGCTCACCATACCGATTGGGTAGAGCTCCTACCATGGGCTGAGTTCTCCTATAACAACCATGAGAGCGAATCTTCTTCCAAGTCCCCGTTCTTTGTGGTCTACGGTCAACATCCCCGGATTCCGTTTCCCGTCTCCACTTCAGTGGACAACCCTGTCGCGGAGTCTCTGGTCAGCGAATTTTCCACCATTTGGGAGGACACTAGATCCGCACTTCTTCAATCCTCCGAGCGGATGAAGAGACATGCCGATAAGAGATGCCTGGACCCATCTCAATTCCATCCGGGAGACAAGGTTTGGCTCTCCTCCAAACATGTTCGTCTCAAAATACCCTCCTATAAGTTGGGTCTACGGTTCATCGGTCCATTTGAGGTCCTCAAGCAAATCAATCCAGTGGCCTACAAGTTGAGACTCCCGGCCACCTTACGGATTCCCAACTCCTTCCACGTATCTCTCCTCAAACAGTTGTTCTTAATTCGTTTTCCGACAATCCAGGTACCTCCCCAGCTCCAGTCTCCGCTGAGAACGACTATGAGGTAGAGAACATTCTGGCCACCAAGAGGGTAAGAGGAAAAACCTTTTTTCTGGTGGATTGGAAGGGGTTTGGCCCAGAAGAGAGAACTTGGGAACCCAGGGAGAACATCCATGCCCCGCTTCTCCTTAAAAAATTTCTTTCAGGCCTAAAAAAGAGGGGGCGTAAAGGGGGGGGGTACTGTAGCATTGGCGTCTCTGCCCCCTGACAGGCAGAGACGCCGCCCCCTTACCGCCGCGCTCCCAGCCCGGTGTCTTCCGGCTCTCCTGCTGCTGCTGCCGGCGCGCGCAGCTGCCTGGGCACTGTGCTTAGGGCGCGCGCTCCCTCCCTCTTAAAGGGGCTGCGCGCGTCGTCCTAAGGAGTCCCCGGCCAATGGCCGGAGGACCTCTCATATAAAAGGCACCTCCTCCAAAATGGAGGTGCCCGTGCAAGGTTGTAGTTTTGTGTTCTAAACTCTGCTTCAGCCCTCAGGTCCCGCTGCTAGTCTGACTACCAGTCCAGTCCGCCAGCTTGACTACCAGTCCAGTCCGCCAGCTCGACTACCAGTCCAGTCCGCCAGCCTGACTACCAGTCCAGTCCGCCAGCCTGACTACCAGTCCAGTCCGCCAGCCTGACTACCATTCCAGTCCGCCAGCCTGACTACCAGTCCTGTCCGCCAGCCTGACTACCTGTCTCCGCCAGCCAAGTGTACTCTCCTGCCCGACGGTCTGCCTACGATCCAAACCTGCCAGTCTGTCTATGGGCCAGGCTTGCCTGCCTATCCAGAGAACGTACCAGTTACCCGCCGTGCCTATCTGCCCGCCTACCTGGAGGCTCCTACCAGTTACCTGCCATGCCTACCCGGAGGCTCCTGCCAGTTACCTGTGGGAGTCACCTGCTCTCATACAAGGACAGGCCCAGAGTAGCACCTGGTCCCTCTGCTCGGTCCTTCCCTGGTTCACAGAGTCGATTGAGCCGCCGTGCGACCTTGGTCAGTACGAGTTGATACCTAGCTACGCCCCTCTGGTCCCTCCTTGCACCGCAGCACAGAGGTTCCACCACCCAGATCCGTAACAAGAATCTGTGACAAGACTTGAAAATTGCTGTTCACAGATGTCTCCATCCAATCTCACTGAGTGAGAGCGAGTTTGCAAAGAAGAAGGGGCAAAAATGTCACCTCTAGATGTGCAAAGCTGGTAGAGACAGTGTTATGATCTGCAACAAGAACTAAGGAAAGATAGGGGAAAGCTGTCCCTACAGTAAGACTAAGCTGAATCCCTACGATGTAGCGGGCTGCCTGTTCCTAGTGAACAGACCCGCCTTCGTCCTCGGCTAGTCTGAACGAAGACCTATAGAGTTAAGGGAGGGGTCCCTAAACGAACTAAGGACTGGGACACCTCCTAAACAGAAGTTGTTGTAGAACACAAAAGACAAACTGACAAAAAGTACTAGAGGTCCCAGAGGACCAAGCAACTGACAGAGATAGGCACCAAAGCACCAGGCTAGCAAGACAGTCAAACAACACTGAAGTCCAGCAAAGCCAGAAGGGCGGAGCTGGAATATATAGGCAGATGGTCACGTGACCGCAAAACACAAGAAAGAAAAAACTAACAGGAGGGTTCTAACAGTACCCCCTCTTTTATGAGGATCCTCCGGATCCTCCAGGCCCAGGCCTGTCAGGAAACCTCCTGTGGAAAGCTTTAACAAGTCTAGGAGCAGAGACATCATCCATCCTTACCCAGGAGTTGTCTTCGGGACTGAAACCCTTCCAGGAGACAAGATACTGTAATCTCCCTCTATGCCATCTAGAATTCAAGATACGCGAAATCTCAAATTCGCTGTCTTCCACCACAGGAGGAACTGTGACAGTGGCATCCCTATCAGATACGTCAGCCTTTTTCAACAAGGAAACAGGAAACACAGGATTAATCTTCCAGGAAGTAGGGACATCCAACCTAGCAGCAGACAGGTTAACAACCTGAAGCACTTTAAATGGACCCACAAACTTAGGACCCAGTTTTTTAGAGGGAATCCTCAACCGCAGGTTCTTCGAGGACAACCAAACCATGTCACCCACAGTAAACAAAACCTCTTTACGTTTCCTGTCAAAATACTTCTTGGATTTCTTGTTAGCCTCTTGAAGGTTGCAACATACATTAGTCCAAACTCTCTCCAAATCACAGGAAAAATTCTCCTCCTCCGGCACCGCCGACCCTAATTTGGAGAACGAACCAAAAGACGGATGTCTCCCAGTACAACAAAAAAAAGGAGAACACCCAGCAGAGGAGGATGTATGATTGTTAAGAGCAAATTCTGCGAGAAGCAGAAACTCAGACCACACCTCTTGATTGTCTGCCACAAAACAACGCAAAAACTGTTCAACATCCTGGTTCTTTCTTTCAGTCTGTCCATTAGACTCAGGATGATAACCAGACGAAAATGACAAATGGACTCCCAACCTGTCACAAAAAGCACGCCAAAAGCGAGCCACAAACTGAGGTCCTCTATCAGAAACAATATCTGTGGGAACGCCATGGAGTTTGACAATCTCCTTAACAAACGCCTTAGCGAGTGTCTTGGCGCAGGGCAACTTAATGAATGGAACCAAATGACACATCTTACTAAAGCGGTCCACGACCACCCAGATGACAGTAAAACCCTCGGACACAGGAAGATCAGTAATAAAATCCATTGTCAGATGCGTCCAAGGCGCACTAGGAACTTCCAAAGGGCAAAGCAACCCCGCAGCAGGAGTATGTGAAGCCTTTGACCTAGCACACACAGTACACTGACGCACCCACTTGATGACTTCCTTCTGCCATCCAGGCCACCAAAAACTGCGACTGATAAGTCTCTTAGTTTCCGAAATTCCTGGATGACCTGCCAACCGAGACTCATGACACTCCACAAACAAATCTCTCCTAAAGGCTCTAGGCACGAACAACCTCCCATGGGGAGTGTTAGATGGAGCATCATCTTGAGCTGTCAGAATCCCATTCTCCAAAACGGAGTCCAATGCCGCCACCACAACTCCTTTCTGTAAAATGCTCTCCTCCTCCTCGCCACCGACCGTAGGAGAGAAACTGCGAGATAAAGCATCGGCTTTAACATTCTTAGTACCAGGGATATAGGTAACAGAAAAATGAAACCGAGAAAAAAAAAGTGCCCACCTAGCTTGACGGGCATTCAAGCGCTTGGCAGCATCCAGATAGATCAAATTCTTATGATCTGTGAAAACCTGAATAGGAAATCTAGCGCCATTCAAAAAATGACGCCAATGTTCAAACGTGAGTTTAATAGCCAGCAACTCCCGATTTCCAACATCATAATTCAGTTCGGTTTCTGAAAATTGCCTTGAAAAGAAGGCACAAGGATGTACTCCACCCTTGTTCTCCTGAGACAAAACTGCTCCGACCCCCACCGATGAAGCATCGACCTCGACCAAAAAAGGCTTGGTCTCATCAGGCTGCATAAGGATAGGGGCAGAACTGAACCTCTCCTTGAGATACACAAACGCTTCAATGGCCTCAGTAGTCCACTGGGCCGTATTTGCACCTTTCTTGGTGAGATCGGTTAGAGGTTTAACAATTACAGAAAAATTCTTAATGAATTTCCTGTAATAATTGGCAAAACCCAAAAATCTCTGTATAGATTTCAAACCAATAGGCCTAGGCCATTCCTGCACAGCCTGAACCTTCACCGGGTCCATCTCAAAGCCCTCGCTGGAGACAATGTAGCCCAAAAAACTAATTCTCTGCACAGCGAACTCATATTTCTCCAGCTTAGCAAAGAGTGAATTATCACTCAATAACTGCAAAACTTCACGTACACTCTGCCAATGGGACTCTAGTTCTGGCGAATAAATCAAAATGTCATCCAAATACACAACCACATTCTTACCAATCAGAGGTCTCAGGACGTCATTAATAAGGTTCTAAAAAAATGCAGGTGCATTGGTAAGACCAAAAGGCATCACCAGATTCTCAAAATGACCTACCGGAGTGTTAAAAGCAGTTTTTCATTCATCACCCTCCTTCACTCGTAAAAAATTGTATGCCCCCCGGAGATCAATTTTGGAGAACCACTTGGCCCCCACTAACTGGTTAAACAAGTCAGGAATTAACGGCAATGGGTAGGAATTGCGTACGGTAATCTTATTAATTTCACGAAAATCCAGACATGGACGTAAACCACCATCCTTTTTTTTTATCAAAGAAGAATCCAACTGCCACAGGTGACTTAGAAGGTCTAATGTGACCAGCAGCCAGGCTAGTCTCTATGTACTCCTCCAAAGCCTTTCTTTCAGGGATAGTCAAATTAAACAAGCGACTTTTGGGAAGAGTAGCACCCGGAACAAACTCAATGGCGCAATCATAATCCCTATGAGGAGGTAAAACTTGCGACTCCTCCTTCGAAAAAACCCACCAAAAATCTTGAATAGGTACCGGTAATTCCCCTTTTACCACAGCCGCAATGCGACCATTACAACATTTATCATAGCACTTAGGACTCCAAGACTTAATCACATTAGTAGACCAGTCCAATAAAGGATTGTGCAGTTTTAACCAAGGCAATCCTAGAACAACTGGAGAGGGCAAATTATCCAAAACAACCAAGTCCAAAATTTATTGGTGAACTCCATTGATAATGAGGGGAAATGCAGCAGTCTTGTGAGTAATACATTTCAAAGGAGTGTTATCAATTGCAACCACAGAAATAGGTGATGACAAAGGTTTGGATTTCAATTTAAGGTTTTCCAAAAACCCTTTATCAATCACATTAAGTGTTGAACCACAATCCACAAATACCTGAAATTCAATCAAATCTCCCTGCAGAGTAGTACTCCCAGAAAGAAACACTCCTGCAGAGCGTAAACAAGCTATACGGGCGTAACTGACCTTTTTTTTTTCTTTACTTAAACGACGCTCACAATACTTAATCAAACGGTCAGCTTTACCACAATAAAGACACAAACCTTCGGCGAATCTCCGGTCTCTTTCCTGAGAGCGGAGTGACATTGTCCCCACCTCCATTGGTTCTACGCTGTCAGAGCAGATTTTCTGGGAACTAGGACCTGAAGTTACAGGAGTTTTTACATCAATCGCCCTGGACCTCAGTCTCCTGTCCACACGAACAGCTAACTGCATAGCCTCCTGCAGTGTCTCAGGTGCAGGGAATGCAATTAGCAAATCCTTAACCCTTTCACTCAGACCAGCAAGAAATAAACATTCCATTTAACTTCTGAAGCCCATCTCCTGAAGTGTGTGCAATAATTTTCAACATCACCTGACCCCTGATTCAAACGTCTAAGTTCTGATTCAGCAGATGAGATTCGATGAGGATCGTCATATAATAGCCCCATAGCAGAAAAAAATTCCTCAACAGACCCCAAACACGGATCATTAGGTTGGAGAGAAAAGGCCCACCCCTGTGGTTCCTTGCGCAAAAGTGACATAATAAAAGCAATGCACTGTGATTCATTCCCAGAGGATCTTGGTCTCAAATGAAAATATAACAAACAAGCATTTTTAAAGGAAAAAAAATCTTGCTGTTTACCACAAAAAACATGAGGCAGTCCTACCTTGGGTTCGACAAAATGCGCTTCAGAACAGCTACTCACGTGTTGCTGGAGCTCGGCCACCTCCAGAGACAATCCCTGCAAGCGTTGAGCCAAATCCTGGATGGAAACCATACTGATCCCCGAATTTCTTTCCTTTAAGTTTTTTTTTGGGCTGGACTTACTGTTATGATCTGCAACAAGAACTAAGGAAAGATAGGGGAAAGCTGTCCCTACAGTAAGACTAAGCTTAATCCCTACGATGTAGCGGGCTGCCTGTTCCTAGTGAACAGACCCGCCGTCGTCCTCGGCTAGTCTGAACGAAGACCTATAGAGTTAAGGGAGGGGTCCCTAAAAGAACTAAGGACTGGGACAAAAATGGGACACCTCCTAAACAGAAGTTGTTGTAGAACACAAAAGACAAACTGACAAAAAGTACTAGAGGTCCCAGAGGACCAAGCGAACTGACAGAGATAGGCACCGAAGCACCAGGCTAGCAAGACAGTCAAACAACACTGAAGTCCAGCAAAGCCAGAAGGGCGGAGCTGGAATATATAGGCAGATGGTCACATGACCGCAAAACACAAGATAGAAAAAACTAACAGGAGGGTTCTAACAGACAGACCCCAAAAGACTGCAGCAGTAATTGCAGCGAAAGATGGTCCTACAAAGTATTGACTCTGGGGGGCTGAATACAAATACAAGTTGCAAAAATATTTAGAAAATCATTTATCATTTCTCTTATACTTCACAAATGCTTGCTTCTTTGTGTTGGTATCATATAAAATTCAAATAAAATACATTTAAGTTTGTGGGTGTAACGTGAAAAATGTGTGGAAAAGTTCACAGGGTGTGAATACTTTTTCAAGTTGCTATGAGTAAGGATCTACATATCCGAAATGGGAAGGTAAGTAGAGACCCGGCAAGAACAGAGTCAAACGGTTAGCACAGTAACCTTCTTTTATGGGGGTTAACACAAAGTGACCCATAGGGGAAGCAAAGCCCGGCCCTGGAGCCGGAACAGGTATGAATCACATATCCAGAAGTCATCATAAAACCTGCATTACACCAGAGCACTTACAGAGCTGTCACCATGGCTCCTAGTATCCAAAAATTCCCTCCATCCTTTATCAATGTTGCTGCTGCTCTATAGAGTAACACAGTCATAGAGCTAAATAATACAGTTTTTCTGTTCTGCCTTCAGCTGCCAATAGGGGGAGCTAATTGCATACACACAGGTGTAGAAGGTAAAAAAAGATGCAATTATACCCAAATAATGCCCTAACTTTAAAGCCACCTAGCTATTGTGTGTGGCTCCCCCTTATGGCCAATGGATGGATTCCACAAGACTCTGAAGATGTCCTGTGGCAACTACACCCCTGGCAAAAATTATGGAATCACCGGGCTCGGAGGATGTTCATTCAGTTGTTTAATGTTTTTGAAAAAAAGCAGATCACAGACATGGCACAAAACTAAAGTCATTTCAAATGGCAACTTTAGGGCTTTAAGAAACACTAAAAGAAATCAAGATAAAAAATGTGGTACTCAGTAAAGGTAATTTTTTTCAGACCAAGCAGAGGGAAAAAATTATGGAATCACTCAATTCTGAGGAAAAAATTATGGGATCATGAAAAACAAACACACAAAATAACACTTCAGTACATCACTAGTATTTTGTTGCACCACCTCTGGCTTTAATAACAGCTTGCAGTCTCTGAGGCATGGACTTAATGAGTGACAAACAGTACTCTTCATCAATCTGGCTCCAACTTTCTCTGATTGCTGTTGCCAGATCTGCCATTTGTTTTGTTAGGTTTTGCCTTTATGGCGTTCGTTATGATGCGGTAACCTAATTCTCCAGGTCGGTATTATTACGATGAAACCGAATTTAAATAGATTTTTGTTTTTATGTAAGTGGTAAAAAAAAAAATTGTAAAAAAAAAGAAAAATTTGGTTTGTGTCAGCATTTTTTGAGACCTGTATCTTTTTTATTTTTCCATCGATGGAGCTTGTTTTTTTTTTGCATGGCAAGCTGTAGTTTTTAGTAATACATTCACGTTTTGATAGCTTTTTATTGCATTTTTTAGGGGAGTGAAGTGACCAAAAATTGGAATTTCTGACGTTTTGATTTTTTTTTTATTACACTTATTTTTTTAAAGTTTTTCTTTCTTTACCCTAAAAGGAGAAAAGGAGCGTGATTTGAATTTGTATATATTTTGTAATATTTAAAAATATAATTTTTTAGTCCCTTTTGGGGACAAAATGACTTTCTCCAATGAAGCTCAGCCACAGGCTGGGCTTCATGGGAAGACTAAGGTGGAAGCGATGACCAAGGGCGCCCCATGATCACCTCATAGGAAGGCCAATGGAAGCTGATGCACACGCAATCATCCCATTTAGGCTAATGTCAGCATTGCAAGAGGGAGCGAAGGGAACTTGGAAAAGAAGCAGGTGCTTGTGGGAAATGTAGTTTCCAATGATCACATTGGGGGCAGCACTGAAGGACCACCAAATTCACACTGAGCAGAGACACAACAATGGAAGAGTAAGAGTAAGAAATGAACCAGTGAGGAGTTTTTAGATTGCACAGAGTTTGATAAAAAAGAAAAATGGATTCTAGTTAAACCCCAATAAAGAGCATTTTTTTTATATAAATCAATAGTACATGTGAACATTTGTAATACGTCTTTATCAGAAAAATCTATTCTTCCTCCTCCTGGACTGATCTTTCTTCAGTGAACACAGATTCCCCCATTACTGAGATAGGAGATGACAGTTGGTGCTCAGAAAGTTCTATGGAGAACTATAACGGCAGGAGAACTTGCAGCAGAATGTCTGTGTCTGCCTTTAGAGCCTCCTCCTTTTGGTAGCTACTGGAAACACCCCAAGTCCTGCTTGGAGGCAGCATGTGCGGTCAATTCGGGCAGAGCTATTGAGCTCAGTGATTGGCAGCAGCGCTGTCTACATGACATCAGCACTTTAGACAATAACAGACACCGGAAGCAGACTCAGCACCGGATCCGGGGAGGGTGAGTAAAGTACAGTGTGGTTTTTTTTTTTAAATCAAACTACAGCTGGAAATCCCCTTTAAGGAGGCCGCCAAGCTGAGACTTATTGACCGTGAAAATGTTCCTTGGAAAATAAAACTAAGCAAATAGCATGTTGGCAGAGGAAGAAAGCAGGGTCTCTCGTGCCGCTCGTTCTCTTACTTTGTGCTGTCTACAGAAGAACGGAAGTCATGCTGAAGAAAGTAAGAGGTCTGAATGGACGGAGGACAAAAAGCAATGGGGGAGATATGTCATTATTGGGCTCAGGATATTCCTTTGTTTTTGGTGAACACACGAACAAGGAAGCGATGTAGAAATGGGGCTGCGTCTGGTCCTCCGCAACTTTGGGAGCGTATAATCCCCCCATGATCCCAAAGATAAGTGGTGCATGAAGGTTCAAGAAAGGTTCCGCCATTTTAGGCCACCCGATATAAGTATATGGTTCTGCACATTGAATGGCGGTTGGCCACCTTCAAACGCCCACTCATCCCACTGAGGCGGCTGAATTCCACTTGGATCTGAAATGACTCCAGATAGAAGACTTTATTATCTCAGAACTATGAAAACAAGAAAAACATGTTCTATGGAGGAAACGGCAAAATAAGAGCAACGTCGCCCTCTACAGACTGGGGAAGGAACTACAGGCTGAATAATTTCATCTTTGTATGTGTCCACACGGGGGCGCTATAGGAACCGCAATCACATGATCCCCTCCTGCCATCATTCCTCATAAACGTCTAATGCTCATTTCTGCAAGGTATATGATAACATGGTCTACAGAGGAATGTCCTCCTGCCGAGGGCCGGATTGATAATAACCTCTAACATCAACTACAGAGACGTGACATTCATCTTGGTGAAAACGATAATGAGAGCAAACAGAATGACTATAATAACATCTATGGAAAGATGGCGGCGCCCGCGGCTGCAGACGCTGACACGGAGACTGTTTTACCTCTACTGTAAAGAAATGTACGTGACGTAAATGCTGGAGTCTCCGCCCCTATAGGATGTGACGTCACGTTCGTCAATCTGGCAGCTGTCCAATGAGGAAGTAACTTGCTACCGAGAAGTTCCAGGAGGCAGAGAGGAGCAGACAGCGCACAGTGCGGACAGCCGGAGGCATGAGGCGGTGACGGGCGATGTGCGGGCTCCGCTCCGAGCTGCAGCGGCACCATGAACATTGACGTGGAATTCCACATCCGACAGAACTACCCATGGGCCAAACTACCGGCCAACGTCAAGCAGGTAATGGCCGGGTCACCAGATGCCAGAGCTGCCAGTGTGTCACATGATCCCGCTGTCACCTGCCCTCCTGCGCCACATCCAACTGCGCCGTGCCCTCCTGCGCCACATCCAGCTGCGCCGTGCCCTCCTGCGCCACATCCAGCTGCGCCGTGCCCTCCTGCGCCACATCCAGCTGCGCCGTGCCCTCCTGCGCCACATCCAGCTGCGCCGTGCCCTCCTGCGCCACATCCAACTGCGCAGTGCCCTCCTGCGCCACATCCAACTGCGCCCTCCTGCGCCCAATCCAACTGCGCCCTCCTGCGCCCAATCCAACTGCGCCCTCCTGCGCCCAATCCAACTGCGCCCTCCTGCGCCACATCCAACTGCGCCCTCCTGCGCCACATCCAACTGCGCCCTCCTGCGCCACATCCAACTGCGCCCTCCTGCGCCACATCCAACTGCGCCCTCCTGCGCCACATCCAACTGCGCCCTCCTGCGCCACATCCAACTGCGCCCTCCTGCGCCACATCCAACTGCGCCCTCCTGCGCCACATCCAACTGCGCCCTCCTGCGCCACATCCAACTGCGCCCTCCTGCGCCACATCCAACTGCGCCCTCCTGCGCCACATCCAACTGCGCCCTCCTGCGCCACATCCAACTGCGCCCTCCTGCGCCACATCCAACTGCGCCCTCCTGCGCCACATCCAACTGCGCCCTCCTGCGCCACATCCAACTGCGCCCTCCTGCGCCACATCCAACTGCGCCCTCCTGCGCCACATCCAACTGCGCCCTCCTGCGCCACATCCAACTGCGCCCTCCTGCGCCACATCCAACTGCGCCCTCCTGCGCCACATCCAACTGCGCCCTCCTGCGCCACATCCAACTGCGCCCTCCTGCGCCACATCCAACTGCGCCCTCCTGCGCCACGTCCAACTGCGCCCTCCTGCGCCACGTCCAACTGCGCCCTCCTGCGCCACGTCCAACTGCGCCCTCCTGCGCCACGTCCAACTGCGCCCTCCTGCGCCACGTCCAACTGCGCCCTCCTGCGCCACGTCCAACTGCGCCCTCCTGCGCCACGTCCAACTGCGCCCTCCTGCGCCACGTCCAACTGCGCCCTCCTGCGCCACGTCCAGCTGCGCCCTCCTGCGCCACGTCCAGCTGCGCCCTCCTGCGCCACGTCCAGCTGCGCCCTCCTGCGCCACGTCCAGCTGCGCCCTCCTGCGCCACGTCCAGCTGCGCCGTGCCCTCCTGCGCCACGTCCAGCTGCGCCGTGCCCTCCTGCGCCACGTCCAGCTGCGCCGTGCCCTCCTGCGCCACGTCCAGCTGCGCCCTCCTGCGCCACGTCCAACTGCGCCCTTCTGCGCCACGTCCAACTGCGCCCTCCTGCGCCACGTCCAACTGCGCCCTCCTGCGCCACGTCCAACTGCGCCCTCCTGCGCCACATCCAACTGCGCCCTCCTGCGCCACATCCAACTGCGCCCTCCTGCGCCACATCCAACTGCGCCCTCCTGCGCCACATCCAACTGCGCCCTCCTGCGCCACATCCAGCTGCGCCGTGCCCTCCTGCGCCACATCCAGCTGCGCCGTGCCCTCCTGCGCCACATCCAACTGCGCCGTGCCCTCCTGCGCCACATCCAACTGCGCCGTGCCCTCCTGCGCCACATCCAACTGCGCCGTGCCCTCCTGCGCCACATCCAACTGCGCCGTGCCCTCCTGCGCCACATCCAACTGCGCAGTGCCCTCCTGCGCCACATCCAACTGCGCAGTGCCCTCCTGCGCCACATCCAACTGCGCAGTGCCCTCCTGCGCCACATCCAACTGCGCAGTGCCCTCCTGCGCCACATCCAACTGCGCAGTGCCCTCCTGCGCCACATCCAACTGCGCCGTGCCCAATATCTTCCTGCGCCATGCCCCCTGCATCGTATCTTCCTGCTCCGTGCCCTCCTGCGCCATGCCCTTCTGCGCCGTACACCCTGTATCGTATCTTCCTGCACCATACCCCCGTATCGTATCTTCCTGCGCCATGCCCTCCTGCGCCGTACCCCCTGCATCATATCTCCTTGCGCCATACCTTCTTGCCCTGTGCCCTCCTGCGCCGTACCCCCTGCATCATATCTCCTTGCGCCATACCTTCCTGTGCCGTGCCCTTCTGCGCCATACTCTCCTACCACTTTACGCCCCCATGCTGCTGCGCCCTCCTGCCGTTCGGAGCCCCCGTGCTGCCGCCTTTTCCCTGCGCCAGGCTTAGCTGCTGTGCCATCCTGCGCTTTGCCCTTCTGCCAATCAGTTGTTGTTCTTTGTAGCTGCACAGGGTTACACTGGAGATGACGTATGAGGTGGTAAATGGTGACAGACGCCCGCGGGCAGTTCAGTGCACACAGAAATGTCCACTTTGCCAGAGAAGCACTACATGTCCCAGCATTTCCTGTGTCGCTCAGTGTTGTGACTGTATCTCATCCCCTCCCTTTTGTTTTTCTTGATATAAATCTCGTCCTGTGATCTGCCGCCGCCGCTGTAATTCCTGTAAATCTTCTCTTTAGAGTCTGGGAAACTCACAGAAGGAATATGAGAAGCAAGTGGTACTGTACAGCATCCGGAACCAGCTGAGATACCGCAACAACCTGGGTAAGGACATGTACCATACTATAGGGCAGTGGTCTGCAACGTGTAGTTGTCCAGCTGTTGCAGGTTGTGGATGGTACTTCAGCTGCAGTACCACATACAACCTGTGAGCAGGTGTGGCGCTCCCAATTTAATCTAAAACCAATGATACCTAGAAGAATAATTTCAGAACTTTCCACCTTTAATGTCGCACATAATCTGTACGATTCAATTGAAAAATAAACTGGAAAAATTGGAGTAAATAGCTAAAATAATGTGGTTGCATAAGTCTGCACATCCTTAAACTAATACTTTGTTGAAGCACACGAGTTTATGACAGCATTCATTATTTTTGGGTCGGAATTTATCACATGGCACATCTAGAATTTGTGTCACTCTTCCTTGCAGTAGCTCCACATCTGTCAGATTGCGGGGGCATCTTCTGTGTACAGCGCCCTCTTCAGGTCACCCACAGATTTTCGATTGGTTTCAGGTCTGGTCTCCAGCAGGCCATTCCATTACATTCATCTTCTGGTGCAGTCATTCTTTTGTTGATTTGGTGGTCGCTTAGGGTCGTCGTCATACTGAAAGGTGAAATTATTTCAGATTCAGCTTTTTAGCAGAGTCCTGAAGGTTTTGCTGCAAAATTGACTGATATTTGGAACTGTTCATAAATCTCTCCACCTTGACACGGTTTTAGCTGCTGAAAAACTGCCCCAAAGCATAATGCTGCCCCCACCATGCTACACTGTGGGTATGGTGTTCTTTTGATTATGTGCAATATTGGCTTTGTGCTACATATAACTTTTTTTTGAAGTTACGGCCAAAAGGTTCAACTTTGATCGCATCAGACCATAACACATTTTCCCACATGCTTTTGGCTTGGATGTTTTTCTTTGTAAGAATAGGCTTTCGTCTTGCCTCTGTACCCCATAGGCCGGATGTTTGAAGAATACGGGAGATAGTTGTCACATGTAGTACCCAACCAGAACTTGCCAGAAATTCTTGCAGCTTCTTTAATGTTGCTGTAGGCCTCTTGGCAGCCTATCCAACCAATTTTATTTTGTATTTTCATCATTTTTTGAGGGAAGTTCAGTTCTAGGTCACTGTTGTGTCTAATGTAAGCCACTTCTTGATGATGACTTCACAGTGTCCATATAAAATGCCTTGGAAATCGCTTGTGGGATACTCAAACTAATCGTCATCACACAGGTAGTAGCGGTCAAAAAATACAATAGCTGTTAGACGGTGTCGTTAGGGAATTTTTAAGGGAAGTATATTAGAAAATAGCTTAGATTATACCATCAAATATATAGGGAGTTAGGAGCAAAATGACTTTGTCTTGGACCAACCCTTTAGCTTCTTGTAATCCAGCAGTATCTTGGGTGTGAATCTACTTTTTAAATCTTCAGTAGGAAATCCTGGAAGAGAGAGGAAAAAATCAAGGGTAACCTGGACAGAAAAATTACTATTTCAAAAAGAACTCTGGAATCCCTAAAGTGGTAGTTTGTTGTAGGGGGTCCTATGGGAAAACAGATGCAAGCTGTAAAGATCTGATGGGCAGCTCCTCACACAAGCCATTTTGGTTGGGGGCGCTCGCACAGAAGGCATAATTCTCCAAGGTCGATGGCCTACAGATATAGAGACGTCATCTTAGAACATGGAGGCGCTAGCATCCATCATGCTAGCTCTTTGAGAAGTTCTACCCAGGTTAAGAGGTCACTGTGTAAACATACGGTCAGACAACAGAACGGCAGTAGCATACGTGAACAGACAAAGCTGCACAAGGTCCAAAAGCCTCATGGCAGAAGCAAGGGATATAATGGCCATAGACTAAGGAAATCTCTGGTACCTATCAGCAACTTAAAAGACCCAGGAAATAGTTTTACCCTCATTCTGCAGCAACCCCAAGAAAGAAAAGGGAGTTTCACACACTAGATGTCAGGAGATGCCTTCACGGAATTCTCTTTTCAGGGTCCGGGCAGAGACCAGGCAACAACCAAAGGGTCGCTAGCCAGATGGGTCATCACGTCAGGCAGCCTGGCCCCACCCTGAAAGCTTAAAAGCGCACTCCACCAAGGCTGTATCTACATCTTGGACAGAGAGGGCCAACGCTTCTCTCGACCAGATTTGCAGGACAGCTACGTGGTCTTCACCTTCTTTAGGCACTATAGGTTAAACTTGGGTTCTGCTGACCTTGCTTTTGGGAGGAAAGTTCTGCAAGCAGTGGTCCGTCCCTAGGGGATTCCTCTGTAATCTCTCTCCATGGTGTTGTTGTGGGGAAGTAAAAAATGATGCTTACTGGTAATTGGATGCAAAATCTATATCATGGGTTGTGTATGACGCATCATTTGGGATTGCCCCCTGGCATGGGAAACTGATTTAGGGTCCGGTCTTGCTTCATGGAGAGGGATCGTCTACAGCGGACATGACCTAGACATGAAGGAGACTCCGTTTGGTAGTAATGGTGCTGACGTAAAGTTTACTCAAGACTGAATCAACATGTTCAAGGGCAAAGACCGCAGGCGCGCTGCACTCCGGACACTTCTCTAAATTCCTGCAGCTCTGCCCCCCCTCTGTTTCTAGTAACTGATGCCCACCCAAGAACGGGTGCTCCTCTCCTAGAAATAGCGGCAGCATCTCTCCTTTTGCCCTTGGAAACAGCTGTGTGCTCTCGCTTGTTGTAGGAGCAGTTAGTGACCGGGATTAACTACCTGACTGCATGCATGTTGTAAAGGCAGGAAGGCCGGGGCTTCGATTGGCGACTGTCCTGTTCGGTCTTGTGTGGTCCATCGGGCCCAATTGCTGTCCATCATGTGTCGGACCTCTCATTTCATCATGGTTCGGCATTAGGGGCTTTGGTTTGTTTCCAGCCCTGTTCTCCATTCACTTCCAAAAATAACTATGGTATTAAAAAAATTTGGCAGGTTATCGGAAAACTCCTGCCCCAGTGACCAGCAGGTATTACCAGGCCTCGATACTTTGGCCCCGAGGTTATCCAGGACATGTGCTCTCATGTAATGTGCCACCTGCCGGCGGATCTGGCTCCGAGCTACATTGTAAGAATTCCATTGATGCCACCACCCGCTGCCGCCCGCTGGGCCTGTAAGGAGGTTGTAGAGCTTTTTTTCCCTGGAATGTATAAACAAGTTGTTTCTTGCAGCCACCAACTCTGACGCCGCGCTCAGAATATCATTACTCCCCGATGAGACCCGCACAGTCTGCTCGCAGGACTGTCGCCACATCTTTCATCTTCAGCTTTGTCATCTGCGATCACTGGATTTGATCACACGTTATTTTGCAGTGATCGATAGTCCCCTATCCACACACGATTCTCCCCGACCCTGCAAGGTTTTATCCTTTTTTTTTTAAATTTTTTTATTTCTTTAAATTGCTCCGATGCATCGAAACACGACGTCACATTTTTAGCAATTCTTCCGTTTTGTGTCTACAGCTGCTATGCACACGCCCTCATGTACTAGGTAGGTAGCAAAACAGAAGGGAGTATAATTGCACTGGTCACAAAATGGTAGGAGGTTTTTCATCAAGACTTTACAAAATCGCCTTTTTTTAATATTTATTTGAGCACTCATAAAATTGGAGGTCTAGTCATTAAAGGAGTTGTCAAATCTATTATATTAATTACCTATCCTCTGGGTAAGTCATCCTATTGAGATAAGTGGTGGTCTGACACCCGGCATCGCTGTTAGCAGGTCCCATGGACAATCCCTTTTATAATCTTTCATCGATGCTGTGCCATCACTGTCTCAGATTTGTCGGTCACCCCCTTGTATATCTGACCGTCAACTAATTAATATATTTACTCTCTGTCCAGTGAAACACGTGAAAAAAGACGAGCGGAGATATTATGAGGAACTCCTGAAATACAGTCGGGACCACCTGATGCTGTACCCATTCCACCTGTCCGACATCATGGTGAAAGGTCTCCGGATAACGCCCTTCTCCTACTACATCGGAATAATGGAGGTAAGAAGTATATAGGAGTGGGTTTATATACGGCAAGACCTTTTTACAGAACGCGCCCCCTTTTTCGGACCAGATTTTTTTGTGATACATGTCACTGACCGGATACGTGGGCTGGGAACGTTGCTGATTCTAGGCTCTTACTACCACTATCCATTGCGCCTCATCAGAGGGACTCGCTGTGCAATCAGATGCATGCCCCGACGATCCTGGCCCGCCTCGCTGCTCTGCCCCCGACGATCCTGGCCCGCCTCGCTGCTCTGCCCCCGACTATCCTGGCCCGCCTCGCTGCTCTGCCCCCGACGATCCTGGCCCGCCTCGCTGCTCTGCCCCCGACGATCCTGGCCCGCCTCGCTGCTCTGCCCCCGACGATCCTGGCCCGCCTCGCTGCTCTGCCCCCGACGATCCTGGCCCGCCTCGCTGCTCTGCCCCCGACGATCCTGGCCCGCCTCGCTGCTCTGCCCCCGACGATCCTGGCCCGCCTCGCTGCTCTGCCGGTATCCTGTTGATGGACAGGAGAGTAAAGTTATTCATTAGGAACCTTCATTCTTTACCCGCCCGGGTCATGTGATGGACACATTGCTTGTTACAGTACAGTTATCAGAGCTGGGAGTTGTAGTGCTCCTCCATGCCCATCACATGTGTGCCAAGACAGGTTTTTATTAAATGAGGCTTCCTGTTTGCATGAAGCCGAGATCTTTGAAAATGGAAGCAATGGATGACTATTCAGCATGGCATATTATTGCAAGTCATTTTTTTTCTTCTCCCAAAAGGACATAATGAATAGTGAAAAAAGCTACGACTCCCTGCCGAACTTCACTGCCGCAGACTGTGAGTACTGGGGGTTATTCAGCCTCACGGCACTATGGCAGATCCATTGAAACTGCAGGGTGGTACTAGTATGCACAATTATAGACGTTATATTTCTCACTCCCCCAAGAAATGCAAAACGGGGGCTGAAAAAGAATTGTGGCGCATCGTGGTCACATGGTGCGAGTCCACGTGTCTGAACATTCCGTGACTCAGTTCTAGAGTTCCGGTGAGGTCACATGGTGCGAGTCCACGTGTCTGAACATTCCGTGACACAGTTCTAGAGTTGCGGTGAGGTCACATGGTGCGAGTCCACGTGTCTGAACATTCCGTGACTCGGTTCTAGAGTTGCGGTGAGGTCACATGGTGCGAGTCCACGTGTCTGAACATTCCGTGACACAGTTCTAGAGTTCCGGTGAGGTCACATGGTGCGAGTCCACGTGTCTGAACATTCCGTGACACAGTTCTAGAGTTCCGGTGAGGTCACATGGTGCGAGTCCACGTGTCTGAACATTCCGTGACTCAGTTCTAGAGTTCCGGTGAGGTCACATGATGCTTTTCTGAGCTGCTGACTTAGCCTTAAAGTGACACGTGATGCACCATTAGGACAGATGAATACTGTCTGATCGCCGAGACCCCCACTGATCACTAGCATAGGGGTCTTAATCCCGTTGTCCCTTTTGCATTAATATTTGAGTAGAGCGTCATGGGTGGCACATGAGCACTGATGTTCTATCATTGTCTATGCGCTCAGCCAGAGTAAGAACAGGGTATCGGGACCCCCCCGTCCTGTGGATGAATGCAATTCTTTGGGAGCCCCCTTTAAGTATGCAGATATTCAGTGTTCTACGGTTTCCTCTTTTGAAGGCCTAAGACTCCTCGGTATCGGAAGGAACCAGTACATCGATCTGATGAACCAGTGTAGATCATCTAAGGTAAGGAGGAGGATGCTTGGTGTTTACTGGTGCCGTACTCTTGTAGTGACGGCCGGGATATCGTGTATGAGTTGGAAGAAAAAAATATATTTCTTAAAGAGATTGTTCTGCCTAATTTAAGTTGAGCGCAGTAATTTTATAATGGATCTTTATTGTAACATGGGCTTTATGGCAAATCCAAGAAAATGCCATAAATGCCTGATGGATGTGATCCTGAGAACCTATAAAGGCAGATGCATGTGTGCTCCTCACTCCATCCACTTCCCAAGTGTGCAGCTGTCAGTCAGTAAGATTTGGTTTCCTCTCTTTTGTCCCCGCCATAGAAATTTTTCAGAAGGAAAACAGCCCGCGACTTACTGCCCGTGAAGCCGGTGGATATAACCATAGAGGCCTGGTGGGTGGTGCAGGCCGGGTACATCACTGAAGATGACATCAAGGTATCCTCACCACCCGGGACTGAAGACTACCTATCCTCTTCTAGTTCCTTTCTCTGCCTTTTATCGAGATGTTTGCTCTCAGGGAATTGAAATATTAGTTCTTTGCATCTAAAGGTTTTTATGTTTTCTTCCTTCTCTTTTAGATTTGCAGCAACGTCGAGAAAAGAACAATTGACAAAATCATTGATTCTGGTCCTCAGCTGGCGGGATCTCTGGAGCACAACGTCGTCCATAGTAAGTAACGGTGCAGGAGGGTCCGGCGTTGTCCTGTGCAGATTTGCTCCAGATTTTCCATTTAGAGGAGCAGCAAAGAAATCCGCAGCGTAAATTGACCGGCGATGTGTTCTATGAATGTGAAGGATTGTACAATATTTTCCTACTTTTTGTATTATTTTGGAAAACTTTGATTTATCATTTCTTGTTATTAGATGGTAACACGACTTTACTCTCTTTTTAGGCCTTTATAATAAAGGGTTTATATATCTGGACGTACCAATCTCCGATGACAGCTGCATCTCGGGTAGGTGAATGTTTTCACCATTTTCGGGGCCTGCAGAAAGCTGAGAGACGACCCCAAATAAAGACAGGACTCCGTCAGGATTTCTTCCTTCCTGGATAATTTATGATATATTTGCGTTTAGCCTTTTTGAGCGATGAGACATTTACATTGTGTGGATCGAATTTGATCTTTACTTTATCAGTAACTGGTAGAAAGTAATAATCATTTTGTTATTTTTATCAGTACCTCCCCTCGAAGGTTTTGTGATGAACCGGCTACAGGGAGATTATTTTGAAACGCTGCTGTACAAAATCTTTGTTTCCATAGATGAACACACCAATGTGGCCGAGGTAAGTTAGGAAATTATCCAGATTGATAGAACTCTATGGATAATCCCTGTTTGGTAGAGAAGAGCGAATCAATTTGCCGGACCCTGATCCAGCAGCCACGCCGGGGGCACTGCAAACTGCCTCCTACCTATTGGCATCCCCCAATACCGGCATGTAGGAGGATCTTGTAAGACAGGACCCACCATTCACAATAGGTGATGTCACAGCTCACCTCCTCCTCCTCCTCCTGTACAATGTCTGATAACACCTCTATATACAATAGATAACACAGGATCCGCCATTCACAATAGGTGATATCACAGCTCACCTCCTCCCCCTCCTGTACAATGACTGATAACACCTCTAAATACAGTAGGTAACACAGGATCTACCATTCACAAAAGGTGAAGATTACAACAAATCACAAAAAAATGAAAATTGACTTTAAATGTACCTTTTAACTTCTCTTTTTCAGCTTGCAAATGTCTTGGAGATCGACTTGTCTTTAGTAAAGGTACGGGAACCACCGTCTTGACTTAGAATATCAGATCAGAGGGGGACTGACTCTTTGGGTGCCTGGTTTTCCAGCTCTTGTGAATGGAAGTGAGCTGTAATACGAGGCACATCTGCAGCAGTATCAAAAGTGTAGGAGACGCGGCACTTCTTCACCTTTCAGTCATCTGATCGGGAGGGATGCCGAGAGCCGGGACCCCCACCATTGTCCTATCTTTTTTTTCTAATCTCAGAAACGTTATTAAAGGGAACCAATCAGGTGGGATTATACTGTTTACCTGCAGATGTAGGGTTAATCTGCAGGTAAAGAGCATTACATTTCTCCCTGCTCGGCTGCTTTACTGGAGCAGTGGCTACAGGAAGAAAATGAAGTTCTATTCTCCCTGCAGCTGCTGCTTCCAGTCATTGGGGCGGAGCAGGTGGCGGTTACAATCACTGATCACTATACAGTAAGGGCGACTGTAATCACTCCCTGGAGCTTTGATTGCGTGTGTGTGCAGAGCAAGCTGTCAATGAAAGTACCCCTGTACTGCCCCGATTTCTGAAAGTGTACAGCTGCAGGGAGGATATAACTTCGTTTTCTCCCGGACATGACAGATTCCCTTTAAGAACAGAGATTGGTTTATGTATATGTCGTCTTGGTCTCAGAGTGTTTCTCCCGTTACAGCAGCAGGTTGTGCTCCAGAGCTGCTCTTCCTGCTGTAACTTAGGGAACTGTCATTGTCGGAGTGTACGGCCCTAAAGCGATTTGGCTATGAAATCGATCCAACAGACGTGACATGTCTTTTTTTTTTTTTTTTTTTTGTCTCCAGAACGCGGTGTCCATGTATTGCCGTTTGGGATTTGCCATTAAAAAGGGACAAGTGATCAATCCCGATCAGCTGCACCCATCGTGGAGGAACGTGCCATCTGTGAACCGACTGAAGTAATTCTTACTGCAAAACTTTACTCTTTAAAGTATTTTTCTATATGTTGTCGGTTCTTTAATTCTGTGCAGATCTTTGGTTGTCTGGATCCTGATACCCTCTCAGATTTGATGTGAAATGGTAAAATACCAGCTGCCCGGCAATCACCACTAGGTGGCGCTCAGGTCAAACAGATTTATTATTTAATTGGCAGCTAAATAATTCCTACCACAAAGAATTTTTTTACCAGGATGTATTATAATAACCCAGTAAAACATGAAGTACCAAAATAATTTTAAAATAAATATTTTATTTTAGACACGTTAAAATCCAGAATTAAACCATAAAAAGAGAAAGGTACCAAACATGAGGAGGCAGAAGAAACAATATTAAAATCTTTAGGAAAGCTTGAGTAGTCTTATAATGATTTAATTATGCTGTGGATGAAGCACTCATCATAAAGAAAGAGGTATAGTAGTGTTATATGTAACAGCATGGAGTGTCAAAAAGGAATCAATTTATGCCACACATTGGACCGAATCAACAGGGCAGCAGTGCTATAGCATACTGGTGTTCTCGTGCACAAAGGTGCATAGATCAGCACTATTTATTAATTGCATGACCAGCACCTGCGGCCGAAGTGATCGATCCAGTGCATATAAATATATAGAAATCTCCTGCTGTCACCAACACCTAATACTAAATGAGTACATTCAATACATAGGCATATCTAAACAGTAAAGTGTAAAGTACTTATTCCATACCAATGTAGATACTCCTGCTTCCTGCCCCGACGCGCACGTTTCGCATTAGCTTCTTCGGGAGGCGTGTCACACTAAGGGGTGTGCTCGTTTTTTATGTGGCAACCAGCCAATGAGGGGATAGTGGGCGGAGACGAAACAAATGATGCTAACAGCGTGGAACCAATGGCGCGTGCGAAGACTGAGGCGGCATCCAGGAAAGGAGTCCCGTGACCAGCGGTCACATGCTGGATGACGCTCTCGTCCTCAACAGTAAGTGAAAGCGAGGCGTGATCCGCATTAAAAGACCACGGTACTCAGGACTCGGGGCCGCAACAGTCCGCGCACGCGCACTTACCACATGAAGAGCAGATCATAGATTGGAACGATAAAGAATGAAGTGAATGAAGTAGAAATAAGAACAAATAAAAGAAAAATTAATAAATAAATAAAAGGGGACACCGCCCACTATCCCCTCATTGGCTGGTTGCCACATAAAAAACGAGCACACCCCTTAGTGTGACACGCCTCCCGAAGAAGCTAATGCGAAACGTGCGCGTCGGGGCAGGAAGCAGGAGTATCTACATTGGTATGGAATAAGTACTTTACACTTTACTGTTTAGATATGCCTATGTATTGAATGTACTCATTTAGTATTAGGTGTTGGTGACAGCAGGAGATTTCTATATATTTATATGCACTGGATCGATCACTTCGGCCGCAGGTGCTGGTCATGCAATTAATAAATAGTGCTGATCTATGCACCTTTGTGCACGAGAACACCAGTATGCTATAGCACTGCTGCCCTGTTGATTCGGTCCAATGTGTGGCATAAATTGATTCCTTTTTGACACTCCATGCTGTTACATATAACACTACTATACCTCTTTCTTTATGATGAGTGCTTCATCCACAGCATAATTAAATCATTATAAGACTACTCAAGCTTTCCTAAAGATTTTAATATTGTTTCTCCTGCCTCCTCATGTTTGGTACCTTTCTCTTTTTATGGTTTAATTCTGGATTTTAACGTGTCTAAAATAAAATATTTATTTTAAAATTATTTTGGTACTTCATGTTTTACTGGGTTATTATAATACATCCTGGTAAAAAAAATTCTTTGTGGTAATAATTGAGTGTTCGGAAGTACTATTAATTTATCAATTTGGACACTTCTTGTGAAATTTAGCTAAATAATTCCATAGGTATTGAGCTCCCTCTAGTGTTAACTGCGGGCAGCAAAAAGTTTTAGCATTGTTAAAGTGGTTGTGAAAATGAGTTATTACCAAAGAATATAACTTAATTTCATGGATCAATCCCTTTTTAATCCTTTAAAGACCAGGGAATTCTTTTCCTTATTTTTTCCCACTCTCATTTCTTCCTCGATTTCTTTCAAAAGCCATTATTTCCATATTTTTCCGTTGACATAGATGATGTATGAGGGCTTGGTTTTGTTTGTTTTTTTTTTTTTTGCGTGATGAGTTGTAGTTTTGTATGGCGCCATTGATTTTTACCATATAATGTACTGAAATGCGGGAGAAAAAATTCCAAGTGTGATGAAACGTTGGGAAAAAAAAAAAATGCATTCCTGCCATTGTTTTTGGGTTTTGGTTTTACGACGTAAGACTTGTACTAATATGTGCGCTTTCTGACTTGAAGGAGCACATTGGATCCACAGAAAATGCTTCTTTCCTGGGAGAGCACAGAAAGCAAAAGTCCCGTACAAGATCTGGCGTCTTCAGCTACTGACACCGACACCAACAGCCAGGACGATGCAGGTAAACCTTAAAGGGGTCTTCCTATCTCCAAGATCCTATCCCAAGATGTAGTAGGTGTAGTAATAATAATATTTCAAATACCTCCAATTAGAAATGTAGTATAGTTTTCCTAATTCGCTATGTCATTTACCCCATGTGCAGGGCATTGCAGTAGCTTATGTCTCCATGGTTATGACTACTCATATAGTGACAGTTGTTAGTGTTCGTAACCATGGATACCTAAGCTACTGCAATGCCCTGCACATGGGGTAAGTGACATAGAGAATTAGGAAAACTATACTACATTTCTAATTGGAGGTATTTTCTATTATTATTATTATTATTATTACACCTTCTGTATAGGGAGTATATGATCACTTGTTGGGGGGGTATTTTGTGATCATGATAACAGGGCTTTGCCATGATTCATTGTCTATAGGACTGTTGGAGATGGAGGAGAACAATCCCATATACAGTGAATGGAGCCGTGTAATGCATTTATGGCCACCGCTCCATTTTTAATGTCACTTTTCATAGCCCCCTTCTCAGAATTGCTGTGGCTCCAAGTTCCTATCTATAATCTCGTTCCCTTTTTTATATATCTCGTTTGCTAGCGGAGACATCCAGTGTGAGCAGCCTGAACCTAACGAGTGGGCACACCAAGCGCATCGCCTTCTTGTTTGACTCCACTCTCACGGCCTTCCTCATGATGGGTAATTTATCACCGGTAAGGCTATGTTCATAAAAACTAAAAAAAGAAAACATTGTTTATATGCAACTCTCCACTTTTACCCTCAAAAAAACTCCCAAAACCTACTGACGTCCTTTCGGCTCCGTTGCATCCTCCGCTTTTCCTGACGTTTTGCTTCTTCCATGATGCCGTCTCCTCGTGAAAATCCCACAACACGGCAAAGGCAGTGGAGGAATGGATTCGGCTCCCCGTGCCACTGCAGGAGTTCAGGGCAGAGGAGTCGAATATAGGCCAGCAAAACTGCACCAGTCTTGACAAAAATGCTGCTTTTTTATTCTGCAATTTCAAAGAAACCAAAAAAACACATGGAAATTAAAATGCGTCATATTGTCCCCACCCTGCCAATCATTGCATTATTACCTGGTTTTCTTGCTTACAGTGAAGGAAGTAATTATTTGATCCCTTGCTGTTTTTGTACGTTTGCCCACTGACACAGACATGAAGAGTCTATAATTTTAAGGGTAGGTTAATTTTAATATTGAGAGATAGAATATCCCAAAAAAATCAAGAGATTCACATTGTATAAATCAGATAAATTTATTTGCATTTTGCAGTGAGAAATAAGTATTTGATTCCTCTGGCAAACAACACTTAATACTTGGTGGCATAACCCTTGTTGGCAAGCACAGCAGTCAGACGTTTTTTGTAGTTGATGATGAGGGTTGTGCACATGTCAGGAGGAGTTTTGGTACACTCCTCTTTGCAGATCATCTCTAAATCATTAAGATTTTGAGGCTGTCGCTTGGCAACTCGGAGCTTCAACTCCCTCCATAAGTTTCTATGGGATTAAGGTCTGTAGACTGGCTAGGCCACTCCATGACCTTAATGTGCTTCTTTTTGAGTCACTCCTTTGTTGCCTTGGCTCTATGTTTTGGGTCATTGTCTTGCTGGAAGACCCAGCCACGACCCATCTTCAGTGCTCTTACTGAGGGAAGGAGGTTGTCACTCAGAATTTTACGATACATGGCTCCATTCATTCTCCCATTGATGCGGTGAAATAGTCCCGTGCCCTTAGCAGAGAAACACCCTCTAAACATAATGTTTCCACCTCCATGCTTGACAGTGGGGATGGTGTTCTTTGTGTCATAGGCAGCATTTCTCTTCCTTCAAACACGGCGAGTTGAGTTAATGCCAAAGAGCTCAATTTTTGTCTCATCTGACCACAGCACCTTCTCCCAATAACTCACAGAATCATCCAGGTGTTCATTGGCAAACTTCAGATGGGCCTGCACATGTGCCTTCTTGAGCAGGGGGACCTACTGGGCACTGCAGGATTGTAAACCTTTAAAGCGTAATGTGTTACCAATGGCTTTCTTGATGACTGTGGTCCCAGCTGCCTTGAGATCATTAACAAGTTCCCCCCGTGTAGTTTTAGGCTGATCTCTCACCTTCCTCATGATCAAGGATACCCCGCGAGGTGAGATTTTGAATGGTGCCCCAGATCGATGTCGATTGACAGTCATTTTGTATTTCTTCCATTTTCTTACTATTGCACCAACAGTTCTCACCCAGCATCTTACTTATGGCTTTGTAGCCCATTCCAGCTTTGTGCAGGTCTATGATCTTGTCCCTGACATCCTTAGAAAGCTCTTTGGTCTTGCCCATGTTGTAGAGGTTAGAGTCTGACTGATTAATTGAGTCTGTGGACAGGAGTCTTTTATACAGGTGACTATGTAACACAGCTGTCTCTAATGCAGGTAACGAGTTGATTAGGAGCGTCTAACTGGTCTGTAGGAGCCAAAACTCATAATGGTTTGTAGGGGATCAAATACTTATTTCTCAATGCAAAATGCAAAAAAATTTATCTCATTTATACAATGTGATTTTTTTTTTATTTTTTTTTGGGATATTCTATCTCTCAATGTTAAAATTAACCTACCCTTAAAATTATAGACTCTTCATGTCTTTGTCAGTGGGCAAAGTTACAAAAACAGCAAGGGATCAAATACTTATTTCCTTCACTGTAGGTCCAGATCTTTTAACACCTTTATTCTTCCCTATAAGCCCCCTTAACGTCAAATACTTACCCCTGACCCAACTTCATGGTTCTCCTCCTACTTATAACCATCCAAGCATGAAATGCCGCCCTCACTAGGTATAATAGAATTATAATTTTCTATAATTAATTATATCATATTTTTATTTATTTATTTTTAAGTCTTTGTGCCCACAATGCGTTTTTAAGCGTTTCCGCAGCGGCAAAAACATTGCAGAAACGCTTAAACACTTGGTAGAAGGTCTGCCATGTTCCCCAATGATAATCCGCATGTGCTGTGCACATGCTGCGGAAATTTCCGCTGCGGATTATCATTGCGGAAAAAAAACGCAGCACTACCAATTATTTTGTGGAAGCACGGCGTTTTCGCCGCCATTGACTTGTATTAGACCGCATGGATTCCGCTTCACTAGATAAGGACATGCGGAATGCATGCGTTCAATGTGCAGATGGTACCCGGGTCTAGAGGACAGGAGACTCTCCTCCGGACCCGGGTACCATAGAAACTGTAAAAAAAAAAAAAGAATAAAATAAAAAATAAATATTACATTTACCTTCTGATGGCCCCCGGTGTGCTTGTCTTCCCTTGCCTGCAGATCGCGATGGACTGGAGGACCTGCGCTGACGTCATAGACATGTGACGGGTCACGCGATACTGACGTCGGCAGGTCCTTCAGTGTACCGCGATCTGCCGGCATCCAGGACGGAGTGAAGCAAGACTGCGGGGGCCATCAGAAGGTGAGTATAGATTTATTTTTTTATTTTTAACCACTCTCTCGGGTCACACTATATAAATCAATGCCGGTTGCATGGATTTATATCATGTCACCAAGTTGTCAAGCACTTTCCAAGTGATGCTAAAATCGCTTGGAAAGCGCTTGTCAACCCACATGCGGAAATGCATGTGAAGAAAGCTTCACATGCGCTTGTCCCTGGCAGGAAAAACGCATGTACAATCCGCATGTACAATCCGCATGCACAATCCGCATGCACAATCCGCATACGTTTTTTCTGCCAGGGAGATGCAGAAACGCTCAGGAAAAATCCGGAGCATTTCTGCATCGTGGGCACATGGCCTAAGAATAGTTTTTTTTGGTTGGCCGTACCTGGAAAATAGTTTTCATTTTTTTTTTTTTTTGATTTGCTGACACATGCAGATTGTCACATGGGTGTATTTAGCCTGGAGGCATCTAAGTTCTGCAAAAAGCCGGTGATGTAAGGCTATGTGCCCACAATGCAGAAATGAAGCAGAAAATTTCTGCATCTCCCTGGCAGAAAAAACGCATGCGGATTGTACATGCGGGTTGTACATGCGGATTGTACATGCGTTTTTCCTGCCAGGGACATGCGGAAGTGAAGCGTTCTTCACATGCATTTCCGCATGCGGGTTGACAAGCGCTTTCAAAGCGATTTTAGCATCACCTGGAAAGTGCTTGACAACTAGGTCACACTATATTAATCCATGCAACCAGCATGGATTTATATAGTGTGACCTTTAGAATGGTTAAAAATAATAAAATAAACCTTGATACTTACCTTCTGATGGCCCGGCGTTGTGTTGCTGCGCTCCTTCCTGGCTGCCAGCTGATCGCGGGACACTGCACTGAAAGACCTGCCGTCACATGACTGTAACGTCAGCACAGGTCCTTCAGTCTGCTGGCAAGCACAGGGAAGGAGACCGGGGGCCGTCGGAAGGTGAATATAATCTTTATTTTTTATTTTATTCTTTTTTTTTACAGTTTCTATGGTACCTGGGTGTGGAGGAGAGTCTCCTGTCCTCCACACCCGGGTACCATCCGCACATTAGAACGCGCCAATTATGCAAATACAGATGCAGTCTTGCGGAATTGCCGCGTTCTAATGCAAGTTAATGGCGGCGAAAATGCAGCGCTTCCGCAAAATTAATGGACATGCTGCGGATTTTTGAGCGCAGCATAAGCGCTGCGGAAAAATCCGCAGCATGGGCATTGAAAGTGCGGAATTGCATAGGGGACCATGGCAGGAGGCTTACCATGCGTTTCCCAAGCGTTTACGCTGCGGAAAATTCCGCAGCAAAAACGCTTGAAAAAGGCATCGTGGGCACACAGCCTAAGTGCGATGTCTGTCTCGCATTAGAGAGCTCACACCTTTCCCCCCTCCCCGTGGCCTTGCTTGCATATAAATATCATGGCCACAGCAGTCACATTTCGTGATGTCACTGCTGCAGTACAGTGTCCAGAGCGCGGCAGGGAGGGGGCCGCGCTGTGGGTGCGGCAGGGAGGCGGCACTTGAGCGGCAGGGGCTTCAGTGGGTCATAATGCTTCTTCTGTCATTTATGGCATAATCCAGGCAATCCCTTTAATGCAGGCTTTGCTCACCGTGTAGCGTCACTTATACTTTACCGCTCTTTCCCTTTCATGAACTTTACAGAATCTGAAGAGCCACGCGGTGACCATGTTTGAAGTGGGCAAGTTGTCAGATGAGACCCTGGACAGTTTCCTGGTGGAACTAGAAAAGGTGCGCTGCTCGTATCGCTCATCCGTCCAGTTCTGTATTATTTTTGTTGTTTTGTAGCAAAACCACCACCCGGCGACATCCGACTTCTGACGTTACACTCGGGTTTCTCAAAAACCTGAACACAAAGTGCTAAATAATAGATATTAAAGGGTGTGTAGACATTTGCAACCATTGTTTCCATACTCCCAGTGCATCTACAATATAAATTTAAAGGAGTCTGGATGAAATTTCTGCTCCTCTTTTGTGTCTTCATCTCCCGTAGAGACCGACATGAATTCACGATTACAGATTATAAACCAGCGCAGGCTAATCCTGTAGTCGTATGCGTTGTTCTCATACCTCAACTTATTTTTAGGGGCGGCGATATTGAATTAACAATTGACTAAAAGATGAGACAGCGCGGAGTAGATTAATGGTCTGTAGCCATCGGTGCGCACAGGAGCTGTATACACAAAACAGAGAATATTTTCAATCAACGTTGTTGCTTTTTTTAAAAAAAAAAAATTAGATGCATTGGAGCAACATATTCTGTCGATAATGTCGTTGTCTGTGTATTGCAGGTACAAAGCACGGGGGAAGGAGAGGCTCAGCGGTACTTTGATCATGCACTCACTTTACGAAATACCATCCTCTTCCTTCGCCACAACAAGGAGCTCATCGCACTTCCTGAGCAATCGCCAGCAGGTGAGAAACGTGTCCCATCTCCTCCGCTCGTGACAGGGTGTACGACCGGATCCACTGATATCTAAATATTATACATTTATTATTATACATTTAAAGATTTTTCTGTATTTTCATGACTTTGAAAATTGTACATTCACACTGAAGGCATCAAAACTATGAATTAACACATGTGGAATTATATACTTAACAAAAAAGTGTGAAACAACTGAAAATATGTCTTATATTCCAGGTTCTTCAAAGTAGCCACCTTTTGCTTTGATGACTGCTTTGCACACTCTTGGCATTCTCTTGATGAGCTTCAAGAGGTAGTCACCGGAAATGGTCTTCCAACAATCTTGAAGGAGTTCCCAGAGATGCTTAGCACTTGTTGGCCCTTTTGCCTTCACTCTGCGGTCCAGCTCACCCCAAACCATCTCGATTGGGTTCAGGTCTGGTGACTGTGGAGGTCAGGTCATCTGGCGTAGCACCCCATCACTCTCTCACTTGGTCAAATAGCCCTTACACAGCCTGGAGGTGTGTTTGGGGTCATTGTCCTGTTGAAAAATAAATGATGGTCCAACTAAACACAAACCGGATGGAATAGCATGCCGCTGCAAGATGCTGTGGTAGCAATGCTGGTTTAGTATGCCTTCAATTTGGAATAAATCCCCAACAGTGTCACCAGCAAAGCACCCCCACACCATCACACCTCCTCCTCCATGCTTCACGGTGGGAACCAGGCATGTAGAGTCCATCCGTTCACCTTTTCTGCATCGCACAAAGACACGGTGGTTGGAACCAAAGATCTCAAATTTGGACTCATCAGACCAAAGCACATATTTCCACTGGTCTAATGTCCATTCCTTGTGTTCTTTAGCCCAAACAAGTCTCTTCTGCTTGTTGCCTGTCCTTAGCAGTGGTTTCCTAGCAGCTATTTTACCATGAAGGCCTGCTGCACAAAGTCTCCTCTTAACAGTTGTTGTAGAGATGTGTCTGCTGCTAGAACTCTGTGTGGCATTGACCTGGTCTCTAATCTGAGCTGCTGTTAACCTGCGATTTCTGAGGCTGGTGGCTCAGATAAACTTATCCTCAGAAGCAGAGGCGACTCTTGGTCTTCCTTTCCTGGGGCGGTCCTCATGTGAGCCAGTTTCTTTGTAGCGCTTGATGGTTTTTGCAACTGCACTTGGTGACACATTCAAAGTTTTCCCAATTTTTCGGACAGACTGACCTTCATTTCTTAAATTAATGATGGCCACTCGTTTTTCTTTACTTAGCTGCTTTTTTCTTGCCATAATACAAATTCTAACAATCTATTCAGTAGGACTATCAGCTGTGTATCCACCTGACTTCTGTACAACACAACTGATGGTCCCAACCCCATTTATAAGGCAAGAAATCCCACTTATTAAACCTGACAGGGCACACCTGTGAAGTGAAAACCATTTCCGGTGACTACCTCTTGAAGCTCATCAAGAGAATGCCAAGAGTGTGCAAAGCAGTCATCAAAGCAAAAGGTGGCTACTTTGAAGAACCTAGAATATAAGACATATTTTCCGTTGTTTCACACTTTTTTGTTAAGTATATAATTCCACATGTGTTAATTCATAGTTTTGATGCCTTCAGTGTGAATGTACAATTTTCATAGACATGAAAATACAGAAAAATCCGTAATTGAGGTGTGTCCAAACTTTTGGTCTGTACTGTGTATATATGTATGTATATATGTATGTATATATGTATGTATGTGTGTGTGTGTGTGTATATATATATATATATATATATATATATATATATATATATATATATATATATATATATATATATATATATATATATATATATATATATATATATATATATATATATATATATATATATATGGGTCTGGTAGGCGGAACCTCTGAGCTACTATACAAGGCGGCGGTCCTTGTAAGGGAGCGGGTGGCGACCAGGGAAGACGGGTAGGCAGTCACAGCAGGTGACCGGGGCAGTCTCTGGGTAAACGGGCAGGAGGTCACAGCAAGTGACCGGGGCAGTCTCTGGGTAAACGGGCAGGAGGTCACAGCAAGTGACCGGGACAGTCTCTGAGTATAGGGTAGGTACGACCTGTGACGGCTGAGCCTCCAGGTAGGCTAGCAGGCGGATGACAGATGAGTGCTCCCAGGTGAGCAGGCGAGAGTCTCTGGAAGAGCAGGTGGTCACAGCACGTGACGGCAGAGCCTCCAGGTAGGCAGGCAGGCAGGTAGCGGAGGAGCGCTCCCAGGTGAGCGGGCAAGAGTCTCTGGAATAGCAGATGGTCACAGCACGTGACGGCGGAGCCTCCAGGCAGGCTAGCAGGCAGGTAGCAGATGAGCGCTCCCAGGTGAGCAGGCAAGAGTCTCTGGAATAGCAGGTGGTCACAGCACGTGACGGCAGAGCCTCCAGGTAGGCTAGCAGGCAGGTAGCAGATGAGCGCTCCCAGGTGAGCGGGCGAGAGTCTCTGGAATAGCAGGTGGTCACAGCACGTGACGGCGGAGCCTCCAGGTAGGCTAGCAGGCAGGTAGCAGATGAGCGCTCCCAGGTGAGCGGGCGAGAGTCTCTGGAATAGCAGGTGGTCACAGCACGTGACGGCGGAGCCTCCAGGTAGGCAAGCAGGCAGGTAGCGGAGGAGCGCTCCCAGGTGAGCGGGCAAGAGTCTCTGGAATAGCAGGTGGTCACAGCATGTGACGGCGGAGCCTCCAGGCAGGCTAGCAGGCAGGTAGCCGAGGAGCGCTCCCAGGTGAGCGGGCAAGCTGGTCCATAGACAGACTGACAGGAGTAGGAAGGCAGACCGTCGGACCTCAGGCTAGCAAGCAGGTAGCAGGAATATCAGGCAGGAAACAGACAGCAAACTGGCAGGACTCTGGCAGGAATCAGGCAGGTAACTGGCAACGGGACCTGAGGGCTGAAGCAGAGTAGTGAACAGTGCAACAACATTGCTCGGGCACCTCCATTTTGGAGGAGGTGCCTTATATATGGTGAAGTCCTCCGGCCATTGGCCGGGGACTCCTTAGGACGGCGCGCGCGGCCCCTTTAAGAGGGAGGGAGCGCGCGCGCGCCCTAAGCACAGTGGCCGGGAAGGAGCGCGCGCTGCCAGCAGAGCGGGAGGGGGACGCCGGGCTCGGAGCAGAGAGGTGAGGGGAACAGCGTCCCTGCCTAGCAGAGGGCAGGGACGCCGACGCTACAGTACCCCCCCCTTTAGGCCCCCCCTTTTGGCCCCCCCTTTTTTAGGCCAGACAGAAATTTAGCAAGGATGAGAGGGGCATGGATGTTCTCCCGGGGCTCCCACGTTCTCTCCTCAGGACCAAACCCCTTCCAATCTACCAGAAAAAAGTTTTTTCCTCTTACCCTTTTGGTGGCCAGAATGTTCTCTACCTCAAACTCGTTTTCAGCGGAAACCGGAGCAGGAGGCGTACCTGTAGACTTGGAAAAAGAGTTAAGTACCACGGGTTTGAGGAGAGATACATGGAAGGAGTTAGGGATCCGCAAGTTGGCCGGGAGTTTCAATTTATAGGCCACCGGGTTGATCTGACTGATGACCTCCAGAGGACCGATGAACCGAGGCCCTAACTTATAGGAAGGAATCTTGAGCCGGACATACTTGGACGAGAGCCAGACCTTATCCCCTGGACGGAATTGAGGAGGATCCAGACGTTTTTTGTCAGCGTGTCTTTTCATACGCTCGGATGACAGAAGGAGTGCGGATCGGGTACTCTCCCATGTGGAGGAAAATTTGTTAACAAGAGATTCCGCAGCCGGATTGTCCACCGAGGTGGAGACGGGAAACGGGATCCGAGGATGCTGACCGAAGACTACAAAAAACGGGGATTTGGAGGAAGATTCGCTCTCGTGATTGTTGTACGAGAATTCGGCCCATGGCAGGAGATCCACCCAGTCAGAATGGTGGGCATTAACGAAGTGCCGGAGGTAACTGGTCAGGATCTGATTGATCCGCTCCACTTGACCATTAGACTGTGGGTGGTAAGCGGAGGAGAAGTCCAGGGTGACGTCTAGCAATTTACAAGTGGCTCTCCAGAAACGAGAAGTGAACTGTACCCCACGATCCGACACGATGTGACGGGGCAGGCCATGAAGACGGAAGATGTGGCGGATAAAGTCTTTAGCCAGCTCGGGTGCAGACGGGAGGCCTGGCAGGGGAATGAAGTGAGCCATCTTGGAAAAGCGGTCAGCGACCACCCAAATGACCGTACAACCGGCAGAGACGGGAAGATCAGTTATGAAGTCCATCGCTATATGCTGCCAGGGGGCAGCAGGTACTGGCAGAGGAAGGAGGCGACCGGCTGGCAGGTGTCTCGGAACTTTGTTGCGGGCACAGGACACACAGGCAGAAACAAAGTCTATTACATCCTTGCGCAGGTTAGGCCACCAGTAGTGCCGGGAAATAAGCTGGAGGGTCTTTTTCTGACCGGCGTGGCCAGCTAGTTTAGACGAATGACCCCAGTGTAGGATCTTCTCCCGATCAGGTACCGATACGAACGTCTTACCGGGAGGGAGACTATTTAGACTCACGGGAGCCACCTGCATTACTCTGGCGGGATCGATGATATGTTTAGGTTCTTCCTCGAGATCAGATACCAGAAAGGATCGGGACAAGGCGTCTGCTTTGATGATCTTGTCAGCCGGGCGAAAATGTAGAACAAAATCAAAGCGAGCAAAAAACAAGGACCACCGGGCTTGGCGCGGATTAAGTCTCTGGGCATGCTGGAGATAAGCCAAGTTCTTGTGGTCAGTGTAAATTATTACCGGATGAAGAGCCCCCTCGAGTAGGTAACGCCACTCCTCCAATGCCAGCTTGATGGCCAATAACTCTCGGTCTCCTATGGAGTAATTGCGTTCAGAAGAGGAGAAGAGTTTGGAGAAGAAGCCGCAAGTTACCATCCTCCCGGAAGAAGATTTTTGAGTAAGTACCGCTCCGGCTCCAGAGGAGGAGGCGTCAACCTCCAGAAAGAACTGCTTGTTGCCGTCCGGACGATGCAGCACCGGGGCGGAAGAGAAGGCCTGTTTTAAGGAAAGAAAAGCCTCCTCTGCTTCGGGCGGCCACTCTTTGGGATTAGTACCCTTATGGGTGAGCGCGGAAATTGGGGCAGTCCGGGAAGAGAAGTGCGGTATGAAGAGGCGGTAGTAGTTGGCGAAGCCCAGGAATCGCTGAATGGCCTTCAACCCCTCCGGTCGGGGCCATTTCTCGATGGCAGACAGTTTCTCTGGATCCATTCGTAGGCCGGTCTGAGAAATAATGTAGCCCAAAAACGGAAGCGAGGTCTGCTCAAAGAGGCACTTCTCATATTTAGCGAAGAGGTGGTTCTGCCTGAGCCTGAGCAGGACCTGACGAACGTCCCTCCGGTGAGTCTGGAGATCCGGAGAGAAGACCAAGATGTCGTCCAGGTACACCACAACGCAGGAGTAGAGAAGGTCCCGGAAGATGTCATTGACCAACTCTTGAAAGACGGCAGGAGCGTTACAGAGACCAAAGGGCATTACCAGATATTCATAGTGGCCGTCCCAGGTGTTGAATGCAGTCTTCCATTCATCCCCTTGACGGATACGGACCAGGTTGTACGCCCCACGGAGGTCCAGTTTGGTGAAGACTCTAGCCCCCCTCAGGCGATCAAATAATTCTGGAATGAGCGGAAGGGGATACTTATTCTTCACCGTGATCTGGTTAAGGCCTCTATAGTCTATACAGGGACGGAGAGAGCCGTCCTTCTTTTTTACGAAGAAGAAGCCTGCTCCCGCCGGGGAGGTAGATTTCCGGATGAATCCCCTGGCCAAATTCTCCTCAATATATTCGGACATTGACCGGGTCTCAGCAGCGGACAACGGGTAAATACGCCCACGGGGAGGAGTAGTACCGGGTAACAGGTCGATAGGACAGTCGTATGGTCTATGAGGGGGTAATGTCTCTGCCTCCTTTTTATTAAAGACATCAGCAAATGACCAATAGGGAATCGGAAGTCCAGGTAGATTAGTTGGGGTAGGAGAAGGACGGACGGGATGAACAGGAACCAAACAAGTCTTATGACAGTCCTGTCCCCAGCGAAGGACTTCTCCGGTCTGCCAGTCAAGCACGGGTGCATGTCTCTGGAGCCAAGGTAGACCTAATAAGAGGGCGTGAGAGAGTCCAGGCAGAACATGAAAAGAGATGCTCTCAGAATGCAGCATTCCCACCTGCAGAGTTACGGATTCGGTGATGAGTTGGATGGGACGTGGTAAGAGGCCCCCATCCACAGCAGCGACAGATAATGGTACAGCCAGAGGTTTGGTGGGAATGCGGTATTTTTCTACCAGGGACTGTGAGATAAGATTCCCGGCCGCTCCAGAGTCAAGTTGGGCTAGTTCGAAATAACGATTCTCCCCGCAGATAATAGAGACTGACAGTAGCAGAGATGGAGAGGATTTATTCTAGTCTAGGTTGACCTCTCTGAGCGAACCTAGACACAGGCGTTTCCCGACCTCTCCGGGCAGGTACGGATCTGGTGCTCCTTACTGCCACAGTAGAAGCAGCTCCCTTCGGCACGGCGTAAGTCCTGACGGGTTTTGACCATCTTGGTCTGGTCGACCTGCATAGGCTCAGCAGAGTGTACCTGGGGAGAGACGGATCTCTGAAAAGTAGGAGCTAGACGTGGCAACCTTCTCTCACGGGTGACCTCTTTGGCATGCTCCTGGAACCGTAGGTCAATCCGGGTGGCAAGAGTTATTAGGTCATCGAGAGTGGTAGGAATGTCCCGACCGGCAAGTTCATCTTTAATACGGCCGGACAGACCCTCCCAGAAGACGGATACCAGAGCGTCGTTATCCCAGGCCAGCTCCGAGGCAAGGGTACGGAACCGTATGGCATATTGGCCCACGGTGAGACTTCCCTGACGGAGGCGTAGCAGAGATGATGCGGATGAGGTCTTCCGTCCGGGTTCGTCGAAGACTTTCCGGAAAGCCATGAGAAAGGCAGGCAAGTCGGACACCAAGGGGTCTCCTCTCTCCCATAGAGGATTTAGCCAGGCCAGGGCCTCCCCGGTGAGATGGGACATGATGAAGGCAATTTTGGCCCGGTCGGAGTTAAACTGGTGGGACAGGAGTTCAAAGTGCAGGGTGCACTGATTTATGAAGCCCCGAGCCTGGGCGGAGTCGCCTCCGAAGCGAGAAGGTGCAGAAAGCCGGGGTCCGGGGTAGGATACTATGGTATTGGTGGGCAGCGGAGCTGCCGGGTTGCGAGTCATGGCACTGGCGGTGGTTGCTGGTGGAGCAGTCAGAGTGTCCAGGCGAGAATTGACATTCCGCAGGTGACCCAGGATGGACTCCTGTTGGGACCTCTGACGGGACAGTTCATGACAGAGGTCCGAGAGCGAGGGAGCTTGGGTGCCACCGGGTTCCATGGCCCGAGCAAACTGTAACGGGTCTGGTAGGCGGAACCTCTGAGCTACTATACAAGGGGGCGGTCCTTGTAAGGGATCGGGTGGCGACCAGGGAAGACGGGTAGGCAGTCACAGCAGGTGACCGGGACAGTCTCTGGGTGAACGGGCAGGAGGTCACAGCAAGTGACCGGGGCAGTCTCTGGGTGAACGGGCAGGAGGTCACAGCAAGTGACCGGGGC